>NC_090705.1:2915357-4145714 GCF_040954835.1 Lepisosteus oculatus | reverse complement strand
GCATTTGCAAGTGATGTTTCTTTATACAGTACGCTCAAAATATCGTGAGTAAGCATATCCCATTGTCGAGTGCTAATTCACTTTTTTGCGAACCTCTCCCACACCCCAAGATTATTACACCTTGAAAAGTAAGCCGATGTGGGAATCACCAGCTGCGAAATAAATGAGAGCACCAACTTACTGTCCGCCAAAGTCGACATTAAACCACCTCTGCAGCAGCTCATAGGTAAGAAGTGTGACACCGAACTGAGGGGAGGAGCGGAACACTCGGGCTACAAAAGCCAGAAGACAGAAATGATTAGACACCAGGAGACAAACCCCGCCATTAACGTGATCTGCTGCATGAGAAAAGGTTCCTTCGCAGACATAAATAACCAAACAACTCTTCAGAAGCAAACGTCTGTTGGGTCCTAACGTGCTCAGCATTTAAATAACAACTTCTGTTAAGGGCTCGTACCTCCAGCGCCTTTCCAGAAAGCCCTGGGACCCTCTTCTCTGAGGATCTTGCGGAAGCAGTCAGTGACGCCGGTGTAAGTGGTCTGTCCGGCCCGAGCTGCCACTTGTAACCTTGTCTTGATTACGTCAGCAGGTGTCACTAAGGAGGCTGCAGGCATACCTGGGGAATTAAAGGGATCGTTACCGTGCCAGGTTCGTCTGCAAAGATGAAAGGAAACCCTTGCCACGGGTCACAACTTTATTTGATGTTGGTGTTGCAATAAATAATATTTTGCAGTGACCTAGGTATGGAGCGCGATTTGTTTTAATTGCACGGACAATTAAAGCCGACAGAATTGTAGTACTGGAAAGTTTGCCTGTTCAAAGGCTGGTAAAATGGCGATCAAAGTCAGCTGGTCCCATTGTTGCATACTTCATCCTTTGGAATAAAACCAGCAGAGAAGTCTATGAAGCAAGACAATGAAAGCTGATGAGCTGGCATTCCTCTCCTCAGACAACACCAGTCATTTTACTTCCATGCTTTATTTTGAGTATTTCCATCACCCTTTTGAAGGTCAACCAATCCAGTCTGGCAGCCTCTTTGGATGTCAATGACTTTCTTACATCAGAATTATCTATTCATACCATGACTGATGACCAGGACTGTGGTTGACTGATAAACACTACAGCTATTAAGCCCTCAGACGTGTGATGGAGCATTAGTGCCAATATATCACTGCACCTTTCTCCTTTATTGGTACAAAATATATTTTTTTGCTGTCGTGTGATTTTCTTAATATAACGAAAACAATCTGTATTTATTCAGATGAGTCCACTCTGCCAGATTCTCATTTACAATGATGACCTGGCCAAAAGCGCTCACACCAACGTTACAGAGAAACAAAGAAAAGATCAATAAAAACATAACAGCACATGACAGAAAAGAGATACAATGTCAACAGCTCCCACGTGTCAGGCAGAAAAGCTTTAATCACACAACTGAAAACGCCCTCTGGGATGAAGGTGGACAGTTTTTAGCTCAGTCTGCAGATGGTTCTAGTTATTAACAGCGGCAACTTGCAATGACTTGTGCGCAACATTAGTACTGCTCAGGGGACGTTCAGTTTGATGAAGGTGTTTTTAATATACACCTTCATGAATCCAAAACAAGATTTACTCCGACTAAGATTCACTGATTCCGTTGTCCTGCTGAAATATTTTTTTCAGTGTCTCACTCCCATTTTTAATAGGCTTTTTTATCAGCCGTTTCCCAGTTATAATCATTATTTTCCCAGAAACCACAAAACGATATAAACTGCCACATTACAGAGCCTTCTTTTAGAAAGGAAAAAAAAATTAAATCGTGATTTTCATGTGATTGGATTAACTGCATTGATGGGAAAAGTAGTGGCCAAATTCTAATCAAATATTTTAGCAATGACTTAAAGTTTAAACAGGCAGTCAGTCAACCTAAGTGGTGAAACTGGCACTATAAGTACTCCACTCATTTTTCAGTTTTCTTCCATTTCTAACCATGACTGTCGGTGCACAGATTGAAAAAAACTATCCTGACTTAAAGGACTTTTCCACTGTGCACTGTTGTCCAACCCAAGCTGGTGAGCTGAAAGATGCACAAAATCCCCTTTGAAAAAGGGTGTTCTTTAAAATGAATTTATTTTGTTTCTTTTATTGTCCAAACCACGGTGGTTTGGCTGTAATAATCAGTGTCTCTATTGAATAGCTGTTTTCTTTAGAAGTCTGTGAAAAAAAAAACAAAACTAAAATAAACCCACAGGAAAAAAAAAGATTGGATATAAGCCAGAAAAGAAAAGAAAAACTAAAAGTTAAAGCATCGGTTAAAAAAAACACAGAAATAACGCAGAGAATTTTTCTTTGCATTTACAACCTGGAAGAACCACTTATTCCAATACAGTGCGGGTCCTACTACTGTTCTGTAACTGCCAGGTCATATATATTAAAAGTGGAAAATATCCTTGAACTTGGCACAGCTGCTACGCTTGAAAACCAAAGCTAAATCACTGAACATTCTAATTAGGAAACCACAATGGAGACAGTGGTCACAGGCAGCTACTGAAGACCATGTGGGTGCTTACCAGCTAAGACTCCCGCAAGCAGCAGACTCCCAGCGCCCACTTGACCGTCCTCATCAGCAAAAGCAGCTTTGGCGTGAGCGTAGCAGGGGAAGTAAATGGCCGAGAAAGGAATATCGCGCAGAAAGCAGGCCTTTGCACCCTGGGACGGAGAGAAGCCGGATGTTAATCGCGAGTGCACCCCGGGGAAAGCAGGGACAGGAGACGTTACGTTAGCACGGATGCACACTAGTCTGTCTTGTGCAGCTCCAGAGTTTCCCCCTCCCTATCACATACTGTAGCAACCTCAAGCAAGCTGGCGGAGAACTTCAGCTTGATTCTAAGAGAATATGAAGAAGGAGAAGTGAAAGTATAGAATCAAATAATAAAAAGCAGCGTCTAAAATGCGACCAGGTTGATTTCTAAATTAGACTAGTACAGCCATTGAAGAGCGTTTCACGTACAAGCATGGATCTAAGAAAGCAGAGGTTCTAATTATACAATATAATGAGCATATTTTTATTCAACACATCATAACTTGATAACTAAGCTATTATGTAATTCACTTTATTCCATTTTGACCTACTGTATGCCTGTGCCTTCCTTTCTAGTTTGTATTACTAATAAACGTGTTTCAAAACGTTTTAAATCAGCCAGCTCACTTAAACCAAAGTTAATGTTATATTTTTTCTAACGATACTGAAAAAAATGGAAAATCTAATCCTTAATTGCTTCCAAATAAAGCCTGATGTGCAATATATTACTTAGCAGAAAAGTGACAGTTTCAACTCGGAAGTGTCACAAACAATTCTGAAAGTATTGCTCTTGGAAACCAGTGTTGCTGCTGTTTGGCAACTGATCCTGAAACTAACAATCATGTGCTTATTCTGTGATTGAACTTGCCAATTAAACATCGTTTAAATGATTTCTCTGTATACATACTAGATATTCTATTCTCATCTTTTTATATGTCTAAAAAGATTAGAAACACACACAATAAGGTGCTTTTCCAAACAAACCTCTACAACACAAACATTTACAGCTGTTTTCCATGTTCTGAAAGGCAATATCTTCCCTTCATCAAACTCTTTAATGCCAAGTGAAGCACACTTAAGACAAGCCTCATTTAATTTCCAGGTTAATCTGCGTGCACACACACACCAGCAGCAAAGATCACTTCGATATCTCTTTCCTCAAGTCACTCTCCTGTCTGGCCATGCAGACAACCTGCTGAAAGCCTGAAGATAACATCAATATCTCTTAATATGGGGGAGGCTTAATAAACCCTGTGCACCTTGAAATGGGAATTTGGTGATGTCTGCTACAGCTCAGCTGCCACTTCCAATCAGCGTAATGCTTGTAATTCCCTTAATCTTGCAACACAAGTTAAATTCAAGTTCAGAGGGGAAAAGGTTGTAGGCTGTATGTAAGGTGAGACACAGATGAACAGAGGCAAGATCCTTTGCATGTGAATTACAATTTACATTATCTATACAAGCAAATATGCTTCTGCACAAAGTACATTCACTAGAAAGGGAGGGTCATTATGCACACAAAGACATCTCTGTAATAGGCTGGGGAAAAGGAGTCAGTGGGTCTGGAAGGTGCAGGCACACCCTTCTGTCCTGCTGTGAATGCTCACGGATGAAGGCTTTTTTGTGCCAAAACGTAGACCGCTTCAAATAAATTATTATAGAGTCTGCGTCCTATTCATTTCATTGTTTTTGAAATAATTTTCATTGGACGATGCCTTAATAATATTCGGTGTGCGTTCTTTTTTTTCTTTTTGGAACTTTGAACAGCAAAATTGTTCTGGGCTCTACTGCGAGAAACACATAAAGTTAAGTGTTTTCAATAACTCATGTGACCCATAAATCAATCGGATGAGAACAAATTTTAATTTACGGTGATTTTCTGTAAAGTAAACTATGCAACTGGGCCTTGTACTGGAGCCCTCTGAGTGAAACAACATGCTCAAGGGCACAACAGCGGTGTCCAGAGCCCTCAACTCCTCTGAACCATGCTGAAAAGAAGGTACTATGCTACTTGTTTTTTGCATCCTATTTTAATTCCAGGAAACATCCCCAGGTCAGGGAGACCCACAGTGCAATAACAAAGAAATGCAGAGTTTTTTTTTGGGCCTGAGACTTTAAAAGAAACTGTTAATAATAAATTCAAAAGGCTGCAAGTGCTTAAAAACAATGGAAATCCAGCAAAACCCACATGGTTCACATTTATTCTGTAGGGAAAATGATTTACATTCTTTCTCCTAATTTTCAAAATAGGATCACTACAGGTTCGTAAGTCAATTTCATGGTTCATTAACAGACAAACTTCCGTACTATAAAAACAGATTCAATTACCTTTTTACCTGTCAACTTTGGAGCACATAATTTGTGCTGTATTTACATGGATAGTACCATTTGCTTGGACATGGTAACAATACCATTGCCAGTAATGAGTTTCTAAATGTTTATACGAAATAGTAGTGAATGTGTTATCTGCAGCTTCAGGTTTATAGTCCTAAGGAACACATATTTCTTTCTCAAGAGTTTAGTTCAACTGTAAATGTCAGTTTCAACTGCTATTGTAATCCTTTTACTGGAATGTCACACAATAGGATCACCTTAAGCAAACTAAAACAACAAATTACCACCTCAATAGCAGAAAACAAACCAATTGCCATTGGTTTCCATTTGCATCTTTGTTTTTCTCCAACGACCAAAAACAACATTATGGTCTGGGTGCTTAGACCTGCTGTTAATGTGCTATTATGCAAACTGGCCATTAAGAGCACCGGACCTTCAACACAGGATAACTTTCCTTCAATAACTGTGTATTACTTGGTTAACTTCTTAATGCAAACGTGGACACAAGCGCCTACGGTCTAAGAAAACTTTACTTAAAAGGAGCATCTTACTTTCATTTGAAAGTTAGCTTTAAAGAATTCGCAAATGCATTTCAATTTCCTTAAAACAAGTTAGCCCCACATATCTTGATATCCCACTATACTCTAAATATATATTAAAAGAAACATTTTGGCTTCCAGTTTAGGGTGTGTCAAGGTCATACAGTTGCAATGATTTATGGTTATGAATATGAATTAACCTTCAACCAATCACAGCACTATGAGACAGAACACTTACAACTTCTTCTCATTTTGACTTTATACGCAAATAATGTCAAAATGTGGCATTGCTGGAAGCATGTTCTTTTCAATACATACATATGTCCGTGGTACGTGATCTACCTACTAATGACTATGTTTATTAATTTGCACTTACATTTGCACCCATTTATACAGCCAAGTGTAATAACCTGGGTGAAGTGTCTTGCTCAAGGACACAATAGCTGTGTCTCACCTGGGATTTGAACCTGCTCGTCACAGGTCCAGAATCGTGCCTGTCTCTATGTGGTATGCCATACCCATGAGCCCTTATAAGGGCGAAATAATGTCTGATAATAACAACAACAACATCACCTGTCAAAGGTGTTGACAAATTATTTGTAGCCATTTAAGCCTTGTATACATTACATAATTATTATTTTTTAATCTTTTACCTATACCCTGTAATTGTTTGCTTAGACACGGACACATCTATACATACTGTACATAGCTCTGTATCTTCTGTGCCACACTAGTGCAATTTGTTCAATCTGCAGCTGTCTGGAGAATGTGGACTGGATCAAACCGCGATGCACAGGGTCTTGCACCAACATAACAGACATCACTAGTGTGTGCCACCCATGCTACACCTTACTCTTCATTGGGTGGTCTCTTGTCCTCTTAACACTACAAAAACCCACATAAGCTATAAGCTAGGATAGCTGCTGTGGCTCAGATACGGCAATTATTTATCATCAGTGATGCAACAAAGAAATAGAAAATATTCAAAGCCTTTTCCAGAGAACAACTAACAACGGTAGCTCCTACTTGCAAAATCACCACTGAGGAGTTGGGTTCTTTCTGCTGTCAGCTGAAGGCAGCATCGCAGTGAATTAAACAACTGTGTATGAAACTTTCTCTGCGTAAAAGTGATGTTACCTTATAGAGCCCAAAGAAGCCCAGGTCTCTTATGACTGACAGTGCGCTGACTCGTGGTCCGGTCGTGATCTCCCCAGCCACCTGCAAGCGGATCTTCACGATCTCCAGAGGGTTTGTAAAGATGACCTGCGAGCCCCCAGCCTGGCAGAGAAGGAAGAGACACAAGAGCCGATAATATTTCCCTGCCCTTCCAAAGATAAATTAATTCATCCTTTGGTGACAAGCCACTCTTGTCTAAAGGAGAAAAAATATTCACCTTCTGCCGTAGTATCACACGTTTTTTTTTTCCCGTTTTGTTGAAAAATTATAATTCTTTCCAAGAAACGACATGCATTTCTTCATTCTGCTTTGCCTCAAATGCCAATACAGGTGCTTACTTTATTTCTGAGGCTGTTATAATTATTTGTCTTGTGGAATTTAATTCAGAATATGTCTGCTGTAATTCCCAGTAAATTGTGTTTCCAGCAATCAAACAATAGACTAAATAAAGGAACGAACAAAAAAAACATGCATTTCCAGTTCAATGGAAATCACTTATTCAAGGCACCTAAACAACTGTATCACATTTTATCTGCTTAAAATCAATCAGATCTTTGAGTCCTCCATAAAGTTATAAAATCACAGACAAAAGTATTTAGGAATTTAATGGGAAAAAAAACCCAAGAAGGAGGCATTTTTTATATCCTTCCATTTTCTAACCACTTTATCCAGTACAGGGTCATGGGGGAGCTGGAGTGTATCCTGGCAAGCAAACCGACACACACACACACACACACCAGGGCCAATTATCCAGAAGCCTAACCTACCAGTTTGTCTTTGAACTGTGGGAGGAAACCAGAGCACCCAGAGGAAACCCACAGGAACAAAGGGAGAACACACCAGATAGTACCCCAGGAAATAAACCCAGTGCTCCAATGCTGCAAGGCAGCATGTTAACCACTGTGCCATTGTGCGATCTCTACAATTTCTACATTGTCAGATTATTCTACTGAAAGACAAAGCAGAGATCCTACTACATTCTAGACATGCACATTATTACTTATTATGAGAAAACATGTAAAACCTCATTTATATTTAGTGTAACTATTTGGGCAACCAACATTTCATAAGAAACATTGCTATATTAATCGAACTTTCCTACAGTTAGACTGAAATACAGAGTTGCAATGGAAAAATACACTGGAAAATAAAAACAGCAAAAATATTGACAGCACAAATCCTAGGAATGACCTGAGAATGGCTGTGATAATAAAAAAAAGAATGAGGAATTAACAGAAACCAGGTGATCAACTTAGTCAACCAAAAGACTGTTACAGCAATTCTAAAATAAAGTGCATTACAGCGATACAAGAGTACACATTTGTACAACATACAACATACTGGAGCCAGCTGTTTGAAGCACCTTGCTCATCGGGGCACAACAACAAACTCTCACCTGGGATTTGAGCCTGCAGGTGTCCAGAGACTTAACCACTGTTCTACACTGCTGTGTGGTCCAGGACTGACGAAACACAAGAGAACAAAACCTACCCCAACTACCCCCGGGTAAGGATGGCCAACCAAGGCATCTGCAAAATCTGGAAGAAGAGCTGCTCGGGCAGCCGAGCCCAGGAATTTGACACGAGAACCGAGAGGAGGCGGACCAAACTTTCAGATTTGAGCAGTTTGACTAACGTAACAACAGGGAAGTCAGGATGCAAATATTTGTTACAAACAGTACTCAAAAGGAAGCAATTAGAGGTCTCGATGAAGAATTCTGACCGGTTCTTGAACCACATTTTATGGTTAAGGGAACATTAATAAGAACAAAACATGTTCATATGTTTTGAAAGAAACATTATCAAAACATATCACTGGTGAAAAAGAGGAAAAGAAATTAAATCTCCGGTTGGTTATACATTGTTTGTTAAAAAATCATTAGGCTTTGCGAAGGCCTGTTTTTTTTTTCCTCAGGCACTGGAACCTTTAGATTTCAGAAGGACCAATGAGTGTTGAAAAAGAACATTCTGAGCTCTCTGTTACTCAGTGCTAAAAGGCTTATTGGTCTCAAGTTTGTATTCTAGCAAGATAAAAGAGGTCTACAGCTACCTACAAATATGCAAGATGTCATTTTAGTCTGGCCTTCTCAGGTCCCAGGTTTCAAACCCTCAACATATTGTGGATCAGACTTGAAGGCGGCGGACACGTAAAGAAAGCCAAAGATGGCAATAGCACACAAAACGGAGTATAAATGAGGAAATATTCTACCAAAATACCCAAAAGCTGTAAACTGAATACTGAATTAAGAATGCTTACTTTTGTCAAAGCTTGGTAATTTTTTTAATTCTATTTTATGCATGTGATTTAATATTTTGTTGTTGAATCTATAATTATAACTTATATATTATATGGCTATAAATTATATAGTTTACAGAAAACATCATCTTCTTTGTGTTTTTTCAATTATATCTGTTTGTGACTACAAATACAAAGATTTATACTAGCCTGAATAACTTTATAAAAATGATCTAAAGCAAAAGCCAGAGTTCAGCTCCTAGAAGAAAAGCTTCCATCACACCTGTAATGGAGAATATTAAGAGTTCAGAAGCTTTCTCTAAAGGCAACAGGACCCTCAAACGATTTGAACTAGTAACAGAGTTAAAACGAAGACTTGGGGTGATGAAGATTCTTCACATTTAAAGAGCAGGTCTTTCACACTGCCTTTAACAGGACCAGTAGTGTATTACTTATGATACTGGGCCAGAAATCTACCTCACTGGTGCTCTAGAATGACGAAATAAGAACATATTTACAGTCCTGCTTCAATTTTTATTCTCCCTTTCCTGTTGCTATTAGTTACTAACTTTGTAAGAACAAAGCCGCAAAGCTCAATTAGATAGACATCAGTTTCCATGGGTTTCTCTCCACTACCACACAAAAAAGGCATTGAGTGTTTATTTTCTTCCAGGAGTATGAATGCTGAATTGTTTGTACATTTCTATCAAGTTCAAATTTATTAATTTCCAAATCTGCAGTTTTGTGCATTTACTGGTCACTTTTATAACTGCTACCATATTTTTGAGAAAAGATTTAATCGCTTAATTTAAAGCATGCTTTAAATGGAAAAGAGTAAAACAACCCACCTCTCTTCCAAACAAAATTACAGTAGCAATTACAAGGAGGGAACATTTCCGAGGGCATAATTTATACTAATTTCAATCTTAATTTAAAAGTAAATTAAGATTTTTAAACCTAAAAGAGTCGGTTTATGCGATCACATCTCCTGTAGCTTGATGTTGTTTCTGCTCAATATCATTCTTTATGTAAAGTGGACTACATTCTGTAACTTATGCTAAATTGCTTTATATTTATGGTAAATAAACAGTCTTTGGAAAGTTGTGCGAGTACAAGGGTGCAGGGAAAGTGAAACAGAACCAGGCAAAATTCTGAAGGTCTCTGGAAAAAGACTTATAATTCTTACACTTATATAGCACTTTTCTGGACACTCCACTCAAAGCGCTTTAAAGGTAAAGGGGATCCCCTCCACCACCACCAATATGCAGCCCCACCTGGATGACGTGACAGTGCACTCACCACACATCAGCTATCAGTGGGGAGGAGAACAGAGTGATGAAGCCAGTTCATAGATGGGGATTATTAGGAGATCATGATACCCCTACTCTTTTATAGAAACGCCCTGGGATTTTTAGTGACCACAGAGAGTCAGGACCTTGGTTTTTCGTCTCATCTGAAGGATGGCGCTTTTTTATAGTATAGTCTCCCTGTCACTATACTAGGGCATTATGACCCGGACAGACCGCAGGGTGAGCTTCCCTGCTGGCCCCACTAACACCTCTTCCAGCAGCAATCTTAGCTTTCCCAGCAGGTCTCCCATCCAGGTACTGACCAGGCTCACAGTTGCTGAACTTCAGTGGGCTGCCAATTGTGAGTTGATAATAAACCTTTACCTGTTCATATTGGTGCCTATCACTATAGCCAGCCAGATGATATAGTTGCTGTTTATAGTGATAGTGATAGACTCTTATAAGATGTAGACCAGAGTAATGTCTTGAGAAACATACTGCTTTTAAGAAAATTACCAAGGGAGACAGAAATAACAGAAAGAAAGTCAGAAGGACGAGAAAACAAAATAGCAGGCTAACATTTTAGAAACTGGAAATGACTCCTTATAATCGTATATAATATAATGACTCCTTATAATAGCACTTTACTACACATTAACAAAGCAATTTTAAATGAAATTCTTGGCATCTAATAATAAGCATGCAATGAACCATTAATGGTGGGCAGTTCCTACCAGGTTACTGACTAATGCTCTGTTAACATACTGCTTATACAGCTTTTTGCACTACCACTACAAAAGGGGAATTTGGCATAATCGAAGTTACATAAAAAGCAAGGTGATATAACTTTGCTTGTAAGACTGATTTTATGAGTGTTACCACAAAAGACAAGATGCACTCAGAATACTTGTGAAAGGAGACAAAGATCTGTGCTTTCTAATTCCAGGAGCTCTACTATTGCGCTGTAACATTTTTAATGTGAAAGAACCAGTCGTTTTTGCTAGCTGCTTCTCCTGTCCATAGTTCTCTGCTCTGTGTGCTCATCATGACTGAACTGTGAAAACAAAATGCACGCATTATCATGGAAAGAAATGATTCCTTAATCCGGCGTGATAGACAAGCCTTTTCCACACTAGTATTGCTAATAATTGCATCCATTACTTTGAGTCCCCCCAAGTAGCACAGCTAAGGTTATCTGCCAAGGAAAATCAGAATGATGAAACAGTAAAATCCAGAGACCATCTCCACTTTTTGTTGTCATTAAAAGTAACCTAGTAACGGGTGATATTCTTCTGGCCAGTGTAAAACAGCACACGACACACAGTGGAGCCCAGCTGTGGAACATGTACCATTTGGGAAAACCAGCAGAGCACCCGGTTTTGACAGAAAACAGTTTACAAAACAAAAGGTAGTTTGTTAAATAAAAAGAACAGCTTTGGTTACAAGTGGTGGAGTTATCCGAGGCTGATAATTCCTAGTAATTACAATGCATGGCAAGCTCCCCAGAGGGTTAAGAGTCAGCACCTAGATATGCTTGGGTGACTTGTGGAGTGTGACTGCTCACCTGATACCTGCTCAGAACAGCTCTGTAGGGCTCTTTGTAATGTAACCAAATCCACTCGCACGTACGTTCAAAGACAAACAGAAGCTTTGTGCCAGAAACCAAATATTAGCTATCCTTCATTAACAATCACTTACACTTTTACAGGTACAAACTAAATATTATAACGAGGGTTTTCGAGTGAAAAAGAGCAATTAAACTATTCATAATGAATCTGCACTTACTGCACACAGCTCACGTTAAAAACGTGGTGTCTGTGATGTTAACACAGTTTTCCAGCTATAAGAATCAGTGCACAGAATAATAATTCCTCTCAAATTAACAAAGCTTCACTGTTACATTTCTTTATACCCCTGATTCCTTTTGAAATGTAAGATGCATTTTAGACTAATCCAGTCCTTAAAACGAAGGCCAGCGACTCTAAGATAAGCACTCTGCCAACTTTTCTGTCTGCAAAGCATGAAGTTCTTACCACATAATCATTAAGTCTTGGCAACTTTTACAGATATAATTCAGAGCTACCAATTTAAGCAAGACGAACAGAAGGGCACAGAGCCATTGGATACGGGCCAGGATTTTGGTTTAAGCTTTAAGAGCTCTACTACTTCATTAATACTGCTTTGCTTTCAGTGTGGGCCAATAGCAATTTTCTAATTCCATTTCTTCTACCTCATTTTCCTCTAGTATTGCAGAGCTGTGGCTGTCTCTGACAAAAGACTTCTTCCTTTTTTTAGCAAATGAATCCTGTCTACATTTTGTATTTGCAAAATAATCAACAAATAATGCCTGGGAGCTTACACTACAGAAATACTTTAACTCCGATGAATTCACAAGGTCTGCCAGTGTAAATATCTGTAAAGATCTTGGGTCTTAAGAAATGCATTCACAGAAATCTGCAACAGCAAGTATGAAAAGGCATTATGATTTGACACCACCCCACTTGAAGATCAAGATATTTTCTGATAAATCTGATGCTTTACTGATTTCAGATGAGTTTTGAAGGCATCAAAAGAAGATTAATCAAAGAGCTGTTTCTTTTCTTTCGGTGCTCCTGATGTTACAGGACTAGAAGGAAGGGGGGCAGGGGTATCTTACCTGCCAGGCCCTGACTGGTCACTGATCAAACACAACAGTCGGTTAGAGAGCAGACGTGTCTCACTGTCACATGTGCGCTGCACAAAGGACCAGGCTGGGGAGCCTTCTTTTCAAACGAAATACACGGGCTTCTAATCTACTCCTGCAGCCTTTTTCTCTAACACTACAAAGCCTTGCATAAAAAAAACTCATCGTATCATTTTCCTTCCCAAGTGGCTTCGCTTATTAATTTTGAGGTATTTTTTGGTTGGTTGTAGAATCGTCCTCCGCATCGTCACAATAAAGACATGGGTGTAGTTTTTTAAAAGAAGGAAATAAAGCGAAGGGTCAGCTACCTTGAACGGTCTACATCCTCAGGGGCAGGGGTCTCAGACTGTTTCTGAAGGGCCTGGCATTCCCTGCTTTTTGTTCCACACGAGCTCTCGGTTACATAGTTGGTCTAATTATTTCACTAACTCCATAAATGTAATACTTCCAGCCGAGCTCTGAGTTGCGTTAACAATACCTTTAATGAACTGTTTTTAGTCATCAACACAGGAAAAACACAGAACACAGGAAAAATCCAACGCATGTCTAAGAAAATAACGAGATTAATTGTTTAATGGACTAGGCAGGATAGACATAAAAAAACTACAGACACTCTGTCCTCCAGAAACTGAAGTTGAGACCCCTGCCCCTAGGGAATGCTGGGTTATTTGCTGCTCAAGGAGCTGTATCGTCAGTCTCAATGGGGTGTCTTTGCAGTCACACAGAATAAAAGGAAAGGGTGAGGAAAGGAAAAAAAAGACAAAAATAAAAGTTGCTAACAGCAGCAATATATATATATAAAAAGCTACATTAAACACAAGTCTCTAGAGCCCTGTTTTTGATTATTAGTGAGCATGGAACAGGATACCCAGCCATGCTGTTGAAGGCATTACTTTATGAAGCCATAAAAAATATTCAATAGCATTAAATCAGTGTGGATGAATAAACTCACAGTTAATCAAGACTCCCAAAAATACTGTATGATTTGAATGCATGGATAGTTGAATGTTTCCTAGTTTAACTTAACAGTTGCAACCAATTTGGTCACACCTCTCTGAGAGAAAATTCAACTCTAGTGTAAATGGCTGTTGCACTAGTAAACATACTTTACTCCTAAACTACATTCTGGCAAGCTCTTATGTAATTATTTAAATAATATGATCACATTTTTAACAGCTTAAAAACAGTAATGATGAATGACTGTCTTTTTTATTAAAGAAACAAAAAATTCACAAAATCTGTCATGGAAAAAAAAAACATTTACTCACACAACCCCCCGCAAGAATTTCTGCCATCACCGGAACAGAGCCATCTCTCTGAATACACTTCCCTCTCACAAAATCATTCACCTTTGAAGCAATAAAACAACAGCACATAATCAAACGTGAGCAGATGAAAATCACACAGTTTGTGTCTTGGATTTTATTCGCTATGAATCCGAAATGTCTATTCTCATGGAACAAGTTCGACTTCCACACAGGGAGTTGGGAAACTGTGAAACAAGCAGTCCAGCCACCTAGCTGAAGCTGAAGCCCTGAATAGTTTCAAGAAATGGCTGGATGTGACCCCCCAAACAATCGCCTGTTAGCAACTAAATGTGCTAAAACTAGAAGACTCTGGGTTTCCCCAGGGCCAGGAGTAATATATAGAGAGACGCAAACATGTCTTGGGCTTTTAACTGCAAGCAAAATTATGAGTTTTCGTTAATGTATTAACGAAGCTCTGTGAAGATTTGTAAAAACTGCACAGTTCAAATACATAATTCCGTTCTGTAAATTTTCATTGGCTTTTAACCAATATTTATATTAAAACATTGACACCTGAAGAAGGCTCCACGGCCGAAACGTTGTGTTTTCTTTCTTCTTTTTTTCAGCATGGAATAAACCTATTACTTGTTCTTTTATATTAAAACGCATTACATGCAATAATAAAATGTATCCCTGCACCACGCTTACATACAAAAAATAATGCACACCAGTTTTGATTTGGAAGGAGCATATGTGGTGAAATAAAGCACTTACTGTAAGTTTAATGGCTTTTTCTGGTGCCACACCCAGGAGCTGTGGTAAAAGGCCTATAATTATGAAACATGATGATTAAAAAAGGAAAAGGCAAGGAAGCATGGCTCATGGGCACAAGAATTTCATCAGTATAACTTTGGACCATCTTACCCAATATTCTATTACCCAGAGTAATGAAAGTGATTGAAGTGGAATGTTTAGACACCAAAATTTAACGGCATTACAAAGTGAAGGAAAAATTGCATTCCATGACATCCTAGTTCATGCAGCCTAAATTACAACACAAAGCCCCAGGCAGATAATAATAAGGAAAAACTCCCAAGTTTTCACTTTAAAAGCCACCTCACACAGAATAACCAACCAACCAACAAGCAAACATAAAACACACAGACTCCACAAAGGAGCAACAAAGGATTCTGCCTTGGGAAAATTGTGGATTGATGGTGAAGTTTTCCTCTAGTGGGAAAAACTCAGGCTCTTATCAAATCACATTTGAATGCCTGCGGAGGAGATAATTCAAACTTTTCATCATCACTTGAGGCTGTTATCCACCAATGGTACTCATGATTTCTTGAGGTTAATTAGACGAGGTCCTGAGACAATTACATCATCAAGCTACTGTTTTTATACAAATCAGCTCCATATGCCCTTTCACACTATTATTTTCAGTATGGAAACACTTAGCAGAATTGAGAAATATTGAAACCGATGGGGTAAAGTAGTTACAGTTTTTAGGTCTTTTTCTGAATTACTTTATGGTGTTCTTCAGTATATTGCTACTTCGAGGTATTTATTCATTGCTGCAATGTCAATGGATCGATCCATAAGGCTCGGAGATACATCTCAGCTCAGTCACATACTGTAGCTACAGTAGCATCTTAATAGAATAATTCCAACAATTTATGGAATGGCAGTGTTTCTCATCGGAGAGATACATGGCCTGCTGCTGTTAATGGATAGCATGTGTGTCACAAGAGATAACCACAAAATAAACTGCTATAGTAGCCACAAACAATTAAGAGCTGAAACCTGCACTTAAGTAATATAATAGAGCAGAAAACTCATAAAGCTTTCGTATTCAACTGCTGCCTTAATGCTGTATCAGAAATAAGAAACACGGTTCTTTAGGAGAACAAAGTTTCACTGCTCTATCTACACCCATCACAAAAGTGTTGATATTAACCAGTGAATTCCAGAGAGAAAATATATTTCACGTTTTCATTAAATCAAGTGGAACGTACAGTACATGCTTAAAAATTATCCAAGGGTCAGTGAACTGGTACTGCATATCCTGAAATAAAATGTCTCCAATGTGTCTAAATGCTTCATTTTACTGAATTATTTTGGAATGCATATCTTAAGGGATCTATGTTCTCTGAGAGCTTCTTCAGCTCCAGTACAATCTTCTGACATCAAACAAGGTAGGTCATAAGGAGCATGACCCCCTTTCAATACCTTGTCAGGTCTTGCCTGTAGCCTGTGTAGACACTGACCTCTGTACAGGCCAAAGCAGCCTTCATAGCGCAGAACTTTCCTGAAGCAATCAAAGCTGTTCTTGTACATCAGCTCTCCCACAAAGGAGCCCAAAGTTCTCTGGTTCTGCATGCGGGTTTTCACCAGGTCGATTGGATAGACAGCAGTGGCTCCGACTGCTGCACGAGACAAAAGAAACAAACAAACAAGAATGCAACTGTAAACCGCATTCAGGATATCTGGAAAATAAGTGATGAGCCAAACAAAAACAAAGCCAAGTCAAAAGATTGCAAACTCATCAATTATGTCCTTCTCATCTGACAACTTTGCTGATCTACAAAGGGGTACGATGCCGACAGTTTTAATTAAAAAGTGTATCGCACAGCACTACCTCATTATTAACCTGTCTCTTTGTGAAGGCAGTCTGGAGCCAAACAAGACTAAGGCACCACCTCAGAAACCTCTGATCACTGACAGGTACAAAAGAATCCATAGAGAGGTTCCCATGGTACAATCCCACCTCTTATTTACGGAGCGCATTCAGCTCCAGAAGGAGATAGGGAAGGCTTTGTTTTTCCCACAGGGGTTGTTTATGAAGAGGAGGAGTGAGGGGGGGAGGGGGCAAACACACTGATCCATGACTAACCTCCAGCAACTGAACCAAGAGAAAACCTGTAGGCTGACTCTGCTACCTGGACCAGAATAGGCCGAGACACATCTCCCGCAGACTGCTACTCAGACAGAGACACACAGGGAGACAAAAAGACGAGAAAAAAAACATACATCAGAGTTTTCAGATTACAGCAAACAGCAGTTCACGAGCTCCATGAATCGTCAAGCCTTCCCAAAGCAAAAGCCAAAGCTGAGCTGCTGAGGCTGAACTGGTTTAGGTTCATCTGTCTGTACCTGGGGGGGTTAAGCACAGATAGGGGGATTTTGTAATGTCCTGAAACAGACATTTCTAATAGGCCACAGCAGCTCATGGAAAACTTTGCAATGTGTAGCTTAACACTGCATGCCAAGATAGCAGTGACATTCCACGGGCAACAAAGTGCTGGAGTGAAATGAATCCTCCTCATGCTTGCTTTGTTTACATGCATTTAGGTTCTTAAAAGAAACAAACAGCGGGGCTTCAAGACTTTCCTGTAGTTCTTTACAAAACATGCATAGAGCAAATTCTGTTTATTACTTTCTCTCACAGTATTTAATTACAGAGCACAGACCTCGGCCTGTCACCTGATATCTTTAATGTCTTAAAAAAGAGGGTTGGGGCCTTTTTATCTAACCCAAGCTAAGAAAGGGACTAACTCGGCTTCAAGAGCATGGCTGAATAGATTCTCAAGTATTTTACTTTCTATGATTTTTCAAAAGATTCCTAAAGTTTAGCTTTGGGTAAACAGAGATTATGAAAGCATTCTCTTTTAATACTAGCATATACTCCCAACTCCGTTCTAGCCTGCCCTTATACATTAAAGAGTAGTTATAATTAAGTCCAGGTTTTGTTAGATTTTCCACGGACTTCAGCAAGCTTTCTGCAAAGTGTTAGTTGCACACTCAAAACGAGCACGGTTTTAACGAAGTAATTTTGAAAGAGCGGCAAAGTAGCTAGCAAAGATCCAAGCATTCCACTTCACATTCTCCACTACCTGTTACACAGAACACCACTCACACACCCCAAGGCAAGTGGCCTCCCATTTATCTTCAAGAGAGGCTGCAACCATACAGAACCACCTGTCAAGGTTCATCAAAGCATTGTCATTGCCTTACTAATGCCTCAGTCACAAAGCTAGAGGCTGCCCTCAGGGATTCCAAGGGAGTTCTGGACTGAAGCCTGAGAGGCCAGACCGCAGCCTAAACCAATCCATTGTGGCAGGACTGGCGTCTCTGCTCAGCCCTGCTCAGGACAGGCTGTTGTAGCAGAACAACTCGCCCTGAGAACTCTTCTGACCAAAAGCGGACATAATGTTTTTTTTCACAGCAAACACATTCCCTCCTCCCCGTTTTGTGGTCTGCGTGTTATAAAATCTTGCCTCAGACTGCTAATTAAAAGTCGCTTAACATTTTCTTTGAATGTGCAGCATACAGTATTTTACAATCAAGACTATATGCACATTTACAGTACAACAGCGAGGAGAAAAAAAGACCAACAAACCGTATGAGTTGCTTGCCTTACTGATCTTTTCTTTTTCATTCCTCTACCATTGAATCTACTCTCTAAAGATAATTTCCTTTTCTTTTCCTTGAAAATAATGAACATGTGATAAAAAAAAAGCTTTTACCTGGCAAAAAACAAAACCATTAGTGTGTTTAGAGGATTTCCTTCGGGCTACAAGAATCAGACTGCCACAACAGCACTTCACCAGCCTGTCTGATGATTCAGAAAAATGATTTCAATAGCATTTAGGTCTCTGTAATACAATTCAACTAAGTGACAGCTAAACATTTGATCAATTATGTTTTCCGTGAAGAAGGGACGGAGGTAAAAACTTTGTTTCCAAATGCTGATCTGATTAGTATTGTTAAAAAACACATTTCCTATTTCTGTTAAAAACTGTCACAAGACCCTACTTAAATAATCCAAAATTCATAGTTAAGTAACTATTAGTCATCTTTTTTGTAATGCTTTTAAGTGTTCAGACAACTGTGTGTATCCTGAAGCCTTTTATTTGACAAAACATTGGCAGTGTACAATATTTGTTGATGGTGTAGAAAGTTTGAGCCCTGCTCGTCCGCTGGCTTTGACCAGTTCCCAGTTCCTGGACAGAACCTCAGTCACCTCAGTTGTGTGTTTCTCTCTCTTTTTAAAATTCATTTCAAGTACCATGAGCACAAGCTTCCCCACAGTACAGTTCGTCATTACTTCTTGAAGTATGGGTTGAATTAGAAGACAGATAACTGAGAAATGAAGTGACAGCACAAGAAGATAGAACTAATAAAATTCCCACAAACGGTTACATAGCACCGTTCAGTCGATGATAAATTCTGCTTAACATAATTAAAGAAAAAGCATCTTCCTGCACTTCTCATTAATATTGATACCTAGAGGAACCAAAAGTATTTTTATAGTATTCATTACAACAAATAACTCTCTCTTTTTACCTGCTTCTGTGCCTCTGCCAGGTTGTATGGTAGAGTCCCTTCTTCTAATGGTGCAATTCTTTCAATGTCTGCTAACCCAACACGCCTAGAAAATGGGTGACATTTGTTTCTGGTTTCAAACCGTTTCAAAACAAAACTACGTAATTAAAATAAGAAAAAAACAAGCACAAAAAAAAGAACATTTGTACATTGTTAGCTTCACTGTCTGCATGCCCATCATTTTTCAGTGCATAACTTCTCTGAAATATTCCTGGACTGTGAACAGAATTGTACGGATTATGGGAACAATTATCTTTTGCGTCCTTAATCAGGGTCAGTGCCTATTAAAGTATTGAGTTGCATTGAAAAGGGGGAAAAATAATAATCATGTGCACACTCATAAGTAATTCTTTAAAGACCATACAGATGCTAGGAAAGCAAACCTTATACAATACAATCCATTCTTAATTATCTTGTGAAATTTAAAGTCGATAGCTTAGTTCATGAGTAATTATTCTTAGATAAAGGCAGAATGATTTACTGTTACTTTCCATCAATCTACCCCTTTTTAAAATGATTTTGACCACACATCATTTCCTAATTAAGGTCCAGGCAGAGTCATTTTTTGAGATTTTAAAATATTTTTATAGGTTTTAAATAATTTTGCTCAAGTATTTTTGGAGTCTTTGACTCCAACTTACTCCTGCCACTCTTGGATGAAAAGATGCCTTTTTTTACAGGCATTTGCATTTGATTTTGCTTAAAACACATTTTAATTGTGTTTATTGTTTTAAATGATTGTTTTTGGCATAAGACAGTTCTAACAGAACCAAATTATTTCATGAAGCTTTTGTTTCATGAACTTAACCTTGGTTTACTCCTCAAAGCAGTTTTCTTGCACTCACACAGAAAAGATCCAGAAATCCTATTATAATTATGCAGTAAACACTGCATAGCTGATACCCATTACATTACAAAGTTAATGAGATGGATTACCAAAATATGTAAGGTATGATCACTGCATAAAGATGTAATCTAAACAGAGCTAAAACAGAAGACAGATAAGAACTCTACGAATGGAAAATCATGGCTTCTGGACAGACAGAAGCTCTGTTCTGGAAATACAGAACTTGATCAGAGGTTGCGCTGAAGAAGACAGCGAGTTTTCTTCTTGCCCTGTGCTTCACGGGAAATTAATAACGAAAGACAAAAACATTCAAATAAAATTGTGGGTCTCCTCAGAGGCTCAGTGGCTCCTCTGGAATTCTCCTTTGCACTTACCCACGTGGTCTGGACAGGTCAGCCAGCTGGAACAGAATGTCTACCTCCATGGGGGTCACCTGCCCAAATTTCTGAGCTGCTAGAATAAACTCCTCTGCAACAAAAATGATCAAGGAAGACATTTAAATATTACTTACATAGAAAATGGTTTCCAGATGCCTTTTTTTCCCCCTAAGCCTCAAGATGAAGAGGCACACAAAAAGACAAATGGGTATTGCACGGATAGGAAAGAAAGCAGTATTTGTGCTAACACTGGACACTATTTAACTTAGAGAAGAAGTCTATCCAATATCTACTTATATCTTACTGAAGCAAAGCAGAATGACTGTTTTAAAATGCAGCTTGTGTTGTTACACATTTTCACTGTTGTAAGCAATGAGGTGAAGCTCAATTTACTCTGTGACGGAGAAGCACTGAACCAGTGTCCAGTCAGAGATAGATTAATAAAAAAACATCTCCCCTGATTGTTTTACTCAAGCTTTGTCCTTAGAGATCTTTTAAGCTAATGTGGTAATTTTAGCCTGTTTATGGTTAAGTCTTCTCCAATGGACACACTATAGGACATCAACTTCTATCAACTTGTTTCCTAACCTCTTAGGAAATATGAGGAATATACGATAGCAGAAAACATGCAATGACTACTCATTCTGGTCATTTAGATGAATTCTACATTTTTATCCCATGCATTTGCCTCTGTCAACAGCTATAAAGCAGGGCATAACAAATGACAAAAGAAATGAACAACTTTGCTGCTAAAAATGACTTCCCATTAGTGGATGAATGCATGTCCAGAAAAGAGTGAGAAACATTCCCAGACTCAAAGAAATCTCCTAGTTCAACAGGTTAAATGAAGTGAACCTTTTCAGTCTTGTACACAGAAAGCTATGAAACAGCCATCGAATTATATCAGACAAAGCAAATGGAAAACCATGAGGAAGAACATTAATAGGGGCCCCATTTTGACACAAGGGGGTTGTAGGTCTCTGAAACAACCTAAGCAGCCATGATGTTGATCCCGATGCCCTGGCTTCTTTCAGAACACAGCCGAGTTCTTCAAATCAATTAGCTACTAGCAACCGGACGAGCAAAATGGCCTCCTCTCATTTGTAACCCTCATGCTCTTTCATTTATTTGCACTGCCAACCTCATCACCGAATCAACCGAATGAAACCCAGCCACGCTCCCTGCAGCACAGGTTACTATAAGGTAAGACGAGGCACTAGGGGTGCCCTCTGTTCCTCCTGGCTGGAAACCACGGTGTTTGAAATGTTTGTCTCACTAAACATAAGGTACTAATCAGATGTGGGTCAGCGAAAGGAGGAGACAGAAAGGGATGTGGAAATTTGCACGCATCAGTCCCAGTAGGCCCCACTAATGAAGCCTCCTAGCTGCAGTGGGAACTTTCAGTAGAAGAGGCCAGATTAGACCGATAACATCACATTCCCAGCTTGTAGCGCAGCTTGTGCTATAGCCAGTACAAGTTAAGGAAAATCTTCAGCTACACTGGAAGGTCATTTTAACAGGTTGCCAAATTGGCAGGGGGCCTAGCAAACTTTACAGAGCCCTCTCAAATGCACACTGTTACTTTACCCCACCCCTGGATAACCTGCACGCCAAGGACCACAGAGAAATGCGGGATGGATCAGACAAGCCATTCGTGCTCGGTCAAAGGATGCGTCGCAGACAGTGTAGAGAACGCAGACATCATTTTTACCAGAGCATGTGGGAATGTGTTCTTGTGTGCCTTGGGAAACATCCAGCAGGCACAATCAGACAGAAAGAGAAAGAAATTGCTACTAACCTTTAGTGACTTCAACATCTTTCCTACTGCCAGCCAGTGTTGTGTAGATCTTCCTAATGAGTTCCATGTTGTTCAGCAGAGAATTAAAGCCATTAAAGTAGGAAAAGCTGACCTGGTGGGAAGCAGTGCCACCAGCAACCTAGAGGTTTTGTAAAAAAAGAGAATATATTGAAAGAAATACCTTAATGTACTGTTACCGTTAGGCTTTACTATAAATGCTTACAAAGATTATAAGACACGTAAAATGAATTCCTGCATTTAACATGAATATTTCTCAGAAAAACTACCAAACAGCTAATCATTAACAGAGTTCTTAACCCTCAAACCCTATAGGGAACTAAATAAATGCACATGTAGGATTACAGCAACAGGACCGGTAGTAATTTAAGAGGATCCAAGCTATAGCGCTGTTTTAATTAAAATGTTTTATGTGATGTGGTATCTAATAAACAGGCAAAAAAAACAACAAAAATGCAATAATGCAGGCATTTCAATCCCAGAAGTCTGACAACTTCTTTTCTCCACACAATGGAACGCATCCTGTGTGGAGGCCACATTCTCATCTCACTGATGGGAGTTTTCGAGGCCAACGTGGACAGAGGTATTAGATTCGCTGTCTGAGCGACAGTGATGGAAAATGTCGTCTCGGATCAGAGTGATGGAAAATACAAGCGAGACGTGGAAAGAGCTGCAGTCTACGGGGAGGGGACAGAGATGGAAAAAAGAGCCATCCTGGTCACTAGATGGCACTGTAACCTTTGAAGAAATCATGTGAAAAAGGTCCAGGCTTCACACACGGCGCTGGTTTAAAAAGGAACGTCTAAGAACAATAACATAACTAGTAAGCTCTCGCTCATTTTCTGGGATGTGTGATGAGTTAAGCATTAAAGAATGCATTTCAGGGAACTCCAAACTTTCTTACTTCTGTCTGAGAGCCCCACAGAGGATCCACAGGCAATATGCTCATAAACTCCGGGACAGACAAGGGCAGTCCTTCCCTTGCAGAGCAGCACCCATCTCAACTAATTATATTCTACACCAAAACATGAACTCCGTGGGCCCTGTACTCCAAACACTCATGTACATTAATCCACACAGAGGCCAATGGCCACTTAAGCACTTAAATGTGTTGAATGTAGGGCCCTAGAGCTCATAAATTTCATATAATCCGTAATGGCAAAAATCTCACATAATCCAATGACAGCATAACGTATAACAGAATCCAGGGGTCATGGTCTTGTATATGGTTTTTTCATACTGCCTCGTAAAATTCCAGTGTGTTCCAGCGTAGGAAAATTAATCAAACTGACAGTTTGAAAAAAAAGGCCTTTTTAAAATTTTCAGTTCTCGTTAGTGAGATTTAAGTGGTAAACATAACCCCCCTTCATAAAAGGAAGAAATTAGCGACGTAAAATTTTCAGATTTTTCTTAAGATACTTTTTCACAAGGAACTGTTTGCTTCATTTATTTCTAATCATCTTGGAAAGCTTGTTTTGTAACAGATCCAGTTTCCAAACCTCTCAGTTAAGAACCCAAAGAAAGTGATGGATTGCAAAGCCATCATGGTTATCAATGGTGTTTTTGTGCAAGACTACACACAGGAATAAAGTGGATGTCTCCTGGCAAGCTACACGTACAGTAAATAACGAAAGCAGCAAAGACAGGTAAAAAATATCAAACAAACTGTATGATCTACATTGTGATTCAGACTATGAGATTGAAATAATTAGCATTTTTTATTTTTTGTTCTGACGATTGTTAGATATCATACTTACAGCAACTAGGCACTCTTCTACAAATGGCGTCAGCATGTGAGGTCGGATTGTGACCATAATGTCCCTGAAATCCAGTGCTGTGATGGTTCCAGTCTTGGCTTTATCCCTCTGTAAAAATGCTTGTCTTGCATGCTCAAGCTGCATTTCCTGCAGAGTCAAAGACACACACTGGTATCATAAAACTCAGACTGGTATTACAGGGTTTCATAAATCAAAACATTAACTGCACAGAGCATGGGTTCTTCAGGCTAGAATTCAACCTTCAAACATTTCTTTCAAAGCGCAGTTGTTATTGGAACAAAGAGACTGTCAGTGAAAATAACACAAAAGCATGTAAAAAGAGAGGAAATAGCACACTCCATAGAAATATTTTTATTTATAGTGTGAAGAAAGCGAATCAAAAGACACTAATTACCACAAAACCTGTAGTTACAATAAATACAATTTCCTGTTTTGAGAAATGTCACCAAGAAAATGTGACCGCATTCTCAACTGACTTGTCTGGGTAAATAAATGATCAGATCTATATACATGGTTACCGCTTTGAGAATGATGCAAGGCAGATCTCTCACACACTAGCTCGGCAGGATGATAAGGATTAACTGGTTCTCCAACTCAAGCGTTGTGTATAACAATACAAGGAGTATATAAGACAGGACAAATCTGCCTCCTGATGGATGTAGCTATTCCAGAGGATGCTAGCTTAATGCTGAAGGAAGTAGAAGAGATACTTTTCTACAAATGCGGAGACCTAGAACTTCGAACAAACGCCGAGCGCTTCGGAACCGAGAGGCTGCGTAGAGCTAAGATGAGAGCAGTGCCTGTGGTGAAAAGGTCTCAATAAACACTCGGTGCCACTTCCTGGTCAGTCACCACGTACGAAGTGCTGACACCCAGAGAAAAGCACTGGAATAAAGCTAAACCTGAGGACTCTGGAGGAGTCCTCACGGACTTCACAGATCACCTTAAAGGCTGTGATTCCAACTATGATCATCATAAAATGTTATTTGTAAAATTTTCAAAGCACTAGGCAACAGCATCAAACTTTAAGCCCCAATCTTTCTTCTCTGTGACTTTGAGCCAGCAGTTGGTGGAGCTGCAGTCATGTTGTACCTGTGCCAGCAGCTGTGGCTTACTGTAAATGTCATAATCCTTAATTAAATAGACCCCAGGGCATATTCACCACAGTGCCCTCATTTTAAATCACACCTTAAAGCACAGACCAACGGAGGTTTGTTTAAGCTCCATGTAAATTGTTTTAAGACTGAGACCTACAATACCGCAGTTAAACAATTTACTAAATATAACAGGTCAGCTCAGGAAATTACTCAGTGTGGTTTTGCAAAGTTATTAAAATAAAATGACAAAAACTACAAAATGGCTATCATTAGACCACAACAGCTATTAGTCTGCTGCTTGATATTGAGGAACCTGGGAAGAAGAAGATTAGAGCAGTGACACGTGCCCAGATCAAAAGGACATTTGGAATTGTGGAATTGGTCCGTTAAAGCTACTCTGTATTTTTTTTAATTTTTAAAAGCGCTTTATATTTTATATTTTAGCAATAATGCAGGGTAAAAAACAGAGCATATTAAAAAATGGAACAGATTTTATTCACGATGAACCATTTAGTGCGTTTTGTCTTCTGAAGTTTACTTGTTTATACAGTACGGTAAAATGTCGAATATTTAAATAACATACATGCTGATAAAACTGTGGAACCCACGTGCAATTTACAGTATATTAAATCAAGTTAAAAAGACTCTTGGCCAGTACCTGGCCCATTTGCACAGATAAATTATCAATACAGTGGGCACTCATGTTAAAAAGGTGTAACAGATTAGGTGCAAAAGTGGTGACAGATTGACAGAATGGGTGAAAGGCCTACCTATTATTCTATATATTACATATTGACATCTACACCCAGCTCTCTTAGTGCAGCACTTCATCACAGAGTGTTGCATGTCCACTGCTAAACGGTCACAGATTTCTGGGGGGGTATTTACTTTTTTAAGCTTGCGCTGTACAAGACTGAAGATAAAAGTGCTGACCAGATTATTCTGAAAGTGGTCGACAAGACTTTGCAATGCATAAAGAAGCCATAACAAGGTTCAGACATGTAACGGGAACGTTTTTGGCACAAGAACAATCAGCTCAATATGATTAAATGTGCATCCAGTCATGAGCTAACTGCCTATTCCCGATTCAGGGCCCCAGCAGAACTTACCCCAGCAAGCAACGGGTGCAAGAGGGGGTACTCCCAGGGCAAAGCAGGGCGGACACCCAGACACCCACCAGGGCCAGTCTTCCCACAAGCCAATTAGCCACCCGTATATCTCTGGGAGGAAACTGGGGCCCCCAGAGGAAAGCCACATGAACCCGGGGAGAACACACAAACTCCACACGGCTAGCACCCCAAGCCCGGGACTGAACCTGCGAGGCAGTGACACTAACCACTGCGCACCCTGTCCACAACAAGTCAACTTCTGTCCAACCAATAATGACAGAATGATTGGAGTCTTTCACATCTAGAACACTTTTGCAGCCTTGTAAAGATGTACAGTATATCTGGCTGATCCAATCTGTAATACGACATCTTTCGCACTATCCTAGCTCAATCGCAGACAGCTTGCCTAAGGACTGGTGGTACTACACAGGGCACGTGGACCTGTCTCCCCATCAGGTTCGAAACAGCACAAGTCTATTATAAAGAATGCACACAACGTCTCATCCTGGTTTCTAGTACCCACACCCCACCTTTTAGGAGTCCCGACACATTACCATTACACTGTGCGCCCCCTTTATAAAAAGTGCTCATTGGGTATACTGAGGGAGAAAAAGTGTGTTTGTTACATTTACATCAAATATTTGTTTTGATATAAAAAGAATTACATGAGGTGAATTTCTAAACTACCGATTCCTTACAAAGCAAGAAATGCATTTCCTTTTGGACACCGACATAGAAATCCTGTGCATGGAACAGGCCTGTCCTGACTAAACATTTTCTGAAGTAAGCTTAAAAACCCATCTGGTCCAACTTAACTAAAGTATAAAAAAGGACTCAAATATAGCAAAACTAGACGCAAACTTGGCATGTCCAAAACCTCCTGCTGCCTGTTTGCAGGTCTAGACATTATATTAGAAAATGGCTCACACACCAGGAATACAAAAGGAATGGTGCCGAGCCACTGATAATATCATTCATAACAAAAAACTCTTACCTGGTTGCAAGAATCATTTGGTAACAATATTACGTCATGTAATAAAAGCCAACTGTTCCCACAGAAACACGACCTCAGTGTTTCATTAATGGCTAACAAAATCAATATGTGTTATTGTGCTGAGAGAAGCCGACACAAGACAACTTTGTTTTGGCCCACACTACTTCTACTGAACACGACCTCTTCTAGGTTTAGTGTGTACAAACCAAATCCGTCTGTATTTACAACAAAAACAGATCGATCTTTTCGCACACCAGGTGAATGGAAGGAAGCACAGCTGGCAATAACAACTACTGTACAAGAAGCTGTGAGAAAACAATGATATGTTAGTGAACATCTTCGCCTTTAAGGAAAATAATAAAACACACGGCACACAAAGATAGAAAAAAAATTAGAAAGGTGCAAAAATATAGAATATCGGATAAATCATTGCACAGATTCAAGTTGTTCAACATTAGCGTGGATTCAGAGAGGAAACAAGCTGGAAGAAACTGCAAACCCACCAGGAGAAACTGTGTGAACTCAGAGTATGTGAGGTGCTTCTTGTGATCCCTGCCAAAGTGCAGCTGCATGAAGTCCGAATTCCAGTTAAACGGAATGTGCTGATGAATTGTGGTCTGGCTGAAAACCTGCTTCACATCCTCTACAAGAAAGAAGAAAAAAGGGCTTCATTAAAAATAGGGGTGTTCAGCCATTAAGATGTCATGAATACAGGTAATATAGGAGAAGAAACATAATTCTGAATCATATGGCATAATACATCTATTTCATTTTTCAGACCATCTTAAGCTCTAGATGAGAGTATTCTAATTTGCCTCACTTCTAAAATGCAGTATTCCAATTCCAGTTTACTTGCTTTCAGCAATTAATCTTTTATAGAAATGGCCATGACGTTTCAGAGCTCAGAGAACACAAATCCACGATTTCCGTCCAGGAAAAAAGGTTTAAGTCTCCTTAACCCTACAAAAGGAAACCACTTTACTTTTCTTGTGTTCAATCATATACTTTTGTAAAAAGACACCATTCCGGGATTCCCCGTCTAATTCCCATGGCTTGTTCTTAAATGACTGCCTGATTGTACGGTATCTTAAATCTGAAAACCATTTTCAGGTAATTAACAAAGAGTTATTTTTGCATTATTTTTGAAGTATTCATTTCATGTATCAAATATTCCTGGCATTGTGGGTTACTACTACTGGAACGCAGTAATTAACAAGCAAATTTTTTGAGGAAGTCAATCATTTGAGAATTGAAACTAAAACACAATACAATGACATCCAGACTTCCCTTAGGCTATGAATTGTGATGCCTGAATTTCAGATCTACGTACCAAATGCACACCACAACTGCTGCATGTCATGAATACTGATTTAGCATTATGTGCCCATAAGTACAGTTTAAAGTGACGAAACTGTAAAAAACACAGACAAAAGGTTTCCACTGGGCACTGAAACCATTACCCTTTCCATACACCTTTAACTCATCTGGACCTGGGTATAGACCTTGAATATAAGATATGTGGAATCATTGTAGCAGCTTCTCCACAGTGAAGCGGACATGAGTCTTGGCAGTTCTGCATCCCATCTGAGACAGCTGCATGCCTCACATTCTCCCTTTTACCAAACCCAGATTTTTTAAAGCTTGCCAAACAGGTCTGGAATACCTTGTTTCCCCAGACACTATCAAGGCATTTATTTTCTGCTGCCCAATATGCTGCTTTTCCTCTTAATCGTACCTGCCACAGTGTCTAATTTGCCAGCCAGATGTGTAGTCATATTGGCCAGGCTGCTCCACCCAGTTGTATCCATTGAATTAATAAATATCATTTCCTAAATCACTTGCTACATAATGGACATCATGGAAGCAAAGGAACAAGTAATAGGTTTATTCCATGCTGAAAAAAAGAAGAAAGAAAACACGTTTCGGCCGTGGAGCCTTCTTCAGGTGTCGTCGTTGTGTTTTCTTTCTTCTTTTTTTCTGCAGGACTAAACCTATTACTTGTTCCTTTGCAGCCTAGGCATGCTGACGCAGCTCCCCAACTGAACTGTCATGGAAGCAATTCCTTTTGTATGTTCAGATTCACTTCCACTCTTTTTATACTTAATTCATTTTAGATTTAAAATTTGAAATATAGCACAGTACAACAATCATCACAGGAAGGAATATTTATTAGAAAGACAAATGATATAACTTAATAACAGAGAGTACTAAAAGTATGTTACTGTATATACTAATCGTTACAATTCTAATAAACTGATGGTAGAAAATGAGAAAAAGTAAAGAACAGTAGGGATAAAAAGCTGCAATGACGTTTATAATATTTACAACTCACACACAAACTCAAGGTAAACTCTGAATGTGCAGCCGATATGAATCACTGTAGTAGCTTATCCATCACCTTTACCTATCAAATCTAATTATAACTCAGTGTCAGGCGTCCCACATCATTAATATCACTTATTCCTCGCTACACTTAGATCCATTATAAGAAAGCAGCTGAGTTTTGTTAGGGGTTTTGTCAATCCAATGCCAATTAGACAAATCATTAGCGCTCGGCTGGACTCTACAGATCCATGAACCTAAAACGCTCCTCTTTATACCATAATAACGTAGCAATAAAGTAAAAACTATGAGCTAAAATAAAAGAGATAAAGTTTTGTGCACAGCGTGCAAAAAACATTCAAAGAACAGAACAATAGAGAGACCTCTAAAGAACAGCGTAATACATTTCGACTGCATTCTGTAGGGTTATTTAAAAGCAAGGTTTGTCATATAACTTTCATTATGAAAGAGTATTAGATAATCTGCCTACTGCTTTCTAGGATCACTGAAAAAAGCACAGCCTCAAGCAAAGGGCTGACAAAAACTGAACGGGCAAGGGGTTCTTTTTTTGGTTACAGCCTTATGTTCTTAACTTTATGCATGTGTACATGGACCACAAATTTCAAAAAGTCCTCTGTTAGAGTTAAAGCAACAAAGTGCTGGAGGCTTTGGCCAAATTTTTGAGTGCAGAACTAAAACAATGAAATTGAACAATCACAATGCACCACACTGCTGAAACCATAGTAAAATCAGGAATGGTTTGGAATAATGCTCTGCACATGCAGTAATGGCAGGATAAACATTTTAAGTAAAAAAACAAACATGAGTGTTAGCATTAGAGCAACTTTCTATTTATGTAACAACACATGCTGTTGCTATTGTAACACACATACAACATATAAAAACATAATGAAATATGTTATTCAGGCACAAATGATATTATCAGCTATATTATTTCAGATCATGCAACACTTTAACAAGGGAACAAAGTAAAAAATAACAACAAAAACATCTTGAAAATATGAATCTGTTTCTTATTATGAACACATACACAGTGTTTAAAAGACCTATCGAAATTAAGTCTGAAAGTTTTGCCCTGGCCATACATCTTTAAAACAAGACAGCTCAAGCTGCTTTTTCCTTTTTAATGAGGTAGTAAATATACAGTATTGCCACAGAGAGCAACACTGCAGAGTTATTTCAGCCCCTGGATTTATATTATCAGCTTTTATGTACTTGTCAACACGCTGTACAAAAAAGCAAAGCTTTCTGTTGTTTTTTTTTCATCTTGTTGGCTGATGTACAAACAAAGCAGTATGGATTTCATACAGCAAGTTTATTATAACTCTGTCTGACTGTTATTACTCTATTAAGAACAGTAAGAATAGAAGCTTAAATCTTTTGAAACTTCTCTTTCAATGTCTAGCTTGGAAAAAAATATTCAAGGCAGTTTTCAAATAACGTTTGATTAGTTCTTTCAGAATAGGATTTCAAGTTTGGAAAAATAAAATTCACTCCAAGACATCCCAGCTTTATAAATTATAGATTGCATATCGCAATTACAATTCATCATTTGGGCACAGTTAAAGTATTGAGTAAGTCGTGAAAACCAACAATGTATTGTATTGCAGGTTTGGGATATATTGTTAGTATTGTTGTATTACGAACCAGTACTATAAAAGATTCATAGGTTTTTCAAAAAGTAGCAGCTTTTCTTTTTTACACAGGCTTTGGTTAGTTCTTTCATCCATACAAACTCCTACCCATTATCCAAAGCTGCTTATTTTGGGCAAGGGTCACAGTGATGCTGAGACTACCCTGAATCACAGGTGTCAAGATGGAAATACACCCTGGATGGGACAGCAGGCAGGCTACACACAGCCAAGAGCACACAGGGACAGTTTAGAGGCACCAATTATTAACATACACAGCATGTCTTTGGAAACTGGGAAGAACACCAGAGCATCCAGAGTAACCTCATGCAAACATGGAGATAGTTCTTTTCATTAACTGAAAAATTATTTTCAGACTAAACTGCTTCTATTTTTCTGGCTTTGGATAGATCTTCTCTCTAATTTCACACAGCTTCAATGTACCATTAAGCACATTCATTAACCTTTAAAAAGCACAAATAAACAGCATACCTTTTTTAATTATAATACCCAAATGTCTTTTAATTAAATATTTTTAATTAAAGCTTTTAAATTTGAAAATTTAAATATGTGCATAAAATCAGCTGTAATCATCATACTCCCCACTGACTAGAACAATTACAGCAATATTTCCTTTTCGCTTCTGCTTGTGCTAAAGTTCATCGCATTTCAAATAAAGTTGGGTGGTAGATAAACATGCAACACTAGTGACAAGGCAAAATAAGGTCATCTAAATTAATTACAGAATCTGGGATTCGCATGTTAAATACCTAATCCCACAATACCTCCTCTTCACATTAGTACTTTGTACCATTAAGGTAAGCATGTCAATCAACCTGTACAGTATTCCCACAGAAGCAAATACCACATATTCTCAGCAGAACAACTATCATCATTTAGTCAGTCATGTTAATGGCACCCTCCAACTTGCAAGACAGCTTTTTTTAGTTATTTTGTAACTTTTATGAAGGCAGTTCATATATGACATGAGGATGTATCAAAAACAAGTAGAGGCGTGTGGAAAATAAATGAGTGCAGTGTGTTTAAAACAAGAACAGTTAAGTAATGACACATCCTAAATCTGGGTTAGATTCTTTTAATTAATTGACCAATTGATTTGTCCTTTAGAACCATCTTTTTGTCGTAATTTTAAAACAGCTAATGAAGACTGGTTCTAGTACACCAAGTTAAGGTGTTCAATTTAAAAAAAGGCACAAAACGCATGTAATTATATGTTCTGTTTGTTACAGTACCTTCTCAATACGAACCAAGGGCCATTGGTAATGATTTTCACGTTTGGAAGAAAAATCATTGCCAGGACAGTAGGGGAAACCCATTTTAATTTGATTCTCAAAATGCCAAACATGCACTTCATTTCCTCAGTAAAACCTTTGACATTTTCTCCCCATTGTAATTTTTTTTTCTTCTAGGCCACTGAAATTTCTTTTAAGTATCTTAAGCAGAGAATCTGAAATGTTAGAGTTTTCCCGGGCAAAGAAAATGACATGAACAAAAAAAAAAACATTAACTTAAATGATTGTGTGTATTAAAACAAATCTTCCAGTGGCTGTTACAAGGTCTCGGTATAGCCTGGAAACTTTCACAAGACAATATCATCAGTGACATTTCATACCGCAGATTGATCAGACATCACAGGGCTTCTAAAAACTGCCGAACTTAAACACTATTCTTCAAAAATCTAACATTGAACATTTTTTACTAAATTAAGAATCAAGTCTTGGCCCCAGAAAAGCCAACAATGCAGAATTCGTATGAAAAAAGTAAAAAACTATCGAAAACAAGATCACATGCAAACAAAGAGACCAATATGGAGATTTTACAGAGCACAAACCATTCAAAAAGACTTGGATCCAGAGCCATTTCTGCTCCTATACTCCGCAAGGTCTCATATTATATAGTACCCCACATGGATTAAACACCACCTCCTGGCCTGTTGTTTTTACTTCTGCACCAGTACCCCTTCAAATTAGCAGTTGCAAATATTACTGACTCAACCGCGACTGTACATAGTGCCCTGGTTACAACAAGCAGTCCACTGCCTCTCAATACACGGCCCGATTAGCACTGCTTTGAAAAGAAGTCAAGCGAAAATGTAGACATAAATGGAAATTTTACACATTACACTGTGTACACAAACCTTTATATGCCTATATATATCATCCAGGTGGATGCTGCACATTATACTTTATAATTTGCATCGCATGAAAGAGTGAGCTCAGAACGGAATTTAGTCAAAATACGGGGATTAGCACCCCTTCTCTTACTAACAGTGTCCTGATCTCTTTAATGACCGAGTAGTCTGCATCTTAGATTAACTCATCCAAAGGACGAACAGTGTCCCTTGTTACCATAGCGGCATACTGGTTGAAATATTCTGGTCCACCAATGCCACTAACAACAGCAACCTGGATCTCACTGGAGGCCTTCCACCTGAGCAGATCAGGCTAACAGACAACAAGCAGGAGGACGGGATGCTTTTCTGTTACAACAGTCCCGGACTACCCACTGAGACTCAGGTCTGCGTACATCCCTGAGAAAATGACATAAACAGCATCGTCTAGGAAAGTGGGAGAGGCAGTGTGAGAGACCGCCAGTTTGTGCAGTGCAATATAATTTTTAAAGGCGGCTCCTGTGCTTTAATTTTATTTTTGTTTCTAAACCTGTAATCCTCTAGTTTTTATAACAAGGAGATGCACAGTATTTTTCACATCATGGCAGAGTTGCTAAGCCCAAAGACGCTGAGAAGAGATACATTGGACAAATATCTGCCGATTTCTTTAGTGGGTCTATATCCTGCTAAATTTATAATTATAGAGAGTGGCGTATGTCAGCTGCACATTTAAAAGGCATCTAATGTTCATATTGTGCTGCGCAAGTACTCATACGTTTGAGAGTACTTGGGACGTGCTCATTATTATATACAGAGGTACTCACCAAAAGTTGTCTCCCCATTGCCTGTTTTATCAAACAGCTGGAAAGCGACCAGAAACAGGGCATCTGGTGCACACAGCACTGACTCAAATGCCAGGAACTCCTGAAAAGAAATCATCCTGAAAGAGGGAGAAGGAAATAAGAGGGAAAAATCAGATTAGATTTGTGCCATTTGTTGTCAGAGGTTATCTGCAAGCATGTAGCCTCTGACTGCACAAGACTGTTGTCTTTTACATCTCAGCATGTACATGTAAGGACTATATAAGGAATATAATTATATTTAGATAATACAATTATACAATGTTAAAGGAACGAACTCAACGCAAAATGACCATAAGGTCTATGAGACATAAAGCAACAATTTTGGCCAAGGTGAGTCTTATTACTGACAAAGAAAGAAGAAAAAACAGCATAACAGGTATGCTGTGGAGTGAAAGGTATGATTTGATCTATACTGCACATTCAATTGTAAAAGGCACTTTCAAATGACAGTCCTCATAACACATACAAGTTATCTTTCTATTGATTAACAAATCTGTGCAACTCCATTACATAAAATCAAATCAGTTTCTTCCAGTTTCTGTGATGTACTGTATGTGTCCATGTTCTTTCACTGACAGCAAATCTTTTTTTATGACAGCATACTTTCATGGCAAAATAAAATACTTGTATTGTGTAAGGTAAAGTCTTTTTAAGAGCTAAGGGTTTGCGAGTTGGTAAAACCATAAAAATTAATTACAAAAAAGAACCTATGGCAGTAAAATGAATGTAAGGGGGAATATTAATTAGTAAATCTGTCAGTTATTCTGAAAGCAATATCTCTGATGTACTAACACCCTAATTATGGCCAATGCTAAAAACAAAACAAAAAAAAATAATTATTTTAACATATCAGGTCTCATTCATATAAAACTTTCACTTGACTTCACAATGCTTTATGAAAAGCATTCCATACATACGACACGGAACAACAAGAATATTCCCATAGAAGAAGTCAGAAAAGAGCATGTTTTAACAAAGAATAAAAAAAAAATACACGTGGGACCTACAAACACCAAAATATTGGTTCAGTTCTTATCTTCATAAACTGGAGGTTTCGGAGTTTGTTTTTCATGACCACAAAAATAAATGAACTCCAGTTCAGATCCTCAGTAAGTGCCATGCCATTGGTATTCCTACACAGAATAAATCTTGGGAACTCAGTTCTCATAACGTTGTAAATTACTCTAAGTCCCCCAAAAAACCTATTATGGATTCGTAATGACATAACAGGTTACCGGTTGAGTATAAACAGGTATTTAGATTTTCAATCAGTTAATGCAGTGAAAAAGGCACCACAAAAGCAAACCAGGCAGTCAGTTATTTATTTAAGTTCAGTTCAAAGTTGTCTGAACTCCATTAAAAATCTCACAAATGGAAACAATCATTATGAGAGGTCAATATTAACGAACAGGCTCAGTAGCATGCATCTCTAATTTATTTCAATTACCAAAAAGCAATTATTATGTTTTGTGGCTACACTAATTGTTACTTTTGAAATTGAGTTGTACGCTTACAGCATGAGAATGATGCACACAGTGAAGTAAAAGTAATGCATTATCAACACTAAACTAGCAACAGTGAAATAATTTAGAACAATTACAAAGCTGATGTATTTTTTGTTTTTGTTTGTGGCGGGGGTTGAGAAAACAACACTGAAAAAAATAATGAAAATTCCAGCACATTGGTAATATTTTTGCTGGTCTCCAAGTCTCAAGTCACATGGACACATTTTGTGTCAAATGAAAATGATTTACATAAATGTATTTTAATATGAATTCTCTAAAAATATGACCCATACTGCTCTGTAATTATTAGAAGTAGGAAAGCAGGAAGCAGAAGTAAGGACCATATACTGCTTGCTTGTGCACCTTATATGTTCAACTACATCCATCAAGACTGAAATAAAAAAACTAAAACAATTACTCAACTGAAGATTAAAGACCTGTCTGCATTATGAAATGAATCTGACAGAATTTTGTTCACTTTTTTCTTACTAAATGTAAAGTTTGGAATATACCTCCAGTCAGCAAACAACTGTCAACCTATCACTTACCACACAGTATTTGCATGAAGTCTGTGTTCGACTTTTTCTTGATGAATCAAGAACTGACTTCTGTCAGTGACATATCCAAAGAAACTGTATACTTGAAACCACGAAAGTGTGTTTGGGCAAAGTACAGTGATGGTTTTTCAGTTAGAATATTCAGTGAAACGAATAACGCTGTAAATCTGTACACTGAAAATGGTATACAAAAATACACAATGTATGCATTGTTCTACATTGATTGCATCTGAGATTAAATTTATGATGGCTGATTAATACTGCCTTACTCCTGAAATCACAAAAACACTGTTTAGTATTAAGTAAATTAAGACCACAGTTACCAAACTATCACTCTAAGATACCTCTCAACCAATCAGCTTATGTGGCAGAGAACCAGGAAGTACATGTTTGATTTTAAATATAATATTCTAATTCATACATTTTGTTATGGTTTCTGCTACAGTCAATTCATAAATGGTTTGAGCACGTACTGAACAGAATCACAGGCACAGTTTTAATCAAAATACAGCATAGTTCAGATGCAAGCAGCATGTTAATTTTCTTACTAGGCTATTTTTTTTATCACAACAGAAAAGATTTGGTGCAACTTTTTGACAATCTTGGCCGTCGTTGGAGATGAGTCAATTCACAGAGAAAGCAGTTTGAACACCCTCATTAAATGTTCATTACTCTTGGTCTGGCTGGGGAATGGATAAGCCCCAGTTTTGCAGGAATATCACCCTTATGGTGACAGGTGACTCATTTTGCAAGATGTCCAGATGTCCTGTGTCAAAGGGTCTTTAAGAAGCCGGCTTCAAGATCACAAAAAATCAGGATGGTGTAAAAACAGAATGGATAAGCCCATTTTTTTAAAAAGGGGGAAAGCGTTATTCCTGCCGATTCACCTACTTTCCAATGGGAATGGAAAATGATAGAGGCATTCCCATGCTCTTTGACACCGCTGTGCGGGACAGAAACAGTGAAGCTAAAGTGTCACTCATGGGAAAATGATACAGCCCTGTGGGTGTCAGGTAATGCTCAGGTGTATTACGTTTGGTACAGGAAGACGAGAATCATCAAGCAATTTCTAATCAGCCCAGTGGTGGTGCTGCTTGGACGGTCCCTCACTGCCACACTACCAGAACGTGAATGTGCCTTACAAATGTAAAGAAACTTCTGTATTTCATTAGGCCACATACGATGGTGTGCAAACATAACACTCGGATTTCTGGGGGGGAATTATGTTTGCTCACTTAGAAACAACATGAACCTCCACCATCGCCACTAACAACACTTTTGAATTTAGCCATACCACCAGCAGCCAGCAGCCATATCACCCTGCAACTCACAGCTGGCAGCCCCTGAAGCTCAGCAGGTGTGAGCCTGGTCAGTACCTGGATGGGAGGCCTCCTGGGAAAAACTAAGGGTGTTAGTGGGGCCAGCAGGGGGCGCTCACCCTAAGGTCTATGTGGGTCTTAATGCCCCAGTATAGTGATGGGGACAGTATACTGTAAGCAGGTGCCGTCCTTCAGATGAGACGTAAAACCGAGGTCCTGACTCTCTGTGGTCATTAAAAATCCCAGGGTGTTTCTCGAAAAGAATAGGTGTGTAACCCCGGCGTCCAGGAAGGGATCCCCATTATCTGTAAAGCGCTTTGAGTGGAGTGTTCGGAAAAACGCTTTAGAAGTATAAGCATTTATTATTATTTTTATCATTAATGTGGTTCATGTTATTCTTCTTTGCTGTTTAATACTAAAGACTATAAGAATATAAATACATAAAACAAATAAAAAACATTATGTACCAGAAATAATAGTGTTGCTGTATAGATTTATCACTGCCAACCAGGGGAACAGGCCCTGATGAAACCTTTCTGTGAGTGCTTGCATTAAAGGCCATGGATGCCCAAGACGTTACTGAGTGGACTTGGCCATTCATGGCTATTTTCCCTGCATGATGTCTTACAACGTCTTAACTCCTCAAAGGCCAGAGCTTTCTTCCTTCAAAAAGCTTTCAAACAAAATGTCACAGAAAACACAAGAAATATCGTGCAGCATGCTCCGCCTCCTACGGAATACACTGCCCTCCTATTTCACCTCTGAATTTCACACGCAGCGTGAGGGTTATGGATGGTGTCGGCAAACGGACACAAGAGCTCATTCAAAGAGTCTTGCTGCGCAGACCCCAACACTCTTCGCAGCCGAATTAAAAAAAAATAATAATGATCCCTGGAAATGATCTTCAGCTGCAATCGTGTTTTCCTGTTTGTTCAAGAACATGTACATCCCAGGCTCACTGACTAAGAAGTAAGGTTGAAAACACGAGGAGCCCACACAGCCCATCCTGCCCACTTGGCAGCTAGTGGCGAACTGACCTGAGGATCTCATCCAGCTGTTTTCTGAAAGAAACCAGCGCTAAGGTTTTGGCTGCCAGAACATGGGCTATGTAGATTGTTCCAGACTCCCCAAACGCTCTGGGTAAAGAACTACCTTCCATCCTCACTCTTTCCTGGTCGCAGGGGCCCATGAAATTTCCACCTGTGACCTCTCGTTTGTGTTGCAGTGTGGACACACAAGGCGTATGCTGAATTGACATTCTCTGCGTCTTTGAGGATTCTGAATATTTGGTCCCCCTCACAGTCTTCTCAGATTGAGACTACAGGGATTATTTAATCCCAGCCCTTAAACTCAGCAATCCAACTGACCCCAGAGAAGCAATATTTCCCTTGGAATGGGGTGACCAAAATTGTTCACAGTCTTCTAAATGAGGTCTTACCAGGGCATTATTCAATTGTTACCATAACATTATTTGATTGAGGTTTTATGCTTTTAACTGCGCTTTGTTTTAAATATTATGCATTAGGGTATATACCCTAACACTCTTTGCTTTTTTATTGCTTTCTAAAAGACGGAAATGATGTGTCTTATCTCCAAAGCATTGTCCTTCAAGATCGGTGTTTTCACTTTTGTATTAGTAGTGTGATTTTGCTACCTGCACCCTGCACTCGCCTGCACAAAATGTTGGCCAGGTTTTTTTGATATGATCAAATGCAGGCCAGATCAGCAGTCAGACAGGCCTTGCATACATCACTGAAGAAGAAAAAAAAGGAATAACAACACATCCGAGCGCGTTTCCTAGTTTCAGCGCTGTCACTCGTGTGGTCTCTGCCCAGAGGTAATTCAAGCACCGGCCTTAAACCCATCTCTCCCCGCGCCTCACAGACAGCAACAGGGTGACAGCCCAGATTTTCAATTATTTGCCCTTTTCCACTCAGGTCTGTCAGTCCACAGCATACTGTATATCACATGCAGGCTTTCCATGGCCTGTGTATGGAAGCAATTCATTTTAAATCAGCAGAATTACGATTCTGTCACGTTGTTTAATGATATATGCACTCACTCAAATAGTATATTTGCTTTATGCTGGCTAAAAGAAACCAGGGAATGGCTGGGTAGCCTGTTCCAGACCCACACAATACTTACTTACTAATGGTACAGGAACGTATCCTTAGAGCACCATAGCAACATCAGGAGGAGAGTCTGCAGAGTCAGAGGTGTTATTCCTATTATTATAATAGCTGTGAATAATGACTAGTTCAGAGAGGAGGAGCAGTTAGTGACCCTTGAGATACTGGGTCTTCATCCCCCACACCAGGCAAGACAAAGACCATTTATATAAAAATTGAATTTTCCTAAAAGAAAACAGCTTTCTTTTGATTTCATTTTGACCTTGTCAAACAATACATTTATCTGCAATTCGGTTTTATTTTTTTTCTAATGCTTTGCACAAAAAAATCTCCCCACTTTTTTTTCCAATGAGCCACCATTCTTTCATCTAGCCCTTATTCTGCAATTTCCCGCCAGTGTGCAAAGCCTTCATCACAAATTCATGTGACCGGCAGAAAACCTAGATCTGGGTATTTTGAAATCATGGGTTGGTCTAAATGAGGAAGAATGAAAAAAATAATTTCGTTTGTTTATAACTCCTTGTTATTTCTATGTAAGAAAGCCAAAAAATAATCATTTTGTTTTAAACTGTGCAGGAAAGTACTTATTAATAAATGGTTTGATTAAGTTCCAAGTTTCAGACCTTGCAAAACAATTGTATTTTCTATTTGTATTTCAAAATTAATCAGTTGCCTATTCAAAATAAAGGAACAAGTAATACGTTTATTCCATGCTGAAAAGAGAAGAAAGAAAACTCAACGTTTTGGCTGTGGGACCTTCTTCAGGTGTGTTTTCTGTCTTCTCTTTTCAGCAGGAATATACCTATTACTTGTGCCTTTGCAGCCTACGCATGCTGACGCAGCTCCACACCTGAACTATTCAAAATAAATAATAGCTATAGTATTGGATATTCAAATATACATTTTTTTAAGTTAAATAATACAGAGAAATCTTAACATTTCTGGAGGCTGACATATGAGAAGAGCTCAGGACACATTGTAAAGATCAAGACTGCCAAATCCAGCTGCATTCAAATGAAGACCACTCTTTAGGCTGATTAAACCAGCAATTTTTGAGCTTATTATTTTCAGTCCTCTAAGACCATGTTTAGATACTGGTCTGCCCATGATTCCTAATAGATTTATACCCTAATAGCAGTAATGCAAGCATTTATCTGTATTATGATTCACACAATGCAGGACCTGAATAGCGATTTTTTACAGTCAATTACAGTGCATGTGTGATTCCTTCTGTTTAAAGAAGCTTTAATAATGTGTGCAACATGACCACATGCACTCTGCTCTGTGCTGAACACAGGTAGTTGCCAAGGTAACGCATTTTCTTTCTGACTTACCCCAACAATTTATTGCCCATCATTATGTATTATTAAAAACATACATATTAATGTACATGAAATAGTCCATTGAAAAGAATCACCTGAAAAGCCTTTCTTTATGCATAAAGGTTCTCATTCTTTACCCTTTGTCTCTGTTTAGTACTATAGCAGCTATACAGCACATTTCAAACCAATATTTTACAAACGAAATGACACAATTTACTGTACAATATAGCTATTGGATAATCCATCCTTTTTTTCTAGCCTGGCTAGACAAACCACACTAAGCATAACCAATCCGACATCACTTCCAGATTACTGTCTTGAACAATTTACTGTTATCAGGAATGCACACATTATAGATGGAAGATATTTAATGTTTAAATTAAGTCTGATGTTTTATTCTTTTGACATAGTCAGGCCATGCTGGAAACCAGATTGTTCTATTTGTTGTAATCTTAAAAATAAAACCATGAATTATAGCAAACCACTATTTTGAGAAGAAATCTCATTCCATATTCTACAATGGCTAATGTTGCAGCAGCCTAGCAAGTGAGGCCATTAGAAAAGTTTGGATAGAAGTCTGAGGATTTCTTACAAAACTAAACAGCCTAAACCACTTAACTGGGTCTCAGTATGTAGAATGATGGCCCAAAAAATATTATACCAATCACCTCATTTAAAAACGAAATGAATATCTAGATTAAGGCAAAATCACATTATGGATGAAAGTACAAAGTAGTGTTTCCTCCTCCACTGTTTGGACAGGGAGTTGAAAAGTTAAACTTGCAAATCCGGAAATATGTTTCTATTAAACAACCGCATTGTGTCTAAACAACTAAAAATGAAATTTTAATTTTTTTTATTTTGCTTTTTACTTTTTGCTCTTTTACTTTTTAAAGTTTTTACTTGTCATTCAAATTTACTTGCCATAAAGAAAACATGACCTCTATATTTGAACAACAACATGTTTAAATCATTAACACCAGTTTACAGCAGATGAAACGGGGTCTCTTCTTTGGAAGTGCTGAACACAAAAGGAATGGATTGTAAACGGCAACATGAGACAACAACTGAACACCTACTTGCGCAGAAACGATCTAAGACCTATTTGTCAAATTCAACCTGTCCTGAAGGAAAACAAGACAAGAAGAAGTGACCATAAATCTAAACAGAGACGGACGTTCCTAAATGATGATGACAAGTGTAATTCCACGCAGAGAAGTAGAAAGAAGAAACGCAACGTTTTGGCTGCTGAGCATCCTCAGGATTCTTCTTCCTACTTGTCAGTGTCGAATTAACCTTTACTCCTTCATTCGCAGCTGCTGACACAGCCCCCTGCCCCACTGTCATCATCACTTGGGGTGGCCAAACTCTCGCAGCCCCCTGAAGCCTGTTGTGTTACCACTTCCCTGTTCCGCACGGCCACTTGTGCTGCAGTTGCCTAGAGACAAAGACTGTGATGTCTGAGGTCGCTGTGCTGTGAGGTCTCTATTAGGAAAGAAGGCACAATACAGCCTGCCTGACAGTCAAGTCCTCAATTATGTTTAATTCAAGCCAAAGCTATTCCTGCCAGCGTGGGCTATAGCGAGCATCTGGGCTCACAATCTCGGCTTTGAATGCAGTTTTAATTTTGCCCCCAAAATTGAGCGGCCTGCTTACTTTCATACCCAACAATTACAGAATTTGGAGGTCAGAAGGACTTACCCATCTTTTGTCTGATCCACAACCCCTGCCAGCAGCTCCACAGCCTTCAGGGACAGTTTCATGTCCGTGCGCGCATGAAGAAAATGAGCCACGAAATCTTCAGGGGACATGAACCGGTCATCGTTTTTCTGAATACTTGCATACTGCAAAGGAGACACAGTAAAGACAGGTGATTTTTTTTTCTTTTCGCTATATTCAGTTCCTTTCAGATCTTTCCTGCATTATTGATATTTTTACACAGGTTTTAAGCCAGCTGTAATTAAATCCAGCACCTGCTGATCAGACAGCCAAGAGCTGCCAAAGAAAGACTGCAGCTTGCAGAGGGTCCTCAGCATTGTGCAAAAGTAAATTAGTTCTGTGTCTAAACAGGAGCCTTGTCGGAGCTCAAGTTAAAAGTCTTACAATTCTTAAAAAAAGCACTGAAATACTGGTGATTCTCTTAATATAGGCCTATATATTAATTGCAGTTCAAACTATAGCAACAATGCTATAAATGTTTTAAAAGGAGAAATAAAAAGCATGTTGAGTTAAACTACATAAGCATTTCTATTGCATTCTACTGAAGAATTTAAAATGATGGTGTGGCCACATCACGTGGACATTTAGTTACAGTGCAATCTCATACATATTAATATTAAAACATATTAAAAATGGGCAGCAGGATTATCATGTTTTTGCACAACACTTCCGGACCCATGAAATTTCAGTCTTCTGCTTGAGTGTCTGCTTCAGGCTCTGCACAATACACAAGGCCAAACAATCACCAGCTCCAGCAGCTGTGTGTGCTCCATTGTTTTCCAGTATTTCCACATTAAGGCAACTGATGTTTAAAGATGGGTGAAATTACTCAAAAGGCATTAAAATGTGTATTATTGTCAGGCTGTCACACAGCTACAGTATTAAACTGCAAAACTGTATACAGTATATCAGCTGAAACATTTCTTCACCATTGTAAGTACTCGATGTTATTACCTACCTTCAAAAATATGGACTTCAGCTCAGCTGGATCAGCTCGCTTGGGTAAAACCACCTGCAAAAGTCAACACCATAATCTTCAAAACCACAGACTAGATCACCAGTTTGTATTTAAGTCATTCACCCCAAAAGTAATGTACTTAACTCTTTGTACTGTCATTGTGAAAGCAGCTCCTTAAACCCACATGATTTCAGATAATGATTGGTTTATATACATGCATTTAATCTGATCACTTCACTCCCTAACTAACTACTGTAACTAACTGACTGACTAATCTGACCACTTCACTCCCTAACTGGCCTGGAAAAAAACAAGTGGCACACAAAATACCCCGATGCAAACTGTCTGATACTACAAATTACTGAAAAATATTAGCAATGTTTTATGTTTCATGATATAAATTAATATTACATTGATTGGCAGTTGCATTTTTAATTTCAGGATAATTCGTGGCATGTCGTTTACCATACAGTGTCACGGGAAGCCTACCCGGCAAGCAACGAGCGCAAGGCAGGGTTCAGCCTGGGTGGGACGCCAGTCCATGGCTGGGCCAGTGCAAGCCAACCACACATGGGGACACTCTGGAGGCCACAGTAAAGGCCGAGGGGGGAAATTTGGCCTGGACACCGGGATAACTCCCTACTCTTCTCGAGAAATGCCCGGGGATCTTTAATGACCCCCAAGAGTCAGAACCTCGGTTTAACGTCTCATCCGAAAGACGGCGCCCACTACAGTATAGGGTCCCCGCCACTATACCGGGGCATTAGGACCCACACAGGCCCTCTGTCGGTCCCACTAACACCACTTCCAGCAGCAACCAGAGCTTCCCAGGAGGTCTCCCATCCAGGTACTGACCAGGCTCAGCCCTGCTGAGCTTCAGTGGGTAGCCAGTTGAGAGCTGCAGGGTGATCTGGCTGCTGGATAATTAATGCATCATTTCTAATTAACGTATTAAATTTAAATTTTTAATTTCAAATTCAAATTAAAGAGGTTTTCAAGTTTGGAATGGGAACTGAAAATGCTCGCCTGTCTTTTGTGGCACAGTGGTTGGCATTGCTGTCTTGCAGCACTTGAGCCCTGGGGTGCTGTCTGCATGGTGTTTGAACATGTTCCCTAAGTTTCCATGGGTTTCCTATGGGTGCTCCTGTTTCTTTCCAGACTTCCTGAGAGTCTGTGTGTGTTTGTGTCTGTGTGCGCCCTGTGATGGACTGGCGTCTCATCCAGGGTGAACCCCGCCTGAACCTTTCGCTTGCTGGGATTGGCTCCAGCTCACTCATGACCCTGTACTGGATAAAGCAGTCCAAAAATGGACGGACTGATGACCTGTGATGTAGCACACCTGCTTCACCTGTACCTGGGGAATACCTGAGTAATACAGTCTTCTGCAGGTGAGCCATTTATAATGTTAATAGAAAGTAATAAAATGTCTCAACTGTCTGCAGCATATCAATTTAATATGCATCTATGCCACTCAAAATAAAGAGCATATTATATCAGATTATAATTAATCTGAACTCACTACAAATGCTGACAGGCTCAACATTCTTTTTCAAGAAAGTAAGTCTTAACAAGCAACTGTATCAGCTTATCTCACAGAAGGAACTGCAAGCAGTCAGTAATCACAACTGCATGTCAGCTATGCTGTCTGCACAGCTGTCTCCTTCAAGGTTAGATAAACAGGGAAAATAATCAAATACTGGAATAAGGATTCAAAATAATTACAACATAAAAGCAAATACACATAAAACATATATGCCACATCAATATTAAGTCTCTATATCATAATCTATATAAGTGCTGTTAAGTATGTGGTTAACATATTGCCTTTCTGTCACATCATCACTTAAGGCAATCTCAGTTCCATCTATGAATGAACTGATGAATGACTCACTGTGCATCATTTTTAGGCATAAGCAGAGGTGGATACACAAGAATATTTTACTCAAATTCAGTAATGGGCAACTAAAAATGGTTTAAAACTAAACTGTGAACTGATAAAGGTTCCCTCAGTTCTGTTTTATCATCCACTGGGCTAGAGTGACCTTTACAGACTGAGCTTTCCTTTGATCTGCAACTACATTTGGCACCATATCACTGGGGAACTGCTGTTGACTTAGATCTTTCCAACAGTGATGTTATCTGGGCAGCTCCAGAGCATTGCAGCTTCTAGATTACAGACCCATTGACTACCAACAAGTGGAACATTTTTTTACAGGAGTTTTAGAAAAGTGCCCGATGGTTGTGGGCTAACACTTCAAGAACAGAACAAACCTAAGCAAGGCTCATGTTATACGTGTTTGCCTTCAACAAAAGAAGTGCTGGAAGACTTGCACATGGAGCCCAGTCCACTTATACAAAGTCAGCAAAGTACGAGGATGGAATTAAGAAGACATTCCTCTCTCATCCACAGAGAATTGAAAGTACCGCCCCTGTCTAATGTTTTGCCATATCTGCCTTCCTCAGACTGGCCAAAATAGGACCCTTTTATCCATTTTCAGCAACCGCCTTATCCTTAGAAGGTTGTGTCAAGCCCGAGCCCAACCCAGTAAGTTGAAACTACATACTAGGTGGGACACCAGGCCATTGCAGGGCAGCAAAAAGAAAGCTGTACCAAAATAGTTCACTTGTCAGACTACCATGACGTATAAACTGAATGAAAATAAACATTTTTTTATATGTTTAGTGTTATTCATATGCTGTAGCGTTATAATAATTGCTAAATAATTGCTTAAGTGGCTTTAACTTACAACGTGAAAGAACCAGAAATGCTAGTGTGGGGAATACCGCTGTGAACAGACGTACAGCTTTGTACAAGGATTTTAAGGTCGAAAGCTACACAAGACTGTCCTCTGATAAAACAGCAGGAAATGAGTTGCGTGAGTAGCCCAATAACCAGACCTCAATTAAACAGAAAGGATTTGGAGAAATACTTGAAAACAAAAAAGTTTACAGCCGAGAGCAGGTCCTTCAGCACACCGATAGTTAACTGATAGTAGATAACTGATCCTTCTTCAGACCGTTTCTTGAAAGAAGCCCAGGTTTAAGCTTCAACAACATGACGGCGCAGTATGTTACATATTCCCACCCCCCTTTTAGACCCAAGTACTGGTCTAAGTATGAATTAAAAAGGAACAAGTAATAGGTTTATTCCATGCTGAAAAAAAGAAGAAAGAAAAAACTAATTTTTTCCTTCTTCTTTTTTTCCAGCAAGGAATAAACCTATTACTTGTTCCTTTGCAGCCTACGCATGCTGACGCAGCTCCCCACCTGAACTAAGTATGAATTATAAACAAAGCATTAAAAGCGCAAACAGAATGTTATGATACATAGTTGAAATTGCAGGAAAGTGCATTTTAAAGTGAGAACAGCAGGAACGTATATACAACAGGAGCTGTGGAAGTCTATAACAAGCTACCCCACCATGTTATCAAAGCCGACACCCTGGCTTCTATCAGGAAGAGGCTGGCGGAGGTCCCTGGATCAATCAACGACTCACTTCCAAACAAGCTAGAAGGGAAAATGCCCTGCTCCAGTGGTAACCTCTCTCGTGCTCTGTGTTTAATTTACAGTCCTGTTCTGTTTGCTTTTTACCAGTTCATATGACAGCTGTACACAGACAATAAATAACATGCGAAGAGTGGAACAAGTCCCTCATTCTCAGCTCGCATCCCCTTCGGGTGGTATGAAAACTGCAAGATTTAAAAGTTAACAAGCTGCCAAATTCTTCCATAAGAAACTATTATTTAAAAACAGTGCATAGTACTGTATGTTAACTGGCAGTAACAGATTTTTTTTCTTCCATTTTCTGAAACGGCACTTCAAATATTAGTACTTTATATAATGAACTGTTCGTCTAGCCTCACCCTCTTCATCTTGGTTTTATCACAATTAAAATGTGAAAATAATGACCCTCATGATTTCAAATTGTCCCTTAAAAATTGCGGGGCATCACTGCAATCTGAGGAGATTATCAGAATATATCTACAGTATGCGACACAACAGAGAGATGAAAAACTACCCTAGGAGCTTCACCAGGGTTTGTTCAGCTGTTGACCCAAGACAATAAAACTCTGTGCTTGATTCCCCTGCCTCAGCCTTTCTTCAATCATATGGAACTATTTTCAGTGTCTAGGGCAGGGGTGTCTAGTTCTCCTCCTGAAGGCCCTGTGTGACTGTGGGTTTTCATTCCAACCCAGCACTAAACCAGCTAAACTAGCTGGTTACTGGTTTAACCGGACCGATTTAACAGCTTCTCCCAGCTCTTCAGGTACTGCTGGTTTACAGAGAGCTGAAATCCTCCTGACCCTCCAGGACCAGGGCTGCTCATTCTTGCTCCAGGGCGACACTAGCCTCACCTCAGCTCTGACATTTCAACAGACATGTTCAAACTTGATGGATGCTTTCATGGGTGTTTCAGGCTGATAAACATCAAAACACATCTCCCAACACCCACCACAGTTTGGAAGCTTAAAGAGTGTCTGGCAGGGACAATCTTTGGAAGTGGTCACTCCCTTGTCCTATTTTAAATTGACCAAGCTGTTATTCTGAAGGTTTTTTTTTTCCCTTGGAGAAAGAGAATCTTTGCCAAATAAATTCAAGACAACAATATTAACGTCTAGGGACCTACAACCCCTAATGCAAAACCATTGAACCCTTTTATTCCCGAATCGTATAGCTCTTTCCTGAATAACTTTGTAAATCAAGTCCTGGACGGTATGAGTACAGGAGACTTACCCTGTCACCGTGCCGGCATTGTCATTCCAAAGACAACACCACACGTAGGACAAAAAAAACAATACACACATCTGAATTGCTGTGCATCGTGTAGCATTTCGACTGGGTGACAAAAATAAAAACCAAAACGCTCTGCAAACCTCATAACGCCAACACCAGTACACTGTATGCTACAGTATATTCACAATGTGACCTGATGTCTCAGTACAATGTCATTGAACCCAAACTGCACAGCATCCTCTCGGGCGGATGTAAGCTGCGTTCGTGCCTTTCAAAATGAGACTTACTGGTCTCGCGTGTTAAAACAGCAACAGCTGATGCAATGACATATTAGACTCGATTCCTTGCAATCGGTGTTAGCAGAAGTAAACTTACCTTAGCAGCCATGCTTAAAAACTCCTCCACATTGATTCAGGCTCAGCTCCTTGCGCGTGTGACGTTCCCATGGAGATCACGTGAAGACTGAGTACCGATTGGATGGACAAGCAACGCGGCCGGAATTGTTCACGTGATAGAAATCAATAAGCCGGCCTCGAGCGTGTGATCCGAGACGGCGCCAGGCGTGGTGTCTCGCAGCAGGTAGAGGAGTTAGTTTTTAACTGGGTGTCTTTGCATGATTCTCTGGCGTGATAAAGTCAAGTAAGGTCACTGTGCATTGTCGTATCCAAACATGCGCTAGTGATATTTAATCCGATTGTGAAATGAGACGAGATTTGATTAGTTTCACATTTTGCAGTAAAATTAACTAGAATGTGTAAAAAGGGTGGGAATCACGGTGGATTCATTATCCTTAAAATTATAAACGTGCAGTATTAAACGCGTGCAGCTACGACTGCTGTTTCACAGTACTTTATTCTGCTTTAAAATGAACTCAAGACACTTCATACTGTTTCTAAATTTAGTAAGTTCACGACGCAGATGGAGTGACCCTAATCAGGTCAATGGTGCAATGTTTAGGTTGCGATTGTTAGAGAGATACAGTAAGGACAAGTGTTATCGCACTCTTCCATGTGGCGTAATCAGTGTGTAAAGATGTCTAGAAAGCTTCTAAAGAATATTCTACTTTACATTGGACACAACAGGTAATCTGCTTGCAAACGAAAATAACGCTTTTCAAAATACATGGTTTATGCAAGTACTACATAACACAATAATACCATAAGCAACATGGTTTATTATAGCTATGCAGTGCTTTTCGGTATGGTAGAATCCATTATGACAACTTTTGTCTAAACAGTCAAGTTGCCAAAATTACATACGATTCTATAAGCATCTAACAATTGCATCGTCCAAGTACACAGATACAGAAAAAGACAACGTCAAGCAGCTTGTTTTAAAATCTCCCAATCATGAGTTGTAGTCTACAGAAACTGGGGCGTTGTTGTAAAACGCATTTTTCAGCTTTAGTCTTAATACTGACGGTAATTTTACTTGACCTGTCCATTAATGAAGTTAGTTTACTTACAAGATCAGATAAAGGTTACTGAGGTTTGAAGACACCCGATAGATTGAAGATTACAGTTTAAACAGTTCAAATCATGAGAATTCGTGATTAATCAAAGTGTATGTAAAACATTAGCCTTTATGCACAGTAGGAGCTGTATCTTAAGTTATTGAAATTTCGACAACCAACAGGGCCTCAAACTAATGATGTATCCTAGTAAGTACTTTCTTCAAAAGGTAAAATTTTATGGATGTGTAACAGAGCTCAGTTCACTGAGTGCAATAATTTAAGTTTATTGATGAGTTCCAGACCTTTCAAGTACTGACAAAATAATTTCAAAACACGGTAGTAGTATTATCCTTCATCTGTTAAGGTGTGAAAAAGGTCAGTCATGCAAAGTGCGTATGTTAGGGAATGTAAGCACATGATACAAATACTTTTTTCACTTTATGTCAAAGGCCAAACTTGGGCATCATCAAACTATACACAAGCTTGTAGTTTTATAGGATAATATAAGAAATTTTCAAATGTATAGATGGATGCAGGTAATAAAAAACAACAAAAGATAGGCACAGATATTAGAAGGAACAACTATATAGGATAGGCTCATGTTAAGAGTATGTGGATTATGGTAAGGAATATTAACTCTGGTCTAATCCCAATCCTACAAAATAATAATAATAATAATAATAATAATTGTAACTGTTCTAGAATTTGTCATTGTGTTTTTGTGTCAATAAAATAATAGCCTTTTCCAGATTATGGCTCAGAGGGAAGACAGAATTTGTGCTAATCACACTAATGTATATGCCGGTATATATATATATTATATGCACAACTACCTTTCTTTGTTGAGAGGATACTGTCACAATGCATCATGGGTATACATATTGCTCGAGTGTCGTCCAATCGCAACGCCTCGGTAGATGGAACTGAGCGCTTTTTTCCAGACTCTAGTCTCTGTGTCATGTAATACCAAGAATTTCACGAAAGCCCTAAATAACTAACCAGAGATTTCGACACAACACTAAATAGTTAAGGAAATACTTGAAACCTCTGGACCATAATTGTTTCAAATTCTTTCTTTTAAAAGATTGACTTTGATTTTTGCATATTTTGTTCAATACAATTTATTGTACAACTTTAAAAAAATATAGATTACTGAAGCTATTTCTGCAGACATGAGTCTTGGAAAATTCTGTTGAGAAAAAATCTGAAATACTGTTAAGTCAATGAGGTTACACTGTGGCTTGTATTGTTTCTGATATTGCAAATGATACTGAGACCTGAAATGTATTCAATTTTGATTTTTATCCCAACAAACGCAAGTCATTTGGTAGTCAATTTTTTGTTATTTAAATGTTTGCTATGCAGGATTCTTTGACGTAGTGTGTATTACTGTAACTGCTCAATATTCCTTTTAAGAGCCAAATATGCAAATCTATGGACTGGCATATTTGAGTCAAAATCTTCTGTCATATGTCCTTTTTCCTGTGGTTAAATTGTTGTTGTGCTACTTTCTTTTTTGCATTGCAAATGCTTTGTGTCAGAAGGAGAATTTTATAACTACAAAAGCAAAGGTTAACATTACCCAAAGTATAAAAACAATTTAAAAGGGGTCAGAAGGCCCCTAATAGCGCATGGTCTTTTCAAAGAAAATGCATTTTGTGCACAAAGTAATTCATAGCTTTTTGTCGGCTGCTTCTTGGATTCTTGGAGTAACAGCATGAACCATAGTATTTTTCTCAGCGGGTCTTCTCTACTGCAGAACGTGCTCTAATGGGGAAATTCCTTTTCTCTAAATATTGGTGGTATGTCTTTTTCAGTTATTGGAAAATAACTGTCTGCAATATTTTATAGACTAATAAAAATCATACGAGCTGAAACCTTTTGTTGCATTTTCTCAGTATTTCATGCTTCATTACCTGATATATTCATTTGTATTCGTGCAATATGTGTCTTTCAAGGAACTCCTTGCACATTTTTGGTGTGTTTTGTGAGCATGTTGCCACTATGGATTATGGAAATTGATATTAATTCGTCTTTCAGCAATTTCAAAGCAAATCCAAGCTTAGACCCCCAAATCTTCCATACTGTATTTTCAAGCCTTACGGAATGTTGTCACCTATTCCCAGTGTGTCCTGTGGCCTTAAATCTGAACTGCCAATAAGCAGATGAGTTAGTTAGCATAAACACATTTAAAAAAAAAGAGAAAGGCTCTTCATCCTCCTAGAAATACATCCCCGTTTGCGTTATCCTCTTAAATAGATGGTGTGTTTTGTCTTTAATCTGTGTGGAGGTGTTTCATGTGAGCTTTTAAGCAGATAACACAGGGCTACTTTACATTAGGTGTGTTTTTCTGAGCTTCATGAAAGCCAGCAGTATAAAACTTAAAATTGTGGAAAAGGTGAACAGTAGCATTAAGAAAATGTATTGCAACACAAAGCTGAACAGCAAATTAATGTTGACTGGAAAGTCCTTTGTTCCAGTTACGGGCTCTAATACTGTACATCCATCCATTGTCCGGCGAATCGTCCAGTTCAGGGTCACAGAAGAGCAGGTGCCTATCCCAGCAAGCAACAGGCGTAAGGAGGCATACACCCTGGACGTGACGCCAGTCCATTGAAGAGCCGGAGGAAAATTAACCTACCAGTATGTCTTTGGACTGTCTTTGGAAAGTATGTGAACTTTAGTGTGTGTGTTAAAGAGACATGGGGTATCTGAGACATGATTACAACTGGAAAAAACATGGAGGTCATCATCATAACGAGCAATTTGATCTTTTTGTCCATACAGAAACATCTCTTCCTTCAGCTGCACGGCTAAAAAGAAAGCAGTTGTATATTTAATGTATGTCTCAACAAAAAGCCTTCTGACCTAAACTGAATCTGTGCTGCTTACGTAATAATCATGCATCTCCTTTCTGTAGGGAGAACATACTGTACTGTAACAACTTAAAAATGAACAACTAAATGTGACAATTCAAGAGGAGGATATAATCCATTTGGTAGTTGGTAGCTATTTCATCCCAGAATCTCATCCAGCTATTTCTTGAGATAAGACAGGGTAACAGATTCAACATCAGGGCTAGAGAGTGTGTTCTGTACGTCCACAGGCCTTTGAGTAAAGCTGTGACTTCTGTTCTCAACCTTAAAAACACATCCTGGTAGTTTCCTCTTTTGTTGCAGTTTGTGTTTCAGCGCTGCAGATTGCTGTTGTTATTGCCTGTTCAAAGAACTCGAACATGTTAGTGAGGCAGGACCCTTTTCTAAATCCATGCCCTATATTACCTTGAAGACTTTTTCAAATTGTGATACACGTAACACAAGCTGGAAAAGCTTTGCCTGTACCCCATTTCCCCCCTCTTTCTTCCATGTGTGGCATTCCATTTACAATGTGCAACAAGTATGAATGCTTTTTTTCTTTTCCCCCTGAAGCTGGAAAGCATCAGAAAAGAGGAAACCCAAGGGCAGATGAGCTTACTATATTTAGCTCAGTAGACAGATGTTTTTTTGGAATTAATCTATTTTTAGCTTTTTCAAGTTTGTGTTTAAAATGACATGGCTGTAAACAAACTATTCAACCTATTTCATTACACTTAATGTTAGGCTGACAGCCAGAGTGTCTCTATTAATGGATAATGATGGACGACCCCTGAGGTCCTAAAGTTAAATGCTTACTATTTAAAGAAACTAAGACAAGGTTGCATTTTAGAAAGTGCACCTTCATTTTAAATGTTGACAGGCTAATTGTTTTTCCTTAAATACCTGCATAAATGAAGGCTCTGGTCTGTGTTTTGTGATTGTATGTCAATCACTAAATGTCTTTTTTTTTGTCTGTAATGTTGACACATGCTGACAGCATTAGATTTAACAAGGGGCTACGGTTGTTACTACTGTGCTTTGAAAAAAAATGAGGTCAAAGAGAGAATACAGTTCAAATAGAAACATATTCAAGATGTGTTTATGATATGGAAATGAGATTCACAGGAGTTTCTGTTCCATGTACTTTATAGATCTCATGAAAATAAGGTAAACTGTTTCTTCTACTTTTCCTTGTCTCTCTTTAGCACAGTTATGCAATGACTTTGTTGAAACATTTTACTTTAAATATTAATTTTAACATTTGTTATGTTTTTATTATTCCAGTATTGTAAAGATAGGAAAAGATTATTAATTTTAAAATCACAAAACACAGTAATACGCTTTGACAACAGGCTGCCTACTTACTGTAAATATACATAAGAATACAAGTTTGACTTGGGGCTGAATTTGGTAAAGTAGTGCATCATAATTTATTAAGGTAGTGCATTTGTTAAAATAATACATTAAATAGACAATCAAACTGGTTGGTTGAATTGTAGATCATTTTTATTCTTATTCATTAGTCCACAGATTAACTTAGTATTTCTCACTTTAAAAGTGTGTAGTTCATCACAGTGTTATGTAATATTTCCCGATAATAATAATGCTACATCCTTTAAACTAGCAATAGAAATATTAATAATAGCAAAAAGAAAAAAAACATACAGCACTACTATTATTTTGCATTGCATTTATAATCTATTAAATACAAAACTTGAAAAACAATGTTATCAGTCGCTTATAGTTTACAATTGATTTAAGCCATGTTTAAGACCTCAAAATCCTGGTCTTTATGGGAACAAGAAACATTTAATTGCATTCATGCGGGTTGTTTATCAGTTTCTACGTGAGCCTTTTTTTGTGCCCGCAGACAGAAGGTTTGGCGGGAGCCCAGTTGTTATGAGGTTTGTAAACTGCTGCCTCCCGAAAGGCACTGATGCAATGAGTGGAAAAGGTGAATAAAAATCATTAAGACTAAATAAATAAACGTGCTCCTGTCAACAGTCCCAGCTTAATTCAGTAAAAAGCAGCGGGTGAGGCAATCTGGTCTCTACAAACCACTTTCTTATAAACCTATGAGCCAAATATATTAACCAAGCTGCTGTGGCAGTGGGCAATGTGCTTAATTTCTTAAAGTGTGATCTCACTATACGTAGGTCAAATATATACACAGACAGACAGACGTTCCCCATATAAATACGCTATCCAGGAAGAGTTTTGAAAATGCCTTTGAGGTATTAAGGAAAATGCTTTTCAGACTGGATGAAGGAGTGAACATAGGAATTATTTTAAAAACAGCAATACGCATTCTGAGAAGAGTGAAGAGAATCCAGTTAAATCCAGAGTTTAGGGATCTGAGTCAAAAAATGAGTGAATTGACATCTGGGACCACAACATCCCCCAGACCTGTAGCTACTTTGAAAAGTTCCACCTATTTCCTTGTTGGGTTACAGACTTCACAAAGTTTCAGGACTGTGCAGTAACGTCCACTTATTACCAGCCTCGTGAATGTATTTTTATAAAAAAAGGACAACACACTTCTTTACAAATTGGGGACAGTGTTTTTTTTCCTCTACAGTAAGTTTATAACATGACGTTAAATAGAAACCATTGTCCAGAAAATCTCAAATGGCAATTTGAAATTTAAGGAATTTCATTTGGAAAATAGAACTTAATTTTCTAAATAATCCTGATGACTGCACTTAAAAATATCATCTTTTGGACATCCTAAAAGCAGATGCTGCTAATAGTATATATACAAATAAAGAAAACACCCCACATTTAAATAAATGATGAGAAAAAGCATGTAATATTTGTCAACAGTAAACAAAAATTGATAAAAGGAAGACTGTAAGTAAAAAATAAATTTTGAAAACAGTCCTTAATTAATGCTTTCTGCAGTTAAAGAACATTGGAAGCAGTTTGAAGTATATTAAATGTTTTTTAAGCAAGCCACTGTCGACAGTGGACAGAAAGCTGGAAAGCACAAATTTCATCTGAATTTTACCTTTACAAGAGTGGCAGTACTTATCGTCATTACGAAGTGCAAAAATGAAAAGTGACAGGATTTTTTTCATTGGAAAAAACAATATCCTTGTTAAATTAACATTCTGATGACTGAACCCCCCTTTGTATCCCTACTGGTTTCATTCAGCACCTAAATAAAATAATGAATTCTGACGTTATTTTTACAATTAAATAGAAACAAAACCTGCACACAGTGGTTCCAGTTTTTTTTTAAAGTCATTTACTCAATTTGTGTTTGGAACAGAACATCACCATAACGGGTTGGCTAACCTTGTCTGAAGCTACTGGTGGGTTGCATGTCAGGAAATAGCGGGGTATCGCCAATGGTTTTACACTAATTTCATGGATGCTTTTCAGTTTACGTTTTCTCCCCCCGTCTTCCTTTTTTCCTTCTTCAAAACCTCAAGGAAAGTGCTTCTGAATATATCTGCTTAACATCTTTCACCTCGAATGAGGAGCTACACTAAACATGCGAGGGGCATGTGGGATGGGCAAAACTGCCCCTCCGGAGGGATCAGCGGATGCACTTGGCCGTTTGAGAAGGACCAGGCAGGGGGTTTTGCTCCTTAAAACAGAGCCCACACTCAAACCTGCAACCTGAGAAGATGGAGGTCCCCCTTCTCCTGCCTGTTTAAATGAACCCAGATGGCACACACAAACAGAGAGGCTAGCCATCTTGGAAAAAGGCCCCAGGGCTTTTTTTTTTTCATTCCGCAATACCAGTTGTCTTCCAGATTCCTGTGCCTTTTCTTCACCCACGTGCACTCGCGGTGAGGCGTTCGCTGGCTTCGTCGCGGGAAATATCCCAGAAGCCTCGGTCTTTGAGCTAAACGGTACATAGTGTGATCCCCAGGCCTTTTCCTTCCTGGAAACATCCCACCTGGACGGAGCCCTAAGACCACGGGCGGTCTTCAATTATCCGCTACATTAGTGCTTCATCAGATAAATCCTTTGTCTGTGAATTTGATTAAATTATCCGAAAGGCACCGATGACACGAAGTACGGAAAGTTTGTGACTGATGAGTGCGCTGGGAATGAGTGTTAACCTATACAAACAGTTCCTATGGGAATGTAAAAAAGCAGGACCCTGAATAACTGTATTTGAATGCTGAAGTAACTGTATGTATAAGGAAATTCATGCATTCACCATATTGAGATTGGACTTTTAATGTATTTTGTGCAAACATATAAGAATAAATGGTTTCAGGCCATGATTTAATGCTTTCTTTAAATTCTGAAAGCATACTGCGGTGTTTTGATGGTTTTGTGACTGACTGTATTATAAGACCTATTGATAACTGTTTTTCTGCTATTCTGATAATACACATGTGATTTAAGTCTATTGAAAGATATGTATTGGCTGGTCAATACAATGCTTTAACACTGTGTGTTGTGATGCATAAAATTCGATATGTGCTATAGTCCTCTGTTTCCATGGTAACTCAGTCCACCACACTACAGTTACAACTCTGTGAAGCAGCTGGAGACATCGCATCTATATAATATTTGAAACTACAAAAAGTAAAAGAAAAGGATCATCAAGTAAGAATTTTGCCTAAAAGGCATTCACAGCTTTAAGATGATATTTTTTCAGTTTTAGCCCTGAATTTCATGTAGTGGTTGCAGGTCTCTGTCAGTTCACATTACCTTTATACTACCTTGATTCTGAGAAAAGGCAGACGTCTGTATCGTACAAGGAAAACACCAAAGGTCTTATCGCTGTGTATAATTCGGAAGACAAACCCAGCACGAAGTACATATCAGGAAAAGTATTCTGGAATTCAAATGTGTCCAGAATGACCCCATTTTGTATGACACTGTTTACCATACATGACAGAATACTGCAGCCAAATTTACAAAAAGTAAACAAAAGATAAACTTCCCAAAACACCTTAGCGTTTTACCTCTTTTGCATTGATGCTATTTAAACAACAAAGAGAATATGTATCATTAGATTAAACTCTGTTTTACACTCTTTGTTATAATAAAATGGCTTTTAGGCATTATCAGTTTCCATGCATTATGCATTAATTAACTTTGGATAGAAATGCTCTGTATACACTTTGATTGTGAAATAAGTAAAGTCAGAAAATTAATGAATCTTTGACACAAGCAAGCAGTATCAGCCAACATCATTACAATACAGTAATGGTGATTTCAGCATCAACAACAACAACAGCAACAAAATCCAAACTGACCTCACGGTTAAGGAGGGGTGCCTGAATTCTGACAAAGAAGAGTCCTTTGGATTTAAAAACACAACATTTTTTTCCTTCCCCCTGCGGTCCTGCCTGCATCACGAGTTCATCCTGAAGGCAGGCGTGACGATGGTGAAATGCAGTGCTGTGCTCAGAGTGAGCTCATTGTTATACTCTTCACCCCTTCGCCACCTTTAAAGTTCCAAGCGAGCAAAGTACAGTCCTGCTACGAACTTGTGCCCTGTAGAGGAGGACAGCCTCTCATCTCTAGGTGGTCCTCTGAGAGCCCTTTGTCTTGTTCTGTCCTCATGAACCACAGGGAAACACAACCGCTTCTGTTGTCTTTTCTTCCATTCTGATCTGCACGGCTCCTGCCAGAAACAGTGACTATCACACCTGTTCGTTTCCTCTCCAAAAACAATTTAGCAATAAGAGGGGAGGAAATTTAGCTGCTGACCTTGTTCAAATTTGATGCATCCTGCTTTTTGGATGACGTTTCATCTCACCCTTTCTGGATCCTCATGAAAATGAATTGTCTTTTTCTTTTTTCTCTTAAAGAACAAAATGTTCTGGTACATAGAAATCTCTACCACTCCCTGTCAAAAGCATCACAAATGTGTTTTTAAAATGCAGCTTTTTTAATATTCCAAATGTTCGTGTTCTTTTTGTTTTTCCAAATAACATTGTAAATTTATTTTTCAGAAAGTTTTACAGAAACAATAACCCAAAAAATATTTTGGGTTATTGTTTCCCATCCTGAAATGCCCTACAAGTACAGTTATTTCTAATCAGTTTTTTTCTGATTAATGTCAGTAGTGATTTATTACAGATATATACAATAGCTATAGTTGTAATGTATATCACCTATTGAAAAGAAAGCTTTGTTTATCCTTAAAGCTGTTCCTTGTAAGCCATATGCTGAATGGTTTTGATGCAACAAATGTATGTTTTAGTGTCTATCAATATTGGAGAAAGTTATTTCTACAAACAAAATTAAGTTAAAAGTTGTTTGTAAAAGGAGTTATTTTTTAAATTAATATGAATATGGGGAAAATTGCTTTTAAGATTAAACTGTACTTTACACAGTAACTGTACACACTGCATACTAATTACATCACTGTAACCAAGTTCTTGTTAAGTTTAAAAAGTTATCACTTACACAAGTAATTTGTAACTGCAATGGATTACTTTTTAAAAGTAACTTTTCCCAGCACTTCTCTCAATAAATACTGTATATACACTATACCCGTGTCATGCTGATGAGCCTGAATTAGGGTGAAACAACTTTCCATGGCTTTTTACTTTGATGTCATACACATAAAGTGCAATAAAACTGTTTAGACAGTTCTGCCTTCAAGTGTTTTGAAATGACCAGAGCTAATTAATATTAACATTTCCGTAATTCATAGCACTTAAAACACATCCGAACTCTGAACGGTATTCCTTGTAATACGATTTTGCAGATATACAGTACAGACTATAATTTCCAGTGGTCATCTTACACAAGATTTTGTCTTTGGTTTATCTCCACCCTTCCCTAATCATTTATAACTGTCTATTGTCTGTGACCTGAAATATTGTAGCATCCAACACACACTACACTGTAAACATGAGACCATTATATGTTCTGTGTTTTTCTACACCTCTGCTGGTGTTTATTCTCTTGTGGCTTGCAAACATTTTGTGGAAGAGTCACAGATTTTTACAAGCATTCCAATAATTCTGGTCATGCGTGTACCAGTTTCTGAATATCTGAAAAAAAAACAACAAAATATTTTTTCTGTTCCCTACAGCCTGTACGCAGAGCAGTTCAACATCTGTGATTATTCACTTATCCAGCCCTCTGACTCACAGACAAAAGATCACCAAACAGCCACATACTGTACAGTTTTCACCTTTGGAAGACCCACAGATCTGATAGACAGTCTTGGAGCTCAGTCTTAGTCCAGTACTGGGACTAAGCCAATGTGGGAACAACAAATGTGGGAAATTTGCTTTCGGATGGATTGCAGGATTAAATTCTAGCAGCAAGGAAAAAAGAACAGAAGGAAAAGTAGTGCATTCCTCGCTTCTTAATCTAAAGGCACGTGACAGAGGGGAACCAATGATTCTTAGCTTTCATCAGGCTCAAGAGTATTTCTCAGCATACTCACCCTTGAGTAACCTGTGTCACTTTTAATTTAACCAAATTTCTGTGAAGGAATCCAGATCCAGAATTCTGAAACACACACCAGTTCTTTGTTTGCCTGAGTCACATTTATTTTTTTTCCAGGTCCAGGCACAGTGGTAAGAATAAACTATACATTTCCTTTTTCATTTAGCTAAACATTGACCCCTGGTTATGCTCATTTTAAAAGAATTTGCCACCTTGAAATAAACAGTTAACTTTATAGTGCCAAAACCACAAAACAACAGGAAGGGGTGACAATCTGTGTGTTCACTGCCATGATAGACAAATCACCCCCCAGTAAAAACTCAGTAAATATTTTTGAGTAATCTCAATATTAACCAGTGCGTTTGTTTCAATTCAATGCTTAGCATTACAGGAAAATAATACGCCCATTATTCAAAAAGAGCAATATAAGTTTAAAACATTAATTTAAAAAAATCACTATGCATGATAACAATAATTTCTAATGCAGAAAATGTTTTTGATGCAAAGAGTACTGAGCACCACATGCTATTGGTACCTAAGCAGGTTTACCATGGTAAACAGCCAGGCTTTCCCCACCCCTTGTTCTACCTGTCTCCTGTAGTCTACATCCTGTTTCATACCTGCAGTGTTTGCCATGGTTTTGCCTATGGCATTATATGTCCTGTTTAATGGATCTTTAGCCACAATTACTGCTAACATAGTATTTGTAGTTTAGCACTAACATTATTTAACTAATTTTGTTGTTTCTACAGTAAATAGTTATTTGTAGGTTGTCCAAAATTGTTAACAAAGATACAAAAAGATCAGTTTCTGACCCTGAATATATTTTAGTTATAATTATCTACAGTAGTCTTATTGATTGAATTTATGGGAGAAAACAGCCTTTCTAAAAGATAATTATGAGTCTTTTTTCTAAACCTGCTACCTTTTTTTTAGTATCCCACAGCAAATTGCTGTAAAGGCAGTAGAAAAAGCACATGAGGCCAAGCTCTCTCTCCTTTTCAGATGGTGATACTTTCCGTGTGGAGAGTTATTGATTTTCCCCTCACAAACGACAAACCCTTTCCTATGAGAGTCCACACGCGGGATGGTCTCTCGGTCCAACCTTGCTCCGTTTTGCTCTAAATTGTTGGTCTGCATTCGGCACAGTTGTCTTTTTCTTTACTTAACATTGCCCATCAGTTTGTGTTCCTTTTTCCACTTTGAAATGAACCTGGGGCATGTTTCTGTCAGTTTCCCTTTGTGTGCATAACGTACCAAAGACAAGTGTTTTTTAACGTACAGAAGTAATGACAGCTGCGGACTGGACAACGGGGGCAGTGCCACTGGCTCGTAGCACTCGGTGTCCTAGGTCCAATTCCGTCCTGGGATGCCATTCCGTGGGGAGTGGGTGTGTGCGTCCATGTTTGCTTGGATTACCTCTGGGTGCTGTGGTTTCCTCCCATCTCTCAAAGACGTGCTGATTCGGATAATTGGTATCTCCAAATCGCGCTTGCGTGTGTCCTGCGAAGGACCAGGGTCCCCTCTATGGCGTAGTCCTGTTTTGTTCTCTGTACTCCAAGTTTTGGGGTGGGCCAGGTTGCTTCGACCACATCCATTATCCGAAATAAATGGCTTTTTAATAAAGTGATGGAGGATGACTGCTGAATATCTGTGAATATAAAATACGGCAAGTATGCAGGATATTCTACAAACTAAATAGGGAATGAGATAAAAAAACTGTAGGGCAGCACGGTGGTGTAGTGGCTAGCTGCCTTGCAGCGCTGGGGCCCTGGGGTCTGTCTGCATGGAGTTTGAATGTTCTCTCTGTGTTTGCAGGGGTTTTTATCAGGTGTTTCAGTTTCCTCCCATAGCCCAGAAAACATACCTAATATGTTTCATAGAAAACTGGCCCTGGTGTGAGTGTGTGCATGCCTGTCTCTATCCTGGAATGGACTGGTGTCCTGTCCAGGCTGTACCCTGCCATGTGCCCGTTGCTTGCTGGGATAGTCTCCACTGTGAACCTCGATAGGAAGAAATGGTTACAAAACAGTGGAACGCTGTAGAAATGGCCTCCTTTTTTTTGTTTTTATACATTTCCATTTTGTCTTAGAAATCCAAACTACCTATAGCTCTTACACCCCCTTAGTTTTGAGCACTTACAATAATACAAATGGAAGAGAAACCGAACATACTTGACTCAGTGCATTCCTACTGAAGTTACAGTACAGTAAATACTTTCTGTGTGTGGTTATGCTAAAGTAATACGTTTTGTATTACTTTAGCATAACCAATACAAAACCAAACGTTCAATCTGTAATATCTTATGCTTAGCCTACTGATTTACCTTTTAAACACAGGTTATAATAAAACAAGTGTTTTGATTAAAGCTTTAAGAAGTTTTATTCTAAGAAAGCATTTTCTCATTCCCATCCTCTAGGCAGAACTCTTTTCTACTCTCAAGAACATGAGAGGTTGTTCCAGACTCCCACAACCCATAGTGTAAATATTTGTTTCCTGTTCTCAGTTTTAAATGCTCTACTCTGGTTTCTGCTGGTGAGCTCCTGTGCGTTTCGCTACTGATTTCCTCCCTCTTTTCTTCTGAGGCTCAGTGCAAGGCTGGCTTCACTGAGCCTCATATTTATCTGCCACCCCTGCAGGGGAATAAGACACCTATAAACATCAGCATGAGACCACTTCCACCAATCTCCAGAGTCTCTTCAAAACACACCCCTTCAGTCTATACCTGTAATATAATCAACAACTGAGGGGTCATTCAATGTACAGTTTATGCAAGAATGCATGTACAAATAAGAAGGTAAAGTAAATACAGTATAACTATTAGACCAGTTATAATTCATGGCATCAAGAGTGGATAATTGCTCCATGAAGCTGTGCTGAAGCTGTGAAATTATTCTCTTAATTTATTCTTAACAGCCCAGTGTATCATCTGCAGTGGAATGATTTGATATTCATACTTATTTCATAATTAGCTAAGAAGACTAATGGACAAACTGTAATTATCAAGTACCAATATATATCTGGTTGATTTAAGAGACCCAGCAGGGTGCATATTGAAAATATTACTTATAACTATGGACACTTCCTATCTTGTCTCTTCATGAAGAAAGATTTCTTGTGCAAAACAGATTTTTTCTTATATGTCCTGTTTAATGGATATAGTATTTGTAATTTAGCACTAACATTATTTAACTAATTTTGTTGTTTCTACAGTAAATAGTTATCTGTAGGTTGTCCAAAATTGTTAACAAAGATACAAAAAGATCCGTTTCTGACCCTGAATATATTTTAGTTAATAATATCTACAGTAGTCTTATTGATTGAATTTATGGGAGAAAACAGCCTTTCTAAAAGATAATTATGAGTCTTTTTTCTAAACCTGCTACCTTTTTTTTTGCTACCTGCTTTTTTTACAGTTTTGGAAAAATGTTAGAAAACATGGTATTACTATCGGACCTGCAGGAGAACATGCAAATCTAAAGCTGACAGAAAGGATTACACAGCTTTAGTGTCCATTTTAACCAGAGGCTTTTATCATGCCTCACTTCATCAGGAAGAGTTCAGTAGGTGGCACTAATAAGCTAATGTGTGCTTTTGTTGGGATATTATCTTCAAAGACATGACTTTCTCTTACTTCTGTTATTATAATAGCAGAGCTTGCATTAATGTGATTTTCATCAAAACTAGTCTGAAAACCTGTATCAAAGCAAATTACTCAGTTCTTCAGCCACCTTCGTTAGGTCTACCAAGCCTTCCAGTGGGCAAAGGCTGACTATTTTGCAAGACTATTTTTGTTGTACATGTCAGAATTATTATAATTTGTATCTTGCATGTCATGCACAAGTATTCATGGAAATTACAGTCTGTAGAAAACACAAGGCAGCCTTTTTAGTTTTTGATGGAGAATGCAGGGCCTATCCATAAAAGGGTGACAAAACTGAACCAATACAAAATCAATATGTCTGACTTCCGTTATGCAGAGGTCATCAAAACGGCACTAAACTAAAGGATGACCCATCCTGAAATAAGATCCCTTGGACAGTCAATTTGGACTAGAAAATGTTTTGCTTGATTAACTTGAGTTATTTCAACAAGCAACAACAGTAATGGACATGCACAGAGTATGATATGCACCATATTATATTATAAATGTATGTAATTTGTAAGAAGGCTTTTAATAAAGCTCCTCATAAAAGACTTATTATCAAATTACAGGCAGTAGTCGTTCTTAGAAATGCCTGTGTTTGGCTTGAACAAGTAGGTAAGAGGTGAATGCTTAAACTGAAGTGATTGAATTAATGGAGAATGAAAGGGGTCTAAACTAGGACTATTGGTACCCTTAATTTATATATTTATAATCTTCATTCTGATATAGTTAGTAAACCACTAATGTTTGTGGACAACAGCAAAATAGGAGGATTAGTAAATACTGTATTTTGTAGTATTATATAGTACAATCTACAGGAAAGTGCATTTAAATCTAAAGCCAGGAGGCACTTATTTAACCAAAGGGGTTTGGGAGCCTGGAACAATCTACACATCCATGTTTTTGCAGCCAAACCCTGGTTTCTTTCAAAACACAGCTGAATCCTCAGATCAATTACCTACTAACTGCCAAATGAGGGCTAGATGGGATGACTTCTGCTTGTTGTCAGTCCTGAGTCTGATCACTTATTAAAACATTGTGCTTAATTTAGAATCCGACTTTATTTTTATTTTTGTAAAAATAAAAGTCAGCAGCTTTTATTATTATTTGTAGTTGTTGTTACTTGAAAGGGTGGTTTTAACAGTGCAAGACTACAAAGAGAGGGCAAGTTTAACTAATTTTCCAAATAACTGTTCTTTGAAATGAATTGTTTATGGTTACATTGATCATTGTTTTGTAAAGATATTTAATGTATAAAATGTAGCTAAATTAATGTTAATGTGTATTGCAATGACTGTAGACAACTGATCATCTTTACCCCCTGTCTGTATCTGTTACTGTATTTGAAAGCCAGGATCTTTTTAAATAACATCCAAATTAAAATAAATCAGCGAAGCCTGGCATGTTTGCATTTCAAAGGCCCTGCCAAGTGAGGGGATATTCAAGTTATTTAAATGATATTTTTGAATTTATATGGGGGACAATGCAAATTGAAACAACTGGAGTCACTTTGAAGGACATAAAACATTCCCTTCCTGTTGAATTTTGCCATCAATGAGCGTGCTTCATTATTGTCATGGCGATCATCCTGGTTCGGAGAGCGGTAGAACGTGGAGAAATAAGGAAGTCCATTGACACCACCGTGTGCTGAGCGCCTGGTGAAGAAAACGCCGTATTCTTGTCAGCCTTTCTCACTTATTATTCCCTATCACAATAAACAAGCATGACGTTACCACATTGGGAGCACTTGTTATTATTTTTTAAGTAATTACACCTTATTATACATGTTTACTTTTCAGAAAGTGCAGGTGTGGGATGCTGAGCTGTGGGTGGTGTGGAGGGGCCTCACTGGCAGCAGTTACCCTGTGAGTCATGTTACTCTGGATTTTGGTATTGTAACTGTTTTTATCACTAATTTAGTCCCACAAAGAAATCTGCAATTAGTTCTATTATTGGAGCAGCTGTACGCGTCTTGACAATGACAGCGTCTTTCTTGACTTCAGGAATAGCAGTATCTGGATAAAACCAGCGCTGGAAAGCCCTCTCTGGAAGAACATTATCACCCTTTAATTTATTACCAATGTACCCCGTACGCTCAGCTTCACTGATTTCATTATTTTCTACCTGTCCACCTGCTGAATGCATCTGCCTATTGTGTGGATGTCATCAGCAATTCTCCCTGTAGTGAACTTTGAGTTTTACACACCTACGAGGTGCATAATATATATATATACGAAATACCAAATGTAGTGTTTTGCAATGTTCTTCATGGGACATTACAGTCTTATATTTTACTTTCTGTACAATAAAAAATTCTAAAGGCACTTTTCACTTGCAGGCAGTTAGTTCTTGAACTCATTATCCCAGGAAAAAGAGAAACGGATGCTTTGCAGTCTCAGGAGGGAGTAAATGCAGTTTTACTCAGGGCTAGAACTCATCTTTGGCAAAACTTTGTGCATGCTTGGAAAAGGACCTCATGTTTCCTGTCTGCAAGGATTGGGATCAGATGCTTCATGTCTTCTTTTATCCCACTTCTATCTGATTACTTTACTGTTTGATTTTTAATTCTAAATGCAGTAATTCTGAATAGAGATTAGCTGTACTAGTGTGGCAGTTCTGTATTATTTAAGAATATAAACACTTATGTTTATTGCTTTTCGTAAGTCGTCGCACTCATAACACATATGCCCAGGTCACAAATGCATTTCATGAATGTAAGTTACAAAACTGAGTATGTAAATCAACTCCATCTCTGGGTCACAGTGTGACCAGGGAGCACTGTAGCCCCACTGCAGGTAACCTTATTCAAGACTGATGACTGTCTTTATCCAGAGGATTGTGAAACCAAATACCACGAGTGACACAGGTGGCAAACAAACACCTTACTACTCTCACACAAGAGGCTAATCTTCTGCTGCAGAAAACAGGTGACCTGAACTGCTGGAGCACAGCAAGCCTTTGGCATAAACAAATGGTGCAGGCATTCTGCTATATCGCCACTCTCATTTCCACCACTTATGGATTTACACACTTCAACAATTTTCCAACAATTAAAATAATGACCTACCACACAGCACCTATTTTCTGAGTCTACGAGGATTTGATTAGTTTTTTTGTGCTCAGACAGAGACAGGGAGAATCCACACTACACAGGTATTTGTGAACATTTCCCTAGGGCAGCCTCCTATTTAAACAGCTGCTTTTGGACCTCAACAGCAGCTTCACACAGAAGCTAGTGTTAGAGCTGTGCAGCCTGGTGTTCTGAGGCGAGCAATTGCCAAACCTGTTTTCTCTGCTGGCAATCTTTCTCCCCCCTTAATTATAGGTCACATTGGGACAGTAAGGTTCCCAAAGGCTTTGCTCTGCAGGCCACTAAAGCACCGTGGAAGATCAGAGCTTCTTCGGCATGATGCCACGTTCTGCAGCTTTTCACTGCCTAGAATCAATGACAATGGAAACACAGGAATCAAGGTTTAAAAGCAAAAAGCATCACATGAACTCTGCACTATTTTATTTAGCCTATCAATTATAAAAAGGACATGAATCCTTTTGCATACACTCATCCGAGAGGTGATTTGTCGGTTGTTTGTTATATGCTAAAAAGCTGTAAGAGTTTAAATAAATCACAACCTCAAACTGAGGTCATGCATTTTTTAAGCATATGCAGATATTGTGAACCTTTGCAAACTGAAACTCTGATGGTTTCTGGCAGTATTTAAAAGACCAGTCCTTTCTAAACACATTGCTGGTCATTCATTGATACAACTCTGAAATGAAATATACCATCCTACTGCATTTGCAAGGATAATCTGACTGCATCTCTATTCCCATCCATATTGCAATTTGAAATGAAATACCCTTATATAATAAATCTGCGGCATTTAATTATAAGCAAGCAAGCTAAAATATTATGAAGTGAAAAGAGTTTTTTTTATCAAGAAATTAAATTCTTCGATTTAAATAAGGCTGAATACACTCAAACTGGTCGTCTTCTGTGTCACCCTGCAAAAATAGACTACATCCTCGATTGTCTTCATTGACGTATCCTGATAAATATCAGTTACACTTCAACGATCTTCCTTCTTTCATAAAAGAAGAATAGGAGGTACCGAATGGGGGCACACTTAAGATTTGAAGATCACGTTTATCATCAGTACAGTACAGAATTTCACTAGTGCCACAACTGAAATGCCACTTCACCTTGACGAGTATTTGTAATGGAGAAAAAAAAAACACAACAAAAACACAACTGGAGGAAGGATGCATGGCTGCTCAAGGAAGATCTCCTGCTGTAAAGATCCTTCAGTGGCATCGATTTCAACTCATTAAGTGAAGGGTCTGAAAGCCTAAATCCAGCACAATAATTTGCCGGGAGTATGGCTCAGCGAATTGTCTCTCAGCACTCCAGGAGTACCTGCTGTGAATTCTAAGAATGCCCAGGCCTCCACATGAGAGGAGGCAGGTCTGGGCAGGACAGATGGGAGCTACCTGCTGAGAGGGCCTTTGTCTTACAATGGTGGCACTGCCTAGTCTCCTGGCAGAAACTCCTCCAAGGCCTCAACTGCTCAAGGAAACCCAGGATGTGTCTGCTGAAAGAAAACAACCGTCTATTTTCCAGGGTCCCAAGAAAAAACATGCAAGGCCCCCTTTTTGGATAGGACTGCAAAGGAATTCCAGGTGTGTAAATCCAGCTAAGCCCTACATAAACTGCACTGTTCTTTCAACATCCCCCTAAAACGTTGAAACGGTGAGAAATCATGAGCACCGTTATAAATCTAAGCTGGCAAGGTGTTAATCATTTTGGAGATCTTTGACAAAGACTTTAGTTTTTTTCACAAAATATTTCAATACAGAAAAAGACTAAACATAAATCAGTAGAACATTTTTTATATACACAATAGAAAAATCTGAATAACCAGTGGTAAAATAACTGTAAACTCTTACACATGTAACTATTAATATTTTATCTCTAAGACAGAACATCCTGAGACTGATAAGAAAGAAAGGGAGACAAGCACACAAGACAATAGATATTTTTAGGACAGAAGTGTTATATGTATGTATTTATATTTTACATACTGTATAATATACTTTTTCGGCTATTTACAATTTCTCGTATTAGGAATTTGTCTTTTCGCACACCCCAGCTTGCTCTCCATGAGACACACAGACGGGGAGAGAGAAGCTGGAGGTCAGAGCGCAGGGTCAGCCATTTATACAGCGTCCCTGGAGCAGTTGGGGTGAAGGGCCTTGCTCAGGGGCGCAACGGAGTAGGATTCCTCTGCCGGCCGCGGGATACAAACCGGCCACCTTCCAGCCACAGGCGCAGATCCTGAGCCACAGAGCCACCGCACTGCCCCAAAACAGGCAGGTGACGGGGTTCGAACCCGTGATCTTCAGTTTACGAGACCAACACCTTACCACTTGGCCACCGTGCCTTATATTCTACTTGGCCTAGAGAAGAATGATTCCCTGGGGGAAAAAATCCCATCAGAAGTGAACCACAAATTTGTTTTCCATTTGTGCCATTTAACAGTGAAGTAAGGATTTTAAAAACTGAACTTAACATTTGCTGCTGTTTTAACCATCAGCGAGCAGGTTTTCTGTTGGTTGGAAGCATGAGAATCATTCTTTCATGATGACAGTAATTGCTCCTGGGCAACTGATAGCAGTGACACCCTTGCTCAGCACCTTACCAGTATGACAGCTTCTGTCCTTTTTGAGCTATTACTGAAGCTGTAATAAAAGTACTCAAGTTACACAGGGCCTCAAGAGACATTCTCTTCCAGGTTGTATTAAGGGACATGCAGTCACCTAGAAACAAAGTGCTAAACACTATAACCTACATAAAATGCACCTTTTTTCCCTTGTTATTTTTGCTCTTTTCAACAAATTTAACAGCCTGCCGGCAACACAATTAGGAACCGTTTATATATATATATGTAAATTTATATCCCAAATTCTAGTCGACAAGAGTTGCATTATAGCGCTGATTTTCTTCACACATGGAACTCGATCTTTAGGACTGACCTGAAAATATGCACGTGTATAATAAAGGACCCCTGATTACAAATACGATACCTTGAGAAAAAGGAATGACAACTCTACGAACAAAGAGATTAGTTCAATAGTATTCAACAGTATAATTCAAATGAATGGGAGAGTCCGATATGCAAGTGCCCAATTTTATTTCATGTTCTGATTTGCTTCTACTTGGTCCAAAGGTTTTTATATACAGTACCATCAGTTTAACTGTAGGCAAGTGAACTGGAGTGACAGAAGGCACAGAATACATTTGAGAGAAGCAACTAACAGATTATCAGATGTGTAAGAAAAGCCATGAGTGGAACTCACTGGTGTCCGAACAGCATAAACGTCTTTACATCCTTGAAGGTTTTACGGCCAAGAAAGCTCCAGGCCTTTAAACCTCAAACTTTACAAAATTTGGAATTTGAACTGATGCTGAGTACTTTTATTTTTTTTTAAATTGACCACCTACCAAAGCCTATGTAGTACCTCAGAAGACAAGGTTTTACAGTAGTCTAATGGAATAAAGACTTGTACCCGTATTTCATTCTTAGACAAGCAGAGCAAGAGTTTTAACCAGCCATCCCTATGTATTATTGGGGCACTCTAACACATGCTTTACATGGTACTACTGGGTCAAAACTAACACCAACGTGTCCAACTCCCATCAAAGGTTTGATTTCAGCATGATCAATGACACTGGTGTCAACAACTTTGTAAAACTGATGTTAGCAGCCTATGAATATAACCTCAGACATTCCACGTTCTGATGCAACCCCATCCCGCTAACAGACAGACAAAGTGTGGTGATGCAGTGAAAACTGGTTTACAAACACGCCTGTATGCCAGTACAGCCATAAAACCTAAATCAGTCATGGTGCACAGTCCGATCAAGAGGAAACATGTAAAGACTAACATAGGGTTCCAACACAGAACCCTGTGGAACACCCTTTGAAAGTGTAACGCATTTAAAACGGACACATTGCAGATTGCCTCCTAGGAGTCATATGCAAGCCAGACTAATGAAGCACAATCCCCAATAACACCCAGATAATTTTACATGCAATACAGTAATAAAACTGCACTTCCATCCAAACTGATTAAGTATTAATCAACCCACGAAGTCAGAAACCAGCAGTAAACTTGGGTTCTATCTGTGTAAAGTCTGTATGTTCTCCCCATGTCTGCATGGGTTTCCTCCCACAGTCCAAAGACATACTGGTAGATTAACTGGGATCTGTGAAAACTAGCCTTAGTTGAGTGCATGTCTAGTGTCATGAACTGGCATCCCGTCCAGGGTGTATCCTGACTGGTGCCCATTGCTTGCCCGGAGAGGCTTCGGCACCCCTGTTACCCTGAATTGGATAAAGGAAGGATGAATGGATGGATGTTCTAAAACAAATCACCAAACTAATACAAATTACTGGTCTTTAAATAAATGATTTAAAAAATGTTCTCACTGACATCCACCAAAATATGAAACTGCCATCTGTTTCTTTAATTGTTGGCTGTGGGCTTCAACAGTGTACTGCACTGGGAGAATGGGGAAGGGCCAAACATCTGTGAAAACGCTGCAGGCGGGAGGCACATCTCTCTGTAAAGTAACCGCAAGCCTGCAGGTGCCCAGGAAGTCACAGGAGTTGATCTGCTGAGATAGCCCAGGCCTTCTGATCTCCGTCACAGTCAGTTAATGACACGACCCAGACTCAAAATCACATCTGTGATTAAAACGAACACCTTCACTCATTTAAGACCCAAAGACAGATTTTAAAGGCAGGTTGTCAAGCATTTTAAGCAATTTAAGTCTGTACAAATGCACAAAACACTTAGGTTTTGAAAGCCCTTCCCAATTTAAAAGCATGAAAGAAAATCCCTACAATAAGTTTTGTTTTCAAAATACTTTATTTAACAAAGAATAATGTAATAGTAAATGGAGTTGATTTATCAGTCTTCACTGTGTACTTCGCAACAACAGTATAAATTCCATTAAAGTCCATAGGCATAATTCCGATTGACGACAACTACGTCTCCATTTTGTAGCCATGTTTTTCTAGTTCAGCCCTGTAGAATAGGGGAAAAAATCTGTTAAGAAAGCATTAAAATGATGCTACTACAAAGCAGGACAGAGTTCAACCAATTACAGTGGAAAATAATTTGAGAAGCTTCTAAAAACTGATATTTCACTATTACTCCATGTTAATGAACAGCATAAATCCTGTATTTATGGCAATACAATTGTAGTAGCATTTAAATTATTTATCCCATTAAGACAAAACTGAAAACACTGAGAGTGCTTAACTAAAAATCAACTTCCCTGTAAATCAACGTATGAGTCAGTGCTATGAGATGGTGGCAATACAGACAATCTGCAGTTGTCAACGTTGCTGTGTGGAGATTTCCTGTACAGACTTGACATTTATGGGCTTGAGAGATGTTAATAAGACCATGAGATCCCCAGGCAGGAAATAAATGGTTTACAAGACACCTCTGAGCCTGCAAGACGTACCTTTACTTTGAGAAGCATTCATCCAAAGCTGGCATGTTTTATAACAGGCTCATTTCTCTTCAATGCACTTTGAATTGGCCAACGTTTTACTGAAGAAAACGTTTAGCCTTTTCACAAATTCTTATATATGAGAATTCTTATATCCATTTTATATATGACAAATCATTAAAAAACAGTGTAAATTCTAAACACATTTTTGTAGCCTTTGTAGTGTTATATGACATTCAAATGCACTGCATTTGACAGGCAACACTGCAACAGGATTCTGCAATAAATATCTGCGTAATTGGAAGTATAGGTACCATATTTTCAGAGATTGTGCCTCTTGAGACATAAAACCTTTAGCAAGGCAAATTTTATTGTGTGCAAATATATTTCCAACATACTCCACGTTAATAACAATGGCAGCCTTGATTTTGAGAATGTACTTGTAAACGAAATATAAAATGTTCTATAGGCCACAATCCCCTGGAATAATTGCATAAACATAATTTACGGAATGTTTTTCCAGTATGTTTGTAAGTTCCTAGTGGAGTTACAAATGAAAAAGTATTTACATAGAGGAAGTTAAAGCAAGGTAGTTTACTCGTACTTAATAAATCCTCGATGTGGTCAACCCTCAATGTTTGTGTTAACCGCTGATTATGAGGAGGAGAGACAGTTTTCATGAAAACACCAACCATGTAATTTAAGGGATAGCTTGGCTATTCATTGAAGAATCATTGTGGTTTTAGACCACCTAGAGTCCAATTGTTTGTAACTGGTCTTGTAATCCCCCCTAAAGCAACTACATGAAGAGGTTTTGAGATTTATGTTAAATGTATGTACAACCAGTATTTTGCTCAACTTGTAACCGTTTTCATATTTATGTGGGTTATGTTGCACACAATAACTAATAATTATATTCTTTAGATTAAAAATGTTAACCACAAAGAAGAGGATTTAAATCATCAGATCTTCATGGGGTCCAGCTTTCAGGAAACAATTTACACTGCACAGAATTTTCAAGCTAAGGACACTCATTTAAAGTTAATTGTATTGATATTAGATTTGTATTTGCTTAACCCTGATTTTGAAACTGTTGAAAGATACAACCAGCATTTTACAAAAATAGTGCAAATTAAGTTATTCTTCTGTTTTAATTCAACCACAGCATGCGTAAATTTGATTAAATGTTAAATGTCCATGTTAATCAAAGCACAAGACATTTTGTAACAATTTTTCAACTCGTCAGCAAGATTAAAATAATGCTTACACTAACATCATTATGTGGAAGTGCATTTAAAACTGGGAACAAACAACACTTGTTTACACAGGTGTTTCGAGGGGATATATGAAAGCTATTCAGCTAGACTGTGAAGCTGATGTACTGACTACTCTCAAGAAATGACTGGATGAAATCCTTCAGTCAATTCGCAACTAACTAGTAACTAAATGGGATGAATAGCCTCCTCTCATTGGCAAAACATCTTACAACCCTGACTTTGGCATAAGGTTTTAGAGCAAACTTTAATATTAGTTTCACACAGCACAGACAAAGGCAAAACAATTATTATAATAACTGCTAATCTTGTGTATGAAACAAAACCAGTTTTCAAATTCATAATCGTTACTTACAATGAAGTAGACCATCCACTGAAAATCTACTTTGCAAAAGCAGTAGTCTGCCAATACAAAACGTGAAAGACACAGCAATATTGAAGGTGTTGTGCCGTGGTGTAAACTCAGCAGTTAGGGGTGAATGCCACAGCTGACCGATTCACACTGCACAGCCATCTTGCAGACAAGGGAAAGTGACAGTGCAGATGTACCTCAGCTGATTTGAAAAGTCGTCCTCTACGTTGTCATCATCCCAGTTGTCTTCCCACACGTGTGCATCCTCATCTTCATCCAGCCCAGTCCAATCTGTAACATAAATCACAAACTGTCTTCAGCACCCACTGGTCTGCAAGCAACATCAAGTGAAAAAGGCATGCAGGCCGATAGAAAAAGTGTTAACTGCTCTTCCATTATCAGCTTGGAACCTTGTACGGAGAACAGCCAGCATGGCATTCATGCCCAGAAACATCCAGAACCGGACGTTTCTGTTTCTTTCTAAACAATATTCTATCCAAAAGCCTTAAAAAGCCTTGGCCTCAGTGAATACAACTCCCGAAGGCCTAAGTTTCAGTTTTGACCTGGGTAGCACAGACTATCGATATTTAAATTCTTGTTAGGAGAACACTTCCCAAGCAACCAGCCTCCTTAAATTATATCACTTCTTCCTTAATATCAAATTGTCGTGTAGTAGTACTCGTAGTTAAAGAGTGAGTATAAATACGCAGGGCTAAGGCTTAAACTCACACACTATTGGATACATCATAAAAAGAGGGATATTTCAACACGACAAGAGTCCTTGCTACCACCTTACAAAAATAATAATCAAACGGGTGGGCTTGGGAGACGAGGCGTTGTCATGCACAGTACGGAGTTAGAATGGGAAACAAGCCCCTCCACTGTGTTCATGGTAACTTACTGTCTTCAGCAAAACACTGAATTTTGTTTTATTTCAGCTCTTGGTTTCATTGGCTAACTAATTCCACAGCCTGCCCAGTGTCTATGCCATGAAACAAGCTGCCTCAGAAACAGGTAAAGGATACTACAAGACCACAACTGGGCTGCTGCAGATTTTCTCAGGCTTTCTCAGACGCAGAAAAGGGCAAAAGTACTGAATATTTTTAGTACATTCTGCCTGAATCCGTTTTAAGCGATTATTACGGAATAAATGGCCTGTCGACACATCACCCTCGTTCACACCCATCAACCTCCCGTCCAACTCTGATCGTGAAAAACATGTCCATTTACTCGATGTGCACTGCACTGTTTTTTTTTTTCCATTATTAAAATACGGGCTTGTGTTTAAAAAGCTGCCTAATTTTGGACAGCACGGCCTATTTCCCCTCGAGCCCATTCATTGCAAAGTAAACCGTCAAGTCACGATCAGGCCTCCGGCGCTTCCAGGCGACAAGGTTTCGACTGGGACGGGATACTGTGTAAAATTCGCACGAACACCATGTTACCTTCAGCTGGAAATTCCTCAAACTCGTCGTCCTCCTCTAACAACCCCAAATCTACCGTTTGCTTCTTTTCAGACATATCTGCGGTCTTCTCCTCGAGCGACGAGACGCAGCCGCTGTTGTTTTTCTTCCCCCTGTTGTGAGGCTGACGGGATACTGGCGGACTGTCGGTGATTGCCCTGCGCAGAAACCCGTGCGCGTTGATCCTGCTGTTCAGAGCAAGTGACGAGGCATCTTAAAGAGATTGCGGAATTTGTTCATTCCCCACCAGTTTATAACAAAGCATTTTTTTAACACGTAGCTCCATTAAATTAAAGGTCCTCGGCAATGAAACAATTTAATACTACAGTGCTTTTTAAACGGTGACCATTTATAATTAAAAACAGGCAAAAAAGGCTTAGTATTTTTAGTTCAACTTGTAAAATGGACTGTTCACACATGTTTACTTTTTATTACTATTATTATATATTTTTAATATTTTAGAAAGCTTTCACACCTAAGCCATTAACTGAAATGGGCCAAGTTAGAAAATGTTTACAATCATCCCAGACTTGAAATTAAAACCTTGGATAGAAACACGCATATAGCGTGAAAGTGACTTACTGTACTAAAATCTGACAGGCGTTCGCTTTTCCTTCCCTGGAGGTGCACTGTCCAGGAAGCTTTAAGTCCGCTAAAAGCAGGTTAGGATTTGAGTTAAAGAGTGGAATTTCACAAACAGCATTCTTAAGGTGAACTGACAAGACAGTGTGTTATTAAAACTCAAAATACATTTTTTCCTTAAGCTTTTAATGTGTAATTAAATCTCACTATTTCACTAAGTCAATCAGCTGTATGTTTTCTCTGATCTGTCTCTGTTGTGCAATTGTGTGTGCTATTGTGTAGTGCTTTGAGCTTCTTGAAAAACACTCATAAAATACTGTTACAGTGTAGGCAGTACTAGCAGTATACACAGTACATTGGGAATGATTGATCTCTTTCTATTCGGATCTTAAACTGACAATAATCTAAAAAGGATCTTGCTGGGCTGTGGTCCTTTACTACTGTTTTGGACTGATGTGTGCTTTGAGTTGGTAAAGGGATGTATGCCTTCTGTATGATCTACACGGCTTCTATCTTCAGAATTATGGTATTTTCCTATTAAGATACTGATATGGATTCTTGACATATTAGTGGAATCAAAAAAGTATTTACCCCTTAATTGTGTCTTCTCATACTGTAACCGTAAAGCTGACATTGAAGCTGTGAGCACAATAACAGCAGATAATATGTGTTTAAAATAATTGTGCAGTGTGATAATGTAGATAGTCCACTCAAGAAATAAAAGTTCTATTAATAATAGGTTCATAAGAAAGAACAATCTGTGAAATACAGATAAGGTACAACTTACTTTTTATTCTACTGCATCCACCACTCATCTGAAATTCATCATCCCCAGTTCAGCCTAAAATTAATTTTTGACCACACTGCATGGGAATGACAAACTGCTTGTCTTTTTAATAAGGAAATTGTGGAATAGAAACCTGAAAGCAAGATGGAAAGATTATGGAGATAAAGAAGAATCTACTTTATGACCATGTTTAGGAATCTTGTGTAGCAATAGAATTAAAGGTCCTGTGTGTTTTGTCTTTCTATTGGATACATACAAACGTAACCCATTCTATTAAGGAGAAAAATAATTGATGCTTGATAAGAATCCGTTTCGCTAATGTTTGCTGCATCATTGATAAAAAAGTAAGCCACTGTACCCAGTAAATCCTGTTTGAGATTTTTGTTGACAGCACAACGTACATAAGAAGGATAACTAATACATGGTGCTGTTATTTAGATCGATGTGTCCTGGTGGTATTTTCGTCACGCACTCGCATTCCCTGTAATTACAAGGACGTCCGCCCTGAAAAGATCACATTGCTCATGCAGCTGTGTACAGTCAAATAACTTCGAAGGTGGAGAGCAAGACAATTATTCTCTCCTGTGAATAGATCTGTTGCTGTTTAAACATTTATGAGTTTAAATCACATTTTTACAGTACATTTTTCATCTAAACAACCATTTCTTGGCAAAACTGAAGCCACAGTTATTTAAGACAGCAATGATTATTTCTCACTGTTATGAATTTATTACAAATGACTGGCTGTCTCATGCTAATATCTTCCACCAATTGTTTGTGCATTCACAACACTTTCTAGAATTTGGAAGTCTTCTAATCTCTTTTTGAAGTAAAAAAAAAGAACAATACAATATACAATAATGAATAGAAAAGGGAAAAGTCACAAACTTTAAATATTGACATTTTTATGTAATATTGCATAAAGAATAGAGAAATGTCTATATTTCTAGATATATCTATATACAAGGCTGTATTGAAATACAGATTTTCAGAATTTACTGCTTGAAGAAATACCAAAACCAAAAGCTATCTGTCATGATTAACTGCAGTATTTGAACAATACAGAGTTCACCCACAGGAGGACAAATGCCTAAGAAAAAAATACATGACATTTTAGAATTTCTAAAATGATCACATTGCCATGTGGCCTTTAAGTGTAACAAACAAGGTAGGAAGCCACAGTTGAAGAGGCACACAAACTCCACCACAGCTCCCACAGGACCACATGCACCACACTGGAAATTGCTCAGTTGTTTCGTACTCCGACACACTGAGAAAAGCCCAGTTTGGTTTTGATCACTTATTCAATTTTCAAATTATTTTGCAATTATCGTAAGTGTTTACACATGACGGCAATACGATTCATCTGGAACGTTAAGGGAGAGAAAAAAAACTGTGCGTGTTGTGGTGGGGGGGGGGAGGTGAGTTCAAGAAAATTAACCACAATCAAAACAAGAAGATGGTGGATCACGGAAAAGACAAGAAACTGTAAAATACAAATGAAAGAAACTGCATAAACATACAAAACAATTACAATAGGTGTTCTATAATTTGTGGCTAAGACTCAAGAAGAAATCTTATCATATGTAGTGTCTTATTCCTAAATAGCCCTCTCCCAGTCTCCAGTGAAGAACTGGGAAGAAGTTGTAGTATCTGCCTGGCATACCTGAGACTGCTGTTACACTGTGGCGCCTGGTGTCTCTAGTGCCAGACAGCAGGCTGCCCAGACTGACTCCCAGCCTTTCTTCGGATCTTAGAACGCCTTTCATAGAGGTTTCAGGCTTGATTCATGCTAAGTCTTTGCTGGGATCCCAGCCCAGTCTTGCAGTCTCTGTTCCTGGCCCTATCAGGGGGATGATCAAGACATGCCTTTGGGGGTTAGGGTGGGGGGTGGGGAGGCTGTGAGCAGACTGTCATCACTGCTCCGGCGTTGCCTTTCCGATCCCCCCCGCAGATTAGGGACAGAGTTCCTTGTCCTCCAGGGAAAGTGACACAAAGCTAGGACAGGAGATGCCAACCTGTGGAATTGGTAATAGAGCCCCCCTCGTAATCAAGAGGCCATTATTGCCTTCTTAATTAGCAATAGTGTCTGTTCGAGGACATGCTGACATACTCCGCAGAATCCCAGAGAGGATCTTCACACTACCCCTTTGCCTCATTTAGTAACCTAGACTGGGGGTGAAATCAGACAAATGTAACGCCAATAAATAATTTACCAATTGGCTATATTGCAGCTGGTTTGTCTTACCCTTCTGTCCACATTACAGATTGTTTGTTGTATGTCAATAGCTGCTAGTTTTGTTGCACAATGTGTGGAAGCATTGAAATAATGGTAAGTGTTGTGATAGCATTATGCAGAGGGGATGATAATGCTCCACAGCAGCCAGGAATAAATATTTAGTGCATGGAAATATTTGGATAAAGTGAACAATCACTACGGATTAGCCAGACTTAATGATTCAATTAATAAGCTTTATTTCAGAGAAACATGTCAGCTTTGGTCTGGGGAAATCCACTCCAGCTGATATCCTTCCAGGAAATATCTTTCGTGATTCTGTATTAAATTTAATCCAACACCCTAAACACACGGCATTGTTTTATGTCTAGCAAATCCAAGAATGCCACAACGATTGTCCCAGCTTCAAAACTAGACTAAAATACTTTATGAAAGCAAGAATATATTTACACATGAAAAATATGTATAAATTAGAGAAAAAAAAACTTTTCATTTTAGCCCATTTGTGGGCTCTGTTGAACTTCATTCAACAGAGATATCTGTCATGAAGAATTTAAGTTTCATATTTTCATCTGTCGGTCTTGAAAAGCCCTGTCATCTGTGGCTTGCGGTACAGTTTGCCAGCAGGCTAATGGTCTTCTGTGACAATACAATCTTATATTTGTGCTACCGGGTCCAAGTATAATCCTCCACTTTTCTCCTCAGAGGCCCAGTTATGATTAGGTTTAAGTTGCATATTTTGTTTTTATCAGGATTTTGCTGATAAATGCTATCAGCAAGAGTGAAATGAAATATGGGAGGTCTAGCTCTTGTTGCAAAAATGAAGAGCTACTATCAGAATTTAAAGGGAAAGTTTGTTTATGTTTCAGAATACCTTACCGGAGAATAAGGTCTGTATTATCAAGGTTGGGAACGTCAAAAACTTTTTATAACTATTGTACTTTCATTATTTACACGTTTCTGTTGGACATATTTACCAGTCCGCCAAGTGATATTCACAGCAGTACAAAGAGACCTTATTTCTGAACTAATCTGTTTGCTAATATGAACCTTTCATTGTAAGTAAGAATGCATGTTCTTTAAAATGTTTTAGAAGATTTCTTATTTTGCAAAAATGTTTAAACATTTGCCTTTATTTAGGACACAACTTATATTGCTCTTACACCTAGGAGAACAGTAAAAAAAAGTATGAAAAACATACAAAGGCAAAGAGTTTTTTTTCAAAAACCTAATTTGTCACTAAAAATGGTAAAATATTTGTTATTATGCAGCAAACTAATCTCCTATTTGTATATTACACACCTCATAAAGCCATCACAACCAAAATGTTTTTTTCTTTTTAAAAATTCAGTGTGTGAAATTAATTTCCATTTTTTTTACAGCTGTCTGTCTATCTGTTTCTGGGCTCAGTAAAATAAGTCTCATATTTTTTATGTGTATTCACACCTAAAAATGTTCTATTTACTTGTGTGAGGAATAAATCATGCTAATAAATTTATTAGTATTTTAAAACTAGTTTACAGTTTACTTTCACTACATTGACCTTTAATGTTTAGACCAGTTGTTTGTAATTAAATACCCTTACAACTATGCTGGGCCACCAGAGAGTAAAGCGTCTGCTATAGAGCTATAAGCACTGAATATTGCTGTGAAAAGCTGAAAGGAAATTTATGTGGTCCTGTTTCTACAATTTTATTTATTTTTGTTTAATTTTAGACTACATCAGTTATTACATAATTGCTGTTTCACATTTATACCAGCTAAGTAAAAGACAAAAATATTTCTATACAGGTTCTGTATGTTATGTTGTTTTCCACCTGTTGTATGTACAGAATGAAACTACTAAACATGCTCAGGAATGACTCTATCACTGCTCAAAATAATTTTATTTATGCCGCTAAATATTACAAATCCATGTTAAATTGCACTGTTTTCCACAGAATACCTTCATTTTCCATATATGAAAATTTATCAGACTATCCAAGTATCTGATTTTAGCTATTCACATTTTTTTTAAATGTAAACTAATTAACATTTTGTTTCAAATGCTTTTTAATCATTTAAGTCTGTGAACAAATATGGATTAAATATCGCAATGTAATTCCTCACAAACACGTACCAAACCACATATGCTTATCATCATTTGCTCTCAAGGGCAGCTCAGCTCTCTTCATTCCCTTGGTTTTCTGTCTATCATAAAAATATGATATAGATCCGTTATTAAATATGACTATTTACTGGCGACATACTGAAACACCGCTATGCACATTTATCATTAAAATTAAACTCCACTATGAAGAAGGGTATTAAAATGTTTAATGTATCTCGTTCAAACATCAATAAGGATTGTATAGTATTCTAGGTGGTTTACTAACAGGTGAAAAGGAAGAAAACCTTAGATCATTTCAACTTAAATGCAAAAAACTATGAGCTTATTCTTTGATTCAGTCATTTGTGATATCCGTCATATTATTACACAAAGTAGGAGAATAGCCTGATAATATGTAAAAGTATTGTATTTTATACTTATTTTGTTCTTTATGATACTGAGTTATTTATCAGACCTTCTATGTAGATGTTTCTCTTGTGTTCCATGTGTCTGTAAATTCAACATAAGCACCCTGGCCTACAATGTTGCACTGTGTGCACTGATGTGCCCCTTGACTTAAAAGGCAAAGTTAGCTGTCTGTCTCTTATTTTCAGAGTCTGCTGTTTTCTTCTGTTTTCTCCAGGTCATGGTATGACAGCCTCAAGTGCCTGTCCTTCAGCAGCTTGTTCAACGAGGGATGAAGCAGTCGGCTTTAATACCTCATCATTCTTCATGTGTCATTCCTGAAGTATTAAGAACAAATGACATAACATGCCTTAGGTGATACTGAAGGCTTTCAGCTTTGGCTACATATCATCAGCATGCTATCTGACCAGGATTTATGTGTACTAATGATCTTTTGCCTTCTATACAGAGTGGTTTGTTCAACATAGCTTTTTTGTGTAACCACATCACTTAAAGAGTAAGCTAATTGTCACTGGTTGACACAAGTTTTACTTCAAATCATGGTTGAATACCTTTATCAAAATGTATACTTCATTAGATAGATGAATGCATTGCCAAGAATCAAGGGAAGATTTATGATGCTCTTGTTTAAGTAACATATCCATCCATTTTCTAACCACTTAGATGATCCATGGTGAGTGGAGCTGGAGCCTATCACAGCAGGTAACAGGAGCAGCATGGAGGCCAGCCCATCACAGTGCACACACAGAGACAAACACACACTCACTCACACCCGGGCCACAATTCTCAAAAGCCCGTCAACCTGCCTGTACAGTATGTCTTTGGACTGTGCATCTGGATGAAACCCACAGGAACATGAGGAGAACGTGCAGCATCCGCACAGACAGGACCCCAGCACTGCGAGGCAGAAAGGTGAAACACAGTGCATGTTTAATACGCAGAAGTCGTTGCGGTCCAGTAGTCTCACTACACAGCACAGAAGCGAGAAGCTGGTTCACCAACTGAATTGTGGGAAAACTTTATGGAGGCCACATGGCACAAGCCCCGAGTGGAATTTATTAAGGACATTGGGCTCACAACCCTACTGTTTCGAAAATGTGCCATAAGATCTTAAATAACCAAGTAGAAAGTTTAACTCCTCATTCAAAAGTCAACACCTCCTATAGCAGAATCCCATGTTTCAAAGCAAGGCAGCCCTGGCATTTTCCATTAATGAGTTCAGAAACAGCATGTTCATTTTAGAGCGCTAGTGCTTCCTTAATGCACTACATGCTGGTTTATTAAAAAAATCCTCCTGTGTCGAAACCGAGGAATTTTCACAGACCACGTTGTCTGAGATGTCCATGACAAAGAAGACAGCAACACTAAAACAGACATGAATCAACAATCTGTAGGAAGGAAGAGGTCATTCTAGAACACCATTAGGTTTTCTAAGCAAACTAGCGAGAACCTGTTTGAAATTTCTGAAACAGTCCAAGGAAGCCAAGAAAGCATATGTTATCACTATGAGCTGAAAACTGAATGTTGGTAAAATTCAGCACTTGGAAGATGTTTCCATTTTCAACAACCGGGAAAAAAGAAATGTACATAGAGAACGTATGTTTTATAAGTACATTTCAAATGTTTTTACATGATGTTTAAAGTGGCTAATCTGAAGGCACAGGCTTAGAGAGCGAGGCAGAGAACTGTGGAGTTGTGTTTCCCTCACTGACCGCGACGCCATTTTCTGAGAAACAAAAGTGTGAGTTTTCTTGTGAAACAAAGTCTTTTCAAACAAAATTCACCAAACTATAGTAAAAAAAAGGCAGCAGATAATCGAAGTATTAAGAAATCACAATAATTCAAAATAGCCGTATATTAACATCCATAAATACTAAAAGGTGACAGCTTATATACATCACTGATCTCAACTTTATTATTTAACAGTGAATAATCGACAAATACAATTAAACATTCATGAAAAATATAAATATGTGCTCTCTAAAGTTATTCTGAACTGGTTTAAGGCCTCATTTCTAACTTACAAAACTATTCAATAAATAGTTCAGGTGGGTAGCTGTGTCACCATGCGTAGGGTGCAATGGAACAAGTAATAGGTTTATTCCTGCTGAAAAGAGAAGACAGAAAACACGCCTGAAGAAGGCTCCACGGCCGAAACGTTGAGTTTTCTTTCTTCTCTTTTCAGCATGGAATAAACCTATTACTTGTTCCTATTCAATAAATACGCGGAGAGCGCCATGCTACTACGATGGGTTTACAGTCCGCCAGAGGAACAAAAACGATTTTGAGTTTGGCTCCAAGCGCTGTGCTCCCCACAAACTCCCCCAGGCGCAGAGGGTGAGCGACCTCCGCAATGTGAAGTATATCCCACTCCCTCACACAACGTATCACACCTGCGCTAACGAAGGACGCGTTTTACGGGGCGTGACACCTGCAGCCTGTGTATTGCAGAGAAAAGCGGGCACAGTTCTCAGGACTGATTATAGGGGAACCGAGGTGCTGTGCTGAATAAAGAGGAACCGCAAATTTTATATTTTGGGGGACAGAAAGAATCGTCACTGGTGATTCGTCAAACCACAATGAAAGTTAAACGTACACAGTAACATGTAAAAGACCTCCAATTTACATCTCAAAATAGCAAAAAAAAAATCCCATGTCTGCGCTGCGCCAAATTGTCTTCATTTTCCGCGGTTCAGAATACGGTAGCTAAACTTCCAGTGACGTGAATCAGTCCAATTACATTGCTTGTGAATACATCTCTTTTAATCAACTAGAAGCATTGCTCTCGCCTTCGTGATAGTTTTGCTGACTGCATGCAGATCACGGCGGAACATGTCTGCGGTGAAATGTCAACGGCAGAGCCTGTATTTATTGGTTCATACATCCCGCTACATCAGTCAGTACAGTGACTAGTGAGCAGGAAGGGCCGCATCAAGTCGCAATTCTGGTGAGCGCTCACTCTCGCCTGTGGCAACATGGCAACCTCACAGTACTTTCACAAAGTTCACAATTTTGAGCCTAATTCGGAACATTTGTAACATCCCGTCACACAATGTATTTATTTTGTTACCAAGATTTAATAACGGCTAAAAAATTGGGACTGCAGTTGCCTTTTAATACCTGCTTCCAAGAAGAATGTGACAAAAAGAAATAGAATTAGCACTTTTATGTTTAAAAAATCGGCAACACATTTTCTTCAATATTGTAAAGTGACTTTGATGTGGTAATGAAAACTACACCTTCATCTTATTACACACATTATCAGCATCATACACGTTTTTAACAAAATATTTTCACAAATGTACATTATAAACTTATATTTTAAAGAAATAAAAACAGCACTTAAATGAATATTTAGCCTTTCTTGTTTTGTAATAGATAGACTAGGTTTAGCTGTTCATTAAACTATAAAATGTAACTGAAACGAAGTACATTTAATGCAGAATCACTTCAAAAGTAATCATGTACACATTTTTAAAAATGCATACAGTAATCTAATTTAGATGGGTTTATTCTGAACAAAAATAAAGTTTTCTTAAAGAGAAAACTACACACTACACGATTAAAAGCTCAGCTCAAATATTACAGATTCAGTGGATGCATGAAGCAGATCTAAGCAATGTTACAGTATGAAGCACAGCTCCCCAGAATTCATTGAAAAACATTGATTCACTGGCTTTAATGAGAGCATGCAGTTACACACAACAGCTTCTTTTTAGATGTTGCTTGTTAACTGCTGTGCCCTATCTTGACTTCAGTCTGTGGCTGAAATGTTGATAAAACGCTTGAACAAAGGTTTTTAATAATGTTCTTGAATGCGGAACAATATTTTGTTTCCCCCTTAGTATTTTAGCATATACTGTATCTTGCATATTTTTTTCATCATTAAACAACTTCAAAGGCATTAATACCACTTTGTGACTTAGACCGTATCATGGAAAGCAAAAATCTAGAACATGTGGCTTGCATTGGAATCTGTGTGATTAAGCTGATTGATAAATGAACCTCTCTTTTTTTTCTGGGAACAGTTTTGGGGCCCTTGAGCTCTGGACTTCGTCCAGGAAACCTCTAACAGCCTCTTATTAAGTTGTTATATTTAAAAGCAAAGGATGCATTGGTGCTCTTTAATTGTCATCTTGGTTTGTATTTACAAGGACAGGGAGTGGGGTTTGATCAGTTTTATGGGTCCCACGCTGGACACCAACAGAGTACCGGCTGCTCACCCCTTAACTTTGTTCTATCACAGACCCTCGAGTAAGATGTTTTCACAGCTTGGATGGGTAATTTGGAAATGCAATTATTCGCATTTCACTAGTACGCAACTTAAAAGTCACCACTATGTCTTTGTCCCTGCTATAGCAAATTAAAGACTGAGTGTTCCAGAATCTAACTAAACAGTAGACACAGTATATATCATTAAAAGCACTCACTGTTTAATAATATTTTGTACATTGAACAACATGCAGAATGAGAGAGCAACTCAAACCAGCATTCAGATTCTAATTAACTTTAATAAACTGAGCAACAGCCAGGAAGAGTTGCTATCCATTCCTTAATTCAAGAAAGCAGCTATTATTTTAAAACATTTTTGATTCAGTAGTATCATCAACCAGAAAATACCATAATTACCCAATGAACAGCAATGAGAAGATTCTTCAAAGACTTTCGCACAGGCTCTGGAATTACAATGTGATGGCTTTTTGTTAATTCTAAAATATTCCATCATTATTTAAAGAGCACAATTTTTTTACCAGCAATTTCTTTTTTAATTGTACAAAACATGGAGATTTTTTTATTATTAGTTGAGGCCAAAGTACAATCAAATAATAGAATTAAAGACAGGAAGGTTATGGTAATTTAAAAGGGGCTTGATTGTTTCTTTGTGATGATCTGGGAAAAAAAATCAGAAGGGTTAAAATAAAGTCAAAGCTTTTTCTACTAGGTCGTTCATCATTATTCTGAAAAATCAAATAGTAGCAACACTGCTACATGCAGTTATTATGCAGATGCCCTGCTGTGAAAATGATTTAATGAATGAACACAGATGCAATCATTGGGATACAGTCACCTCTTGGATCTCTTCATTGTATTACTCAAAGGTTTCCATGGTTTATTAATCTGTATGGGGTATATTGAAGAACACAGCAAATTTGACATTTTTGTTCTGTGTTCTATTGTTCTTAGAATGGCAAAAAAAAATTAAATTGGAATGTTAAAGGTGATCATTCTTTTGATGGAAAAATAAGATGTTTTTTTTAATGTAAAACTCTAAACACAAAACTGGAATGCATTTGAATTCAAATAGAAAAGGATTAATGTATATTTGTATATTTTGTTCATATTGGTGAGCGATTGAACAAAGCCCACTCCTTTAATGCCAGAGAAGGGTAGCACACCACGGAGAAGGAGTGGTGTTGATCCCCACCCACAAATATGGACATAACAAATTATTCCAATTAAACAGATTTTTTCCATTTAATTTAGTCCTGTCCTCTCCCAACCTCTTGGTACTTAGATCCACAAGTTAAAAATCGACACTTTTCAGTACTTTTCTTTCCCTTAGCTGCGCTGTCATTCAGCAATTAAATAAAAAACATTATTTTCAATTATTGCCACATGCAAAATGACCAGCATTCTCTGTTTCACCAAACGCCTATTAATTTCCACCTATTTTATTCTGTCTTTGCCAGATTTTGAATACATCCATGCACTTTATCACATGATTAAGTATACTACTATTTTCAAATCACAGAAAAAAAAGCATTACAACTTTGATAAATTACATTGGTTGGGTTAAACCTTACCATTAGTGAAGTTAAACAAACTACACTTCCAATGTGGTACACAAGAATCTACAAATCTATAAGCTGGGAGGAACAGTTATGCCTCTATGTACAAATGAGCACAGAAGTGGTACAATCCAGCCGTATGCAGAAGTTAGGGCAAGAAACCAAAAATAATTTTGGGAATATAGCAGCAGGGAAATCTTAAGAAAGCAGCCTGGCCAATGACAGCCATTTAAGCAGAAAAGAAAACCTCTTGTACACTACAGAGGAATCACTGGGAGGTAAGGAGGAAAGTGGTGATTTGTCATTAAGATTCTTCAAAGAAATAACAACACCAAGGGTCCAATTTACAGTTTGCGCATCACACTCTGTGTTTCCCCTAAAGCAAAGCATGTTAATGTTTAAAATTCAAAACAACGCTTCTCTGGAGAAGAAGGTGCAGCTGTATGGATAACATTAATTAAAAAAAAAATAAAGACATATCTTAATTTTGCGATGTATTTTTCAATCAAAGCCACTAACATATTTTATAAAAAACATAAGAGGCCCTTTGGCGTCTTAAGTATGCCAGATCAAAACAACACTGAGAATCAGAAGGCTTTAAGACACGAAAGACTATGCAGTTCTGGAGCTCGAGTTGCGAAATGGAGACTGAAACTCTCCAGCTTAGGAAGTTTGAAAACATGAATGGCCTCCAGTTTGGTGCTCAGTTAGCTGAAAGGCAACCATTGAGAACACGGTCAACAGATTTTTCTTCACTGAAGGGAAATCACAACACCACAATAACAACAAAAGCCGCAACGAATTGAAAAGTAATAAATCAATTTAGTGTGTTTCTTCAATTATAAGGAAAAGGGCTTTAATTTCACACTAGAAAAAGAATCCTGTGACTGAAAATAAGTAATACTATTTTAACAAATTAGAAATAAATCCAGATGATAATACAACTACCACTACTATAGTAATATAATCATTGTTTGGTTCACCTACTTAAGGCATAATTTAATTAAATGTCACAAAGTTTTGAAAAAATATACTTTCACATGGATCCAGAGTGCCAGTGATGCACTTTAGCCTGCTTTAGCACTGGACAGACATGTTTTTCCTTGCTATTCTGCATGTTGGTGTATTTCTTGACATGTGTGTCTGCCAGCGTGCACAGATTTCCACGTTGTGCTTCGGCTGGTTTTCTGAAAATGAGAATGGAACGCCTTGACAAAGCTGGGGCTCCAGTGGGGCTGGACTCCTCTCTGTTTCCCTGCCAAGTTTTGTTTGTTTTGGCTTCTGAATCTTTACCAAATTGTTTTTAATTTAAGACCTTGGAATCAGACTTTTTATTTTTAAATGGGACATTTGATATAATTTATGGCCTATAAACGCGCTAGAGGCCATTCGAAAAGAGATCCAAATGTGCTTCACAGCAAACTCGTGGCAGGAGTAACTTACAGGTACAGATATTTCCACAAGAACAGTCGAAAACCCCAGACTGTAAGGGAATACCAAAATAAAACTTCTTATCACATATAATATACAACCAGGACTAGGTTTCTACCTATACGTGGCTTCCTCCTTTACTGCTGAATTTCAGTTTTAAAAAGAAATAACAACAACACTTAATAAAAAGCACTACAATTGCCGGTTGCTAACAATAAAGCACAGCATCTCTGGACTAAGCAATTCCGATACATAGTTGTTTTGCTGCTCAAGAATATGGCATCAAAGTAAATTTAATTAACATCTAAAACTTTGTGGCCTGTTTGCGAAACTATTACAAAGGCAACGGATTTGCATAGCCTATGTGTTGATCTTAATTCCAGTATATTTCCCAGTCTCAGTCGGAGCAGAGAATATTTGTACTGTGTCCAAGCCCTCGCCATTCTAGGCTAAACTAGAGTCTCTTTATTGTGGCCCTAAACTTGGCTGGCTGCTGAACCTTTATGGCCGGGAAGGCCAGAGATAGCGTGACCAGTTCTGCCTCACAGGAACACTCCCAGCTCAATGCTGCACTTGTTCCAAGAAGAGATGGACAAGTACAGACTTTCTTTTTTTGTTGTTTGTACAAATAATGCCTTTTACATGCCTGGGGCCCTTATGCAGGCTGAGGGCAGTATGGTGTTTCCAGTAAGCTTTAGAGTAGCAAAATGGATTAATCTGTGTGGCTCTGTGGCATAAAATGTAACAATTCTTATTCATTTCTTTCTGTTTAAGCTGTTGTGGTCTCACAGAGCTTTTTATATGCTTGATTTCTCTCTTTCCCCAGCTGGTAAATAATAATGGGTGAGTGACCTCTGAGCTGTAAAGAGACATGAAGAAATTAGTGTCAGTTACTAAGAGATGCATTATGGGTATCTTCTGGTAAAGGGGAGCTTAATTCCTTAAACTGAAAAGTCAAAAAGAAAGATGGAAAAAATCACAACTAGGTCAGTACACTTCTGAAAAGGCACAACAGATGAAACATTCTTTTTATTTCTTCTTTCTTCCTAGCAAGCTACACACTCACTAACATACAGTAATTATAAGAACACACAAAAGGTTACAAACAAGAGGTCATTCAGCCCACAATGCCCATTTGTTAGTGACTGTCATGTGCCAGAATTGCATAGTTCTGTTATGATGGTGGAGGCCAGTCCACAACAAGCTACACACTTGTGCCTGTACATGTCCAGTGAAAAGCAATCAGCCTGTTGCCTTTAACTTCTGAGTCTTTGAATGTAACACCACAAACTACAGGAATATGCATTTCAGAACTCCTAACACTCATCTACACTGAATTTATCCCTGCAGTTGCATTAATGGTAATTAGTTGTCTCCAATGCTTTTTTTAAATGAGTCCATTTCAGAAAAAAGAGTAATAATAATAATAATAATTGCTTACACTTATATAGCGCTTTTCTGGACACTCCACTCAAAGCGCTTTACAGGTAATGGGGACTCCCCTCCACCACCACCAATGTGCAGCATCCATCTGGATGATGCGACGGCAGCCATAGTGTGCCAGAACGCTCACCACACATCAGCTATCAGTGGGGAGGAGAGCAGAGTAATGAAGCCAATTCACAGAGGGGGATTGTTAGGAGGCCATGATTGATAACAGCCGATGGGGAAATTTGGCCAGGATGCCGGGGTTACACCCTATTCTTTTCGAGAAGCGCCCTGGGATTTTTAATGACCACAGAGAGTCAGGACCTCGGTTTTACGTCTCATCCGAAGGACGGCGCCTGAGTATAGTGTCCCCATCACTATACTGGGGCATTAGGACCCACATGGACCGCAGGGTGAGCGCCCCCTGCTGGCCCCACTAACACCTCTTCCAGCAGCAACCTTAGTAGAGTAATGTCACACAGTCTGATAAACCATTCAGATACAGTTTGATGTGTAGAATTACAGCTTCATTCCACAGCAGAAGAAGGTAGAGTGATAAAAATGATTTCACATGTTTTAGAAAACTCAATGTACACTTGGTACTTTTGGCTCAGGAAAGTAATTTTACTTGCATCAAAAGCCTGCAAGCTCTTTGCTGAAAAAAATGTATATCTTTGTTGGACAACATTCTACGCCTAAATTGTCTAATTTAATCAAGTTGTCTCTCGTAAAATATAACGGTGTCCTCAAGAATTTGAGAGAAATCCATTTTGCTGTGAGCTCACAGCAAGAAGTTTAAGATTGTGTTTGCCTGAAACCAGTGAAGTGACTATCAGAGCCTATTAACCACAAATTATTACAATGCACACGACCTTTAAATATGTCCAACATTTCACGTGACTAACTTAATTTAGAAGATTTGAAAAAATTATTTCTGCATTGCAGAATCTGTTGTTTCTCTTTTTTAAATAATGTAGATTTTCATCTTTCAACCCACACAATTTCATTAAAATAGGCAAGCTCTGAACCCAGAGGTTGAAAGCCACACAATATATATGGGTTATATGAATTCTACATTTTATTATACATTTCACAAACATTTTGTTATTTTAAATAAAAGGCTTACTGAGGGATGCTAAAGAATCAGAAAAATACTTTCTTGTTTTCAAACTAGATGCTTAATAATTAAAATTATTAATAATTAAAAGTATTATTAAAATAATTAAAATTGTCTGTCCTGTCATGTCCACTGTCCACCCCCAGCTTTGATTTCTGGCCATGCTAGAATTTGGCATCTAGTATGCAACTAGTTTTCAACCCGTCAGGAGGAATATGGTCACTTAAAAGATCTAAACTTAGTTTTTGTAACTAGTCTGTGCCAGACATAATCTGGATTTTTGAATGAATTCTGTTCATCTGTAAATATCCATAATTTAGTGTCATGGTGAACAATATTGTGGATGCGCTTGGCACATCTATCAATCTGGTGTCAGAAGAGTGGGTCACCGCAAGCTTGAGATCGCTCATCTCGATCTATCACAGAGCATCTGGAATTCCCGGAAGTCAAAAATGTCTTTCTCATGGGAAACAATTCTGTCTCTTCCCTAATCAAATCAAAAGTAAAAAAAACATTTGTAAAATTCTGGACACGGAATAAGTGCAGCACCTTTGTGATGCTTGACCTTAAAAGCAATGTCCCCCTTTAATCTTGCTGCTATGGATGGCATTGGGGCTCAGCGGCTGGCACTGCCGCCTCATGGCCCCAGAGCCTTAGGTTTGATTCTGGCCAGGGGCATCTGTCTGTGTGGCTTCCTGCTGGGCACTCCGGTTGCCTTCCACCATCCAACAACATGGAGGTTGGGTATGGCTGCTTGTTTTATCCCTGCTCTTTGATAGGCGAATGAAAATGGCACAAAAATACCATCTCCTAGCTGTTACAAGAGTATTCTCCGATACCGGAACCCGGCTTTTTCGGTGCTGATCACGCACTGCAGAATATCTAGAGTAGGGACCGTCCACTATATGCTGACTAACTGAGCTGTCATTCTCTACGCAGCTTCTAAAATTGCGAGCTCCCCAGTGATCATTTTTAAGCTCCCCTACAACATTTACCAAAAGGTGAAAAATACAATAGGCATTGCCGTTGTTAGAGGTTTTGACAAGCCTGCCCATTTCCTGAGCATGTCCGTGCCTTTTATTGACTCATAAACTCAGCACCCTGAAGAACTACCACTTCAGTGGCCAGGACTCTCTCCGGCAAATGGTAAATGACTTTCTTTTCTCTCCAACATACTGAAATACATGTACTTCCAAATTTGTTATTGTTCTGTGTGTCCATAGTAACCAGCTTGGCTAACAATTTTGTGGGTCTGTTATTACGGGTCACTGTATTACATGTCTTTTCAAAACCGTTCCACAACATTCTATAGGTTCTAGTTTTCTCACTATTATCATCCACGGGTAAGACACAAAGGATCGTCGTCTGCGGTGAGCAGCACCCTGCCAGCAAGCCGAAGCAGGCCTGAGCGGAGGTGTGTTCCTGCACGCTCGCTGAAGCAGTTTTCGAGAGCAGAGACAAACATGAGGCGGCGGTGCTCTTGTTTGGTTAAGGCTTCTAGCCTTGACCTTCCATCTCTTCACCCCCTGTCCTTCTATTAACCACGTGTTTCTGGGATCAGACTGGATATTAGGAGGGAGAGAGGGAAAATTGTTCTGGGACGGAGCAAGTGTTACACGCCAGACGGACGTGCCCAGATGACAAATAGCCCCACAAGACAACAAGGTTCATCCAGCTGGTCTGCCCTCTGCTCCATGATTGATGGTGTTGATGTTCTTAATCGGCCTCAGATATGCCAAGTACAGGAATCATAATAACGTCCTTTAGATTTGCAATGTAGATAACAGGAAGAAAAGAGGGGAAAGGAGGCATGTTCCCAGCGTATTTTACACTGGGGACGTTGTCACCATTATATCTAACCTTGCCCTCTGAATCTGGTTTCTTCAGAACTCATAAATGGCATTTCCTGTGTAGGAAGGAGTCTGGGACCAGGAAGGCATCGTTACAGATAAAGGCCGATGAATCCTTTCAAAAAGGATCTTAGGTCCTTCCCACAGATTACTTACCTACCCCTTTTTATTACTTGTACTTACCGTGCTTTTACCTCTACAGTTACTGTACCACTCCTAAGCCTATCACTGATGTTACGGAGGATTATAACAGCAATGATGGCTTTGTTATGCTTTAGCACTGTGTAAATCAAACGGTAAATCTTTGATCAGCATGCCTGCCAGCTGTGGGATTTTTAATTAATACCAGTGACTTCACCACATGTAAAGCCAGCCAGCGTCCCGTGTCATTTACTGTATTGATTAACACAACGAGAATGAAGGCTTGCTGGGTTAGATGGTTCTTAAAGGCACTGCCTCACTGTGCATGTTTGAGTCAAACACTGGTGGAGTGAAACAATACACCGCTTAAAAAGCGACAAAGCTTACTTAAAATCAGTTTTTCTAAAACAAAACAGCTTTTTCTCAAAATGTTTGACATCCACCATTAGAAGGGAACCTCTCTCTTCTCCAGGTGATATTTAAGTCCTGTAAAATAATTAATCAAACCAGAATTTTTAATTGTTAGGACTCTTATTGTATAGAAGGCACAATTAGTAATAATGACAAGAACTAAGAATTGATTCTGAGAAAGAATAATAAATGGATAAAGAAACCCATGTGGGAACACAAAGAGATATACTTTCATACTACTGCCTTAGCTTTTCTTATGTAGCATAGCCTTTTAAAGGACATTTATAAGCAAACATTCCACAAAAATACTCTCATAGAAAATATTTAAACCGCTATTATTATTATTTTATTTGCATATTTTGTACATCCTATAATGTCAGTTTGTTCTAATGTTGTAGAAGAAAACAATTCTGAAACTTTTTTTTTTCCCAGCTGGGAGCAAATGAAGGCAACTGTTTTAAACACTCGGGCTGAGCCTTAAGGCTTATGTAAGCATTCTCTCAGTGAAGTACTTCTATTGTTTAAAAATCTCTCTGCAGCTTCTTTAGATTTTCCCTAGACATGAATGCCAGACATCTGAGCAGGCCACAGCTTTGTTTTCCCTTGACATGTGAGCAATTTTCACCATTTTCTGTGTGGAGCTGACCTAAAATTACTTGATAATTTTCTCTCTTCTTTCTGGTGCCCCCACGCGCCCCAGAAGCACAAACATCTGAGAGAACTCTGGGTAGCTTTACATCTGCCAGCTTCTGGCCTGCAGCTCATTGTGTGCAGTATTTTTAACAGCAGGTGGTGGGTGTGTGAGACAATTGGTGTATGGTCTTTGCTTAATTCCTCTTTCTCAATGAGCACTGTGGAACACGCTATAAAACTCTACAATCTAACGTATTCAGGAGTTGTCGGAAATCCAAAAGAAAATAATCAGTTAAGCTATCAACAGAACTGCTCATAGTTGACTAAATCATTTTAATTTTCCCCAAACAAGAATAAGACCTGATTGTGTTTCCTTCATGGGAGGTTATTTGTTATTTAGGATTTTTTAACAGTCTCTATTAATACAACCTGAAGGGTGATATCACATTGATATTATGAGAAAGCTCAATCATGTAATAAGGCTGGATAGAGATAATTCTGTCAGTTTTTTCATGTTTTGTAACACAGAGAAGGATGTTTAACCAGGACTTGGATTTGACAAAACTGAAATTGCTTTAGCTGTAAAATTCAACTTGTTTAGTATAAGCTTTAAAGTACAAATAGCAGTGTCTACCATCTGTATTCAGGAATAATATCGAACAATCCAATTCAGAATGCAGTGTCATGACATATCTAAGCGTTAACAAATGCCAAATGATGTTTGCAGTGACAATTTAAAAAAAATGTGTATTTCACATCTGTATTTCATTATTCCATGACTCCTCATAAAATAAAGCAGTCATCTAAATGTGGTGCTCTGTTTTCTAATAAAACAGGCGAGCAAGGCATGGGCATCCAGCATGCAAAGTTAGAAATAAGGCTTGTAAATTCCAAATTAAAAATAGGACTCAGAGTGTTAACATTTCTTTTGTTTTAGAAAACCTGGTACAGATTAAATCATAATATCATACATAGAAGCAATTATGTAATAAATTATATGAAACATATTTTGTGTTTATTTTATTTGGTGTGAAGTATGATTGATAAAACTTTGTTATTTGCTACTGATCCACTACTTAGACGTCAAAAAACATTTTCCATAACTGAAAAAGTGAGAACAGCACAGTTTAATTTTCAGGTTAAAAATATGTCCCAAAACGCCATTAATAATTACGCGAAAGGACCACATACATTGCAACTAATCGATTCCATAACTTATCAACATGTGTACCTTATTAATGGTCTTTAAGAATGCAGTAAGCCTTAGACATTTGGTTTCAGCTATAGGGGACTTGTCTGTTTTGGATTAAAAAAGTAAAAGTGTGGGTGACACTGTGCTATCCAAGATTTAAATCATGTAGAAAACCCAAGACAGCATTTTACAGAAATCATTTGCATAGCCTAGTAGAACTGTGGTGTAGTCTCTTTCAACCTCAATACCACTTCCCCAGCTTGTGTAATGTCATGGACAACTGTCAGAACTGTTTTTTCAAGGTGTTTAACTACTCTGGCCAGCACCTAAGGCCTGTCGTGAACTGCAGATGTGTGTAAGATGTGCATTCATTCCTTGTCGTCTTTAGAAACGGCTTTCTCTGAGTCATTTTCTTTCACAATATAGATTTAAATGCACAGACTTTCACAGCTTTTCCAATCTATACTGACTGCATTGATTTTCGATTGCAAGGTGCATATAAACGTGCAGATACACTATACAAGATACACTGCAGGAAATATACAAAGAAAGTTTTTTTTCAGTTTGCTCTGGAAATATCTAACACACATCTTACCTTCAATTTCTATATTGACCTCCCATTGAAACAAAAGTGTTGCAGCATGTGACTTCCTAGTTTCACGAAAAGCACTGAAAGATGCACCACTGGTGGGCAAGGTTAGAACAGTCTTCCAGATAATGCTAATGCGTAATGCTTAACGCATAATGCTGAAAGACATGTACAAAGGGAGAACATACAAACTCCATACAGAACGCACCCTACGAACAACAACTGCACCACAATGCCATCTTAATTCAACATTTTAATTCTATAAAATGAGATGTGGTTCATGGTCCCCAAATAGTGTACCATGAATCAAGAATCTTTGAAAGTAAAGAGTTAGTCATATTTATACAATATATTATAATAATAATTAATTAATTATAACATATATAATATATACAATATATATAACAAATATACAATATATAACATTCTTCAGGCTGTGAAATATGTTTTGAATGTACTTGCCATCTCAAAATCTGTTCAGACTTATAGAAATTTTCCAAAATCATTTTCTTGCTGTTGTTCATGACAACATGGGTCTTCTAGGAATTTTTAAGTGAGGAATTCCCATACGCAGTACACTTAGCCAATCAATTATTGGCAGGAATGCAGCCCTGAAAATGCATCATGTTTGAAAAAAAGAAACAGTGTAGCAGGCTGGAGCAAACTATCATTCCAAAAAAAAAAGGGAAAAATGAGAGTCATTATGAAGGAGGTTAAAGATACTTCTGAAAAACATGAATTACAAGTATCCGGTGTCTACAAGCCCTTGTCCATTCATGAGTGAAAGAGCTGCAGGGCATTGTTTTAGAGAACACACAGAGAACAGGCAGAACGCTTTGATGTCATTTTTAGATAGGGGCGTGTCTTTGGGGGCCATGATGAGATTGGTGTGGAGGAGAAAGACCTGCTTCTTATCTGGAGCCATCAATCTTGAAATCATGTGCTTTCCTGCAGCACCCTACAGGTGCTGTCCTCCATCGAAGAGTTTAGGTCCAGTGTCCCTTTGTCGAAGGTAGCTAACCACATGTTGAGCTTAGCTCACCTCCTGTTTATATTTTACTGAACCAGGAGCTGTTCTGTGTTTAATACAAAACGTGTGTGATATAGAACCAGCTGGCGTCAGAGGATATTACAATCATGTGTACAGCCCAAGTATACTGAACGTTAGGCCTAAAGACTGTTTACCGTACGTCAAACAGTTATGGGTAAATGTTAAATACAACAGCAAATATTGGATTTCAACGTTTATGCTGCCAATTTGTTTTACATGTTATTGGTTACGACAGTTTACAAAAGAAAGCCACTCTCCTTCCAAAATGGAGCATTTGAAAAGGCTGATGCAAGGACTTATTATGGGGGAAAGCATTGGTATCGACATGGCTAAAGTGAGATGTCACGATACTGTTTTTTGAGATGGCACACCAGCCCCTATAAAAAAGCAATCAAACTGGGCTTCTCCTGCATTTCTGTTGTCCATTTCAACCTCTACTCCCCTCCAAACTGCAAGGCTATTGCCTGGAGGTGATGTGGAAGGAGTGTGTGAGCCCATTCATTGACTTCATATACAGACAGAACCACTATACCATCCTTTCCATGTAAACACAGAATAAATACTGGAAATAAACTCTTCATTTCACTTACAATTGTCAAACACTATTCATGCTTGTAGACTAACTAAACCAAAAAATAGCCAATGTAATGTCTGAGAGCATAGAAACTATGCATTGAAAGTTTTTCAAGGTGCGTTCAATCAGATTCTGCCGAATCCTGTACATTTATACCAAGCAGAAACCTCATTTGTGGGAAACAGAATTCTAACCCAAGCTAGGGCAATCAGGACACCTTGTCTTGGACTGCTTAGCCACACTGCCTTGAGCCTTGGTCCTTTTTAAACTGCACACAGAGCTCTTGTTTGAGAGGAGGCTTGGATTACATCCTACTGTCGAAACGCCAAAGCAGCCCAGCTGGTCTTTTATTGTGATTCAACATTGTTTGCAACACCATTAAAAAAATAAGAAAAGAATGTTTGAGAAAGTGAGAGCTGGAGCTCAGTTGATCATCCCTAAGATCGAACTGGAAAAAAAACACGGATGAGCATGTCCTTTCCATACACTGTACGAGACAAGTGAGCAGTTTCCAGCATTAAATTCTGGATCCTTCTCCTGGGCAGCCATGTGGAACATTCCATACATTAAACCTTTAGAACAATACTGAGTCCCTCAAAGCTTACACTGCTTTTTTTAGAAATAAAAGAGGTCGCATTGTTGGAAACTCTTGTGGTTCACATTCACTTTTGATGTGTGTGATTCACTTACGAGTCCACCACTGTTTTTATTCTGCACATGAATACCAACTTGAAACCCCAAACGTTCTCGTTTTCACGAAGTGGATATTTTTCAGGGAAACTAAACTTGCTAAAGTTGTATTTATTTTATTTTTTTCTGAGCGGCTGCTTTATCGCAGGTGCGTGGAGGAAAGCTAAACATTCTCCCATTCCCCTGTGCAGGAATGTTTAAAACCAGATCCTGATGCAAAGTTATTGCAGGTTTCCTCTCTGTTCCTCGGCCAGTTATTTGTTTAAACGGATCTGGTCAATACTTTATTCCATTGACTAATGTCCTGTCAGGGAGGACCAAACATATTACATTGTCTGCTAGTACAGGTGGCTCTGCCTGGAATTTCTGCCTTCCCAGATTGCTAAAGTGGCTTCAGGCAATGTTTTCCAAAGTACTCCTCTGGGATGAACCAAGACTCTTAATGCAAATTCACCTCTTTAAATATCCAAACCCTCGCTCTTGTAGCGTTGTTATTCTTGGCTTAACGTGTCCGTGTGTCACTAGGGAGAGTGCGTAGTGTGCAGACAGAGTTCATTAAACTACCTGAAAGAGGGTGAGAAAAGATTTATTAAGCAGTCACTTACTACTTGTCGGGAATGTGTGTCAGGTTTGTGCAGTGAAATCCCAATTAACCACCGTTAATTGGGACTAATGGGGATCACTCAGGTAAGTAATGACAAGTTCATTTGTAAAATGCTTTTTATTCATCCTATTAGTATTATAACATGAATACTAATATTCTCAGAAAGGAGGAAAAGCATCCCCACACCTTGGATGAAAGCTGTTTCTTAAAAACCCGCTGGACAGAAGGCTGCTTGTTCCCTGTTGCACTCCTAGCAAACTCTCCGTAATTTATCACTGTAATTTATAGGTGGTTATTTATGGTTACGTTTGTGGTGAAAGTCAATAAATCTCTCCTAAGTATAAGATATCATGAAACACCTGAGGTATTCTGTGTTGCCGGGTCTTGAAGTGATTGGAAGAAAGTCAGGTAAATTGCTAGAATGCATGTGAACCCAAATTAGAAAATAATGCCTGTTTATCGCCTCAACTGTTCTCCTGCAGACGATAGAGAGTATGTTTCCATTAGCCAACACAGGCGTAGCGAATTAAAAACGGGTTGTTGTTGCTGTGATAAAGATGATGAAGGTTGACCACCCACGCTCCTTTCCTCCTTTGCGTGCAGTCCTGAACTCTTTCGCTCTCATTAACAAAATAGACAGAGCCGTATTTCCTGCAACATAAACTGTGAGTAATACATCATTTTTTGGTTGTACAAATACAAAGGTGACTAAAGAGTGTCCTGGCCTTTAAATCCCAATTGCCATATTCATAGGATCCAGTCGATTTCATTAGGCCACACAAGATATCTAAGTTACAGATTTGAATATCCTGTTTTTTGGAGTTTTGGACATTGAAATATTAATAAGGGCAGTTTTAACAAATCAAATCCAGCAGGTTCTATTTTAAAGTGTCAGACAGGGTACAGGTATGTTACAAACTAATCACAGTTAAAAATGGTGAAAATCCCATTTTAGCATGAGAATGTGACATTTCCCTCAGTGAGCTATGAAATAATTTCACTTTCAAACTGAACAATTGGCCACTCTGTACATTTCTAGAATGTTTCAGGCTGACTTTGATTCGTGGTGGCAGTTATGCTGCTCTTAAAAAGTACGAGATATTTTGATTTTTGTCTTTGTTGTGAAGTAGTTATTTCTGTGTTTTGAGTGTCATTCGGGTTTTCAGATAAAAACGCCACTGGCAAGTTCAAGACAGAGGAAGACATGTGTGAAATATTACCTGGGGGTGAAGCCCAGACAATTATGTTTAAGGGGTTTACAATGCTCATTAACAGCTCTCCACCACAACCTCTGGCAGCTCTGCCCTGGCTCTCCTCTTTTTGGCCAGATCTTTCAATTGCTGTTCTGTTTCTTCACCTTGAAACTCAGCCAACCTTGTCATCTCTGCTGCACTGAAATGCTGAAATTAAGATAATAGGATTAAGCATACAATTTAACGTTTGGCTTCTTTCTCCATGGCTTATTCTTAAAACCCTCTGCAGTGTTTTAAAGTTCAATAAGAAAATAATGTACAATGCACAAGATAATAAAAAAACTTCCTTACCAGTGGAATGTTTTGTGAAAGCTTTGCATTGATTGCTCATGCATTTTGGAATTGTATTGCAAGTCTGTCTATACAGACGCAACTCACATGATGTTGTATGAGACAAGTCACTTCTGAGTAAGCACTGTAATGCACAGATACTATCCAGACCACCCCAGACTCTCTGGAGTGCAGGTAACTACAATTTGCTTTGGTTGGGCAAGCGACTGCTGTTATGTTTGTAAAATTATTTAATTTAGCATACCACTAAAATAAACCAGTAATTGTTGCCTTTGACTGCTTGTCTTTCAGTAGGTCAAAAGCATGCACCAAGTCAACACAACTGTGTTCCTTTTAGAACCTACATTTTGGATGCATTTTCTAGGACCTTTCCAAGAAGTGACGGACTCTCAGCAGAACAGCCCATCTGGTGCAGTGACTTAAATCCCAAAAGCATTGGCTTTAGCCATTATTATTAAATATTTTGGCTAGTTTAGTCACCCTGCCATAAAAGCTGCATATAAAAAAGCACATACAATTGTGAAGAAGTTTAATTTTTAAATATTGTGAGAAGTTATACAGTATGTCAGTTAAACATAAAGCATGAGTTTAGCTATTTCTCATCCAATATTTAAATACATTGATTAGCATTCAAGGCCTTACTTTTTGGACCCCATTATAAACATACAGATCTCAACATTCAAGTGGTTGGTGAACTGGAATATGAGTTTAACTTCTTTGAATTATAAACAAAAATAAATCACAGAAAGAATTTTAAGTCAGACACTCCACTCTGTCATACATCCGTGCCTTGTGTCCCATTTTGTTACTTTTAACTATGTGCAGAAGTAAACATGACAATGAGATTACATTTTAAAGGCTCCTGATATTTCAGTTTTGGTGTATTTATTGTAGCTGATAGTGTCAACGAGATGGCTGTGACTCACACCTTATATTCTTCAGGCCTCATACCGTCTTTATAAAGTGATTATCATCACAATTTAGTCATGGTGTTTAAAACTGTTCAGACCTGTACTACCCACATGGATTATTATTAAGCAAGAAATGTCACAGTGCCACGTATCTATTTCATGTCCATTTGTGTTCAGTGCAATTAAGGATAACATCATTATTCTGAAATAGTTAACCTTTTGCATTACATCACTGTATTTTTTATTGACTAAGTATTCACAAGATATCATTGCACTTTTTGCATTTCTACAGGATGCTATAGAAGTGAAATATACAGTATATACACAATATACAGGTACATCAAAAGTGATTTGTAAATTAACAGATTGAATCTGAATCTACATTAGTGTTTTGTATCCCTTCTACTGCATGTGCCTCTTGAATGTTGTTTCAGCTTTTGAAAGCGTATTTTTTCAGTATTATCCATTTCAAAGAAATTAAAGACCATGCCTATGCTGTGAAGTGTTTTCGGCTTTCCATCACAAATGACCATGGGAATTTAATGTCATGTAAGGCACAGAAGATCTAGGTTGCTCACCTCATTGATCACACATGGAGTTCCACTAAATGTAACGACTCATGTGCTTGTAATTTCTCATGGAGTGTATTATGTATTGAAGTATTTTAGAAAGTAAATTACAATACTTTTAGGAATGAAAAAATACACAGAAGAGTTGCAAACAAAACCCCATCAGGATCTTTTAATTTCTTAGTCATGGGTCCCTGTTCCTCTTCTTGGTGGGTTCGTATCTATGGGCTTTCAGTTCAGTGGAGCTCATAATGACTCAAATCAGATTGGTTTTGGCTTAATTGGACCAGTTTAACAGCTTCTCCCAGCTCTTCAGAGCCTTCTAGGACCTGGACTATTGACCTCTGGTCTTGGATCAAGTTGCAAATCTACGTAAAACAGTGAAAGCACTTGCAGCTCTTGAAGTTTATAGGAAACCAAGCAAAGAAGAATGGGAAACACAAGCATCATGAAAGGAGGACAGATGGGGTGTCTGAACTGATAATGTGGAAGAATGTGGGAGAAAAATAGTGTGAGGTCTTGAAAATCAAGAAGCCAACATAAATAATGTTCAATCCTTTATGTCACTTTGGAAATAACGTATTTAATTGTTCAAGAAAATGAATATGATCAGTATAAATGTTTTTCATTCACTTTTCTAACTTATTTTATTGATTTTTTAAATCATTCTTATCCACCAAACCCTTGGCATTGCTCTTACAGAAAAATAACTAAAATGCATATTCCAGTTAAAAATAATGTTTGACTTTGATGCTGATGAGAATTCCTTTCTCGTTCTAATAATAAGACAGCGGACTCACTGCATTTGATCTCTTGACCTGATATGAAAGATCTAATTATTTATACAGGGTATTTTTATTATGTCTTTAGTCTATTGAGTAATTACAATGTTTGTGTGTTTGTTTATGTGATAACATACAGTATATTGACAGTCTTATTCATAGACCTATTTCAGTGGATACTATTTCTTCAATTTCTAAGGTCTTAGTATTTTCTTGAGGAAAAGTGAGACATTACAGAGGGACTAGGAGAGCTTAATACCAATCAATCACCAAGGCTAATGGTATTCATCCAGTTTTACTCAGGGAAATGTGAGATGTCATACAAAAGCTACTGTCAGTTTTGGGGGGATTTGTGTTTGCTGAAAGTACATGTTGTGCCAGAAGACTGGAAAATCACTTGGCATTAGGGCAGGGGGAGAAAATGGCGACACAGATAATTAAAGACTGTTTCACATTCCATGTATTACGGTTCACGCTATCAAATGATTATGCCTGAGTTGGAGGATTTATATAGTAACAAAGTTATAGAAAATTGCTTGAGAAGAGGGCAAAGCTTCTCTGAACCATGAAAAGCCCACAGTGCTTCTTTGAAAATAAGATGGCTAAAGCTGGACACAGCGGAAACCTATGATATATCTAAATCTCTGGACAAAACGTTTGTTCTGTTACATGTATGGACATAAGGACGTATTGGAGTATGGGCTGGATTTTCCTGCTTTTCAGAAATGGCCGACGGATTTTTGTTTTGTTTTTGGCATTCATTCCAAGGGGAGGGTGCATGATATACCTTCTAAGTGTTGTTGAGGTACCACATGAAAGTTTGCTTGTTCACATCAGTTTGTATGGAATACAGGGTAGCACTTTCTTCCTGGGGAAGAGTTAGTCTGAGGGTGTCATCCAGCCATTTCTTGGAAGATGCCATATTATGCTTAGTATAGGGGTCCAGTAGTGTGTTCCAGACTCCCACAACTCTTCATGCAAAAAACATAGTTTCTACTTGTCTCCTCTAGTTGATTTTTTAGTTGTGTTTCCAAAGACATCCAGTCAACTTTCACGATCTTCATCCCTCCTCTAGAGGGTGCTCTGACCCTTTTGTATTTTAGTTTCATTATCATGTTCACCTGCTCCCCTATTATTTATCCGTCCATTATTTAAACCCAGTGCTCCAGAAGCTCAGGACTCTGCATTGGAAGACGGACGCCTGGAGACCCGTCTAGCATCAAGTCGCTCCATGTCTGCGGCTTGAAGGCAGAGACTTCCTAATGCCATCCTGACCAGCTGAGTCCGGGGCTTGGAGTGCCAGGTCTCATCACTCTGTTTTTAACTTCCTTGTTCCTGTTCCCGATCCTGTTTTTAATCGTCTTGTCTTGGATGGATCCCCTGGTTCGGGGTTTTGGACTGCGCCCCGGATTTCCTACATTGGACTGTTTTTGGACTTGTTTGCCTGCCCTCCTCCCTTGCACCTGACCACTGTCTGCACCGCCCCCTGTTCGTCATCCCTTCCATTCCTACCGTGTTTTCCCCAGTGTCCTACTCCAGTCACTTCCTGATTATACCGTCTGCACAGGGTCCTAAACTTCACACTTCACAGGAGTCAGGACTGGCTACTGTTACAACATCGAGGACTATGAATATTTGAATCAGGTCACCTCATGGTCTGTTGAGATATGAAACCTGGTGAAGATCAGAGATCAGAGAACTACTGTTCTTTCTAGGCCTACATAACATTAGGGACCTTGTCCAATTTGTAAGTAATACCCAGCTTGGAAGGATTGTTTTCTTTCATTCTTTCAGGGTCAAAAGAGATACAACACTGGGCTGGTAGGTAGGTATTCAAGCCAATACAACCCATCAGCTCAGTTTATTTTATTTTCATGACAAGACATGAGGTTAAATGAACTAAGAACACAAGACTTCCGCCCTGGATGGGACACCAGTCCTTTGCAGAGCCTAACCTCAGCAAACACTCTTCATTCACACAGCAGGATCGACTGGATCAACTGGATCAATTCACTCAAATTAGAACAGCAGTGCCTCCCAACTTACAACCCAACCATCATTAGTGTCAACACTAATTTGAAAGACAAAAAATTAAATTAAAAAACATGAAGTATTAAATGCAGATCAGAAAAGTGTCTGATATGAGTCTAAAATGAATAGAAAGTACATGTCTTTTTTGACTCCTCAATGCTAAAACCCAATAAGAGCACCAGTGTGATTTACTATATCTAGAAAATTGGAAATGCCTTTGACTTCCACAGTACAATTAGGCTGCAAATCAGTCCAGAGAAAGGCAATAAGATTAGCTTATTAACAGAAGAAACGTATTTGTTCAGAAATGAATTCCCACTCTTTTCTGCTGGATAGAATGATACAAAGCAGTCTTGTGATCCTCCATTTATCTTGATGGGACTACAGCTAATGAAAAGGATCGTATTTCTACTGTGATACTTAATGAAAAACATGTATTGCTAGTTCAGCGAATGTGAAATCTGTTAGAGGATGCAGGTGAGGTATTGACTGCTGCCTGAAAAATGGACCAAATGAAGATTGGACATCAAAGTTGCACCAACTTTCGTTTTGAGAACTGTCCAGGGTGCTGATATATAATTATAATCACATATCAGTTTGCACTGCAACATTGAGAATTTCTTTGTTTTGCATTATTGACCACAGGTAATACTGTCAAAGTAAAATACATCCAAGTTGTTATGCCTTTTGTATTTGTAATAGTAACATATCTACAATATGCTGGGTTAAGGCAAAAATGGTAAGTAAATTGGATGCCAGCCTAGATCTTATAGTTTTTTTGCAATATGAGCAGGTTAAAAGAAAGTTATAAATTCAGTCCCATTTGAAACTTTTGCTTACTTAAAATTTGGAAGCACATGTAAAATGCAATTAAATGTATATGGCTTATTTAGTTTTATGAGCTAGAGCATAATTCATTTTTATTTTATATGGTTTCCTATTTTATGCTTCTACCTAATACTAAAAAATACATAATTCACTGATGGCTGTATACCTCAGTGGAGAAGCTGAAGGGTGGAAAACATGTTTCGACTTAAAAGGCTTTCTGTTTTGTCAATAATCTTAAATGGGATCTGTACAAATTTTCCCACTTGGCAGAATGTGATTTATGAAGACTCTTAAGTCTTATTAAAACGTTCCTTTATATGGAATTTGCCCAGTAAGTATCTTAAATACATTAGATGTATAAATGGCAAACTTACACACCATATGGAGGTATGAAACACAAAAAAAGACTTGTTGGGTTTCCAATCTGTTGAAAACAAGGTTTTATTTTCATTTGACAACAGTGTCAAGATTATCCCACTGTTCCAACAAATATATTCCTGGATATCTTAGGAGACAATGGATAGTATTTCTCACTAGTTATTCACTAGTAAAATTTGTCATATTGGACAACTTATTCATTTCAAAATGATCAGTATGTCTTGCAACACTTACTGTAGTTAGCATTGCTTTAACAATAAATGTGACTTTAAAACACTTCAAAACCATAAGCATATGAGAAACCATAGTACTTTGGTAGATTTTTTCAACATTCCTAAATCTATAAGTAACACTTTCATTCGTTAAGTTGCTCTGAAGAGCATAGTGTGTTTGATTGGAGATGAAGGAGTTAATGAGGTGAAAGGCAAAATGACAGGTCAGTTACATTTTCATGCAGTTCCGTGCAAAAGCAGACTGACCTGTTCAGAAACACCACAGTCAGCATACGTGTTGTGAAATAACTGAATGGTTTGGATGAAGCCCAAGACAGGTGTGCTTTCTTGACACTTGCCATGAAAAGTTTTACTCAGCAGTTGGGCGCAGAGGTGGCCACTGTAAAGCAAAGAGGAAGAGATACAGGGTCCTTCTGCAAAGAGGTGTCTGTGCACAAATCAAAAACCTTAAGCTCAAGTCAGAAGCTGTGGTCTAATGTCTGAATCTAGACGCATTTTACACTGACTTTCTTATTCACCCCCAAAAAACTGAATCAAATCTCCTAATGTGTGAGATTTATTTTGGGAACGAATCACAGCAGTAGAAGTTCCGTTGTTGTAAGTGGAATTGCCATGTTTTTTACACCTTGTCTCCTAATAACTAGAATATGTTAGGGAAGCAGGAGATAATTAATTTCTCAGCACCGCTCTGGGCTGTCTCATTCCTGGGGCAGTGTAATTACTCTTCACCACCCCGAAATGGTACCTTGCTCACCACAGCATTTCAACTGCTTACTCCTAAAAACATTTTCAAATTTACTGTGCCTTTGCTGGTGAACACCACATATTTTTTTAAAAAAGTTATTTAATTGTCAGGCTGGAATTGAACTTAAAATTGTCATTAAACTATTTAATTAAATTGCATTTCTTTCACAGTGCAATAAAGGTTGCTAATGATGTCTCAAAGCATTTACCAAATAAGTGTCACAATGTCATAACTTTTGATGAATGCCTTGATTTTGCTGTAATTTAGTTATATTTCAACCTGTTAGTGGTTTTTTATTTTACTTCTGTTTTTTAACTGACATTCTAAATTGAAGAAAAACATGTTTCTATGTTATTTTTCAGACAAAAAGTCATGCATAAAAGCATAAAGTTTTGTCTTTCAGGCATAAAGGCATAAAGTCAAACATCTTTTTTATATGTAACAGTTTATGAATCTAAGATAGCATTTATATGCAGAATGATTAAGGAAACCAAGTGTCTAAAACAACTGATTAATGAATAATCTTGGGAGGATTACAACTAGAAGGATTTATTCTACACAGAAGCATAATATATATAAAAGCTCAACTAAAAAATCTCAAATGCACAGGTTCTCTTTGGCTCCACAATCTGTTCCAATCTCCTGTATTCTCCAGACTACTGGGCTACAGGCAGTCTTTTATTGAGTGTGTCTCACTGAGAGGGAAAAAACTGGTTTCTGTAATAACTTTATGGTTAAAAAATGTTGGCAGCAGTTTGTACTGCAGACTAAAAAAGAGACATTTCTGACCACAACTCATAAACCACACTTTATTTACACTGGCTCAGATCCATTATTTGTTCATAGGCTTTCTGTCTCTACAAAATGTGTTCCAATATTTTGGGGGATAAATCTCTGCCAGTCGTTTCAAGACATTCCATTAGCTAGGCAACATGGCCCCCATAAGTAGTCACATAGTTCTGGGGGTACCATTCTGAATGGAGAACAGTTGTAGATAATGCATGCTTGGATGCTTTTAAGAACTTTATAGATTTCCTTTACGACTACAAATGCATGATTGACGAAAAAAGCAACACAAAGGAATCATCTTTGGTGAGAGACTTAATATCTTATTATGGAATAGCAGCACTGTACTTATCTTTATAATTTAATTTCTTTCCCATGCCCAGTGCTGATTATTTTGTTTTATATTGACTTCAAATCAAGACAAATAAAAGACAGTACTCATTGCATCAGAAAATAATCCCCTAAAGTGCTAAAATAGTGAACAGGAAATTATATACAGGTAACCATTTCGTTGGTCTATAAGCTTGATTATGTCTCCACCTTTTTTTGAAAATTGAAGCCCAGATAACTAACGTCCAACATGTTTTGCGGTTTTATACCTAATGACTACATACTTTGATGTTATTACACTTGTATTTCTGAGAAACAGGGCAAACAGTGTACAAGTGCAATTAAAATAACTTGGGAATAAAGATGCTCACACATTTGCATCTGATACATGTGTTGTGTGCACTTTAACTCATACAATTCTATTTTCAATTTGGAAATAAAGGATACCTTGTCCCCTCTCTTTCAGCCCTATTTCTTTTGTCCAGTTTCATTTTACTGGTTTTAGTTTTCTTTTTCACTAAAACATACGTACAGAACAGAGATTAGTATGTTGTCGATAAAGGGTATGTAACACTGCTCTACACACCATCAGTAATGGGATAGAAAACACTGTAAGCAAAAAAAACAACAATGACATGTATTTAACAAGGGAGCTCTATGAAATTGACATCATTTCCTAGTCTTTTTGAACTCTTGTGGTTTAATGGCACATTAAAAAATCAGTGCACTCTTAAAGCATCATGTAATTAGTAGGCCTTTTAAGAAAATTTAAATAAACTATAGTCATAGCATAACAGTATAGTATAAAACCAGACAAATCATTCAGAAAGGAAGCAAATGAATATTAACGCGAAGTGAGGGAAATCAAGTGTTACATATGTGAATCCTCAGCCTCTTAAAAAATGAAACCACAATAAAAAATGTTTTGTTGTGTCTTTGCAAAGCCTCTAGTAACAGGGAAAAAAAGATGTGCTGACCTACTTTCCCCTTCTCTTTCATTCAGCCTTAATATATTCATTATGATTGCCTCTCAGTGTTAAGTTTTCCTTATAATGAAAGGAAACAGTAAGTTGATATACCTATTGAAGCACACAATCTGCACTGCATTTTTTTGGCAAATAGCTTCTGGATGGCATTAAGATGTTCCTGGCAGGCCTTTGTGAATTTTGTGACATGATAAAAGTTTGCATCTGTAGGATTCTTTGTGATTGTCACAGATGCTATTCATTATATTTGTTTGCAATCATAGGATTTGAATACCTTTCTGAAAACAGGGAGCTTTTATGATATTTTCCCTCTTTCTGAGGAATTGCAAATGTTTTAAAATATATTTGCTATTATGAAAATGCTCCTTGTCTCCTCAGTAGGAGGCAGGCAGAATAGCAGTAGTGTAGAGAGGAAAATAAGCAAAATACATACATCAAGACTGTTGGTATTCAACCAGCAAAACTAATTTCAATGTAAATGAAAGAAAAGAAGCACAGCTTTTACCTGCTTTTAAACATGCACTGCTTGGTACAAAATACTTAGTTTCACGGTTTGGCATTGAATGAAAAATTTAAAGTGGAATTTCCTACATATGTTGTAGAAGGAGTACAGCAGTAAGATATTTTCTTCTTTCATTAATGTCTTGTCACTGTGTTTTGGATATTCTTTTAAAAGCTATGTTGAGCCAAAAGAAAATTTCTTTCATGCATAATACAGCATGTATGTCTACAAGCACATATACGTTACATTCTCTATGTACATATGTATACAAATGTATATACCGTAAATGTATATACAGTATGCAGTGAGAGGAAATGTCAATTAACTGACCAGTCAATCATGTAGTACATTCTTATGGTGACTACCATCACACACTGCTCGACAAAGAGATGTGACCTGACAGAATACAGTAATAGAGAAATTGCACTTGTCATCAAGGTTTGGGGAAAAAAATACATGAAGCTGAAATACCCAGATATAAGACTTAAAGAAAAAATTCACACCCTATACAGGCCTGGAGAATGGTCATGACCGCGGAGTCAAAAATGTGAGAGACCCGACAGACAAAAAAAAATAGTCAGGAAAACAGCTGTTTGAGCAGACAGAGAGCCTTTGAGCTCCATTGTGAAGCTTGTTTTTACCAAGGCTTTTTCTTCAGATGCCTGGCAGCCAACTTATGCTCTGAATGTTGCCTTTGAAGAAAACAACCGATCGCTGACAGCTCATCATCTTGAGGAAATCCTGTAGATATAGATGTATTATTTCTTCAGCCTCCTTACATTATCATTGACTGACACCCAAAGCCTTAATGTAAATATGGCAGGACACACACCAGAGCAGTGCCTTGTATACAACTTCTGTCAGGTACATCAGACCCCTCAAGGCTTAAAGCTTTTTACAGTGACATTAAAATCCAGATACCTGACAGCTCACATCACCTTCTGTGTTTGTGACTCTTTTATTATTGATTTATGACCACATCAAAGGAGCCTGCTTTTAACGTTGTATTAAACAACATTTCCCACCAAGCAATATCTTGATTTCTCAGACTTGACAAAATCCAATTCAAAGGCCTAAGAAAACAAGTCAAAGAATGAACTGCTTGCATTTAATCTTGTTTTCAGGACGCATATTATAAGGGTTCTATTTGTGCTTTTCTACAAAGATACACTACATAGATAAATGTGATTAAAGACTTATCTCAGTAGATTTTTTTTATTAGTGTTATTTTAAATCACAGGATGTTCTCCTGAGTCTTTCAGTAATTTGTTTCATCTGTTGAAAAAATAATTATTTTTAAATAATCTTCTATACTGATATAAGATTATGGTATTTATAACGTACTGAGCAGTATGAGATTTTGGGTCATAATAACAAGAGCTGCAAATTGCATTGATAGGGAGGAAATTATTTCACTTTATCAAGGCACGATACTGCACAGGGAATTCTAGTTTCAGAATCCTCTGTTTCCAATCCATTTCCTAACTTTTGCTCACCACATTCGTGATTCAAAACCTACTTAATCCTCTGCTGTCCTAATCTTACCCAAAATATTCTGATTTCTTATATTAACCTAATAGATTGGTGCCCCTCTGCCCCCCCCAAAAAATGTTCTCATTTATTTTCTGTCAGTTTCAGTTAATCCATTATAAACAATAATTAAAAAGAGAAACGCCATCTTCAAAAGAGAAAACAAAGCCTGGTCTGTAGACTAAAATCTCATGAAGAAGTTGAGAAAGAAGCTCTAAGTTATATACTGACCGGGGGATAATTCCTCATTTTACAGCCGACTTTTGCATACAGTATTGTGAATTAAACACAGAGCACATGAAGAATATATTGTCATAAGAAGGTTACGAGCAGTAGGAGGCCCGTGGGACCTTGTAGCCCATTTGTTAATTATTAGCTGATCCAAGAATCTCACCCAGGCAAGAAACAGAGGTTTCACTTTTAACAATTTGGCTGAGTAGCTTTTTACATACTGCATATACACTCATGGCATCTTCTCAGATGTACATATTACAGAACTTGTGTTTATAATAAATACATCAAGAATAACAGTAAGGAAGGTAAATTTGAAACTTTTTTATTTATAAACACATTTGAAAAGCAGCATAATTTAAAAAAATAACTTCAGATAATACCACCTTAAGTGCTAAAGAGATGTACAACTGACTTGGTTTCATGTTTTCATCTTAGTATAATGAATTACAGATTTTACTTGGTTATTTCATAAGCAGATAAATAAAAAAAAACACTTCAGTAAATATAACTAGAAGTCTTTTACATTGCAAACATTGGGAATTTTTAAAAAGAAGATTAGTCACAGACATTCACAAGATATATTTAATTGGTATTAAAAAGAAGTAGCTTTTATCTTTGTATGAAGAAAATGTGTAATATATTAACAAATTACAGCCAACAACTTACATACGTCAACCACAATTTATCATTAAGATTATAGGAGATCAAACTTGCATATCCACACAGAGTATGAAAACATACAGGCATCTGACTTTCTTCAAAACTGTACACATATACGTTATGTGCACAAGTTGTAAACCAGCTGAAAGTCTAACATACAATACAAGGAAAGTATGATAGGAGTTTTACTACAAAATCCTTTTAGCAGTCCACTGACACATAAATGAAAAAAGTAGACAACCAATTTCTAAGTAATGCAACTAAAAACAGACAAGTGTAATTTAATCCATCTGGGCAGATGTGTAAAACCATTCCTTGAACATTCCCTATGACTCCTCTTGATTGATCTTCCTGGGGCTGAAACACCTATTATTAGCAGCAAGTCTAATAGCACCAGGATGGCTGTGCTCATTCTGAAAGCCATTTCTCTGACCATCTTTCAGTGCAGCTGTAGAAAACAGAGAGAGAGAGAGAGAGAGAGTGAAAACGGTTAATTGGTCTGAATCAATAGCTTTAACTGAAGTGCAAGTCTTTCGTATGTCTTCCTCTCTGACTGTACTATAAAAAGGAAAAAAATAATATGAGATCAAAGCATCAGAGGATATTGAACCATGGCTGTTCTATTGAATTCATGGTTGCTCAGACGTACAGTACATATGTACTATTGCCCGTAAAAAAATACAGAATATGTCTGATTGTTGATCCTTGACAGTTCATTTTGGGAAAAGATTCTTAACATCATAGCAATCTCGGTAAAAAAAAAAAAAAACAAATAAAGGCTTTCCCTGTTAATTCTGATATTGTCACACTGCAATATTTTTTTTTCCCCAATCAGTGAGTTGCTTTCCCCCAAAAGATGCTGGAAGATGCTTTGTTCCTGTTCACGTCAAGAGTCCATTTCCTGCTGCCAATTTGGTTATTCTAGGAATAATAATCCACACCGAAATGATCTACTGCCTGGGTCTGCCATGATGTACGTGTTGCTCCATCATGCAGGCCCTTGGAATTCATTCATTTGTTGAATCATTAGAGTCAAGAAAGAAACCCCAGAATATATTAGCTGTTCAAATATATGCTGTAGTTATAGGTCATAATGTTATAATTATACCATACAACTATAACAACAAAAACAATGTTTGGCATCATTGCCTTATGGTTCCATACTAGAAGACAGCTTGATCTGATTTGCCAAGGCTGTGTTTGAATTTGAAACAATTTGTAGAGGAAGACAGAAGCTCCTAAGCTAAACTCAAGAGAAAACACTGAGACACAGGCAATGTGATCTCCATGTCTGAGGTATAAACCCTGAGATAAAAGAGAAGAGCCACACATTACAAGTGAATATCTCAGCACACCAACCGTCTGAAGGAAAAGTGCTTTTCTGGGTATGTTATTTAAAAACAGATATTGGTCCAAAGAAAGAAGTACTATGACAGCAATGTAACTACAGTATGTACTAATAGATGCAATAGTACTTCAAAGATCTCCAAGTATATGAGTAACCATCTAGAAACATGGAAACCCAGACTGCAGTGCAGGATTTGCATACTAGAATTTAAATCAGCACAACTAAAGCAGTATTGGGTCAGGACAAATATCACTATCTTTCATGGTATTAAATTATAGTCTTTCCCAGGCTCGTTCTAGTTTGCATTTTCTAGTATTCAACTGTCAATCATTCCTCTAATATCAATTTGGCAACCTTTTATAGATATTAAATATATTCCAGACTTTTACATAAATATAATACATATCTATATATTTTCAGATACCATGATACATTTACCTCTATCAAAAGTGCTAATGACAGAGTTTTTACCCAAGGGTATTCACTCCTCCAGATTCTCCAGGGCCTGGATATATTTTAGATGTGACTGCAACCTGAATAATTCTGCACTTCTGTAGTACTGTACTGGCACCCAGACATCCATTTTTGTTATAATTGCCCTCTCACCCCCACACATATATTCTAGCCACAGTTTTAAGCAGTGCTCTATGGAGAAATAATTTAATTAAAACAAAATTTGCATTGGTTTTCTGTCAGATTATTCTCTCCTGCTTTAAATATGTTTATCTGCTAGGAAACATCAAAGAACACTTAACTCTTAGGGGATGAGAAACAACTGGGTCTAACTTGGTCTAGTTCCATTTGTTGGACACAATGAAACAATGGATTTTTATTTAACAGCAATTTGAAAGGGGTGAATGTCTTCTCAGGGTGACTCTGGAAATAATTAAAATGACACCGAAAAGACAAATCACATCATTAAAAGGTCACTGTGTACAGTACTGTAGAGCTGTTCAATTTACACAAGTTCCTTTTTTGTTTGTTAAAGTTCAGGGACATCACTCTTAAAGTCCCTTCTCAACCGAGAATGGCCTGCTCTCCAATGCTTTAAAACTGTCATCTGCAGAGGAAGCATTCTCTCTCTTCCAATATCTGCACGTAATGAACAAGACAATGCGTTTCTGCTTCTCTTTACTGAAAAATGTCCAAGTACACCATATAACATAATGTACATTTCAGTTTTATTTTATACTCTATTTATCAAACTATAACATATAAAAATATGATGTGGTGTCATTGGCTGAGACCTTTTCCCACACCGCAGTTTTGTGTAACTCATTAAATCTGCAGCTTGAGTGCTTTTAGTCATTCCTAACCATTTTAAAATGGTTTACTTCATAAACTAATAGATGTGATGTAGTCATCAAAAATGACATTTTTATTTTTTATCTTGGTTGTTTTTTAAAGGCCTACAGTCAGTTCTATTGAAGGAGGTAAAAAAAGGCAAAAAGCTGCATTAGTGGTTGCATGATGAAAATGCGGTTGAAGATGAGGATGCACTGGCAACCCGAACTGTTTTTCGAAAAGGCATATTGTTCTAGGTGGAACAGGTGGGCATGCTACTTCCTGTATGAAAGCAGCTTATCTCAAATGCAGGGCCTTTCTGAACGTTTCCTGCTTGACAGGTCCCACCAGAGGCAGGTCTGACTAGTCAATGCAGGAGACCAGACTTCCAAAGCAACTCCCAACAGGTGTGAGTGTTCTTCTGCTCCGCTGGACACTGCCATCTCGGATTTCAAGGCTGATTTTCAAATAACATCACACACATGCAACTTCCCCGTTCTATAGCATCGCTTCGGTCAACTTCCAGTTTCCATGCACAGAACCTCTCATTTCTTTCTCTCTTTTTTAACTACTTTTTTGTGCCTGAGGTCAAAAAGTCCCTCTTTAGACAGCAGCAAAAAAAAGCAAAAACTTTTGTCATCTCCTATACCTCGTTGTTTTCTGTAACTCTTTCATGGTAAAACTTACAAACAATTTACTTAGGTAAATCATAACTGTGCTTTATTATGGGTGTTATGAAATTTGTCTAGAAATTTAAAAAAATAGATGCTTGTTTTTGTGCTTCTCAAACGAGGGGCATTCTCACTGTGAACGTATGTGAGACATTTTAATGTGAAGGGAATGGGCAAAGCGCCTTGGTTTATTTCACATTCCTGTTGAAGAAAAGATCCCCTTTGTGTCTCTGGATATATTCTGCTGCTCAAACACATGACCTTTAACAATACTGGGATTAACAAAGGTGACAGCGAGATTATAACGCTTGGATTTATGCATATATTTCAGCCTTTATCGGCAAGGGCTTGTCAGTTTTGCAGATGTGAAGTATACTAACTAAATTAACGTCGGGACTGAGCACTCTTTAAACTGCACAATTATACTACATTTAGTGTTGTTTCCAATACTATACTAGACTACTATTTCACAATTTACATAACAGCTGTTAAGTTTATCGACATGCAATTGAACATTAAAAGGCACTCAAAGTGAGAGTTTAAAAACGAGCGGTAAGTAGAAATTACTCAACTGTGAAATTGTCAGCTGTAAATTCATTTGTTGGGGTCTGTCGAATTTGTTTAGCTAGTAATGGGTTTTATGACATACAGTACGATTAACAAAGGCAGTCCAGTATCATAAGCCACTACTACACGCAGTTAGGTAATAAGTCTTGAGACTTATGTGTTGATGGCACGTATTCTTCAGTTCTCGTTCTTATACAAAGGCCTAAATGTAAGATATGCTTTTAGCACCTATTTCAAATAATCAAACAGCTGCTCTGACGTAAGAAAAATAAAAAAACGATTTCTATTTGTAGTCTCCTATAAGTGATTAACCCAAGGTGACCAAAAGAAATAGCTTTTGTAATGTTTTGCTTTGTCGCCTACGAATAATATCTAGGTTTTACACTGTCGGTTCAAAACTGTGATCGTTACAGCTTTATCATCTAGAAGAATAAACCTAACCTCTGGTGCCGTGAGAGTTTTAAGGAAATGGCATCTTAAACCGTTTCTGAACCTGCACGCCATTTTTCCATTTTGCTATATTGGACAGTCTCTCAAAAGAGATTAAATGAGACGAATGTCATTTTGCCTGCATAAAAGATATAATAGGTTTCTTGTATACCCTACATTTCAGCAACGCCTTTTTCTGGGTTAATTTTTAAAAACAACAACGAATAACCACCTACATCAGAGAAGAAGGCTTGAAAATGAAATACAAGTGTGTGGTGTCTGCGGAATGCTCAATACAGATAAACTTGAAAACTTGAACGTTTAAAAAATGTTTTCGGATTCGTCGGTTACCGAAAACATGTTTTTTTTAAAAAAAAATTGCTGTTGACTCACTTCTGTGGGTTTAGAAAAAAGGTGAAAGGCACTTGCAAGTCCTTACGATTAAGGCTGTGGGTCGTCTTTCATTTAATAACGCCATTTCTTTGTGTTTCTACCTTTTTTAAGAGGCTTTGTGGGTGCGCGGCTCAATAGAATTTATTCCACTGGAATGTTTAAGATCAAGCAATATGATATCCTACCGCAAGAAAAAAAAATATTTGAAAACATTTCTAAAAAGAAACCCTCTTCCGAGAATAATAAAGTCCCTTTTTTACGATTTTGAACGTCAGCCTCCACCAATTTCTTCGAGAGTTTCTGAACGTGTTTTCCTCCCTATAAAGAAGGAGAAAAAAAAAACATTTTGCCACTTCAGCAGAAACGTAATGAGTATCAGTATGATTTCACAATTATTGAGATCAGTGAAACTATCTTTTTCACGGCTTGGGTGCAATGAGCTTTAAAATATTGCGATGATTAATATATGAACACAGTGACATTTTATATTGTAAACGGATAAAATAAACTGTACGTTGAGGGGAACGGAGTTTATTTCTTCAAAGAAACATTGGCGTTGGTATTACAGAAACTACAGTCTGTAACATTTACACACTCCGCTGGTTTACTGAAATCTGGCTTTTCTTACCAAACTGCGAGAAGGACCACAAGGGTTATGAGCAAGCTAAACAGGAGCTACAGCCACCTGTCTCTGGCTTCTCGTGAGTAAGGATTTACCTCTGAAAAGATCTATGTCCCCAGTAACTATAATGTACATTTAATTTTGTCCACTTAACAGATCAAAGACAAGCTAGCAAACCCCGTGGCGGACTGCACAGGCCACAGTAAATAAATATACGATTATGCATCTGAGGAAAATATAATCTCACAAAAATGTAGTGTTGTGTTGCCCAATGTTATAATGTTTAGTTATTCAAACGAAGCCTCCTGTAATTTACGAATGGTCATATCTGAGGTTTTTCAGGATGTACTTTTGTTAATACTGTACATATGCCCGGTTTCTTCAGAAACGAGCCCCTTCTAAGCAACTGCTCACTTTTGCATGATTTCACACACATTCCTTGGAGGAAAAAGAGAGTCTAATATCAAATGAGGGTTTTTTCCCTACTAAAGAATGGCACATACATATGGTATAATTCCACCAAATATATCGCGTAACAATTGTAAGGGTGGTTTTATTTAGTTCTGAAATTTGGATATTAGCTATTTTGATGCGAAAGAATCACTGATATTACATCTAAATTCAGGCTCATTGTAAGGCGAACATCCAACGGTTCACTTGATATATAAAAGCGCAACTACACTTTCATGTACAATAATAATTTATTTACGTTTGACAGATTACGTGTTAAAGCCGAAAGTAAATAAAATACTTATCCTTATGACCGGGAGCACAACAGCGTGTTGAGTAGGTTTATTGCTTCTGCCCACAACAATTAAACGAATTACCTCTTTCTTTTTAAAATCCAAATACGCTATTGTAAGCTATTGCAGATAAAGAACTATATTAAAGGGCCGAGCGCTTAGAGCCATGATGTAAGCTTTTGTTTTGGAAGTCAAATACTTTGTTACGACTTGTTTGCTTTTTCTGTCTTGGCTCAATATGGTTGGGCTCTGGCCAGAATGGTGTCATTCCTGTACTTCTTCACAGCAGCGTTTCCTGTAGAATCGCAGTGGTTTTGTGCATCGCATTAATACAACTGTTACGCCGTGTGCTAGCCTCCTTCGTTTGTCTAACAATACGATTCCAACAAAGATGAATTGTTTCCGAAAATATGCTTATATTGTCTGCGAAATACAGTATCTACCCTCGGTGCCCAATAAGCTGCTTAAATAGCTTGAACTGTACAAACTACTCAGCGCAAACAATTCTATGAGCTTCGAGAGTACCAACACGGTACAAACATAACCAAAACACTCCATTATGAGAGAGAATATGAGAGCCCGCAACAGCTGTATTAATTACATTTCGGGTCGTATCTAATACCTGCTTTTCAGAGATTCTTCCCTGTGATGTTGGAAAATCCTCAGTACAGCTTTTTATGCCAAAGTTCATTTATATTTTTAGATGGAGGACTATTCTTTTGTCGTCTACATTGCAATGTGCCTTGGCACCGTAATTCGAAGGAAGAGTAATTCTATCTAGGCCTTCGTAGATTATAATATATCCTCTACTGGGAAAATTAAGAATGTCAAAAAAAGCATAGACCGTGTTCTCATTACATGATAATAACAACCAATTAATGTAAAGCAACTTATAACTAACAATCGCACGACAACGGCGGATCTCCACAATTATAAAGTCAGAAATGTAAGAGACTGATATCAACATTTAGGTTGAATTATTGGTAAGATGTTGATGTCATATGAGCGTTTAAGGCTTTGAAAATAAATCTCTGCCTTTAAAGCAGACAATCCCAAGGCCATGTGATTTGCAAGAGCCGAACTCAAAGCCGCGGTATTAGCGGAAAACAAAACAAAAAAATGATGATAGAATGAAATAGGCGCTTTTGTAAGAAAAGGTATCTTTGTTTAGTTCCTTTTGTTTACCGCTGGATTTTTCATTTTACTAATTCATGTGAATGGCTTTCAAACTGGAAAATGGAAATGTTGGTCTTGCCCTCTATTTCAGCTGCAGTGTCCCGGCAACAGCGCAATTTTCTATCATCAAGGATAAATGGCATCGAACAGAACATTCTGATAAAAAAAAAGCTTTAGCCCAAGAAGCCCATGATTGCTGCCCTTCCTGTCTGTCATCTCTTTACAAAATCCTCTCCTTCAAACCTGAGCTGCATGCTGTCAGAGCTAATAATGTCTCATAAGGGTAAGAAAAAGAACCACAATGTGTGCACACAATGTTCTCATTTGTTCAGCATACGACAAGTAGGTATTGCAATATGGCAAATTTCTTAATTTGGTTCGTTGCAAATTAAAACCAGAAACGATGCGATGTTGCTGGTGAAAACTCAACAACAAAATAGAAAACAATTTTTCAGCCTAGCCTGTCATTTAAATTAGACCTTCATCGTTACTGTCATACACAGCACACTTATCCCAAACGGTAATAATTTGTTATATATACATTTTATAAAGAGTAGGATAGAGTATATATATACATTTCTGACTAAGAATGTTTTGACAAGAAAAGAAAAATTTTAGTCTGCCCTAAGGATGCACCGTGGTAGCCTCCGTTTGCTGCCAGACGTACAGTAAACTGCAATTCAGATTCATCCGAGTCAAAGGAGTCCGCGTTTTTTTATAACGTCGACGTGAGCCTCTGAACACAATGCACACGAAGGCTGGCCACATGAAAATGTAAAGCTTGACTTTTATAACCCATATAACTTCCAACTTCACTTCATTTTAAAATAAAAAGAGCATATCTGCGCGGCAATGCGTGCAGCCCGCTTAAGCAGAAATGATCATAAAGACTGTCATTGTAATCGATTTGGCTTCCATGTGGAGTTTCTAGTACTGCTATTCTGAAAAATCCAAGCTGGATACTGGGCAGTCCTTTTACAAAGTGACTGTAGGCCTATCTATGTTACGTAAAATTGAAAATATAGAAAGGATGCTAAGAATACCGAGGAACAAAATGCATATACTGTACAACACTCCATAAGGAAGTGTGTGAATCAGTAGACAAGAGGAGATATTATGAGTGTGTTATTTATGTTAGTATGTCATAAAGGAATTGTATTTCTCCTTTACTGGTCCTTAACACAACAAATTAGACTCCGGATGCACACTATCCTTTGTCATCAACTGAGCTGTCTCACAATTCAGGAGGGATGCAAAAGTGGTTTAAGATCCTGTCTCTTAGAATATTATCATGCTCGTCCACAGCTCGTTTCATCAATGGCTCAACTCGTGGTTTCCAGAGGTTATACATAGAACAAAGAAAATATTTACCAAGAGACACACATTAAGGGACTAACTTACGGGGCTTAGTTAAAGGTGAATCATTCTGTAGCTAATGTGCTGATTATTAATGAGTGAGAAAGGTGATGTATGATGAACCGGGTTATAGCAAAATGAACTAAAGCTTAATTAAGTTGTAACTTAAATTGTAACGTTTCCAGCAAACAGTGAAAGCAGTCTTAGTCTGTACAATTTGTGAAACGTTTTAATTATATTCCGGAGACACGGGCTGGCGAAAAAGTATTCTGAGCTGGTGCCATACAGTAGGTGCCATATTCCATAATACATTTCTTTAAAGTGATCTGATGTGATAATAATTTAAACAGCATAGTTTTTTTGTTTGCTCGGGAAACCCTCCCCGATTTTCATGATGACACTAAACTCGTTTAATGTGAATATATTTTGTGAAACACGTTGGATGTACCGGGTAACTAGGTTAACACTGGTGGTAAAACCAATTTCATGTTTTTCTTTTCTTCCGAAAATCGTGGTATTAGTGAGGTGTTACCCAAAAAGACCCCCCCCCCCCCCCCGCAATCAAAAAAACCCAATTAAAGATCTGATAAAGTATGTGATGCATATTAATGAAACGGTATTAGTATTGTGAATAAGCTTCGACACATCCCTTACCCAAAACCACTCACCCACCCACCCCAAACCCACAACAGCTGTCATTTCGGGAAGAGAACTATACGGATGTCAGATCAACCCAAAGATGGATGGGAAAATTCGATCTTTCCACAGATAATATAAATGTTCAGCATTTGAACCGCGTTATATCATGCCCCGCCTGCGTCAGCCCTATACCGAGTCTGGCGATATTAACGCAAAACAAGACTCCTTCAGTTGCTGTATAGCAACACCTTCTCATAAACACCCCTCGGGTTAATTTGTAAAGTAGAGATGGTGTGAGTATCTCAGAAGTCGAGGAAATATATTTGCAGGACACGGTGACCCACCACTATTCTTTACATGATCTTCACTTCGTCTATTCTGATTGGACAGCAGGGGGCTAGAATTCGATGCCAAATTAAGACAAACATAGAGACACTATTTGAACATTGTATGATGTTTTTCATTATAGCAGTAGTTTAAAATGTACTATTAATTTTCGAGTAAAACGTTTATATTTTCCTAAATTTATTATTAAAACCCTACGAACATTAAACTCATCTCTCAACACTTTTCAGTTTTAAACAAAATCCGCACATAATCGGTCCCCGAATTAAAACTCAATACTTTCTCCTATGTTCCTGTGTTGTGGCTGGGTTTCTGTATTGTAATAGCACCGGGAGACATTAAACATTTTCCGTCTTCAGAGATGGGACTTATTAAAATGTACGCCGAAAGAGTGTAACTTTTCTGGCACTCAGCTGTGATCTGAAGTTCAGACACGCCAGGAAATTATCAGACTTCAGCCAGATATGAACATTAGCGAATTGCTAAATATCATCTGCTCGATCCTGGCTGGAAAACCAAATATGTTTATGATTCTTAAAAAATTTAATTAAAAGAAAACAGAGAGGTACCTCTGTGGCATGAGAATCCGACACGTTTTCAAATGAGCTGAAGAGTCCCTATATACAGTATTCCATTTCTATTTCCAGTGCAGAAACTTTAGAATTAAAATTCGCGCGGGTGGTGTGATAAATTAATGTGCGTGTAAGGTTTGAATTAGATCTGAGTTGCATTTGCTAATCTGTACAAGAGACAGTGGCTAGCTGTTTGCGGATGCTCTCCTTCTGAGTTTTATTAAGTTGACCCGTGTACAAAATTGAAAGCTGCGTGTGTGATCCATCTGCAGTCATTTTCCCTCGCCACTTCCTTCACACTGTTGGGATGGAAAGCCATCGACGCCTGTATGTCTGTAAAGCTCTGGTGGGTTTGAACTCAGGAGAAAAGCCACTTTTCACTTTTTCTACTGGACTGGCAAGTTACAACACCCCAACTTCTCCCGAAAACACAGCTCCAGATTCGAGGAGGAAGCTTCCCAGGCAATCCAGTCAATAGCTGTTAAGAAAATTACCACTAAATTTCAGGCACTTGGAAGAAACATTCGTTTTGTAGACGCTCCATGTCAAGCTTCCAATGTGATTAGCAGATGTAGGAATGTGGGATAGATAGACAAAGGTTGCAGTCTGCATGTCTATGGTATAGCGTCAATTATTGATTGAAACGACACATTTTTATTTCAGGTAAACAGATAAAAAGAACAAAATCGAACCCTTTTCTTCAAACCCATGTTTATCAAAACGTTTAAACCGCGGACGTCTTCCATTTCATTGACAGCGGTGATACACAGATGAAATACAAACTTAACATGTATAATAGTTTTCGTTATGCTATGTTAAAGAATAAATGCGCGAAACATTCATGCTGATCTTCTAAATTATTTGAAATGACGTCTGTAACAACTACATTTTCCCCCCAAAACACCTGGGAGGAAATAACAATAACATAATCGACATTGTCATGTTAATTAACATTTGTTTTTTTCACATTTTAACACCAAAAGTATTTACAAGTAACCAAGTAAATTACCAGAATATATATATATATCTTCCAATCTCTTACAGGCGTAACACGCTCTGCTTAAAATATACCATGACATTAAATAAAAAAACACCGCAAATGACAGTATATTCATCTGCAATTAATCATGAATCAAATGTTAGACTTTCGTATATCCAATAATGCAACAATCAAAGTTTACCGGCAAATGCCCAAACTAAGGAGGTTCCTGTTTCTTTCAAGTCCTCCTACATTTAGAGATTTCTTATTTGGTAGAATTATTTTACTGCCTCACAAAGCCTTATCGTTATCCATATCTTTCAGAACTATATCACCCATACCAGGTTCTTAATTTGAATATATATTTACACTAATATATGAGAAAATTAAAAAAATAAATCGCACACAAAGATAACTTGACATTTCCGAGACACGTTGTTCATCAGACACAGGGGACTTACGACGTTTTGTACAAAAAATACGCCAATGAACAATTTAAAGAGAATGTCGCATGTTTTTTAAGGGTCGTGCTTAAAATAACCAACTTTGCATCTGAGGTAGTGTCCTATGCTTGAAATACAATACCAGCAAATACTGTACCAAACAAAGCAACCTGTATACAAATACACAGCTGTATCTGTAATCTTGGACTTGGGCCTTACTATAAACGGTCGTCGACAAAACTAATATTTAGATACTTCTACCACTGGCACGTGTTGTTAGACAACAGCAAACAATTCTGCAACATCTCATTTTCATACCGCAGATCTGTCCGGTTAGCAAAAGCCAACTTACTGTAGCATTGATTATATTATACTGCTTTGGAAAGGATGAGCACTATTCATATATATTGCTAATTTTGCTAATAATGTCTCTCTTGTGTCTTCTGTCTTTGATTCAATTCATTTGATTTCAATATTTGTACAAAACAAGTATATTTTCAAAGAAAAAGAACAGGAGGTCTTCAATAATAAAAATCGGCAAATTGATGTTCAAAATTGACACATAAAAAGCTTTACACTGCCATCACATGATACCACCACAAAACGTCTAATTATTAAATTGCGTTAGCTCAGGAAAATATTAGAAACGTCCTAGCAGATAAATTATACACAACAAAAAAATGTCGACATGCCTGTGTTTTTCATATCTTGTATCATTTTTGACAGAAAATGAATACATAGAACTTTTATTTTGTTTTGAGCAAAGAGAAAGAACTCTAAAAGTCAGATATTTGCACAACGATTATTAGAGCATTTTTTTTCATACAAAGAAAAAAACGAATGTTTGGCTAATGTCATTACAAACGTGAGCCTAGGGTTGTGTATACAGTGTATAAAGCCGTAGAAATATCTACAATAATTTTTCTTTTGGATGTTGCCCTAGGTAGGATTCGTCGCTTTGTAACTAAGGGGAAGAAAGAGAGAATATTAACACCTCACGCCACAGCTACCGCGCAATTAAATAATGCATGCACCTGTCACGCTGTTATCTGCACTGATTCTCCACAGATCCCCCAGCCCTACACACCCCTCCCCCACCCCTCGCCAGCACCTCGCCTGTACCTGCAGCAGCCACTGCGACTTGATCTCGCTTCTGCCGTCGAACACGTTTTTGAAAACGTTAGTTATAGTACTTTATTTAATTTTTTTTCGCATGGCCTGAGCAGAAGAGACTATTAAGTATCCATACAGCAACAAAGATCTCATCACTTCAGCTCGAATTACCTTAGCATCTTTCTCAGGACTGCGGCTTGACTTAATAAAAACCCGTGTGCTGTACTGTACATCTCGAAGAGGCGATTTCGGTAGTGAAAACACAGCTGCGTCATATGTCCATGCTTCTGAACAACAACTACAAAAAAAAAATCGCATCGTGATTTCTTGATGTTTCTCTTACAGAAGAATTTTATTACACGTTATTACAAATTTTAATGAAAACAATTTGCAAGTCAGGAAGATTATATTCCGCAGTTATTGAACTTTTCGGCTCTGAAGTATGTATTAACCAGACGTCATGTTTGTGTTGGAGACTTACCTATTATTTTAAGGTGTTAAGGTTTTATAGGTGTATATATTTTATAAATAGGTCTAACTATAGGCTATGTGTTTTTGTTTAAATAGATTCAAACCCTTTGTTTCTAAATCAACAACCAACACGACAATACGAGTTTGTAATTGCACATCCGTCTCAGGAATACACGTGGCTTCCAGATTTTAGTTCAAAAAGGTCCTGTTTCACCACAAAGTGTGAATAAGTTCAATAAACGATTCACCTCACAATGATTCAGATCTGTTAAAAAGGGTAAAGGAATCGACCGTACATGTTGGGAATCGTTACCCGGTTTTCTTTTTAGAAATTGTTTGCAAGAGGTTTTACTGAATTATTGACCGTGTGATTTGTTTAATTGGTAATGGAGACAAATACAGGCAATATCTTTGTTAAACTCCGGTGATTTCACTTCTCCTCGTGTCAATTTGAGAAAGATTAGCCTATCTCTGTTGCCTGCGGGACAACAAGCTTTCTTATTATACTTAATACCCCATGTTCACAAGCAATAAAACTGTCAAAGTGGTGTGGAATATATTGAGTTGCTTTAAAGCAGTATTAAACCATTGCCATTATTTCCTAACCCAGCAAACATCGAAATCGAAACAGGCTGCAGAACCCGAAGTATTGTCTGTTCCACTCAAAGCCGATCAGCTGAACTGTGGATCTGGTTTCTCTCTCGCGTGTGGAAACGGAATTAGAGATAGAAAGGGAGACGCATCAAGGAATCTTTCTAGTCCATTCAGAGTTGCTGAAGCAAAAACATCCAGTGTAAAAAGTCCATCTAAACCATAACCAGAGTGGACTAACACTTAAGACCACGTCTGTCTCTTTTACATATATTTATACCCGTTAATTGAAAAACGTGAATGATTTAATAGAATGATTCCCCCCCCCCACCTGATTCCTCAACAAGAAACAGAGGTGGTTCACTCTGGAGTATTGACACATTCTCGTTTTTATTTCGTTCCTACCTTGTTCCAGATTGTCCTCAGAAATACGCCAACCGACATCCCGAGATATCATGGTTAGATTATTTTTATGAGAATGAAAGATGAACTCGCTTCTGATCCGTCTTTGGACGTTTCAGTGCTTTCTCTCCAGTCCACCTTGAGAAATGGTTACTCTGCCTGGCTGTGCAGTTTTAAATCCCTTAGTAAATAACAACCCTGATAATAATAGCAAGGTATGAAGTTCTTGTTATAGAAAGGGGGGAAATTGAAACTAAACGCTGCATTTAGACAACCATTTTTGATAAGAGGATAATTGAGGCGACACTAGTGTATAATTAGCGGATAATTTATGCTATATCCATTTTTATTCCACCTCCCAAAATAAACCCAGTCCATAATCATTACAGGCGAATTGTTCTGAATTTTATAGCAGCAATTTGAATAAAGTGCTGCAGTTAATCAGAGGAGATTTGTGTATAACTGATTACGACCATAATTACCTCTTCCCATCATTTAAAAGTAAATGAAAACCGCATTATTTTTTAAATAATTGTGTTGACAATAAAATAAAATCATCTGAAATGTGAATTAAGAGACTATTAAAGGATGAAGGTACTTTGCATTGATCGTTTATATTGCGATCAAGATTTGCCAAACCGCTAACCGCATGTATAATTTGCATATATTTGAAAGTATAACAGAAGCTTCTGTTTTCAATAGGGGAATGCACTGCTGTCAGTTCTCTGAGTATCCACTCTCCCGAAACGCGGGGTTTTCTTATTATGTATACCTTTAAACACTGAACTGAATAAAGCGAACCTCGCCAGGATACTAAAAAAATTACACCCAATTAATAGTCATTTCATGGGATTGGGGCTTTTCACGAAAACATTGACAAGATATGTTGTGATTCTCCTTACGGGAAAAAGTCGACCCATTTAATTGAAAAGACCAGTGATGTCTTAAGGAAGAAGCGGAGAGTCTGTCGTATTGTAGAACACTTTAAATTACATCACAGCCCGTTCTTTATCTCAGAGCTGGAACATCGATTTGAAACAACAGAGAAAACGAACAAAATCATATTTTGGCAGTCATTCAGATTAGCGAACATCCAGTTATAAACTTAATGCCTGGCTGTGTGAATAGCTGGGTACCTAGCTTTTTAAAAGGTTCCCATCTTTTTGTTTTCCTTATGTCTAGTTATAGGTACGCCGGGAGCCGATAAGGTGGGTTAACTCACTGTGAAGTCTCCGGTAGAAGCACAGTACTGATGACGTCGGGGGTTGAATGACCAATCGGAAGGCGCTGCCCTTTGGAGACAAACCATTCGACTTGTGGTGTCTGCATCAAGTCTGAAAGCAGGGACTCAAATTTAACAGAATCCACCTTAAAATCTCTGCTTTAACTCCAGCCCACCTTCTGCCAAAACAAGTAGGAATTGGAGAAGCAAAAGAAGCGGTGATTTTTGGAGTTAATAAGGGCCCTAACATTTCTTCTCTGAGAAGAAGAAGAAAAAAAAAAACTAAAAATAAGGGGCTAGCTGTAGAGAACCCATTTGGACTTGAGTGAGGGTAAGTGCTCTCAAAGCAGAAAATTTGATGATGACCATGACTACGATGGCTGACGGTCTGGAAGCCCAGGACTCGTCCAAGTCTGCTTTCATGGAGTTTGGTCAGCAGTCTCACTCACAGCAGAGCTCCCCGTCTATGGGTGCCAGCCACTTCCCGCTCCACTGCCTCCATTCCGGATCTCACTCTCATCACCAGCACGATAACTCCCCGTATTCCGGTACGAATTCCTACAACAGACCGCTACCTTATTCCTACGTGAGCCATTCCCATCACAGCCCCTACCTACCGTCTTACCACAGTAACACTACTACGGGCCAGACACGTTTAGACGACACAGGTAAGCTTTTGTTTTCTTTTCGCATTGTCGTTGTTTTTTTTCCCCACGTATTTATGCGCTGCAGCTCTTCAGCGTATAGCCCAGAATCCGTCTGTCAGACTTCTCTACCGCCACGCTACTTTACTACGTTTTGTGTTCTCGGTGGATTGCAAAGTTGTGACCGGTATCTCCTCGGAATAGCGCTTTGCTCATGCTCGGCGGAAGCGTTGCATTCGCGGAGTAAAATACCTTGATCTCCGTCGTTGAGCTTGCTTTTATTTCCCGAGTTTGGCGCTGTCCGTCCATTTTATCATTGTATATTTTCTCCAGCTCGAGTATGCGGTCCAAAGACAACGATGATATTTTGTTTCAATTGTATCTGTCACGGATCGCGTTCTCCTTAAAATATGTGATTAGCATTTAATTGACGTACTTTAAGTTAAGCTATGTCATTACACGCAATTTCACAAAACATTGCAGCGCATTCGTGGGATAATTAGATCAATGTTAACTTTGAATAGAGATAACATTACACTTCTGGTTTAACATTTGCTTAAGGCAACCCTGTAATCCTTAAATTATGGGACGTGCAACCCCAAACACAACTACAGTATTTGTAATATTGCGTACACGGCGCAGACGGCACAAAAACATTATACAGTAGATATAGTAATGCAGCTACAAATAGGCTCCAAAAAAGCCAGTTTATATTTTATTTGTTGCCCCCCAAAACTAAGGCATTAATGAAAATCTAACATGGAATTCTAAACATATACACATTGTAACGCAGCAAACGGTAACATACTATAATTTAGTATAACTGTACTCGACAAAGCTCATTTTGTGTTGCCTCTGCTGCAGAGTAACGTTGCTCTTTCTTTGTTCAGAACAGCAGAAAACGACAGTGATTGAAAATGGAGAAATTCGCTTTAACGGAAAGGGCAAGAAGATTCGGAAACCGAGAACAATTTATTCCAGTTTGCAGCTTCAAGCCCTAAATCACCGATTCCAACAAACCCAGTACCTCGCACTGCCTGAACGAGCAGAGCTGGCAGCTTCTCTCGGGCTCACTCAGACGCAGGTAAGATGATGACGAGACCAGGTGATTTATAAAGCGATAATCTATTCATTTTTAAATAATTTGATTCCAGTTTTTAGCACTTCTCCTCCGCAGCATGTATGTATTAGCCTTACAGTTTATCACTATTGCTACTATTCTGATAGATTATATATTTTATGTTAATTGCTTAATAGGGGATATATGCATAGTGTCTAAGGCCTAACGAGAATACAACTGTTTTGTTTTGGTATCTTATACAACCTTTTTATTTTTAAAAGCGATGAAATTATTACATTTCATATTTGTTGGATATCAAAACAATTGAAATTATGAAATGTTTGAGCACAGGAAAAAAATAAACGCCAACCCAAGAGTCACATCTAAGGGAAAAATGCGAATGGGAGATTTAAATGTACGATACAAAGGACTGCAATCCTAGAAGGTGAAACTTGATTTTCTCCTCATTAATATCAAAAGGTACCCACAAGAGCGAGAAATCTGCATTCTAGGAAAACATATTAATATGATCGTGATTTCACATTTTTTTCTGCACCTGTTTTTTTTATTAACTAAAAAATATCTAAAATAAATAGGATAGGTACACCGAACCCGAAATATAGAGATGGAGAGATGTAAGTTACCGGGTGTTTTTGCACTTATATTGTCAATGGATCTCATATGGCTGCCTTTACGTGATAATGGCGTTGTTGGGTTGTCGGCCGAAATGGTTTAAGCTTTCTGCTCCGTTTGCATTGCAGGTGAAAATCTGGTTCCAGAACAAGCGATCCAAGTTTAAGAAGCTCCTGAAGCAGGGCGGCAACCCACACGAAAGCGACCCCTTGCCCGGCTCGATGGCCCTGTCGCCCCGGTCTCCGGCCATACCGCCCATATGGGACGTGTCGGCGGGCAGCAAAGGAGTGAACGTACCCGCTAACACTTACATGCCTGGGTATTCGCACTGGTACTCTTCCCCACATCAGGACACAATGCAAAGATCGCAGATGATGTGAGACGAGAGGATTAACGAATTCGCAGAAGAAGAAAAAAAATAATTGCGACTAGTAGTGGGGCTTTTTTTTCTCTCTCAAAGGAGGAGGGAAACGCAGGCCCAAAGCTCCTTTCGAGGTTTCTGATCCGCCAGACCTTTACTGTACATTCAATCCACCACCTTCTGATATCCCAAATTCAAGACCGTCTTATTGCCGCCAGCTACGCTGATGGGCTTTAATCACACGGTGTCCGAGGAAAATCTAGCTTTTTGAAAGAACACTGAGGATGGCTTTCATTTCTCTGCGACATTAAGGACAATCCCAAAGGAACGAAACTTGGGGAAAAAATGACCTGCTTCACAGAGAAGTTCCCTGCGTTATCAGTCTTTTTTTTACTTTATTTTAAAAAGAGAAGTGCAAATCTTAAATACCAAATAACACGGGATTTCTACATTTTTATGACAAAACCCAGGACAAAGGTGGGACTTCTGCGATCCGTTTCAAGCGAAGCGATGAAAGAGCCTTTAACATCGCAATGAGGAGACGCATGACATATCCTTTGCATTATGACTGATGCAACTCCACAGCATTTTAAAGGCATTCTGTATATGTATATATTGTTCGGTTCTAGTTGTATATACTTTCTATGTTTTTGTCTTTCATATATGGAGTAAAAAAAAACAACTGAAAAAAGCCACTGTGTCTTGTATTGTGAAACCCGTTCACTGATTTCAAAAATGATAATTGTCTCTGAAACACACACAGTAAGGAGCAGCCATTATGTCTTACACCTGACTTCTGGAAAAGGACGGTTTTTCTGCGGATGCACCATGCAAGTGCACGCTTTGAAAAGCAACTTCCGGCTTTGTCCACTCAAACGCGCGCGTTTTGCTATCGATAGTTTCAGATATACAAAGATCGATAGCCCGGGCTGTCCAACAGAAGTACAACAGTCGGCTGTATAGAATAACACACGGAGACAAACAAATCCCTTTGTAGTGTCACTGGTTTAAAGATCGTTACATGAATGATAATCACACTAATTAGGGACAAAGGAAAACGGACTTACCCAAGCTCGCTGTTCTCCCATCTATACTAATCCTCTGTTAAAATTTTTGCTGCTTCGTGTCCAGTCAATCTTGTCATTTTCTAGTACACTTATTGCAGTATTGACAAAATGTTTTTCTGTTCTCTTTTTTCCTCTCACTGTGAAACATTGAATGCCAAGCACCACAGGATCAATTCTGAACAAAGCATCCAGCTGCAGTCCCCTCCAATCTGAAGCAGATATTTGGGACAATTTATGGTTTTTATCCACGAGAAGTTTTTTTTTCATTCTCATAAATGCAGGCATAATTAGGGTAATTTTTGATGTAGCCCGCTGATTACAGCGTTTTTACCGTCAAAGATAATTACCTGTAATTTTCTACCACTTTTAATACTAAAAGCCATCTTTATTTGGATCCGAGGTAGCAAAGACGAAACAAAAGAGAAAAATTATTCTGTTATTCATACACAAATTGCAGAGACGAGGGTCCTACAAATGTAGAGGAAATGATCTGAAATTACAACGCTGAAAGGAAAATGAGAATAGCCTTTAACTACTGCAGCTGTCAGACCACGGCGCTGTATTTATAGTTTATTTAGCCTATTAAATAATTGTTCAGAACTGTACAGAGACAAGAGCACCTTAATACCGAAAAATATTTTATTCTCACGAACTCCCTTTAGGAGGCCTTTTGCATTTCTTATATCATACTGACAGTTTTTTTAAATTATAATTCTTAATTTATAGTTTGATTTTTTTGTGCCAGTGGGAGAAATATTCTGACATACCGTGTTCATTTGTATAACTCATTTTTTTGCAGTGTATTACAATTCGTTTTAACATGAGTAATATCTGTTTTAATATTTTAGCAGCCATTTGCTTGGTTAAATGTCATAAAAGGGACCTACATTTTTTGTTAATGTCACATGGATCAATATTTTTTAGCCATTTAATCTGTATTTCAGGAAGAAATGTACAGACAAGAGCTATTCGCTTTTCCATCTCAGAGCGAACAAAAGAAAGAATGTTATTTTACAGAGCCTGACAGACCATATGAACAGTAAAATAGCATCTGCACAGATATTACGTTTAGCATGATGCAAACACGTAATTTAAAATCGTGGGTACAAAAATGGGTCTGTGCTACTCTGTATAAAGAAGCACACAGAAGCAATATACGGCTTTATATTAATAAAAAGATAATCAGGTTAGATTATAATTATTATTTAGTGAGCCTATCAGTTTTAACTAAGGAACATCTTACGTTTTCCTTTTGCATTCCATTACCGACAGTAATCTCAAATTACTAGCTAAGGGAATTACAAAGGACGAAAAATTGTCCATATTAAATTGAACGTTTCTTCACAATTTCATTTATTTTTCTCGACGTGGTTCATCATAACTTTACGTTCCCCGCAAAAACAATTCATCCAGAGGGTGCTTAGAAACATGCGTAGTACTGATTGTGTAGAACAGAGAATCATAAATGTGTAGACTTCTTTTTTTAATGATTTTGAACAAAACAAAATCGTGCGATTCGCCATAGACAATATACGAGGCATTACAGAGAGAGAGAGCGTAAATTTAACTTAAAAATGAAATAGCCGCTACAGAAAGTTGTCTCAAAAACGTTAAATACAAGAACAACATTAAGAATCAGATAGACTTACCTTAGGTCAATGTCTTTTTAAACAAGCTGCCTCGAACTAACAGGAAAGGAGCAGAACTGAACATTTTGCAACAAAATCGGTTCTCTCGCTGCATACAACTCTTGGTTGAGTGAGCACATCCAGGTGTGAAAGTGTTTGCACACCCCAGTACCTCTTATATCGCCAGCAAAATTAGCTGTTATTACTGTCACTGTTTAGTGATGGTGAGTTTCATAAAAAAAGCCTTCTGTAATCAAGACCTGGCGCATCTTTGCAAATTATAGATAATTGTAAATGTCCAGATTATGATAATGGAATCCTAATCCAGGCGGAAGTATAATTATTGTTGAGTGTTACAGCAGAAGCTGTCCAGTAGCGCTAACGCGGCCATTATTTCGACTCTATTTTTCCGTGCAGATGGACTTGCTGAGTGGAAAATGTACAATTGTAATTTAACGGGGCACTCAATAGGTAATGGTGGAGGACTGGGGGAAAGAAATAAAAAGTGAAATACGAACTGGAGCGATCATATCAAAACGACCACATGTTTTACACTGTTTTGCACCTCTTGAAATATTAAAATCAGAAGACGCGAAGATAAAACAAAGCTGTGTTCTTTGAGGGTGTGAACTCCTGCAGTACGTTAGATACTCCGTCCCCAGATTAATTTACATCTTCTTATCCAAACTTTATTTTTTTGCATTCTAAGTTATACTGTATATCAATATAGTTCTGTGCCATCATTAAACCCTGAAGTCAGCAAGGAAGAAAAATGCCATTTAGTCATTTTAAGGCCCCGCCAATAAGTGCGTAAATATTTCTGTTGAATGGCCTTTCCTAAAATTAATATAACATGAAGAGATAATGTGCGAAGCCCGAAAACAAATCTCGGGAGGAGAAAAATCAATCCTGCATCTAAATATATTCGCAATGCCGCAGCACCTTTGTTTAAATGTCAGACAGATCTAAACGTGGAATAGAGCAGTAATGTCGCACTGCTGGGGACTAAGGTGCGTTTGAATTAATTGAGTAGCCTACCCCGTAGTGATTGACAAAAAATATCTGAATTAGAAATGACAATTTCAGAAAATTTCATGGGATTAGGGTGGTGTTCAGGACTTTGTAAAAAAATAATCTTCCTATCCAAAATTAATATTTAAATAGACTATTGTTATGTATTTAAGTTATAAACGTGTTCCTTTTATAAATCGAATATAGTTAGATAGTTCACAGACAGATAACTTGTCATTTTTAGTTTCCTGATAAAACTACCATTGATAAATTAAAGATGTATATTTAATATATATTCATCTTTTTTATATTTCAGGTTTATCGCAGATAAAACTAATGCGCAGGGTTTAAACTCAAGTAATGCAAATCTTATTCTGGAATTTAAGAAATCAAAACAAAGACGTCCTGGGCTATATGTTTCTGTGGCTCCTTAACAAAGACATCATATGAAATTCTTCATGTTGTACCGCCTTGAGGGACTCGCGGCATGAAGGTAGTAGCGAGAAAAGAGAACTGAGCTGGTTTGATGTAAAAAAAAAAAATCTCCTTCTGCAGTCAGTGAGTCTGCATTCAAATTTGTAACCCAGAGACTATTTAAGATGAAATCGCCACAACTCTGTAGAATAGTTCGGAAATCGTATACTGTAGAATCCAGGCTGAGATTTAATGTAGAAATGCATATAACGGCCGATATATGTATTTATACATTGGTCTCTACAGCTAACAGTGATTGCTAAGGCGACGTTATAGTCGCTTTTTTTAATATTCAAGCTGCAGTAGTTTGCATAGCTGCTAACAAGAATTACTATCACCCTATTCGCCATCATGACTATCGTGGTCCCTGTCATTGGCGACTCAGCGCAATTCAAGCCATTTAATTTTAGAAGATTATCCCAGCACAGTATGTGTGCGTTTCCTGAAGGTGGGCTGTGGCCGGGAGTGGCGGAGCGCCGGAGCCGGTCTGCCCCCACAGGAATGCGGGCTGCTTCAGATCTGCGTACCGCCCCTTCGCCTCCTCTCTGCCTTTCAAAGCCAGTAATTGTAGAGAGACACAAAGAGGAAGTTGAAAACCGGCCAGCCAAAGCGACACCCAGATTCATTCAGGGGGAGAAAAATACTGTGCATGAAAATATTAAAACCGTTTCTCCATTTAAAAACGGGGAACGTGTATTATGACTGTAGAAACACGAGCATAAAAATCTAAAAAAAAAACTGTTTGTTTTGGTCGTTCTGCCAAAAGAAACGTAAGCAAAATACACTGAACACCGAAAGTTGTCCTTTGTATAAAGTGCAGTGAAAGGACAAAACCAAAACCAAAAATCAGATTTTAAATACGCTCTTGTAGCACCACGGAAATCTGAAACCGTATGTAGGCCACTGGACATAATCAGAAAAGTGCAACAAACTACTCAATGATAAAACAATCCGGGCTATATGCCACTACCAAACACTGTACTCGTGCATCAATTAAGAATGGATACAGTGAATTGCAGCGAGCCATAAAAAAATCGAATTAGACTGGGATATATTTTATTTGCCACCAAAAAAGCTATGTTCCCTTTAGGCCTACTTCAATTTTCGTTTTTAAGATGCGTAAGGCAAAAGGACAAAATAGAAGACCTACCGATCGTATGTCATATTGGATTTTCTATTATTAAAACTTGCATATTTATAAACACTTAAGGCATTGTATAGCTATGCTAATAAGCTCCCGAAGAACATTCTTCAGGCCTAGTGCTCAATCATCCTTTGTTTTGCGAATGCTGCAGTTTATGTTACTCTATTTACAGTAAACTACTGGGGGAGACCATAGATAGTGCTTTTTTTCAAACCACGTCTAGCATTTTTCTTACTATTATATAAAAAGAAACGCGGCCTACAAAGTTTCCTACATCTTTGAACAGAACAGAACATCTTTTTTTTCCTGTGTAAACCACAGAAATGTGTTTTATGCTATATTTCATACAATAGTTGTGTGGAAAAATATAGGCTAACCTATTTCATGCTTAACTTGATTCGCCATATCCTGTGGCGCACAGCCTATTGTAAAACCAAACAACTGTTTTTTTGAAGGGAACCCTCTATTTAACCGACCAGAGGTACACTCTACAGAATGTTACGATCGGTCAAAGAAGCACATCAGAAGGTAATTATTCATATAATTGTTGTTATCATCTTTAGGTGTGATCTCCTCTGTCTTGTTAATAAAGCACAAATCTCGCATGTTAAAACAACGTGTTTGTTAATTCTTCATCAAAGTCGTCGATCTTTTTTGTTTGTAAGCCACGGGTCAGTGTGTTTATTTCCTATAATCACTATCACACAATGCTGAACATCCGTCTGCTTTTGATACTTATTTTCATTCACCCGAGTATTTTGTTCTATAAAGCAAAGAATTAGACAGATGTTTAACTAACCATGCTCATTTTAATTAAATAATCACGAATATGAAAACATTTTGAATATATTCTCAGAAGGTCTTAGTTTTATTTAACCAGAATATACAGTTTAAATCCCTCTATCTACAATTATGTACAGTATCATGATATACGGGGGGAAAGTGTCCGGTTAGCATTGAGGTCAAAATTCAAGGCACCATTGATAGTGTCTAGAGCTGCAGTGAAGTCCTTTAGTGAAAAATATGCTTCATTTCTCTTCCAAAATGCAATAAATTACATGCACACATTTTTACACATTATACACGTTCTTCTAATACCGACACATTGATATTTTGCATATTCCTTTTATAGTTAAAACGCAAGTCCAATACAGTTAAATATGTTTTTTAAACAGCGCTTTAATATAGCGTCCCTGCCCCAAGAACCAGTGAGTGCTGTATAGAGTTGGAGGGCTGCAGGTGAGAATTGATAGCGCCAGACGCAGAGTACCAAGAGCTAGGGTTTTCCAAAAAGTTTGAGGCCGCCGTATTCGTGTTTTGTTGATGGGAGTGCGGATTATGGGGCCTGGTGGCGCCCTGGGCGTCCCACACAGCGGGAGACTGGGGAGAATTGCACGCCATTGGGTCGCTCGAACTCGGACTGTGTTCCGGGGGAAGCTCTCCGTTCTTCATGATCTTCTTCAGCTTTGACCTCTTGTTTTGGAACCAGATTTTCACCTGCGGGGAAAAAGGCGTGCAGCAATCGGTTCATGTCGAGGCAAAGGCAACATGGAGCCTATCCGCACGTCAGCTCAGGTACCGCTTTACAAATAGTTACCAGTGATTATCCAGAAACTGCAAAATGAATATGGAATACAATACAATATGGAATTCTCATCTTCAGTGTTATGCGCAATTGTCTTTAAGGTTTCAAATTATAACCTAGTTTTACATCCATGCAGAGCTATAGAAATACAACGTCGTTTAACACTAAATTTATTTGCGTGATGATAAGGACTGGTCGAAATAAGGGACCTTAACCAAAAAAAAAAACAAAAAAAAATATAGCTTTTATTTGCTGCAGCGACGGCGTCTTCGGGAACTGTTAATCATATCAATTGGAACGGAACAATCAAGCAGGAAAGCTAGGGTTATCCGAGGCAAGGATAACAATCTCCGCAGCTCTATGCGGCGCCTATGAGCCGTGCATTCTATAAAACTTTCATTTTAGCTCCAAATTCCAGTTTATAAAAATGCCCCCTTTTCTACCAAGCGCATCACCAGATCGCAGTAAATCATTTTCCAAATAAAAAAAACAAACAATTAACGACAACAAAGACTTCAAATAACACAGAAAGCGACGCGCTGATTTATGTTTAGGATTATTTTTTGAACTATCAGAGGCGCCACCGCCGCCGAGGGTGTACCTGTGTCTGGGTGAGTCCGAGCGAGGCCGCCAGCTCGGCTCTCTCCGGCAGCGCGAGGTACTGGGTGTTCTGAAACCTCCGCTGCAGCGCGGCGAGCTGGAAGCTGGAGTAGATCGTCCTGGGCTTCCGGACTTTCTTCGGCTTTCCGTTTACCATCCTCACTTCGGGCTCTGGCACTTCTTTCTCTAGGAGAAGGAGAAAAATCGCCCCCCCCACACACTTTTTTTTAGAATAAAAAAGGAATTCCACATTTAAGAAACGGCGGACAAATGATTGAAAGACGGACAGCCACGCGGTTTAATCAAAACGTAACAGCTAAGAAAATTCAAAATAAAGTCGAATTAAAAATACAAACTCAAAAGGCAAATGCAGCGGCTACCAAACAAACAGAAAATGACCGGGCGTGTGTTCAAGATATAAGTAAAATGGATAGGCGGGAAGAAATTACACACAAAATTATCACAGTTCTGCGATGACTGACGATTCGCATCACGAATGTTATGAGCACAAAAGGTCTTTTGCGTTGTAATCATTGATAAAGGTGTGACATTAACCCCTTTTAGAGGGCACCAAGAGACACACTTTCTTCCAGACAGGCTTCACAAGCAATTAGTGTTCGTGGATGTAGGATTCTGGCATAATTGAAAATTAAATACTAGAACTGAGAATAATGTTGTCAGACATACTCAAATAGAAACAGAATTAGAAAAATCAGTTAAAATGAATTATTTTTCAGTTTCATATTTTGCAAAATTACTAGACCTTGTAAATTAAAGCGTAAATGACCCGAAATGAAAATGTACCTATAATGACAGTATTAAATGTAATGAGATTTTAACAATGATCTTTTCTTATTTGTTGAGAGTTTAAGAGTTTAAGCTTACGCATCTCCAACCCTGTGACGGCATTTTATAATGTATTCTCTGTTAAATGTATTTGTGTACCAGACCTTTTCCCTTGTTATAGCTCCGGGAAAACACACCATCGGATTTTTCGTGCTGCGCGTTAAAAAGCCATTTTTTTTGTCGCACCGAAGAAATTTAAACACATTCAAACGATAAAACCTACCAGTGACCCAACGGAAAAGAGAAGGTGAAACTGTAAATTGACCGTTTGTACGAAGTGCGTTACTGTAGCGAATGTACCCGATGCGCCTAGGTGCAGCAGCGTCGAAGAAACTTACCTTGTGGACTAGACTGTGCTTGTACCCTGCTGTACGTTCCGGCGTATTGGTGGTAAGCAGCGCTGGTATATGAATAATCTGGATATGATTTAGCGGGGTAATTTCCAGCAGATCCATTCACTCCATGATATTGATATTGGTAGGCATTAAGCGCTTTTCCATACGAAGTGGAGCTAGGCGAACAATAACCATGGTGGACCCCCCCAGCGGGGCTGTAGTACCCCGAATCCGTAGCTGAAGACTCGGGTAAAGTTGGAGACTCCTGAGAGGGATGATGCATCGCGTGATGTTGAAAAGGGCTCTGGAAATCGGAAGATCTTATGCTTGGAACTCTTCTGTCGAATACTCCAGTCATAGTTCGAGGAGCGCAGCTCGGGGGAACTTGGAAAGTGCAGCCAAGAGCTGTGGAGTCTAGACTGACATTGCTCGCGTTGTAGTTGACGGTCTCTCTTCCAGACTGCTGCCTGCAGTGCAGCATAGGCTTGGTTAAATCCTTAATTGCGCTCTTACGCACTGCGGGGTGGATCCGGCTCCATTGGTCAGAGAATCCAGACAGTAGTTACACCCCAACTCGTCCGACCAGTTTCGCACAACAAAGCTCTGCTACTACTACAATTCTTGGTACACTAACAGCACTGTGTCTTCTGTCACATCATAAACTGGAATATTAAGATGATGGACAGCAATTACCACAAAACCCAAATAAACAATTTACACTACCGATTTAAACAAACAAATTTACTAATAAATATTAAACGCTGGTTTACGACCTATCACTTAGACGAAGTCAGCATTTATCTCTGAAACACGGGAGAGCTAATAGCACACTTTGAATTTTGCAGAACGTCTTTTCTAAAACATAAGGAATACTCTCTTCCTTACACTGCCGTTAAAATAGCCGATGGACGAGCCAGATTTCCAAAATACAAAATTGTGACTCCGACAAGAGGATCTTCTCCGCTTCAAAACTAATTGGAAAAAAATAGAATGTGTGATTCTGATTTTAGTCTGTTTTTCAGAATTTATAAAAGGTCAAAACTAGGGCAGTGAGCATGAACGTAAAACAAAAGACGTTTAAGTGGTTTTTAAAAGTTTCTTAATGGTCTGATTTTAGGGAAGAATGAATGATGACTGAACGTATACTTCCCTGAACCTTTTAACCATGACGTGTCGTGGGATTTGACACCAAATGTAAAATACTGACCGTCAACATTCCTGTAACTGAAATGTCTGCAGTTACATGAAAAACATACAGTAAACAGTTCGCAAATGTACAAATGAATTAATCTATTTACCAAAATCGTTCCAAAATATAAACGAAAACATCTTAAAAATATATGCTCATACAGGTAGGAAACATTGAAACAGCACGACCGCGTTTCGCGTCGTTAATTCAAGTCAGGCACTGTGAGGAAGTCTTCTAAGTGTGAATCAATGACACCAGCGCAGATTTAATATTGTGTGCTGTGTATAAGTGGGACCCTGCTTCCACAAAATAAGAAAAATACCCATACGAATATAGAAGAGCTGACAAAAGTGATTTGTACTTTAACAGGGTATGTGTAAATCATGCTGTTAACAAAATAATAATTTGTCCGTGTTATTATTAATAATAACAACAGCGGTGATACGATATTATTAACAAATAATACTATTTTTATTGATACTATTATTATTGATAATAATTATTAACAATACAGTATTATCTCTGTTTAACCAGGTAAGTCAAATTAAGAACACATTCTCCTATATAGTGGCGACCTGTGTGTATGATAAAGTGAATGTGTCCTTTGAAGAACTCGGACTTACATGACTTAGACCCATTTAAGAAAACTCTTAGATACCTCCGTCATGGCAGTATCCAAATCATATATCTGATAGTGCAACTACACTGTTTTTATTTTTGGTCGGTGGCAGTGTGTGAGAACAGGATAATGAAAAGCAACAAAAATAAAAGTTTTCTGCATTCTACAGAGAAATGGCGCCACCCAGCGCTGACGATTTGCAAGAACAACAATACAAATTTTCAATAGCCGTATTTAACAAAAGTAGGGGTTTTGCATCAGACTTTCGGATTGTGGATTGTTGTTAACTTTTAAATGATTAATGAAAGAACAGAGTTTGGAAAAATTTGCTACAAAACCTGAGACTCATGTATTTAGGCTATTTGTATTCCCAGCTACTGAGCACATGAGGGATATCTGTAGTGGTATTTGCAGTCAGCAGGTGTGAAATAGTATACTGGAGTATTCATGATTACACATCCCAAAGGGACCATGCATGATCAATACAAGCGATGTAATTGGTGCATGGAGTAAACATCAAAGTATGCCTGCCTAAGTTCTGAAATGTACATTTGAAATCAAGTACATGAAATCCTACGTCAGATGTGGCCATTCAGTTTCTGAAAGGAAAACAACAAATATTTCCTACAAGGTGGGAAATGATAAGAAAAGCAGATGCAATCTAGTGCAGATTCCACGGATTTTAAATTCCATAAGAGAATTTCGAAAGAAGCTTAAATGTAAGAGAAAAGCTTAAACAGCAGGGAGCACAAATTATATTGATACTTTCATTCACTAAAAGCATTTAAAAAAAGGAACATCTTGTACTGTTCATTATATCACAGTACAAGAGAGCATTGTCCATCATTGTTTTTTCTCCTTACTGACATTTGCAAGTGCACATGTGGTTGCTGTATAAATGACAACCTGAGAAACTGTCAGAATATCAGTGTAAGGTTGTCACACACACAGTTCTGTCCAAAATATTTGCTTAAACAGATGATGTTTAAAACCATTTCGCCTCAGTAGTATTTTCTTCACCCTCCTTTGGGTTGTTAACATACAGAAGGTGCTTGAAATAACCAACTAGTAACTCTGTCACTTTTGGTGGGGATTTTTGCTTCCAGCTCCTTCAGGTCTTGCAGCTTGCACTTGTGAGCTGTCTTCTCTAGTTTATACCACAAATGTTCTTTTGGTGGGAGTTCTAGAGATCCAGTCAAGACCTGTGACCAGACGTGAGTGCTAGGACCTGCAAATGCTGAAGACTGACCTCCATTCTTCATACATTCTGAAAACATTCTTGAAGTAAGTACACTCTTGGACAACACAAGCTCAGGGTGTTTCACCCAGCTGTATTACGCGGTCCTACTTGATCTGGATTCAAATCGCTTGCTCTTTGGAAAATTCATGCTGTTTCTTTTAAAGTTGCTGTGGGAGTGGGCCATGCCCTTTTGAGGATGTTTTTGGAGACATTGCATCCTAATGATACCAGAGTTTTTATGATTCCCACTTGCTGCGACTATTGAGTTACTGTCCCAAATCGCAATTCGTTTGGCACCTTTGGAGTTATATGTGACTGTCCTCTTTCTGAAGGAGTAGCAACACTTCAATTAGTCTTTAACTTCCTGATTAACGGACACCACAGTCAAAATCATTACTAGAGCTTTTTGTCGTAGATAATCTTTTACCTTCGATCTCTTGGCACTTTACCCATGATGAGGTGCGAAGTCTTTGTTTGTACAGAGATACACACGGTATGTTTGTTTTTACGTATGGGGCATGAATAATTTAGAACTTTGAAGTCAGCAATTTTCAGTATAAATCCATCTTCTAACCACTTTATCCAATACAGGGTCATGGGGGAGCCTCAGCCTATCCCAGCAAGCAACAGACACAGGGCAGGATACACCCTGGATGGGACACCAGTCCATTGCAGGGCACACACAGACATAGACACACACACTCCAGGGCCAGATTCAACAGAAGCCAATTAATCTACCAGTATTGCTTCGGACTGTGGGAGGAAACCAACAGTACAGGAACACGAGGACACCATACAAAGGGCCCGAGCACTGAGAGGCAGCAAAGCAAACCATGTCTCCTCTCCATTGTTGGTAATACTATTCATATAATCAATACTATTTTTTAATGGTTTTACTTAATTGATACATTGTTGAAAGCTCTTGATGGGCATCTAGACTTTCTGTGTGTAATCAACGTTTTTTTGGAAAAGGGGACCAAAGAATTTAAATGCGAAAAGTCTTGTCAAACGGGGGAATAGAGATAAAGTATGCTTCAAAAGGTATTGGTGCTTTTTACTTTAGCTTTAAGGTCAGGCAGTTGCAGAATAATGAAAGAACAGGAGGCCCTCTGTCTCCTCTGGTCGTTGTGGGCGGTAGCAGTTAACTAGTGTGAGACTCCTGTCCAGCCGCTTCTTGAAGAAAGTCTCGGGGTATCAGCTTCAACACCATGATTGGGTAACCTGGATCAAGTGCCCTGGTCATCTTCGTTGTTTATCACTACAAAGGTTCAGCTCCTTCAGCCTGTCAGCATAGGACATTCCTTTAAGCCCTGGAATGTGTCTGTTTGCATTTCTCTGGACTGATTCTAGCGCAACCATATCTTTTCTATTACATGGTGACCAAAATTGTAGGCCATATTCTAGATTGGCCTTATTAGTGCATTATACAATTTTAACACAACACCCCCTTGATATAAATTTTATTAATTTAACTACTGTATATATCCTAAAATTTCTCCACATTGTCTAGATGCATGAAGATAAAGACCTAAGTCTTTCCATAACACCTAAATTATAATGCCTAACATATACAGTAACACCCATCATTTGCATTTGTTATCATGAGAATTATCTTAATGATAAGTACAACATATGTTTTATTTCTGGGTAACTACACCCATACATTTTATCATATTAGATTATAATAGAACAGATATTAGATCATTGGGACAGAATCGCTTTAAGCAGAGTATAAAAGTCAGTTCAGGTGGGTTGCTGCGTCAGCATGCGTAGGCTGCAAAGGACCAAGTTATAGGTTTATTTCAAACTGAAAAGAGATAACACAACGTTTCGGCTGTGGAGTCTTCTTCGGATCATGCGAAGAAGGCTCCACAGCCAAAACGTTGTGGTTTCTTTCTTCTCTTTTCAGCATGGAATAAACCTATTAGTTGTTTGTATAAAAGTCAGTATCTGGTTGCAGATCCCTTTGAGACAATAACTGCATGAAATCTGTGACCCGCTGAGCTCATCAAATGCTTTGTGTGGTCATTTAAAATGCTTTGCTTCAGCTACTTTGGGTTGATGCCTTTTCTTATTACATGCATTTTTTGCTTCAGCATGTAAAATGTTGCCCATTTGGATTCACTCTGAAGATTGACTTAACCAGTCTAAGATTTTCCACTTTTTTTCCACTAATGAGATCCTTGGATGCACTGTCGGAATGTTTTGGGCCATTGTCATGTGGCGTGGTGAAGCGGCCCTCAATATGAATGGAAACATACAGTGGTTGGCTACTGTTTTCCAAATGTCTTGTGTCATGTCGGATCTTGAAGAAAGCCTGAAAACATTCAGCACGGCTAGACTTGCCGCATACATACACACTCTGCAGATATAGAAAAGGTACACATGAAATTGACCTATTACAGTGCATGGAAATTGCTGCAAACGTTATCAGTGCAATTAAGAGGGAAGAAAAACTGTAGCATGCTGGCCCCCATTTATAGATTTTAAGAAGCAAGTAGCAACTAGTTGTAGTTTTGACTGACAGTTTTGGCCTCATTTCCTAAAGATCTGTAGATTCGATCTCAGGGTCAGCTGGTCATCCAGCAGTAAACTCTCAGGAATCTGGAGCTTATTCTTATTTTGCATGTGCTGGATGTGTTATTCCAAATGAAATGTAGTGTAGTCAAACGAAAATTTCATAAGGAATACATTGATCAGGCAACATTTTGCAAAATAATTAAAACGTGCGTGTCATTTTGCTTCCAAAAGTGGGTGAACAATATTACCATAATGCAATAAATGGAATTTTATTGAGGTCGGCATTGGCAGTGCCGATAAAGAATTTCTTTGGTTTTCTGTGTTCAAGGAAACTAATGTAGCATGGAAAATAATAATAATGAAATAATAATAATAATGAAAAAAAGACATGTTTAGGAACTCCTTAAACCCTTAAGCTTAAATAATTTGTAGGCTTAAAGTAAATTATTGTGAAAAAATAGCTAACATAGCCTTGCCTAAGATTATTCACTAAATTAATAAGTCTTCTCTGATATGAATCATCCTGGAAGTCCTTGATAACATAGTAATGTTCCCTAAAATGCTGGCTAAAAAGCTACTAAGATTTCCATTCCGGTACTTAAGTCTTCTTTTATTCTGTTTAACAGTTTTGTACAGATCCACTTCAATACACAACATAAAGACATTCATTAGGGCTTAAGCCTAAATAATGTACAAACGTGAAATCTGTCACAGTTAGTAGCCTTCATTTTTTGGAGACATCTGGAATAGACAAAGCCTGAAAAAGTGTTGTTTCCAGTCTTGATACAGGAAGAAACACTAGACCCTTATCTCTAATTTGTACTATTTCAAAGATGATGCACATGAAAAAGTAAAAATAGCACTGAAAGCATTTTAATGAATAGGCAGGTTTCTTCTCCTTTAATGATATATGCACTTTATACAGTAGTTACAGTATGTGGACATTTCACAAAGGAACACTAAAACACCTGAAGCTGACCTTTGTCAAAGATCAAACATATACATAATGTGAAATTAGGTTATAGAGGCACCTAGGAGCTTCAAAGCTTCTCGTTCATCAGTTACAAAAGATGTCAATGAACCACGAGGAATTCCTGCTTCTGTGTCTGAAGAACATTGTGATAGATAAAAGAGCATTTAAGAACGACTGTCTGACAATATGGAAATATATAAAAATATGTAAATATTAAAATAAGGAGCTAACGTAGAAGCACATGTTCAAAGAATAATATAACAGCTTGACAGGGCATGAAATTCCAAAAGCTGGTAGAGTTTTATTCAAATTAACCTGCAGCTACTATTGCAGTCAAAGGTGCTTCTGCCATGTATTGGCTTAAGAAGGTGAATATGCACGCAATCAACATATTTTAGGTTTTGGACTGTCACTGCAGTTTTTGCAGACTTTCATCTTCTTTAACCCATGAAGAAATCACACTTTTGTGGGTCTCCTCTGCCCTGCCCACCTTTGAGCCTGCTCGTCCTCTCCTTCCCGTGTGTGCGGTCACAGGGTTCATAGCTGTGAAAAACACACCTTTTCATATCTGTCTGTGACAAATCGGGTGGGTATATCTAAATTCGTGAGAACAACAAAAATTAAAATGTTCTGGCTGGGAGCTAAAGGTGAGTAACGGTGTCTGATTTAGTCTAGCCTCCAACTTTCTGTGTGCTTCTTGCTTGATATTCACCAGGCTTGGTATTTAACAGCTTAAAACACCTGATCTCCTGTGCCCAATCAAATCCCTCACTAATGAGATTATTGAGTGATAAGGTAACAGTCACTCAAGGGTTTCAAGGTCAGTCATAAAGTACCCAGTAAATCAGAATTATGCAAAACCCTTTTAATCAATATCCAAAATCTGCACACTTAATGTTTGTAAAAAAAATAATACATAGAGTGTTAACTCACTGTATTTATACATCTGTACTGATTAAGAGTATATACTGTGCATTCAAATACATTCATCTCGTTCTTCTTTCTCTTCTTCATCCTAGTGCCAACAACTCTTTTTCCTTTCAGAGAGAAAGGAGTAAATTATAGCTTGCTGGAAAGGGCTATCGTGACAAACTCTCCAGTCTGACTCAGAAACTCTGCTAGCTGTGAGTTCTTGTAGATTGTGTGGTAGATAATTTTTCTCTATTCTGGTCAGACACACAATGCCTGATAACAATACAATGGACATGGGAGATGAGGTGTTTCATCTAATATCAACAGCAAACAACTCATACTGTTAAAACGTATTGTCCACCCTTGGAAGTCTGGCTTTATTTATCCAACAGCTGGACTACTGAAATAAATTATTTGGAATTTTTTATGGCTCTGTGGCCCCTCCAAGAAACAGAAATAATTATTTTCTTCTGGGAATTTATTATCACATTTGTATTTCAATTGCATATAGAAAAGTATAAATAATGAATAATTTAATCATCTGAATATGAATATAAATAATTTAAATCTAAATATACCTCAGGCAGGTAGCAAAGGCCATCTAATTTTGTTTGCCTTACTTAAATTACTCCCTGACCAAAAATTACCCTTCTTTATAGAACCACACCACTATAAAGAAGGGTAATAAAAATAACCCTCTTGATTTACTGTAATAAACAAGTTGTTTTTGTGTTGTATTTCACAGAGTTAAAATGTAAAAACTTCAGTTAAGTCAGTCTTTTCAATGGAAATATAAATAAATTTGTTCTGTGCGTTATGCAGGTTATCTCCAAACTATGAGATGCCCGTGACTGCAATTTGCGTGTGTATGAGAGGTAAAGTTTGAACAACGGCCTAAACGCCACCTCTTTCCTGTACTTCCAAACCTTTTTGTGGTTTCTACAAAATTCTACCCATGCAGTTTCAACGTCCTGTGGAGACTCTGGTGTTTCCCAGTGAAGAGGGGAGTGAAAAGACAGGCTGAAGAGAGTACTGTAACGGAACAGTTCTTTCAGACACTATGCGGACGACACGATCCAGGGAAAAGTGAAGAAACACGGGGAAAAGATCATGCAGGATACGGGGATGAAAACAGGGGGCGTGTCCTTGGTGCGCTGGTGTTCGGGGGAGGCGTGGCCGAGGCAAACAATCCGGGAGAACATCCAAAGGGGAATCCAAACGAAAGTAAAAGTCCAAAACCAGGCGGTCCATCCAAGACAAACAAGATTTAGGAACAGGAACAGGAAATAAAACCTTGACGGGACCAGGCGCTTCCAGGTCCCGGACTCGCACGATACGGAGATCAAATGCAGAGCCCTGAATAAAGTGAGCGTCTGGCTTTTAAGGAGAACTGAAGGGGTTAGAACAGGGAGCTGGCGATGAGTGGAAAACAAGGAAGGGCTTGAGCGTCCTTAAGAGGAGGGGTCTACAAACGTGACAAGTACAGGGTGCAGAATGCTACAATATACTTCATTCTGATCCAAGTTCTTTAACGCAGTATTTCTCCAACTTTTCCATCCTGTGGCACTTACTCAAATATAAAACGTCTGAGGCACACTAGCCCTCGTAACACACACATGACAAATCCAAGCACATTTTTCATGTTACAGACTAAGCTTATTTCTTATTTAATATGATTTTGCATTTGTAGTGACTTGCCTTATGCTTGCATATCCTTGCCCCAAGCCTATACTATAAGCACCTAAAATCACCAATCTGGTCTTTTCAGTTTGGTGACAACATGTGGATGCTTTTCTAAGGCTGAGTCTTCTGTCTGAGTCAAGAAATACAAAATGATTTAGCTGAAGACGTAATCAGATGTAATCCAATCTAATAAAACATACTGCATTTTTAATTAAAATATGAAAAGGGAAATATTGCCTCCATCAGTTACTGTACTGAAAAAATTACACCAGTTCTTTTTAAAACCAGCAACATTATATAATTTTTCTCAAAGGCCCAAGAATATCATGCAGACTCCTGTGTGTAACATCAGACAGTGATGAAAGGCAAATTGCTGCAACAGTTTAGTGACATTTCTTGGAGACTTCTTGCAAGCCTGTGTCTTGGATTGCAAGAGTCTAAACAGGGGATAAAAAAGAAATCCTACCCAGGGAATGGAATTCATTGTGAGTGAAACACTTACTATAGATATTGATAACAGTTATATGACTTTCTGACAAAAGATGTATTGCATAAAAAGATTACCATTTTTACTTGAAGCTGTTGATCAATTTTGTATTTCAGGTTTGAAAGTTATTTTTTTAGTGTAGATGGAAAGTTACATTATATATAACCTGGGCATCATTTTTGTGTAATATTCAAACTAAAAATTTATTTTCCTCCATAGAAGTCATAGAGTAATTGATACCTCTTGAAATCCATCATGCGTACTGAATGTCATTAGTTGTACGGAAGAATTTCTAAGGAAAACTAGAATGGGATAATCCACCGTAATACCTAAACCAGTGCTGGGAGAAATTTTGCTATTGAGTACATGTCTCAAAGTGGTGGCAAATTCAAATACAAGTCTATTTGTAAAAAAATGTATTTCTGATTGCTAGGTATGGCAGTTCAGAATATTTTGATTTCATTTAATTACTGTTGATTCAACCAGGGGTTAATGTGACTGTTTTTACTGTAATGCAGGAACCAGTTAAAGTTGAAAATGTTCCAAGTACAGAGAGAAGATGCAATGAAAACAAGCAAAAAGTGGTATTTCTGCGATTCCCCTTCAATCGAAAATTATGTGTTCCTAAAGTCTTGTACTCTCCTGTCATTAAGAGGAAGCTGGAAGATTTGTTTTGACCTAGATTAAGGGAATGCTATCTTTTCCTTGTGATTTCACAAATCTTCCTGCTTCCTTTGAGCTAGTCCCAAAATGTTTGCATCCCCCAATGTATATCTTCACAATTGCAACAGGAGTCTTGCGACAGTGCAGGCACAAGTTTATTTTCCCAATGTTAAAGCCTCACAAAATGAAATACCTTGCTACAATCCTTAAATTAAATATAAGATAATTCTCTTTTACATCCCTCTCTAAACGCATCTAATGTGGAGGAGCTCTCAACTATGTACAGTACTTGAAAGTCTTATTTCGGGTTGAGATTCAAGGTCAGAATGTCTGCAGAAGGCTTTAGACTCGGAAAATAATGGAGATATATCTTTCACAATGGCAATTAGGAATGATAGGGAAACATGTACTGTATAACACCCCTTGAGCAATGCAAGATGTAACAGCATGCTGATATGCAGCAGAAATTAAATTTCTGAGGAAAGGAAGGCTCAAAAACACTTAGAATGGTTTCTCCATTTAGAATGGTTTCTCTCTCTGTATATTATTAGAAACAGGCACCAATGTGGCTCCACTTAAAGTCTTTATGCTGTAAACATGTACTAGTGTCATTTGCGTAATCCCTGTGGATGAAATGAACACCATCTACATTCTGGTCACACAGCTCCTGAGCTGTTTTGAAAGACAATGAGTTAAGGAAAGAACAGTGTTAAACCGTCAGTCTAGTATTAAAGCACAAATTCATCAACATGCAGTGCTTCCTTGTGCATAATGTATTACATGGAATCTATGAATACATTTAGAATTAATTTGAAATAACCGTCTTGTGTCTAATTATTTTGCAGCGTTATTTAAATTAAAGGCACATTAAAGTAAAAAAAAAACGTGTTTCCATGTTGCAGATGGAAGCAGTTCATTTAAAGTCGGCAAAAGTACAATAATTATTATTGACTATGACACTTTTTTTTGCTAACTTAGAACTTTTATTTGGGCCTGTGACACCTCACGGTGTCCTCGACGTTAGGAAAGCAGCTTCTGTATATTAAATCATCCGATTGATGCTTTATCTAAAGGAACTTATATTTGCACCTATTTATACAGCTGAGTACGAAGAGAGCAAGGATGTCCAGCACAAACGTATTTTAGGCATACGTATTGCTGTTGTACTGTCCTGGTACTGTATAAAATCTGATATAAAAGCAAAAAGGGTGTAACAGAGTGTAGCATTTTGTATTTATTATCATTCCGAAGGCAGAATATCTTCGGTGAACTACGTGCTCTGAGCCAGAAGGTGGCGCAAATAAACCGATTTTCCCAGAAACCCCAAATAGTGAAACAGGGAGGGCGACTGCTTCTGTCGTACCTTCCTGTAGCGGGGAGAGAAGTACTGATTTAGCGTCAATATGAGAAGAAGGAAAGGAGGGATTCTGTTTCAAGCATACTTCTTAGAGGGGTTAAATAAACAACGTTCAAATCGGATAACCTTATGGACATTTTTTTTTGTAAGTGACGGTGAAATGACACCCCAAATAAAAAGGGAAGCAAAGTGAGAGGTCTATGTTTCATACCGGTACTATTTCCTTGACGCAGCGATGTCATCGTTAGATAACTTTTAGGTAAATGTCACTGTTGAGGCTGGCAACGTTATGAAGCGGTACTTCGGAAACTTTGAAAACAGGCACGAAAAAGTGTGACACTGTCTCCGGCCTCTTCAGCCGGATTGGGCATTCATCGTCATCCGTGAAGTTTCTGATTGTCTTCCTTTTACATCCCCCCGGTAGGTAGTGTGAAGTCTGCGCGATTTTTTAACGTTAATAATTTTTTGTTTTGCAATCATTGCATCGTCTTCTGACGGGATTTGATCACACTTATAACGTTATACCTTTTTATATTTTAGAGGAAGAACATGTCGAATGCTGCCCACGTCTCTAAAGTGAGGTGCCTGTACAAGAGGATACTGTTGCTGCACAGGTTTCTGCCCTTAGACCTCAAGGCTCTGGGGGATCAGTACGTCAAAGACGAATTCAAAAGGCACAAAACCGCCCCTCCAGAGGGAGTCAAATGTTTTATGGAGGAATGGGAGGCAAGTAAAAGTGTGATTTTCTTTAAGATGTGTATCAGAAGGCGTTTTGTTTTACATTGTTTTCTTAATTTCCCTGTAACCTGATGGAAACTGAGACTCGTAGTTCATGCCTTGTGAATGTTTCACAACGGTGTAATTTAGGTCACAGGAGACAGTGTCTGCCAAAAGTCCAAGTCAAAGCATTAGAAGAGATGTAAATGATTTAAAGACTCTAAACGTTACACTAGAACTTCATGCTTGTGTCCTCTAGGGCTTTTACCCTAGAGATACCCTTAGTCCAGTATAGTTCAAGTTCTGCATTAACTAACGTGAAGCATGCTGGTGTTTACATTGTATTCATACCGCACTCAAAAAGAACATTACATGGATCAGAAAATCAGTGCATCGTTAATTCATCAGGCTTTCAGTTTGTTTCAAATGTAATGAAATATTTAAAATTGACAACGAGTCAGCAGTTTAAATTTTAACGTGGTCCATGAACATGTACTTTATACATAAAGCATAAATAATCCAACAAACCACATTATTGTTTTTAGAATCTAAGAGCAGTTGCAAAATAAATAGATGGCCATTTGGCTCATTAAAATCATTTAGTGTTGGCTGCTAATTGAACAGACAGGCTCTTACAGCCATTTCCTGTTGAAGCTCGGGTATCAGGTGGTCACATCTCTCCATGGTCCTGATCTTGGTCCACTTCTTCTTTGTATACTGTATATTTGTCACTGCTGGGTCATTTTCTTTGCAGATGTTGTGTCAGTGTTCTATTTTCATGCTGATGACAACCAGATTTCTGTTTGCATTTGGTAAAATGCTTTTTCTCTTTTGTCGTGCTGCTAAGATTATGTTAGAAAACGGATACAAGATGATGTTTTTATCTGAACTCTGCTAACACTGAAGTTATGCTGATTGGCTCTCATCATCTCTGCAACCTTAATTTGACTCCTTATGGTCCTGGGACCAGTCTAAGTGCTTGGCTCAGGAGTATAGGTGAAATCTGGCATTTGACACTCTCGTTCACAGTCTTTTTTATCATTGTAAAATTACATTAATCTGTTCAAGTCGGTGATGCAGAGAAGCTGATTCATTCCTTTGCCTTTTTGCCAGGTTTGCCTTTTGTAATGTCTTATTTGCTTTTCTTCTTCAAACGTGTACATAACAAGCATGTTCAGAAATGAGGTACTTGCAACATAACTAAAACTGAAATGCATGAATAATAGATTTGTTTCAGTTTGCTTGCACAGGCCCATAGATGGCTCGATATACAGTGAAGCTAGGGCAGCTCCCACTGAGAAACAGATGTGGTAGACGAGGAAACCTGCTTGCCTGCCAGGGAAGTAATGAAGATTAGATACGTCACAGTTGTGGCTAGGATTAATCTTGTGATGGAGAAGAGCAGATATGAGTTCACTGCTGCGTTAAAGGAAAATGCTAATGTAGTAGAAGTTTCTCCCTTCTGTTATTTTCATAAACAGTCATTTTAAAGTACAATTTGTATTCTCTTGCTAGATAACTGCACCTTAAATATCTGAATGTCTACAGCATGTCATGAAAATGTTAAATATGAAGCTATACATCTGGAATGAGTCAAGCTTGTGTCTTGGAAAGTCACTATGAGCTACATTTTACGTAGATGTTGTTAATGTCGTCATCTGTAAATAATGAAGGACTTACATTTGGGATTCAGGAGCCCCAAGACCCCCTATAAGAACATCACCCAAAGTGTATTTGATTTACACGTTGATGTGTTTTCCAAGACAAACGGTGCTGTCAGAACTGATTTTCAATGAAGAAGCTATTCCTGACAGTCGCCACATGGTGGCAACATATACTCATAATCCTGTTGTCTTCATCCTTGAAACGTGACTAAAATTGATTAAAATCACTCAATTGTACACTCTCAGTCTCTCTCCTTGTCTTTCCAATGGTTGTTTCTATTAAACACGTTTGATGTCATTCACATTGCAAACATCCTTCTAACAGACTAAATTGTAAAGATGACAACCAGCAATTTATCCATAAAAGCGGCTACAACTTCTGATGTGTCTGCCCCAGGATCTTCTTCCCTGTGGAAACTGACGCTGTAATCAGTTTATCATTCATGACACCTGGTGGTGTGACTGTGCAAGATACGTACAAGTGTGTTAGCTCAAAGCACTTTACATGGGGTACAGTATCGCTCAAGTGTTTAAAACTGTTTTGTGCAACATTGTTGTCCGCAAATGTGTGTGGCTCTTCCATCTATTTTCTAACCTCTTAATCTGATTCAGCGTCACACAGGAGCCAGAGCCTATCCTAGAAAGCAGCAGGTGCCAGGCAGGACACACACTGGATGGGATGCCAGTCCATCACAGAGCAGAGACACACACACACACAGTGCTGACCACAGCGCCACCCCTGTGTGTAGTTCAGTAAAACTGCAATGGAGTTGATAATTCCACTCGCTGTAAAGCGCCAATTCCGTTTAAGCGTCCTGGTACAAAGCTTTGAGTCTTCTCTCTCTTCAGGATTGTTACTAATTCTGCACTTGATCAAATGTGAGATGGGATTGACCTCTGAGTCTCAATCCATTTTGGAACCGACCCCAGCTGTGCCAGCGGGCATTCGGTATCCGAATCCTGGCTTCGGTTCTCAAGCTTAATCAATTAACTGGACTGCTGAGGTGGTAAAATAGGTCAATAACATCGGGCTGAGGCAGTTACGGTTATTAGCTGATCAGAAAGTTAGCGTAAGCCATCTTGAGCTCAGTTTCATCAGAAAGAAGAAGAGCCTTGGTTCAGAAGGACCAGAAATGGGAACCCCTGCTTTAAAGCCACACCTAGCACTAGCCATGTGGCCCCAGCGTGTGCTGACTTTCCCATCACAGCGCTCCTTCGGTTCATTTGTACTTAAACGCGTAGCTTTTTGACATTACCAGTGTCCAGCAGAGGTCGCTCTTGAGCTTCTAGACCTGAGCGATGAAGGGTATTGTCAGTTGTTCGGAGAGGATGCCGAGAGAAACTCGGGCCGGAAAAAAAAAACTGCCTTGTCTACGGTACTGGTATCATGACGCATCATACAGTTGGTTTCTCCTGAAAGTTGAGACAGTTAGAGAAATTTTGCATAACAAAGGTCCAATGTCCCAGGTCCCGGTGCTTGGCTAAGGTGTAGCGAAATAATAGAGGCAGTGGGATATACATTAAACCCACTATTTACCCCAGCGGTTTATTAAGAAACCGTATTAAGAAGTTGATGTTTCTTTCGTCTGTTTTCCTGTTCATGGCAAGAGCTTATTGGCGTGATAGTTGTATTACCGTGACGGCTGAAGGCAATACCTTCAAAACAGGCCCTTTTCATTATCTGCATATGCTGCAGGTGATTCGGGGGAGAAATAAATTCTGGTAATAAGTGTTAACTGCTCGGAAAATACCACGTACTCAGCAGATGGTGGTAACGGAAATAAAAACAGTAGAAACAGTCAATGGTATTCACTAACCTTCTGCTGAGATTTTTACTTTCAGAATGAACACTACATTCAATTGATTTTGCTTTAATTACAAAAATCCAGATTCATTGGATCTTTACAGTGAAAACAACTTTGTTGCATTTTTTCCACCCACAGCCACGAGCACAGCAGAGGCTGAACATGTTGCATGGAAGTCTTTCCACAGGGGGATTTTACAGCGTGATGAGTAATTGGGATTGGGAGACATGGAAGTCTTTCCACAGGGGGATTTTACAGCGTGATGAGTAATTGGGATTGGGAGACATGGAAGTCTTTCCACAGGGGGATTTTACAGCGTGATGAGTAATTGGGATTGGGAGACATGGTGGTGCATTGGTTAGCGTTGCTGTCTCACAGTGCTGGGACCCTGGGTTCAGTTCCTTGGCGGCCTTCTGGTTTTTTATGTTCTTCCCATCTTCTTGTGGGGTTCCTCTGGGTTTCCTCCCACGGCCGACAGCCATGCCGGTAGGTTAATTGGCTTCCAGGAAAACTGGCCCTGGTGTGAGTGTGTCTGTGTCTGTGTGTGCTCTACGATGGACTGCCATCCTGTCGGGGGTGTATCCTGCCTTGTGCCTGTGGCCTGCTGGGATAGACTCCGGCCCCCCCCACGTCCCTGTCTTGGATGAAAACGGATGGATGAGAAGTCAGGACGGAATCGCTTTGAGTCAGAGGACTCTGAGGGCACCCCAAAGGCATGAAACTACGCCGAGGTGCATTTGCTCCCCTGAACAGGAGGTGCCTCTTTACACAGAGGGGTGTGGGTGCATGGAACAAGCCATGTTGTCGAAGCCGATACCCTGGATTCTTTCAAGAAACAGCAGGATGTGATCTTTGGATCAATAGCTATTAACTGCCAAACAGGCTACAGAGGGACAAATAGGTCCTCTTATTTACAGCTGTTCTTATTATTAATGTCCAGATCCTTGTGAAGTTTTCATGTTACTTAATATGCACATTTTGGTGCTTCCATCCAGTTTAAGGCTAGCACAATCTGCTTTTACACCCCTGAGCTCTGTTAAATCATAAAGATCACAAATGAGAGGAGGTCAGTTGCTTGTAGCTTTTAGATCCATTTTAATGAGAATTTCGTGATGCTTTTTCTTGAAGCAGGAAATATTTACACAAGGAGAGGAGAATGGCTGCTTGTGTTCACCTCATTGTTAAACTCTTTTGCTTGATGATATTTGTCATATAATAGTTTACACTATTATGCCAAAGATATTTTCCAGCACTGCACATTAAGACTGCAAAAGGAAAAATAAAACACTAAAACAGGTCAACCAATTGGATAAATACACAGGAATTGCTTTCTCAAAGGGGAGTTAAGCCTTAAGATGGAACATTCTTTTAATGTTATGCATCAGCTGTAAATTGAGTTAAAATGGCTCATTGGAGTTTTTTTCTTACACTTTGACAGACACCAAAGAGGAAAAAAAATGCATCTTTTGGAGGCAAAGTGCCTTTCCTTTTCTTGCTGGCATTCTCTCGGGTGCAGTTGTGAATCCATTTTCATTATGGTGGGGAAAATGTACAGCCAAGAATAAATGAGAACGGCTTCAGAGAGCAATTAGGAAAGTGGTATTGCTGTGGAATCTGTCGCTTCACAGAAATCAAGACTCTGCCGGTGTTTTTCTTGCCTTACTCAAGCCACACATGTGTTACCTGGCTTTACACTGACAGCGTAATTGACAGCATCTCTCCTTCGCACTTCAAAAAGCCATAGCTTGAAAGAAGCAAAATATCAGTGATTCAAGGACTAAAAGGCTGATTATCAATAGCGCGTTGCGTGTTGTTTACAGTGTGTTAGATTTAATGTGATTCAGTATTAGGAGCTAAGGATCATTTCATTTAAACCGATTTAACAAATGTCAAAATAGATCATATTTAGAATTTGCACTTGCCTATCATCACGCTGTATGAAATGATCAATATGTATCATCACTTAAGAACTGAATGCAGAAAATGTGCAAATAAGTTACATACGGTATAGTGGGTGCAGGCGGTATCCGTATTTCAGTTATGAGTTTTCTGATTTTCATTCCATCTCAGATTTCATCTTAATTGGACTAATTAAGTGGATCTGATGTTAAATTTGTTTACATTTTCCAAGTCCTAATCAGATTCCAATTGAAAGGTGCAGCTAAATCATGCAGGAGGATTAGAAAGTCCAGGACTGGAGTTGTTTCTCCTGACATCCATATTCTCTCACCCTTGGACGGATCAGATGTGATGGGCGAAAAACCTAGAAATACAGCACTCCTCCTCTATTATATGTAAAAAATGGGGCATGTAATACAATTAAACAGTTACACTTGTTTTGTTTGTCTTTCAGGCTGTGGGTTATGAGAGATTGTTCAGTTGCAGAAGGACTGCGATAACTAGAAATAGGAAGCTTTGCTAATGAAGCTTCTTTGAAATCTTCAAAGCTTCCTTAATTCTCTGGTTCACTGCTTCCGCTGTTTTTTTGTGAAGTGCGTTCTTTTTGTTGCTGTAAACATAGACTTTATGGAAAGTGAGATGAAGTAAAATAAAAAATAAGGCATGGGGGAAGATGGTAAATTTCCTCAGCCACGAAGGAACCATTTAGTACAGGTGCTCTTGACGAGTGGGTTGAATTTTGCATCTTCATGTGTGAATACTCCAGATCGAGACAAAGTAATTGTGTTTTGCTACCTGCAGTATGGTCTACAAAGGGAACTAAGATGAAGACAAATCGCATTGTTTTTACCCTTGAGAGAATCCAGATGTAAATATTCTAAACAGCAGTCATGACAGTTAAATCATGCTTAATAATGTAGTTTTTCAAAGCATACGGATACGATAGTCAAAAGCGTTTACTGGGTTAATTGCTGAAACGTTAGATGCCGGATCTTTCTTGTGTGAATTTTGAGAATACATCAGTTCTTTAGCAGTCTTTACCTCATTTCATCTCACCTTGCTACTTTTATTATGTCTCATATAGTACTTAATGGAGGTTAATGTGATAGGGCCCGTTAAACACCCAGCTGGACATGAAGAAGTACATTTGGAAAACCGAAACGAGAGGATCTAACGTGCTCCTAATGAACAGCCCACTGCTCTTTTTAAAAAAGGCTATAGGCTTTAGAATCAGTATGTAAATTATGATGGACGGAGCACTGCAAACTCTTTGCAACTAAGAGAAATCATTCTGTCATATACTTATTGCAGTCATATTAAGCTTATTACATTTCAGCTTTCCTACAGTAGGAAACAAGCATGCCATTTTTAAAGAACAGGAAGATGTCTTGAAATGAAGTGTGGTATTATTTTCGTGCTCTTCAGAGCCTAAACAAGAAGACTACAGGGGCAGCATGGTGACGCAGTGGGTAGCTGAAGTCCTGGGTTCAGCTCCTGGGCGGCTGTGTGCCAGACAGGGTGTATCCTGCCCTGCACCCATTGCTTGCCGAGATAGGCTCCGGCTCCCCCACACCCCTGGATCAGATGAAGTGGACAGAACATGGATGGATGAGGAATTGGGCAGGAGCCAGTTTGAGTCAGAGGAAGGCGTAAAGCAGTTAGAAAGTGGATGGATGGAAAGAAGGAAGGATAAGACTGCTTGCCAGAATGTAATCATCAACATGAAGATGTCCCTCTGGGCTCACGAGGGTTAGGCTGCAGTATGATCACAAGCATTAAAAAACTGTGGACTTCTGTAATTAAAACAGGATCTTGATCCTTATCCTAAGGCTGCCCCCCTAGTTCTGCACAGAGGAGAATCAATAGAGATTTGAAGGTGTTTGAGCAGTCAGTATTTGTGCACAAGTGTACAAGTTCCCCTGATCTAGAGCAGCGTTTCCCATTCCGGTCTTGGACTCCTGTGTCTTCTGATTCACCTCACCTTTAGAATAACTGTTTCAGTGACTTGGTGGAATCTTGAAATCAGCAACAATGCAGAAAGCAGTCCACAATTTTTTGTTATTGCTATATTTTTTGATCAAGGTCGTATGCAGCATATATATCTTCACTTACCAAAGGGCGTGTCTTCTTGTGTACAACAGTACATCTTCCATTTACACCAAATTGATCTGACCTGTACGCACATGGTTTGAACCATGACTTTGGTGATAGTATTAAATTGCATTAATTAAAGTGGCAGGAAGGTGCATTTTCTTTTTGCAGTCTTTAGTGTGTCTGTGAAAGGCCAGTGTCAGGGGATATCAGCATGAATGAGTACGTCATTAAACAAAACAGCAACAACTTTCCTTGGTTTCTTACTTTGATCTCTTTCACCCTCTCGTTACATTTCTCTGTGTTCCTTCATTCAGCTGATTTCCTAGGCTGTACACGATTAGCATTAGCACATTAAAAGTGCCATGGCTTTCTCCTTTCATCAGTTTCCTGACCTGCTTCCGTAATTTATTATCCATTTTTCATTAGAACAGCCCAGTGTAGCAGTTATTTCAAAGACTCTCAGATGATCTATCTTTTAAGAGCTCTGTGCAAAGATGAACAAATTTAAAAGAGATCAGATCACGGCTTGGATTTGGTCTGTAAACAGTTTTAAAGCATGTTGCACTAGGAATAGATGAACACTGAGAATCCTATAGCTCTTCAGGGTTCTTCTATAAGAGTTTAGAAAATGGTTGGGAGTTTTTTTCACTAAACCGGTGGTAGGAAAATGGAATGAGGTTTCTTAAGGGGCAAGAAATGTTCCTCGTTTCTTTGACGTAACTGGAAAAAAATAATAAGAAGTTCGTGAATGATGTTATAATTGAAGAGTTTAGATTTCAAAGCTATCCCAATATAAACAGAAACCCATCAAATGTGGTGGCTGAAAAATGTTTGCGGACAATGGAGTTTAGTCTGGATTAAAGATTTAAATGGTTGCTGAGTTTTAGCAATGGTCTGAGCTACTATACATATTAAAGTGAAATTATTCCTTTAGTGACTCCTTGCCTGAGATTTCAAGATGTGTTCAATTGTGTATAACTGGGGAATTTGCATTATGGCTCTATAAAAATGATTATAAATAGTATAGCATTAAAATGACAGCTCCACTGCAGTACTTAATGACTCAAACTATTCCATGGTTGCACAGATTAGGTGGAATATGTGGGGTGAAAAATGTATAGTTTAGCAACTAGCATCTTAGCCCGTGGTTCATCGTGAATTAATGCCCAAGTACTTGTACAGATACTTCACATTTGCAAACAAACCAAAAAAATACTGATTTTGGAATGTAATATATTGAATGAAATATTGGAATGTATTTTTAGGGTGTACAGTTGTTGAGCTGTCCCTGCACACCAACATATAATTACTGTCAGGCTTAAGGTAAAGCCCAATGAATTAATGTATTTAGAAAACAAGAAAACATTGTTTACAGGTACTTAGAAATAGTACGCGTGATGAGAGAATTTGACTTCACTTTTTCTAATGGAGTCAAGGTCTGAGCTCATGTCCTTTTGGATCTGCCATCTTCTTTAAATGGTTGTGACCTCAGATTGTGTGGGTTGTCACTGGATCCCCCAGGTTCCTTGCAAGCCCATGATGGCTAGGACCACCTCGAAGCACAACGGTAATTCATTTTCTGGGTTGAAATGTCAGCTGGTTTATTAATACGTAAAGATGATAGAGATGAGCTGATACGGTAGTTATAATTAGCTGCTGCCTGAAGTGCAGCGGTGAAATAAAACCGAGTTTGTAATCTGCAGTTTGCTTGATGCTTCCAAATTCATCTTCTAAAATTCTACCTCAACCATGACATTTAGAGTACAAGGGTGCTAACGGCAACAAACTCAAAGTTTACTAACTCAAAGTCTTTTTTGGTTCTTTTTTATTGTATCCATCAAGCATCTATGATTCCATAGGATGTTATTTATTCTGCAGAAGGTGCAATAGATCACCTTCACTGATTTGCACTTGACCTTGACAATATTCCATCCAAATAGGCCCAAATCATATTATGTAAATCATAAGCTGACTCTCACTTGTTTATATATACATTTCTATACTGTGACCATTGTGGACATACTTGGTATATGAACTCTTATTTCCTGTTCTGAACATAGTCACAGGGTGCAGTTTATGGTGACATTAGAACAAATTTAACTTATTTTTTTATGTTTAGCAGCGGTGTGAGTAGAAAAACATCATGTAACATGGGCCATGTATTGTTGACAAATAGTGTGCTCAAAACGTATTCCTTTAATCAAAACTAACCCAAACTTGCCTAAAAAAGGACAGGTATTTTCATATTATAGTCACTTCTATAGTTCTTTAACATTTAAATATGCAATTTCTCCACAAATTGTCACACCATTAAAATTAATAAGGTTTGAAATATTCTTTTGACTAAATGTGGTTTTATGAAACTAGAAATTATAGAAGGTTTGAAAACTTTAAACCTGGCATGTTATTGTGCTCTCCACAGAAAGCCCATTGAATTGGCTCCTGTGAACTGTATAATTTTTGCTGCTAATTCTGTAGGCTGCCTCAAGGTTTGTACCTCATAATTTCAGAATATGAATGTTACGTGACTCATGCCATTTCTTTTATATAACATTCATTGTTCACTCTCTTCAGACCTTCAAAACAAAAAAAGAAACAGTAGACCTCTATAGGGGTTCATGTTTACAAATTGTTGCAATCAACTTCCACACTGTTAACGATCTTGCAGGTCTTGATTTTAAGAATCCACACCCAGCAGGGATGCTGCTGTGTTAAATAACTGATTTGTTGTGTTTTTGTGATATAACAGGTCCTTTATTTTGACACAAGCCTATTTTACAAGTGTTTTAAGGTGGAATTGTAAATATAATGGACGATCGCTGTGCTTACCTCAGGTTACAGCATTACAGCATTGTTAATTCCTTCAATTACACTACGTGTGCCTGGATTTATTCCTTTGTGAAGCACCAAAGCATACAGGAATATAACAAGGTAAATATTGATTATTAAAACAAAAGCAGCCTGCAACAAAAGAATATTATCCTGATTTCCACTCATAGTGTACTAACACAGGAATAGCTTGATAAATTAGGTGGCATTTTCAGCGCCATGTAACAGAGGTCCTATATATTTAAATTTGACACCTTAACAGCCATATCTGAAGGGGAATCAGAAGTTCCTAAGTGGCTCCATCAGGAGGTTGGCCTCTTCAGAGCGAAGGTCAAGCCCTGAAGTCTGGACATGGCCAGTTCCAGGCTATGTCATAAGCTGGCTAATGGATGGTCAACATTCAGGAAGCAGCCGTGCACAGCAGGCCGGGTACCAGAGGGCTGGGCGGGTCGGAGTCCGTCTGGCTTGCTGCCCGAACAGTGTTTTAAATGACTCCCTCCTCCAGTTTGTGTTAACTCAGCCGTGAAGCACTGTGTTGGGGCCCTGACTTGCAGGGCTTGTGCTGCGAAAGAGGGTGGATCTCCATGGCAGAGCGCATTCCTGCAGAAAAGCCACACCGCCCTTGCCACCTGTGTGCGGGGGATGAGAGCTCCTAGCACTGAGGAAAAAGTGGATTAACCATTGGCATGTCCACAACTGGGGGGTATACCATTTCTAATTTAAATAGAAAAGTAGAAGATTTGGATGCTGGGTTACTGTTTTTGAGAAACAACCTGGGATTGTTAATGACCAGAGAGAGTCAGGACCTCACTTACATCTCTTCCAAAGGATGGCACCTTTTTTACTGTATAATGTCCCCATCACTATACTGGGGCATTAGGGCCCACGCACACTGCAGGGTGAGCGCCCCCTTCTGGCCTCACTAACACCTCTTCCAGCAGCAACCTTAGTTTTTCCCAGGAGTCTCCCATCCAGGTACTGACCAGGCTCACACCTGTGGAGTTTCAGTGGGCTGCCAGCTGTGAGTTGCAGGGTGATGTGGCTTCTGGCAGACCAAAGTACACACGGTTGTATAACATAGAATAGATTTACGGAATAAATCCATTATGTACCGTGATACCTTTTTCATTAAGTGGATAAAATCTTAGTAAATTCTATTGGAAATGATCAAGGCATACCTTAAATTTGTATCTTAATTTAAAAGTTGAATGCTAATTTTGCTTTTCGCCCAGAAGCATTTTGCAAAGTATTTTACTTTCCTAGCAAAATCCCAAAATCGAAATCTCACAAAAATGCTGCTGAAAATGTCAGGCCCTGGCCATGATGCCTATTATCTGTGAAGAGACAGGAAAATCATCTGCTGCTGACTTTAGCAGGATCACCCTACTGCTTTATAATACAGTATGCTCTGGTTTTAGTTCTTGACAGTATTTAATGAATTTAAAAAATTTGCTACACAGACAAATATCTCATATTGAATTTTAGATTGCAGTTTTAAATGGTAGTCATTTCTTTGCTTTATTTTCCATTACCCATAACATAAATATATAATAATGTTTAAAACGGTTTTATATCAATTCCTATCCCACAACTCCCAATTCGAGATGAGGTTAGGCAGCACTTAACGAGGTGATGAAAGCCATCATCCAAAAGTAGAACAACAATGTAGCAGGAGGTGATGGAATTCTTGCTGAAGTTTTCAAGCCTGTCAATTGCAGGGAGAATGTCGGAAGCATCATCTCTCTGCTTAGCATTAACCTTACAAAGGTGAGGCACTGTGAGGCACCCTGGCCTATGCTGCTGAAATGTAGCTGGACCTCCAGCAATTTGTCAGCCACCTTCATCAGCTTTATGACGAGCGTATGCAGTTATCCTAGCTACTAGAAGACCAACCAGGTGTAAAGAGTAAAGCAAAGGATTGTCAAGGGCCCAACTCTGTTTTCAAAGGTTGAGTGCCATGCTCGACTTGATAACAGGCAAGCTCCCTATTGGAGTGTGGCTCACTTTACTGAATGGATCTTATGTAGAATTCCAAGACTCCTGATATAAGATAAAGGATTTATTTACAGGAATGATAGGAGCTGGACTGGCACTGAGCTCCATCCTCCATGACCAGGACTTGGGCTTTTCCAGCTTTCCACAACATCTACCCCAGCTGTGACATCCTAACTGGACTAGGACGTTTGACTTTATGATCAGAGATCCCAGATTTATCAACACAAAATAGACCTGGATATTCCACAATAAGATCAGAGATCCCACATTGATCAACCCTAGCTCGACCAGGATATTCCACTATGCAGTCAGAAATCCCAGATTTATCAGCTCAGTGACTGGACATACCCGCACACTCACTACACATCTGCTTTCACATACCTGTTCCAACATGGCTCAAACATAGTGTACACAGTCTCACTATCCATTATAATATCTCACTACACTATACTGCCTCATTACACATGGCTCATGCCTGGAGGGGGAGGCAAACCATTGGGAGTCAGACTCCAGAGTTTTCCTCTTCTCCTAATGGAGTTTTGTGTTTTTATCTCCTTTATGCCTGATGGTTACACTGTAATTATAAGCTACCCAAATTATTTTACATAATCTTCCACTAACTTCCTTGATTGTATAACTACTTGTATGGTCTGTGTAAGTATCTGTGAAAGTGATTGGATGTTTTACGTAAATAAAATTTAATTGAAAAAGATGTTATATCCTCCATTTACAGTTAACGTTAGGTCTAGGAGATGATGGCTGGGATATTGAGCCTGTCCTAATGCTGAATTTTTTTTTTCTTGATGCAGGCTTATAAGGACACATTACAGACTCAGCTAATGGGGGCTGCAAATCAAAAAACAAGTATAACAGCTGTCGGGGCTGAACTTACAGAAGAGAAACTTCGCCATTTTCAGGAGGAACAGGTCGTCCAACTGTATGAACTAATGCAGGAAGCAACAAAACCCAACCAGCAGTTCAGCATTCAAGATGATAGCCCGAACAAGTAGAGGCTGAGACGCACACTTGAGATGCTGTGTTCCTTATAGAGCAGAATGTGTCATTTGAGCCCAGGATAAAGGTTTCCTGCTTTGAAATGTCTTTAAGTGGGGGCACTTTTGTACATTTTCTGCTTAATTGTTACCATTAAAATGTGGAATTAAATTGAAGTATGCTGAAAGGCTGTTGAAATACAATTCTTCAAAATTACTTTTCTTATTTGTTTCTGGGGGCAGGGAGCTCTTCTTGTTTGAAGAAGGAAGTGAATGAATGGAAGCTAATATATGTAATAATTTACATTTATTAGCTCAAATTTGCAGTGTCTTCCACAGGGTTACACCACTGTTCCTTGGCTTGTCAAGATAGGAGGCATCGCCAAGTGTTTGTGCCACTTTCGTCAGCAACAACCTGCTCACTCTTACTGACATACTATGCCATCAGAAACTTCCAAGAACTTTCCTTGGTCATTGAAATAGCTACATTGATGGGTACATGGAAAGTTTTAAAAATAAAAAAAGGCTGCAATTTTAATATGAGTACCTCTTAGCAGGAACAAATATCTACCCTTGTTATTGGAAGGAAGATTGCATTTACTTCTTTTAACAAAAACACAGAAATTGAGATTCAGTTTTAAAAAGAGGTGTCCCAGTACCTGAGGACACAAATTAAGGAGTGGGAGCCAGAAATGATTTAATTGTTATTAAGGCCTTTGTCTTCTAGTTGGTATGTTCAGAGGCTTGTTGGTTGACCCAAATCTTAATACTTAATAAGGAAAACATGCTATACAAAACTGTGCTTCATTTGGCAGAGTGGGGACTTTTAGGAATATATTGAAATGTTTTGTTTTTCATTATTTCCTGAAACACACATAACAGCTATCGTTTCTATTACAACATGGACAGAAAATAATTGCAAGGCTCAAGCTGCTCTGTACTGTATGGGATATAGAATTATGAGTAAGATCTGCATCAGTCACTCTACAGCTACACAAAAAATGAATGTGACGGGATCGATATCCTTCTAGACATGAGAAGGTCATGTCATCTGAGCAGCGCTGACAATGAAAGGAAAAATCTGACACCATAGGGATTAACCATTGAGCAAAATGGTCATATCAGGACAACTTAAAAAGAAAACACTGATAAAAGGCTGTATTTAGAAACATTTTATTGTAGTTTTGCAGTAGGAAGGGTTTGAAAAATCAAAGTGTTAAGATGAAGTTGAAATCTTAATGAAGCATGGACAGAAGTCATATTGGTTTGCTTTTTTAATTTAATTTTAAAATTATGGTGTATATATCAAATATAGCCCATGTATTGAATTTGTGGTAAAATAAGGGTATTATTCTGTACATACACTGAATCAAAAGCATGCTTACACCAATAAATACAGCATATGTAGATTTTGTAGGCTTTTAAGTAATTGATCAATCATGATTGTCTATGATACGCTCAAGTAGAAGTAGAAACTATATTTTGTTTGCTAGCCAACAAACAACAAAGCAAAACTACGCTTTGTTTGCTCTACAGAGTGGTTGTCTGAATTGCATGGCATCATGAATTCACAGAATTCTCAAGGATAACATTAATTCTCAAACATGTATAAACTTGGTTCTGAATCCCTTGCATTTCAACAAAAAAGAAAACAGCAGCAATAGACTAATTAGATTGGATTTTAATTCAATTAAAAATGTGAACAGTAATAAACCCCCATTTATGTATTATGCCACAATGAAAGTATACTAGCAAAGCAAAAGCCTCTGATGTACTGACCTCCCCTGTGATTTCTCAGCCATGCTGTAGACCTATTTACCCCCTGTCCCTGTGTGCGTCATGAAATTCTTTTTAGCATTTTCAGACAAAGCATTTCTGGCTTTTTAAATTCTTCAGTGCTGCCAATACCAAAAAAAACTACCAGAACTACCATATGGTCTGGAGCATTAGGCAGGGGCTATGCCACCCTCAGAACCAATACAAGAGCGTTTGTAATTGGTTTTACTAACTTTTGAGCTTTTTAGTCAGCAGAATGCCATACAAACACTATTCTAGAGAAATGCAATGTATTATCTTAAAGTTGGATTGGCCACAATGCCTAGTGTCCTTAAACCAGTTATATCATAGATCAAATTTGGAATTTTACAGCAGTACATCTCCACAACGCCTCTCCTCCCTGCACCTGTGATCTGGTGAAATACCTAGAGTTACTGCTTGGGCAGACACTTCTTAAAACGCCTGTGGCTCTTCTAGTACTCTTGAACTGAAAAACTCTTACTCTTACTCCAGGGGACTTTTCAGAAACATTTCAGGTTATTCAACAAAGTATCCCTGTGGTGCTTCTTCAAATGCAATTAAACTCTATGCACGGCAAACCCAAGCACAAGAAAAAGCAGCAGGTAATTTCTCAGGCCCGAGAAGAGGTGAACAAAACATTCAACAGTTTAATTTTTCTGTAATGGGTTTAGCCACTTTCCGTCTCCTGATGATCAGGACAAGTCTGAACACTATTAAAGTGCTGTCTGCGTTCAAAACTTCCTTTTCTCAGACAGACCTTGATGAATGGTACACTCTAGCATTTCACTGAATTCAAAAAAGCCAAATGTAGCAGCTGGAGAGGAATATTGTGGCCAGTTCTGCCAGCTGTTAGTCTCAAACCTTTTTACATCTAACGACCAACATGGGGAGTGTGTGATATTGGAGTGTTGTCATCAAGTTTCCAGTCACAGTCTATGTTCTAATATTAATGAAGTTTTCAAGTCTCTTTGGTGATGTGAAATTACTTTTTGGTAATTAACTTCCTTTTACAAATGAGGTCTTCCGTTAAGAAAAATCATTAACTCTTATTTGCCCTTTTATTATAACTGGCTAATGTGTCTCAAGATTGGTCTTTTCGAGACAGCATAGTGAAATATATGTACACATAACAATAGTGCTCTTTTTATGGACTGTTGAACCACTTGTTTAATTGTTACCTACCAGCAGGACCCCTAGCAAAGGAAGGAGAATGATTATTATAAATCCTTTTAACAAGCCACAAAAAGATAAGAGAGGGAATGGCCTAGTCATACTGTTATATATGAACACATAATCTATCATACTCTTTTAAGAACCACAAGGTATACAATACACTGATGGCTCCTGCCAATAATAGCAACAATATTGTTTTAAAACGATAAGAAGAGAGACGGGCAATCCAAAACTTTTACTGAGCTTTAGATATCATAAGGATAAAACATAATACATTTATAGAATTTATCAAGGTCTGAATTGACTATGAAGAATGAAGGTTAAGCAAGGTTTTTTCTTGTTGATCTACTTTTATACTTTTCTGTAACCTCAAAATCAAACACGTTTTTTTTCTTTGTCCATCCATAGGGATCTTCTGCAACGCAGGTGGGAACTATATATGACATAGCCAAACCAAATGGACTAACTGGACATGGGTATATCTTTATCTGAAAAATATACTGTACAAACCTCAGAGAGCATTGGATTTAAAAGCTTATGGAGTATTGAAAAGAGAAACCCTAGCTATGTTTTGGAAACCAAAGCGGACTGAGATTCATCTATATCTATGGGGTTTTGAAAGTGGTACTTTTTGCATCTGTGCCCTCTGCTATCAATATACAAACTCGTGTTGAGGTGTGTGCACTCAATGGGACTCTATTTCTGTAACAATCTGTATAAGTGACTATTTATAGAACACCAGATAGGAGTACATTATAATATAACCAGGGTCTCTTGCAGGGTTGGGGTCTTTTCCATCAAACAGACCAAAATAAAGGATTGTGTTGGATCCATTCATATTCAGCTGTAAAACAAAACCAGAGAGAAAAAAATAATTATTAGAAACAGCTGAGATCACCTATGAGAGAATGAAACTCAAGCAGGGCTATTCAATCAATCAAAACACTGCTAATTGGTAAAACTATTTAGAATACGAAACACACACTCATTTGGCTTGTTTATTGTACCACATAGACCAGAAACACACTTAAAATCAATTAAACAAACCTCTTGGATATACTGTACACTAGATAGAACGCAGTGTTGCATCGGTCTGCAACAGAGGATACACTGCTAAAATGGAAAATTGAAGCGACTTAAAAGCAGTCAATCTACAATAAGTTTCATTCAATTTCTATTTCAGTAGAGCACCAGAAGTCCCCGGGGTTATTAAGTTATCCTGAAAGCAGTCCTGAGACACTTTCACATTAACAAAAGAGGGAGCTGGAGGCCGAGGCAGACAACCACACAGCTGTCTTGATCAGTTAGCCTCTTCCTGTCACAGAGCTAGCGCAGTACGACTGCACAATGCTGCTCGTCTTCCATCGTCATTGTGCTTGCCTTACTGAATGTTCCTGTAATTTTATTGTACTGGCATCTGATCAAATTTATTGTTTCCTTCGTACTTACACTTATTGTAAAAACAACCTCTGTATTCATTGCGAGTTGCCCTAGATAAGGGCACGTGCTATGCAAATAATCACCATCACCACATCATCTCTTTTACTTCCTTGTAAACTGACAGCAGAGCAGGATGGTACTTACAGCTTGGTTCCAAATTAAAAGGAGTCTACATAATGGGCGATTTCCAATATGAAATAAGTAACAAGCTATTTAAAAAAAATAAGCGGCGGATTTATAGGTAACATTTTCATCTCAGATTTTGGATTGATAAATTATGTAATGCATTTCTCCGATTCTAATCAAGATCTCATACCCTCAAGATCTACCCAGAAGTTGTGAGATGCATGTACTTTACCCTTTGATTTTACAGTTTTTGCATGGTGCATTGTTATATTATCTGGTCTCACTCTTATTAATCATTGCTCTGTCTAGAATGTTATGTGAAGATGTGTTGAGTGGTTGCTATCTATTATTGGTTTTCTGTTGTTTATTTGTATTGTATGAGCTCACCAAACCAGATCCCATTGTTATGTTATATTGTACTGAACTTAAATTAATTTGAAGGAATTAAAGGTTCACAAGAGAACAGAACCAAACAATGACATGCATACAAAAAAACAGACTCTGAAACACTAAAAGAAAAAAAACAGAAAGGCTGAAAGAACAAGGGTTTGAACAAAATAAAAAGCATCTGTGCAATTTGTGAAATTCAGTTAGGAAGCCCTTTTTCTTCACTGGCACTGTGACGTATCAGGTAATAACGGATTTAATTAGCACCCTCAGCTAACCGAGTGCACTATAGCACGAGAGGTAAGAACAAGCAAACTGATCTGTTCACATGGTCTTCACAGTAATGAAACTGGCTCCACCTGGATCACATTCAAACACAGCCAGCGTTGTTCCTTGATTCTCCAAAGAATAGAAAAATCATTTCTTTCATTTGATTTGTGTCCTCTAGGCAATGTTAGAAAGCATAAAATACTACAGAGTCAGAACCAAAATGTGAAAAATAAAAGATGAAAAAATGCAACTGACTTTTCAGTTCCTTAAGTTGGATGTCACATATCAAACCGAGTGAGGAGGCGGCACCAAGCAGCTACTGTGCTTTATAGCGCAATGGAATTCTCAAGCTAATGAAGAACAACTCCTTAAAAATTGATTTTTCATAATAGTGATATATAAGGAAACTGAGGAGCATCAAAAATAAACCATGAACACTGATTCCCCATTGGTCTTTGGCTGGTTTGCAGACTCAGAATAATCACTTCAATCCTACCTGCTCCTATCAAGAAAGCAGCTATGTTTGCAAACCTGTACTTGTTTATGCAGTCTTTCAGAAAAACAAACCATCCTGCTAAACTTTGAAATGTAACAAAACCCCAAACATTTATGATACATTCACTCCTGTGATCTCCAATAGATTGCTCTTTTGTATTTTTGCTGCAGTGTGATGTAATTGTTGCAGCTAATTGTATAATTGTATAAGATTCCAAGAGGTAGTAACTTACAAATCTTGACATTTTACACAAAGAAATTAAATTCTAGTATTCTCCTGTATTTTGGACATTATTGGATAACCTGAACATTTTGTTTATATTTGTTCGGTTTCATTGCACTTCATATATCTACATAAAATTATGCAAATAATCTATTTAAGGTCATTTTGCTGCTGATAAGCAATGATAGACCATTGACTTTAAAGAGCATTGCAAGCATGCTTTCAGAAATTACTCACGCTGCCTCTTCATACTATGAAGAACCTCTGTAATCAAGTGCTCTTGATATTTAAAAGGATAATTTAATGCAAACACTCAAGTATAACCTATACCCTTCGACTAGAGTGTGCATGAACAGTGTGGGGAATCTGATCATTTTAATGTTTTGTACGTGATAACCTTCTACCACTGTTTTTTTAAAATTCTTTAAAGCTGAAACAAAGCAATACAGAAAAACATCCTGAAACTGGCATAAACAATTGTCGTCTTGGAGAGCCACAGAAAACTGTCACAGGAGCTCTCAACATCTCTATTTTTTTTCTTAATGTATAAAACCACTTGGAGAAAAGAAACAAAGCCACTTTTGCTCACAGATGAAGACTGACTTGAAAGCAACTGAATGCAGAGATTTGATTTCAGGCACCTACAGTAAGTTTACACAAAGTGTTCAAAAGCAAAGCTATCACATTCATACAATGGGACTGTATGACTGAAAAGCTATTCAGACAAACTCAGACATCAGGACAATTTCCATAAATAACTAGACCTTACATGGCCGTGACAATGCAATTATAGCATCACCAAGAGCACAATAAATACTATTCTTGTTCAACAGCTTCTGTAACACTACAGACCTGTTTAATGGAGGATGTTTTTAATGGATCACTAAACAATACAATAGACTAATTGTACACAAAAATTAACATTTGCTGTAGTTGACTAGGTAATCCGACTTAAGTGTCTGCTACAATTAGTGCCAAACCATACATTTAGCCCATATTGACAATTTTCTTGATTTTGTATTCAAAATCATATGGAAAGGAAATGCTACTGTTTTATACAAATGTTTTGTACTTGGGCTTCACTGATATCGCCACCTCCAATTTAATGATAAACAGTTGCAGATCATAATTTTTGGTTTTAGGTAAATTGTGAGGTTATGCATAAAAATGCCTTCAATATGTCATACATATTCAATTATGCTTTTGAACATTTAGAAACAATATATTTGCTTATGACCAGTGAACTTATTCAAAGGAAACTATGCAGCCGGGAATGGCCTCAAACTGAAACTGCAGCTGAGGTGCCCAATAATATAAAGACCCATGAACTGCAAAGACTAATCAACAGCTTGTCAAGAAGCAGCAGTCAAGCCGAGCAGGTGACACAACTCTAGGTACACAGGACTCCTTACAAAACGATCAGCAAAGTTGTCCAAATAAACACTCAACATTATCGAAACTGCAGAGGACTGTGAAGTAATAATGATGAACGCAGTTAAAATTGAAAGTTATTAGATAAAAGACTGGCAGTTCACTGGTTTCATTGTTCTGTATGAAATACGTTTTAAATATGTATTATTAACCTGTTTGCCAAAAAAGTAGATGTTTATGGTTTATTATTAAAGGCTTTAGTATGCAAACAATATCACCTATTAATAACGCATTTAGTTTTATTGCACAAGTACTTCTTTAGTGTATACAGTGCACTGTATACGGTACATGTCAATATTCTTTTCAATCTCAATAGTGGTTTAATGCTCATACTGCAGATTGAACAGCAGGTCATGTTTAATACTGTAGTAGTTCAGGTGGGTAGCTGCGTCAGCATGTGTAGGCTGCAAGTGAACAAGTAATAGGTTTATTCCATGCTGAAAAAAAGAAGAAAGAAAACACAACGTTTCGGCCGTGGAGCCTTCTTCAGGTGTTGCTCACACCTGACTAGCAATCTTGTTGCTCACACCTGAAGAAGACTCCACGGCCGAAACGTTGTGTTTTCTTTCTTCTTTTTTTCCAGCATGGAATAAACCTATTACTTGTTTAATACTGTACTGGTTGGGATTATTGCTTCTAGTATGAATATCAACCCCTTAAAAACAAAACACACGCTGATAAAAAGGGTGCTGGTATACTGCCCCATCCATATCAGCTCTCCACACTAACTCACAATCTGAATTAAACCGAAAATGCAGACTGCTATTAGTTACCATCATCACGGTCATTTCACATCTCATACTCTGCTTCCACAGTGACCCTGTGATGCCGAGACCCTGTCACTCTAAACCAGTGGTTCCCCAAACCTAGCACTTTCTCTTCCAGGTCTTTCTTTGCGAGATTCTTAATCACAGGCCTACTGATGACCAATTGCGGCCAACACAGCAGGTCTTCGCAGCGAAGGTTCAAGCCACTTCCACACAGCTGCCTGAGGGGGCCGCAGTTGTGCGCCCCTGACGTAACTAGCTTCTCATCTCCAGTCGGGGAAACGGCAGCTCCTGATGCAGGAGCACAGGCACTCTCGAAACTTTCCACCACACAGTACAAGGTTTCCTCTTTTACCCACGTCTCGATTCTAATAATCCGTTGACTCTGCTGTCGATGATTCAATTTGACCCTGGCATTAAATTCTGAAGCACTGTAATTACATTTTACTCGATTTCCATCCAAATTCCTGATGCGAACTTTTCACAGACAGCTCAGTGTTATTGCTTTGTTTTTGACTTCCTGTGAACAGATTCAGATTCTGCTGCTCCGCAGGAAAATGCAACAGCAGAACATATATGAATTATTTAAAGGCAATATTTTGTTTGTCATTATTATGAGAAATTCTCTCACTGACTGACTACCAATCTTGTTAGGCTACCATTTCAATCTTACATGTTTTTTCTTTCTTACTCATAAATTGATTTGCAACTATAAAGTCTGAAAGCATCACAGAGGCCTAACTCAGCCCAGTTCATGGCTCTCAGGTCCCTCATTCCTTTCCTGAAGGATGTTAAAGCTACAGTATACTGAAACACAATTAATGAAATATCCTGCTGAAAGTTCGTCTGTACGGATGAAGAAATCAAGAGTTTTATTTTTAGGTGGTTTGATCCACATCATGTTGGGATTTGCCTCAGAATGCTGGAGAATACATATATAAAACTGGGACATTTAATCTTCTGCTTTCAATCATAATGGTTTAAGAAGAGTTTACTCAGAAGAAAAATATTTAGGAACAAATATACTGTATAGTTATTTGGAGACCAAAGTAAATCCTATAATTGATTCCAATATGCTATCAATAAAGACAAATATGATTCACCTTTATAATAAAACAACAGCTATTGCATGATAAATATTACGCAGTGTGCATAAAATGAAAACTAGTACTGCAAAAACTAATTTAATTTTGTGTTCAAAGCTTCTGGGCACCCTCACATTAACATTTTGAGCACCCACACTCTGCTTCCTTTACAGCAGGCAAACCGGCAGCACTTGAGTCTATTTATTGAGTTCACCCTTGGCATGAGAGCTGGACAAGTGGCATAGCGGAGCTCCATACTATCTAGGGACTGGCGCTGTCCGGCTCGCAGCCCGCAGGTGACCGATCAGACCCTGGTAGAGGAAGAACGGATATGCACCCTTCACACTTGTAGGATTCAGATTCTGAAACCCACTCCTAGTGTCATATTTTTGCACAACCATCAAGACACAGTTTTATTTTCCACTAGCAGCAATAACAGCATTCAAGTCCATCTATGTGAATGCTGAAGTCTACAGAGTTAAATTCTGGGGACTTAACAGATAGAATAACTGCACTCCCTTGTTGCACAAACTCATTTGCAGATTGCGAAGGTTCATGATTCTGCTGGAATACAAATGCCTGCCTAATAAGCCTTCTTGCGCTGGGTAATTTATGAAAGAGGACAATATCTTAAGGTTTTTCAGAACTTATTGATTCTCCAGCAGAACAAAGGCTTCCAGTGCCTGGAGCAGAATGATCTCACAACGCGATGCATCGGCTTACATGTTTAACACCCAGCCTGAGAAACTCTTCTTTAAATTCTTCCTCTTTCCATCTCTGGATATTAAGCTTGTTTGATTATTGTCAAATTACTTGCTGGTGAATTTTGTAACCATATTTTCTCAATTCTTGCATCAAATCTTTTGCAGTAATTTAAGTTTTACTCTAACTATTCATTTTCCTTACTTGCAGATATCTTGCTTGGTCTTTTGTAAGAAATAGGTTACAAATGAAACCTGGTTGGACAACGCTGTTCTGTCTATCTCGTAATAATACAGCATGCTGTGCTTGAGAGAAAAGAGTAATTTTGTTTGTTTTTTTATCTCATTTGCTTAGGCATCTGAGTAATTTTGAGATTGCAGCTGTGCATTTTGGTTTTAACCATTTCTGTTGCTGTTTTGAATCCCACATTTCCAGAACTATGATAACTATGCCTTTATAATACAGTAGTTCTAAAATGATGATTTGCAGTCACAATAGCTGCCAACATGTAGGAATAAACAGGTTTCATAAAAAATGTTGATAGTTCAAATACTTCTGTTCAAGTTTTAATGTAATCTTAATGTCATTTAATGTGTGCTACACTGTTTTAATATACAAGTTAATTTTCACATTTATGTTTCAACAGAATAATTAGAACCTACAATGTTTATTACATATTTTAGTTTCTAATAGTGTATTGTACTTATACATGTTAACACAAATGTAAATTAAACAGAAAAAGGCTGTTAACAGAAACTGTTCCATGGGGCCAGGAATTATCATCTGATTAAAGATTTTATGATTGTGACGAATCAACCTAAAAACACAATTTTTCATCTTCGCTTCGATATCTTTTCAAACAATGATGTTCTCCATTTCCCAGTTCAGAGTAAGTTTGTTAGGCCAGGAAATAAGATGTCAAGCTACAGAGCATTATTCAGGCATTTCTTTAGACGTTTCAAGGAAGAAGCAGGAATTAAGGAAGCAGCTTATTTTTCTGCCCTTCGCACTCTGAAGCGAGCCCACACCCAAACCTCTTCAGTGAACATGACAAACCTATTCTCTGAACATCTAGCAAATCCCTTAGAAACCTAGGATGGGAAATACTTGCACATTTGCTGTAAAAATCTAACACGTCCCTTACTTTCTCACACCATAAGGAACAAATTGCAATTTCACCCCAGATCTACATTCTAAATAATAAAATGGGAATGTTTAAAAAACAATCACAGGACCAATCAATTAAAGGTACTATATTGTGCTAACAAAGAGCAAAAATACTATAGCATGTCTTTTTCAATTCACTGGGTAATTTTTCTTGAATTAAAAATAGTTATTTGGACAAAAAAACACGTTACTGAATTTGTTACTGAAGAGTTCGCGTGATCATTTCAAATGAATGCTGTTTCCTTGAGCAGCAAGATTAATCTTGAGCTCCCCTGGGAATATCCAGGCCTGGTTAATAAGCAAGGCAGGACTGGAGCTTTCAGCATGGAAACGTGCATCTCAGTCAGGGCTTCTGTCGGGTTCAAATAGAGTGCTCATGGGAAGGCCAGGCTCCTTCCCACGTTTCACTCCGCTAGGACTGAAACGCGTGCGCTGAAGCACGAAGAGTGAACTCGATTCCAACTGTATGACCGCACCTTTCTTCCCGAACATCACAATTTCTGAAAAGACACACAAGCATTTCCATTGACAGCTACTGGTTTGACCTAGCCTTCTGTTTCTCATGCAAACACAATTAAGGGAAGAGCTTCAAAAACAGTCCATTTCTTAGGAGTCCTCATGTCCCATACAATTCTAATAACGAATTTTGTGATTTATAGGCACATATACTGGACAACCTCGGCTGGCACAGTGGAGCACTGGTTAGTCCAAAGACACACTGGTAGGTTAATGTGCTTGTGGGGAAACTGGCCCTGGCGAGAGTGCGTGAGATCAGGGTGGACCCTGCCTTGCTCCTGTTCTTTGCTGTGATAGGCTCCAGCTGCCCCAACAATCCTAGGTGGGAAGAAGCTGTTAGAAAATGGCCGGATGGATAAACAAAATTTGACAAACTATGAAAACCCTTAAAAAATATTTGTAGCAAGAAGGGAAAGGACATCATGAGAGGTGGATTATTCACATAAACGAATGAATTACCAACTCATTCCCGCCACTTTCTGGAGGCAACTACCACTGCCACATTGCCTCCCTTTTCACACCATGGGAGAGAACAAGAACAGTCTGCAGAAATCATGGTTTAAAGAGCAGAACGTTTCACACAGTGCCTGAAAGGGGATGCAAATTCTGTGAATGCCATGAACACAAGAACGGAAATTTAAATACAAGATGGGAATCTTACAATTAACAGCATGCAAAGAAAGAACATGTCTGGGAAGTAACCGCATATCTTGGTTTGCAAACAAATATTTGTTTGGAGAAAATAATGCCCTTCTCTCACTCATCAGATCTCAATCTGAAAATGCATGTTTTGGATAATTGTATTTGCAGCTGTACTGTCCTTTACTGTCCTAATGCAATAGTTATAGTCTCCTTTGAAGCAAGTGAGAGAAATTTCTAAAAAGTCCCTAATGGCCCTTTAGGGGTTACATCCCACAAAGAGTAAGGCTATAATGATCCATGCAAAATGGCTTTGCTATATGTGGATCACAGACCAAAAAAGGAAATACAAAAGTTAGTGCTTAAGGCCCTATATAAGACAGGCACATTTCATCATGATAAATGAATAAGCTTATGAACACTTGATTGTGCTTGGCATACTGATAGCAGGCATTTAGTCATTGTCACAGATTAGTTGCTTATTCTGAATTGCTCATTTAATACTTGTTTCTACTTCTTTGTTCTGCTGCCAAGGTGTACCCTGCACAAATTTCAGTACTTTACTGCTTATGTATAGTAAATCTCCAAGGAATATTCTAACTCCCCTTCAAAGCAAACAACATGCTGTCTTTCCCCCTTTTTTTTTTTTTTTAAGTGCAGCACCTATGTAGAAATTGTAACAAAGCTCGCCTTAACCTTGTCAGAGGGGATCAGAGGCAAAAGACAGAGTGCTGGAAGCTGGAAGAGACTGCTGTGTTATACTGCATTTCACATTATTCTCCACATAAGATGCAGCTGATGCTTATGAGATTTAAGTGCCCATGATTAGACAAAATGCAGTGCCATGCTCACAATAAACTCTGCAGAAAAGCACAGGAAATACAGAGTTAGAGATTATTTAGGACTGGGCAAATAGCAAACACAATCAATACAGACAAGTGGAAAGTCATAAATGCAGTAAGAATGCACATTATAAAGATCAGACTGGTGGTGCTGAACTTGAAGAACCCATTTCTGAAAGGTATCTATGTTGATTAGTCATCTCCCTCATCTAACAAGGGGGAAAAATGATCAAGTGTAACAGGACAGTTGGATATTTAGTGGGAAAGGCAGAATAAATTAGATAAGGCCCCGGCAAGATCTCATTTTGAAAACTGTGCGCATCAAAGGTGATCCTGGCGTGGAAAGAATGCAGGAAGCAGATACCTGAATTATTTCTGGTCTGAAAAACCAACAGGTTAAAGAAGCTGAGTGTGTGAAATTTTAAACAGAAGTGATGACAAGGAATTTTGTCAATTTTGTAATAACCCAGCAGACAACTTTAGGTTAAGACAGAGACCCAGGAGTACATTGGCAAAAGACGAGGAAGTACTCTTAAGAGTGACAAGTGGCTCGTGTTTATTCTGAGGATGCCGGGTGAAGCTGGCTGCCTTGGTCTTCAGCTGCAGGAGTTTCTTGTATCAATACAATGCAAACACAAAGCAATCAAGACGGGCTTCAAAAGGTTAAGATCAGTGGAAGCTGCCTGATGTTCTCGTTACAATAGTTCAGTGGTTCTCAACCCTAGCCACAGAGGACATCTTCTCAGTTTGGATTTCTTAACAACTGTACACTTCTTCACTGAGGCTAATTGGGTCCTTGTAAATGAACGTACGGATTGATTAGACCTCTCTGCAATCAGTCTTTGGTTTCAAAAATACTATTATGTACAGATATTGTACATCCATGCATCGACTTTCTGTCCGAACTGCTCTTAATAGTTGACCAATTAATGGTGTTAACTATTTTGTTATACCCTCTGGAATAGACAATTGTGTGTTTTTCATGTCTCGGACCAAAGCTTCAAACCCTGTACCTGAACCCTAGAGTAAATGAGATGTAAACAGACTAATGTAACCCTGCCCCCCCACAATATGACCACGCCCACATCACGTAACCACACCCACTTTCCATGACCACACCCACCGCTGTCCAACAGTGTTAAGAACTCCTGCAATAATATCACTCTGGACTAAAGCAGAGGTGAGTGGCAGCTTAATTTAGGAAAGCCTACAGTTGTAATGAACATACTAAAGTCTATTTCAATACCTTGCAGAGAGTCAACATGATTTTAGGATTTCATATTATTCAGTTGTGCAAATATTTATATATAGTCTGAACCAGAGCCCAGGAGAGTGGGGACATCAGTACAGTAGGGGACCGGATTTACTTCAAGAGTCCAAAAAATAAATGTTATAGCAAATACTTCCAAGTATTTTAAACAGTTGTTTGAGAGAAAAAACAAAACGAAAGAAATGACCACTACAAACAGTGGTATGTCCTGCTATTACAGGAAATTTACTGCAGCTCTGGTGTGGGAGTGTAGGGATGGTAGACATCACCACAGACTTCAGAGCAAGTTTGATGTATTGGTTACGAAGGTCTGTCCCCGCAGAGCCTTGCCACTGAAGCCACTTTCCCTTCATACTTCACAGCACACAGTGAATAACGTCCGGAGTTACCATGAAGAATAAAACGTTCCAATTAGGAAAATGAAGATATTCAGAACAGACACTTTGAAAATTAGAATCCAAACTTAAAAAAAACATCCAGATTTTGAATATGATCTGTTTGATGTAAGACTTAGTTTGAAGACTTACAGTAGTAACTCTTATGTAATAACTGATCAGTATTAGTCAATCATGACTGAACACCTTTTCTCAAACCAACAGGAGATCTACACTCCAAAACCAAACTCACCATAGCAACCACACGGGAACATCACAGAAACAATCAACGAGTACTCTTCAGGTCCATCAACTATCCACATCCAGTACCACAGCAGAAAATATGATTGAGTAATTGAGCTCCAGACTGCAGATTCCAGGTCAGTCAGCGATGACCTTGTCTCACTCGGTATGTGTTCAGCTTCCACAATACAACATGGGAAATTTACAAAGATACCACTTTCCATTTTATCTGTCAATACTTTGCTCTCAGTAGCTTGGAGACAAACCACAGTAAGTACTTAATGTAGCCCCTTACATTTAAAAAAAAAGAGAAACTACACATATACTAACTACATCTAATTTACGGACATGCATCAACCCAGAGAATACCAGTCCTGCCAGACACAAAGCTTCACAGTACAAGGCCAATACATCACTCAGGTATACTATGTCATCAATGCCGAGTTCATCAAAATGTACATACTGAGCACCAAAAAAATTCTATCACTTAGAGAGCCTTGCAAAAGTATTCCCTCTTCCAATATTGTCCCATTTTGTTAAATTACAAACGCTGCATTTTTTTTAATAGTCAATGTGTAAATAAAAGATTTATTTCTCGAATTAACCACTTTTAGGGCTGAATGAAGTCTACAAAAACTACAACAAAAAATCCATTTACATTGAAGAAACAGAAGGGAAGAGGTTTGCAAGGTTTTATATAACTAAAAACATTCACAAAGTTATTAACAGGAAAATGACTTTTTTGTAGCAGATGTACTAAGTTTACATTGATCATATGTCATGTAAATTCATTTAACGTATTACGGTAAATTACATTTCACTGGTATTTACTATGAACAGGGGGTGAGCCTTGAAAGTCACAGCTAATAGAATGGTCACCTTTGGAATCAATACAAGCTCTGTACATCTGCGACACATGCTTTGTACCAGGTGGAAGTATGTCCCATTCGTTTTATAGAGCCCAGACAAGCACGTCCCTGTTCACTGGTCTCCGAGCCCCAGAAGCCACTATATCCCAGCTGATCCCACACATGTTCGATGTTGTTCAGGTCTGGGGTGTATAGCATTTGTAGCATAACAAACTGATTCCCATCTGGCAAGAATTGCTACACGAGCAGCATGAGGACACGTGCTATTCTCTTGGTATGTTGCCACATCAAAATGAGCCCACAGTTAGGTCCCAGAACATGAGCGATGCAGTTTCATGCAGTCAGGTTGCAATCATTCACTGTAAATTCTGTTTTACCTCAACATTCGTTCCATGATCTTGAATCTTCCCAACAATTGGTCTGTTGTACAACACCTATCATATCATTCTGCATTCTGTTTCATACTTGCTGATGGTTCTACAGAAAACCTTGATTCATTACCAAAGAGGACTTAACTCAAGCACTGGTGAGACCACCCAAGGAGACTTATTGCAGTCCAATACATCCATTCCATAGAGGCACTGATCTTGATGTGGAGCTTACCGTTTTTTGCATGGAAGTAAAATAATATTCTAAAACTAAGCTCATTCATGAAGGCATAATTTTAAGCTAACATGAACAGCTTTTAAGATAATCAACAACAGCTTTACTGATTCTAACAAATTTCCAGACAAGGTACTTGAGAGACCTGATCCACAGTTCTACAGACTTTGGAGACATTTTTCATCCTGCTTTACTGGATGTTTTGGAGAGAATTCTTCCATTTCAAATTGTCTGCTTTCTGAGGAGGGTTTAGAATTACTTCACTTGAAAATAAAACCCTCACATATATTCAGAAAGCCAGATGAAATATTTTATTAACAATTCTGTGATAGTCCTCTTCTGTCAGTGTTTCTTTAGTTTGAATGACTTTTTTAACAGTATCCCCAAAACATGCATCGGCAGACAACACATTCTTTAGTGAAACTACATTCACTAAGTTTGTTCAGACTTTTACATTAGTCCATAACTCTTCTCCTGTTGAGCTTTTCACACTGTTTTGCCTAATCAAGCCTTTTTGCTTAATCACCTGACTGAAGCAACAATGTTACACAGCCACACATCCGCATACTGTACCTCAGCAGCTCTGAGGTGCTCTTTCCCTGTTGAATAAAACATTTGATTTTCTTATATTCCACTTTTGTGTGTTGTCCTATCGTGTTTGCTAAGCAGTACTATACAGGTGTCTTCAGCTTTTGATGAAAGTTTATCCCATATTATTTAGTCCTATGGAGACTTTCCACCAACAGTGGACTGATGTCTACTAATATTTATAACATCATGTTGTTCTATTTTATTGATAACATCTACATGGTAAACACTTTGGTAGATAATATACGTCTGGAATACTTCACCATTTTCCCCCGATTTCCAGATATGTTACGGTGGCACCGAACCCATTACAGAAGGTGACATCACCCCCTCAGAACGTGTTGAAATAGATTGTGATTCAGGCGATTCTCCGGGAGAAACAAACCAACAAAAAAGGCAAAGGGACAGTTTGGACCTACTCAAGGTAGAAAAGGAGACACATCAGTTCTCCTCAGACCGGCCATTTCGCCCAGCACACCGACCAACCCTTTCCATCATCAGCCCACTGCCTGAGCAGCTCTCAATCTCAATCCTGCCGGGAATGACCCTCTCAAACAGCCTAGCCCACACCTGCTCCATCCAGCTGAAACAAAACCTTTGTCGCCATGCATCAGTTATACTCTGGCTCTTATCATGGAATACTGAAACCATTTACCTTTGACTTACCAAGTACAGTAATTTAAACTGAATTTAAGGATAATGTTATATTATTTCACTTAATCTTGAATCGTGTATTGTTCTGGAATTGTGTTCTTCCAAACCACAGTGAGATTTTCATCAGAAACTAGTGATATTATCATTAAAACCTGAAACGCACTCCACTGACAAATCTCTGAGGGAGGCGCTCATCTCTTACTCTTTTCTATACCGAGAACTAGATTGTAAATTCTGTCAGAAAATCAGAAGCCATACGTTATATTTTTTTTTATTCGCTTCCACAGAATGCAAAAAAAAAATAGGAGTCCTTGTAAATATCTTAGAACTTTTCAATGGCAATATACTCTACTTGACTGCCTGTTTGGAGTTCACAATTACTCATTTGGGTTTACAGCATGTAAGCAAAGCTTTATATGGAAAAAAAATAAGTGAATAATCTTCAAAAGCACATTTTATAGATCCTGAGAAAAAGCACAGTATCAGTGCTTTAAATGTTGTTATTCTAAGGTAGAATTTACTGTCATTGGTGGATGACACATTGTATAATTTTAATGCGTTGTGAGCTCTACCTTTTGCTATACACTTATACAATACCAGATAAATAGAAAATAAAATGTGTTTACGTATCCTTTGTCATATAGCGATATTACATAGTCCAAAACTCCAACTCCTACGCAGGCCGATAAACCGGAGTGGGGCAGGAGGTCCTATCTTCACAATTGCTTTGAGTGCTTTGATAGTAGTGTGATTAAAGCTTCAGTTTTTCTGATGATTAATGCAGAGGATGGGGGTCAGACCGAGCCATTATAGTGAAGGCTGCCAACAGTGCTTCTGTGGTAAGACAACTGTAATTTATTAATTTATATGAATGTGTTCTATACACTCTTTTGAATGTTGGATCATAATACGTGTACACATTCCAAGAGAAAACTGCTTTTTCATATCCATAGTAATTAAACCAGTTAATTACCAAAAAGACCAGAGATTTTCCTCATACAAAAAGAACACCATTTCTTTTCAAGGCAGATAGATCACCTAAAACTATTGTGAACAGTATGCTATTATGTTCTCGGTTCACGGCTTATAGCGAATGGGCAAAGGTTCACTTGCCCTTCTTTCACAGAGGGCTTCCCAGTTGCAAAAAAGGCACAGCATATGGTACACAAAAAAATATAACAATCTGTTAACAAAAGAACCACAAATACCATTTAAAAGTATGACAAATTCTAGTAAAGAGGCAATGCTTCACAAAATTGACCCAGGCCTTCTTTAGGTGTCAAGTGAGGGTGTCACCTGAAAAAGGCTCCACGGCCGAAATGTTGTGTTTTCTTTCTTCTCTTTTCAGCATGGAATAAACCTTTACTTGTTCCTTTGCAGCCTACGCATGCTGATACAGCTCCCCACCTGAAGTAGATCATCAGATATACTAATAAATTGGGTCTCGCAGCTAACGCACACTGTACATACCTGACTGGTGATGTCTATTCTCCATGGGGTGACCTGTAGTCCATCACACCAGCCTCCTCGGCCATACAGCCATGTGCCATGCTCATTGGGCACAACCCCTTCCTTTACCGCCTCCGCACAACCAAAGGCAGTCCCTGGCAGAGACACAAAGGCATTTTACAACAGGATAAATCCGATTTCTCAGACTGGCGTCATTGTTCACAATTGAATTGTGCTGGGAAGACCAAAGCCATTATACTGTGGACAACAAGGCTAGGAGCTGCGTGAGAGAAATGAATCTCCCTTATTTCCGACAGACAGGGGGAGAGATTATGCAAGTGCCCTCATTGCCACAGCGCTACGGCAGACTGCTGCTCGGCCTTTTTCGACAACATGAAATCGGGATCGCCAAACAGCAAAACTAAATTCCAAGTAAACAAAAAAAAATTAAATCAGTTGCCTTAAAATAGGGGCTATAACTGACTGGCTGATGCTTTGTAAGGCAGCAGCCATCAACAACCTCAAATCGGCTCTCACTGGCCGCAATGCCTTAAATAATTAATAAGCTCAATAATGCTCTAGTCTGTGCTGTTAGGGAAGGTCAGGCCAGGCGGAACATGAAATATGGAAACAAAAGAAATGTGCCGCAAGGCATGATTTAGGTGAGCATGGTAAGCTTACAAACGAGAGCACTGCAGCAGGGCGTCTACAAAGGGTGTGGATTTCAAGCATGTTCAGTAAACGCAGAACACATGGTCTAAAAAACGTCAGTCAGAATTATACTGAATATATAGGATTGTTTTTGCTAAAGAATAAAATATGAACATTCTTGGTTAGGAGGAGCCACTCATGAGTGCAATGTGAAGACTTCCCTCGCCTGTTTTTCTTTGGTTGTTCTGATGCTCTAAATACATTACCCAACAAACAGAAGGACATGGTACCAGAACAAAAAAACAATTTAATTGATGAATAACAAGGCATGACTTTGGTGGATGGTGGAATAATGCAGAAAAACTCAGGATCTAAAGAATCAACAGGGCACAACGAAAAATCCGGTTATTTAGGTGGTTAAAGATTTCCATGAGAATTTCTATACAGTCCAAAACAACAGGCATGGTATCTGAATTAGTGAGTTTGATAAGGTCTTTTAACACAATTAAATAAACTTTCAGATCTTCAGCTGAAGTGGAATGCTGAAATGTATATATATATATAATATATAAAATATATATTTTCTATAATATATTATATTATAAATTTATATATATATAAAGACTAATAACTCAAATGTGTGCATAGTACTAAACAAAAGATTTCTATCAAATTAGAATTGAAATCTCACTTTCTTAAAGACAGCACTTACAGTGGCTATCAAAACTATTTTCTGTTCTGTATTTAGAATTAAGGAGGATCTGTAGAATGTTTTCACTTTTGACATGATAGAATGTCTTGCGTTGTTCAAAGGCAAAAAATCCCAATGAAACACATTAAGGTTGCATTTTGTATCACAATATCCAAGTATCATACCCAAGTATCTATTAGCCTAATTTCCTCACTCGCATTATCTAAAGTTATGTCTGCTATATGATGACTGTTATTCAAAGAATAAATAAATCAGGCATATGAAAACAAAACTTCCAAGACCAAGAAAAATAATTTACAAATAAATACCGCCTTGCTCTGCAAATGAAGGGAGCCATCATAGGCACAGGACTTTTAATGTAATGAAGATTGTTATCCTGAATTTTAATCAGATAATCCACATTGATCAATGCTTTTGGAAACGAAGGGCAGTTACAGCCACATTCGTTTAATCTATGCACTGCTGACAGCAAAGTTAAAAGTAATTCAGAAATCTTGCTGATCATCTCTGGGAGCCCCAGAGCTGTATCAAAGCCTTCTGCTCTGAGGCTCTGTCGGTATGAGCTCAGATCATGATCTGCAGCACCTCTCCATCATGTGAAGTGTAAGAAGCAGTCTCAGGCCCACAATGCTGACATTTCCCCACTGCGCACTGTCCATTCTATAAATCAATCAAGGAGATTAAGAAACACAAATTGTGGCTGTCGAACAGATCATGCAAACCAGAGGTAAGCCAGGATTAAAACTGTGAGTTTGAAATGCAATTATAATCTTCAATTATAAAGATAGTTATCTTTGCAGTAAAAAAAAAAGAAAGAAAAGACTAGAAGAACGACTTCTAGTAACAATCACAAGCACAATTAGCAAACACCATATCGTATGATTTATTTTTAGACAAACAGCCCCCCTAAACAGTTTTTATATTTAGCAGGCTTCAGTGCTTAGTGTAAGCAGATTTGTGAAGAAGTTCAATAGAAGTAGTGCTTACAGTTCATTAGGTGACTTGAGACATAAACCTACCTCTAAATCTGGACTTAACCCCTTAGTAACTAATACCGCACTAGAACAAAATTAAATGGTTCACACAAAGCTTCATGCCAAGTTGGAGGGTTCTGTGATTTTAAAAGGAACCACTTGATTCTTGACTCTTGTTCTTGACTACACCTGCATCATGTGACACACAGTCAGGGACTTCATTAAAGACCATTCAACTGTGCAAATCTCATGTTAGTAAAATAAGTGAATAGGAAACCATATGGGCCTTTCTAGAACAACTCGCCTTTTCTGCTTCTGCTGAAAGTTTTCATGAGGATTATTAGTCTTGGAGGAAAGATCAAGAAGTTAATCCTATAGTTTCACATCAGGAATGCTGGGTAATAAAATAATAATTGCTTACACTTATATAGCACTTTCCTGGACACTCCACTCAAAGCGCTTTATACAGGAAATGGGGACTCCCCTCCACCACTACCAATGTGCAGCATATATTTTTTGAATATATTTTAGAATGAAAGTATGAAACTGTGACAAAAGTTGTTTTTTTTTCCTGAAATTAAACCCTTAAATCACTCCGCTGACAGAGCTGTGGAAGTAAGATGGTTATGGTGCAACTCAGGGTTTCTTTTTTTTTTTAGTTCTTTTTGCCCCCCCAACCCCACTCAAAGCTTTTATCTTGGCTTTTAAGCCGTCTTCATGCTAATACGAGACCTGAGTGTTCTTTGTCAACACAGATGCAGACTTGTATTTAAGAACATTTTGCTATTTCTGGAACCACATTCAGATGAAAGGCATTTTGTGGCGAGGGAGGGAATATAAAGATGCAGCTAAATACGTCTTATTTGGCTCATTCTTCCCTTTTTTCTTGCACACACAGTATGAAATAATTTAAATGGACTTTAAATTCCCCACTTGGGCGTTACAATGTAAATTCCCTGGCAATTCTGAAGTCAATTGTCTGTCAGGTATCAACCCTTTCAGTCAATGTGCCGCTGTTAGCGACTGGCTACAAGTGTCAGAAGGGCGGGAGGCTGCAAGATGTCTGATTCAGGGGAAAGAGATCTTGGACTGCAGACATGGAGCAAACCACCAGCAGACTGATGGCCACCGTCTCCACAGGGAGAATCAAAAGCGCTGATAAAAAAGCAATAGCAAGCTCATCATCTCCAGTACATAAGGCTAGGCTAGGTGATGTCATATAAGTTTCTGCATAAACTCATTTTTTTAATGACACCCAATTACAGTATTATGATTCCACGGGCTTATTTCATTCAGCCTTGAGATCAAACACGAAACCTACTGTACCGTACCTGTACTGGCTAGGTGGAGGCTTCACTGCTGATGGACAAGTAGATATCAAATGATTGTTAGATTCTCTTAACTTCTTTTAGTATGTATTCCTGATGTCAAATGCCAAAGTTGGGATGAAGTTGCCTTTCAAGTGAGGCTATTATTTTTCAATAGGATGTACATACCCATTTAAATTCAACAGCAAAAATAAAAGTTGTTACTTTGTCCTAAAAACACCAGATTAACAATTTCTGGTCTTGACTGGAGGATCATGTGTAGTTATTTGGACAGAAGTGTGCAACATATGAGCTGTTGCAAATATGGCAGAGTGTACAGCATACTTTTTTTTAACAATCAAGGCATGCTCTTTAAATCAGAATCCTCTCCAACATACTCATACATATTTTATTATTTTCACGTATTGAGTTGAATAAGCAGTTAACAACAAAAGAGTTAATTAGTACTCTGAATATATTTCTAATTCAATGTATATCATGAGATCTGACTATTAAGTAAAAAAGGTTGGTTCAAAGAAGCTGTCATTTAAAATATTTTCTTGAACAAAACATGGAAAAGGCCAACTCTGATTATATCAAATAGCATCTTTAGCATTGGATAGAAATAACTAAGAAATCTGAAACAAAAAGCTAAAATGGAATAAAACCCCTTGCAGACAGCAGCTTTCCTGTAAGTAGCAACACATAGCAATTATAATCATTCTGTAATTAAGTAAAGAGCTCATCTGTGTATCTTTTTCAAAATCAGGGTCTACTTAAGTATAAGATGATGAAATTGTGAAGTTCATTATCATTAGGTTAACAATATATCTTGCGAGACCTGAAAAAAACACATTTCCTTTTGTAAGTGCTGAAGCAGAAGCTACTCTGTGATAAGAGGGGGTTTCAAATGCAAGAAAACTTTCTTAAAAGGGGTGGATGAGAAAATTTACAACAGGAGAGAAGATGGAGAGAATATCCAGCTCTCCTGAGCTGGAATTGTCATGGCAACTTCCAAATGGAAGCCCTCATGACCCATAGACACAGACTGGATTCCTCTGTTTTACTGCCGTCTCTAATATCCTGGGACATTTCATCTTGACACCATTATTCATAGCTCTGAGATGAATGTCTGCAGGGTAGGCAGTTGCTGTTTTTTTATTAAAGTTTGTATAAAGGAAGGAATTCTACTTAAATACACTCTATAAGAGCTTTAGAGCTGCAATTTGAAATATTTTTTTTCTAGACATACAGCAGTTTTGATTTGTTTTTCCTCGCAAGAGCAGGGTACTTTGAACATAGTAAAAAGGAGTATTTTATAGTAATGAATGTTACTATAGAGTAATATCATTTATTACCAAAATGTGATTGTGTCTACCGTTACCAGTAATTATTTACAACGTGTTTGAACAAACATGTACAGTATACATACAGTTCATACGATATACTGTACAGTGCCCTCTAGATTTATTCACAATGGAATAAAAAAATAGCAGATAGCAGAATAGCAGAGAGCTAGAAATGGGTCAGTCCTACTTAAAAAAATAATAAGCTGTAATCATAATAGCATTGTACATAGCATTGTAGCATAGTCATCTTTGTCAATTTGTCATACGGAATTGAATGACAAACCACATTTCTTCACACCTATAAACTTTCTATTAATTCTATCCTTTAGAACTGGAATGGAAAACAGGATATGCAGATTCCTAAAAAGGTTTCCTTGTTGCATACAAAAATCGCCATAAATGTAGCGCAAAAAGGCTTGCATGCATTTTACAGAACACCGGAACGCGTCTAAGCTTACAGATGTGCAGCAGCAGATCCAGTGACTTCAGGTTTAAGGCATTAGAAATCAAGAATACCAAAATCAGAGGAGAAGCATTTTTGTGTTCTGATACGTGCACAAACAAGTCAAGGACTTCCAAAATAAATTGTGAAAACTTTCATGATTCAGTGAGCAAAATGTAGTTTTTGTTTGCTGTAATATCCAATTTTGTCGTGGGTGAATTCAAGAGTGCATTTAACACTGGAGAATTATTTTAGCTAAAAATCGCTCATGGTTCTGAGAGTAAAATGTGCTCATCTTACCGGCTTTTTCAAACACCTTTGAATGATTAAATTTGCTGTTGATCAGAAAATGATGAGATGTCACACAGAATTCGCCACATCCATTATCATCGCTCCCATGGCCCGTGATCACAGCATAAATTTCCACCTGAAAGCAAAGCATCACACACTGGATGACTTTCAAAGGGAAAGCTGGAAGCAGGAGTAATGCGCCTTAAACAAGATGAAGCCCGCAGATAATGGTGCTTTCTCACCGCTACTTGAAGACCAAGTACCGCACACTCATCTTGTACATGTCAGGGAGCAAAGCATGCCTAGAGACCTTCAGCAGGGCCGCGGCCACGACAGCTCAGTTAGACGAGAAGACAAAAGCAAGGCAACGAGTTCTGTTCTCCATGGGCACTTTCTGGGTATATATATTCTCTTTGCCTCCGAGTAGGCCCATTTCATTTCTATTTTGCTTAATAATTATGAAAAATTATTAATTTGATCGGTTCTACGATCATTATTCGCATGTTCCAACAAGGAAGGACAAGCTCAGGGGTTCGCCAGGCGTTTGTAAGAAAAGTACAGTTTTACACGACTGAAAAACTCAGGCGATTCAGTAAATACAATTTTCCTTTGTATGCAGGATAAAGCAAATGAAACCCTTGAGATCAATGCCTCCTGCACTACTGGAAAGATTTGTACGCTGGACCCCGTCGGTACCAGCTTAGACCCTTTAACCTTGGTTTTGACTACAGAGCTTGTCCTTGAGTTAATGTTGAGTTAGTGTTGCAGTCTCCACGGGCTATGGCAAACAAGATAGCTGTTTAATTTAAATACTACTTAATTTACATAGCAGCAACAATTATAAAAAGATGAAAAAACACTGAGAAAAGCATTAGGTAATTATACAAAACCCTTGAACATAATGTATTATAATTACGTTTATATAGTGCTAAAGGGTCCATAATGATCCAGCAGCAGCTGGAAAAGTGAGAAAACGCAACAACTGAATTAAAGGGGGTAATGTAGGGAGCCCAGGCTGCGAATCACCCAATTTAACCAAATATATTTTAAATATCGGCTTCACACCCAAAGAAGGCTCCACAGCCGAGACGCTGCATTTCCTTTCTTCTCTTCTCAGCATGAAATAAACCTATTACCTGTTCCTTTGCATATCTTTTTAATGTCTTGCTTAAAAGAAAATGTTCTAACCGTATAAATAAATGATAAAATGAGGACCTTCCTGAAAGAAACTGTTGAGCTAAGCTGTCTAGTGAACACAGCCAGCCCTGTATTCTGCATTTCATGACGTATGTATTGTACCTGCCAAAGCACAGGGAGCTGCAACCATTTTCACAATGGCTCCATAACTGATCTCTGTGGGGTCACCTAGACTTGATTTATCCAGGTCAGCAGATTTAAAACATGCGATCTCTCATCAGTGCCGGATTTCCCATTAGGCACTGTAGGCACATAAAAGGCACAGTGCCTAGGGCCAACGAAGGAGGGAAACAGCAGTGACTAACGAAAAACGAGCTGAAGCAACAATAATCATAGGCTATCTAGATGCTGTTCTAGAAACTAGAAGTAGTACTAGAAGTAAGTGATGGTCACTCGACTCGCCCCATCAATCACGTGTTTTAGCATTAGAAGAGTTTAAAGTGCATCATGTCCATCGACGTGATTTCATATGGCGTTTAACCCTCTTTTTGCCCATTTCTGAGTGAAAGTGCCTAGGGCCTACGAACACCAAAATCCGGCCCCCTCTCTCATACTCCTTGTGTGCCCATCCATCCACTTTCTAACCACCTGTCATTCAATACAGTGTCGCAGGGCAGCCCGAGTCTCTCCGGGCACGAAACGGGCGCAAGACAGGATACACCCCGGACGGGACATCAGTCCATCATCCAAAAGCGAGATCTCCAATCTTTGCACGCTGAGAATCTTTAAGTAGGACATGCCGCGTTTCTTTCACCAGACAGGATGAAAGCAGGCATCGTCAGTGGTTCTTACCTTTCGAACTGCAGTGGGTACGGTGAAATTCACAGGCTGGTATTTTTTATTGTAATTCTTGTCAAATGTTCCTCCATTATAAAGTGGCTTCAGCAGGTAGGGACTTAGATCCCCTGAATGTTTCTCTGTCCAAAAAAGTATTAATTGATGTTAATTCACAAGAATCTTTTTATAGCAAACCTTTTCGTACTTTGATTTACAGTGCAAATGTCAAAATCAGTTGAAAAAATTTTAGTATAAAATGCTCATCTTGCATTGCTATTTCTCAGTCTCTTAAACAAGCTTGCATCATTTTTTATAAATGATTGCCTTTTAAGGTCAAAACTAGAGGCAAAAGAAAAAAAAGATATTAAATGCTAAAACTTTAACCTTTCTGCAAAATTTAGATTGTTTCCTTATGCCAACTTTGCCATGTCGGCATCACACACACAATAAGATACTGTATAATAAAATACAATAATGAAACAACCTGTATGCTTTAAATTGAAGGAATCATAAAAGAAAAAGATCTGACTTGCACAAAATAAATAAAATCCATTACTAGTAGACATCGCTCAGTGTGTTTTGCCAAACAAAATAACATGGGCTGACAAGAAAAAAAATGTAATTACAAGACTAATGAACAAGCTACACCAATCCAATTAAGCACTCTTTTGAAATACTGGACAGAGCTTGCCAGTTTGGAAATCAGCACTTGCAGAGCGCAGAAACAGATCGCACACCAATCGCATAAAAGACCTCAAGTTTCTACAAGGACACAGACTTTCCAGGGGAACTGCAATGCTATTTTTATATTTTGGGGTTAGAAAGATGAGTGCATTTCAAACGAGAACAAAAATAACATGTGCACAGTAACTTTTTCTACCTCCAATTTACTTCGCAGGATAGGCTAAATTTCCATGTATGCGCAGCTCCATACTGTCATCATTGTCTGCAATTCAGAATGAGACAACAAAACGTCCGGTGACATGAACTGGCCCTATTACACTGTGAACAAGCAGGCTTGTGAATACTCTTTTCTCGTTTAATCCAATTGAAATATTTCTCTTGACTTCAAGATGGTTTTGCCAACAAAAACTTCTTACTTGTTAACTCTGCATGCAGATCGCACTGGAACATTTCTGCAGTGAAATTGCTGCACGGCCTGTACACATCAATGAATTTATTTTGATACTGAGATTTAATAACCAGAAACTGAGAAACTGGGACCGCAGCTCTCCTTTAAATGTGATGTGGCAGGGCAGTACTCTCCTGAGCAAAGCCTGAGCAAGAACTACTTACCTTACAGCTATCAAATTCAGTAGGGGCTCACTCACTATAGGAAGGGGGGAAATCTAAACTACCTGTTCCTTGTGTCAAAAACATATTATATTTTCAATGAGATTTTAATGTTATGGCTTTTTAGAGCAACATGTAACCATTTACGCACAGTACAGACACCCCTTTACCTTTGTTGTATAATGTAAATATTTGAAAAAAAAAGCATTTAAGTTATTGTTTGAACAGATAACTGTTTCAAGTTTAGCAATAACTACTTTGCATTCAAACAACTTTTCATTCCCCGTAGATTTCATTATGTCTTCAGACCTGCATACATAAGACCTATACCATGACCACAGAATGAGTTATGAGACTTGAAATCCCCTCAGTAGAATGCTAATATATACAATGAACCATGCATACACTCACCTTCATGATAATTTATTTTATATGCTACTATCAATCTATATAACGACCAAACAAAAGCACAGTGCAGGTTTCACAGTATTTTGAAGTAACACACCATACCACAAGCCAAATGAAAATCAACATTCTTTTCAACCAAAAACATTTTTTACAGAAACAAAGTCAGCTAAAACTCACTTTTACTAAATAACTGTTCAAATTTCACAAATGAAAACTAATAGAAGAAAATGCACATTAATACCAGCTATGTTAAACACAAAAAAAGGAAAGCATTAATTAACTATCAATTAACAAAGTTGTAATCTGTTCAGCTCTGAGCTCTTAAAACTGCTTCTAATCCTCCAATCTATGTGAATGTCACTCATCCAGATGAAAGCAGAGCTTTCATTGCTTTTAGGAGATAACTGAGAGGAGGAGCATCCTTTCTGTTCTAGATAGAATTTCCACTCCTCTGTATTAACAGTGACAAAATATCATTTCATTGACACTATTAAATCCACAACAATGTCGTTACATGGTAATGTTCCTTATTATCATACATCCATTTTCCAACTGCTTGATCCAATTCAGGGTCATGGGGAGCCAGAGATGGAGCTCCTAGATCCTGAAAATCAACTTAAATTAATCCTTTTTTTGGAAAGTAACAGACACAAGGCAGGATACAACCTGGATGGGACGCCAGTCCATTGTAGGACACCCACAGACACAGACGCACACACACCAACGCCAGGGACAGTTCTCCCAGAAGCTAATTAACCTACCAGTATGTTTTTGGACTGTGGGAGGAAACCCAGGGAGAAAATATAAACTCCAGGGAGACATCACCCCAGGCCTGGAATTGAACGCAGGGCCCCAGCACTGCAATGCAGCAATGCTTGTTCCTTATAACCCTCCAAGAAGAATCCCACTGAATTCTGGTCACATGTATTACATCCTGCATGACAGCTGTGCATCTTCAGTTATTGTTTGGGATCATAAATAATAAGCAGGCAAATGCTGGGAGAGACGGTTATATTGCTTTGCACAAATTACAATGGTGTTATACAGCACTACCCACATTCTGCATCTCTCCTCTACATCTTATCCTCCTCATACATAGTTCATTGTAATATCGGCCATGCACTATAAAACTAGTTTTGTCACAGCACAATGATATGGCAACTAGATTATAAGCATACTTAATTCATACTAAAACACAGTTAAATTATTTGCGATATGGTAACAATTTGTTTCTTCAAGATCAGAACACAGATGTTTGATATTACAACAAACACAATCTTAGTGAGTCAGATACTTTTGGAAATGTTTGTGTAATGTCATTACAAAATGTGTGCTAAAAGGATAATTTAATAATCATGTTGTTTGTAAGGACAAACTATTTTTGACTTGGTTACTTTGTATACTCGAGTAGAAAATTGTAAAAAATATAATTGCGTGTGTACATAAATCTTGGATCTTGAGAGCTGTATGACTCATATTGCTTTTGCAATGGTACAAGCAAAGACCCATGCATTAAGTAATGAGAATATTTATTTGTGTTAGGTGGTTATACTTAATGGAGCAGCTCAGTTGTCTGGGTTGAGTAATTTATCCTGACAGAATTCATTTACAATAAAGTGAATGAAAAAGGGCAAATACTTTCTGACTTACTTGTATTCCATTTGGTCACTGCTGGACAGAAATTTAGAAACTTTTACATGAGATACATTTGATTAGTTTTCCAGCACTGACTGAGATTTAAGATTTAAAATAATTAAATTGAATAATTTGAAAACATATTACTACATTTGTGACTAAAAGTCACAAAAAAGATTGTGATTAAGGAGAAAATTTAACACCTCTACACTTAGGAGAAGTGCCATGGGACATTTAAAGAGCAAGGACAGTAGTTGAGACCTCGGTTTTATTTTTTAGGTGGCTTGCACCCACCTACACCACAGCGTTTCCACTCAACACGGGGAAATGAGTTTAGAAAATTTTAGAGGAAAGAGCACCACCTACTGGTCCACCAACACCATTTACCACACTCAGACTTTTCTTCTTTTTCCCCACCCCACATGGAATAAACCCATTACTTGTTCCTTTGCAGCCTACGCGTGCTGACGCAGCTCCCCACCTGAACTACCACACACTCAGACTTGCTTAAATACTGGGATCTGATCAAATAAGAGGTGGGTGATGCTGCTCTCTTTTCTGATGAGGGTACTAAATAAGTTATTTCCTGCAACTGAAATGTTGAAGTGAAGTGAACTGAAATGAACCTTTTTTTGTCTTATTTAATTGGAACCCCTCACCTGTCACCCTGACGACATCTTTGGTTTAACTTTCGTACATATTTACACTGCCTTTTACAGTGCCATTAGTTATCTGAAAGCATTACCAGCCAGCCATTTCCTGAGGAACTACTAACAGATCAAATCCCTACAGCTTCATCTCTGCAGCTACAGTGGACTGTCACAGAAAAAAATGCCCCTTAAAACTTAAATCCAAGGAAAATAAAGATACCTTTAATCTGATTAAAACAAAACAAGGGGGGGGGGGGGTACTATTTGTTGTGTTCAAAGGAGCTATCAAAAGGAAAGTCTCCAACTTCTTCAGATGAGAAAAAAATATTTCTCTATATTTCTTCACACAGAAACATGATGGAGAGCATAAATTTGTCAAATTCTGTCAGTTGCAGCAATAAACAGGACGGCATCTAACGTGACACATTCACTTTTGCAGATTAGGAGACATTCTGTGGTAATTATGAAGGGGGATGCAAGACTTTTTTCATATGTTACATCTTATGACAGGCTACACACAGCCACCTCGTATTCCTCGCCCCTTCTCAAAAACTTATTTTACTGTAATAATGTCGGGTTCGAAAAAAGGTACTGCTTGAACACCGGCAGGGCGCCAGTGTGTACAGGTCTGGAAGGCCGATCCTTCTTCTACGAGGAGATTGCATATTAAAAGAGAAGAGTAATCCTTCGGTAGCTGTTTCATAAATGCTCCAGGTCTACGCTCGAACGCCTGGGGATCTTAAATCGCAGCCCTGATTAGCCTCCGGTGTGGTAGCGGCGCAGTCCCACGCGTCGCGGAGTGGGGAGCGCAGGGGGAGGTGTGCTCCACCGTCACGCTACTGTTAAAGGCGTGTAGGAATAACAGAAAAACATGGAGTTAGAACACTAGAGAAAAAATATTTTAAGTATTTCTTTTATTTGGAGCAACACAGTCCACTACAAGGCTGCATACTTCAACCCCCTCGCTCATAATCATGACCGCCCACAAACATGAATTATGACTATTATGACTTTGAAGTGTTCTGTGTGTATTTATAGCATTGTTACTAGCCCCCGAATCTTATTCAGGGTCTACATTCTGAGGAGCATAATAAAAAAACTAGTTAATGATCGGGGGTGTTGCAAATAGTTTCTAATTTATTGCCTGAGTAACATTTTTATTCAGAGTTGTAGAATCAGCTCCTTCCACACATTTTTATACAGTATCTCAAAACCCGCTCAGAGAGGGCAGGTAGTGTAGTGAAAGTAATGGCATCGCTGAAACCGTCATCCGTATAATTACTCGGCTTTCATGTTACCTTTTCCACATTCGGGTCTTGTGCACCAAGTGTGCAATAAAACCTTTAAAGGGAGCCATTCGCATTCAGGTGCTGCATGCTAACAACCCCCTCCCCCCAATAGTTCACAGATAAATCACTCCGTGCTTAAAATATCAGTAAACCTTTACGGCTTGATTGGAAAACACTTTCTTTTTTTACACGAAGACTCTCGACATTCATTCATTGATATTTGCTGCTTTAGGTCTAAATCTTTTTAAAGCTTCTGCACTGGAGTGTCACAATAGAGGGCGTCATTATTTTAATGCCATCTTATTAGGACAAACTTGTGGCCTGCCACTCTAGGAACACAAACCGCAACCTCCAAAGCTAAACTGCATTTACGAATGTGTTCAGGGCCAAGTGATGCCCTCTCTCAAACCAACAGACACTGGTAAGGGTTAAAGCAGTTTTAACTGGGAAGCACTGAGGAAATGAAGGTTTTCTTGTGCCCTGGCTAACATTTCTTTTCAGAGGAAATAATCGTCTTCAGCAAAACCAACACTAAAACCTATTTTTAAACATTAAGAACCTGCCAAAGATAATTAACTGTACTGAATTTTCTGCAAACTTGCTCATATAATGGATCCAATTTCTGCAATAAAACACTTTAATGCTCACTTTTCCCTTGACAAAAGCCAATTACAGTAATTCAGTGCCTCAATATTATACACTTTCTTCTTAGCATACATACTTATTCTAACCAATTGAGGGCTTTTAGAGTAATGTTCACTAACACCATTAATTAATTAATTAGGATAATTCATTGTATCTTTCATCATTCTTTAACATCTGGCATATGCTTTAAATTACATTTAGGTTTCCTGCATGAAATCTACTGTCCAAGACTCTCGTGACCTCAAAGCAGACTTCCCCAAGACCCTAAAAAAGACAAAGCAGGAAGTAAAGTGCTCCTGTCTCACAAGCCAAAATAGTACATACATATGAACAACAAATTAAGAGACAACTGATTATGCTTTGATAAATTAAAAAACAAAGTTTGTACAATACAATAGGACATGAACCCCAAAACAGGCCGTAAGCTCACAAACACAGATTAATCCAAATTCTTTAAATTTATTAATGAAAAATGAAAATTTTGTATCTGGAATATTTGCAAGAGTTCCTGTGTGGCTGAATGCATCTACAGGCTTAAAGCCCTGTCTAACTGGTTCCTGCGTTATTTTACCTGTTTGCCCAGGTTTAACAAGGGAGGCACTTGTCTTTGGCCTCTGGCTGTACAGTAAATTCCATCGTACATTTCCTTATCTGAGAATTGATCTGCAAAGACGTCTCACAAAATAATTTAATTACTGCGCCACTCTCCAGACAGGGTGAATCATCCACTGTGTTGTAAACGTAAATTTCTTCCAATTCTTAATATTCATCAGATGTTACTTCACGAAACATATATTAGAGAAGGCCTTGCTATCATACTAATTTCATTTTTTTTTCATAACATATGAAATGCACAAGCTTAGTTAAAGATACGCAGTACAACTTCCATTATTTATAAGATGATTACAAACACAGTAAAATGTAAAATCACTTAGAATGGGAAGCATTGCTGTTTTTCTACAACCCACATGCACTTTATAAGAAACTTTGGCATCTCCACTACTTTTGAAAAAGGGTAGGGTTCTGAGAAAGTGTGCTCTGGATGTATATCTTTCTAATTCTGTTATCCCAGAATACAGGCAATGTAGGCTGAGACAAACCTGGAATTTGTGAGACAAGAGACCTAACTGACAAATACAGGCCATGTTTTCCTGTAACCACCAGCTAAACTGTGAGAAACTTCTTGTGAAATTGGACAAGGAGACAGTCTGGTCCAGAGACTGAATCTTGATTACCATCATTGCACACAAGCCTTTTAACACATCACTGAAAACCCAGTCAGCCTGGTAAGGCAGTAAATGACTGTGCTGTAGATCCATTAAACAGTACCAAAGGGTATGTACACTACATCACAGCACACATGGTTTGATGAACGAACGCCTCTAACAGCTATACTGAAATGAGGAACATGTACCACCCTGCTGTTTTGCAAGTCACTGAGTTTTAAATCTACATAGCATTTTACATGTTTTATATTTAACATTTAACCAACAAAGAGCCATTTGGAAGGGATCCCCCACTGGAGAAACGTGCTGTATAATTGGACAATATTCAAATTACTGCAGAAATGCGCCTCCAGGTCCTCATTGTAAATGAGAATTTATTCTTAATTGACAATAAAGGAATAAAACCTTATTGACCCATGATCATATGACTCGTACTAAAATGCTAACAAACTAGTAACCAAGAGGAAATTATTCACTAGACAGTGTATGAGAAGAATTTAAGGCAGCCTTTGAGAAAACCACGTCACAGCACATATTTCTGTAGGAAAGACGTTCAAGGACACGAGAATGGCAGGGAAGACTAATCCAAAACTGCTGCTTGTAGTCGCATACAGATGAGCCAGAGTGGCTGTGGTTTGGGGATTGTCTCTACAGCTCATCCAAAACATTGCACTGTGAGCTTTATGTGTTTGTACCAAAAAAAAAAAACAGAGACACTTTAGAAAAAGAGACTAGTACAGATGCTGCATCACTAAGCGATCCTGAAATAAACCCAAGCTAAGAAAACAAAAAATGACAAAACGTTATTCTATGTAGCGAAATGTACTGAGAGGCAATAAAAAATAAAGTATTGGAACAATTAGTCTCTCAGTATACATTTAACATCTAATAATTGTATCATAGTGCAATGGTTTATTTTAATTTACAGAGGATAAAGACATTTTTCAAAAATAGACACCATGATTTATTCAAGAAAGGACTAGACTGCTCTGGTTGAGAGGTGTTTTAGTCTAACCTCCAGCATAACACTGGTACAAAGGTGATGGCTTTTTCTTGTTCAACTTTTGGCATCCTTGACTTTCGACATGTTAGTTCACTCCAACACCTCTGCCCAATCAACTCTCTTCCTAACGAGGCGATTCGGGGCTTCCTCAGCAGTCAGTCATGAGTAACCAGTTAATCAAAATAATGACAAAAACATTTAATCATTATCCCAGAACTACACAGTACATTTTATTTTGCCAAAAATGCATGCATAGAGAGATACATTTCTTTCGGGGCTCAGTACAGAATTGTTCTCCTCACTGTGCCACTACTACACAATCCAGGAATTACTGCCATCCTTTGCACATGACCAAAATGTGTTCTGTGTATTGGTATCCACAGCCAGAGAACTCCAACACAGCATTAATATTCCTTAATTCCCCTGGGGGGGGGGGGTTCAGTTCTCACTAGTGTTTATACTGGTCTCCATCCAACTAAAAGCATGCCGATATCCTGTTCTACAGGAACACGACACTTCACTAAACGCACAGTAAACAAATAGCTGCACATTTCAGAAGACAATCGTACCATTGAAATGACATCTGGCGGGGCAGAAGTGAAACTGAGAAGTGAGACACTGTGGTGAAAACCCCCGTTTTGTATCTGCCCTCCTTACCAAAAGATATCGCAGAAACAGAGACTCTAGCAAGAGTGAGAAGACTTCATCTAAAGAAGCAAGATTTCCTAACGTTTTCTACCTCAGTTTTACTGCAACTTTAGACAAGTGAACCCCACTCCCCCATCCCATAATAGCTCATAAAAAACATCAATCCATTAAAGCTTAAGTATGAAAATTGAGAATTTAATTTTACTCCAACTTCTGCCTGGAGTTATCACTGACATTATAATTGCATTATAAAAGAAAATTATTTATGTAAACTGGTGCTCTAAATTGCAAAGCAATTTGCCTTATTCTCTGTGCACCGAAAAGGCATCAATTTATTTATATTGGAGCCAGAACAAACTGCCGCCTTTGTTCTTGTGAGTCTGTGCTCTTATTACATATCTAACTCAATCCAAAACCGTCTGGATTATTAAATACTAGGCTAAATTTACATCTAATAATACATGCAAATGATGTAATATTTGAATATGGAAAAAAGCACATTATACAGTAGAATTTCAATTTCTCTTCAACAGAAATGTTGAGAAAGATAAAAAATCTTCTGAGATGTACAATTAAAGGAATAACACTATAAAACATAGGTCTACATATTTATTTATCAGCTGGCTTCACTGTTTTGACCACAGTTGCTCATGGGCTCAGCGCCACACAGCTCCACTCGCTACACAGCTGCAAACATCATGAGTCCGCAGGACTGGGTCAGGTACCGTGGGAGAATTCTGTACCGTCTTGGTTTCAAGGGAGTGACGGCGCTTCTACAACACCTTCAATCTCACGAAACCCTGCTACACCAGCACTGAAACATTAGGTCCGTTTTTTTGTAAATCTGAGCAGGACGTGAAGCCCACTCGGCCTGTTTGGTAGTTAGTTATTAATTAATACTACTAATAATAATAATAATAATAATTGCTTACACTTATATAGTGCTTTTCTGGAAACTCTACTCAAAGCACTTTACAGGTAATGGGGACTCCCCTCCATCACCACCAATGTGCAGCCCCACCTGGATCCTAGGACCTGACCCAGCCTGTGTATCATAAAGCAACAGGGAAGCTGGAGGCTTGGTCAACACACTTACAACCCTTTGGGTAAAAAAGTGCCCCCCCGTTCGTGGTTTTAAATGCACTTGCATGTAGTTTTTACTTCTGCCCTGTGGTTGGTGTTGCACTGTTCATTCTGAAGAAATCCACTGGGAAGGATGGATACTTGTATCAATACCTCTTTGCTCTTCTCTGGAGAGAGTCTAGAGCAGCAATATCGCAAATATAAAAAAAAAAAACAAACAGGCACTACATATAAATAAAATGCAAATATAAAACTTTTCAGAAAAACCAAACAGTGCACATTGCACAGCAACCCGTTTTAGAAGCCAGGAACCTTACCGAAATCCGAATGACTGCTTTTGCCGAAGCGAAGATTAAGGGACGCTACCCAAGGCTTTGCCCAGGGCACGGTTTTCATTGAGAAAGTGCATTTGGTGCTGTTCAGCAATGGCATTAATGGGGACACATCAGTCAACCAACGCCCAATGCCCCTGTTCGACAACAAAAAAAAAAGTACGGCAATTAGAAAAGGTCTTCAATTCAAGCAAGAGAGAAGATCACACAAAAAAACCCTACAACAATTCTATATTGTACTTTCATTTTAATTTGAACTCTCATGAGCAATGCGGTAACACAATACAAAGACAGCTGGAATTCAAACTTGGTATTCCATTTGCACATAGTGAGAACTAGACAGTACGGCAGATAATTCAAGGAAACAGATTTTTCCCCAGTGGGACAACAATAACACAGTATACAAGGTAGACAGCTTCCTTAGAGAAGCAATGGGCAAATTAACAAACAATCGGCTTAATTTCTTATAAACATACTGTGCTGTGCCACCACAAATAGAAAGATCTCCAATTTTAAAAATACAATGTTGATATTGCACAAAGCAATAAAAATAAAACTGGGAAAATATATACATTGCACCTTAATCATTGCAGGCATTGAATCCTCTTTCTGGAAGTATATTTCAGACCCGTGTTCTGTTGTAGATGTGAAAGTCTCTCCATCATGGTGGAGGTGCTGTATATAATACAGCTGCTGATCAACCTGCTCTCATTTACATTCCACAGGGCTCATTTCAGCCTTCTGTAGCTCCCATGGGAGAAGGAGGATTCCCATTAATGCCTTTAGGAGCCCGTCTATATTACCATATCCCGTTTTCATTACGTTCTCTTTGCATGGATTGAATACACTGTTGAATAATATTCAAATTTAAACAACACATTCTCCTGACACTCAAGTGCACTGCTTTACTATGGCCCATATTAATTCAAAACTTCACCCCTAACAGTATGGGAAATGACAAACACCGGGACTGTACAAGGGGAAGAAATTGAATTCCCCACACAAACAAATCAGGTATGAAATACCCTTACCAAATAGGATCCCAATATGAAAATATAAACCGACACTGAAATTAAAGTATTTCATGGTAGAATATAGATGTGAAAGCACCCCATACAAATGTAAAATATTTATCTTGACAACCAATTTATTTGTCAGTGCAATATTTTAATTGCATTTAAGCAGTCAACATGTAAGTACAAAAGTGCAATTTTACCCTAATTTAGGTTCGGAACCATAATGTTCAAAATAACATAACATTCTTAATTATTTTTATAGACTGGATTTCTATTGAAGTTTTCACCAAGTTCAAAAACAAAAACAAAAACGTAGTCTGGTAGCTTATATATGGAAGATAACTACAACTTGTGAAATTAATTTCTTTGCTTCAGTTATTAAATTTTGTTCAAAATCACTCAACTATTTCCAAAGTAAAACTTTAACATGTCTGATACTCTGCAATCATGAATCCAAAAGATTTTTCGGGATAGCCTGTCCTCCCTCTCTCTAATCAACAGTTTCTGTAAGAAAAGCAGCTCAGGGAGAGGTTTAAGAACTGAAAGCATTTGTAAGCTTGGATGGCAAATTCTCCAGATCTGAAGAAGGAAAATACACATCAGTGAGGGTTACTGACCCTGCGTTTGTTCATGTGCTGTTATTCAGGCTAGATAATGTGGAATGCTGAAAGGAAGCATTCAACTGTGCACAGGTTGAAACTGTAAAGACTGGAGGATACAGGTAGTGTATAAAGAACACTTTAGTAGTTCCGGACTACTGCAATTAATGATATCAACTTAATTCTTACGCAGAGTAGAAAACTACATGGAAAGCGCAAACAAATCACACCTTCAAAGCACCAAATTATTTGAAAATCACTGTGTTTTAAAGAATATATATGGAAACTATGAACATTAAATGAATCTTCTTCTTAAACGAAGAAATGTTTTTCCCCGTTTTTACAAAAAGCTTGAGAACAGTTTGGAATCCATATATTAAAAGTCTTTTGATGAGCAATTTGCCAGTTTTTATTCATCATTTCAATGCAAATTATACAGTAATTACAGTTACATAACTTCTTCTGGTACTGTTTGTCACACACAAAGTAATTACTGCGTTGAACATTAACACTGCTATTAAGACCTGCAATTTTGTGTGCCACACATCACACCAGTAAGAAGAAGTGTATTCTAGCACTGTGAGTTTTCACGAAGCATCCAGCCCCACACATCTCTAAAGAATTTTTTGACATTCTCTTTGTCGTGCAGAAAATGCTGTTTTTTCAAATGGTAATCGTTGACTTTATTTATTAAATTAGACGTGCACGCATCTCTCCCTCACTCACATGGAATTTTCTGTAATTTTTGAAAATTATTTGGAAAGGAAATTATACAAAACGGTAACACAACAGAGAAAAACAGTTTGCCAGTCCCTCACATTAATTTGAACTCCCTGATGCTTTCCAGGAGGTAAAACAACCATCTCATCAGACAGCAGCATTGAGGAGCAGGGTCAACAAGGCTCTGTTGACATTCTCCACCACTCCCTGGACGAGAATGCCCATGTCGCGACACACCACGTGTACAATGTCAATCACGGAAAGGGCCAACTGGGGCTTCGAAAGGGGAAGGCAGAGGTCCCCAGAGCCGAGCTACCAACCTCTTAGCAGCGGTAATGCCAGTCAGTCAAATCGCTCTCTGTTCTAGAGTAAAATCTGGTCATGAGTCATACTTCCACACATGAAACACGGGTGAACAAAGAATATTTTTCCCCACACAAGATAGTAGAGCTGCAGAACCCTCCCCCACTAAAACACCGCCACACACGAATACGCCCACGTAATTTAAAAACAAAAGACACCTGCCATTCACTGAAGGGCACACCGCACACTTGTGGGTGTCGGCAAGACCAGTCTCAGAGGAGACAATAATGGAAAAAGCTCAAATCGATCACCTGATGGTCATCAGAGGCCGGCCTTAAATTATGCCAAATGTTATAATCAATAAATATGCTTGTGGCACAAAGTCCCCTTAAAACCAGAGCATGTAAGCACTATTTTGCAAATGCTCTGTTACTCTTATCTGCCTTGAGCTACAACTTCATAAAAATCACTGCACTAAGTGCTTGAAAAAGTACTCTGCACCTAGTATTCTTGGTCTTAATTGTGCTAAGAGCAGCACACAGCCATCATTGAAAAACTAACTCAAACTAATACACCAGCCTTAGCTTGCAGACACAAGATAAAATGCAATACTACATGCATACTAAATGATGCACAATAAAATGCATGACTTATAGGCAGGAGGTTTCTAGCCTGCAAGCACCTATTTGGGGATTTCTGCCAGGACACTGAGAGCACAGGGGGACCCCGTTCAGCTCCTCCCGACAGTACCTGTGGAACGCAGTGATCCAGCGCCCCAGCTCCAGGTTGCAGAGCTGACTGAGACCATCACAGCAGACATAGAGCTGCACCGTATGATCCCAGGGTGCACAGGTCTCATCTTTCAGGCCTGGGCAAGACAGTGAAGCGTCCAGCTCCAGAGAATCAGAGGCCAGGAAATCTGAAAAGGAAGACAAGCGTGTCTGGTCAGTTCGTAACTATTTAAACCGCAAATGAGTGTGATGCGTTGAAATTCGCACCCCCCCCAAAAAGCAAGGAAAGTAAATGGTCAGGGTTTTGAATTTTACTTGAAAATCCACTAAACTAAAAGAGGGAATTGGAACTCTAAATGCTGAGCAGGAGAGAGCTGGAACGTGGCTGGGAAGAGTACTCGATCCACACAGGGTGGCTGCTGAAAAGCAACACAAAAAACTGAGGAAATGAAAATCTAGCTGACATCCAAGTGTACGGAGAAGGCCAGGGTTAACACAACCTTTAATCCTTTAACAAAATGCAACATTGAGAATAAATTCCGGTTCACAATTTGATTTGAAGTAAAATTGTATCTTAATGTGATCAAAGGTTTAGTTTTCTTTATTAGTTATTTTTAAAAGGTAAAAGAAAAACACTGGGTATGTTATTCTCAACCTCAGTCTATAACTATTCAAATGCTTCCCTGCATCCAGGAAAAAACATGCAGGCGATAAAAGCTCCTCTCTGACCCCTGTCAAGCATTTCAAGTTTGACACAGCCTAGATCGTAAATCCTAGCCTTGAACCGCTACCTATTGCAGGATATGTGGTTGCCTCCTTTAACAGCTACCAATTTCACCTTCAGCCCCAATTCAATGTACACAGAGGCTGCTGATTTCTAGACAGGCCTGCATCAAAGACAATTTTGTCAACACTAGGAGACATTGTGACCTTTTTCCATTAAGGCCATGGAAAGTCAAAATAAAGCAAGAGCAAGAAGCCAATAACCACATCTTTGTTGATTTGGTGACATGGTACCAGAAGAAGTTTATTTCTCCATGACGCTCATGAGGAAAAACATGTTATTAAGATACTTCTGACACAAAACATAGAATTTTTCTAAAATACATCCTTCATAAGTCATCTTCCTGTCATGCATGCATATTAACATTAATGAATCAACACAATATTACCTGACGTTATTCAACCAACTCTCCATAAGCAGTTAAAAAAAAACACAGACCCACATAAATGTACACCTGCATACTGCGAATTGAAAACCTCCTGATAAAGTGGACTGAAAAAGGATGCATCTTTTCTTCCATATTAGTAATTAATGAATCTTTCACTCAATGCCTGCTCTTTTGTTCTGCTAGATTAATTAAGTGGTGTCATGGAAGGACTGTGGAAATCCTTACACAGAAACCGATGCAGTACAAGGACGTTGAGCACATTCAATGCCACGCCAAGTGTTTAAGGTACAATTATTAGTAAGAACAATCAAAGAACATTCCATTGCACATTAGAGCTAGATAGTGACAATGGCTGCTTAGATTCTATTAAGAGTCTGAAAACTGCACAAAGCGCAAGAGTGACAGGAAAGTAAGAAATTGTAACAAATATTTAATTGTGGGATTTATAAACCCACAACGGCTCTATTCTAGAAGGCAAAAGGGACTATCAAAAGCCGATTTAGAAGTGTGAATACAAAGTCACTTTTCAGACAAGGTTACATATTTTAGGCTGCATAACTACCGACGCTGCTGAAGAAAAAACAACAACAAAAGGTCTCCATTTTTCACCATTTCTCGGCACACAGGAAACAGAGCTTTCAATTGGTTTATCCATAAACACTAAAAGACACTAGTCTTTGATAAAGATTACTGAATGCCATTCAGAAGCTGACCTTCTGCTTAATTTCCATTTTGTTTCAGACATGGCACGTGACAGACATATTTGAACATGTACAGCATATGTTCAGTTTGGATCATTGAAAAGAATCAGCGACTACAGTTCATCTTATTGTCAGAGCACTCAAGGACTTCAAAAATATAAAAAACTCCAAAGTTACATTTTCTGTTCTCAATAACAATACACATACATATGAATACAAAGTAATGATGATAAACATTAAGATAGCAAAATCACGTATGAACAGAAACTACCTTTAGGAAGTTCCACAGTTGTCACAGTTCCATTTTCCCCTTGCATTACAGTATGATTAAACACAGTGATGGCCCGAGCTGGCTTCTGAAGTTTTCCATATAATTGCTTAACATAATCAAACCTAATGGAAGAGGGGAAAAACGAAGAGAAAAGGTTCACCCCGAACACACTTTACAGTAACTGATCTCTAGCAAGATGTATGATTATATCTCCATTCAGCTGCTAATTGCCAGGCTTTTTTTCTACATGTCGTGTTGTGCAAGACTGTAAATTTCACCCAACCATTTCCAAGACTCTTTATCCTTAGAGGGTTGTGGTGAACTGGCCCAGAACTCTCAGGGGCTTTACAGCCCTCGACTGCGCCGGACACACAGGCAAAAGCACGCAAGTGTACACACACATACGTGTGCATGCACACACGCACAAATACGTGCGCACACTTCTGAGATGCCACTTAACCTGGTCCACACATGTTTGGACTGTTGGAGGAAGCTTGTGCAGTCAGAGAAAATACACAAGGACATGGGGTGAACATAGTCTCTACAAAAAGGGTGCCCCATGCCAGAATGAATCACAGAACCGAAGAGCTGGGAGACATTATCATCATTATCCCCCCCATCCACAATTTCAAATGCAGCTTTTGATCAAGAACATTGTACATTCCTCTTGTAAGCAAAACATCGTCACAATCTCATCAATACCTTATCACCTCTCTCATTTAATACTTCATACACGGATTTCAAAGGTGAAGATTTTAAAGGGCTACTGGAAAGAGGTAGAAATGTATCTACTTTATGTACATTTCTGCTTTTCACAGAAAAAAAAATAGCTGCTGCTTTGAAGGCACAGGAATTCTCCAAGCTGAATTCAAAATTTATAACGGCGTTCTACCACCTCCTCAGTGCAAGAAATAATTTTCCCAACTTATACTGCCTCCTGCATCAGGAAGGAGTCATAAAACATGTGTTTAACTCTCCGCGGAGGCCCAGTAGCATTTCTGTCTCCTGGTAATTTAGACACTCTATCAGAGACAAGCATTCTCCTGAGTGTTTTCTGCGCTACTTGATGTCTCCGTTTGATGAATGATGTCTGGGGCTAAGAAAGGCTAAAACAATTCAATGGCCAAAACACTTAACAGAATTTGCACACCAGACTTTAAAAAATGTAGTATGGATCCAATACAAAAAGAACTTTAAAATAACACTAAATTAATAATACTTGCATTAATTACATATGCTCTGACGTATAGTAAAGGGGGTTTCTGAGCAAACTTGTAGCCTGTCTGGCACACATTTCTACAACAGCATTTAAACTAGCAACCACACAGCTGAAGTCCTTTCATCTGTAGCCTTTCTAACATGAAATTTGACTGAATTTTCCACACTTACCACTCAGACTGCCAGGTAAGAAACTTGAAAGTTGGATAGAGAAACCACCCCATTTCTGCGAGTTTCCCTTCATGGTCGATCCCGAAGAAGAAGTTGGGTGATGGAGTATTTTGGAAAGAAACATTAACCTGCTTCTTGCTTCTACAAAAGAGAACAAAGCTATGAAAATCTTATTCAGGACAAGGCAGGGTTCTGACCTTATTCTACTATGTAACAGCACAGCATGTTGGCCCTTTCAGATTATGAAACGATTGTTACACTAAATTCAACCGTTCACGAAATCAACTGCACCCACACTGAAGCGCGGTTTTACAATATCATTTGTAAAGACATAGTGCCCCTTTATTAACCAAACATGCCAATCAAAGCAGTTCAATCTAGTTTTAAAGATGAATACTGAACTATACTTCTATCTCTGGTAAAGTTAGGAAAAAAACAGCTAAATGTGACAAACACTTAAAAACAAAGGCATTCAAGCGACAGAAAACATGGGATTTAGACAGGGAAAGTCCTGTTAATTTAACTTGCTAGAATTCTTCAAAGAAGCAATACAAATAGTAGATAAAACTATAAAACTAAGTGTATGTGCAATGATACATTTAGATTTGCAAATACTTTTCATAAGGTCCATCATAAAAGCTTGATTCTCAAATGAAAAGCTATAGCAATCCAAGCTAATATCTGCACATGCATGAAGAACTGGTTAACAGACAGGAAGCAGTGCATCATCTTGAGGGGCACAAGTTCTGTTTGGGAAGATCTAAGCAGTGTTTTGCCGCAGGAACCCACTTCTAGGCACACTTGCTCTTCCTGATGAACATCAAATACTTACATTCTGAAATATTTCACAGGTACTTTTGTCACAAAAGGAATCCTTACAATCCACTTCCACGTTATAAAATTAACATTTTGTGAAACAATATAACAACTTACAATTTTAACTGTGTTGCTAACTGTAAAATCATGTAAAATGTTATTCATACTGTGAAATGATGTTACTTAAATCTTAAAATGAAAATATTGTTAAGTAGTCTGTGACTATTACCACTTCACGTGTTGAAACATGAATTCTTTCCTTTTGGATTTTATTTGGAATAAAATTATGAATTATCCAAGGACATTTCTTCATATACAATATTCAAATCCCTATTCCAAATAGTAATGACTGTTAAATACTGTATTAACATTAAGCCTTTTGCAGGAAAAAAAAACAGACAAGTGGAAGCTAATCCTTTCATTTTCCCCCCCAAATGTGCACTTGTAGAAATGTAGATCGCTCCCACCTAGGGTGAACACTGCAGAATACATACGTAAGCAAAAAAACGAAGAAAAGCCAGGGAACTCATATTGACATTGCAAGTCCTGGAATAACGGAAGCGTATCCTTCTGTAAAAAACAAAGTGTTCTCCAAATGTATTGGAATAGCAAAGTCAAAACTGCTACTATTGCTGTATAGTCAAGCAAACTGTATGTGTGATCATGGAATAATTGTGAGGAATGAGTATAGTATTTGTTTTATTTTTGGGTAATTTCATATGTGTTTCACTACATTAACTATAAGAGCAAAGAGCACAAGAGTGTCACATAATTCTATTGGCTTTTTCTTAATTGGGAAGAAGATACAACTTTCCAGCGCAGGCAATGAAACACTAAATAGCAAGAAAAATACAATATGTTCCGAGCCCCCAATAATGTCACATCTACTTTTACTTTTTTCACCAAAAAACAATAATAACTAACATTCATAACGTGGTTTGTGTTTTAGTGATAAAAACGTTGCTGATCTAGTTAGATATCATTAATCATACCTAAGTACAGTAACCACTGCATTTGCTTTTTTGTGTAGTTACATACAGTTATAATATTTGTGTGCTTAACATCTTTAGGGTTGATGATAAAGTCCAAACCACATATATTCTTCCGAAAAGTAAGCACACACACACGAGAGAGCCGAGCACAAAGCAGGAAGCGATGAACTGTATAACACATCTCTGGTGCTACTCCGTAGGGTCTGTGCTGGTCGTCCCCCACACTAATGAGTGGAATGTGATGCCAACACTCGATCCGAAATGAGTCGTACAACACCTTCCTCTTCACTGTCCACATCTGGAAGAGGTTCTGAAATATTTCTCCATGTCCCTTCTTCAGGTTTGGAAGTTGGCTTTTGATATTCAAAATATGGATAACAATTCACAAGCTTCGCAGTAACCAATTTTCATAAAAATAATATTTGTTAAAAGCAGTGTGTATATTGAGTTTCAAAGCATGTTTCAGATAAATCTTATTTTAAGGCCTAAACGGAGCCTGATAAAGCATAAATTACTCATGTATTGAACTTTGTCTTCTACTTTATTTTAAGAAGCTAAGTATACACTGTTCTTCCATAATTAGATGCATATTTAACCAAGCTTGTGTTTGTAATGCTGTTTTACATTATAGTGAAAGAACCCTGATTAAATCTAGTGCAAATTTGCATGTTACTTTATTGAAGGTCAAACAATACCTATCCATCATGTAAAAGACAGCAGGAGCCTTTATCCTGAGGCCTGCAGAAAGTTGCTGTCCACAGAGAGGAGTTAATTTCTGACTGTTCATAAAGTTCATCTGAAAAGAGAACTAGAGGGATATTTCCATTTTCAGTAAGGCTATTTGATCAGGAAGAGCAAAACAATTCACATTTTACATAAACTATTTATTGCTACTGTTTAAATTTCTTTTTGATTTTACAAGAAAAATGTGGCGGAATACTGATTTTTCACAATTAGCCACATCTGTTCCACCTACAGTGCAACACTTCTGAGTTAATTCCATAATTAGCTAGTCCTCTTCCAAATAGTATATAATTAAGATAAAAAATCACATACTGAAATCAAATTATCTAATGAGAACTACAATTATTGATAATTTGTATAAAAAATGTTTTATTTTTTACTATTCATATGAAACCAACCCAGACCCATTAACAGCAATTATGTCATTTCTGGCTTCAGTCGCACTCATTCACGTGACTGACAGTAACTGACACCCAGCAGTGAATGAATTTTATCAAATGATCCTGGCTTTAGTAGTGCAATAGTCATTTTCCTCATTTAACCTGATGAACATACTCTCCACCTGTCCCGATTTCCCATTCCACCAAACAAATCCAGCAGCACGTTTAACACATCCCAGCCACCTTTTTTTTTACAAAATGATTCTTTTCATATTAATGTAAATAATAAAATGATAATGCAATTAAAAATAGATGGAGCACACAAACGTAATAATGTACAACATATGAAATATGTGGGGAAAACCAAATCCTCATCTATCAAATACTTAAGAGACGCGAACTCCTAAAGAGGAACAGTGTCACGTCGTAGAAAAGAGCATTGTGATTTCTGCCAATGGCGCAGTGAGTCACCTTGCGCAATATCCTAAATGAGCTCTAATTACTTCTTCCCAACAGCTGAAGATAATTCACTTCACCGGTAATGGCTTCCTCCAAATATACGTGCGATGTTAATATATCTCGAGTCTTTCCAAGGACAAGGGTAAAATTAATCTGCATAAAGCACTCAAACTAATGCAACACGTTTCACATTTGGAGACATGCATTTTAAACCCACCACCCTTCAGACGCGCTGCTGCAATGAAACATAACCATCACAAAAGCAAGACGCCCAAAATCCCTAAAAATATTCCTATCAGGAAAAGAATACAGAATTTGAAAGTTTCCCCTCCCCCCCTCCACTGCAGAGCACACACACAGACACACTCGCACTAGGGCCAGTTCTCCCAGCAGCCAACGTAACTGCCAGCACTGTACGTCTTTGGCCTGTGGGTGGAAACTGGAGGATCCAGGAAAAAAACCAACACGAACACGGAGAGAACATACATATTCCATACAGATAGCATCCCAGGAACTGAAGTCAGGCCCGCAGCGCTGCGAGCCAGCAACGCCAACCACTGGGCCACCATGACACGCACATGTTTGTCTAGCCCTTTCATATTCAAATAAAGGAATATTTATTCTTTGGCATAGATGGAGAAATGTTGAAAACGTACCTCAAGGAGCTCATTACTGCTGGCAGCAGATGCACCATAGAAGCTGGTATGCTCAGTGGGGTGTAGCACTCGATTCCAACACAAGTCATGTCCTGTATTGGTCTGCCAAGGCTGGCATACACAACCACCCCAACAGCCTGCGATTCAGCCATATTCTTCACCTTTAAAACACATTTCAAAAATATTTACGCCTTTCATTAACACCTCCGTTTTCACCAGACACATCCAACCATTTATTTTGTATTACGGATACCAAAATAAATTTGCTCCAGTATTAAAAGTCTAAGAATATTCTTTCGTGATTAAACTTGTTCTTTTGCTTTTGCATTGACAGCAACCTTCACAAAAGCTATACAATAAACCTGCTGAAAAAACTTGTCTTTCGGTATTTGACCATAAATTCAAAGAAACACCTGGCTGATGAGTTTGAATACAGACAGGTGAAGGGATTTGCATGCAGGCGGTAAAAGCTAATATATTAATACAAAATGGGAAATGCCCATTTAAAAGAAGCTAATTATGACTTTGTTTTTACATAGACCATGTTGGGAAGCAATAAAAAGGGCATAACAATAGGAGGATATACATTTGAAATGCACAGCTTAAATCCAGGGATGCTATGTTTTATGTTTTATACTGTATATTAAAGCCTGATAGTATTGTGAACAATTGTGGTCACCACATTATGGAAAATACAGTATATTCCTGCTGTAGACTCATTAAAGAGAAAAACCACCAGACACATGGTAACCAGCAAGGCTTAAAGGAATGTCTTACACTACTCGGCCAAGGCCTGAATCTTTTTAGTCTTGACCAGAGAAGACTATAAGGACCCCTGTTCAATGTGTTCAAAAGCCTCAAGGGCTTTGACCGAGTCAGTGACTTTTTGAGATTCAACAGTAAAAGACGAAATCAGAGTACACAACTAGAACCTCTGTGGAAGAGCGTTGAAAACCAAAAATAGGAATCACTTCTTGCGAGAAGCCTGGACCAAGTTACGCAGTTGTATCGTTGCAGCCGATCTGCTGGCTTCTTTCAGAAAAGTCTGGATCGGTTCCTTGGATAAACAACCTCCTACCTGCACAACAGGCAAGAAGGGGTGAATCGCTTCCTCTCATCAGAAACCCTTCTTTTGCGGGCTGTGAAATGTATTCCTTAATAAAGATCCTGTGAGATCCTTAGTCTGATGGGCAGGCAGAACTCAATTGTGGTGATATTCTAAAACACTTTTGGGTTTTCATGGGCAATGAACCATTCTTCCGTCCTCTGGGTGAGCACAATTAATCTCGGAGCCAATTCCACCCATAACAATTTCAAAAGCTTATTATATGGTGAAAAATTGCATTAAAAGATTTTTCTCCTGAATAAAGAAGAGAACATGTGCATGACTGGTCACAACGTTCAAAAATTTCGATGACAATGGAAAGTAAAAGTATGCACATCAAAGCATTCCAAGCACGTAATAGCACCATGTCAGCCAGCAGTCTCAGAGGTTATTTCTATTACCAGGTGCTCTGATTCACTCCTGATTCAAAACTCTACAATTCCGAACCATCTACTTTGCAATTTTGTATGCAAGAGCAGAAAAAGTCTTTAATGAGTGTTCACTTAATATTCACATATTGAATTTCCGAGAGTGTGTGCTGATTATTATTACAGGTAGGGAGTTCAGATTTAAAAAACACACAGAATGGGTTTTTAGATCTCAGAAAGCCTTTACTTGAGATTTCCTGTTTAGCACTTAATACAGTTGGAAAATCAAGTACTTCCCCAGAATTCACTTTGTACAAAGAACTATTTGGACAAAAAATGAAATGGACTCAATTATAGCACTTCTTTTAAAAATCCAATAAAATCTATATTTAAAGAAACCGTCTACCATTATAAAGTATGGATGCTTATAAAACAAAAGATTCAAGGCTATACTAAAAGTCCTTGAAAGTAACGGAATAACATAACTCAAAATAGGCCCATGAAGTAAAAACTTAATTCAACGGCATGACTCATAAATTAACATTTCAGGAAAAAACTCAAAACCCAGCATCTGCTTCTAGGGTTCTGAATTCATGATGGAAGAGAGACGTTCCTTATAAAATCTCTTGGCCATCATATCATGAAGCACTTAACCTGAAAGGCACTCCAAAGATGACTCATCCACTCTTTTACTCATCACCGCTTAATGGAGAAATTCTAGGCCAAAAATATTATGAGGAAGTTCTGCTTCATGTTGCAACATCCTGTGATTCACAGCACCAGCGCTGCACTGGTACATGATCAATCACCGAGATTAATCTGCAGCCAGGTAGAGGACAAACACTATAGTGCCAAGGAAACAGTAATAGGTTTATTCCATGCTGAAAACTTTTTTCAGCATGGAATAAACCTATTACTTGTTCCTTTGCAGCCTACGCATGCTGACGCAGCTCCCCACCTTAACTACTACCGCTATAGTGCCAATTCAACTTCGCATAGCTTTACTAAAGAGTAAAGAGTCAAATCATGAGCTTTCATCTTACTAGACTTTTAACTAGGATGAATTAGTCAGAGGAGAAGAGCAAACTTTGCCCATCTCAACTTGCTTGCATTGTAAAATTCTATTACATTATTCTAGCACAGCGTATAAAGGTTTTGTGAAGATTAACAGCCTTCACAATTTAACAAGATGATTGCAAAAGTGTTTCAACAACCCTAAAAAAAATATATATATATTCCTGTGTATTAATGATAAAAAGGGAAGCCTGTCTTGAAAAATATTGCACTTGAAATAGATAAAATTGCTTTTAAACTACATAATATTGAGGTTAAACAAGATAATATTATTAAAACAATTGACGGTAAGGTCTGTCTTACTGTTAACTCATATAAATATATCCTGTTCAACGTTTAAAGATTGGGCAACAACCTATTTATTTGTATCCACAGTTTCACATCAAGAACCAAAATCTACTTTTCACAAATATGGTGAAAATGACATGCATTTACCCCAGTAATACAAAAGACATTGCCTGTGCTCCTTAACACTAGTGAATTTTTATAAAGGGGAGTGTGACAATATTCTTTTTAGTTGTTTATGAAAGCAATACTTTGCATGGTACAATATTTCATAAACTGTATATTGCAATATTTATATATTGGGAAATATTCTTTACACAATAATTACTAATGTAAATGCATTATTGAGGCCTGCTATTCTGTTAAATAATCATAAAACTCTCGTTTCTCCTCCCTGTAATAATAACTCAACTCACTAGAAATAAGCCTACATGCCCTCATCAAATACTTCCTAATTTGACAAGACCATCATAAACTTCATAACTACTTCATGTGAAATGTGAAAGTACTCTAAGGTACTTTCCAATGTCTATTTTCTCTGTACTTCTACTTCTACTGTACGGTACTTTCCAGTTTTATGTTTGTTTTTTCAAATATTGACATCCATGACTTGGACACTACCTTCTCAGCTCCTGACCCATCCCAGTAAATGAGCAAATCTGTTATTTGCAAGATTTATATCCTAATGCCCCTGTGGACTAACTTCCACAGAGAAAAAGACTAACTTTGCTATAAGATAATTTAAGAGCGACTACACTCCTCACATCACTGAGAAAAGCTGTACCTTCCCTCTAAAATTTCCTATATGTAAATCTGTCCTCTATACAACTACAAGAAGCAGCACTAATTCCTACTAGCTTAAAAACTAATCACCTGTGAGGTACTTTGTCAAAATTCCCCTGAAGTTTTCACAATATTAAATTAATTATTAATTCAAAATGTTCAGACAGTCCCTAAAAAAAACTACTAATCTTCACAAAAGCGAAGATGCGTAAGAAGATACAGGCTGCTGATTCCATTGCTGATTATTCAGGGTCACTAAACAGTATCTTCTGGGTTTCACTCCATCCATTACTAGACTCTTAAATGTCTTATTTTCCCCCCACTGTTTCCAGATCTTTACTCATTGACAATTGTAAGTTGTGAGATATGATGATGATGATGACCACAGCATATACTGTATGTGCCACTTTGCAGTGAACATCACTGACATCAGCTAAGCCTGTCACACAACACTTCTTGATCTTTGTACCATTTGCTCAACTGACGATGACTGACGGATTGATGAACAATAAAATGCAAAATCACTGCAGAATGTCTAAAAATGGCATGAAAGACAATAAAACACCCCCCCCCCCTCCAAACAGAGGTTGCTAACATTGCTGTATTTGGCAATTATGCACTAATAAATCTCTTCATTATTTAATTGCTATGCTTAGGCTCTCATTTAAACAGTTACAAGCTAATTAATTCTAGCACTTACAGTCAATGAAATAATGAAACCTATCTGGATTTGTGAACACGGCAGCAGATGTCAAAAGCAGCAAGAATTTCTGTAACCAAAAGTAATGAACTTGAATTCTTCCACAGAATTGTTTAAGAATTCTCATAAACCTTTCAGCTTGCAAAGATTAACCACAAAAAGCTGCTGTTTAACTTTTGGTCTACTGTAAACTGCTACAAAAATGAACTCCATCCATTACCAGTAAGCCACTATTTGTTGATAAGGGTCACCTCATATCTTACCCTCGAAACACAGGTAGCAAGATGGGTTAAGACTCCGGACGAGTTGCCAGATCATCAACGGGAACACACACTGAAACACTTGGAGACGCTACTTAAACCAGCCAGGAAGTAGTAGGAAGGTGAAAAGAATCGAGAAGACCTCACAAAAACCCACAGGAACAAAACATGGACGAATACGCAAACTCCACACAGCAGCCACCTCAGTCTGGAATCAAACACCTGACCCAAGAGCTATGATACAGTGCTCCTGACCATTTCAAAGGGCACTAACCATTTTTTAAAAGTCCTAAAAATGTTCATTGGATTTAACCAAGACTCAACTTGTCAATCTATTCCAGTTGAGCTAATGAGTTAATACTATCATTTGATTTAGTGCATAGACCGCACATTGATGGAAAATACAGGAAGGTATTAAAAATGCAACTTGTGCATTTAATTGTACACAGTAGGTCTATGGAATTTAACATCTATTCAATTATTCCTGTTATTTTTACATTCAAGTTGATAATCATAAGCTGTCTCTTAATAAGAACCTTACAGTACAAACAACAAATTAGTATTACATAATAATCTATTTCTCTTGCATGGATCTTATCGATTCCACTATACTCCCTGGCCGGTATCAAGAGACAGCGAGACCGACAGATGTGATGTGATCATTCCACGTAGAAAAATGACCAAGCAGGCACAATGTCCCCTACAGACAAGATTGCTCCATTTCTTCCAACTGAGCAGAAAAAAAGGACAGAAATGTGCACTGACCAAACAGAATCCAGGTTAAATGAACATATTCTATCACCTTGTTGGTTATCATACTACATCCAGAGGCAGAAAAAAGGAGAAGAACCAGGTTAACCCCTAATGCTAAAATCTAATAGACAAAAGGCACCAATTTTTAACGCGGAATATTATGTATGAACTTGATTCAGGTCACACAAAATTCTGAAAATTTACTGGCCAGTCAAATCAAGATCAGCAACAACACAGACACAGGGGCGCGTGTGGGAGTTCAATTCCGTCTCGAGCAGCCCTAAGAACAGGCACTTCTTCAATCGAGGATCCCACTTAGAGTGGGAGTCTGGAATGAAATCTCTAGTTATGTGGTCAAAGCTGCGTTATTCTCAGAAACAGAGAGAGGTTTCATTTTTTTTTTAATCACCCAGACACCATCAAATAAATGCGCACGTTCGTCTAAATGGGCTTGCCTTCTTTGTAACCATTCTTGTGTTCTATTCCATTGTTCTAGTCCTCCAGCACTAGAAACATACAATGAAGAATCATACGTTAAATGCTTCACAGTTGTTTCTGTTGTTTCTTGAAGTGTGAAATGAGGTACAGTATCTAAGCTGCAAAGAAAAGTAACACAATTACACCAAAATAGCAATCACCTGTATTAGGTCTTATCAAAATCTTAAGAGTAGGAATGCACAGCATAGTTTGTTTAAAGATGGTGTTTTTTTTCCCCAATTCAGGACACTAATACTCAGCTAGAGACAGAAACAAAACACACGAAGATGAATTCAAAACCATTACATCCTGGACAGATCAGTTTCACTGACGGCAGAGGATAGCTTCAAGGCTTCTATTCCATTACTTTTCTAGTTGCCAAAGTAACATGTTACACATCCTAGGGCTCTAAGCTAACCTTTTTTATAGCCGTAAATGTACACCACAGTTAAAAAATGTCCTGAAAGATCCAGGTGAACACAAATACATTTGAAAAATAAATACATTTCAAGTTCTTTTCTTGAATATCTACAGTTGTTTTTCCACAAATTCTTAAATTGAACTTGCGCAGTTGAAAAACCTCAAAAAAGTACATTGGATTTTTCCCTAATTTAAACTTTTTCAGTTCTCTTAACCAAAACATTGATCATGCACAGTAAAGAGGAACTGTGTCTTATTAGCAGAACGTACTTCGCAGTACTGCAGTAATGAAGCCTTCATTAACAGCACGAAATGCTTTGGTTTAATCTGAAGGGAGGACAGAGTCATGTTGTGTCAATGTGAACACATTTTAAGATGAGGATCCCAAATCATTTTGCAAAGTTAGCACCTATGAATGAATCACGCTCTTGTGTTAAGCGAGTCTAATATTTAAAGACCTAAACTGAATTTATGTGGTATAGGGTTAATATCAAAAAGCCTGATCTCATCAGCTCTCAGGAGCAGGCATGGAAGGAGGAAACCGGTCAGTACTTCATGGAAAGAGGGCAGATAGCTGCCGTAAGTGGTGCATGGTTACTGAAGACACCGTTCTGCTCTGGGCTCGTTCAACCTGGCCTCCCTACAGTTCATCCTTAACTCTGTTGGTCAAGCAATTAATCACTGCTGTGCAGCAGGGCCTCTGGAGGGTCACAGCTGCCAGGCGTCAGACAGGTGGGTGCTGCACTTCAGCGGGAGCTGAAGTGGGTGTCTTCCTATATAAAAAACACTTTACGATCCTTTGGGCATGGAACACAACAAATAGATTCAAAACTGTACAGCAATACATTCTTTCCTGTACCCATTAATCCATAACCTGTAACCACAAATGACAAAGCCTACACAACTCACTACAGAACCTCCTGCCCTATGGCCACACTGGGCATCTCAAAAGATTTATATTATGAAAATGAATCACAAATGCAAATATGACTGCTTACATATACGAACAATATATACAGAACCCCTCAAAAGTAATAGTTTTGACATTACCATCCCATTTTTTTTTGCTTTACAGCCAAGCAACTTCTATTTGTGATCATGAAATGAATATCAATGATAAGTACAATATATGTGGGTAAGCATATGTATTTATTCGCATATCCCTTTGAGAGAATCACTGCATGAAGAAGTTCAGGTAGGGAGATGCGTCAGCAGGTATGGGCTGCAAAGGAACAAGTAAAGGTTTATTCCCTGCTGAAAAGAAAAGAGACGACGTTTCAGCTGTGGAGCCTTCTTCAGGTGTGTTCCGATAACAAAAAGCTTGTGACCCAGACATTTAGTGTAATCATTTCGCCTTGCCACAGCTGCTTGGATTTCTTCCCTGTCCTTGACGCGTTCCAACTTAATCTTTTCTCCATCATGTAAAACGTCCGCTCAATTCAAATGAAATCTGAATATAGATTCAGTCCAATGCGAAACCAAATACCGACAAAACTCTTACAAAATATTCTAATTTTACAATGAAGACAAGCCTATACTCTGATGGCATTTGTAAAGAAATACATTTCTATGCCTGTTCCTATCGACTCTTTATAGAAGATTCGAGCTCCTGAAATTCAGAACTCCCTCTTTTACATTGATTTCTTGTTAACCTTCCAGTCCTTTGAGGTATTTGAAAGGAGTCGATTCTTGTCGGGCTGTAGCAACAAGAAAGTAATTTAAATGCACAATGGATGCAACAAATGCTGTGCTTAAATACACAAGCCATTTCTGAATTGGCTTTAGTGTATAAAAAAAATCTTTCTATTTGAACTCATAAAGTTAAAAATCTTTTAAAAAAGTTCTGATACTTAAAATTACAGTGAAGAGACTGGGCCCTATTTTATTTTCAAAGAATGGGGTGTTAGAATGTAGCCCACAACAGTTTTGGTCTGTAATCTCAAGTTTTTTTCATTTCACTTGTCACTTTTGCCCTCCTGGGCAGTACACTGACTATAGATCTGCTTGTTCTTGACCGCTTCTTAAGTTCCATATTTATGCAGTCACTTGATGAGTTGTTGTGGGCAGATGGGTCAGGAGATGGCAAGCAGTAGCTCATATTTAATATTTCCAGCGATGAGAAAGATACAGCTCTTTCTCCTAAATTCAATCTGTGACCCTTCAGTGCCAAATACCTGGTAGGTTTCTGCTCATCAATAAGGAATCAAAGTGGTCAAAACTTTCTAAAGTGTTAAAACCTTTTCATTTCCTTATGGTGTCCCCCATTTGCACTTTGCTCCTAATACCATGTTGCAATTATGGGCTAGATTCCAGTTCCAGGCGAAAAGGTATTAAAGCATTTCATTTTCTCCACTAAACTATAAACTAAAAAGTAAAAAAGGTGGAACAGAAGCACCGCTAATTAGTATAATTAAATTGCATGTTAAGGCCATTTGTGAAATAAGTCTTTCAGCATGTTTTTAAAACATGCACAGTCACAAAACCCCTACTGGATTTGGGCAGTGAGCTCCACAGACGTGGTGCTGCATAAAAACAGCTCTACTGCCCACTGTGTGCAGCCTGGTCTTCAGAGAAGGCCGTCTAAGCAGCAGATCTCAGATTGGCGTGTAATCATGTCAAACGTCCTTAACTCAGAGCTAGACCATTCTGTGGCTTTTGAATAGAAGAATATTAAAATTCAATTTAAAATTTACGTAGGAGGTCAGTATAAATTCCAGAAGACAGGAGTTGCGTGCTGATGCACATTAGCCATAGAATTCTGAAGATATTGAAGCCCCTTTTAAAAGGTAATGAGGCATTATGTCTAATCTTGACTACATCAAGGCATGTATCGGTGTCACACAGTAAAGATCTTGCTCCAAAATTTGAATCCATTTCTTAATTTCAGACAGACCTTTTAAAGTACAGAAACTACAGCCATCTGAATATCCGAGTTCACCAGAAATAAATCTGAGTGGCGTCAGCAGAACAGTGAAACCCAGCTCAACGATGGCACATGATCCGAGTCACAAGTGACACACAAAGAGCAGAGGACCCAGCACAGAGCCCTAAGGGATGCCTACAGTAAGTGCAACAGAATCAGATTTAAAACAGGCTCATTGGCTCCTGGTAACCAAACAGGATACCAACCAAAAAAGGGAATAATTAATTATTCCTGGATAATATTTCCATGCATTCAGGAGGGTGCCAAGATTAACAGTACCACAAGGAAAATGAGAATGAGCCTAGGAGACTTAGAGGGACGGACTGTATTAAGATTTAGAATTTCACATGATGTCAGCAATTTGCTCTGCATCATCAGTTCTTCCAAGCCTCTACTACATTACCATTGAGTCTTTAACTTTAGACTATGCAAGATATTTCAGCATTTGCTTCATTCCAAATTGTATTTAATTTTCTAACAGAATTTGATCTTAATCATTTTACACTAAGTGAAGAGAATGTTGCTGTTTAAATGTCCAACATGATCAGTTGGCAATATACTTAAAGCAAGGATGCTCTCAATACAAACCATGTAATGATAGAACAGCCTCCACTGAATTTGACTGTAGTAATTGGAAAAACTAGATAACCATTGGTTTTCTATATTAATAAAAATTTGTAACGCTTATTGAGCAATTTATGGTATTGGAGTATAGTAAACGGTACTGTTGTGTCAGTGTCTGTTGGCTGCAAAGGAATAAGTGAAGGTTAATTCTATGCTGAAAAATACAAAGGAAAAACTGAATTTTTTGGATGTAGACCCTGACTCACACCTGAAAAGGGCTCAACAACAAAAACATTGCATTTTCAGTGTGAAATTAACCTTTACTTGTTCCTATTGTTTTTTGTTACATCAATAAAGAAAGATTATTTTTCTTCTAACTGGCATACAGTATATAGAAATGTAAATTTTTACTGTTAGTCTACCTTGATAAAGGATATTAACATCTACAGATTTTTAGAAACAGAATTCATTACCTACTAACCAGATTCTGATTTTCAAAATCTGCAATGTCCCTGTTTTACATCTATCTGGGGAAACTACAGGCATTAATTTTCAACCTGCATTTTCTGGTAAAGGACACTGTGGCGAAAATATGTCCTACCACAGCGTTTTGGTTATTCCTATGAATCTTAAATGGATGTTCAGCAAATAAACACAAAAAGACAACAATTACAAAACATTTTGACCTCAAGCTAACCAACCTTTGTATTTTCCTTGTATTTCTTTATCCATTCATGAATTAATATATTGTATAAGTAAAGACAAAAAATAAACTAAGCAGAGCGTATAATTCATTTTATTGACATGATAAGATGATCAAAACTGTATCCACAGCTGTTTACTTTCACATTTTCAGAAAATGATTCCAAAAATTTTTAAATCTCTTCTGAGAACATTTGCTTTGAATCATTAATACTTAAATGCTTCCATAAGTGAATGTATGCTTAATGATTCAGTTTGTCTTGGCAGCTGTTAATGAAGGATTTTTAAATGCATTTGATTATAACTATACATTTACAGTATCTCAATTTTCACATAAAATCCCAGCAGCAACACTGTCATACACTCCTTGTGTAAACAAGTATGAAAGGGAATGATGGCGGAAACATAATTAAATCTGTCTTTGCTGGGGGAGCCACCACCACATTACACATTAGTATCAGGAATCTAATTTAAGTTAGATTTACAAAGTGTGACTTTCTCTGCTTGCAAAAGGATTACATTTGCCTCCCAGAGGAAGGTGTTCTTTGCTGAATTATCCTTCATTTGACTAACAAAACATTGCCTTTGGGACACCAAATCTTGATAAGTCAGATTCACCTTGACTGCCCATGTTTATATGAAAGATAATGACGCTATAATGATTTCTAAAACCTGGCTGTTGTCAGGGAACAGAATTAGTTCTGATTAATTTTCCCTCCACTTGGCCCAGTCTCTTTTGCATCAAATGAAAGGTCTACTGAGAGACTTGGCACTCGAGCAAAAAACGTGGATGTAGACTTGCAATTTGCGCCGTCCAGTCTCTTCGGATCTTTAGATTGCTGCTGCACCTTCTTCTAAATTGTTTTCTGAAGACAATTTACATTTTGGCACGGGACTAATTACTGCATTTCCTGGGGTTCTTATTCAGATTTGCTGCATAATCCTCTATCAGTGATTGAGAGGAATTTTAATAAACTGCAGGGTAAAAGTTCAGTTTTCATCTGTTTCTAAAAGCTCAAAGCCTTTTCTGTACATATTCATTTTCTTTTATATTCATCTGGCAGTGGCCATTAATTTAACAGGACCTCAAAGGATATCCACTGTGATTATGACATTCAATACCTCTCTCAATAGCTTGAGATCCCTGCTCTCAAGCCAAGTGTTAGTAAAGTTCTCTCTCATTATTATATTTGAACACGAAGGATAAATAAGGTCACAGGCATTTCACGAGTACGGGGACAGAATATTTTCCAGCTATTGTAGGGAAACAACTCCAAAGCATGGAAGACCTAAGAAATCGAACACTAACCTGAATATTTTCTACTCCACTTGAAAAAAACACTTCTGACTGGTAATGGTGTGTACACTTCAGATAAAAAGCCTATTATAAAAATAACATAGAATGATGTTAAATAAACTGAAATGAAAATATCTCAAGTTTGATTAAGTCAGAAAAGGGCTCATAAGTACAATTATATATAGTCGAGGTACTATATAAGTTTCAATTACTATTTTAACTATGTTTAAACATTAGCACACATACAGTACACCCTCAAGCTCTATTTCTAATTAATAAAGGAATTAGGATGTTTTGGTTGAATAAAACAATCATGACAAATAGAATGATAAAAGTCATAATTTGACATTAACAATATCCATTACATATTATAATTATTTTGTTGAAGGCTGCCTAAAAACTTCAAAACAACAGACATTGAGCCTCTCTAGCTCACTCTATTGCTAGTGCCTGACTTGTGCTGACAACCACAATCAGCCAGTTGAGTTACCTGACTGGGCAAAATGACAATCACAGCAGCAACAATATCAGAAGCAGCTTCAATAAATCTACATTCTGGCCCGTCACTTGTGACTCGACATTTGTCAGTTTCACTCAGATGAATTAGCTGCTTAATCAGGCAACACATTCGCCAGATTCAGTCCAGATGTAATAAAAAAACAAAAACATAAAAAGTACTCCTGCATACATACTAAGGAAGAAATGGTTCTCAAAAACAGGAGCTCCTTTGTTTTTTTCTAAAGTCAGTAGATGTCAGCTATACACTAACAATGTTACACCATGATCATTGCTTTGTTTTTTTTAACTGTTTAATAACTAAAGAAAAATGTATATCTGAAACAAATAATATGAGCCTACTTAAATATTTAGAAGAAGAGTCTAGATGAGGAAGGAAATATGTAATATTTAGATAAGTGTTATTAAGTAATATGTAATTAAGTGCTTTATTACTGATCATTTTGGGTTAACCATACATCAACATTACAAGAAGACGACTGGAACAGTGTCTTTAAAACAATCATTTGAATATCACTGAGAGTCCTCTAATCTAGCTCTCTGTAAGGGTAAAGCATACAAAAATAATATAATGATGTCAGCCTTAAATACGTGAATCAGTCTCTTAGATACATGCATGACCTTCAAAGACTAATGTCATTACACAGCCGAAGACAGGTTTTGGCTTAATCTTCTGTTGCTGTAAATTTGGAGCTTTAGGACAAGAAATAAAACAGCAGTAACAAAAATGACTGTATTAACTGGACGTGGAAACAAAGTTGATAATATGAGCTAAGAGGGAGTTAGGCAGTGAAGGATTTCAATGGATAAATTGGGAGCAACAGTCCGTTTCTCTTAAATAAAAACTGGGATAATCTTGACATTGCTCAAACCATAAAGTGAATTAAACAAATAAGTCTTTAAATTTGGTAGCAACATAAAAATACATGTTTTCAAAATTTGCACTAAATGATTTTGTGTGGCTGAGAGGATGTCAGGGTCTGTACAGAACATTGTGTGCCTTCTAATATTAGCCACAATAGACAAGAACAAATGCTTTCATTAAGTCTGGAAGCTATAGAAAGGGAATTAGTCATGCAAGGGAAGGAGTGTTTTCATGACCCTTATCGGTGAAAGCCTGTGGTTTAAAAATCTGCTCAGGTCACAAGTGAAGCCAGTTTGGTGCTTTCTGTTCAGCCCCTAGTGGAAGGTGGCCACCAGCAGTGGGAGGAACAGCTGCATTGGCAGACTACAGCTGTCGGAGAAGGCTTTCGTGTTGTCTTCTGATCCTCCGCCTCACGTAACCAATCGTTCTGTCTATCCTTACAAGAAAGCGTGAATGCATACCTTTGTGAAAAACGAACAGTCTCCCTCCGAAACCCACGCAACGGCCCCCTTGACTTCAGAGGAGACGTTGCAGCCATCGGCAGCATCGACAAGCTCGTACGACTGTCTGCTCCAGTGCCCCATCAGCCAGTCGTATCTCGCATCGAGCCGCTTGGCAACAATGGGAGTATCCCAATCTGCGCAACAGGAAAAAAAAAAAACAGCTAGGAAAATACATTCCACAAAATCCCTGCAGGTCTGCGTTACCCTCTGTAGCTTTTAAATGTGAAAATCAACTGCTCAACGAACAGAACAACCAACATCCAAATGTGAGAAGTATAAAACTGTGCTAAAGTCAGTCATTCCATAAACTTCTGAAATTACAGGCCACTCTTTTTAATTACAGATAATGTGTCACCACGAGCTGTGACCAAAAACGTTGGTGCCCTTTGTACATTAGAAAAGGGAACAGGCTACATTTGATGACTTATAATTTTGGGCCTCAAAACGTGTCTTTTAATGACCTCCCTTCAAAAACAATGCAATTACTCACTAGTCTACGGTAGAAATGGATCCAAAAATTAACCTCAGTTCCAACGGTCCAACAAAAGAAAAAATAATATAACAATCTGCAACACAGCCTGGCTGAATTCCATGTGAATAAACCTACATGTCATGCGTTTGGTGCCACTGGTATTCAGAATAATATTTAAATGTTACAGTTTGTATGTAACTAATTAAGCCTGACAATAATACGCCCACTTAATGCAAATTTAGGCCTTTTTCTTTTATTTCAGCATCTATAACAGTCACGGTGAAATGGTCTGATTTTGGATCTCAATATGAATACTTGGCACTACTGCACATTATAATGACTCTTTTGCCTTGCTGTGACTCATTAGTGCATCTGTCACCACAACTACATCCTGCACATGCAGACAGAGCATTGGTTAAGCACTTTATGCATGAACTGTTATACATGGAAAACAAACTCTTGCTTTGTACAGTAAATAACAAAAACTTATAGTGCTTTACTTCCATAAACTCTGATCAGGAATAAGGCTTTGGGCAGAGAAATCTTTCAAAAAAGGCAGCAAAATGGCATCTTACTCATGTTAGTTGCTAGTAATCTAACAGCCTCAGAATCTCACTCACTCAGAATTAATGATCTCGCTCCTCTATATTGTACAATACGCCAAAGTATCTGAAGCGGTTGTTTCACTAGACCTGTGAAATGGTAAATTGCTCATTGTGTTTTACAACCAAGCATTATACAATAAAAAAAAACATCAGTGTTCATCAGAATAAAAGGTTTATTAAACCGCGTTTTCATTATATTGCCTGCCTGCTACAAACATTGTTGACAGACGAATATAGACACTTATTCTAATGTAAATTAAAGTAGCTTCTCTATTTGTGTGCCAGAACTTGCCTTTTAACTGGCTACTAGTCTTTAAAAAATACTCTGGGCTTTCATAAAAAGGGCAGATTCAAATATTAACCCTAAAACTGCTCAGGGCATATGGAAGGCACTGTAATTCCTTTACAAACTGAGCCATCAGAAGAGGGGAAGACCCCACTTGCTCGCTCTACAGCCAAAGAAGTGTAATGGAAATACAAGAAAAGCTTGTATTAATTTGCGCGTTCTGCTATGGGGTTTACTAAACAGATTCGTTTAGACAACTAAAATAGTGATCATGAACAACAATGATAATGAAAGCTGAGAAAAGAATTCAAAACAGATGTGCATGTACTATATTCAGAAAATCCCAGGCTCTTTTGAGAAGTACAATTTGGACCTCTGTAAACAACATGATTTTCAAGAAATGGAAAGATGATATCCTCATATCAATGAGCTGCTAGGACCTCAAATCAAGCAATATTCCCTCCACATTCCCTCCTTTGACTTATAACCCCTTGTTAAGTCACATCCGGATGAAAAAGCACAAGTTCTAAGAGCTACATGCAGTTTCGGAATAGGCGTACAAATATAGGGGTTATCTTTCTCAAAACTTATTTCAGAAATGCACAGACCGGTATTTCTGTCCATAACATACCTTTCGATGTGAAAACAGCTTGATTCAGCCCACAGTTGATGCCCTCACATCTCCAGTCATAAAGCACACTGGGAATCCAGTTACCCAGAGAGTACACAGGAACAGAGGAAAAATGCAGTCTGTCCAGTATATCCTTCTTCCTGTATTTAACAGCATATTCATAGTGTACTTCATTAAAAAGCATTTTAAGGTGCTACAGTATGTTTAACTTCTTTTTATACCTTCAGAATCTACCCCCCAAAACAGATCCAGTGGAATTTATATTGAATATAACAGCTTGTTCCCAAATAGTCTATGAATGCACATTAAAGTCTGAAACAACAGTGACTAAAATAATATCTTTATAATAGTATTCTCCAACGTTCTACATACAAATGCTTGTCATGTTTTAAACCCATCTGTACTTGGTTTCTCGACGAATTCAAATTTAAATATGTACGCCTGGCTGGATTTTCAAGATGGATGAACCCCGAGTTCTCACTAGTTACAAACTTTATAATGGCTTTTACATCAACAAAGGCACAAAACAAAACCTTCGAAAAACTATTTCGCTTCCAGAGTAAAAATACTTTCGGACTCCTGTCAAGGACTTGTGCCATGCTGTAAATAAGGCCATTTCCAGGAGGTTTGCGAGTGTTCCAACTTATGTCATTATGATTGAATCGATAATGGTAAAGAGAATTCACCTTTGCTTTGCCACACGCTGAATCTGGTATCTCATCCAGTGCACATCAACTTCGGCGGTGTCGTCCAGGGACACGAAGACTACATGAGCACTGTCAGGAAGGTTATCCACCAAGTCCGTCAGGGAAGAGTCAGACGTCCACATACACTCAAGAAAAGCCGATTTATTAGTAAATGCGTGGACGATTATGGAAATATTAAGCCCACCGGGAGGTGGGTAGACAAAGTCCCCATCAAGCGTTTTAACTTGAAATCCGTGCGCCGTGTCTCCTGGTGCGTAATCCGTATCTTTAAATGGTTTCGAATTCCATCCAGATTTGAAAAAGATTAATTTCTCTGTATTCTTCCTTAACTGGTTTGCTGGACTAAATGCACCCCATAATTGGTCTTCAGGAGTATCGACCCTGTTAGAATTAATGTTACCAGCAGAGGCATGACCCCCCCTGGACAAACTGAGTAGCAAGATGAACAATACAGGAGCCCAAGGCACATAGTACAGCCAAGCCATGTGTATAAAAAGAATTAAGACCGAATCGTTTTCGCTTCGGAGTTAAAATCGCGGACAGGTTCTGCCGTTTTGCTGTCAAAATTGTCCAACAGTATTTAACAATCCAGCAATCTAACAACGCGCTGCAGAAGTGAGCCAGCAAGAGCAACAGATTTCAAATTGAGGAACCAAACCCTACCGCTTTCGATTTGCCTGTAGGGTCATGTGAGAAGAAGCATGGGCTGTGTTTATGTACGGCGGCCCAGATTTGCCAAAACAAATTAAGGTGCTAAATTGATTATTAAATAAATGAAAATAATGAATCGGATATCGGTCATTTGGCCTGAAGATCTGCTTGGGTTCATTCATTATTTGATGTGTACACGAAACACGTCTTGCCGCCACAATGCATCTTCCTTGGACTTCGTTATGTGCTAGAAAAATGAAAATTAAAAGCGCTTCTCCAATTCACACAACGATTTAACCTAGCAAATGTAAATCACGGAAGCTTTTTAATTCATAATCTAACATGTGCACGACTCTATAAACCTCCAGTCACAACAATATTTTGAGGAACTTGACGCTACGTGATGAATAATTATCTTGATAATAACCTTAATAATGGGTTTGCAGAATACTAAATGGCTCTTGTAATGTATACTGAGGAGAATGGAGGCTAAACCAATGTAGTGGTGAGTGAGTTTGTGTATTTGCACAGTCTTGAGAAAAGAAGAGAACCTGCCATCACCATATGGTATGTTCTGAGACGCACTATTCAACCCTATAGTTGCCCCCTGAACGTCCTCGTTTATACCAGTGGTATACTCTTTTCAGAACTGTACATCATGCAAGCAAAGCTTTTGGAAAGTAAAATTGAACAAAACAGAAACGAAAAGATAAAATGGTCACATTTCAAACATACTGTAGGAACTTCTTGTTCAGTTTTAAATATGGATACGTGTTTCGCTTAAAAAGGGGGATCACTCCGTATTTTAATGCAGCGTAGTGTCACAAGGATAGCTCTATCTAGTGGCAAAAGCAGTCAGGTTTTTTCCCTGGACTGTACACTAGCACCACATCCCACCCCCATTACATTACAAACGACTCCACAGAGACAGAGACACACAAACACGCACAAGGTAGAGCGCTAGACAAGGACAGGTGTGAATAGAGGAATCTCAGCCTAGGAGTCCGGAGTCACATTAAAATGGTACATATCCCAAAACCATTTACAGTGATGGTTCAGTCCCAGCACTCCTGCGGTGAAGCACGGTTGCTTTTCTTACGGGTGTCCTCGGTGTTGGTCATACCCTGAGAGACGTGTGGACCCAATTCATCACAAAATCACGTCAACTCAATTCGAGCGAGGAAAACCTTTTTTTAAAAAACAAACTAGGTTTAAATGGTTTAACGGGTCGATTGGGAGAAGTGTCAAGCCAGCTGTGTCCTGGTATTGTCAAGCAGCCAGATGATGACGCAACACAGCAACGTGGGTCAGTGTCATCGACAAGCCTCCCCACGACGGGTTCAGCTTAAAGCAGTGGGGCTCGGCTTTGATGGTGTCGCCCCTCCAGAGGCAATCAACCTGAAGCGCACCCTTCTGGTCCCCAGATACGTACTTGTTACAACATTGATTGCAACATTGTCAACTTCCTGTTGCATGGCTGATGTTTCCATGTCATGGGTCCTGTTTTTGTCTCTTGTTCCATCCCCCGCAGCCATGCCCTGATCAAAACTGCACCTCTACTGGATGGTTAGATGCAGTAGACTAAGTTGGCTAGGTGGGTGAACATCCAGGCGCTGCCTCTGTGCGCAGCAGATGAACACTGCAGTAGTCCAGCTGCCCATGAATGATGTTGTATCTGTTTTGTTCCACATCCCTCCTCTAGAGGGCACTCCTACCCCTTTCTGTTATGATTAGCTTTTATTATTTCCTGGCGCGTCTCGTTTGAATTTTGGTTCAAAGCAAAAGCCTAGCGTCTCGGCAGTTCTGGGCTCAGTATTGGAAGATGGACACCACAAGGCCTGCCTGTTCCCCGGGTAGCCCGAGGGCAGGCCTTATTCCCTGACGTCCTGACCATCTGGGTCTGGGGCTCAGAGCGCCTGGTCCTGTTATGCTTTTAGTTCCTGTCCCTGTTCCGGATCCCAGTCCCTTTTAATCCTGTTTTTGTCTTGGATGGATCTCCCGGCCTTTGGACTACAGGCTGCGCTCCAACTTCCCGTTTTGGACTTCCCTGGACTTGGCTGCTTCTGAATTTCCCCCCCGTGCACAGATCCCTACAGTCACCACCCCCTGTCTGTCAACCCATCCTAACCCTGCTGTATCTTCCTCAGCTGTCATTTCCGGATTCTTCCGTCTGCACAGGGTCTTTAACAACGCAGTTCTGACTCCCGTGACAGTATGTAGTACCTAGAGCAGGATTTGACCACAACGGCACTCTTCACACCTCTGTCTTCCCTAATCCGGCCTTTAATGCAGAACAGGAAGGATGTGCACTCCTGTTTCTCCCGTGTATCTGCAGGTTGCCACGGTCCCTTTAAAGCAGCAGCAGCACCTAAAGAGCTGGGAGAAGCCGTTAAAGTGGTTTAGTACAGCCAGTAGCCAGCTGCTTTCACTCCTGAAGAGCCAAGCTGGAATGCAAACTGGACGACACAGCTGCTCTCCTGACCAAGTCTGGACACAGCTACTGCAGACATCCTCCTCCTTGGAAGAGACGATTGAACACCAAGGTTGTGGCTCATCTGGAAGGCCTGTCCTGCTGTTATCATCAAAGATATTTACTCCACAAACACGTTGCTCTGATATGCCATTCCCCTGGGCCTATAATGGAACCGATAATGGTGTTACTACAATCTGCTTGATCAAATCTATTGAAAGAGCTTGTTTCTCACCGTTAGTGGTCTTTTACCCTCTTTATTACCTTATTTATACTCCTTGAACCCTCTTATTTGAAATGACTTTGTATATGTTTCATTTTAGATACATTAAGATGACTTAAATTAGAGGATTCTTTATGTCTCGGCTGAAGTCTTAATTGGATTGTACAGTGTAGTCAGCATGGACTTGGAATCCTGTTTAATTTTTTAGTTCCCTACACAAGCAAAAGAACAAATTAACCTAAGTAGCTTAAGACCTTTGATGCAGTTCCACATAAAAGATTAGTCCTCCAGTTGAAAACTAAAGTAATCAATGCTAATATATGCAGGTGGACTGGGAACTGGTTGATGTACGGAAAGCAGAGAGCTCTGGGAAAAGGGGAAAGCTCTAATTGGGATGACATTAGTGGAGTAACACAGGAATCTGCATCAGGCCTGCTCCTCTCCCTGATTCACACCAATGAACTTGACTCTGATTTGTTTAGTGAGCTCATAAAGTTTGCTAAGGGAGCGAAGATGAGGCCGTGGTGCTAACACTGTAGAAGAACCAAATACCACACTACAATATGGACAGTAATCAAGGCTGGACAAATGCAGTAACACAGTACCTGCATAAAAAGGCCAACAAAAACCTTCGCTGTCACAGAAGCTCCACATATGACTTCCACTCTAAAGAATCCCTTCCCCAGAGAGCAGAGTCCTTTCTTTCTATAATCCGTGGAGATACAGAAAGAAGTGAATGACAGCTCCTCACTGACAGGGTCAGGATTCTCGCCATCAGACACTGGTGTAAAGAGAGGCACAAGGACACATTTTTAGCTTCATCTTGAGGGCAGTGTGTGGGCTGGCAGGTCCCACGGCGGACATGTACTTTAATCGAGTCAAAGCCGTAAACACCAGATGAAACATATGAATGACAGGGAATTTAATACAAACCCTAACAGAAAAGGAAACCTGTTTTCTCGATTGTTAAAACGACAGCTTTCTGGTGACAGGGCGTACCCTTGGTGGTGGTGTTGAAAAAGGAAACCCTTTTTTCGCATATAAAGATAAATAGATAAAAGATAACAGATAAAGCTTTCTTTGTTCTGCTCTGCTGAAATGTGATCGAACTGATTAGAAAGGTAATGTCAAGAGATCATTTTGATCATGACTTGGTTTCTTAAATGGGATTACTGCCGGGAAATGAAAGAATGTCCATCAGCTGTAAATCGCATTTACAAAGTATTAGTCAACGATTTTATCTATTGAACAAGTAAATATCAATTATTATTTGTTTTTCCGTGCATTTGTTTTTACGCGTACCATAGATTCAACCAACATCATCCTCAGTCCTCACTAAACCCGACACAGTAGATGCAGAAATGTATTTATCCTAACGACGTTAGCTCTGCTTTTCGACCTCTGCAGACTCTGTGGGGATGACCTGAAAACTATGGAAATTGGTACATGTGAATAGCTCTCTGTACACATAGATTATACAGAGGTTGTGCTCTGCTGGAGACTAAAAGTATCGGAAACAAAAAAAGACGAATGCAGAACAGAATATATCCCTAGCTTTATTTTATTAAAGCTATGGGAAAGTTAGGTTTCTTCCCCCACAGAATGTTTGTGTGAAAACAGGACATACACTGTATTAAAAGTGCAATTATTTAATTACATGCTGTTCCTAACGATTTTTTATGATCGAATAGGACCTTCAATAATATTGTAAGACTATGTTTGATTTCAGTGAATTCAGGTGTTGAAAATATTCCGGACATTCGGTTCACATATTTCTGCTTAACAACCTATACAAAGACAAAGGGTTCCAGTGCTTCCATTTTTAAATCACTATTAGAGGTACTTCTGTTGGTCCATCAATTATTAGGTTTATTTTCAGCACACAGGAGGTTCAAAAAGTTAGAGCAACAACATACGCAAATGAAAAAGTGGATCTAAACGTGTATCAGTAGGAGAACATAGAAATAACTTGCTGCACACTGTTGCAAGTTACAACTACTTCCCAAGAATGTGTAGGAAACGGTAATGCCGCAAGAGTATTCCTCGGTACTATATCATAACCGTGCCTTTGATTAAGTAACAAAATTGCACCGCTTTCCCTATCTTAGCCATCATTCGGCCGCGTTATCTACGTACAAGTCTTGGATACGTGCGTCACTAAGACTTTTTAAGACGACTTGTGTTTCCCAGGGCACACTGATTTCTTCAATCGATAACTTGGGCAGCCAAAAGGAGTCACAGGACATCGTTTTAATCGAATATCGACTGTATGTAAAATATACGCGGAAACTAGTCACGGCATTCTTGGAAACCACCTGCCAAGCAAAGTAATTGTTTTTAAGCAAATTAAAAGAGTCCTGACACCCCCTGATCTCTAGCTATAAAAGCGCGGGGCGTTTCGAGTGTCCTCTCTAGGACCAGCCAAAAGCGGAGTGAAAGCATTGCTAAGCGCGGAGCTGAGGCTTGGTTCACAGAGCGGAGGTTTTGTGCGTGAACTACATTGTATGGAGAAGGTATTTTGTTCGCAGGTGTAGCCTTGACTGGACGAGGGGAAGAGAAAAAAACAACAACAATTGGAATTCATCACGTCAAGAACCCGAAGCCGCACAGTAGTTCGAGTTGCTCTGTTTAAATAGGACTGTGTATTCCGTATCCTTCACATCTTGCTCTGTGACCCGCTCCCAGCCCGCTCTCTGAGCCAGACGAGGAGAGCTCCCGCAGAAGTGCGCGCATCGCGGTCTTCGCAATGAAGCGACTGCTGTCCTTCGTGGTAGTGTTTCTCATCCTCGCCGAAGTCTTCAGTGAAGAAATGGGTCCGAGTGAAGATCTAAATTATTGGACTGACAGTAATCAGATACAGGTACTGGTTCTTATTTTTGTTTTTGTTTTTACTCACTTTGTGACATTTTGCCCCATTGAGAAAGAGCAGATGGTTCTTGCGCTTTGCCGCTGTTGGTAACCTTTAAAACATTGACAGCATACTCAGCTAAGCTATCATAATGTGCTAACCATTCTGTTATATACATGCCTGCTAAAATGTGAGATTTTTACCTGTCATATTTTTCCAGTTCTCAGTTTATGTTTCACACTTTAAATTACTTCGAAGTACTCTACCGAAGGCGGATATTGTCAATTCTCGCTCTTCTGCTCCACATTAGTAACAGAAATGTCTGTTCTGATACTTAGCTGGGCAGTCTATGTTTCTGTAAGGTTTACATTTTCTTTTTTAAGACATTTTATCTGTGAGGTAATATTCACAATTAGAATTGTATTAGCAGCACCGGCGTAAGACGCAGACGAAAGTCATAAATCGCGCACTAGGAAACGCGTATATTACAACAACGCACATTATTATGTACATTTAAAATGAATACAGGTGCTATTTTGTTATTGTTTGTTGTGAAATCCGTGAAAGCATACGTCCAATTAATAAAATATACTGCTACTACTATAACACCACACTCAAGATAATTCCACATGGTTATTTAATACTGTATTCAAAACAGGTCACTGGATGCTTTTGGAGGTATTGCCCGTTTAACATACAGATTGAAAACATTTTGTGTTCAAAACTGTTTGATCAATACATGTTTTTCCTCTTAACGTTTAAATTTCCTCTACTTTAACGGGAATGGTGTATTACATAGTTAAAACTGTTTTCATTAATTGCCCAGAACCCTTAACCTGATTATAAGACACATTAACATCAGACACAGCTTTATTAGACGAACAGATCTATAAATCAATACTCATACTAATGTATGCCGCCTGGTGTCTACTTAAAGCTGATTGCTTTTGCTCCAGACTCTGGATTTTCTCTGCACGGCGCGTTTTGCGTTTGACATTGCGGACTGGACGACAGCCAAAGAAGGGGGCAGTCTCCTTTTTGTACAGATTATTATTTTCTTACACAGCGCGCAAATTTGTCAGTTCGTCGACCCGAAACAGGTGCCTTACAGAACAGCCGATACGTCGCCTTAATTTCTTGTAAAATAACTAAAATGAAAGTTTTTTTAAAGTATCACATACATATCATAAACACCAAGGTGTCGGTTAAGCACAAGTTGAAATCAAATGCCAAAATATGATATAGGAATTTTTTTTTTTAATTGGTTCATTTGGATGTGACAAGTTTGTTCAAGATAACGGATTATAAAAATGGTGTTAATTGTTGCTCAACACAGATTGTTACCAGCATTTTTCAAAGCTTCCACGTCATTGCTTTCAATCACAATTCTGCACCCGGAAAACAAGATTAGAGTTGTGTTTGTGCTTGAATTGCTAGTTTGACAGGAGGAAATAAAATAGGGTTTATTTTAAAGTTAAAATTGATTTTCTTTTCTTCCATTCAAGAATAATTGCACTGTTTTTCCATTCCTCTTTGTGTCGAAAATTGGTTTTCTTGTATAAAAGGTGGAAGAGGCACACCTTCAAGGTCTACAATTTTAACATTATTAATGCAGTTTGCTCATTTTTTCCCCAGGATGAATGGCTACCACCCGATTCGTTTAAAGAAATTCTAAGACGAATCACGAGAAAACCTAGACCTCACCAGTTTTTTGGTTTGATGGGCAAGCGATCCCCTGGTAAGGTCTTGAGTACCGTTTCCAGATCCAGTCCTTCTCCTCTGCCTACATCTCCTCTCTCCTTCCCTGCTCTTGTCCATCCTTCTCCATTTTTCTCTCCGCTGAGTAGCTGAATAAATCATTTAGACTCGCATTCACAGATCAGACAACCCACTGCCTTTGTATTCCTGCAGCTGTACCTACCGTCCACCTATACTTTATGGAAAGCAAAGGATGTGTTTTCATCAATGACGTGAAGTTACACGTTGTAACAGCCGCCTGGCGAGAATAAGTGTAGCGACGGATTCCTTTTTGGCCACCACTGCAATGTCCTGGAGTGGCAGATAGCAGTTTCTTCAAGTTCACTTCTTATTTCATGGTGACGATGGTCTTTGACAAATCGAAAACCCCGCATTAGAACATGTAGACTAAAATATAAATTCCAAATGAATGAACGTGCTCATGGGTTTTATATTTTTTTCTCTCCTCTTTACCAGGGATTTATGGTACAATGTCTAATCAATAAGATTAGAGTGCCGGTTGATGAAGTGGTTTAGTGTAACATTAACTCTCGCTGTTCCTACTATTATTTCAATCTGCATGTTTTATGGAGAAAAAACATGTTCTTTTGATCTCGATTTGTTGATGCAGAAAGCGGTTTGTTGCAACACAGTGTAAAAAAAATAGTTTTTGCCTTCTTAAATGGCACTTAATCTTTTCCCATTTTCAGTCAGTTGTTAAACATGTTAAATTCATGATTTCAATTACTTGACGAATTAATGTGTTTTTACTGTTTCAGAACCTAGGAAAGATATTTTCATACAGCTGAATTCCACAAACTAAGCAATTACTTACACATAACATCTTGACTGTACTAATGTTTAAGGTTAATGCTTTTCATGGAAACATTAAAAACCTGAAAAATGTTTGTGTTAGAAAAGCTAACACCGTGCAACACATTTACGTGTATTTACTTTTTATGAAAACTCAGTATTTTTCTCTTTTTCATTTTAGCAAATGCACAAATAACCCGTAAAAGTAAGTTATAAACATTCTACTTATTATTTGCAATTGTTGTGTAGTTTTAGATGTGTCTAAGTGACAGATAAGGGTTTGCCAAAGAAGTAAAGACCTATTACAGCCATCCTTCAGTTGTTTGAAAGTGAGATTGGTTTTGATCCACCAATATTCTATCAGTGGATGTATCCATTTGAAGAAATCTCATCCCACATCTTTATACGATGCAATTATAAGTCCCATTCCTATGTAGTTTTTATGTGAGTAAAACCTCTAAAGAGTTGATCGCAGAAGCTATTTTGAATTTTTAATTTATTTAAAATGGAGTCTACATTTTTGTTACTGTACATGCTATCTGTTTAGTGTTCAATGATAATTGAGTTCATGTCTTAGCAGGTACTCTAGATTTAATCTAGGAAAAATGGACTGTACTAATGAGAAAATTATATGAAAAGTGTAAATGGAGATTTACTGCTTTTCTGACATGTTCTGTAGAGCAATCCTGTACCAGAATAATTTCAACTGTAGGTTAAAGTTAATTCTCAGTTATCTGTAGAGAATGTGCTTTTTGTATAGCCCATTTATGGGTCAGCAACACAGACAAGATGTCAGAGCCACATTTCAAAGACCAAAGACTTGTGGTTGTAGGTTCTGCAGGATTTGTTTTTAATGGAGACTTCAGTAAAGACAGGGTGAGGATCTACAGATGTGCAGGACAAGAGGACGTTTGGGCTGCATAAGATACCCAAAATCCTCATGGAGGACAATGACTGATAGAATAAAGATGCAGCTCTTAACAGAATTCTAGATAATATTTCCCCATGGAAAAGAAATAGTCATAAAACTTGTAGTCTTTAACTAAATATAAAAATAACACAACATACTGTAGGTTCATAATAGGAAGACAGTTCATAGTTGAGGCACATTTCCCAATAGTCTCTCACATTTCCAGAGTAGGACATCTATAGTTGCCAGGACTCCACGTTAAACAACTTCTAAAACTGCAAAACAGTAAATAAGAGTTAATCAATTGTCAGACATCTGTGTTTGATTTACCACCAAAAGATGTCTTGTCAGTTATAGCAAAGTGCAGAAAGTTTTTCAGGCATTAATTAATTGAAGAAGTAGTCACAACAAGTATAACCTTCAAATATGTGCATTACCACTTTCTGGTTTAAAAATTAGCCATTTCACTCAGATTACATCACTTTTTTCTTGATATCACATGATCTCAACTTCTGTGAGACATAGTGTACTGCCAAACATTTAAAAACTTTCTTTGAATGATTAGTTTTCTTTCCTCTCATATGTATCCTGTTAATTGTTTTGATGCTGTTAGAAATATGGTATAGGTTTTGTGTGTAACTGGACTCTTTTTTAATATTTCCATGAATGTGTATTTACAATAACATAAATGTCTGAAAAATTAATTTCAAAAGCCAGGAAAAGTATTTCACAGAGTAGAATCAAGGACGTTTACCTTCACATCTTCAGCATTTTACAGTTACTGTATGTATTCATTGAAAGAAAATATGCAAGAGCTTCTCTTTAAACGTGCAAAGTCCTAGATTTAATTAACATTTTGCAAAAGCTTTTTCACCGACATGAAGCCGTCTAACAGGCATTTAAAATTATTAAATATGGTCTTACTCACATTGAAGCCATTTAGAATATTGATCGGGAGAAACCTGCAAGTCCCCCAGTTCAGCATTTCATTTCAGCGGATGGACAAGGGCATGGAAGCCTTCAATAGGGCTGTTAGTAAAACAAACAGAGTGGATGAGTAAAGAATATGTCCCTTTGATCTCTCACACCTCCTGCACAATGCAATGTGCTCAGAAGACTACACAATGAAATAAAAAAATGAAGAAAAACAATCCCTTTAGAGCCATGATAGATATACAATATGGGCATGAATATTTATGAGCTCTTACCATTTCACAATGATGAGGGTGGCAGAACTATCAGAAAAAATTTCTAAACTCCACCTTGCGCATGCTGTATAAGGTCAAAGTTAGCAGCCATGGATAGCTGCTCCATTATTAGAGCTCGTCAGGGTAGACCAAGACCTAACTGACTTTGCCAGAAAAACAGCTTTTGTTCTACCACTGCATTGTGAAACAGCGGGAGCTATTTAAGAAGAGGTTAGTGCATGCCGTGTAGCATGTGATCTCCAAAGAAAGAAGTAGAGATTCATTATGTGCTGAAAAGCAAAAAGAAAGAAAAAACAACAATTTGACTCTTCTTTCATTTACTTTTCAGATTGGAATTAACATCTAACACCTAATTAATATTAATTCCTACAATTTATAGTGACTGCATTTTCCTTAAACTCACCATACCCTGAAAAGTGTTCCTAGATATATAATGAGAAATGGAATCCAATTCCCTTATCTTGTTTTGACAAATCATTTTTAAAAAACATATTTGGTGCTAAGCATTTTGTACCTTGTACAGGTACCTTTATCCACTCGGAAAAAACAGGATCTGAATTCTGATTTGCATTTCTTTTTAGGGCAAAAATTGAATTCCTTTGTTGGCCTGATGGGGAAACGAAGTGAGGAGCCAGGTAAGTGATCTTGTTCAGCAAATTAGAATAATCTGAAGAATCAGAAGAAAAGGAAGAAATGGACTGTCATTCTAGAAGACCTTTTTGTTCCAAATTCGCCCTCTCACTTGCGTCGCTCTGTCCTTTCCTGAGTACACACACACTCAACCAGAACACGTGGTTGGAAAAGATATCTTCTTCTCTTGATGCTGTTATGTAGTTGAACTTAATTTCTCTTTCTGCCTTCCGGTCCGGTCTGTTGGGCTCAGAGTTTAAAGCAAGCAACTGGATAAGCTTCTGTGACACTTTTTTTTCACTCAAGGGATCTGATATCTTTTACTGGGGGAATCTCTAGAGAAGTCAAGCCTGCATAATTCAGTCTACCCGCAGAGAGACCATCTCACTGCCTCAAAAAGGCTGGATCTCTGGCTAAAAATTTAAGCCCTGCCCTTCCTAAATTTAATTCAAATCATGATGGCTGTCAAGTGAGTACTGTAATGTGATAAAAATATAGCTGAAGAACACAAACGTAGTACACAAAGTAGTAGAGAGAAAGTAGTACATGTCTCAGTACACTTACAACTGCAAAACCATGTCTTTTTATTCTTATTTTGCAGATTCATATGAATGGAGCACAATACAGAACTATGATAAGCGACGTTAGTAGAGCAGCTAAAAAAAATGTTCGCTTCACTCAGAGTCATTCCTGTCAAAAGTGGGAGAGAGGTCTGATATGTAAATTTGACAACTCATTTCTTTTTTATTTATTGTTGGTTTAGGTTGTACCTTTAATAAAGCCATTATTTTCACATTGTGGTAATGCTACTTGTACCAGTTTTACTTTCCAGTAACAAGAGATGTGGGCTGTCAAGGTTTAGCCTGTATAAAAGGAAATCTGTGGTTTCATGTTGTCTGTCACAGAATAAATTACATCTACAATACTGAAACAAAAGAGGAAGAAACTATTTTTGGTTACTAATTATCAGTCAGGCCTCTTCCCTGGGAATTATGCACAGTCAAACCATGTAACATAGTGCCTCACTCTGTTTTCATATAACGTACTGTAGTAAAAATGCATTCAAATATATTTGTATTATCACAGCATGTCTTATTCTTTGTGATTGTATATTGTTATTATTTCTAAGGTGTTGGTTTCTAAAATAAGTCAGTGTCTTGTTTTGTGATAGTGCCAGAACATATTAAAATATTTTTAATTACCAGAACTTTCATTTTCCTGGAATGGTTTGTGCAGTTGCAGTACATGGCCCCCAGTTTGCCAATATTTGCCAATAGGTAGTTGTAATACTTGAAAAAAACCTCTCAAGGGGTTCAGTTGAAATATCTGACAAGGTGAGATGGATCTATGGAATATAACAAGAAAAGTGGAAAATTATGAAATTAAGAAAAACAACGCAACAAATAATCGCAAGGAAAATTCAACTATAAACGGAGATCGAAATAGAGAACTGCTGCCCACCAGTCTGGCCCTGACTTTCTGATTCTTTCTGTTGATATGGAACTTTACGTGGCTGTGTGATGTCACACAAAGTAACCCATGCCTGCCAATGTTCTGCACTTGCCTTTGGGAAAAACTCTCAGCCCTCTTGGTCTCCACTAAGCCTCGAAGAACAGTAAAAGAGCATCTAATATCATAGCAATTACTAATCCTTGTTCCTATAGATTGTATTATGAGAACAAAAAGGGCATTTTTCTATTCCCCTCCAATATTTTGTTCTTTTTACTGTTTCGGAATTTCTAGTCTTTGCAGGATCTCCATTAGTTAATTATCAGAAGGCAGTAAAAGAGCTCTTGTTCTCACCTACCTGTTTCTCTCTCCCTGTCATGAACTCTGAAGGCTTTGCATCTTTCCATTAGGCTACCCTATTCATGTCCTCTTTTGGAAGACACTCCTTTACAAAATTTACTACATTTACAGCTGCGGTATTTGTCCACAATCACAGATTGTGGTCCTTCAGTCGATCTGACAATAAACCTGCTCTTGCCTTGTGGCTGTTGCACAGACCCCTGGATGTGGCCTTCTTCATGAAATAAGAGGCACAGAAATATCTTTCCCTTGCCTTCACACTGGAAAACCTACTGTACTGTTTGGAAGGCAAATCAGTCTCTGGACTTAGACAGTCACAAGGAACACAAGAAGCAGCTTCTAGGAAGTGCACTTAAACAAGAAAACAGAATTTGCAATGTGCTTTTTTATTATTAAATTTTATTTGTTGTAAGGGTAAATGTGTAAATACTCAACAGATGTGGGTCACTGTGTGTACAGCACACATAGTGTCAGACAATAAAATGCAAAAAAAAAAAATTGGAACCAACAGCACTTGTTGCGTTTTAAACGCCCCTGGCCCAGTCATCAGAGTTTTTTGTGTCTTGTGTTTTGCAATGCACATAATAAACTTACCTTGATACAGTTAACTTTATATAGGACCCTAACAAAACCTCTGCCGGTTTCCACTGAAAAGTTGTTAAATACCAGAAGGTAACCTTATGGTGTTACAACAGATCACAGGCGAACTGACCATCTTGTTTCGTCATCAGATGGTGCAGCTCATATCATGAAACCCCTTGGCGGGGCAAAGGAATTGGCAGCCGATCAAAATACAAGTTTGACACTGTAAGAGATTTTGGTGGCCCAGCCGCAGGTGACACTACTTCCTTCCTGACCGTGACTGGGGACAATGTGCTACTGGAGAAAACATTACACTGAGCCCCCGACTGCTTGGTGAATACATCGAGCCCATGGCACTGTTCATAAGACTAGGAGTATAAACCCTGGTGGGGATACTGATGTATAATGACTTCTAAATACCCCCCAGGTGTGCTCTGCGCTGTATTGGTGGATGCAGTGGGTACCTTCCTACAGTATATGCAGAACAAACTGAGATCCTCTGGGGTGTAAAGCGTCAATGTCAGAGCGGTGGCCTAATAAAGAGCTGGACCCTATGCGGATCGCTTAGTTCAGATCTGAGAGCAGATTATCCAATAAGGGCAGAGCAGAAGGCTAAATCAAATATTCCAGGCCGAGGTCGAGAATCCAGAAAAAATCCAATAGCGTGGAGCGAGTAGACTAAGCTGGCAGCAAGCTGACAAGTCAGGGACTCCAATACCAGGCACGGAAAAGCAGGACCAGGGGGTTTAAATAGTGGAGAGCTGAGGCCTGATCGGAAAATGAGGCAATTAGTGAGGGCGCCTGCCAAATGTGGTTGTAACATTAATTGTATTATTAGTATTATCATACTCCATCAAGCCAAAATCACACCCACACCACCTGCTTAGACCAGTCTGAGGCTGACATAACACTGTGGTCATTCTGTGCAGAAACACTGCAGGTTTCTGACACCACCTGGTGTGAGGAATAAAGAATTCATGTCTTTTAAAAACACTGTTTTACTAACAACTCATGCTAACATCATTCATTTATTGTTTTTAAATTCAAAATATTCACTAATAAAGTATATGGGTTTAACACCAATTTGTAGTTCTAAATAATTGCACATCTATGGAAGCCCGTTTCCGCCAGGGAGTAAAAAAAAAAACGCGCTATGGTATCTCAGAATTCCGACTTAATATCACAGAATTGCGACTTAAAAACTCGGAATTATGACTTGAAAACTCAGAATTGTGACTTTATATCTCGTAAATGCGACTTTTTATCTCACATACACATCACTGGGCCATGAGAAGCAGTTTTCTTTTAAAGATTTTTTAAGACTTCTTAAAGGGATATATTGCCACCTAGTGGATGCATCTTTTGGCTTTTGGGGAGAAAACGTTCATTAAGTCTTGTTTTTGTTTTGCTTTGAAGGTATTCTTCTCTTTTGTTGGCTCTAGATACAGGTCTACGTGACTATTATTTATTTCATTATTATTACTTTTAGAAAACAGGAACGTGTTATGGTTCAGCAAATTCAGTGTTAAAAAATACATTTATTCCTCAGTGCTTGTTGTTATTTGCTGCTCTGATTTGTGAAGCTCTTGTCATTTCTCTGTAATTTCCAGATTATTAACCTTGTCATAATTAATTGGTCCTGATCTTTCTTATTTAAAATCTGTGCTTCCATATACAGAAGCATTTCTGCTTCCATAATGTGGAGAGCAGTTGCTGTAATGGAGGCACCTGTTTTCAAACTAAAATCAAATCAAACTAAAAGCCATGTGACAGAGGCCTTTGGATTGCTTCCAATAAACTCTTGAGATTTACAGAGGACTCTGACAGCCCGTCAAAGGAGCACAGAAATATTGTGATTATTTCTGCTGTAGTTCTCAGCCCTCATCCTGTGGGACCTGCTGGTTTTCATTCCATCCGAGCTGTTGACTGATTCCTTGTGCTGATCTGCCTTCTTGTTAGGACTTAGGTGTACTTGTTTATGCACTTGGTTCTTGGATTCAGAAATGCTCCGTTTCAAGTTGTTGTTCCAACAGCATCAACATAGAGACCTTTTGCAGTCTCTTCTCAGCTGCGATCAACAAACAACTGCTGAACACTCCTAGACAGTATTGTACCAGTGTGTTCCAGCTGTTGCAAGGCCCTAGCATGAACTGAGGCAAAATGCACTTCTCAAAGAGCAATGGATCCTTTATTCAAACTCATGCAGTCACAGCTACCCTTAGAAAGGCTGTCAGGCAGAGAGGGCCAGAGTGCCAAAGGACAACACACCTTTTCTGGCAATCGTTTTTAGCAGGACTTTATTGTAACAGGACACCCTTCCCTGCCTCCCACCCACCAATTTATTAAGAGGCAGCCAGACTGAGGCTACACTGACCCCTTCAATACAGAGCCGACCATTTTAGTGGCCTCAAGCATTGCTCGTTGTGCTCGTCTTGCATGCTGAATTATCAATTCTGAAGGCTGCTGAGAGGAAAAAACATCATTACAGGGTAGTTCAACAGTGCCAGTGCTGGAGAAAACATCAGGACGTTTAGCAACCTTATCAGAAGGAATGACAAGATGAACCTGACTTCGCAACAGGGTACCATAACACAGAAGAGTGATTATTCCACCAAGGCTGTAAGCAGGCAGATAATACTCAATTCAACCTTTCACATCCATTCCTCCACTGTCCAATACAAAGGAAATACTGTTGATAGCATAACAATCTGCGGGCTGAGTTCAGGATAAATGGTGGTTGCATCAACGACACAAAATAACTAATTACAAGGACATCCTTGTACATGTTTTACCTTATACTGGTCAAAACCTTTGTTCTTCAAGCTGATACCAGTCTCTTGCCAGGTATCCAATCATCAGAAAGGATCAGCCCATGAGGTCATTTGGTTTCATCTCTGTTAAATGCTTCTGGGATGCTTTCAGCAGACATCAGCTTGGTTTACAAGTCTGTGTTTTCCATTAGCAGAGAATTTGAAGCCTTTGGAAATGAACGGGGACAGTGAACTATTCTGCATTTACGCATTTGAAGTGAGATGAGGAGGGTAACACTTGAATTAGTGTGTGACCCAGTCACTGAAAACAACATGCTAGCAGCTTTCTCGAGCCATCAGTTCATTTTCATGACATATATTTCAGCGTTCATGGCTGCTGACCAGGGAGATGGATGATTTCAGCAATCTGTATGAACACCTTGCCTGGTGAACACCTCCCAAGGCTGTCTGGCTTTTTAATAGTGCACTGCTCACATGAATTATAAGATCACTTTATTGGCCATATACAATTTCTTGTATTAGGAATTTGTCTTTTCGCATACCCCAACTTGCTCTCCATGAGACACACAGTCAGGGAGAGAGAAGCTTGGGGTCAGAACGCAGGGTCAGCCATTTACCCTAGAGCAGTTGGGGTTAAGGGCCTCGCTCAGGGGACCAACGGAGTAGGATTCCTCTGCCAGCTGCAGGACATGAACCAGCCACAGGCACAGATCCTTAGCCACAGAGCCACTGCACCCCGCATTAGAAAAAAATGAACTCCTTTTCTGGAGTTAATGGGACTACCTAACTACCTAACTTCTAATGCCCAGAGACTGTATTCTCACCTAATGCTGGTGCCTAGTAATATATAGTAACATATCGTAGATCTGTAGTCGTTTTGTTAAGGCTTTAACGGGGGACTAAAACATGTCCATTAACATTTTTGCGCACACTTGATGTTGACCCAGGTGTCCGTTTTATTAGCATGAATTCTCGTGTGAAAATCCAGATTTCCTCTGAAAATGTTTCTGACCATTCTACCTGCACACCTTGCAGTTCACATAAATGAAAACACTCTTTTGGCTCCTGCAAGCCATCGCCTGTACCTCACCCTCCCAGGAGAAATCCTGTAGCCAACACGCAGGAAGACATCCACTGCACCACTGGGAACATGACCACTGTCCCTCAGGCCTGTTGGGCAGCTTAATACCATTGAATTTGTAACGTTGCATTCATGCAGAAATAACACACGTAAGGGGCTATGAGGTGTTCCTGTATTCAAGTGAAAGCTCCTATGCATACATTAGGGTCAATGCTATATTTTTCCAATACGAAACAGGCACCTTTTCAAAAACGTTTTCCGATTACATTTGTTTGCATATGAATACAATTCTTACCTTTAGAGGTTTTTAGTTCCTTACCATGTTTTTGCAAGCACTGGACTATGGAAATCTTTCTGAGTTTCAGTCATCATCTGACAACTTCACCTTCCAAATTTACATTCCCAGATACCCGTTATATTTTTTGTTCTGACAGTATTTAACCATTCCTGAGGGCTGGTAAGTATGCCACTAGCAGTAATCCACCTTGGGATTGTCAAGTATCCCATCCTTTAAAATGATTTCTTTCATCTTCCTGATGGGGAATTTGAAAATGAGACACGAAAGGCCTTGCTAGGAATCAAGGTTTTTTAAATTAAGCTGTAGTATTTCAATTATTTGTAGTCACAAAATGTGGACAAAAATAAGACTGGTTCCTTACTTTAATTAAAGTAACCCATCCAGTACACAGCAAGTGCAATATATGCATGAAAATAGAACTATAAATATAAACTCTAAAAAGGCAGATTTCTGTCCATTTTATGCAATCACTCAATGGAACAAGTGAAAAATGTAAATGTCTTTAGAAGCCATGGTAATGTGTTAAACATACAGTACATTTTTCAGTCAACACGCAGCATTTTAAAATAATGGAATAAAATGAAATTACATTTCAGGACACTGTTTCATTTTCTTACAAAGTTAAAAACCGAAAAATAAACTGTTCCAAATTCTTTATTTATTCAAGGCATTTCGAATATTGATGTCAATAAATAACTAGAAAATAAGCAAATCTGCACACAACAATTATCTTACATTTCCTTAGAACATAAGCTCCAGGTTTCTGTTTTGCCACCCAGAAAGATGTGAGGGGATATGAGGTTAACGTCTTTATGTCAATTGTGAAGCATGACGCAGATTTTATGACTTACAGACAATAGAGTGATTGACAAAAAGGAAAGCTTACAAATACAAATCTATATAAGTGTTGATTACTGGAACCAGGGTTGGAACTGTAGCATTATGGGTGGAACCATGCGAGAGTCGAGGACACTCTACTCCGGATTCTTCTCGGGCTGGTAGATGGACAGAGTACGGGCAGACGGATCACTGGCAGCGATCCATCTTGGCATCCAGTAATGCGACAGCCAATCTGCTCTGCCGGGGTAGTGCTTCTCAAAGATCTGCCGGTAGAAGTACCCCTCTTTCGTTTTTGGTGGATTGTGAGGAAATTTCACTGCTGCTTTCTCCAGCTCCAGATCATTCACCTGCAGGAAGGAAGCAAATGTGATCAAGATGATGCACTAACAAGAGCTGTCTCAGCAATACTTGGCACCCTCCTGTGGATTTTCAACAGGCTGCTGAACATGAACTGAGTTTTAAACACTATAGAATAACATCCATATAACCTGGCAACTGAGTTTTTTTTTCTATGTGGGCAAATGTTCATTGATGCGTGAGTGTATCTTGCGTAAGAAATGCGTGATTTCTCTTCTTAAATCTTCCTTCAACACATCCAGTGTGTGAGGACTTCTGGTTCAGTATCATGGCTGTAAAGGATATCTTTAAATAAATACTCTCCAACAGCTGACTGTTCTGTGCCTGATTTTTGTTTGTTTACAGTTTGGCAAACATAAAAAGGGTAACTGTAGAACTTCTGCTAGTGAAGATCAATAACCACAGCTCAAAGTGGACAAAAAAAATCATATTGCACAAGAAATTGCAATTAATTAGCCACAGACAACCTAACAATATGGGCCAAATTGTTTCCTCTCAATTTTAAGCATTACTATGTTAGCAAACAACAATATGGATACTATGTACTGTACATCTGAAGGCTATCATAATGCAATCCAGAATGAAATAAGAATTTACTATTTATTCACACTTGTGCTACGCATTCTCTAGTCTCTGAAACACCACTGTTACACCACCACACCACCGTTACACCACTCTGATCTCAATCTGTGTGACTTTATCTCTATACCACTAAACAATGCTTCTAACAGGCCTGTGCAGAGCAACTCCTAACAGCCTAAACACGTCTAAAGGGAAAAATGTTGATGAGATGAAAACCTTTTTGGAATCCCAGCAGCTCTTATCAGCTGCCTGTTCTTTTCTGTATGTTCAGTCGGAAGCACAGTGAGGCTGGCTGCTCCCACTTCTATCACTTTTATGTCAATCACAATGTGAATTGCGTTAGACTTCTGGACAATTGTCAATCTTTACACTCTGGACATCTCCTCTCTCCTCACTGTGTGTGCATTCCACACAAAACCAATTGCTCAGAGAATTAAGGGCAGGGCACATCTGTAGAAATACCTTGGACTCGACGTGCTCCTGCAGAATGGAAAACCAGGACTTCTTGGTGGAAGACAAGCCGTCGCTGAACGCTTCCTTTCTCCTCCACAGGATCTCATCCGGGAGCAGCTTGGTGTCCTGAAAGGCTGCTCTCAGAAGGTGCTTTTCCACGCCGTTCTGCTCAAAACCAACGTTCGCACAAATCATGCCTTTGCGAAAGAAACGGCAGAAGAAAGGTACAACAAAGTTCCTGCTGGTGCACAATTACCTTCGGCACTCGCATCTCTTCGGGCAGGGAGAGGTAGTAAGCTGTAAATCTGTGGTCCAAAAATGGCACCCTCAGCTCCAAACTACCAAGACAAAAAAGGATGAAGCTAAAATTTACATGTCAACTTATCGGGATTGGTTTTGCATTCCACTTCCTGTTAATATAAATTTAATAGGTTTTATCAAAAAATGCACATATAACGGAAAAGCAGTATTTGGTTACAAAGCTATTTTTACTTTTTTTGTATATAACATTTGTCATATATACACACAAACAGCATAAATGCTCACATGTTGTAGGTATGCATGACCCTCTCTCAATTACACTGTCCAGACTTCTTAATTATTTAGACATTCATACATTCATTCTTCATTTAAAACTGCCCAGAACAGGTGTTAACCTGCTCAACAAAGAAAAGGTTTATTTGGATATAATATTTATCTTCCAAATGTAAATTTGAGGAATTACAGATCTGGACAGAGAATTAATTATTCATTTCAAGCTGGCTACCTCCATGTCATTAAATAATCGCTCCTCCATGTGCCTTCAGCAATATGGATCACTAGTTTAATACTGGTTTAAAATATGGACACAGGTGAAAAACCCATGTGTGATCTGGCTCTCTGAAGTGATCTCTGCTACTTGAAATGCTTCACTAAATGCTTCAAAACTAGTGATTTTGACTACGTAACAGTAATGATCATTTTCAGTGACATCTTGTTCTAAAAGTGAATATTTCTTTCCATCCATATGCAACAAAGATATTGTTTCGAATAAGTCTTTTATTTTTCATGAGAAGCCCATGCATGGTGGTTTAATAATAATAATAATAATAATAATAATAATAATAATAATAATAATAATTGCTTACACTTATATACCGCTTTTCTGGACACTCCACTCAAAGCGCTTTACAGGTAATGGGGACTCCCCTCCACCACCACCAATGTGCAGCCCCACCTGGATGATGCGATGGCAGCCATAGTGCGCCAGAACGCTCACCACACATCAGCTATTAGTGGGGAGGAGAGCAGAGTAATGAAGCCAATTCATAGATGGGGATTATTAGGAGGCCATGATTGGTTAGGGCCAATGGGAAATTTGGCCAGGACGCCGGGGTTACACCCCTACTCTTTTCGAGAAACGGCCTGGGATTTTTAATGACCACAGAGAGTCAGGACCTCGGTTTTACGTCTCATCCGAAGGACGGCGCCTGTTTACAGTATAGTGTCCCCATCACTATACTGGGGCATTAGGACCCACGTGGACCACAGGGTGAGCGCCCCCTGCTGGCCCCACTAACACCTCTTCCAGTTTACAGTGTTGAACAAGGAAACAGAAGGGACGCCTTCATACTTTACTCCCAAAGCACAGCTACACCCCTTTGCCAAAAGTGATTGATCCACGGTATCCACAGAGAACTAGCGCCTAGCCTGTGTCTCACAACGGTGCCGTGCCGCCTGGGGCGTGTGTAACCGTGTGCGACGCACACTGAAAGAAACGAAAGCGTGGTCACGGCGGCTCTTACCCGTGGGCCGCTGTGGTCCTGTCGGCGCGAAGGGCGTCGAACAAGTAGAGCTCCTCCAGGAGGCGGAGGCTGTCGTCCGCGGCCGCCTTGGGGCTTGGAGCCTGCATTAGAGAAGAGCCACTTTCACCTGAAGGTCTGGCATCGATTAAAGAACTTGTATCGTTGATGTTTTTTTTACTTAAAAGAAAAAAAAAACTACATACTTTATGGAAATAGATGTATCCTTGTGTGAGCTCATCGGAGCCTTCACCAGAGAAAATGACCACGCTGTCCGTTTTGTCTCGGATATACTTGGACACCAAATACATTCCTGTAAAGGGGGAAATAAAAAAAAACAGATGTGATAATTCGCCAAGGACTCACGAGTAGCTCAACCAGTAAAGGCATTTAATGGGGTGCAGGTGGAGATCTTTCATGCAGCTGTTGCGGGTTGGAGCCTGGGTCAGCGTCACTAGCCCACTGCGACTGCGATTCCCCAAGCAGTGGTGTACCCCCGACTGAGCATTTCTGACAGTAGGGTGGGGTGTGTGATTTTTGTATGCAGGCTCATGGTATAATAACTGAAGGACACTCCTCTTCAGCCATGAGCCGAGCAAACAGGTGTAGAACGAAAAACAACTGGGTCTACAATCACGTTTTTGTACAAACAAGTGTTTTAATAGGTGTTTTCAACAAACTGTATGCCTTTGATGGATAACATTAAATGAAAAAAATCTGGTAAAGAGGAAGCAAAATTAATTTTAGGACAATCTGTTCGCTAAAAAGCTTAGGAAGCTGAAACATCACCAAACAATCCTAGAAGGGATTCCAGAGCCTTCCCGAGTTTCACATCCAAAACTAAACTGTTCCCCCTGTATTTGGATTGCTTCACTACTGTCACAAGATTTACATTTAAAGAGAATGCAGTTTGCATTTAATAAAATGCTCCGCTATGCAAAATGATTTCCATTGCATAAATTAATCAAATTGAAATAAAAATCAGATTTCCCAAATACTTCTTTTGCTCATACCCGTTACACCGTGGTAATGGCAGGTAGCTTTAGTAAACAGCTGCTGAGTACTTTGCTAACTCAAAAAATGCTGGCAAGAGTGTTTACTTTGTTATCCTCAAAATGTGGTAGGAATCAGAAACAAGGCACCAAGCCATGTTGTTAAAGGCGATATCTTGGTTTCTTTCAAAAACTATATCTGGACAAGATCCTCAGCTACTGGAGACCAAATTTGAGTTGCCTCCTCTCATTTGTAAACTTTCTTGCATCCTTACCCACAGTTTCTTGGCATTTAAGTGCAGGCAGTGGCTCACAGTATCACTCTGGCTCAGGGGTTCCTTTCACTAACCTCATGAACCAAGGTGCACAGTCACAAGGCTATTGCCATTTGTGTAGCCAAAGGATACTCATCTGCTCCAGAATGATCAATGAGCAGATGCGTCCATGTGAAAGAACGGACGAGAACAGTACACAATTTGGTGCTGTCCGTCTTACCCACTGACGCGCGCACTGTGGTGATGTCATAGGTCTCCAAGTGAAAGATGACCTCATCAACAGCCTGGATGCCTTCTTCAGGTGTGAAGAGAACTTCATGGTGTTCACTGCCAATGTAATTTGCAACCTACCACAACATGGGTACGCATTCATTATTTCCTGTTACAATGATGACTTTGCTGTTTCTAGTCATAACTCCACAACAGCCATTCTGGTTTGTGTGAGTTCATCATTCATATCTGTATCCTAAACACGGCTAACTGAAACAGGACAACTTCTACACACTACCAAACAATATTAATCTCCTCAATTAATCCACATTAATTGCTGGCTAAATCTATTATGTTTTGCTGTATACGAGTGCGACGTTTGCCGTTTATGCACACAAACCACAGAAGACCGACTGTTATGTAGCAATAAATGAAAATGTTTCTCACTGTTCTAGCAGCGTGGATATCAGGGCTGTCGTCAGTTCCAATGGCGAAGGTCTGCACTGGATATTTGAGATCGTCCTCCTGTGCAAGTTTCAACAACGTTGCAGCTACCAAACTGGAGTCAAGACCCCCTGCAATGATAATGGAAAGCAAAGTAAATCCTAAATCTTGTTTTCATAGTGTCCTGTCATAGCGGTAGCAGGTTAACTGTAGCTCACTGTAGATTTAGCAAACATGCTAAAATTCTATTTATGTGCTGCACCAATAGTGAAAATTCTCCTAAGTGCTGGGAGCAAATGTCTGTTGGCTTCCTTCAAGCTGAGAGCATGCGGTCTCTGACAGTTTACGCAACATCCTGTTTAACAGTCTAAGTCATAGAAACATTACAGCTTCCATGAGATAGGTTAGACTGAAAAGCTCGTCTGTACTCAAGATACATTGTGTTTAGCGTGCTTTAGAGCACCCTGAGTGCTGACTTAACACTCTTTTAGCTTGATTTTTATAAGTATTTCATTGCATCATGCGCAAAACAAGACCAACGTCGCTCCGAGAGCAAGTGTGAAACCACCCTTACCTGATAAAAGGCAGCCAATCCTCCTGTGAGCCATCAGACGCTTTCTTACTGCATTTTCAAACAGGATCCGAATGTTGTTTTTAACAGTTTCCAGATCAAAGCCTAGGAGATGATCAGAACATGGATTAATCCTACAGGAGCTCTCACAACACTTTCATTGCTGCTGTGATTCCTGTATTACAAGAGTCCAACTATATCGCAAGTAGTCACTGAATAGACTATACTTCCTAAATAAGGAACCTTGCCTATTAAGAAAATAATACAAGTAAAACAGAATTGATCAGAAAAACAAGCTTCTCCTTTCACAGCTGACAATATGGGAAATGAGGTACTTCACCGCACCTTTTGTATTTAAAACCCAGTTAGTATATTGTGGTTTGCATTGTGCATTAAGGTAATTAAACATGTACCTTTAGGGAGCTTCTCAATATTGTCATACTCTGCATGCTTGGGCTCATCTTTACAGCTGTGAAACCTTTCCAGCTTCACAGACTCCACTTTGCCACTCAGCTTTAAATTGAACACCTGGATGTGACCAGGGGGGAATGGGGTGATTTCAGCTGGCGAACTCATGGAGTGAGTAATATTGATGAGTCCTAAAAAGAGAGATCATTGTTGGATAAAAAGCACAGAGGGCAACAACTTTCCAAACACTAAAACAACACAGATACATCAGGATCTTTGAACATCAGGAATAACAGGTCATTCAAGATAAACATCATCTCTTTACTTATATAGGGGATTCTTGCCCATCTTTTTTTCAGTTCATCAAAAGTCAGTTCATTAACTGGACAATAACCTTATTTGCAATTTCAAACAGTAAACCATAACACACTTTCTAAAGAAGGCATCTGCCCGATAATCTTCTTGCATAACAAATCTGTAAAAATACATAATTTAGATTTAAAAAACCTATATAGCCTGTGTCAGCCACTGCGTTTTTTTCAGTCCCGAGTCACCTATGTCAACTGTAATTAAATCCAAGATGGCATTCAATCCTCTCTCATGTGTATAATGAATGAAACTGAGTATATACAGCAATTATAAGAGCAATTTTACCTTTTGCCTCAGAGCACACAGCAAGGAACCCATTCTCAGTTAGCAGTTTAAACATTGGGCGAACTCCATAAGTGTCTCTTCCCAGACAGATTACCCTGTTAGCGGTATCCAGCAAGATAAAGGAAAACACCCCATCCAGAAGGGCTGCCATCTTCTCAATCCCAAACCTGTCATAGAGATGAAGCAGAATCTCTCCATCTACTCTGGTCTGGTAGTCAAAGTCAAACTGCTTCTTCAGCTTCAAAACACAAAGGAGAAAAAGTTGTTCAAATAATTAATAAGAACATGGCAAGCAGTGTGCTTCTTACACTTAACATTACAAAAGCAAAGAAAGAAGGGGAAACAGAAAGTATTCTGAACAAAGTGTTGCACTCCCCAAAACTGACTCATGGATTTACTAATTAAGCAAAATAAAGATTTTACGGATAATCCTAACAGTAACTGTAACGTGAGTTATAAATTACTGATTTCAACTAACACAAAACATTCTGTGAACGTGAACATAAATATTTGGACATTATGACATTCCCTCTGCATTTTAGAGAGTCCACAAAATGTATTTCTGAAATAAACCAACAGACAAAACACTTCTATCTCCAGTTTATCTTCAGCTTGGATTATCAGTTAACCTTGTTATAATGCCAACCTCACTCGACTGTAGTTTGCCAAGGTCCAGCTTAGACAAACTGTTCCCTTAGAGAAGGCTGACGTTTGCCTTGTTGTGTCTGACGTTTGTTACCCTCTCCCCCATCATTTAACAGTCACAGACTAAATCCTTTTTAGGTTTAGACTTATTTTATGTGCCAAAAAACAAAAACCTGCCAAGCTAATGGACAACCGAGTTCTTTACAGGCACCATAGATATTTTGCGACAGTCTGACTATATTAAAACACAGTTCAGGTACGGAGCTGTGTCAGCATGCGGAGGCTGCACAGGAGCAGGTAAAGGCGTATTCCACGCGAAAGGAAAAGAAAAGAGACAACGTTTCGGCTCTGGAGCCTTCTTCAGGTGCCATCCCACCTTTCAACCTTTACCTGCCTCCACTGCCACTTTGTGCCCCTCTTATACACACACGTGTCTGCGTATTATACCCCCCTACCCTGTCCAACATACCCTGTGATGGTTATAAATTTCTCCATTGTAGCACAGCCAAAGGTAAGGGAACTTCTTGATACGCAGCGGCTGCATCCCATACAGCTGGTCCACTATGGCCAGGCGGTGGAAGCCGAAACAGCAGCTGGTGAAGCCATTGACATTTTCAAAGCGAAACGCGTCCGGCCCCCTGTGTGCGATCTTCATGGCGTTGACGCACTGCACAGACAGACACTCGTCGCTGCCGAAAAGGGCCCATATCCCACACATGGTTAACCACCGCTGGATCTGTGGAGACAGACAGATGGCAAACACTGCCACAAGGCACTGATGAGTTTCATACCTTTAATCTAGCTCTGTGGAGAAGAGATCTGCCAAGATACGGTCATGCAAAAGTTGGTACACTTGATGTGGTATAATGCACTAAAACATACAACAATAATGCACGATACCAAAGATTCATTTATACGCTACAAATTCAAGTCTGTCAATACCCAATAAATAATCATTAATTAAGCCATCCTGCAAACTTCCCACTTAGTGTTTCATGAAGATATTCTGTAATGTGTCTGTTAAGCAATCACTTTTAAACCCAAGCTAAATACCTCAACTAACATGTGATGGATTGGGGGGATCTCAGTAAACATTAGTGAATATATTTTTGTGTCTCTATACACTAAAAGACTGCTGTGATCTTGTATTGCAAGTGTTGATCTATGCAATTGTAACTTGTCTCATGCACATTAAGGCAATACTATGATTTTTATGGAGCTCCCATCCACATTTTTAATTGCTTCATCCAATTCAGAGTTGCAGGGGAGCCGGAGTCTACCCCAGCAAGCAGCGGGCGCAGGGCTGGCTACACCCTGGATGGGACGCCACTTCGTTGCAGCAGTGTAATGATCACGCACTGCATATTACTAAAATAAATTCTAACTATAACATGATATGGAGCGCTGCGAAAGCATCCTGTCCAGGGTGTATCCTGCCTTGTGCACTGTGCTTTTTGGGATAGGATCTGGCTCCTCAACGACCTTGTATTGGAGACAGTGGATAGAAAACTGATGGTTTTAATAATTACAGAGGTAACAAGAAACAGTTATCTTCCTTTAAACTGGCAATTATGAATGTAGAAGGCTGTGAAGGCAGAAGCTTGTACACTGACCTCTTTAAATTTAATCTATTAAGTCACTTTAAACATTTTTTGGGGTGTCCCAAAATTTCAGCAATGAAAAGACATTTAAAAAAAAAATGTCTCTGCAGTTAACTCTGGGAAACGCTTGAATCAGCAAAACTTAGTTGTAGCTGCCCAACAGAATTTTGGGCATCCAATGTGATGTATCCAGTAGACTGTAAAAATCTATTGCTGTCGGGCACTTGTTTGCATTACAACACAGTCAGAATTGGAGCCAAACTCACAGACTTACTTAAGGAAATTCCAGTGTCTCAGCTAGTGTCTCCAGTACATCAAGTTCAAACCACTTAAATTTACTATATCACTTTAAAAGAAAACAGTTTGCATTTGGTTTGTAATCACTAGGACCAGTACAAACCTCCCCCATTCCGACTGACCCCTTTTCCCACTGGAACCAACTCAAATTTCCATGAGGTCAGCGATTCCTGGCCCTGGGAAGCCCTGTGTCTTCTGGTTTTTATTCCAGAGACGTTTCAATTGGGAGGTTATTTGATTTGAAATTTGAAATCTGTGGCATGTTTTTTTTTTCTTTAACGAGGGTTTCAGTCCTTTAAAGTCTGAGTGGGATTTAACATTCGGCACTATAGACAATTCCCCGTTTGATGAACAAGTCTGAGAAAGTTCCTCCTTCTGGTACGTGGGCTCAGATGTAACTAACTGCTACCTATTAAGAGCCCTGTAGATTGAAAAAAGGGAGAGCAGACTCTTATGCCCAAGATGAAACTTGTCTGTGCTGAAGTTGTTGGAACAATAAGTGCAGTATTTATGAAACCAAGTACACAGTGTACAATCAGGTTAAAAGAACCTAAAAAAGCAGATTTAATTAAAGGTATCAGGTAACACAGATGATTAACAGTTCTGTCGGCAAGAAAACCACAAGATACAGAAGATACAGCGGTCCAGAGGACTAGGGCTGGGAACCACGTCCACCAGGAAATCATACAATGTCTTACTACATTTCATGAGCACTTTTCCAAGAAACTCAAAGTACCGAAACCTCGCACAAACGAACACTATTCCTTTTTTTAAAAAACGTAAAAGACGTGCGTTAGGCTGCGTTGGCTGACAAAAAATAAAAGTGCAGACACGAAAAGGTTCATTCCTTCTTCCGAGCAGCAGGAAGAAGAAACAACGTTTCAGCTGTCGAGCTGTCTCCGGGTGTTTCTGTACGGTCCACTGTAACGATTATATGCGGTATACAGTCAGACCGCCCCGGGACATTGGGCAGACCGGGGTAATGCGCACAGAGCACCTCTTCTGACGAGCACTTGGACTAGTGTTTTGGATCAGACAGGCGTGCACTGCAACGCTTGACCCGCTTATGAGTCTAAATGGCTGTCAGTACTCGCAGACCTCTGTTCTGACAAAGTGGTTTATTTAAGAAGGACCCCTAATGGCATTTGTTTGTTCGCTCGTTGTCATCTCCCGGCTGCATAGGCAGAACCCAGACAGAAGACACGTGGTTTTCGAAAACCGAGCGAATACAAATACGCTAAACAGTGACATATTTTAATCATGTGTAGTGTACTTGTACTATAAGTTATAGCATTGTTAAAATAGTGGAAAAAAAATGTACATCAAAACACTCACCTTTCCTTATAGAGACAGACGCAAGATGGATTTCTTTGAGGAGAAAAGCCCAAGAGCACACGCTACAGCCGAACCCTCATGCGTCCAGGAACAGACTCGCCTTGGGGTAGGACTACCGGTAATGTTAAATCCTGCCGCACAACAGCGCCAGCAAAAACCAGGAACGGATCACAATCCACGGCGGGATGGTCTCTGGTGTCACTCCGGGGGCTATCTGTCTGGATTCTTTTTCATCTCCCAGGACCACCAGCGCACCTGCAGATCAGACAATACACTAACCACTTTTTATTTCCTTGCAATCAGTTACGGCCTACCCAAACAGAACACATCAAACATACCATCTCTGAACTGGCTTCATCGCTCTGCTCTCCTCCGCACTGAGAGCTGGTGTGTGGGGAGTGTTCTGGCGCACTATGGCTGCTGTCGGATCATCCAGGTGGGGCTGCACACCGGTGGTGGTGGAGGGGATCCCCATTACCTCTAAAGCACTTTGAGTGGGGTATCCAGAAAAGCAAAATGGACCGCCATTACCAAAACCTAATGTCCTAAAAGAGCAGTCCAGCAGTTCTGTTCTCCAGGACCTGCTCCAGTCGGTGACCTGACCTGCCTCTGTCCACCACAGCGAGGAACCTCTGTGTGGTCTTGGGCATCTCCTCTGAACCTGACTGCCCTGAACAGTGTGGTCCCTGATACTTCCCCATCTGCCCTGCTCGTCTCAGAGTCCAGTTTTGGCCAGAGGGGACAGGAAGACGACGCTGGGCCCTTCCTCCTCTGCTCCTGGTAGCGTCCCTGGTGACCAAGTCCTCTCCTGGGTCCAACGCTGCAGTCTCGCAGTCTGTGTGCTGTCTCCTAGAGCTTCTGAAACCTCCTTCACCACGATTTAGGACTTGTTCTGTTTGCAGACGGCCAGGCGTAAGGACGCAGTGTGAATTTGTATCCTGTGTAAAGTCTCCCCTCCCAGTCACAGGCACAATTAAAACCTGTCTTTCAACTCCACGGCTCACCTCTTGACTGTGTTGTAAGCTCGGAAAAGAAGGCGAGAAACCTTTCAACCCTTAGGGAGAGGCTGGCCATCCAATACAAACTAAAGGTCAACATGGCTCAGCCTGTCAGTGTAAGACAAACCTTTAAGCTCCAAAATCTGTTTGGTTGCTCTCACTCACTATTTTAAATAATGTCTCACACGTGCATTCTACAATTTTAAACAGAACATGAACTTCATTTACTTAATTTGCTTTTGTTGTGTTTGTTGTTTAACCACAAAACAGGAGTGAACTTGGCTGGTTTATTAAATGAAACCAGAATCTAGATCAGTGGTCTCCAACCCTGGTCAGGTAGATCCCCATTCCAATTAGTCTTATTAGTAACTAAGCGAGATTTCTGTTTAATTAAGAGAATTAAACAGAAATGTGTAATTCTGTTAATCAATTCTGTTAATTTAATTCTGTCCCTCAAGGGCTGATCCTACAGTAAGTGATCACAACATTTCTCAATTTTGCATATCATGAGTTTAATTAAGAATTCATTTAATAGTGACGAAATTATATTAAAATCCGCTGGATTAGGTCTTGAAGTATTATATGCCTTAATATACACACACGTAATAAAGAAAAATAACACCAAGCTGGAATCATGATGTGTTTTAAACAAGTCCATTCCCTCAAGAGCCTGCCAGACCACAGTTTGACATTACGGCTTTATGGAAACACGTGTTCATTGTTTCATCAGCAAGAGACGGTGATGTAGAACCAGGAACTGCAATAAAGTGGTCTCCTTGCATCATCTTACAGTCTGGGTTTCCAAATTGAGTTAGCTACTGTATGTCCATTCTTGTATAGTGAATCGACTGGTGATTCCGGTTAAGCAATTTTACGAGATTCGTTGGGTTTGATTCATCTAAACCACACGGCGCCGCTGTATCACAGAAATAAGTACCGGTACGCGACTTTCAAAAAATGATTCGTGCTTAGTTGGCGACTACAAATGTGGTGCTTCCGCCAATCTTACTTGCATCAAAATATATAGAACTGCACTTTTTGGTTATATCATGCATTACAGTGCTATATGCGTGTCTACTGTGGCTGCGGAGTACACATGCGAACAAGCAAATAAACAGCACGTCTACAATAAAAAAGTTAGCTTGAGGCTGTTCGCGTCTTTCTTATTTGATACTGTTTTTATCATTTTATGAGAATTCAAATTTCCAGGGGGGTACTGAATTGAATACGTTGTATTAGATACATCATCTCCATTTTGTATTCCACTAAGTGTCCCAAAAGTCTTAAACCCGCATCATACCTAACATACTTGTAAAATACATTTGCTAACACCATTATTTACATTATTTTCTAAACGAGAAGACGCATTATGAATGCAGCCCTACAGTATTTAACTAAAACGTGATATATAAAGACAGCTATCATGTTGGGATTTGGGAGTAGGCTGTAGAAAGAATTTCCCCAATGGGAGAATGAAGCTTGAATTAAATTGAATCGTAAACGGGTCTATTGAAAATAAATAATCGCCACTTATTCTTCATAACATGTACACTAGCAACCTACCACTAGATGTCTCTAAAGCATTTGACATGCTAAAATTAAGAGCCGCATACCGTTCCTTACAAGGAACTTTGTTGAAGTGTTAAGGGGTAGCTCCCAAGAGAAGGATATCATCAACTGCTCCTGCCAGACGCTTGAATATGATTGGGAAAAATGTAAAAATAAAAAAGCCCCTACTTTGTGTCAAACAACAACAACCTTAGAGAAACCCTCTGGTTGTGGATCTGAAACTGATTCACATTTGAATCCGATTTGTATGAAAGCCCGTTTCCGCCAGGGAGTAAAAAAAAACGCGCTATGGTATCTCAGAATTGCGACTTAGTATCTCAGAATTGCGACTTTATATCTCTTTAGCTCAGCTGGCAAGACCTGGGTTCGAGCCAATGCAGCGAGGCTCGAACTAGGGTGGGAGCGGCGAGGGCACAAGCCCTAGATCCCGAATCCGTTACAGTAACAAAAGGACAGACAATGAAATATGGGCTATTTCGAAGTCGCAAATGTGAGATATAAAGTCGGAATTCTGAGTTACTAAGTCGGAATTCTGAGTTACCATAGCGCGTTTTTTTACTCACTGGCGGAAACGGGCTTCCATAGGATTTGTGCCGTGATTCTTTGTTTAAAAAATGGCATAAAGATGGATATTTTCTGTTGTCTTCTTAGGGAACTTTCATGGTTCATCCTTCTTGAAGACCCGATGGAAATCAAGATGACTAAATACATTAGAGGTGACACATCTGTACAGCGTGAATACATTTGAACATGGCATATTTAAAAAAAATATATATATATACAATTATTTTGGATAGATCTATTTTTATGATAGCATTGATAGTCTTACAGATTTTCATATTTTCACTTATGTATGCAAACAACTTGTTCTATGCACTTGCATTTCGTTGTACTATATCCAAACATCAGCTAGAATTGCGTGAACATGAAAAATAAAGAAGTTTGCTGTAAAAATAATAATAATGACTCTAGGACCAAGCAAAGTGTTTCATTCAGTTCCACTTTATTTCACACAATTCCTAATTTTTCTCCTGTCCTGTCAGATCTAATTATGTTTTTAAGTATTACCATTCCCCTTTCATCCTCTGCTTTAATACACTTGCAGTTTTCTTAACTTCCCAGTGTGTTTAACGGGTTCACCTGAACACCATCTGCGAGACAAAAAAAAGCACCAACAAACAATTCAATAACAATTATCAGCTTCTTAACACCATTACACGTGCAAGTCAGCCGTACTGTCTCTAAATAACTCCAATAAGGTGCCAAAAGAGGCGCCAACTGACGTGGTAGTTGTGTACTCTCAGGAGAACAGTGCTTTGCTTCATTTTGTCCTGAGCTGTCAGAATGATTAATGCCATAGAAATGTAGTGAGAGACGTGTTCTGAGAAATAGAAAACCTATGTTTTAAATATAAACATAATTTCCAGACCCCCCTACCCCCAAAAGACATTTGGGCCATCTAGTTTGCTCAGTTGCTAGCAGACGCAACGCAGTTGAGAGACGCCAGAGAACTGGCCTCAACAACACTGCGGGGTGGCCCCATCCAGCGCCCCGCCATCGTTAATAAGTGAACATTTTATGCACTATAAGTGTCAGAACTACACGTGTCCATAAGAAGAATTATGTGTATTTCAGATTGCAGGCAAGTTTTGAATTTTTCCTTTGTTCCTTTCATACGCGTCAGAGTTCTTTGTCCAGATCAGTCCCAGTAACATACCTTTCCTTGAGCACGCAGAGAAGAGGGCATAATGACCGTAGTGACACTCGACGACGATGGTAATAATAGACCCTCCTTTCTGCGTCGTTAATGAAAGGTCACTATTACAGGTACTGGTTGTAACCAGTTAGGAGTTTTTGTCATTGCCATTTGCATTAAGAACTCAGCTGAAAGTGTAAGTGGAAATGTATTTAAAAGAGAGTGATGCCTTCAGCTCTCTCCGTTCATCGCGGGACTACGTGGATGGAAACGACTGAAAAACCAAATAAAAACTGTTGGTTCTCATTTATTTCTCATTTCAAAGCTTCTTCACCACCAGCAAAGCGAAACGCAGGACTACTGAGAGCTAGCCAAAAAGTCTCTGTCCTTCCTCTTAACTACCGCAACCGCCCGGCACCTGAATAATAAACAGTTGACGTAAATCTAGGTGTCCTGTAGTTAAGGAAATGACCATTTACAATGTTAAATGACAGAGCAGGAATTCCAGTACAGGGGAAGCTCGACTAACGGGTCTTTCCAACGCGTGTCCTTTGGATCTTTTGCACTGCGGTTGCGGTGACGAAGTTAAGAGGGAAGAAGCTGGTAAACACAGTTTAGAAGAAACGGAAAAACCGGCAATTCGACTGGCTATAACTACAGTACGAACAGTACTAAGTTCGGTGACGGCTGCCCAGCTGTTGGAGATAGCAGGAACTGGTGCATCTTTCGATTTGCTTTTTAAACCCCCCCAAAAAACGGATAAATGTTAGTATTGACTTGGGTCGTTTAACGATTGTATTGTATTGCGATTCTTTTATTTAGCATAGTCTGTAACAGCTGTTACACTGTAACGCATTTGACTTCCTTATTTTCAGTTTAGTTCTTATCGATAGGTCTAACATTGTCGCATATTTATGTGCGAAAATCAGTGAATCAACATACAATATAAAATATCGGCGTTTGTTTTATATATATTTTAGAAGTTTGCTCGGGCACGTGCAATGAAGACCTTTGTATCACGTGTAGTTTTCCTTTCTGGACTGTGGATTGGCTTTGTTTGCTGTTATTTCGTTTTAAATCCCATTTTAAAAGGCAACCGACTTAAATTAATGTCTATTGCGAGACACAGACATTACTTGGACAGTTCTGAAAACGCTTGGCTGGAAACCAGGAACGCCAGTATTGATCACACACACCACACAGGTAAGAATGGGCAGATTTCTATCGCATTTCAATTATAATATGTGAGTAATAAAGCAAGATAGCATAATCGGTATAGTTAAAAAAATACGGCTATAACTACGACGAACCAATTGAAAAAAAATGAAATGTCAGAGATATAAAACTGTGATTGGCAACCTAACCCTGAAGTAATCCTCAGGATGTTTACAATACCTTAAATCTGAGTCATTAATCAGTCTGGCTCTCCTGAAGTTAGACTGGGTTGGGGATTAGTATCAGCCTTAAGTACATTTCTGTATTTCACGTTTAATGTCACTCAAGTGTCAGGAATGTAAGTATCTGGACCGCTAAAAAGTCTCTTTTTTTCGTCGGATTGTTTGATACAGTATAATGTCAACCTGTTTATGAAACATTAATTGGCTATTAGGAGCTGTTCAGACAGGAATAAGGCATCCAGTCGTTAATAAGCCAGATGGAGACTTGTTTGCTAATTGTTTTTCATTACAACAGACCTGCAGCAAAGTATTTTGAAACAGGAAGATAGACGCAGGCATTAACAGAGTTCAATTAACTTCAGTTAAGAACTCATGAGAAACAAAAAAAAACACACACACGGGTGAGAAGACTCCAAAAGCCACAGAGTTAGATCAAATCTCTTATTTGAATTTAAATTCTTTACTCCTATTGAATATTCAACCTGTAGATTAGTCTTAGACTTAAAGGTGCCACTTCTTTGCACAGATGGTGGTGGGAGTGTGCAACAAGCCACCCAGCTAAATTGGTGAAGCTGATCCCTTGTCTCCTTTCTAAAAATAATGGGATGAGCAACCAAATTAGATGATTTCCTCACATTTTCCAGAAATGTTTGTGTTCTTATGATATGATAGTAATGTACTATTATCATAGTATGTTTCTTATATGAAGAACAGCAATAAGTTTTGCATCTTTCATATTTAATAACACAATGTACAGTAAATGAGACCACATTACACAGTCTGGTTGAGCAAGCAAAGGTATATAAACGTCAGCGGCCTTATTGTAAATCAAAACAGTGAATATTTTGGTTTCAGACAAGCTTTTCAAAAATAAAATACTACTGCTTTTTCGCTATTTTGTTTTCTAGGCGAGAAGAGCACGGTGGCTCAGGCTCTGTTCAGAGATGTCCGCGTGTTGTGCTGGGTGATGACTGGACCACAGAACTTGGAGAAGAAAGCTCAACACGTTTATGCCTCCTGGGCTAAACACTGCAACAAAGTGCTCTTCATGAGCTCAAAGGAGGATAAAGAGCTGCCTGTTGTTGGGCTCAACGTCACCGAGGGCAGAGGCCAGCTGTACTGGAAAACCATCAAGGCCTTCCAACACATTCATCAGCATCATTTTGATGAGGCCGACTGGTTCATGAAAGCCGACGACGACACGTTTGTTGTGGTAGAAAACCTGCGGCACCTTCTTTCTACCTACAACCCCGAAGAGCCCATCTATTTCGGGCGCAGGTTCAGGCCCTTTGTGAAGCAGGGCTATATGAGTGGGGGCGCTGGGTACGTTCTGAGCAAGGAAGCGCTGAGAAGGTTTATTGAGGGTTTCAGGAGCGGGAAGTGCACTCACACCTCTTCCATTGAAGATATGGCTTTGGGAATCTGCATGGAAATCATGGAGGTCAAAGCCGGGGATGCCAGGGACAAAAAGAAACGGGAAACATTTCATCCTTTTTCTCCTGAAGGTCACTTGATTAAAAACATTGGAATTAAAACATCATGGTACTGGGGTTACAACTATTATCCCACTACTGAGGTGAGAGCAGAAAAGGACCTGCTGTGTGGATAAATATGTGTACAGTTCTTGTAGGAAGTGTTGTTATAATGTTCTAATGCCAAAGAAAAATCACAGTGTCTCCTGTTGTTCTTGGCTCAAGAGGGTCTGAACATGGCAAATTGTCTCAATGGTTGTTGTAGATGTTCTGGCCCCGGTAGATTGCTGGTTTGAGTTCCAGACAGCTAATAACATGTTCTAAACGTTTTACAGGCGAATTGAATCCTAACTCAAATGTCAGGTGTTTTCGCTGTTCAGTTTACGTCATGGAAACCAGGATAAGCTCTAGGTTCAGGTAAAGGTTTATTCTGTGCTGAAAGGAAAAGAAAAGAAATGAAACACAACGTTTTGGTGGTGGAGCCTTCTTCAGGTGTGAAGAAGAAGATTACACCTGAAGGTCACACCTGAAGAAGGCTCCATAGCTGAAACGTCTTTTTGAAACTCGAACTTCAGCTCTGGTCTCATGAGCTGTTGTCTGATGGCTATGGAAATTATCTACAGTTCCTACCAACCCTTGGGTTGTAATTCTTTATCTGTTGAGATAAAGGAAAACATTCCTCACTTCCCTATGTTAAGACAGTAAAAATAAGGGCTGCTCTAAATGTGCTTAAAATCACTTGTAATTTTAAAATGTCAACATGCAACACAGGGCACAGGGGTGCTGTTGTAAAGAGAAGTGTATTTGAGGTGCATTACTAATACATTACTGTAGTATTTTTCATCTGGGTTTGCAAAATTGTATGCACACCTATCTGTTATCTGGGTAGAGTGTATCATTTACTAAAAGCATGTATTGACAATTGTGTAATTTGCTTTAGGAAAATTGCTGGAAATGTTTTATGCAGCACAGCCTTTGATAAACGTTTTGGATGCAACAGAAATCAAGATATTACACAAAAGCCTGTTACTTGCTTAATGAGTATCCCCATACCTTAGCAAATTGTCAGCTGTCCTTTGTAACAGGATTTCCTTATGTAATATGCGGCACCGGGCTTTTATTTTTATGCAATGAGTAAGCTGTACTTTCCTTAAACAAACATATTAGCTGCTGTTCCTTTGTTATGAATGGGTAGGGCTGTGCACACTTCTGTGTCTTCCTCAGTTACAGACATTTGTGTAAGCCCACTAACGTAATCATAAGCACAGCACAGGCCACTAACCAGTTTTCATTGCAGTGTCATTTCTTTGTTGACATGTTTTAAAGTATGTTTTCTTCTTCTAAAACCCAGTTTTTTTTTAAATTTTAGAATGTTTATATCTTTTTCTAAAGCATTTTTCCTTTTTTCAGGGCCCTGGATGCTGTTCAGATTTAGCTGTATCTTTTCATTATGTCAGTCCAAGGACAATGTATGAGCTCCAGTACTATACCTACCATTTGCGTCCTTATGGCTACAAGTACAGATATAATCCGGATTCAGTGCCTAGCAGGCATGCAATGCCAACACCTAAAGCAACACCTGTGAAACTTAAGATCTTGGAGGGAAAAAATGCAGCTAAGCAGAGTTCAATAACTGAGAAGAGAGATGAAACAGGTCTGTACATTTCTCAGACTTAAAGATCGGATCTCCATTCACTGCTGCTTCAACAGATTGTTTACTTTTCCTTCGGACTGAACCCTAGTATGGAGTTCCACTGCGTCTGAGCCATAATGTTGTAAAAAAGAAAGGTAATCATATTTCTTATATAGGGGGTTGTTAGAACAGAAACGCATCCCGCTGTCTGAAACACTTCTTTAATTTAAATGTTCTTTTATCTGGTTGGAAAACTGAGATCTTAAAATAGGAAAAATTTCAACTTGTTAACATATAAAAGATGTTTAATAGTAAAACAACATCATTGTAAATTGCAACAGTGACCAACAAGCACCCACATGCGGTGCTTTATGTACTGTATGCAGTCTTTTAGGGCTGAAGAGCTAGTAAATAAACATAACTCAACAGCATCTTTTAGGTTTGAGATTCTGTTTCTGTTTAATGTTTTACTAGCTTTGTAATTAAAACTAAATAATATGAAGGTGTTTTGAGATAAACTGTGTTTAAAGCAGTTCTGAAAGTTCTTATTGCCCCTTCACTACAGCCACATCTCTAAATACCCTTGGACAAGGTAAATGTTCTAGGTAAATGAAGAAAGCAAACTATCCTTTGACCATTTCTTGGGTTTTGACTAATTGTGGTTTAAAAGCAAGAGTGCTTTCAGGTTTGGTGTGGTGGTGTGACGACCAGTTAGTGCTGGTTCCTCACAGCTTCAGGGTTCAGGGTTGCTGGGTTGTCTTCTGTGTGACGTTTGCATGTTCTCCCCATGGCTGCCTCCCTCTGATGAAAGACATACCTACGGGCATCTCTATCCTGTAATGGACTGGTATCCCATCCAGAGTGTTTCCTGCCTGTCACTGTGATCATTGAACTAAACAGTTTCTGAAAATGAATGAATGCGCCCAGGCGTTCTCTCTGATATAATGCAATTACCTCACCAGGGCAGGAACACTGGCTGTGCGTCACGTTTGCTCAAGATGAAAGAGCAGATGCGGCCCAGATAAATATACTTACAATAAAGCTTAATAAAATTACACAAATTATGTTAAAAATGCATAAAATGTTCACATCATGCAGACAGTGTTGTTAAAATCTTATGCATCAGTCCTAGTTGTCTAGTACACTTTTACAAGAAGAGGTATTGATAGGGTAGCACTGAAGGTAGAGTATTTCCTCATTGGAGTAATTTGATTGCCTGGCATTAAAAGGTAACCAGATGCATCTTGGTCCATGCTCAGGCAATCAGCCAATAGGAGAGACCCTCTCAGTCACGTGAAGGAAAGCAAGTGGAATTCTGTGTGATGAACATCCCTGAACCTTTTCGACAGCTCAATTTAATAAAATGTCAATTTTTATGTCAAGTTGATTTATTTAAAGAAATACTATGTCTTTATTGTGCAATACCTGACCTCTATGGCTACGTATTTATTTGTATAGCTGTAAATAAAACTTTAATGAGGCTGGTTTAGGCATCAGTGAGGACGAGCGACTGGGACTCTGGACTTCGGACAAGAGGATCACAGGTTCAGTTCTGTGGTTCTTAACCTGCTTCTCTTTGATTCTCAAGAGTGTCTTCTTGCACCCCTTGTCAAAAATCATTGCAGTAATTTGTGTTTTTCATGACGTACCTTCTTAAAAATCTGGCACATCTTGCACCCCAAGTTAAGGACCACTGCTCTATCAGGTGCAGTACTGTGGAAATGAGAAACCCCCTTTTTAAAGCCTTTTCACTTTCAAACAGGCAAGAGCAAAGATAAAAGGCAACAGAATTGCTTTATTAAAGAGTTGCTTCCTAGGAGCTTTATTAAAGTGAAATGCCCTGTGTACAATGTGGATGGCATCAGATTCAGGGTGCACAGTATAGGCCACCTTCTCTACTTCTATACAGGATGTGGAGCTTGCCAGGAATAAGCAGCTTTTTCATAAGGGATGGATGGATAAATACTGAGATGCTGAATATCTGTATGATGGAATAATACAGGAGAAATAATTACAGATATGAAAACTTCCACTTTATAGTCAAAGTGTATTTCATATAATATCATATGTATAGTTAAAATTTTTGTTTTAAAAAAAAATAAATAATTTGGTAATGTTAAAATTGTTGATGCTGGTTAGTCTTTTTTTCTAAAACAAAAAAAAAATATATATCACCAGTTACTTTTTGATAATACTCACTATGTTCGTAACTTGCACACATTTAATTTCTGACATGGCTTTCCAGCGACAATTACTTTGCCCACATTGATCGATGAGGATCTGTTTTTAAGACTGGGCTGTCCAGCTCCGTTGCCTTTACCCACATTGATAGAATGAGGACCTGCACATCCTGTAAGCGTCACTGCTGCCCACTAGCCAGAGCAACTGAATGACCTACAGAGCACCAGCCCCTCCGACGGGAATTGTACAGTCAACAACATCAACTCCCCATACAACACTGCTCATCTGACTTCTTTTTAAGCTTGATGGTATTTAACTTCTTGCTGCTGCTGTTGTGTGTGTATGTTTTGGCGATTCCTCGATGTCTTTGTGTTGGAACATACTGTGTTCTTGTGTGTCACGTGTTCTTTAAACATAAATGTTAACCTTCCGGTTAGGTACTGTGTCATCTTCTTATGCGCTTTATTAATGCATAATGGAGAGAGCGTATGTCTTCAGAGGAACGCAGGTTTGTATCGAATTGTTTCAAATCTTTTATTGGTTTTCACACTTCCATTTGAAGTACGAAAAAGTCTTCAGGTATGGTAGTTAAAACTTGTCCATTATAAATAAATCAATATGCCAAACTTTCTTTGATGGTTAAATATAAAGGAATTTAGTCAGCTTGGCACAGTAAGTTAAAACCAACAGTATTGAACATTGAGTATTATATCTTTTGTATGGCATTCATTCAACTATACTCTCTTCCTTTTTTCACTCTGAACACAGCCCACATTTTTGTGGTTATGTCTGTTTTTATAGGAATAATACCTACAATGAAGCACCACAAACAAAACAGCAGCATGACCCTGAGCTATCGGTAAAGAATGCAGGTTCCCAGCACTGTATTTGCAGTGCAACTAAGATGAAAATGTAGTAAAAACACAAGATATATTTTCTGTAAATCTTTCCATTCACACGAGCTACTTTGAGGAGAATTTCACTGTTGGAGTTTCTGATTTTTACCTGTTTAAAACTGTGGAAAATGTTCTTTTTTTTAAAATAGTTCTAGTTCTAGTTTTTGTCAGTTGCTTTTGTAGGGTTATGGTCTGTGATAATGTTCAACTTTCACCACAAAACTGTCCTTTGAAAAACCAATTAAACCATAATTAACACCACAGAGTATCAAATGTAGGTCAGTCTGAAATGAAGCACAACAATAATGAAATCTGTGCAGGTGCCTTTCTCTCTTCTCTCCTCTTAAAACCCTATTACGTCACTTATCATGCTACTTGGTCCCTTTAACCTGTCTGACCCAATTCCCAATTCCTGCTGCATCAGGATCTAGCATGTGTTTAAATGGCATGGGTCTTCTATTATGAATATTTAAATACTGTTTTATAATGTTTTCAGGTCAGAAATCTAAACTAAGATACAGTTTACTTTCCCTAACTAACCTGAAAAGAAGGAGTTTTTTAATTTTTAGGCCTAAATTCCTACAGTGTGTTGTATCAGCAGGGTGTAAAAGTGCTGTAGGACAGGAAAACTACTGTAAGTAGGTAATAAAATCTGAAACATCTCTGACAATGAGCGCAGAGGAAGAATAATCTGGCCAAACAGGTTGGGAGGAGAGCACTTTTAACATATCTGTGAAACCTACTGTTTGCATAAGTCCTGTGTGCCCAGTCACATGGAGAAGTGTTCCTGCTGTATTTGTTTAATTGCAAATCATTGGAGTGCATGAGTGAGGTCAAAAGTGAAGGCGTGTTGTGTTTTCAATGTGAAACTGCAAATTTGTAGGTTTATCTTAAACCATTGACATTGCTTCGGTGTAACAATAAATCCTGTTTCTTAAAATCTTGTAACAGTTATTTTAATGTTACAAGATCTTACTCAAAGTATACTTTGTTACACAAAGTACACAAAGTGTTACAGATTAAAATGACCTATCATCTTTGAAGGTCCAGGCAAGACTACAATTAAGGAATCTCTGAATAATGGTGTTTAATGTGACTACATACTGTTATCATATTTATGTATGCATGTGACCAGGATTCTGTAATAGATGATGCCCGCTTATTGGGAACAAGCAGAGGTTAACTCCACACTGAAAAGTGAAAGGAGAGAAGAAATTACACCTTGATTTAGCAGTGGCATCTTCTTCAGATGTCTTACTTGCCATCCTTGGGCCATCCATAGTCTTCCTCAAAGCTCTAATATTGTCAAGAATATTTCCTTCCCACTTCTGATTATAATTATTTGTGTAAACCCCAAGATGATAGCAACTACATAAAAAACAGATCACAGAAAACAGGAAACTGCTTGGCTTCCTTATAAGATATTTCTTGTTAAATTAAACAATGAGAACTTTTTTTCTGATTTCCTCAGAATCTTTTACAGATGAGCAAATAAAAAATAATATATTTTTTTAATGTTAGAGCTGTTCACCTCTTGGGTGATGAAGGTCTGGAGATCATTCCATTTGCTTTAGCTGTGGAAAAATAAACAATTACAACGCATGAGTAGATGATGGAGCACGAAATCGGATTTTTTTTAAAACATAGGCTAAAAAAACATGGTTATTGTTTCTTTCTGATCTGAATTTAGCAGACCTTGGTCCTGGAAAGATCAATAAGCAGTTTATTTATCAGTGAAGTATCATGTTACCAGGGAATCTGGTCATAAAGCCAGTTAAGTCAGTTAATGTTTACATTCACTTACCCTTTATCTTCTCACACATGTATTTCTACAGCTGTCTTCTGTATCAAACCGGTTCCTGTTGCCTTGACAACCTCCGTACCAGAACTGGGCACAAGCATTGGCTGTAGAGTCGTAGTACCATTTGACCACATACTCCCTGCATGGTCCTGGGTCCAAATGTTCATTGCATCCTCTATCTGAAAGTCAGAAAAATCAGTGAGTGAGTTTTGTGTGTTTCGCCAGCCCTCCAGCAACATGGCTGCTGTTCTGAACCCAGGAGATATTTATATTTTTTGATTGCCTCTTTTTTCTTTACTATTTACTACCAAATGGAGTAGACAGGCTCCTCTGGTTTCTAATTGTTCTTAGGTACTAAAAAACAAACTAGATGGCAGCTCTCTTGTTTGCAAATGTTCTTATGTTCCTCCCCAAGGCAGCTGTGTGTCAGATAGAGAAGCCATTTTATAAACCACAAAGACAGAATACATAGTCTGTAATTCTGTTTAAAGACAAGTGCATAACAATCTTTTGCACATTCTAATTCTTTAATGCTCCAGTTCCCTCTGTACAGGCTTGAGAAATGAGGAGAAATGTAATAAAGTAATTTATTTATACAGGTGGGTAGCTGCGTCAGCATGCGTAGGCTGCAAAGGAACAAGTAATAGGTTTATTCCATGCTGAAAAAAAGAAGAAAGAGAACACAACGTTTCGGCCGTGGAGCCTTCTTCAGGTGTGTGACACACCTGAAGAAGGCTCCACGGCCGAAACGTTGTGTTCTCTTTCTTCTTTTTTTCAGCATGGAATAAACCTATTATTTATTTATACAGTACATTTAAACTTCATTATTCCTAGGTTATTACTTGAAAAGTTGTCAAATGTGTTTTTATGTATGTTTGTATTAGATGTCCATACATCCTAATCCTGTGAAAAAGAATTGATTTGCCTAAGACAACGCACACAAAAGAGAGCCATTATAAGACCAAAATCAGGAATTTTCAAAAATACATACTGTATATTCACTAATAGGTTCAATGTCCAATGTATGATTCCAGTTTTTTAGCCGTTGTTAAGATGAAATGCATTACCTTGGAAGCTTTTTCGCTTTAGAATTTACTGTGAGTAATTATGGAGAGAATCAGCGGTCAATTAGAGGTGTGTGTGTCTGTGTGTTTCTGTGGAGCTACGGTGTGTGTGTTCACCAAGTCAGTCTGGAATGACTCATTCCTGAAACAATCCCCCTTCACAGTGAGAAAACAAACACATAAAAAGTAGGCTCCTTTGCAGCCTACGCATGCTGACGCAGCTACCCACCTGAACATAAAAAGTATATTTCATTTGTACTTGTTAGCCAATCCATTTTGCCAATTACCCTGACTTTTCCATCTCTACTATACAACCAATTCACTTTATGTGTCATTATACTTACACAGGTGCATAGTATAGTGAAAAGTGTTTCTCATTAGTCTCTCAGGTGCAGTATATAAATAGAACAGCAGACAAGACAATAAACAGAATTACAAAAACAGTGTAAACAACAGTATAGTGCCAGTGCAAAAACTGTGCAAATATGCAAGCAGAGAAAAGTTTACAAACAGGACAAAAACAGTGCAAAAGTAATTCGGTGAACAGTGCAAAAATAATATGGTGATTAATTAATAGTACAACTAGTACAATTTCGGCTTACATTCAGTTGTCGTGTATCTAGTGGTGTAGGAGTACAGTCATTGTGGATACAAGAAGAAGTGAGGAGAGCTCATAGTATGATGGGAGGGAGTGGGGGCGTCACCAGCTTGATGGCTCTGTGGAACCTATTTTGGAGTCTAGTTGTGTGCGACTGGAGGGTCCAGAACCTTCTACCAAATGGTAGGGGGACAAACAAGTTATGACTGGGGTGAGTAAGGAGGGTAAGGCACTGCCGATGATGTGTTGGGCAGTTTTGACCACCCGCTGCAGTGCCTTACGGTCAGACGAGGTGCAGTTGCCGTACATCTGTAGAGGTTGGCGAGGAACATTTGTCATATATGTAATAACATCTGAATTACTTATTTTTTACAGTATGTCAGATACGAGTGCAGGTATTATGAAAGTAATGGGGGTCTAGGTTATTGATTATTAAGATAAGTATTGGAATCATGATACAGTAATGGAACATGACCCCCTATATTCCTGATAATACAAAATCAATCAGAAACCCCTAGCTTGAACCGGCGAAGAGTTTATTGCGTTTGCATTACTTAGTGTGGGAAACCAACTAGAGATCCCAGATTTATTTCTGTGTATTCACAGTTCAGTGCGAAAAACTGGAGACATGTTATGGGACAAAATGTCCCATGCGAGTGATTACCTGACAGGAAGGATTCCCGTTCCAGTGGCAGAGGCGGAGGGGCGGGGAGCCATCCTGTCTCCGGGGAATATGGCTTCTGTGTGGGCGCGTGAGGGCCGGATGCAGCGGCGATGGAAGTTTCGCTGTCAAACGATGGGACAGGAAGCTCCTTTCTGGAATGAATCTGCTCCGTTCTGGAAGCATTAACAGGACCAGGACCCTCAGGAGCAGTGGTTAACACTGATTTTCCAGGCGGTGCCGGCTGTGAAAATAATTACAATAATACTAAAGGCCATGCTGGCTCCTGGATTTACAGCCCCCCAGCCCCAACTTCATACCTTCATACACAGATATAACACAACTGCACACCAAGACTGCACAATCTGTTCCTATTAATTCAATTAAAGAAAAAGTAAAATACAAAAGGAGCTCTTTGCCTTCTGGCAGTGGTTTTGCTAACATCTATAAGTTATGAAAGATCTAAAGTTTAAAGGATTGCACAAAAATAAAGCTTGGAAATTCGAGTCAAGGACAAGGTTACATGTATTGTATTTATAGTACCTCCTTATATACCCTGTTGTAGTCTCCATTGAAACGAGGAGTGTCTGTTCTTTCTGTCTCTCTGAAGACCTCGGAAGTAGTGGCGATTCCAGGGGGAAGAATAGAGCTGGGAATCGGACTAAACAGAGAACCATCTTCACTTTCGCAGATTCTGCTCAGCAGCTTACTTTCCAGAGCTGAAAAATTCACAAGGTTAATAGAAGAACTTCTTGTGATGCTGCATTAGCATTGTGTCTATGCAATTCGCAGTCAAGGCATCTTCAAAGTGCTTGAAAACAACACAACATGAAACTATAGCAAATATGGATATTAAATATACAGCAACATTTTAAAACTATGCGAGATTCAAAATTGTGTTTATACACTATAGCTCAAAGATGTGGAAGAATCCAATATACAGAGAGAGGGATATGGACAATACTGCCCACTGTTCTTTAGTTAAACCCCTAGCTTAGTCATATTTTGGCACCTCTAACCAGAAACAATTTTTCTATAAAGTCTATAAAGGCACTGGGGGACAATATTTCCTAATGAGAGTTCACTGCCTTAAAAATTAACCTATTCATAACTAATGTGCCCTAACTAATGTAATCTGCTGGGTGTAGAGCAGTGATTTACGTTGTTTATTTTAGCTTAATACTATAAGTCTGTGATTTACTGTTGTTTATTTTATTTTATTATTTTTAACTAAACCTAAAGCCAATGCATTAGTACTGTACTTTAATTATCATATAATGGGGCAGAGCGGTGGCTCTGTGGCTAAGGATCTGTGCTTTTTAGCTGGAAGGTTGCTGGTTCAAGTCCCGTGGCTAGCAGAGGAATACTACTGAGCAAGTCCCTTAACCCCAACTGCTCCAGGGGCGTCACATAAACGGCCGACCCTGCGCTCTGACCCCCAGCTTCTCCTCCTGTCTGTGTGTCTCATGGAGAGCAAGCTGGGGTATGAGAAAAGACAAATTCCTAATGCGAGAAACTGTATATGGCTAATAAAGTGATCTTATCTTATATAAGGGAGGGTTATTAATGTCTTTTAACCATACAGTACCTACTATATACTGTAGTACATTATACTACAGTATATACCACAATATACCACAATAGAGGGGCAGACTTGGTTATATTTGGCTATATATTCACAACGGTTCTCTGCACCAATCCCTGCAGAGAACTAGGCTTCTTTTATGAATCAGAATATGTGCGTTATATGTGTGCAGCATTTAAGAAGACATATGCAACAGATTAACTAGAAAGTCTCTGTGAAATTCACAGCGATAACACAGTCATTCATTGATAAACGCAATTCAGCACTTAGTGTGCTTCAAGCTGGAATGAGCCAATATGCCGTTGCAAACTGCATTAGATGTCACAAAACCACTTAGTAGAGATCACATGTCATAGTTTTATTCATATTGATGGGCATAGCCCTGATCTTGTCTCATATAAATACACCCAAAAAGCCTCAAACTTAATAGACAGATGAAAGAAAACAAGAAATTAAAAAACAGATTTCCAATTTGGCAAATTCCTGTGGAAATACCTCAAAAATCATTAGCTTGTTGCTACATGGAGTGCTACATAAACTGAGACTATATTGCATGTGCATGTACTTTCAGCAAATAATACAAGGAGAGCATTGTAAGAATAATCTGAGGTTGATTTCCTTGTCATCATTTGTTTCTGATAATTGAACATCACACAGAAAAGGCTAAAAGATGTTCAAGGTTTGTCGTCAAAAGCTGTTTGTAATGTTCCTATAATACATTAGTCCTTTCTGTGGAATGAAGTACATCACAGTTCTTTTAAATGATGAATATGTGGACACCAGTAATTTTCAAACTAATCTGGACATGGGAAAGGGGAAAAATAACTTTCTTGCTCATCTGAAAATGAAGCACTTACCAGGAAGGGTCATGAAGTCATCAATGAGGTAGACATGTTCCTCATCCGGATCAGAGGCAATGACGTTCATCTCATTCTTGAACTCCTGGTATAAGGTGTCGCTCTTGTTCACGACTCCGATCACGAACATCTCGATGTTGGTGGCGTGAGACTCCCTCACCACCACCTCCAGTTTCACCGAGTCGCGCTTGTCGGCCTGTCCGTCAGTTATGACTATCGCGACTTTCCTCACTCCTGGCCTGGAAGCCTGGAAGATCTGATTTGCCTGTTTGATGGCACTCCCCGTGTATGTGCCCTCCCCAAGATAGGTCATTTTGCGCACTGCAGCCTTCACCTCCTCCTGGCTTAACTGCTGGTGTAAGCTGGCCACTACGACGTTGATGTGACTGTACAGGACCACACCGATGCGCGAGGCATCTCGACTCACAGAGACTCGGTCAATCAGGGCGTTGACAAAATCTTTGACCACGTTGAAGTTGTCTGGCCCGACGCTTTCCGAACTGTCGATCACAAAGACAAGCTCCAGTGGGCTTTCCCTGCATTTCACGCCACACCCTAAAGAAAGTAGCGCAAACGACAAAAAAACGAGAGAGTTCAGATCTACAACCTGATCGCTATCAAGATCTACAGCCATGAAACGCATTCTTGCTCCCATTGAACGATCACAGGGTCTGGTTTTCATTGTCTCTCATCTCTTAAGAGCTCTATAGAACTGATTACTGATTCGAAAGGCCCAAATTACCCAGCTTCCAGGTCTTTGGTTTTCAAGAATTTTAAGTTACCTGGACAATCTGTGGGAAGGGGAGAGCAGCAATGGGTGTCACTGGTCTCGAAAAGTGTAAACAATCAAACACTCACATTTTAATTTGCAAGGAACTCCTTCTCAGTTATGTTAATGTCAAAACCCTTTTACGAATGAGGATCTTTTAAATATTTGAATGCTGCCATTTTTGACAATTAACAAAATTTCGCTCTGGTGTTCAAGTTATATTGTTGAAATTAAATTAAATTGGCAATAAGCTATTCAATCACATTGAAATAGCAAACAAAATGTCTTTTTCAGAGAAAGATGAACTAATGATACAAAAACAATTTCTTTAGCACTGTACATATTTTCTACATAAAACATAAATGGATACAATGATTGTCGTTGTTTGTTACAAATGTGTGTTTTCAAAGGTTAATGATGCAGAAAATGTTTCAAAAGGTTGCAATTATCATTTTTGCCATTTACGTTTTGTTGCAATGCTCATAAAAATATTTTATTAAATAAGATAAAGAAGTGACTAAAAGAACAGTAAAAGCAAAAAATGCTGACTTTTGAGTATTGTCAGTCTTCATAACCAACTGATTTTCATTTGAAGAACAATATTTGACTGCTTAACTAAATAGATAAACTCTTTGGTGACTGTATGTGCTTAGCAGAAGTATAGTATAATATATATAAAGTTCTTACCACAGATTTCTCTGATTATTTTAATAACTTCTTCTCTCTAAAATTAAAAGGGAAGAAATGGTGGATAGATTAATTCATTGGGAATTATTCTGGAAATCTCTTTTTCCACCGTAAAGCAGGACTTTCCAAGGCTGAACGTACTCGTCTGACAGTCTCAGGGCCCAGAGGCGTATGGAGAAAGACCAGGCATGGGGCTGCCCTTACTCTTTCTGCATTGATCCACACACACGGAGGATGGTTGTGAGAATATAAAGTCCTTTCTTTCCTCATCATGCGATTCTATCATTCTTCTCGCATGATGATGTTAACTGGCAAGCTAGCGGAGAGGCTTTTCCCCAGATGACCTCTTTATGGGCTTTCTGATTTCAGCTGCTCAAGATGCAGTTTCCTGGTTCTTAACAAATCTTGGTGTCGCTGTAATTACCCGGAACTTCAGCTTATCTATTTTTTCATATCAGAGAGATTCTATCTGTGTGACATTCTCACATGAACTGCCAGATGTTAATATTCATAAAGGGCTTAACTACAAACCTACCGTAAATTACTGTACCTCCACAAAACATTTCTTCATTCTTTGCAGGTGGAACCTACATAACAAGCTCTTCTTGTTTGTGACAGGTTTGAGATGTTTAACAAAGATCAAAGATTTAACAAAGATCTACTAACCCTGAAATACTGTACATCTGTCTCTCTCTAATTTCTGAATAATATGACAGCATTAACTCTGAACTAACCTTTTTACAACATGCAGTTTTGTTAACAGACATTCTCACATCTATTTGTACTGTAAGAGATTTTTTTATAGACAATGAAGATATTATTATTACTTATCATTATTTATCAATAAATATATTTATTTTAAATGTATGCTGTCTAAGCACTTTGCTAAAATGGTTGAGTGTATTTATGCCATCTAAAAGCATGAAAGAAAACTCTCCTATATATGCTAATAATGGAAATAGATCTCATTTTTTTCAGGCCTTTTCCAATTTGTTTGATCTTGGAAAATACCTTCGAGGGTTCTTTACGATTGCAATAGATAAGTACAGCTATATTCCCATCTCATCAATTTTTATCTTAAGTTAAAGAGCATTAGCTCATAGACTCATGTATCTGGATTGATCTACACACAAATACGTATTTTAATTTTACTCACAGTTAGGCCAGGATCTCCCTTTTGCCCTATTCTCCCCTGTAATACAAAAGAATGATCATTGGGATATATAATGAAAATTCAACAGTCTAAGCTTAATAACAAATAGCCAACTGAGTACATAAATAATGCTGTGTTATTTCAAGCAGAAAGCAAGTGAGCAACATCACACAAGAGCAATAACGAGTTTGTTGCTGGAGCAGTGCTTGGTATGACAAAAAAAGTTTTTGGCATAACAACTGAGGGCACATCTGCCTTTCAGCAGATATTCCTAAACAGAATAGTTCATATTCACAGATTTATTTTAATTAATCTTTACCAGCCTACCACTAAGATATTCTGCTTAAACATTGCTGTCTGGTGGCTTGCATTTGTTCAAATGGATCATAAAATCTGCGTGGCTTTGTAAAAATGCCTTTTGGTTTCATTTTGCTTCATTTCTATACTTCAATCCATTCGAACAGGCCTGAGTGTTGTTTAGGATTGGCACTGGAAATTCATGCACATGTAAAAGTGAAATATCATACAGGTGACCCTGGTGATCCAGGTCCTCCAAACTCTCCTTTGTCTCCTTTCCTCCCTCGATCACCCGGAAAGCCTCGATCTCCCTGCAATGTTCCACGGACACATGCGGAAAGTAACAGAGGGATCAAAATGTTATAGATGGTACTGGTTTAATGTGGCATGTTTCTCTAAATGTAATCAGGGAATGCAATTTTCCAAAGAATGATTTATGATTAATTAGGGCAGCAATTAATGCTAGAGGTGCTAGAGGTGAATACATTTCATCTCCTTCCTGGTGCTCTTTAGCCATAACTGTTAACATAACATGTAAGCCTAATTTCATTTTGGATCACAATTGTTGATGCTGTGATCACATTATTAGGTACACAGTCAGGGGGTCAGCTTTAGAGGAAGAGCACAGTGGGTGTTCTGTGCCAGCACAAGGCACTACAGCCGAGAACAAGAGATTTCTGTTCTTCCTGTTCCCTGTGGACGAACAATCCAGACATTAGGATTAGGACGTTAGGACATTAGGGCAATGACAATATGGGAAACCTGGGCCCCTCACTTCTGAGTGGGAAAAGAGAACGGATATTCACAGCGCACAGCTTCTGTGTGTCGAAAGTTGTCACGGTTGTCTCCCTCTTCTAGACGGCGCTCCTACCCTTTTGGTATTGTTTCTAGTTTATTACGTACACCTGTTCGTTGTTTCCTGGTTATTAATTAAACCCAGTGCTCCGGGAGCTCAGGACTCTGCAGCGGAAGACGGACCTGCCCAGAAGCCCGCCTACCAGCAGGTCCAGGAGAAGCCTGACGGCATAGGCTTTGTCACAGCGTCCCAACCAGCTGAGTCCGGGGCTCGGAGCGCCTGGCCTTGTCATCCTGTTTTTAATCTCCTGGTTCCTGTTCCTATCCTGGTTTTAACCTTGCTCTTTGGGTGGATCTCCTGGTGGCTGGACCCTGGACTGCACCCTAGTTTCCCACTTTGGACTTCCCTTTTTGGACTCGTTCTCCTGCGCTCCCCTCCATGCACCCGGATCACCATCGGCACCACCCCTGTTCGCCATCCCTTCCTTTCCTCACCGCGTTTTCCCCGTAGCCCTACTCCAGTCACTTCCAGATTATACCGTCTGCACAGGGTCCTAAACTACGCACTTCACAAGAGTCAGGACTGGTTACCTTTTCTCCAGGCAGGCCTTCTCCTGGAGGGCCCCTGGGGCCCGGTGATCCCTGGAACCCCGGTTCACCCTGCAACCAGTTCAATGGGCGCAACATTAAAAACGACCACATGGGCAAAGAAAACACACAGTTGTCTGGTCATGTGAAAATGACTTCTTCCTGAAAATCTTCAAAGCCTATAAGTATATTCCTTACCCAAGAAAACTCATCTGTTCTTGTAAGATACCAGCCTTGCCAGCACAAAATCCCACCTTTTTTTGCAGTTCTGTGTTGGTGTTAGTTAAAAAATTCTAAATAAACATGGCGTTTTCTAGCTGTTTACGACCTCGAGTTTGTGTTTTTAAAACATAAGTTTGCAAGCTTAAATATATTTTTAATTTATTTTGTTATTAGAGTGTATATATATACTATTTTCTGGCGAAACTGCACTGCACGTGCACTGCACATGAAAAGAAGAAATCAGACCGTGGTCAGAACCGCAATGCCGGAGTTGCCCGTGCCTGAAATTAATTCGACGTTTCGCACTGGGGAAAGAAATGATCCAAATTCCCACTGTTGTAATTTTAAAGATAAAAACGAAAAACAGGGCCGACAGCAGCTAGGATGCCCTGACATGTCATCATTTCCACATCACTTCCTAACACCTATAAACCCCACAGCGAGCCTCTCTTTCTTCCTCCCAGTCTTCCTGCACCCTTCTTCCCCGCCATCGCCACGAGCATGGCTCCCCCTTGACTCGCTCTTCACTCTGCCCTGGCTTCCCTGTCCCCGAGCTAGGGGCTTAGCCCTCAGCCAAGTGTGTGAAGCCTCATCTTCCCACGCCTCACACCCAGGAAACATACTTGGGGGTTGTTCTTCCTGGCACAGGGGTCACTCCATGGTAAATGAGGACTACACTGAGGACTACACGATCACTGCAGCTGACCACAGCCATAGCAGAGTGGGCGTGCAGCTGATGACACTGTCCAGTACCTTGGGCCCTTGAATGCCCTCTCCAGGTATACCCTGAAGACCGGGGAGACCAGGCTGGCCAACAGAGCCCTGTGTTGAGACACAAACAACAACAAGAAGAGCCAGTCAATACACCAGTGAAGTTCTGCGCCCACCTGGGCAACATGCGGCAGCTCTTCTGTGTCAGCAACCCCACTACCTCGCTGATGAGGTGGAGAACGTCACTGGCGTAAGCCCCGAGTGGAATGTAACTAGGACATCAAGTTTAACACCCCTTCTCTTACAAGCAGAGTTGTGGCATCTTTCAGGACCTCAGTTTAGCATCTCATACTGGCTCTTCCAACCACACAGTACCCCCATTCACATCACACTGCTTTAATGGTTCAACAAAACCATCTGCTGCAGAAGCTTGGTCTCCTTCAGAGATCTTCCATCCCAGCATTTCTGCCAATACCAAGCTTGCATAGTATTCAAGGCAATGACTTGAAGCTGGTTTGCATAACTTTTCAATGTCAGCTCCAGGCTCCAAGTCGGCAATGCCCTTTCACAATTCCTATTGCACTATTTTTCTCAGTCGGTGCTGGGTGACATTATGTGTATTGTCCAGTGTAAAGAAGCAACACTACTATTTTCATTATGGAGGAAGATTTCAAACCTTTGGTCCTATTTGTCCAATTCCTGGTGGTCCAGATGGTCCTGGAAGACCTGGAGAGCCACGGTCACCCTGAAACAACAGAAGGATTTTCAGAACTCAACAACGTAAGAAGCCATTGACTGACTGGTGCAAGAAACTCGTCCAGCTGCTTTTTGAAGGATCATAGAGTACTAGCCCAAGACTCTTACATTCACCCAACAGTGCAAGGATGATAGATGCTGTTGTATCACTCTTAGTTTTAGTTTTAACTTCATTTACAGTATACATTCGCTGTACTGACTTTTGTGGAGAAAGAAACGGAATGAAGGAATGCTATTGAAAAGTGTACCTTGGCTCCTGGCAATCCTTTTCCTTCTGGGCCTATTTCTCCTGGAGTTCCTGGTGGCCCTCGGGGACCCTGTATACAATGACAGGAAATTCCTAAATGCTTCCCAACATCACAGCCTGCCTTGCTCTTCCTGTGAGCCAAGTGCCTGCTCAGAGCTTGTACAAACATTCTTCCTTATGAAGTAAAACGGTCTTTTTCAATGACATTTGAGCCTTTTCTAAAGTAACAACAAAAATAATGGTTACCAGACTCCCTGCTATCTATCAGTGATCAGGAGACTAATAAAGTCATATTTTATCTTTAAATAGTTGTGTTCTTCTATGGTTCTTCTGATATTGCCCTGGAAGCTCAAGGTGGGAGTGTGGGGTGATGGTTTGTGTGTGTTGTGAAGAATAAGGGGGGAGGGGTTCCCAGGCTTAGGTCCAGTTCCATTTCCTAACTTCTGTGTTGATGTGTTAAAAAAAATTCTAAATAAAAATGGCATTTTCCAGCTGTTTATAACTGTGAGTATTATGTTTGCTGCTTATTGCATGCAATTTTCCAAGAATCTGCTCCTAAGTCCCTTGAGGAATTATTCTGAATGCCGCTTGTATCTTCCTGGGAGAACTTAATACAAAAAGTTCATTCTGAGAGGGGGAGAAAGATAGCCTCTCTGGACTTATATAGATCTTTTCACCCCGAAGGATCCCGAAAGGCTTTAAGCTATGGAGGGAACCCAGCTATGGGTGACATATAAAAGCCCTTCTGCGCCAGCAATCCCACCACACAGCAGAGCTGGTGGAGGAGAGAGGAATCAGAGTCCGTGTGCAGCTTCACTTGTAATAAATCAAAACAGAGTAGGCTTGATTTTTACTGTCAGGTGTAACTTTATGTTCAGCAATACATAGTTCTCAAGCCCTGATCTGCAACTGGCAGGTCAGAGGAACACATCCAGTGTAAATGGCATGTGTATTACCATAAAAAAATGGATTTAATTTTTTTAGGGGGTGGAATGTATTACTAATTGTACTTGAATAATGTGTACAACAATCAGACATGCAAAGGAACAGGTAAACGTTTATTCCACACTGAAAGGAAAAGAAAAGGGACTCAAGGTTTAGGCCGAGGGGCCTTCTTCAGGTGTGAGGCAGAGAGTTAATAAAGCAGGGGAAAACAAAAGAGAGGGAAGTTGAGAGGAGGTGCGGAGCAGGAAAGGAGTATCAACACTCAGGGAGCACTTGAAGAGAGGTGTGAAGTAAATGCCTGCAAATGAATAGAGAGGATCAGAAGAAGACAAGTCTGTTGGTAAGGGAAGGGGGAAAGTGTGATCCTACTTTCAGCATGAAGTTGGTTTTGGATCATATATTACTGTTCACAGACCTTTCAACAATGATATATCACTGTTAGAAGGAGAATCTCTGTTGTGCTGCTGAATATAAAGCTGTAATTGAAAACATTATACAAGACTACTTAGCTGACAAACAAGAGAATTGCTGGACATGGATCTTTTTTACACATCAAAATACCACCACTGATCTTATAAAGATGTATATTGGATACTTTACATTACAGATATAGGAACCACTGGGATCTAATGAGGAATTAAATCTTTAACATGAATCTGGGGTCATTTGCATTGAATTAAGTGACACGGGTTTGTTTAAATCGTCTGATTTACCTTTGATCATGAACTCAATGTTGTTGTGAAAAGGCGCCGAATTAACGACTGCTGCTATCTTTATTAGTTCTCATGATAATGATAATCTGAAATGTACTGTATGTTTTCTAATGATCACCTGAAACCAACATTTACTTTTTATTGTTTGCTATCACACATTGTTTGCTATATACAACAAACTTATCATTAAGTGCAGTCCAGAGCTCTATTGCTCTATTTTTGTGCAATATATGCCAGGGACCTGTGCAATACATTTATATCTATATTTATATCTATATCTATATTTACATCTATATTTATATTCATATGTGTGATACGATTTTTCTGTGTACTGTTCTGTTCTAGTTTCCTCTTGTGTGTCCGGACTGTGAGTAACTCTTGTATTGTATTGTATGTATTGTACTATTATTATATAATTCGTTACACTGTGGCTGTGTTGTGTGTGTTAAGCTGCTGTTGCACTGCAATTTCCCTCACGGGATCAATAAAGTATCTATCTATCTATTGTCAAAAGAAGTATTAAGAACCTTCACTAAGACAAATTAGTGATAGAAAGGTGTAGATCTATGAAGCATATATTGTCTTTTGTAGATCAGGGACAAAATTCTATACATCAACTTCACTGAACACCAAGCTCCACACTAACATACAGTATAGGAATGGGAAACGAACAAGGTATCTTTTAAACGTGATACAGGAAATGTGACAGAACATGGAGAATACGATACCAGAAGACCAGGAAAGCCTTCCCCTTTAGGTCCAGGTGAGCCCGTTGGTCCAGGCAGACCTCTTTCACCCTAAAAATTGGTGAAACCAACAAGTTTAAAAGCACATACAAGATGAAGGAACGCTATGCAAAGCAGCCAGAACAAATTGAATGTCTATTGGCCCATCCATCCCGGATATCTAATTAACTCACTTTTCCCTGGCTTTGGGTGTCATAAACATACCAACGGCGTTTTATACTCATTTTCCCTAATTGTATGCATTTAAAAATCAATCAGCCTTGCAGTCCCCAGAGGGAAAAGACACATTCTGTTTCAGCAATTAGCAGACCTGCAAGGCTTACCTTGGGCCCAGTGATCCCAATTCCAGTCTCTCCTACAGGTCCAGCTGGCCCCACTGGACCAGTATCTCCCTATGGATAAAGACAATTAAAATACTGTCTCACATCACAAATGATGAACTGCCCAATTTCAGTGGCTCTGTGGCTCAGGATCTGCACCTGTGGCCGGAAGGTTGCTGGTTCATAGCCCGTGGCTGGCAGAGGAATCCTGCTCCGTTGGGCCCCTGAGCAAGACCCTTAACCCCAACTGCTCCAGGGGTGCTGTATAAATGGTTGACCCTGCACTCTGACCCCAAGCTTCTCTCCCTGTCTGTGTGTCTCATGGAGAGCAAGCTGGGGTGTGTGAAAAGAGAAATTCCTAACACAAGAAATTGTATAGGGCTAATAAAGTGATCTTATCTGTGAACTTCAAACTTAATATCAAACTGGAAATCTGTCACGCTTGGCAAACTGCTTTTTATTGTCTGATACACTCTGGAATCCCACTGTAATTTCAACAAAGTGCACAACAAAGTGCACACGACAGAAAATGACTTCTGACTGCTTCAAGAAACCCGGTTTTAAGGTATTTAAGGTGTGGTATTATGCAAGCTGGGCCCCAACGAGCTCTGTTGGTAGAGCATGAGACTCATAATCCCAGGGTAGTGGGTTCGTATCCCATGTCGGGCGCCAGGTTCTCAATGTTGGAGGTTGGGCACAAGGCTAACAACTCTGCCCTGTAAAAAACTAATGTTACGGAAACAGCGACAGGATGTTGCTACCACTATGTGCTAGAAGGCATAACAGGCAAATATCCATCCATTATGCAAGTCCAAAGGACTGTCAAAAAATGAATCCCTTAGTTAAAAAATTAAAATGCTAAAATGTTTTTCACGTACGCATTAGTTCACACATAGTTGTCTTTGATTCTTCATGTAGTATGACAGGGAAAAATGTACCTTAGGTCCAGGAATTCCCCGGCCAGGTGGACCAGGCATTCCAATTTGTCCAATACTTCCTGGTTCTCCCTAAAAAGACATCAACAATCCAGGGTTAAATAAACTGCCAGGAATTAACAGCTCCAGCCCCGGCCAGACCACAGGACCTGGAGGTTAAGAAAAATCAATTGTTTTTTAAAAGAATATCCTAATGTCCTGCAAACATTAGTACTGAAATTTAAGTAACACAAATAATCTTTAACTTTACATACATTCAGAAAGCAGGGCCACACAATTGTCTTTTATTTTGTCAAAACAAATAGTACGATGGACAGCATGCTCAGGATGACATGTCTCCCAGTGTGTAAGAAGAGAATTTCACAGTGGTGTTAGTTCCTAGGCTGTCTGGTAGTGCTGACGTCTCCTGTGGCAGGAAGCTGGCCTTCTGGATGAGCAGGTTTCACGGCTGTGGCCTGAGAGACAACAAGCGAGTCCTGGCTAGGTGATTGTTTCACTTTCCCTTCAGCTGCACTCTTCAGAAACATGGGCCCTGTCAGCACTTCATTTCACTGTGGGTTCCCAGACAGCACTAGTTCTTAAGAAAAATGAGGCCTCCTGATAGTCAGAAACCCAAGGATCTGATACTTTTAGAAAACAGTGCAGAAACTCATCCAACGTGTTTTATTGACTTGCCTTAGGCCCTGTAGGTCCCTGCTGCCCCTGAGCTCCAGGAAGTCCTCGCACACCTCTGTCCCCCTTGTCTCCCTAAGGGATCCAGAATAAAACTCCTGATTTGTATTAGACACAGAGAGCGCTATCCAGCTCCACTAAGCAAACAGCAGTCCTGTTCTGGTTCAGCTTCAATGTTTCTGAACCACTTTTGCACAGCATAATAGGAAAGCATAACTGATAAATAATTACCCTATTACGCTGTACTAGAACTTTGCCCAAACAGTTTTTAATATTAAGTTCCTGTTTTTTTCTTCCTACTTGCCTTTAAAATGTGCACGTCCAACTATTCTCTACTCTTTTTCCAGGTTGCTTTATTAGTTTGCTGGAAAGCAGGTGTCTTTGTTTGATATATGATTTCTCATGAATGTCGCTGTGCTGTGTTGTAGAGTAAAATAAATCCCTGTTCAGAAGTTCCTTCAATATTTTAATAAGTGATGTTATTTCAATACTATTGATTATTCTGTATCCACGGCACACCTGACGTCATTATGAAGGGAGTGAGCCTGGGGTTTCTACTTGTTTCAATACCTTTTCACCTGGAATCCCCTTTCCAGCTGCTCCGTCTGGGCCTCTTGGACCAGGTAACCCACTCTCCCCCTAAATTAATAAAGTTTTATTTTAGTACGAACATTATTGAATAAATCAAAAGGCCTGCATGTCTACAATCCATTGAATAAAATTATCCATTACATTTTCCTAAATTATTTTTGAACATTGAGTCTACTTAACTGTAACAACATTTACACCACGTCAGCTAACACAAATCTAGGTACTAGTCCAGTGCACTGTGAGCAAGACCTACTCTTATTAACAGTGCCATATGATCTTTCATATGCAAGCAATCAGGAGCTCAATTTAATATCTCAATTTAACACCTGCCCTCAGCACAAAGTCCCTTGTCACCCTGCTGGTGCTGTGATTTGGAAGTTTTGGGCCAGAGGGAAGAGCGCCACCTACTATAAAACCCCAGTACTGACCAGGCCAATCTCACTTAGCTTCTGAGATCGGAAGAGATCTGGCTACAAGGTGGTGTTGACAACCTTATGTAGCCCTTCATATTGACTGTAATATAGAAATTGAACATACTGATATTCAGCATGACTGTAATATAGAGTGAAGGGTATCCATTGTCTTTAAAGTATTTGAAACTGAGATTACTACAGACAAGATTTACTTGCTCTTAGGGATGCAGCGAAGTTGCAGCATGCAACAGCAAAAAGCTTGGCTAATCAGTAACACTGACATTTATTTCCTGCTTTTTTATTTCTTATACAGATTTCCATGGATAATTTTACTGCAGCGTCATCGGTGGTGTTTTCTGTACATCATATGTTTCTGACACATCCATGCAGTCTACATGTACAAACAGTGTGTGGTGTTTCACACTGCATGGCCTGAATTGAACCCAATACCTTTGGCCCTTCAACACCATCCTCCCCTGGGATGCCTGGAATGCCTGCTGCCCCAGGAGGACCAGGATCACCCTGGATTGTAGAAAGAAATCAAATGATCTCCACAATAGACTAAACAACAGTCTTTCACAGTTTCATTGCAAAAACGTCTCATTGTAAATTGTGTTGTGATCCGCATCACAGAATTCATTTGCCTACACAACTGTGATACATACAGTAGGAAAGGCAAAAGATCTGAGCGCAGAGTTTTGGGTAAAGTTTGGACACAAGGCCATGTTTCCGACTGTTAACTCAGACAAGTGGCTGGCATGTGGCCATAATCACCATAGCTGAGAGCAGCATGTTTTAAAAAAAATAGTTTTCTCGACTGTGAAAAAAAAAGCAAACTTCAAAGTCACACCTAAGCTGGTACATGCATTTTTTTGGCACAATATAATGCCAAGATACAGATAACATAATTTATACCAACATGTAAATCTGGATATTAGAATTACTGATATATAATCCAGGGAAGTCCATTGAAAGTATTGGTTTTTCTTTCATCCCAAAAAAGATACAACTTCCTTACTTTAGGTCCTGGTTCACCAAAGCCCCTTTCCCCTGGAACCCCAGACTCTCCAGGAAAGCCCTGATCACCCTGTGGAGTAAAGAGCACTTTACTGCAGCATATTGCAGTCATTACTTTAGTACATCACCTAGCAAACTATGGATGTCAGAAAAGAAAGTGGCGCCATGCAGTAACACATTCTAAAAAATAGGTTCACTACGTTTTAGTAATGAAGGCACGAGGCGCCCTCTAGTGCATTTCAGGAAGAATTAAAGAATAAAGAGGAACAGAGGAACAGCTCCAACGTTCACAAGTCAGTCCCCATTTCTAAATTTCTTGTGGGGTAGCCATGGAGACTCATTTCAGGAGGCAAAATGAGCACAGACATTTGAAAGTTTTCAATGAACAGACAAGTTACAAAACACTTATAATGAATTGCACAGCTCAATAGGAAAAAGAGCTTAGAAAAAAGGAGTTCTCAGTTGAGATTCCCATGGGATAAGAGGACATGGTAAGAGTCTGTACCTTTGGGCCCATGAACCCTATTCCAGGGGTACCTCTGGGGCCAGGGGGCCCTGCAGGACCTTGGTTACCCTGAAGGAGAAACATTTTTTAGAGAAACTCAGCAAACTCAGCAAACACCGTCAAATCAACAGCAGTGACAAAACTTGAACTAAACACCTTAAACAGCTTTCATGAATTCTGGAACAGATGTAGCACTGTGTATGTTTATTCACATTTTCCAGAACTTCACTAAATGTGCTAAATAGGTCCCATGGCCTCCTTCATTTTGCAGCTTCCCTAACCTTTTCAATATGTGTACTTTGGTGTAAGCATTACCTAATCTAGCCACATAGCAGTGCAGATGGCCTGTGTAGAAAATTACAGCCTTCTTCACCCTTTAAAAGTCTTCTTAAGCAGAGCTAGTGAGTCTGCCTTGTAGGTGCAGAGATGTGTTATTTACACAGTTCAGGTATTAAACTGTCCGTAGTCTGTTTGCTGATAGAAAACAGTTCTACACAGGAAATGGCGAAAGCATTATGTTTAGACTCTCAAAAGGAGGGCAAGAGATTGATGAATTGAAGAGAGAAATCAGAGAAGACCCAAGGCCTTTCAATAAAATGTGTGAAGTGCAAGCACTTGTGAAGTCAAGGAATAGAAGCCTATTTTAAAATTTAAAATTTAATATTGAAAAATATTGGGATTACAAAGATCGACTGCAGTGTTTATAATCCCAAAATGTCAGTGTAACTGCATTGAATAGTTTTGCAGGAATGTATTTCCAACTGCACAGCCTGAGAAGCATTGTATTTTCCAAGTACTATATAATTCCAAATATTATTTTAATATGGTTAATGTATTATTCTAAATATAACTATAGTGGGTGATTTTTCACAGTTTGAAATATTTTTCCAGAACTAAAACAGTGAATTTGTAAGAGAGCAGACTTCACCTTTTCACCTTGTATCCCCATTCCTGGAAAACCCACTGGTCCAGGTAAGCCTGGTGGTCCTATATCGCCCTGCAGACACCAAATATTACTGTTACTATCGGTGATATTAGTTATTAGACAATACGCCCAAGGAGGGAGCTGCGTCAGGCTGCAAAGGGACAGGTAAAGGTTCATTCTTCAACGGTGAAGAATAGAAATATGTTCCTTTACCATTCACCATGGAATGAATCTTCACCCCTTCCTTATCATACAATACACCTTAATTTGTGCAATGTCTTCAATGTAACTAGATCGAAAACGCAACTGGATTGCATTCAAGGATGTATCTGCAAAAACATTTTTTTTTAGTGCTTTGTCAAGCGTAATATTTATGAAATGAGTTAAGAATGTAGCACGAGACACATTGTGGGCAGCCACAGTAAATAAAAGGCCGATGCCACAGAGCACTGCCAGGATAAGACTGCTGTAACTCTGAGTTACTGCTCCGCGGGCAGTGACCCCTCACTGAGCCAACCCCAGTGCAAACAGCTGGACCACGGTGCCACAACATGGAAGCGCAAACATCCCAAGGGTCAAGCGTGTGTGGGCTGGGTGTTCTTATCACTTAGAGCGTGTGAATAAAAACACTAACTCCACTTCAGCTCCTGGTCACGCCAGGCTGCGCAGGGCTCTACATCTCTTCCACAACCTGTCTGAGGTGTGGTGTGGAAATGGAAGCAACCCAGAAGGACAGACACGAACATCCCATTACCTTCTCGCCCTTCAAGCTGGCTCCGGACGGGCCTGGGCTGCCCCGGGGCCCCTCGTACCCCCGATCGCCCTGCAACGGAAAGACATGGACGGTCTGGACATCTGACAGGAAATTACAGGTTTCCAGCAAGGTACAGAAACGCCAGGTGAAGAAGAAGCAAGAGCAGTCTGTTGATGCCTTTTGCCATTTGCCATTGATGAGAAGCTACTGCAAAGGTATCCCTGTTCAGTAAGAGATGATCTGCAAGTTCAGACGTTCAGTGTTTGTGCATGACTGGGGAGCCATTGGTCAGAAGCTCCCATCGCTGGGATTACAACCGAACGCCTCTAAATCGGACTCTCCTCCTTACACGACACTGCTCTACGCTAGAGCAGAGCTAAAATTCAGACTGCTTGAGTTCATAGTGTTTTTGATTTAAGATGAATTTTCTACTTAAAAAACATTGAGCAGGGATCAGGTTGCTGAACTGAAATCCAAGCATGTTGGATCGGCTACATGATGTTAGAATGATGCAGTCTTACAAAGATATATGACATTTTTGTGCTCCTCATGTTCAGTTCTTTGATTTTGGACTCTTAAATCTACACCTTCTTGGTAACAAGATTGGTTTAAGGCCTTAACATAACCTTAAGAACATATTTTAGCAGTGGATTTACATAAATACAAAACTGCAAACTATAAGTATTATTAACCAGAAGTGCATTTTAACTTACCATAGCAACACTCAAATATATTACTTTTTTTTACTTTAGGAAGCACAGAATAGTGAAACACGTTTATCCAATAACATGGAGCATGGACTACATACTGTAAGTTAATATAATGAATGTGTCTGAGCAACAGATCAGTATAGAAAAGAACTATCAAGGCAAAAGAGAGATATTTTTTTGGAATTTTGGACAGGCTAAATAAAGACTTGTAATGATTTCACACTCTAAATTTCCTGATGTGCAAATACTTGTCAGTGAAGTAATGAGACTGCTATGTGAAATAGGGTCAATCAGGGGTTAGGGTTAAAATTTCTATCCAAGTTGGAATGAAAAGAATCCTGACAATTTCTTTAAATGGGCAAAATTAAGCAAGTTTCAATGTGTTTATGCACACAATTGGAAAATGTTAATAAAGTGTTTTGTGTAGTAGTGCATAGTCAAATACCTAATGGGACTACCCAGAAAAAGTCAGAAAATAAGAATGGGAAAGAAACTCCAAGTATCCATCAAAACTTAAATTCCACTTAGACAACAAACATGTTCACCTCATTTATAAGCATGTGGGTTCAGCGGTTCTCTAAATCTAATTCTAACTGGTAGATATGAATGAAGAAAATGGTTAGTGCTTCAGGTATACTGTACATGAAAGTCAATAATTCACTCCTACAGGCCAGGAAAAAGCTTTCATTCCTGTGTCTGTGAGGTCTAAATAAAAGCAGGAGATGATTTTTCCCTTTGAAGCTTAATTAAACAGTGTAAAGATTAGATAAAGCTAAAAAGGGACTATTGTAGTGCAACATGGTCTCTAAAAATACCTGTAAATAGTCACAGTGACTATGATATATTAGTTTGAAGTTTGAATTCCACATTTTCACTTGGGTTTAATTACACTTTTTGTTTGGTATAAAAATGGTGTGCAAGGAAGTTGGGGGTTTAGGCTGTTTTGCTATTTATCAGTTTTAGGGCTGAAAAATCTGTAATCAGTAAAGCCCCATGGATATATAGACCTGAATATTAATTAAAAATGTTGGATTTACATATCTACAGTGCAAAGTCCAGTCCAGTATTAAAAACTCCCTCAATTGCTTTTGTGGCCTGATGTGGGGGCGTGCCCAGTGTGGAGGCGGAGCCCTGGAGGAAGGGCGGAGCCTCATCTGTGAGGTCACAGCTGTCCCGGCTCCCAGAGGACGAGCCCCAGCTGTACGGGTCCTGTAAAGGCACACTGGACACCCCCCCCACAGGGACGAGCTGAGCCACCCCTGGATGGGGAGTAAACAGGATCAGTCCAGTCCAGTCCAGTCCAGTCCAGTCTGATCGCCTCTGTGCTAGCGGTTCTTCTTTTTCCCAGGCTGGTCCCTGTTAAATAAGGTAATCTCAGCCTGGAGGTCGCGATACACAGCTGTTACGATACTTTTTGGATCATTTTTCACCCTTTTGTGTTATTTGTGGTCCCTGCTAACTTCACGCCGGTCCTTCTGGCCCTCAGTTAGGGGCGCTGACTGTTTCCCGGTGCTTGCCACAGCTCCTCCTTTTCCATAGATACATTGGTTCGATCGTCTCTAACAACGCCGTTAGCGTACATACAGTTCTTGCTGTTGGAGAAATATGTGCCCCAAACTCTCACGCTTCAAAGTAAATAAGAATTCAGAACAGTTTTCACATCATCTGAAGGATTATGACCCTTTCACATTACAGTACACCCCCAGCCACCCAAACCAAGTCAAGCCTTCCCTTTATCCACCTTTCCATCATGAAATACTGCAGCTGTCCCGGGGGATTTTCTGACATACACGGTATACCATTTTTTTATTATCTACTCCTTCGTTGTCTGTGATGAGTAATCTTTTAGTTGAGCTTTTCATCATTATTTTTCCCCCCAGCTTTCCGACACTGCTGTTTAATTCCCTGGTTTCCCATCGTCTGTTTTTCCCACCTGACTGGACTCCCACATGTGGGCTACAGAGAAACATACATTTCAGGTGAATCATACATGTTGGGAGGAATAACAGATGCAGGCTTATTAGGCTGTCGTTTCTCATGTGTTAGAGTTAATCACATACAGTACATACCTCACCTTGTAACACAATTGCTGCACCAACTCTGGACTCTAAAAGATCTGCACTGACGCCCCTTTAAGTCAGAATGCTTTCCTCCCGCAGAAGACCCATATCTGGAGAGATATACTGTACAAGCATCTTACCTTCGGACCTGGGAGTCCTTCTCCAGGAAGACCTTGGTTTCCCTGTATCCCCTGGGGACCTGGAGGACCCTAATCACAAAGAAACATCAACCTCCAGCAGGCAAATCATTCATCTACTTGATCAAATTACACATACTGTACGTATCGTTCTATAGTCTCGTAGGAATTTAAAATGAAATATTCTACAATATGTATTGTGGAAGGCAGCTTAATATTTGAAAGCATCTTAGCACAGCTTGTAGGATATTGCTCACTGTATCTCATGATGACAATGACAATGACAATGACAATGACATCACACCCAGGCAGTCCTGCAGTTTCTTTAGGTGTTTGAAGAGGCTCATTGAAGACAGAAAGGCTACCCAGCTTAAGGATTGCGACGTGTTGAAACTGCACCAGTTTCCGTGTTACTTTGTCTTCCCCATAATCACTTTCAGAAATGATTGTGTCCTGTCTTGTAAGTCACAATTCTAAAGGATTCAAATTTACACACCGATATAAATGAACCAGAACAAGCTAACAGGGGAGGGCTTCATAGTAAAGTGCATAAATTAAAATGCAGACTTACTGGCAGCCCTGGTTCTCCGATGCCAACTGGACCAGTGGGGCCAGGTCTTCCCTGAATGCCTTTGTCTCCCTTAAAAAATTAGATGACTGTTAACTAAAAGCTAAAGCGTAATAACAAAATAAACAGGCAATGACGAGGTAAATCACAGAACACATTGGTGATCTGTAGACTGGGGTACAGTAGCGCAGGTATTCCCTGGACAATAATAAACATATTTTCACTTTGTTTAATATCTGAAATTGATTAAGCATTAATTTATTCATCTTGTCATCAACATCAGACATGATATTGTACTGACAGAGCCCCGGTACCCCTCATCCAATATATGTTCAGGAGGTTAAGTTTTCAGTGCTTGTTCCTTATGTCAAATCCAGCAGCATAATTAACCAGCATCTTTACAAACGATTACAGGAAAGCCACATGGAGACAGCAAAACTTTAATTCAAGAAGAAACACTCAGGAGGTCTTATGCAATTAGTTTCAGTTCTAGGCCAAAATGTAAACTGAAACTGGGCTTAAATACTGTTATGATCAGGTGTAGGAAAGCCATGTATGTGAGTATGATCCCCCAGTCTACGTAACAGGTGGTCCATTGTGCCTGTGCTCCTTTCACCGTCCGATAAAGTCGTCACCTTTGGGCCAGGAAACCCGATGCCAGCGTCCCCTGGAGGGCCCGAGGCACCCAACGGTCCTCGATCCCCCTGAAGGACAAGACAGGTGTGTCAGTCACAGAACGGAGTGAGGAGAACAGGTGCTTGATACAGGCCAAACCATCGAGTCTGAGATTAATCCCCTTTCATTCTGCCGCTTGTTACTTTTTATCACTGGCTTTATTACAAACACTACCTGATAGTGAAAAATTCTGGTTTTCCTAGACTGTTGTTAGTGCAATAAAAAGTTAACTTGACCATCCAATAAAAAAATGAACAGGAAAAACCTAACAACTAAAACTACAAGTAACACATCACAACTAACAACAGGCAGAGGCATCATGTTCAGGTAGGTGTCTGTGTCAGCATGAGCAGGCTGCAAAGGAACAGGTAAAGGTTTATTCCAGGCAGAAAAGTGAAGAAAAGAGACACAAAGTTTCAGTTGTAGAGCCTACTTCATCACACCTTCCTTGTCCTTTCAGCATGGAATAAACCTTCACGTTTTCCATAGGCAACATTGTACAAGCAAAAGAAGGTGAGGACAGTGCCGATGATTTCCTGTGAAACGTGTATCACTTCTGTTCTGTCCCTGTTTTTTTATCACAACACCCACAGGGAGAACCCACATCAGTTGGAACTGATGCCTAGCACCAGGTCACTCCTGTCCATGGCCTGAGGGCATAGGTTTCCTGAAGAGCGGAGCCCCGCCTAACCCCTGTCTCGCCGCTACACATAGGGTCTATTTTCGCTCTCCTGCCATTCCACGGTTCGTCCCTTCTGACATCCATGACACACAGTGAGTCATAGGTGCTGTTGCTGGAGCTGGCTCAGGACCGGCATAGCCCTGGAGTTGTTTGCCCAGTTGTGTACTGCAGCCTGAGGAATCCTAGTCAGTCAGAACTGAACAAGTGACACCATACTATACATCTCAAACTGAGGTGCATAACAGGCTGGACAGTGGGGTCCACCCATAAAGATACCCATAAAAACTTCAGTGTTTCCTTATTTGTAGACTTTTTAAATGAAATATACAAACCACGCTTCACATAGTACCACTTGTGTTTAACTTCTCAGCAAAGCTGGAAAGAATTTAGTGCTGAAATGAGAATATATCATATTGTATGACCTTCTCAACTGTCCTATCGCAGATACACAAGTGAGCCTTCAGGAAGTCATCAAATTATAATATTTTAACTACCTCCTGTTAATGCTTTAATATAATTCTAACAAAGATGTTTTGTGATTTTTTTTTTCTGAAGAATTTTATTTCTTTAACTGGGTCTACTAACCCACAAAAAACCCATTCTTTGGGTGCCTCGTAAAGATGAAATGTGGTTTATGGCGCAAAGATCTAATAGTTGTTCATTGTTCCCCCAGACTCAATTGTGTTTGAAAATCTTCCAACTTCCCATAAATCTGTCTTCTTTTTAAAGATTTCCTTGTATGAACATTCTTATACAAGACAGACCAACCAAGATGCCAAATATGCATCCAAGTTATATCTAGCTGCACCACAGAATAAGGTCAAAAGCCACAGCAGCCACTAACACAGCAACACAACCCAGTGTGCATGATCCACTGTAGGCAATTCCTCTTCTGAATTTCAGTAATGCAAAAAAAAAAGGGTTCTGTGTTAATACGGATTTTCTAAAAAGATAGAAGATTGTTGTTACTGAAACTACAGGCAGAGACCATTTTTCCCTGAATGACAATGCTAGTGTATTACACCCATTTAATAGAAACATGTCTTTGGTAGAAAATGAAACTACTGTACGTCAGTGTCCCCAGTCAACCACACTGGGTTCACCACCTCCAGATGTAGGTCTGGAGATTCTGGTACAAGGGGGAGAGTGCCACTTACTGGTTGGGAAACATCACTAACAGTCACAACCTAGTTTTACCTTAGAGGTCCCAGTGTGTCAAAAGGTGGCAATGCTTCATTTGTCAATCTTTATCTCTTAAATGGGAACATGCTTTAATTCTCAGCATGTAAACCCATTGCTAGCCTAAACAGACTGTGTCATTTTTTTATGGTACTGTACTCTATGCCGTGGAAAAACTAGCAATACAAACACCTTTGCAGAATTAGTCATTCATCCATGTTAAACTTGTTCAGTTTAGTCTAATAAACATATCTATACATTATGCTCGCATCATGTACAGATATTGAAGTAATTCAGCAAACACACTTTGGGATGAAAACCCCTGCAACAGCATTAGCTGTTGATGTTGGACTGCTGTGTCACGCATTAAAATAATCTGTGATGTGAGATTTTAAAGAGTTGTGCTGGAAAATCTATTCTTCTAACTCATTGTTGATTTCAACATGAACAGATTCTGCCATTTTGATGACAACCCCTGACAATCATCATTGTGATCCATCCTCATTTCTTAGAATGTCCTTACTTTGGGTCCAGGGCTTCCTTCTGGGCCAGTCTCTCCAGGAGGTCCACTTATACCCTGTGAGGTGAGGTATGAAGGAGGAGTTCAAGGTACTGTGCAACAGTGAGTTGTGATCAAACCACACATCTAACACAGCTGGTCGAAACTGAATCACTATCACTGTTTGCTGAAAAGAAATATACTTTTCCCTTATCTCAAAAGACATCCATATAACAAGTAATGAACTGCAGCCATAAAGACTCAAAAGTGAAAAGTGCTCAACACAGCTATTCTTACCTCACATGAATAGTTTTAGGACTAAGAAAACATGTCCTTAATCAGTATAAAGCATGTTCTTCTCATTAATTTATTTCTCAAGCATAATGAATGTTCATTTTATTTGCACTTGATTTCTGATTCATGTGTGGTTTGCCTGTTTTTTGCTTTTGTCTAGCCCAGCACTATACTTTTGTTTGTAAGTGAGCTTGGATTTCAGTTCAGCCCAGAAATTCTGCCTGTCCAATTCCTGATACAGCCTCCTCTCTCTCTATCTCAGCTGCCATAATGCAAAAAGCCATAATTACTCAAGTGCATTATCTGAATTGTCTTTGTGTGCCCATCGCAGTTCCGCGCAGGCATATTACAAAGATGCTAAATCTTAAAATAGGGATAAGAATGTCAATGATCTGGTGCTCTTCATGATCCATTCTCATGAACCCTTGATATTATGCTCCATTCTTTGTTGCCTTTTTAGTTTTATAGCTCAGCCCTAAAGTGCAACAAGAATGAAAACCATAACAGCAATGGAAAGTAGGAATAAAGTGTTCTGGAAAATACATTGTAGCTTCAAAATGTGGTGATAAGGTACTAGGTTCATGTTGGACCCTAAGGGAACCCCAAAAGCAAGACTTTGGTCTTTTGTAAAGCTCTTGTGATATATTTGACAAAATCAAGACACTTCGCCACTCCTTAGTGACCCCTGTTACTGTAGCTATGCATCCAGGGAAACAAGGCAGATTTCCTGGATTAGGCGTATGTCTCCCTGGGCTGAAATATTATCATTGGTTCACAGAGCACCAAGAGGGCCTGTACAGACACTACTTGATATTCTGAGATTTCAAATAAACATCCTAAATAAAGGATGAAACCAGGTAGAAAACACAATTTCCATGCAATAAATGTACAATTGATAGAAAAAATCAACTAAGTGATGATATGCATTTATTCATCTATTTACAGTACAATAGCCATTTATCCACATACAGGGGTCTGGTGAGACAGAGCCAATTGGTTTTAACTTTTTACTATTTTAAGCCTTTTTGCGTTATTTTTTCCAACTATCTATTTTTCTCACTACTCTTTCTCATACATGTCAGGTTTCAGGTCAGTCTGGTTTTGTGAGTTAGAAGTGGTAGGATGACAAACATTATAAAGTTCATGATTCATCAGGAAACTGGAATAGACACCTTGTGCAGGGCAGATTTTCAATTCTATGATACACATAAAGCAAAGCATGGGAATCGTTAAGAATTCATCGTCCGAGCATTTCAAAAAGCCAATGGTCACACGCTGCTGGTGCTTTTGGGCTTTCAGATCATGAAGCAAAGTAGAATTAAGCACCTGTGCTTCAGCTCTAATCCTATAGCACAAAGTCTGCTTCTGAAAAAATAATACATTGCAAGGTTCAATTCACAGCTTTAGATATGCAGATTAAAACTGGATTACATATAAGCCTTATTTCACATTCCATAAGTGCAGAACTCTGGCTCACTGCACAGTCTCAGAATACATCTTTTCATGTTCATTTTATTATTTCATTTTCTGTATGTGATAGTTTTGACCAGTACCTTTTTTATTAAACCAAAATGTATGCCTACATTTTTAGCATACTGTATATATATATAATTTAAGAGTACTGCTTTACACCTCCCACTTTTTGAAGTGCACTGTTTTTTCTCAAATATTACTGCAGTACATTTGCATAGTCCCCCTAATTAATACAGTATATGAGATGTATGGTACAAATATATATGGTATGGTATGAAAAAGTAAATAAGTTATAAAATTGACAAACTGCATTTACAGTATCTGGAAAGGTACAGGCTTAAACTAGGGCCACTTTAACTTTTAAGGATCTCAGTACCAAATATAATATATAATAGAAATATTTAATTATTACCATGCGCACATAAAAAAGAAATTCTACATTTTAACCAAACAATTTCCATGCGAAACATGACCAAAAAATATATAATTCAGGCCTGTGCATGAATGTGAGGGTGAAGTTAAATTACTAGTATACTTCTAAGAAACAACTGAGACTTGTATTTAATTTCTAATAAAGATCCTTTATTAAACCAGTGTGGGTGTTCACATGTATACAGTTTCCCCTCCACACAACTGAAGCTGTCCATAGGCAGACCAAAGACAAAGCCTCCATTCCTCGAATTTTACTCTTCCTTTTGCACTTCAGAGATGGATACTGCAGTACGTCAGCGGGGTCTACGTTTCTTCTCCTATTCATTAACACCCAAGCCTATAGCTCCTTGTAACAGCAGACTAAAACATAACCGAGAAGCCCACACTGTATATACACTTACAGCATATCACAATGTACTCAACTCGTATGAGAATAAGTGGAGTTTTTCTGGTGATAAAACACATTTAATCAAATTGATGAATGAAACTAACTAATCTAAATGTCTTCTGCAAAATAAAAGGTGTAATACTGCAGATGTAGCTGGTGCACCGAAACTAGACATCTTTGTCACCTGCTGCTGAACCCTGAAGACAACGAACACTGGGGTTGCCATTCAGTAGCTGAGATGAACCTGAGATCTTAAGACAGGCGGCAAGACTGTGAGAACATCTTACAACCAAGGTCACTATGCATACTGTATACTGTTAGGCTACGAAACAATATCACATGAAGGTGAAACTGTAGTTGCAATCAAAATTGCAATTTAGTAGCACACTAAATAGCTTTCTTTGAAAGTGACAGAAAGAAACAACACCACAAATGTCTTTAGAACAACGGAACAGCAATCAGATTAAATAAGTGAACAGAGTACCTGCACCCCTCTGGGTCCCCTCGGTCCCGGAGGCCCCTCCATTCCCTGTGGAGTCAGTCAGATCTGCGTTACTTTCTGCTGGGGTCTCACGGCTCCTGGGTAAAACTGTGCAAAGAGCTCCTGAATGTGCCGAAACTCACCCGCTCTCCCTTCGTTCCAGGAGCCCCACATTCTCCTCTCTCACCCTGAAAAAGACAGCCGGAACATCAGGAAATCCCAGGTCTGTTTCACTGAAACAGCACAGCGGGTGAATCTCCAGGAGCACGCCTGGCCGGTCGTGGGCTCGAGTCCTCATTGCAGACAGTGCTGCTGTGCCTTGAGTGAGCCACTCTCCCCCAGTTTCTCCAGTCCACAAGGTGGATGAATGGGGACCCAAAATTATTCACTCTTGTGTACATGCAACCCCGACAGACCTTTTGGAAAATGTATTAAAAAAACACAAAACATGTACCTTATCCCCCCTGAAGCCAGGTCTTCCCTGCAAAAACAAAGCAGATACGAAAACATTACGATCTTGGAAAGAGCAAACTGGCCATTTCAATCTGAAAGGCATGGAGTTAGCCCTTCCTCGCTGGTCTCAACAGCCACTTTTATTTTCTATGACAATCAAGTGATTAGTAACACCTGCCTATATGTTTTAAGTAACGCATTTGACAACGCATTATGAAACCTAAAACAACAACCCAGGACACACTAACACCAGAGGGCATAACCCCAGTTCCCAGCTTCCACTTCATCTTTGTCGACCTGCCCTTCCAGGCAACAAGCTACAACCGTGCTTCATACAAGTCCACATCTGGATGTGTTCATTCAAAAATGTTCTTTTAGATGTGCTGAACATACCTCTGGGCCTTCATTTCCAGTCCTCCCATTGATACCAGGCTCGCCCTAAACAAAACAGTAAAATAAGAACATCCGACAGGTTATAATCAAGGGGAGCCAATCAGCTGTTCTTGTCCATTTGCTAGTCAGTAGCTAATTGATCCCCGGTTCTCATCCTGCCTTTTCTTGAAAGAAGCCACCGTATTGTCTACAGGACACCGTAGCTGGGTAACTTACTCCACCCTACCCATATTAATAGGATCATGACAGACATGCAAGCTGAACAGATTTTAAGGAAATGACAAGAGACAATACTAAAACAGTATTGTAAAGTTGCTTTTTTTATTAATATAAATCACAGTTTTATGTTGTTAAATGTGTTGGAAGAAATCAATCATTCAAAGGAACAAGTAATAGGTTTATTCCATGCTGAAAAAAAGAAGAAAGAGAACACAACGTTTCGGCCGTGGAAGGCTCCACGGCCGAAACGTTGTGTTCTCTTTCTTCTTTTTTTCAGCATGGAATAAACCTATTACTTGTTCCTTTGCAGCCTACGCATGCTGACGCAGCTACCCACCTGAACTACATCAATCATTCAAAGTGCATTTGCTTCAGAGTGGCTTTACTCCTGTGTCTGTGCATTATGAGATTACTTATGAGTCATTTTTAATCAATATTTCCTAAGAGAGGGGTCTCCTTCCTGGCCATCGAAAGCCCTCTTAGATGTTATCCTAAATCACCAGGTTTTAAAAGACTAGGAATATTTGTAAGTTATTGATCTATTAAGCAAATAATGTATTCAATTAACAGAGCTCTGATCCTTGAGAGAAGAAGGATATTATGATTTTTAGCCCATATGATCTCTAAATTACTTAATATAACAAATCGTCTATTTCAAACTCAAGGGGTCCTAGAATATTTATGTTTATATATATATATGTTTTGTTCCACGTGAGCTCCAAGTTACATGGCTGGTCAATTCATTTAATAAAATGTAACATTTCTAATCAGGTTCCAAAGTGTTTTATAGGTAACTGTGCATTTAATAAGGTGAATCTTTTGAGTAATCAGTTGTAAAAGACCTTAAGAAAAGATATACATGTGTGATGAATATAACAATTAAGTTAATTTTTTTAATTCATGTACCCAGGAGACACTAGGCTCCTGATTAAGCAGATCATAGGTAAAGATTCCCAGGTCTTTGAAATTGTAATTGATAACTTAGAGGTTGCCTATCAAACCAGTTGGACAGGAACTCTCTAGGACCAGTGTTAGAAACCCCTGCTCTAGGGCATGTCATTGCCTGCTGTCTCTTTCAGCTTCTCCCATGCTTTGAAGAATTATCCATACATTTACTCATTAAGCACTTCATATGACCCCTTGACTGTTTGGAGATAACATTGCCCTTTTAAACTCATAGGCTGCTCAACTCAACATGAGTCATGGTTTTAAAATACTTGTTGAATTCTTACAATATTAAGAGTATGGAAATTAATCAGAAAATAATCTAATATCCTCCAGATGGCATTGTGTAATAAATTGTTGAGAGGGTCTCTTTTCCTGCAGAAGATGCAATATTTTATAAGGTGGACATTCAGAACTGGTTTGCACAGGATTGAAAGAATGCTGGACAAAAGGGCTGCTATGTTATTCTATACTGTCATGTAGGAATGCGTGCTACGAACTTAAGTAACCAACTGTATTAAAAGAAGTTATCTTTAGCAAAGGGAAGCAGGAAGATGTGCGTGATTTTGAAACAGTGCCAAACTTGTTAGCACAGGGAAGCATGATGGATAACAGAAAAATATTTAAGGACTGTTCTAGTTTAATTACTTTGAGAAGAATACACCGAACACACATGTGTTTGCTGTGTCTAGATCTCAATTCATACAACATTTTTCAAAACAGAAAATCCGACAGTTACACTAACATTTTCATTAAGGACAAGTTTTACTCATGTGAATTATTTCACAAGAAAAACTCATTACCTTTGATCCCTTCTCACCAGGAGACCCGTCGTAGCCAGGATCACCCCTTTTCCCCTGAAAACAGAAGAAGCAGGGAAGCCGTCTGGGGTCAGGACTGTAAGTGGAGGATCGTGGGTTCAGATAGCACGTGGGCCACTGACGTTGTACACTTGAACAAGGCATGTCACCCAGGCTGCTTCAGAAAAACATACTGATCTATAAATAGATCAACAGATCTATAAACATAAATTGCTTTGGGAAACAGTGTCAGTCAGACCCATTAATAAAACACACTTACAAAGAGTTCAAGCATTGTGATGTTCATTTCATTCCACCAAGCGATACAAACTTGTATTACTCTGGCAACGTTTCACACATGACAATTAATAATAATAATAATAATAATAAACTTTATTTTATATAGCGCCTTTAAAGGTGGCTTCTCAAAGCGCTTTACAGGATGACAATAACAATAAATAAGAAGACTACAACAATAAATAAGAAAATTTCACAAGACAGGACACAATTATAATTACAACAATACAACAATAACAATAGAGGAGACCGTGGAAGATGGTATTAAGAAGAGCAGAGGGGTGAAGAATGGAACCAGTTAAGTAAAGGCTTTTCTGAAAAGGAGGGTTTTGAGTCTGGATTTGAAGGAGTTTAGAGAAGGTGACTCTCTAATATCCTTGGGCAAGGAGTTCCAGAGCTTGGGGGCATAGCAGGAGAAGGCCCTGTCGCCCATACAATGTAGACGGGCTTGGGGGACAGTAAGGAGGGCAGAATTTGAAGAGCGGAGATTGCGAGGTGGGGAGTAGGGCGATAAAAGTTCAGACAGGTATTGAGGTGCCAAGCCATGTAAAGCCTTGTAGGTGAGCATGAGGATTTTAAAGTCTACGCGGAATTTGACCGGAAGCCAGTGCAAGGACTCCAGGATAGGAGTAATGTGAACACTTGCACTAGATCTGGTCAGGATTCTGGCTGCTGAATTTTGGACATACTGCAGCTTGTTCAGAGTAGATTTAGATACCCCAGGGAGCAGAGCATTGCAGTAGTCAATTCGAGAGAATACAAATATGTTGATCAGCTTTTCAGCCACAGTTAATGATAGCATAGGGCGTAGTCTTGCGATATTTCTAAGGTGAAAGAAAGATGTTTTGACAGTATGCTGTACATGTGGGTCGAATGTTAAGCCAGAATCGAATATAACCCCAAGGTTTTTCAATTTTGATTGGAGCTCAAGTACAGAGCCATCTACAGACAGGGTTACAGGACTGGCTTTACGAAGTTGTTCTGAAGATAAGTGAAGTATCTTTTCTCTTAAAATGGGCTTTAGAAGAAGCTGCTAAATCTTCCCTTGGATTTGTATCTTCCATCAAGTCTTGTCGACTTCAGAGCTGCTTAGTTTTGTGAAGTACGTTCTGGTTACATTATTATTCCTCATTCTGTTTTGGATCTTTGTGTCTTTCTGACATAGCTAAAGAAGCTAAAGAATTATTTTCTTTGCAAACATGGTTATGAAAATAAACCAGTTCAGGTCTTTCGAAAAGACAGATACTGTACATACAATACCTGCAGTGTGGGGAGTTATTTGTACTGTTTTCTTTCATTGCCAGTCTAAAGAGCTTTAGATTCCAGAGATCCACATGCAGGGAAAAGAGCAGGAGCGAACTGCTGAAACCCAGAATACAAATGCTTTCTCTTTGCTATCTTGCCAGAAACAACACAGTTCAATAAGCACAATGTTTTCACATAGGAAACCACATTCAAAAGGGAAGTTGACCTTGACAGACTTGTCCATCTGTAACACGGTCTGCACTGACCTACTTTAACACTTGAACATGTGAGTATGATAGATACCATCTGATTCTAGCTAGACTGTAATTTGTCTCTTTTGTTCATCTGTATTCTTCTGTGGAGAAATGAAAAAAGTCTCCATGGCAAATAGTCTTTACCAGATTTATGCACACAAAAATCTTTGCAGACTACAATACACGTGTTTACTATTCCATGGTCCACATGTATGTTTTATATACATGCAGTTTACACTATAGGGTCAAATGCAAAACATACTGAAATAGAATCGAGACTCAAGAGTTTTATATAAACTTCTCAAAGGAAAAATAATATACGAACTGTATTGCTGACAGGATTGTACAGTATTTCTTTACATAAAAAATGCAAGTTGTTTAGTCAAACGTTTGCAATCTAGACTGTCATAAAGCATTTGCTGTGTGTCACTTTTTCATCCTATCCTGTCCTAATCTTGTCCCTAATATATCTACAGTGTTTTCTAATTTTCATTTTCATTTTTTGTCAGCTGTATCCCTTAACATTTTAATGTAGTCACAGACAGGCACAAAAGAGTCCAGCATCTTATTTTCAAGTGTGGCTGTTCTTTCAGAGATTTCAGTACTTTAAATTAGCTTAATGCAGAGATTCTTTATCATGCAGAAAATTCCTTAATAGATGTTTTACTTCTCCTTAACAAATATTCCTGCTTCTTTTAAGTTTCCACCAGTGATGTACTGTATAGCTGCTCCAGTGCATCTTCAGCACACAGTAGATCATAAGGAGAAGGAATTTCTTTACTAATTGAATTAAGGAGGATGTTTAAGGTACAATCCCAAAAAGAAATTTAGTCAAAACAAAGGGATTAACACCCATAATCTTACATATACAAACAGTGTCATTAGATCTTTAACAGCCAAGCAATCAGGACCCCAAGTTTAGCTTATCTAAAGGAAGGCAGCTCCTACAACATAGTTTCCCTTTATTCCATACTTGAACATTTTGGTATGCAAATGTAAATGTAAATTTTGATCCGCAGAGAAGAGCGCCACCTACTGGTCCATCATCACCACCTCCAGCAAAACACTTGTGTTCATTGAGGGTCCTCAATTCCAGTACTGTCCAGTCCCAATCTTGCATAATGCCTGCGATATGATGAAGTGGTGATGCAGCTGTCAGTCTTCCCAAATTGAGGCTACAAGGTTTCACTACAGCTGATTTAACTTGGCTTTGTCATCATTTGCAGAGTGTGTATGAATTAGAAATCTACAGCTCTCAACCCTTGATGTTCCAGAACTGTCTCCATATATGGAAATCAAAAGTAATAAATACCATAGATGTCAAAACAACCTACTGTACTTCAAGTAGATAGCTGCATCAGCACGCATAGGAACAAGTAAAGGTTTATTCCCTGCTGAAGAGAGAAGAGAAGAAACACAACGTTTCAGCTGTGGAGCCTTTTTTGGGTGTTCTTCTCTTATCAGCATGGAATAAACCTTTACTTGTTCCTAAAAATAACCTCTGTGCTTATACTGCATTTTTGACGATTGCAGTTTGGCTGCTGTTTAATGTTTGTTAAAATGTTTAATGTTTGTTTTGATAGAGGAAGATTCCAGTGCCCTGGAAAACTGGCAGCAGCATGGGGTATTGATTTGGACTTTTGTAAGCGGCAGTTTGCAGGTTTCATCCAATTCAAGGTCACAGGGCAGCCAAAGCCTATCCTGGGAGCAAGGCAGGATACACCCTGGATGGGACACCAGTCCGGCACAGAGCGCACACGCATACAGAAACAAACACACAGCAGGACCAGGAAACTGGAGCGCCAGGGAGAACAGAGGGAGAATATCAAAAATCCCCGCAGACAGCACCCCAGTGTCCCAGTGTCCCAGTGTCCAGGGCTGAGCCCAGGGCCCCCAAATCTGCACCATCATGCAACCCCATCATGCATGTTTTAGTCACATATGTTAATAATAACCCTGATTAAGTACAGCAACCATGTCCTCCGGCTCTTGCACCTTACGCTTCCTGTAGTCCTGCCTGTCTCTGGTCAAGGATGAAGAACTTACTCACCGGACCTCCTGGAGGGCCCCTCTCTCCTTTCTCACAGGAACATGGCTGTAGACACTAGGAAGAGCCAGTCCAGGAAGACAAAAGAGACTGTTTTTAAATGTCATGTACATAACATACATTACTTTTAATTGTACACAACATGTATATATTATTACCTTTATATTTATTGTGCCTTACTTTTTAAATAGTTGCAGACAGCTACCACTTAAACCAAATGCTGTGAAATAATACTTACTCCTTTATTTGCAATCACGCTCTGAAAGACAAATAAAAAAATAAGTCATTTTCACACAACTAGATGTGTCAGCCCTATCACATCAAGTATTAGTTAACAATAAAATAACATTTAAGTCAGATACAAAATGATAGATAATGTAAAAACAACAAGATATGAAAGTGTTATTATGAAAATCCATCCAAGCATTTTCAGTAACTGCTTTAGTCCTATACAGGCTCATGGTGGAAAATGAGAATGGGCACAAGGTAAGGGACACCTTAATTAATTAATGCCAATTAATGACATTACAATCAGACAGCATGTCTGAACTCTGGGGGAAACCAGAGCACACAGAGAGAACCCAAGCAGCTACATGAAGAACATGCAAACCTCACACACACACAATCTTCATTGTAAGGCACAGATGTCTTGGGATTTACTAACTATAACTGGGGGTCTTCAGCACTAATCATAAAGGCTCACAGTCCTGCAGTTTTTATGGGTGGCCTTAAAATAGCAGTGATCTGGAAGGTATTAATTTCTCCTAATTAAGCAACTGATCCAATTAAGCCATTCAGACTTTGCTGAAATGAAACCCAGAAGGTACTGTGGCTCTCCAGAATTGGAGGTGTAGTCTATAATTGTCAGTAATATCTAAATGGCTTAACTACATGCATGTCCAGTATTCATAGCTAGCTCGGATGTTTTTAATCTTTGAAACAATTGAAGAATTGTCCAAGCATGAACAGAGTCTGACCTTTAAATAATTCTGTACATTATCAGTATTTCTGGAAACGTCTCATTGAAAGTGGAATTTGACAGCCATACTGCTCTTAAAAATGAAAACAACTAAAGCATTGAGAAGTAAGCCCATCTTTAGGACAGAAAAGACCTACAGTTAAATCACAGCATTGTAGACCCAGCGCAATGCTTCAAGAAACAGAACACATAGAACCTTAAAGGCCCAGGAACATACTTTTTAAACAGTTTTAGACACTGTAGATAAAACAAATCTGTTCTAGTGTCTTAAATTCAAGACCATATATCCAGACATTATAAATAATGATGGAAATGAATAAAGTGTAACATCACCCTTGCTATGAGTAAATTGTCAAATAAACACCCCGTAATGTGGAAAGGAAGACTAAAAATATGTTTGTGAAGCACACTGCAAAATGGTAAATGGTATAAATCACCAACATAATGCCAAAGAAATCTCAGAATGAGTGAACTCACTTTGTCATACTTAAATTTAATTCAGTATCTTCTCAATTCACTTGCTTCACATGTTTAAATGTTTTGTTTATTTTAATGACCATTTTGAGGCTGAACGTGACATTAAGCACACTCAGTAGATATCGATGTAGTAACTGAGTTGCCAAGCTCTGTTTCTTGTTTAAGACCACTGGTTTTATCAATCCTCTCATTGTCTGTCTGAAGCCTTTTAAAACTGTGAGCCCTTTATTTCTAATTGGCTCCAAAATAAAAAGCAGTTAGAGGGTGTGGTGGAATTGTGAAAAACAAAAGGCAAAAAAAGTACATTTGAGTGGGAATGTGAAAGGGCTGTAGCAAATTGCTCTGTTCCATACAGTATGTCTCTAAAAATGGCCCGAATCACTAAATGAACTTTAATGAAATGAGCTTAGTTTCCATTCTATAATTAGTAGCCCCAAAAATCCATTGAAAACTGGAATTCAGACTGATAAAGCTCTGCGCCTGTGGTTTGAATGTGGTGGAGTTCACTGTGGGAATTTATGTAAGAAGGACAAAAGTACAGGACAGACTTCCCTGTAGAAAGAGCTTAAAATGCCCTTGCAAAGTGAAATTTCCATATTGAATTAGGAAGGCACTGATTCAACATGATCACTTAGGGTGTTATGAAAACACTACACTACAATGAAGCAGAGTATCAGACAATCTTTCAGATCTCTAAGGACCCTGGACACTTGCAGCTGGTGCTTATCTCAATATGGAGGCCATCACACCATCAAAACAGTCAACATGTGTGTAAAAGAGTTCACAAAGGGGGCCCCTGTCTCATCTTTAGGCAACTTCATATTTATTGTAGAGCATCAACGTATGTTTGCAGCCAGACCTTGCAGTGGTGTATTCTTTGCAATGATGTACAAAATTACATGTTTTAGGTCTGTCAGGTTCCTAACGAAACACCATGGCGTTTCACTCACCAGCTCACGGAAAAGCTTTTCTTCGAGTAATGGGTCAGTCAGGCTATGCACATACTGCTGCGCAGGGGCAGTAGCTATAGAGCGTAGCTTAGCATTATTGACGCTCTCTCTGGCAAGATCTGTTAGCCCGATAGTGAAAAGTCGAATTTTGCGATCTTTTGCTACAGAGGCCGCACCCATGATGTCTGGATTCCTGGGATGATCCACTCCATCGGTCATGAGAATGGCTACTCTCACACTGTTAGGCTTTGTTTGTTCGTCAAAAAGCTGGGTAGCGTTGGTTATTGCATAGGACGAATAAGTCCCATGCCCAATGTAGGCCATTGTGCTAACTCGGCTTTTGAAGACATCGGCATCTTGCCAGTCTCTGAAGTTGTGCTCTATCTTGACTGTGCTGCTGTACTGTAGGGCAGCCAGCCTGACTTTTAACTTCCAGGCAAGTGGCATCTGTAGCTGCATGATCCTTTCAGTGAGGCTCTCAACAAACGTCTTCTGCTTCTCAAACAGTAACAATTTGGCACTTTCAGAACTGTCCACGATGAAGGCTATGTCAAGTTCACAGATCATATCTGGGATGAAAGGCAAAAACAGCATGAGTTACAACTCAAATCTACTTGCTGAACGGAATAATTACAACTTTAACTACTGTAGATGTTGTAGTTTTTATGGGTGACTACAATGGCCGTTCTTATGTTCTGGACAAACTTGCACCCCTAATCATGCACGGTCACTGTAGGCCACTGTCACCCAGCTTCACACGAACCAGTGGAGGTCTGTGTGAACAGAGCCTCAATATGAAGAACAATGCAGGGTGGGCAACTCACTGAAACTCAAGGCGAATTCCAGGGAAACGGATTGAATAAAATATACAGCAAGGAAAAATCTCAACTGACCAAATGAATAAGAAATCAAACACTTTAAGAGATATTTTAAACTTACTGTAGGAGCCCTGTGATGTTTTAATTTGGTTATATTCCTTTTATAAACAATCCCTGCAAATATGCTGATGTTCTACTATTTGAAAAACACGTTGTTTTGTTTACGTACATTGCGCGTATGTCTTTAAGACGGCCCATCGCCGATGTTCATTAACGTAAATTCTAAAAAAGTTTTAGTTTTCAAAAACGGAGAGGAAATTAGAGCGCAAATTAGGGTCTGACGTGCTGGTGTAGCTGCGCGTTTAGTTCACTTGAGCTCTGAGGAATAGTTCTGGTATTGTGGCAAACTTCTCCTTTGTTTTGTTTGTGAAACCAAAGTGAATGTGAATAAAGCACGTTTAATTTTTAAACCTGGCGAAGTTTATTGTGGAGTCTACCTGGGCATAGTCAGCCATACCCTCGCCTTTCTTACGGTGGAATTTGGGCACTATACTTAAATCTACAAAGTCTTCATGATCATAAGGAATGTGAGTAACATGGGAAAGTAGACTGCAGAAATTCACACCTTTTACTTCATCTTTCATGAAAAGGTTGTTTGCTCTCTGGCCTTTCCTTTTTCTGCTCTGGCTCTTGGCTGTATCTGAAACAACGGCCAGCAGCAAGAGGCACACACTCACTCCTCTCCACATGTTTTCGTCTTATCCAGAATCTGCCTGCCCCTGAAATCGGAAAGCAACACACATTTGTTCTTCTCTATGAGGTGTAGCATCGCCTTCCCAACACGCGGCCAGCCATCCAGGTTCCCCAGTCTTTCCGAAGCACCAGCAGATGAAGCTCGGAGGAACGGACACAAGGCGCATTAGTAATGTTACGCGACACAGCACCCTGGATGGTGTGAACATCACCCTCGAAACAGCTCAACAACACGACATTGACACGCGGGGAGAACGGGTCATTGCAAGCATCACTTCAAGGGAAGAAGCTGAAAAAGTAAGGAAGGCAGAACTAATAACATTTGAACAAGATTCGCGACAAGGCTGGAAAAAACAAATCAACTATGACCTTAGATGCTCCACAAGATGAAAGCCAAGAACCAAATAATCTTGATTTTCTTGCTGAAACTCAAACCATATAAAAGCTGCCACTTTAAAGTATCCACAGTTTAACATAAAGTGGTTATAATATAAGTTATTTTTGCCATTGATATAAGCAAAACCGCTGAGTATCTCAAGCGAAGTTATCATATTCGAGTAGCCTACTCATTTTGTACACAAAAGAGAGTAATCCAATAGGCAAAATATTAACGTTTTTGTGCATCTTTAAAATAAGCTTTTTTGGAGCACTTTTGCCTTTGAAGAGTTTTCAATACTAATAAGTATAGTGTGTTATTTCCAACATAACCATACGGGCGTACGACCAAAGAAGGCACATACAGTAACTGAAAATAAGACCAGAGATGCTTTTCTATTCAATACCTGAAAAGGCTGCTGAATTAGTTTCCATTGTCTGTAGGCAAGCATCAGCGGGAATATCTAATAATGACCGAGGAAGAAGACGGTACTCACTCCACCTCCATCTCACAGACACATAATTAGTTATCCAGATAGTGCCTCAACCACACACACAAAACAGAACAAATAAGTACACCAGCTACAAGAGTCACATGTGAACAAGGTGCCCGGCACCTGCCGGGAGCTGAATTTACAAACAGCAGTTCTTCAGCACACACCCCGATCTTAAATATGCGAATACAGAGAAAAGCTGATAAACGAGACACTATTACACGATTGTGTAACTACTGTTACGATATCATTGCTGTGAATAAAAAAAATATTATAGATAATATTATGCTATCTTGCATGCACCAAATGCTATGATAATGTTAGCATGATTTATTAATTATAATAATGCATCCAACTAAAATGACAAATTATTTATTTTTCTAAAGTGTATATATAATTAATACCTACACTGCAAAGATCACGATATTTATATCAGCCGTCTCGTCATTGAAGAAAGCTTCTACATCAAAAGTAGAAAGAACAGTCAGCTTCTTTTAAGACAGCAGTCATTAAACCGCTAATTCTCCGTCTCAAGTTTTCCTTAAACATACAATGACGTGATATGGGATTTTCATTCCCGCAATTAAATTCGTAGACAAGAAAAGGTTATCTGTGTTTTCAGTGTAGTTTCTAGTTCGATGAGTCGTCAATTAAAAAAAAAACACCTTTCATGCGAACTAAACCGCTTCCTTGCGATTGCTTAGTTTAGTTAAATCTTACCTTATTTCTCATTTAAAGCATAATCGATGTCTTTAAGTACTTGGTTAATCTGGAGTGAATTACATAATTTCTCTGACCAAAAAAAATACGCTCTCCCTGTCCAGTAGTAATGTGAAACCAGAGGGGCTGTAATCTCTTTACCATTCTCTCTTGGAAAGGGCTGGACCGTTCAATGAATATTTATGAAGGTGTGGTTGCCTCTTCTTCTGTGGAATTAGCACTGGGACAAGAGCTTTGTCGGATTATTTTAACATCGAAAAATAGTCAGATGACACACTGAGTCTCGTAGACTAGTCGGTACCTCCCTTTAAATAATGGAATAAAATAATAGACTGTCCCTTACCTTTTTCAGGTATATAGAAAATATTTCCTACCACTGACAGATTTACAGAAAACATAAAAAATATATAAAACGAAACGATTTTCTATGAGTAATTATTCAGGTGCCACGCCAAGGGAAGGATATGAAATAATAAGAACGATTGCAAAGTAAGGAAAGACAATTTGGTCGTTTTAGAACAATCAGCTCACTTTACACTTTACACATTTGGTTTCAATAGCAGCTAATTAGTATCTCAAGAATAATTCTGACCCTCCCTTTCTTTACGGACCCCATGTGTCCACTTTACCTACTTGAACCAGACACCCGCAATCCTCTGTATAAAGAAGAGTCTCCACTTTTTCTGTTTTGAACAGCCCTAATCCCGATTTCTGCTTGCGTTCTCAGTTCTTGCAGGGTTGCTGACTTTGAAGATGTCCCTTCAGCTGATATATCCTTTCCGGATTTTGAATACCCGATTAAAGGCCCACCTACACAATCTTCTCTGTTCTAAGCTAAAAAAAGGACAAGTCCCTCTGTCCAAGTCGAACAGACCAAATATTTGTCTGATTGAACTTCTGTACCTGGATTTCCAGCGTTTCTTACAGTGTGGTGATCAAAAATGTACATAATATTCCGCCTGAGATACATTCATTTTAAAATAATTTTCTTTGATTTTACTTTATCAAAGCATTTTATCGTCCTTTTGTCATTCGTTTCCCAAACATTGTCAAGTTAAAGAAAGTGATTAACTTTCATAACCATAGCAGTTTCTCGAAGTAAATTAAGTAAGATCTGTACTAACTACTGGAAGCTGCACTAAACGGATACTCTTAAGGCTCTATATGCGGAGTGTATGTAATGTTATACTGTGCTGTGTTGCTGTAGTTATTGGTGTAAATGTCTACAGATGAGCTCTGGAAAGATTACAAGAACAGCAGTCAGAAGCAGGAAAACGACAAGAGCCCTGCCAGCAGTCCGGGCCCACACTAGCAGAAGAGGGAAGTGTTTGCTTTCCTGCAGCATTTCAGAGGATCCGAGGGAAAAATAAGTTGGAATTACAAAATAAAAACCCCAATATTACAAATGTGCGCCTTTCTGGACCTGGTTTTAAAATACGTTTCAGGATACCAAGATATAGAAGATCTGAGATTCTCACACCAACTGAGCACACAACATGAATTGTGAACCCTAAAATATGGATCTGACCGCTCAGGGGAATTGAGCCTTTCATTGACTTGCAGGGAGCTGCCACTGTCAGCCTGGAATTGAAAAGCTTTAGATCAGTGGCAGGACTAGAGCTTACTGGGGAACCTGTTTCTTGTGGCTGGCTACCAGTGATCGGCAGTTTTGTTGGTCTTCCGGTTTGGATTCTGGCAGAATCATAAGTGATGGGCAGGGAAGAGAGTATTAACAGGAAAAACTATTAACTAGAGAATTATCCCCACTTTGGACAAAGCTCAACAGCTTTTATTTCCCTCTCTGAGCTGTAACTTACAGTGGCAGGGGTAAAATATACACATTGCCAGCTATTTCTGATGTGCCACCTTATAATCTCTCCCTGTGAAAAATACAGTCTGACACCCTGGCTTTTGTGATTCCGCTTACAGTAAATGAGGCCTTATCACCTGTAATTACAAGCAAGCTGCCCCACCCACATCAGTTGAGTGGATCAGGGATATGATGCAGTTGCTTAAACTGGAGAAAATTGGATACAAGGCTGGTAAAAAGCAACTAAAATACTTGTCAAAAACCCCAAGTACTGCATGTCAGTTTGGGCAGAAATAGTCTTTACCTGCAGTGCTTTCAGGTATTCTTTTTTTTTCTGGAGCTCAGCAGAAGATCAGATAATGTGTTTCACATGTCACCAGTCCATATGAATGATCATCCCTGTGGCTTACAAGGCGTTCCATGGTTTGTAAAGCTATAAAACAGCATTAACCTTTCCTCCTGGGCTCCACAGAGACATCTGAAACGTTTTTCAAGTTAAGGGTATTTTAGAAATGTTAGGTCATGAGTAATGACAGTCAACATTTTAACACTTTTCTTAAAAGATTTAACCTGTCTTAAATTAGCTGAGCAGGGACTGAATAATGAGATATACTGTATAAAAAGAAGACAAATGATCTGAAGATGGCACAAACTGTGATTCTTGCAATAAATTATGAAATTACAAGATGGTACCAAAGTATGCACAGAAATGTAAAATTAATTAAAACCATTTTTAAAGAAAAGTTGATGTCTCATTTACTGTACAGTACATGAACATTTTGGAAACCTTTGTAGCATGTAATCCTGTCTGAGTTGCAGCTGATTTTCACCATGTCTTTTTTTTTCATTCAGTTTTATTGAAAAAAAATCACCATAAACTCAATTATTTCTAAAAAGCAGGAATTAGTTGGAGTTGGATCCAAGCAGCTGGACTCCATACAACTGGTCCATTCACAACAACTGCAACATTTTGACCCTTGGAGACATTCTGGCCAGCATTCAGTCGATGAGATCTGGAGTAACCACCAAATGCCCTGTCAATCTCCAGTGCTCCTCTCTCAAATGTAGATAACAGCAATGTGTGAAGCACAACTTTCCACACCAGATGTAATAAAAAGACCAAATGATGCCAACATAAAATGTTAATTAAATATTAATACACACTCAGGAATATGAACACGGCTAAGACTACATAAGCCATCAATATTACATAAATAAATGTTAAAAAGGATATTTTGTGCTCATATTTCTCAGCTTTCTACTAAACTTTTCTTATCGAAAGTTCAGCAAAGTGTAAAGGTTCAATTTTGCCAATTTGACCATAGTGGTTTACGCAGGTTTATTTATGGCAGGTGTCTCCTTTTTATACTGTGCTTTGTTTTGCTTCCTGACAAGTTCATCTCATAGTGTTTTCATTTATTCTTTTTTCATTCTAAAGCAAATGGGTTGTAATCTGGCTGTGCGTTAAAGCTCATCATTAATGATGAAAAATAATCCATAACTTCAAGTTTCCCCTGTGGTATTACCTGAATGCGGAATCACCAGAATGTGTTTTATATGCGTTAAATACCTGACTGGATAACATGTTTAATTTATTTATGCTCACAAAACTTCGGAAGAAAGAAACAAGTGTCACTTGCCACAATTCATTGATACAGTAGTAATAACAATAGAAGCAGTATTAAAATAGAAATAATCAGAATGAATGGTAAGCTCTTTCATACTGCCATTCCTAAACCGCTTGATGTAACAAGCATTACCTGTTACAATATTGGAACAATTATTCTAAAGTTGTCAAGGTACAGATGCAGATGCATTAACAAACACTACTTTGTCAAGGCTTGCCACCATGTAACAGCTGCACTGCTAGAAGCAAAATTCCCTCACCATTCAGTATGAAATGAGATACAAGATCTGTGTTTTATTTTCAAAAAGACAATCCAAAATATTCGTTTTGTGAACAGATACTAGACAGAGTGCTGGTATAAAAGCTGATTTTTTTCCCAACATTTACATTTGCTTTACTTTCTGAAGATTTTATGAATGTACCCTACTTTAGCTAATGACCTGCGTTTTTTTTAAATAAAATTCTTTCCAAAAAAATATCCTCACCAGGTGCTTTGCCAAAGGGTGATGAATGAATTTTATAATATTCTCAACACTTTTAGTTTTGAGCCTTCACTCCCCGGCTCTTGAAAGAGTGCAAAATGACAAATTCAGAATCGTAACTAGACAGCATCTCCTAACTATGACGAGACTCTCTTCTTTTGGGAGGAAAAGTACTGAGTTTCCTGTGGACACCACAAAAGTAGAGTTTACTTCAGAATCCTCTCTAGAAGGTGATGTGCAGCCGTGCAACTTTCAGAATTCACACTCCCTTTTAGAAAATAATGTCTATGCACTTCTGACCAAATATTTTAAATGTCACCTAAATTTAACAAAAATAAATATTTATAGTCATGTGGGATAAGTATTTGGGAACAAAGGTCCAGAATATTTTTCCCGTGGGACCACGGAATGTGTGATAGAGCAGACGGGGAATAGCAAGAGGACATGTTGAACACACAGGATCTTCAGAGACACGGGAGGCACTTCTCTACACAAAGGGTTGTGGGTGTATGGAACAAGCTACCCCAGGCAGGCAGGTGAAGGTGATACAGTGGCTTTTTTTCAAAAGCAACACAATTAAGTTCTCAAATGAATTAGCTACTAGCAACCTAATGAGATACATTGGCCTGGATCGTCTCTTTGATTTTAATCTTTTGTAGGGTTTATGCCAGCAACTTAAGTATCTTTATGTGCCTTGCCAGGATCGAGCTATTCCAAAATCAGAGAACTCTCGGAAACACTTAATTGCTACCACAGACACTTGGCTTTTGCTATTTTCCACCTCCTACTCCAAGACAGATCTGACAAATTGAAAAACTTTAACTTCCCACAAGAACAAATGACTAAAACTAGAATTTCGTACTAGGAAGCCCTTTTGTGCTTTGATATCTGTTATGCTCATACATCATGAACCCTCCCACCAGAAAAGCTGAAGTTAAAGAAAAAATAGATATAATTTGAAACATTTCCAGAAGCCCTTTGAGAATTATCTTTCCAGATCTGAAAAAACCCCAGGATTTTTATAATGATGTTTTTATGTTGATTTCTAATATACATTACTTAAACATGTTTATCTGGATGTGCGTTAAAGGTCATTATTAATGTTGAAGAATATTCTGTAAGTAACAAAAATGCATCCCTCAAGAAAAGACCCCTGAATGACATAAACAATAGAAAGGGAACATTAGAGGTTAAAATTGCTCTGAAAAAAGAAGTTGTGATGTCTATTTCTGATGAAAACATGACTTGTGTTCAGCGTTGTGTTTTTTTTCTATTTCAGCGTGGAGTTTACTTTCCCTTGTTCCTTCGCTGCTCCGAGCTCTAAGCTCCAAGCAACAGAAACATGCTTATTTTAAAACTAGACAAGGCACTGCGTCTGCATATCTTTCTACACGTCAAAAACAAGTATCCCATTGTAAACATGCGCCTAGATTCTTGTCTCTTGCATATCGTTAACTGAAATCACCCATGAAGAGGAGGATTGTCATAATTCTCTTAAAAACTGTGACGGGAGAACATTTTTGCTGGGGGAGTAATTCGAATCTAATAAAACAAGCCTTTAACACTTGGTGATGAGACACCCACTCCTACAAGTACACACTAGCTATTGCCAGCTCCCAGGAATTTGTGACACGTGATTATTCAAGTGTACACAGTACATGCTGCTTTTGCACAAATTACAGAGTCTAATGATACAGATCATTCAAAAATCTCTTACTACCGGAACAGTTTAACGGGAGGGTTTACTACAGTTGTGCTTTCAAGTGGAAATCACGTGTGTGTATTTTTCAATGAAGCAAGTTTCCTATATCTATTATCATTACGCCAAAAACGGGCTAAAGGAAGGATGTGACACAAACCTAAACTCTGGAATATGATTTTAAAATAGACTAAAGAGAAAAAAACTGTTTCCATATCTTCAGACTTTGATATGGCCAGCAGCCATATCACCCTGCAACTCACATCTGGCAACCCACTGAAGCTCAGCAGGTGTGATGCAGGATGGGAGGTAGGTAGGTGCCTTTTCGGGCCATAAAGGCCCATGGGGGGCAAGGGCTACCATTTTTCTCAAACATCTGACACTGGAGGTGGCAGCATCACACTCCAGCTGGCCTGTTACCCCCAGAAGGATTAACCCCCTGGTACTCATTTGGAAAGCAGGCTGAGTGGACCTGGGAGCCGTCTGGAAGGAATTAGAGCAAGCAAAATCACTTACCCCTACCTGGGGTTGAACCCGAGACCTTCCAGTCAAGAACTAGACACCCTTGCTGCCTGAGCTACCACAGCTCACCGGGATGGGAGACCTCCAGGGAAAAACTCAGATTGCTGCTAGAAGAGGTATTAGAGAGTCCAGCAGGCGGCGCTCATCCCCGCGGTCTTCTTGAGTCCTAGTTGTGGCCTGAGTGACGGGGACACTATACTGTAAAAAGGCGCCGTCCTTCGGGTGAGACGTAAAACTGAGGTCCTGACTCTCCGTGGTCATTAAAAACACAGCGTGTGTCTTGGAAAGAGTGGAGGTGTCCCCCCGTGTCCCGGCCGAATTTGCCCCTGGCCTTTACCAGTCATGCCCTCCTAGTAATCCCCATCTCTGAACTGGCTTCATCACTCTGCTCTCCTCTCCACTGAGAGCTGGTGTGTGGGGAGAGGACTGGTGCATCATCCAGGTGGGGCTGCACACTGGTGGTGGTGGAGGGGATCCCCATTACCTGTAAAGCACTTTGAATGGAGTATCCAGGAAAAACACTATAAGTTATAGCACAATATAATCATAATAATTATTATTATTATTCTCTCTTCTCTTTTCAACATGGAATAAACCTATTACTTGTTCCTTATTATTTTTATTATTAAAATTCACCGACTTGTACAGTATTCCTTATAAGACACATCATGTGTAGAAGAATGCTAAACTACATATATTATTAACATTATACGCTATTTGGTACTTCTTTTTCTTAGATTCACATATTGGGCGTACATTCAAGCGCGATGCGGTAAGCGGCGCTGTATAATTTAACTCGAGTCCTGCGCAAGAACTGCCTGCCACGTAACTTGTTTCCCGGGGAATCATTTTGGTGTAGGACTGTTTTGGTGCCCGATGCTACTTTAATGTAAGAAACAAAAACATCGTGAGTTGCAACTGTTACTTTGTGCGTTTCGCATTTTGTCGCGGTGGCTTATCGTTATGGTGCGCATATAGTTTTGTTAATGGAGAAAGGATTTGCTTTAATTGTTTATTAGCTTGAGCTGCCAGTAGCGTGTTTCAGAAGTTTGCAGATCATTTTGTGTTCACGTGAGAGGTTATGATTCTAGATAGAAACTGCGGTTATAACATGGTTTGATTCAGGTATTTCCTCCCTGCTTCGGGTTGTCCGGATTTCTTAAGAGTTAATATTTCGTGCACGATTCTCTGCAAGCGCGGTACATAGTAGCTGCCGTCCTTTGGTCACGTTCCCTTAATCCAGTCATAAAATAATAATAAAAGTTGGGAAAACACGTTACTTTTCCTAATTTTAGTTGTTGTATTTGTTTCCCCCAAGTGATCCAGTGATGCCTGGATCTTGAGCTCACTGGAGCAGCGGTGATTGTTACTCGCCCAGGAAGATGAGTGCCTCGAAGCCCGATATCCTGTGGTCTCCCCATCACGTTGATCGCTATGTCATCTGTGACTCGGAGCTCAGCTTGTATCGCATCGCGTCGCTGGGGAGCGCGGAGACCAAAGCCGGAGTTCTCCAGCTCTCGGGAGAGACAGCAGCGACGCTGCTGGCAATCAATTCGGACACCCCGTACATGAAATGTGTAGCCTGGTACCCCAGGCCTGAGCCCGAATGCCTGCTTGCGGTGGGGCAAGCGAACGGACGCGTGGTGCTGACCAGTCTTGGGCAGAGCCACAACACCAAGTGCAAGGAATTAATGGGCAAAGAGTTCGTCCCGAAGCACGCCAGGCAGTGCAACACTTTGGCTTGGAACCCTGTGGACAGCAACTGGCTGGCCGCCGGACTTGACAAGCACCGGGCCGACTTCTCTGTATTGATCTGGGACATCAGCAGCAAATTTGCCCCCGAAGCCTCTGTCCCCACCGAGAAACTGCGTCTCTCGGCTGGCGACACCGACGCAGGCCTCGTGGTGACAAAGCCCCTCTACGAGCTGGGTCAAAATGACGCTTGCCTGTCCCTCTGCTGGCTCCCCCGGGACCAGAAGCTGCTTCTGGCCGGCATGCACCGCAACCTGGCCATTTTCGACTTGCGAAACACGAGCCAGAAGATGTTTGTCAACACTAAGGCCATCCAGGGGGTCACTGTTGACCCCCATTTCCATGACCGAGTCGCTTCCTTTTTCGAAGGCCAGGTGGCCATTTGGGATCTCCGGAAATTCGAAAAGCCGGTGTTGACCTTAACCGAGCAGCCGAAACCTCTGACCAAAGTGGCTTGGTGTCCCACCCGCACCGGACTTCTGGCCACCCTGACCAGAGACAGCAACGTCATCCGTCTGTACGACATGCAGCACACCCCGACCCCCCTCGGCGATGAGACGGAGCCCACCATCATCGAGAGGAGCGTGCAGCCGTGCGAGAACGTCATCGGCTCCTTTGCGTGGCACCCATCCAGCCAGAACCGCATGGTGGTGGTGTCGCCCAACCGCTGCATGACGGATTTCACGGTGTTCGAGCGCATCTCCCTGGCCTGGAGCTCCAGCACCTCCCTCATGTGGGCGTGTGGCAGGCACCTGTACGACTGCACGGAGGAGGCAGAGGCCGGCTCCCTCGAAATGGACATTGCCACTAAAATGAGGCAGCGAGCGCAGTCCAGATATGGCCATGACACTGAGCAGATCTGGAGGAACCACCTTTTAGCCGGTGGGGATGATCCTCAACTGAAATCTCTCTGGTACACTCTGTATTATATCCTTTATAGTAAAAAGGGTGATCTGTGACACGCCCGGTGATTCTGTCTGCATCTGAGTCCACATTGCTGTGAGCATCGCTCTGCACTTGAGCATCGCTTGCTTGTCCCTTCCTCTCTGTGTTGCGGTTTTTAATGAAACAGCCAACATTCCCCAGATCACTGTCGAGAGACTGATTGATTGGCTGGAGCTCAGTAATATACCAACTCCCCCCTGCCAGAACCATCATAGTCTCCGATGTGTGGTTTTTCTGTAATATATCCTCTTAAATCCAAATTACAGAGACTGTAAAACAAAGCATAAAAAGTTATATATATATATGTATAATGTGTTACTTTTCTTTTTGAATTGTATTTCTAGGTTCTATTTAATTGTATTTAAAGGTTCAGAGCACTTTTTATTTCAGTGTTAATTTCCTATGCATAAACCACTTATGAAACAGTACACTGAAGACCTGGAACAAAAGAACTTGGGGAACAGATTGCCTCTTGTCTATTCAGGCATAAAAAACATAGTGAAGTCAAGCTCAGGTAAGACATTTTTAACACACTTTTTCACTTCACACCGAATTGGCAGTGTCTTATGATTGAGTTGGTCTCCTCTTCCTTTCGATCTTTTTCTCTAATAGTGATTGCAATAGAACATACGGTTTCTTAGAAGTGCCCAAAAGCCCAATTTAAGTCATTGGCGTTTCATTAAAAGGTCCAGCAGTGTTTTAAAGATGTTACCACAGTGCAGAAACAGAAAAAAACGAAAGCAGTATGAACCTGTGCAGTGAAGTAGCTTAGCTGCCTGTAGATAAGCGTTAGGACCAGATTCTATGGGCAGCAAGTACAATATGATCAGTGTAAGTGTTGAGGAGCTACAATTAAAAAGGTGCATTTTATGTATTGCGTGTGAGATAGTGCTGTCCACATGAATTTTTTCTTTTTTAATTAATTTTATAATTTTTTGTAATCTCTTTCCCCATTATGCTCCGTGCACAGGAAATAGGCCTAGTCTTGCTCTCGGGAGGCTTTGGGGTGTCATAGCTGCCCGTACTCTTCTTTAACACTTCTTTGAAACTATTGGCAGACATTTGAGCTTCAGTCCCATCACACTGCTTTCTATCAAATTGTTGACCAGTGCTAACTGACAGATTGTGGTATCCGAAAGAAAGCTTGCATGTTCTAGGTTAGAGTAACTGGACTTTTGAATGGTGTTAGTGTGTCTGAGCTAAAGATGTTTTTAATGAGCTTAGGTTCAGTAGCTGCGCGTCGGGTTGCCAGCCGTGTCCCGGCGCCGCCAGTGACGGGCGTCCTCTCCCACTGGGCCCGCAGGCACGCTGGAGAGCTGCCGCTGCTGGAACGGGTCTGACCGGCCGGCCGACGTCACCCAGTACCGCAGCGAGGAGAGGAGCCTGGCACTGCGGCTGTGCGGCTGGATTAAGAGGGGCCCGGAGATCGACGTGGAGCCCTTCCTCAAGTCGCTGGAGCAGGAGGGGGAATGGGAGCGAGCAGCTGCTGTTGCCCTCTTCAACCTGGACATCCGCAGGGCCATCCAGATACTCAACACAGGAGCTTCCTCCGGGAAAGGTGGGGGTCCGCTTGCTAACAGATTTAAACGACGTACATGCATTGGGTACTTGATAATTGGTGCTGATGTTAGCAACTGTGTCTGTGTCTGTTAGGAAGCATCTTTATTCAGAGTTGCTGTAATACACATTTGTTTTTCCCCATAGAACCACGATTCGGATTTTTTTTTAGTTGTATATTTTCAAGCAGGAATTTTGAAAACCCTTCTTAAGCGTTATAAGCATTAAGTCTTCTTTAAAGTTGTCAGGGCTTGTCTGGCGCTGGGAAGGTGCCCTTTGTTTTGAAAAAGGCGCATTATTAACCTGTAAGAAAAAGTAAAGATTTTTCTTTCCCGTCCCAGGTGCAGTTGGGGTCATTCTCCTCCTCGGTTTGTTAACTGTAACACCGAGTCACAAAGCAGAGCTCCAGTAGCCATGAAACAAGCTGGTGCAGTTGTGGTTTGAGGTGTCGTGTTATAGACATACCTCAGATAGAGCAGCAGATGGTCATTCCTTCTGATACCCTTTTGTGGTCTTTTGATGAATCTGTGTTTGATGAGCAAGAGCTGTCTGACAGCAGTCTGCTCTAACAGTAATGATATGGAAGTTGGCTAAGCACTCCTACAAGTATACTGATTAAGGATCCCAGGCCTGGTAACCCCAGTGTGTCTGCTGGTTTGCAATAATTGGTTACTTAATTGAACTGATACTTGAGCAAATCATTTAATTATGCCCTTTTCATTGTTTTATGCTTACATCCCCAGGTATTTATGAACATTTTAGGTAAATTAAAATCTCTGGCAGTTCTAGAAATGGAGAACACCTCAGATATTAGGTCTGATTAGGAAATAATTCGTTTAAACAACAAAACGTCCTGTCATAAGCTTGTCGTAACTGTTTCCACTAATAACACTGTAGACAATGTGTATTGATAGTACAACTTAAAATGTGCTTAAAATTTTGTTACTTTCAGTAATGGAGGGCAAATGCCAGCATGGTTTAGATCTTATGTCAGTGGTTTTATGGTATCTGAGAATATGAAGAATGAACGTGTAGCTGAGGAGCATGTGATCAGAAAACGCTGGCCAGCCTAAAAGGGTGACTAGACGGTTGTTTTGATAGATGTGCTGGAGATTAAGATGTGTGTTTTTGTATTGCAGGGGATTTGAATCTCAATGTTGTAGCGATGGCCCTGTCTGGGTACACTGATGAGAAGAATTCGCTGTGGAGAGAGATGTGCAGTACGCTCAGGCTGCAGCTGAGCAACCCCTATCTCTGTGTGATGTTTGCCTTCCTAACCAGTGAACCAGGGGCGTATGATGGAGTGCTGGTATGTTGATATAACATAAATACACTTGTTGATGTCTGAGGCAAGACTGATCTTAACTTATCTTTTCTCTTCCTACCTGCAGTATGAGAGCAGAGTGGCTGTCCGAGACCGCGTGGCTTTTGCCTGTATGTTTTTAAGCGATGGGCAGGTGAGGTGCTTTGTATTCAAAAGTATATATGCTGACCTGATAAATTTCAACTCTTATTGTCTAAAGTTAAAAAGGACAGAGGTTAATTACACAATTCTGAGGAAATAAGAATTGGGTCTGTAATAAGAGTGATTTGCGGCTGTACTTTGATGTTCCTTTTACTGGGGCGTAAGCATTAAACTGAAGTGGACATTTGATGTTTAAGTAGTGTTCGGTATTTACTGTTGTGGTCGTCTTTGAGGATGGAATTTAATTGAATGAGTGTTTTCTTGCTGATGGCACTAATTGGGCTCTTGTGTTTTTTCAGCTGCCCCGATTCATTGAGAAGCTGACTAATGAGATGAAGGAGGCTGGGAATCTTGAAGGGATCCTCCTCACCGGCCTGACAAAGGATGGTGTGGATCTGATGGAAAGTTATGTTGACAGAACTGGGGATGTCCAGACAGCTAGCTTCTGCATGCTGAAGGTACTGTGGGTACTTTCTCAGGCCCAAGAGGAACACGAGAGTGCTGGCCAACAGGAGGGGGCCTTAAGGCCCGTCTTCCTTGTTTGGTGACTGAGCAGCTAAGTGGCTGGTATAATTATGCCGCATCGTCTCTTAAAAAGTTCCTTTACTACTTAACTTCAACTCTTTGTGTAAAGAAGTCTTTTCCTAATCTCCGCCCTAAATGAATTTCCTTTTGGTTTTCATTGGTGTCTTTATTTCATTACCAGATATGAAATAGACATATCTGTATCCGTTAGGATTTTATATACTTGGATCAAATCTCCTTTTTTACAGACTGAGCAAGTTTCACTTCTTTAACCTGTATATGACAATCCTACAATACTAGGGGGAGTCATTCTTGTTGCTTTCCTCTGAGCTCTCAGTATCTGCAAAATGAGTGTAATATCTTTTTATGGTATGGTGACCGAAATGTAACACAGTGCTCTAAATTATGCCTTGCTAGCAAGTATTCCCATTACACCCACTAGTTGGTCGGTCTTTTAGAATTTCAGTAAGCTTAATCCATTGTGAAAAACCTGTTTATTAATGTTGAGCGCTGAGGCAGCCTAAGGGTTGTCCTAAAAGCACAGGGTTCAAGTCTGGACTACACCCTGGATGGGATGCCAGTCACATAGCATATTCCTTCATACAGTAGCTGATGTTCTAAATCAAAGGCTTAGCTGTGTGATGCATTGTGTACATTTTGCAGTTTTTCTTTTCCCGCAAAGGGTTCTCCTGAAGAAGTGGTCAAGGACAGGAGAGTCCAGTGCTGGATTGAGAGCTATCGCAACTTGTTGGACGCTTGGAGGTTCTGGCACAAAAGAGCAGAGTTTGATATTCATCGGAGCAAACTGGACCCTAGCTCTAAGCCCCTGGCACAGGTGAGGCGGGCTTCTGAATTCATGACCAGCCTTTAGACATATGCTGTCCACTGAATAGACAGTGCTGCAAAAAAATTCAAATGACAGAATCCATTAATTCACCCACCAACATCAAACAGCTTGTTTAATTAAGTTTTTTGGCTTTCTGCACAGTGAGATTGCAATATTAAATGCTGTTTTTAATGCATCACATCTTCAGTATAATGAAATGATTTGTGGAACTGCTTACTTATTTGATTTAGGGTATCGGTCTGTACTTGTTCTGTATGTAACTGAAAAGCTGTTTGTATAGACCGATGGTAGTATATTTCCTCTCAACCAGAGATATCTCCCTTATGGTTTTTAACAGAAAAAAAGGTGTGGCCCAGGTGTAAGCAGACATTAACATTCATCAACTAAAATATGACAAAAAGGTGATGACTTCAGTGCTGTTGTTGACTTTGTTGTAATCAAACCTGTGCCAGAAGGAACAAGGAACTTCAGTGTTATGTTTGACTCTGTTGTCATTCAAAGGTCATGTTACAAATATTACAAAGAATCTCAGTTGTTCACCTGCGTGTCATTGCTATGTTAAAACCATTTCTCAAATATCTGATACTGAAGTACTGATATATGGTTTTATTTAATCAAGATTAGATTACTGTAATACGTATTAAGGTACAAGATAAGCTTCATAATTTTGCAGTTCATGTACTAAAACTGCTCTGCATATGCATATAGATCCCTGCCTATGTAAGTTGCACTGGCTCTCTGTGCAATTTAGAGATACAAATATGTGTACCTTTAATGTTCTTCTGTTCACATGTTAAGCACAGAATAGTCTATCTCTAAATTATCTTAAGGATGTATGATTATACATGGTTATGCTCCAGTCTGAGACCTGCTGTTCAGACAGTCTTACTTCTGTGAAGACCACGCTCCACACAGTGGGCAGTAGAGATGTCCATGGAGCTCTGTGATTGTGCATGCTTTTAAAGTGCATTTAAACACCTGTCATTTCAGTCTTTGTCAGGCCAATCTTTTAATGTGGAATTTAGTTTTAGTCTTACTTGGCAAAAGTGTTGTGTTTTATTTCCTTTCTCTTTACTTCTGCTGTCTATCTACTATTGCACAACTTGAGGTTTTTGAAAGTCCACTCCTAAATGAAATGTGTTATGTACTGTGATATGATAAAGAAAGCTTATTTCATCAGGTTTGTGGGTTGGGTGCCGCATGTCTTTTAAAAATCTGATGAAATAATGTAATGTATTGCAAAGGTGGTTTGTGGAAGACATTTCAGTCATTTATATGCATAGATCTATGGATTTCTATTTTAACGTGATAGGTTTATGATTTCACCACATGATGGTGCTGTTAGCATAGCACTTTATATGGATGATTCAGAGAGCTACACAGTCTGTAGTGTGTTCTTTAATTTAAAAAAAACATTTTCATATGAATTACTCTAAAACAATTTGCTGTTACCCGTTATATGTGAAAAGATCTGGTATTTTGGGAGCCATTTGGGATTCTCGTGTTTCCCAGGTATGAGTGAAAAGCGTGCAACAGCTCGGCATTTTGGGGTGTCATGTATACACAAGGGTGCCAGACTGGCAGCAGGGTGAGGAGAAGAGGTACAGTCTGCAGCGCACCTTAACGTGCTTCCTCCCTGTCCCCACAACGGCCGCACAGGTGTTTGTGAGCTGCAACTTCTGCGGGAAGTCCATCTCCTACAGCTGCTCGGCCATGCCTCACCAGGGCCGGGGCTTCAACCAGTACGGAGTGAGCAGCTCTCCCACCAAGTCGAAGGTGACCAGCTGTCCGGGCTGCCGCAAGCCCCTGCCCCGCTGTGCCCTGTGCCTCATGAACATGGGCACCCCAGTATCCAGCTGTCCAGGTACCTGGGGGGGTAGTTTTAGGGCATAGCGACACCTTTAGGAGGACGAATCCCTGTGCGCATAGTCTTAAGTAGGTTTTCGGACAAGCTTTTGACAGCTTGGAACTTTAGTGACAAACCATAAAAACCACCAAACAAACGACATTATTGGTCTCATGAAGGGATGGAGGCAGAAAGGGACAACACTGGTTGTTGAGATTATAATTAGTTCAAGTCAAAACCGCCAAACAGAGGACATTATCTGTTCAAGTAGGGAGCTGCGTCAGCATGCGCAGGCTGCAAAGGAACAAGTGCAGGTTTATCCCATGCTGAAAACAGAAGAAAAACACTTATTTCGATTGCGGAGCCTTCTTCACACCCATTCACACCCGGAGAAGGCTCCACAACTGATACGTTATGTTTCTTTTCTTCTCTTTTCAGCGTGGAATAAACCTATACCTGTTCCTTGACATCATCTTTTATCAGTCTTGTGTAGGGAGGGAGGCAGAAAGACATGGCGCCCCGCTGGCTGCCAAGATGACCATGTTGTGGGCACGTTCTGATTTTTCCCCATCTGTGCTAGGAACCGGGAAGTCGGATGAAAAGGTAGACCTCAGTAAGGACAAGAAGCTGGCCCAGTTCAATAACTGGTTCACCTGGTGTCACAACTGTCGGCACGGAGGCCACGCGGGACACATGCTGAGCTGGTTCAGGTGAGACGGGGGCCCGGGGGCCCGGCTGCACTCTCCTCTGCCTCCAGCCCGCTGCCATGTCCGACCGTGCATGTGAAATAGACACCTCGACTGCATTTCCACTTTCATCAAGGTTTTAAGGGAATGAGCATTTGACAGTTTATAGAAGTTTAAGTAGGGGAGCTGCGTCGGCTTGCGTAGGCTGCAAAGGGACAAGTAAAGGTGTATTCCAGGCTGAAAAGAGAAGAAAAGAAACACAATGTTTCGGCTGTGGAGCCTTCTTTAGGTGTCTTCAGATGTCCACACCTGAAGAAGGCTCCACAGCCGAAACGTTGTTTCTTTTCTTCTCTACTTGTTCTTTTACGATTTATTATCTGAACTAGACTAATGCACATTGTAACATAACACCACAAATGCGTATAAAAGTGATTTTATTTCAGGCCTGAAAAGCAAATTAGAGTTCCACACTGCTTTGATTACATCCTCATGGAGTTTTTGGATTTTTAGGTTGCGTAATAATAAGCTTATTTCTCCTACGATGCTGAATGAAAACGAATTAAGTTTAGAGCATCTTGCTCAAAAGGAAACAAATGCAGTTGGAGGTGCTGAAACTGTGTACTTTCCTTCTGCAGGGATCACCATGAGTGCCCTGTCTCTGCTTGCACCTGTAAGTGCATGCAGCTGGATACTACGGGAAATTTAGCCCCGTCAGACACTGCCTAAACATGAAGGATGACACTCAACGCCCTGCTTCCTGCAAAGTGTCTTTCAGACGCCTTCGTATATACCTCTTTGACGAGAAGCACTCAAGGCTCTGGAGTAAAGCACAGAAGAAAATTTCCATCATCCATCCAAGCAGTTTGATGTGTGAAAGGTTCTGATGGGTTGACAGGCATGTGCTCCTGAAACCAGCCTGTCAAGAGTGTCAACTATGTCTTGTTCAGCAGATCGGGGCCATTCACTGTCATAGACCCCCTCCAGGATCTGAACTGATCTGTAGTTTCAGTTCTGAGCACCCTTCAGGGAAATTCCCCCGCTGACACTGAATAGTCCTTGAACCGATCATGTGAGACAAACCCAGAATTAAGTACTGGCACTGTCTGAAACGTGAGGCTGAAATAATGACATGCCTTCGAACAACAGACAGCTGAGTCGAACTGGCCATTAGTTGCTTTATTTAAACTGCCCATGCTAAAAAAAAGGAAAAAAATAACCTTTTAATTCACAGAAGTCCGTAAAATCATAGATATGTTTAAAAAATCTTAAATTATTAAAAAAACGTAGTACAAAATGACCATTATAAAAGAAGATGTAGATTATTGCTTGTTTGTGTTTTAAACATTTTGGGCTGATGTGTGTTTGGGAAAATGCAAGGGCTTACACTTTTGTGTTCCTGATTATATTGCTAATGAGTTAAATAGTATACTTGAATATTTGATTATGCATATTTTACATTTTGATAAAAACAAATCTTCTGTATAATCTTGTATATTTACATTTATTCCTTATAAAGGATTTCTATACACATGGAAGGGACAACAAAATAAATTTATGTTTGTATTTTCAGATCCTAAAGAATGTTTTCTAAAATTCAGTTTTTCTTTTTAAGTTTCTGCAACTTAGTATGTCAAAAGCTCTGGGGCGGAGAATACAACTACATTTTTTGTGTTGAAGCTCGTAAATAAATTGAGATGACTGAAGTACAGTATTTCACAATGTGACCATTTGTGTACTTAAATTTTATTACTGATGTTCTTCCTTCTGGGCTTAGTATTAGCATTCCTAATTTAAAAACCTCAAGGCATATCTCAGCATGTTGTAGCCTGAGAATCCAGTAGAACTCCAGAGTATGAGTATTGTATGAAACTAATGCAGAACATAGATCAGGGAACGGTTTGAGTAATTTTGTTCTTCCTTTTCTTACTTTTCAGTTTGGAATTAAGTTGTTCTTGTTCACATGCAGAGTATGTTGCTTTCATGAAATATTGAAATTTCATGCGTAGCTTCAGGTGCCAAAACTCCACATGCTTGCACAAAACTAAAGGCAGCTCAATCTGGGACGCATTTGTGCTCCGTCTTGATTGAGTACAAAGTTTAATTTTAAAGTTAATTAAGCAGTTGTGCTGTCTGTCCTGCCTTGCTCCCTCTGGTTCTGGAACTGGTTTAGCACACCAGAAAAAGGGGCTCTCTGGTGGTGGATGAATGATTTTGCTAGTTAACATATAACAAGATAGTCTTTAATACAAGGCAGAGTTCACTTATACTGTATAGATTTTGCAAGGAACAAGTCCAATTTTAAAATCCTCCCCCCTTAAAAGTACAAATCAAATCAAGTATTGGTGGTTTTTAGTATCAGTATTTTCATATTAATATGGGGTGGCATGGTGGTACAGCAGTTTGCATTGCTGCCTTGTAGCACTGGGATCCTGGGTTTGAATCTTGCTGTGCTATCTGTGTGGACTTTGTATGTTCTCCCTGTGCTTGTGTGGAGTTCCTTCAGGTGCCCCTGTTTCCTCCCACTAAGGACATCCTGGTACGATAATTGGCTTCTGGGAAAATTGACCCTGGACTGAGTGTGTGGGTGTTTGTGGGTGTCTGTCCTGCGATGGACTGGAGTCCATTAGTATTATTATACTCCCTTGCATGGAATATGAAGGCATAATATATTAACTTTTTGGTGTCATGGAGAAAAAAAAACAAATCAGTTGGCATTACAGTTGCTTATGCTGCACTTGGAGTACAAAACAGCAGGCCCTTTTCTGATATCATTTGATTTGTGAAATGGCTCCATGGTATTTAAAAAGAATAACTTCATATCTGTCCTTTTGTTTTTTGATGTCACAAACTTCTCGAATTCCTTAGTTATAATGCATTTTAATTTTTTTCACTTCACATTAAGGAACGTCACACCAGGAAAATGAAACAGAACACTGGAAAGCTGAATTTAAAAATAAATCATAAAGAAAAAAAAAGCTTTGGACTTCTAGACTGTATGACAGTAGTTTTAGGTATGAATTTCAGAATGAACATTTGTTGCCTTGTAGTGTCCAACTTTTATTGCCAAATCTGACTTCTCGGAGGTCATACTACTGTGTCCTTATCTGCTGCACAGAAAGAACAGGTATTTAAAATAAAAGAACGATTAACATTCTACTTATTTAAATGAGTTACATAATGTACTTGAAACTTTAATGAAAATAAACTTAATGCTGTTTTGATGTTTGTTTTGAAAACCCTTGTCTTGAAGAAAAAGAGAGGTCAACAAATAAATCTCAGATCCAATAAGTTTGTGTACTCATCTTCTCTGAAAGTGCATACTTCTGTAAATTAAAAAAGGAACCGTTTGTCATTCTCATATTATGTCATTTGATAATGATGGGTCTAATTGTTGTACTGTATGTGAATGATCATATTCTGTTGGAATACAACTGAGAAACTTAGCCTCTAGCATTTTTTCTAAACCCAAGAACAGGACTAGACAAATGTAAAAAATATAATTCCTTATTTTACTGCACAACTGCTATGAAACCCTCTTGTACATCCAACTAGACCGCTGACAGTAAATGTCACAAAAATCAAAAACAGTGCTCGATACTTCAACTGCAGCTGACATTTTAACTGCATACAGACTTTTTTATTTGATTTTGCTGTGCCAATAAAATTGCTTACATAGACAGTTTGAAGTTAAAATATATTTCAGGCGAGTATTCCCCTTTATGTAAAGGGCCCTTTTTTCTTAGAAAAAAAAATGGATGTAATGCCCTTTGGAAAGAAAGACTGTTCCATAAATATAGTGAGCTGTTTGTTTGAGATTTGCATATTATATGCACCAAATGCAACCAAACATTTGTCATGGATGAAAAAGAGTGACTAAATTCCTTGAAATGTGCATGCGAAATGTAAACCCAGTTTAACTACAAAAATGTATAAGATCTGTGTAATATTTAACAAGACATGTCTTAAGGTCTTGTTCCCTACATGGTGATGCCACGATAAACTAGATGTTGAGTGTAACCGAGCATGGAGTGTGCTAAACTTGAATATCAAAGTCTGCTGTTACAAACTATTTTAGATGTCACACTCCATCAGTGCACACTACAATGACGAGCATAATATCCACGTCTGTATGCTGTGCACAAACGAGTTCTGGACAGGCTTGGTGGCAGTTCTGTTATGTTTTGGGGGAGGTGTCACCCATTCAGGAGATCACAGCCAGGGAGTGTGATGGCAGCCTAACACAGTATAGATTCAACATTCTCAGCTCGCTACTGACTGGTCAGGGTCTTGAACTTCGACGTGAAGTGAAATGGGTGCCAGTACCTCCCACCCCATGGTAAACCACTAAGAGAAGATGAACAAAAAGAATAAGTTATTCATGAGGATCAACCCATTCTTGTTTAGAATAACTGCTTACACTAATAGAGCGCTTTACAGGTAATGGGGATCCCCTCCACCACCACCAATGTGCAGCACCACCTTGCTGATACAATGGCAGCCATAGTGCGCCAGAACGCTCCCCACACCAGCTCTCAGTGGGGAGAACAGAGTGATGAAGCCAGTTCAGAGATGGGGATTATTAAAAGTCTATGATTGGTAAAGGCCAGGACGCCAGGATAACACCCCTACTCTTCAAGAAACGCCCTGGGGTTTTTAACAACCACAGTCAGGACCTCGTTTTTACGTCTCATCTGAAGGATGGCACCTTTTTTACAGTATAGTGTCTCCGTCACTATACTGGGGCATTAGGACCCACACAGACTTCAGGGTGAGCGCCCCCTACTGACCTCACTAACACCTCTTCCAGCAATAACCTTAGTTTTTCCCAGGAGGTCTCTCATCCAGGTACTGGCCAGGCTCACACCTGCGGAGCTTCAGTAGGCTGCCAGTTGTGAGCTGCAGGGTGAGATGGCTGCTGGCCATCCTCTAAATAAGATGAGCAGCAGTTCTACATTTCAATCACTCAGTTGAATTTTTTGTCATTTTGACTTGACTAGACAAGTGCATGTCTAAAGTTCTCAAGCTTAAGGCTGTAAATGCTGAAGACATTGTTTGCAGGCAGCACTCCCATGTAATGATTACTAATTAATCTGACAGCTGTGTTCTTTTTTACACTGTATATAAAATTGTCAAAGATAATTAATGCAAGTTTGTAAGATCGAAAAAGGAATGTTTTCTTTCCATTTGTGCGTGTGAGAGGTGTTACAGATATACTTACGTGAACTGTAATACATCGGTTTGGAACATCACTTTTTGGGTCCTTTATTAGTGTCAGAATGACGCTTTGAGAATTAGTTTATGATTATGTGGACCCTAGACTTCGAGGGACTGCGAAAAATGCTTCTTTCAGAGTTTTCAGAACTGGAACTCGCAGTCAAAGATTGTGGGTACCCTTCAGGTGACTGGCATGTATATATACAGACAAAGGAACAAGTAATACTGTAGGTTTATTCCATGCTGAAAAGAGAAGAAAGAAAACACAACGTTTCAGCCATGGAGCCTTCTTCAGGTGTCACCTTGACCACCTCTGTGGTTGTCACCTTGACACCTGAAGAAGGCTCCATGGCCGAAATGCTGTGTTTTCTTTCTTCTCTTTTCAGCATGGAATAAACGTATTACTTGGTCCTTTGCAGCCTACGCAGCTCCCCACCTGAACTACATACAGACAATTTGTTTCAAATAAACATTACAGAACCACAACTGTAAACTTAATCTATTAATAATACATTGATGCAGTAAGTCTTTACACCAATTATATTTTAATGATATGCTTGCTTTACATAGTATATTCTTTCACCAGAATAGTTTTAATAAACTGAAGACCCAACTTCAGAGGAAAAAAAAAAAGTTGGACCGGGTCTTGACAGAAGGTGATAAACGTCTAAGAATGACCATGGCTGCCAAACACAGGGCTTATAGGAGTGTTGCAGGGTTATAAACCTGTCAAGAACTTTTCCATTTTTAAAAACCATGGAAAGAACATTAACCCATTATGAAAAATACTGCAGTTTTGTATTATATATTTCTAGTGGCACAGTTGTTAAAGTAAAGAAGAATGAGTGCAATACTATTCAAATAGTTCATGTCTGAAAGTAAAATGGTAAAACTTATGGACTACAAAATAACACTGTGCTGGTGAAAAACTGAATTTCAATATTCGATAGTACTGAATACAATTAAGCTGCTGAAATACATGTTGCCCCCAAAAACCATTTCCATTAGTTTCAAACACCATAAAACTATGTCTAAAAACATAATCAGATCCAAACATTTATTGTATAATCCAATATCCTATAATTTCTAAGAAATGGTTTCAAACATTTTTTGCAAAAGAGGACAAACACTAAGACAAATTCAAAACAATCTGCAGGTCATATAATTCAGTATCTTAAAATCAATTATCACAAAAACAGAACAATGCAAGAGCTTTAGTGATTAAAAAGCTTCAGTCAGTCAATGGGTTAATGACATCTCATTTCTTACGGCAAGGGTCTCAAAACTAGAAGACATCAGGCCCTCTGGAAACTGAGCAGAACTATGTTCTGTTTTACAGAGCTTTTGACAGTTTGCTTCGACAGCCAAGAGCATCACTCAGTTGCTGAAATTTCAAAAGGATAATACTGGGGAAAATCATGAATTATTTTCAGGGCTTCATTGTATAGCCCCATATCTGCAATAGAATCAGAAAAAAAGATATTAAACTTTCATTAAAAAACAGCTTTCTCCAAACAAATCACACATGGAATCGTTCTTGGTTCTGTGAAGCACAGTAAGTAGAGCTCATACTGTCAAAATGAACGGCATGTTTCTTTATCTGGATACGAGGGCTGGGAAGAGACAATAAGAGAAGGGAAGTTTGTCTGCAGCAGTGAGGCAACCTGCTAAGTTTTTCATTGTGCCTCGTTGCTCATTTCAATGCACAAAACGTCTCGCGGACTGTGTGCTGAAGTTACTATTACTACTGGTACAATCTGGAATGGCTCTTCAACTGCCCATTCCCAAGAACAACGTCGGTTCGTCCCGCAACACCTGGGCGGGAGCCCGGGCGCAACAGGGAACCAGCCGAGCGAGCTAAAGGAGACCCCCCCCAGCCCAGGCGGCTGAGGTCCCTGCTACACGCAGGGAGGGCGACGCCGTCACCGTGTCCGAACGAGCTCCGCTGCAAATGCGCCACAAGATCCGAGGCGGATGTGGCGGAGCAGACGTGCTTCTCACTCACCGAAGCTGTTCTTGTCCTCCCGGAGCGAGGTGTACGCGTTGGCCATTATGGTAGCTTTAGGTGTAACCCGGCCTATGACCTCTGCGACCCCACTCAGCTCCTCTTCTAGCTAAGAGGAACAAGCAAGAAGCCGGAGTTTAGCCAATACAGATGAGGTGTCCAGCGGTCCATCATAACAAAGCTCTTCATTCCTGGCGAGAGGTGCGACCACCTGCAAGCACTGGTGCATGGAAAAACGCCAGTCTTATGTCAGAAGTCACAATAACCTCAAATAACCTCTGCAATTCATACAGAACAAACATGTTTGTGAAATACACTAAACGAACGCCTTTGATTCTACTTAATAAAGCAATAAAAGTACAAGGCATTACTTCCATACTGACCCTCTGGAGTACAGTCTGAACTGGCCCTATCTAACAAATCCGGTACAATCTTACAGTCTTAAAGGGCACCTCTCGAATACAAGGAACGAGCAGACTTTTTTTTTGATGAGATTGATATCGGAGCGGTTTTAGAAACCTACGGGTTCGTGGAGCTCCACTGACACGGCCTTGCCTTCTCCGTCAGAAAGGGAAAAAGATTTCCCAGAGGGGTGAACCTGGGAAAGCAGAGATCGGATGAGACACGCGTGGCTGCAGGGGCTCTGTCCTGCTCTCAGCCACGACAGCGACAAGAGTCGCGGCACCTCGTGTTCGTCCACAAAGCAGGCACGGGCCGAGAGGTTACAATTCAAGGGTTAATTCGGGAAGAAAAAAAACATCTGTTCAGGGATTAACAGTAAAATAATACAATAGCTGAAATCACTGCGACGAGACTGATCGGAGCTCTCTTGATGCTTGATGTTTTGCTTCTATGGCCGTTGACTAGTTTTTCTGCACCCAGACGTCACCCATCTCTCTCTCAGGTGCAACTAAGCCATTTTGTTTTCAAAACAAACTTACATCTGCACCCATTTATAGAGCGGTGTATTTTACTGGGGGGTAACTTTAAATGAAGAACCTAATTGGACCACAGCAGTGTCTCACCTCGGATTTGAGCTCACAACTTTCTGGTTATGTGTCCATAGCGCCAAACCAACGCCAGCATTAGACGTAAATGACATTGCAAAGCCCTTCTAGATCGCTTGTAAAAAAAAAAAGAAGTTGTAGAACACACTGCATCCTAGAAAAATATTTTCACCATTTTCATTTCAGCATAAACATGAGCTCACAGTTTTGTTTTCCCGACACAACCTCAACAACCCGATTTCAGCCCTAAGGCCTGAGGTTATGTCTTTCGCTGACAGGGTAATTAACAATAATTACGTGATACAGTTTCTGAACAGACCCTTGCATTGTTAGAGAGATTACAAATCCACCCCGAGAACGGAGGGGGTAAATTTAACACTGTTCTACCAACTCCACATGCCTGGTAATATTATTGAACAAGCAACACTTGTTCCTACTTTCCTACCTAGCCAAGAAACATACAAACCAATCACGCACCTTTTCGACGCGTCCCACGAAACACACCGGCTTATTTACATACTGAGATAGCATACTGGCATTAATGCGAACTTTAGGACCTGCAAATATATCTGCCATGATCACAATTTAACAGCGGCAACAGCCAGCGCGGGAAATCTCTCATTTCCGCCAAGGAGCGATTCCCCGCCTGCGTCATTTTTCCCTACCCGATTTCGTGAGGACGACACGCCCTACTCAACCACGGAAGGAGGGTGTGTGTGTGTGTGTGGGCGTGGCTTCGGTGAAAGTCTGCTTGTGATTGGATACAATCCAATAGTAACCCGCGAGCCTGCGCGCCATTGGTTACGCCCCCTCCCATAGCGAGAGAGACCTGGAAGCCTTACCTAGCTGTGGCGATAGAGATAGACGAATTTAAACTAGTTCCAAATCACAGCCCTTGGTAAACTGAAAGTGAATGAAACAAAAAACCCTAGACCTTCAGGGAGAGTGATGCCTCCTGCGGTTTACGGGCCGTGTCGCTACACGAATTCGGGTATTGATGGTCCCCGCTTTGAGCCTGCGCAGTAGCGAATCCTAGAAAGCGCACATGTGCGGTGCTCTCCTGTTTACAAAGGACTAAGTGCGCATGTATTTGTATGGTGATCTCACTGGTTAGCTGGGATCTGGGGTGTTTTTTGAAAATGTATTTTAATTAGACTTAACACAGATATGCGTTTGGCGCTCAGATTGTAACCTGTCTTACTCGGAAATGGTGTTTCAAAATAGTGAACAGCAGACAAGGGAAACTGGTATCTTGTTCCAAATTTACAGTAGCATAACAGATTTTTGTAAATAATATATTTTTTTACACAGCACCCTGCCGGGGATATTATAATTGTGTTATGCAACAATTTCCCCCGCAAATTTACCAAACAGATGTCCGTTTTATGTGGAGTAGTTTTAATTGTGCACCAAGAAAGTTTATCAATTAGAAAACTGCAAGCTGGTGTTTAAGCTTCTAAGTAGTTTAACAGTGCGAATAAACTATGAGGAAACGAGACGAGTGCTTAAATATTTCAAAAGTTGGTCTATGCCGATTGTGTGTGAGGTGTGTTGAATATGTACTTTTGCCGTTCCTAAACCAGCAGATATCTTACGTCTGAGAGCAAGATAGCGGCGAGACAGCCAATGTGATTTATGTACGAACCCATTTTTCCAGATAACTTTATTGGCACTAGGATGATGCTCATTGATCCGTCCTAGAACAGCAGTGTCGGTGGGAAGATGACCTAAAAGCATTTGAAGCACAAACAGAAAGTAGCTTTGGTTCTGGAGTTCTGCTATTTTTCAATTCAGTCATATGGGCTTCATGGTAGGCTGCGCAGTTTCAGTGTAGTACTGCCACCTACTGTAGCGGAGTAGAAAGTGCACAGAGTAAACACCTGGTTTATCTTGATTTAATAAGCCGTTCACTCGTGTTCTCACGTTCATTCCAGCCTGAACTCTTAATTGGAAGAGTGACTGGAATCACGTATTCACTACCTGTCTTTACTCCTTAAAAACCTGGTAGACTACCCTCCAGGAAGACCAGGGTTGAATATTGCTGTATAAATTCTACAAAAACCAACACATTTCTTAGACACTTTTAATAAAAAAGTCTTTATAAGTTAAACAAAATATCTGTTAAGACTTGCTACATCTTTCTGATATAAGTGAACTTGCATGAATCATTTCTTTTCTGTGGGATGTCTCCACTGAAATGAAGTCTACAGATTCCGATTCCTGATCCACTCTGACTAAAAATTATTCACTCCCTTCTAATGATGTCCCACTTTGCTGAATTGGAAATTATGTTTATAGAACTTTATAAAAGCATGTGTTAATGGGCTGCTTCTCTGCTCAAACACTGGATAGCTTGTCAAGAGGAAATCCTGGTTCAGTTTGTTCGAGACCTAACACTTGGATGAAAATTCACCTTTCAGAAGAACAATGATTCAAAGGACAGGCTTAAGCTACACTGGTGTGTCTCAGTAAGAAGAGAGTAATTGCTCTTAAGTGGTTCAATCCTGACTTGAATCTGGTATAAAAACTGTGAGAAGACTTGAAAATAGCTGCTCATCAGTGATTCCCCTACCAACGTGTCAGTTTGAGCACGTTTGCAAAGAAGATCTGGCAAAAAATGCGCCATCCCACTTTGAAAAGGTAGTAAAGAGTTATTATGTTCAGCCTAGAAATTGTCCTGTGCATCCTTCTCCTAGCGCGGTTTAAATGAGCGCTGCTCGTTCAAGCTGGAAATTTGCTGATCTCCCCTAGAAGGGGGGCGCATTACTGTGACGTCACAAGAGGAAGCTGACAGCTGACTGTAAACAGCACGCACGTACGTAGCTTCAGTAACGGTTTAAAGTATAATATTTTAAACTAAAAAAAAAAACTATTATTATAACCCGAAACTGGCATTTATTTCTAACGTTAGATTAACCCATTTTATTTTGGCTCTGTCGGCGTTGACGCGTAAACAACAGCGCTGTAAGTACCATTGGTGTGGACATGAAGTGACGGCGCGTCAGCTGTTTCAGGAACCCGAGTTCGGCACCGATCTCCTCCCAGTGAAGAGCAATACCATGCCCTAATAAGGGTCTGAGCTAAGGAAACTCGTTAAAACAAAGGATTATGAACTGTTTGCGATGGTGTAAGAGGTGTCTTGGTGAACCCGTATTAATATGTGAACAGTTCTTTATATCCTGTTTCTACAATAGGCATTTTATTCTTGACGTTTCCGTCAGAACAGTACAGCTCCAAATGTTTTTTGTTACACTTGGTGTGTCGAGTGTCTTAATTGCGTCTAAACTGTGTGCGTTAGGCAATGGTATTGTATGTAATATGTTATGCCAGTGGTGCACTTTTGCAAAATACGTTTTTCTCCCATGCATATCATTTTGATTGTCCCTGAATGGAGAGGAATGGACAGATGATCTGAATGAGCTGATGTGGAGTACCTTAGCAGGAGGTTTGAACGGAAGAGTGATGCTCTGTTAATGTTAATGTCAAAAACTGCAAAGATGATGGGACTTGGCTGTCCAGGGAAAGGCTAGGCAGATCTTCCAGTGTGAAAAGATTGTCTTAGTTTGTGATATTGGGTTCCAGCCCTTGTTTTGAGGAAGTATAAGTCTCAGCAGCCACTTGCCAAAGTGTATGCATACTGTTTTTTTCCACACTGACTCTTTTACTATGGCCAAGAACTGCAGGACAGTTCTTTTTCTTAGTACATAAAACCTAGCTTACATTAACTACATGGACATACTGATCAGGACTGGTAACCCATTGCAATTGTATCACCGCTATGAATAGTTTGTTTAACAGATGCCCTAACTGAGGCGACATCACATTTGTACAAAGTTCACATTCCATGTGATGCGATAGATGTGGTAACATCAATGAAATAAAAATAATGAAAGGACATGCAACACAGCAGCTGTGCAAAGCTAAAACTAAGCCACAATGACGCCAAGTGTATACAGATTGAATAACTAAAAGGCAGTAATGGAACTGCCCTTTTGGTACAGTATATGCTATGTTTCTGATGAATAAGGGGAATGTGGAGGGGACATTATCTGTTAGAATATTAAGAACCCGTGTAATACTGTGTAAGAGTTGAAGGGTGTATTTGAGAGGTCATCGATGACAGGTGCTATTTTAACAGTGAGTCTTGAGCAGGAGATGAAAGTCTGGGGGGGGGGTTCTGCTGGCCAGAATGGAGTTACAGAAAGTGGCAGAAGAGGAGGAGTACAGAGCAGGAGAGGCTTACGGAGAGACAAGGGATGGAAGATGGGGTGGGAGAAGCGGTTTTAAATTAGAGATGTCATGAGAGAATTTTGTGATTGATTTCATGGCATTTAAACAACAAGAAACAGGTGCATGTTTTCAGGATCTTTTTTTTTTTCCCTTGTATTCCTTTTGTAGAATCAACAAAAAAATTCAATATCTCATCTGTGGGAGGCTTGAGCTCGGTAGCTCAGTGACCTTGAGTGGCTTTTTCCACTCATCACTCAAAAGAAGGGTTCCCTCCGTAACAAAAACTATTCAGGACTGTCTGCCTTATCATGCACAGGGGATTCATGTTATGTTGAAATGAAGATTTATTTCCTGGAATATAAAGATGAGTTTACAAAAAATAAATTGTGTAACTTTACTTTATTTGACAGAGACTCACATTTTCAGATCTTAGTGGTCACAGGCACCTAAATGTGTTGTCTGTGTACTTATAAAGTCCTGCAGTGTGGATCTTCTGTTCTGTTAAGATGGAGGGGCCCAATATTGGCTGCACCTTAATCAATAAGCAGTGGCTCTTACATTCAGATGCCAGGACCCAGCTGTTATACTGTAGTATGTTGTCTTACACTGGTGAAGAATGTTGTCTTTAGATGAGGTAGTCTTCTTAAATCAAAGTTGTCAGGATGTAGAAAATATTTTTAATGAAAACATTTGAAAAGTTTCCGCTAGAGTTGTGGTGTAGACAAGTGTCCCAATTAACTATACATGTGATGCTATCACATCTTTTCTTTATATATTGTACTTGGTCACTAATAGAGTGCATTTTCCTTTTGAGAAGTGCTCATTGTATTTTTTCAGTGGCGTTGGCCCAATAATTGTTTTTTTAATCTGTTATAAATATTTATCATAAAGCCATACGATTTTAGAATTATTTTGATGTGGTTTGTTTTACAGGCGTTAGGAATACACCAGACGCAGAAATGTTGGGTTTTTTTGGAATCCGTAAAGAATCCTCGAAGAAGCCAGTGTCTGAGAAGGAGTCCGATGGGTTTGTAATTGTAGGTAAGAGAATCTCTGTTGATAACGAGTCCTGCTCTGAATCCAGATAAATGAGGGCTCACACCATGTGCTATTAATAAATCATGGAACACATAACATGTCTTTCTGTTCATATGGTGTGCATATACATGAAATCAGAATATTAATTAAAGCATAGAAATGAATTATTAGGTCTTCATATATTGCTGAGATATCCTAAAGGGAGGTTGTTCACTTATATCCTTTGTGCAGGACGTCATGATTTTTGGACAGTGATGATTTATCCTATTTTGGACAATAAGGAATTCATTACTTACATATGTTAAGATAGTTTTCAGATAGTTTGTATTTGTCTGTTTTTTCTTTGATCACGTTTCTTGTAATGTATTTTTATTGTTTTTTTTGCATTTAAAATTTCTAGGCAGAATATCTGGTAATGGCATAGCATAGGGTATCTATAATTTTTAAAAATATTTATTCAGTTTTGGGCCGTGATGTCTTTTTCAGATAAAACCATTTTCAGCGTTAGAGCTTGTCATGCCCTTTATATGTTGAATCTGTCCAGACCAGGCTCAACATTACAGGTTAAAGTAGTACAAGAATAATTCTTGAGAAGAGTGAATACATTGTACAGCTGTGTGTGCAGTGTGCGGTGATCTGTGAAGTCTGTCATAAGCTGCAGAAAACAAGCCTGAGGGTTTTGTCCTGCTTTTATGTTGTAGTGTGTTTGTAGGGGGGCATTCTGAGAATCATTGATGGCTATCTTTGCTGCATTTGTGTGAGTTGTTTGTCACAAATCAGTGAGAAGGAAAAAACATCTTTTATGATTGTCTTACATATCAACACAGTTTGGAAGCTGTTGAGCAACAACCTGTTAAGTAGTCTTGTCACCATGTAACATTTACTGAAGCAAAACATATTTTTGTATAAGGAAGTGGAAAATGGAATGTGGATTGTCTGGAAGAAACAATGTACTGAAGTATAATATATATGAAGATTTACAAAGAAAACACAGCTCTACTGGGTAAACAACCGCTACATATGTAGAATCCAACCAAAAATGTGATTTTAAGATTTTCCTGTTGTACTGTTAATGAAATCATCTGACAATTGATCCCTCTCTAAAACGAGAATAAAAAGCTGTTGGAGGACAATATACGCAAATTCTTATAAATGTCTTAAAAGGGTTCTAAAAGGCACAAATCAGAATGGGAAAGTTATCACCAGCACGAGGGTCCATCCATATAAGACTTGCATCTACTATAAGTGATTTTAGCCAAGAATGCAACTTGATAAGTGGAAGGACAGATGGTCAGATATGGTTACTTGAGCAAATGCATTCAATTGAGAGGTGATCCTCTTACTGATCCAATAGACTTTCCTTGCTTCCAGGGTTAGGGCTGTGTAGTCTTGAAGGGAAACATAACATTCAACATTTAAAATAAATATAGTATCATGGAAATGCAAACTCACTATAGATTCTTGACTTGCAGTCTAACTCAGGGGAATCTTCAGAATGAATTAGTTTGTTATACTTTAAATAAACTAAAGGACCCTTTATCTGATGATAATGTACATTGCTCTTCCTGATATCTCCCTGCCTTGAGGGTAATTCTATTTTTGTATTTCTGAACCTTGTTTGTTAAAATAAGAGAAAAGAAGGTTTGTGAATAATCCAGTGAAAGTCAGTAGAGTGGAAATGCAATTGGCTGGCTGTTGTGTGCACATATTAAGGTCTTCTGTTCCACATTTGGTAATCCAGTCAGTGTAATCCCCTTGGGTAGTGTTTCTGAAGAAAAACAATCTGCAGATATCAGGATGAACACTAGATGGAGGGTTGGCTCTTGTATTTAGGCAGCCAACTGAGTCTTCTGATTTATATTGACTTGTGAAATGCTTTTGAATTTTCATGTATTTTACTTACTTGTGCATTTATTAATTCATTCAAGTGTTTTAGTTTAGATTTGATTTATATTCTTTTTAAAATTAATTCATTATTTCCAGTTATCTTTTGTTACACCCACCAGATCTGGAATAGCCGGTGGTGTGATTTTTATATCTCAGTTCGCAGCGATTAAACTATGTGACTGCACACGGGAGATTGCGGGAGGGCACGCAGACTCCTCCATCTCGCCCACAACTGAGCCACTAGTCTTTTAACACGTCACAGGCTGGACAGCTCTGTATGGAGGGCTCAGTGGTGATTGGAGGAGAGCCCCTCACTGCGTGCAGGAGGCTGCAGTGGTCACTGCGTCTCTGAGATCTGAGAGAATCCTGTCTGACTAATCCCAGCCTGACCTCGAAGGCGCTCGGCTAATTGTGCAGCACCACTTGAGAATCTCAGTTACGGTCAGCTAGTGACACGACTGAGACTCAAACCCGTGAGCGTAGAACACAGCCTGCACCCGGGCCCAATGCCTTTACTTTTCCAGCCACCCTGAAGGCCCCATGACTTCATATTTCTTGTCCAAGGAAGCTTAGAGGACAGACAAGAGGAAATGAATGTGCAGGATGTGGTCTTCCATCAATCTGTTTTTTAAACCACTTCAGGGTCTCAGGGGAGCTGGAGACTATCCTGGCAAGCAGTGGGTGCAGGGCAGGGTACACCCAGGACAGGACGACAGTCCATGGCAGGGCAAACACCGACACAAATAGACACACACTCACACCAGGGCCAGATTTCCCAGAAGCTAATTACCTTGCCAGTCCTTGGACTGTGGGAGGAAACCAAAGCTTTACTTGTTCTTTACAAATTGTATTTCCTCCTTACTGTTCAAAGTCGTCTTTTAAAACAGTCATTAAGAGCCATTACCATTGAACCTTTGTACAGAACTGAATACCTTACTATTTATTTCATGCTAAAACTTACTTTCCTTAGGGCGGTCTGTTGGCGTTTTGTAAATTTTGCATGTTTCAGATGAGACGTTGACTCAACATCTGGACTCATGGGTCATTAAAGATCTCATGGCACTGTTTGTATGAGCAGGTCTGTAAACCCCAGTGTCCTGGCTAAATTCCCCTGGGTTTGCATTGTCTGCTCTGCCGACAGTTCCCCCTTAATTCGATCGGTGAGGTCATTTCTGCCATCCCCACCTGACCTGCTGCATTGTGGATTGCCGTCACAGGTATCTGCCCGGTGCTATCCTTGTGGAAGTACTAGATACTATCATGTACTGTAAGTATTCTGAACACCTTGTTAACATGGTGTGGAATGCTATTGAGAATAGCATGTGTTCCAAATCTGAATCACAACATCAAAATATATTGAAGGAGGCCAGAACAGTTGCCTTAACTAATTCTCAAATGCACATGAAATTGATATACAGTAAGTTGTGATCTTTGTTTTGTGTTAATATTGTAACGCAACGGGGGCTCAGGCGGGTGCCCTTGCCGCATCTGGTCGGCCCCATCCCGACTGGAGGCTCGAACCCGGGACTTCCGCGTCTCTCTGCAGCGACCTAGCCCCGTGAGCTAAAGAGAGATCTCTCTTTAGCTCATGGGGCTAGGTCGCTGCAGAGAGACGCGGAAGCCCCGGGTTCGAGCCCCGGACGGTGCAGTTGCGTTACAATATATTGTCAGCTGGTAAGATTAAGTGCAACCCGTACTGTTCTGTTGGATCTGTGCTAATCATCCTACTGGTAGTAGGTGGTGACAAGATTTACATTTTTCCAATGCAAATAAAAATATTTATAGTTGCGGAAAAATAAAATATCAGAAATGCTGCACTATGCCCAACACGAGAACAAGGCAAGATGTATAACATTTGACTTGAATTTCAAATTGAGGCCTCTAGTGTCACAATCTAAATGTGTATGTCTTTGCTGAATCCACTGTGCCCAAAATGATCCAAATTAGAAATGAGAGTCATTGCATATTAACAGTAATATGCAAATGCAATGCAAAACATTGCAACCAAAAGAGATTACCATTCAGATTAAAAGCAGCTGTCCATGACATCACCATCTTGTTTTGATAGGAATCTCTTTTAGAAAATGTCAGCTGCAGATTTATATCCCAAACCGTTTTAAGTTTTCTGTTTATTTCATTCGAAATACAGTACGTTCAAGAATTAAGTTAAAATGTATCAGGCTATGATATTACATTGTTAAAGAGGAAAGGCAAATTGCATACACATTTAATTTACCTTGGGGTAACATGCACTTCAAAAATTGCCTCCACAGTAAGGATTTTTCTGATCATGCAGTATTTTCAATTTCAGAATTAGAGTATCAAAAAATGTTGAGAAAACCAAAAAAAGAGAGTCACAAACATTAAGACGGTGGATTGACATGAAAAGAGGAATTTCATAAGGTGATATATAAATGACTTGTTAGTCAGCATTTCAGTAATGATTATTGGAGAACTCAACAATGCAGGAAAAAGTTACTTTACATAGTTACAAATTCAGCTGTACTGAAGTAGAAGCAGTTGTAGCTACAGACTGTTGGTATATGAAGTATAAATTAAAAAAAAATACAGCAGTGAGCCCGTGTTGGCGAGATACAGATGATCCCCTTAACAAGCCAGGTTTATGTTAAATGTCATGGAAACCTGGGGACTCCTTAAACTGCTGGGCTTGAGTGACGGCAGGCTGGCCGTGTGGACGAGCTGTGGTGGTGAGGTGGTTAGAAGCCCTTGCTTGGTTCCAGGTCAGGTGGCCTGTCTGAGTGGAGCTGCCCTTCCGGTGGTGCTGGCAGGGTTTCATTGGGGTTTCACAACTGCGTCTTGCTCCCAGCGTCGACGGTCCTGGTTAAGGGACAGAAATGGTGGAATGGAGGATCGGAGGTGGAGTTGGTGAAGGGGCACGTGAGCAAAGCAGCAACCCTGAAGTCTGGTGCTGGTGCTGTAGTGTGCAGGTGATTGCCAGGAGTTATTGGACTGCTGTTGTGTGGGCTATTTTCTGTCTCCTTAATTTTCTGTGTGAACTCCGTGATGTGAAAAATAGCTTTTCTGTTCTTCTACTATCATTTCAGATGCTCAGATCTTCTTTCTTTTGAAGAGCAGTGTCTGTGTTTTTTTGTGTGTGAATTAACTGTTTTTCCTTCTTTATTTTTTACAGACAATACCACCAAACATGATAAAAAGTTATATTTTGGTATTTTGCGTCATTCAAAGTAGGTTTAAAAAATGGGTTTTCAGTTCTACATGTAGGGTTAACTGACAAGTAGTCTAGTCAGTTGAACTCAATAAAAAGTGTAGTATTTCATCATGTATTTTCCATTGTACCATCTTCTTGATAAAATTATAATTGGCTAAAGGTTAAATGTATGAGCTCTTTAATATCTTCCAAAGAGAGAATTGCATGAGAAAGTGAATTATTTTCTCCCTATGCTTGAGCAACATTTATGTTGTTTATATATTTGTTTAGCTATTTAACAAAGACAAGCTGTGGAGACCGAAGTGATATGTTCAGTGGTATCTTGGCAGAACCAGCAGCAACACAAACAATGCAATGAAACAGAAAGCATGTGCCACTGGCCTTAATTAGCTCTGGTGCTCAGAGTACTCTTGCTCTTTAAGGCCTTTCAGTTCTGTCTTCAGCACACATGCTCATGGATATGCAATTTAGCAGGGATGAGTGGTGTAAGCACTCCCATACAGGTGAGTGCAGTTTTAATCATCCACAGAGGCAAACTTTTCCCCCCCTTAAATGTTAAATCCACTTCAGCAGCTGTTCAAATATTTTTAAACCAGCCCTTGTCTTAGTCATTGAACACTTTTGTGTATCAGATGCGGTTTCTATGGAGAGTAGCCTAGCCAACCCTTTTGTGTGTGCAATACTAAGAGTTATTACACAAACACAAACGTGTGGTCAGAGTTCACCAAGGATGAATGCTCTGATACCACGGTTTGGATTATCTCCTGGTGTATGTATTGTATGCCCCAGTTCTATGATAGGTCATCCAGTTTAAATCAAGACCAAGCTCACATTTTCTTTCCATTTTCCCTTCTTTTTAAAAGGATAGATGCAGCTCTGCAGTGAGCTTCAAATAACTGCTGCTGTTTTTAAGAAGCAGTTGTGTTGCACTTATGGTTAGTGACCACAGCAGATGGTCCAGATCCCAGATTGTATTTCAACCATGTACCTTGAATTTGTCAAACATATACACACAAGTGAAATGTAATTAATAATATTCTTTTAGATGTAAAAAGGTAGGTTAGGCAAATTAATCTTAAATCTAATTTATTTCTGATGAGGGCGCTGGGAGAGATTGTTTTCTCCAGTCCTTCATTCTGTAGTAACCTGTGAATGTTAGTAATGTCTTGCGATTATTGGATACAGTATGCTTGTGCTGGAGTCAATATTATTATGACCAGTATCTAGTGAAATTTCATTTTCTATCAGCTTTATGAAAAGTTACAGTTATGAAGAGACTGATTGTCTTATCTAACACTTCAGGTTGTTAGTCATTTGATTATTCAGGAGCTTCATCAAGACATTTTTGAGCACACACCCAATGATTCGGCATATTTAAGAAATATCTGAACTCTTTGGAAGTCTACAGATTAAAACCTACAGTGCATTTAGAACATTTAGCCTTTTTTCCCCACATCCCAAATCTGGAGTCCTTAATCTGACCCTGTGCATCGTGCTCTCTAGCAACAAACATTTCTCATCTGTAGCTATTGGCACACAAGCGCTGTTTCCATTCCATCTGAATGTCTTGAAATAAAAGCTAAAAATGCCGGGGTCAAAATGTTATGCATGATGAAGATAAGCAGTGAGAGTTTTTTGCTTCTGATATGGGGTTGGATCGGCTGCACTAACCTGGGTGACTTTTATGCGCTGTTTGCAGCTGAAGAAGCTTTGGCAATTTCAAATGGTTATCACAGGGTACTTCTGCTTTAGAGCCAGCAGGACATGTTTTTCCAGTTCACAGTGTGTACCCCCTTGCGTCTCAGGTGTACACACACACGAGAAGTATAATGAAGTTAAGAAACCCGGGATTTCTTATGGAAGCTTAACCTGATTGTATGAACCTTGTAAAAATCTTTTTGAATAACTCAGTTTTCTTGTTGGAAGTTTTCCATAGTAGAAGGTGGACAGTTTCCATCTTAATGATTAATTCAGAACTGGCAGTTACGTTGGACACCTGGTCCTCAGTATATTTAGGATTGAGAAGTTCTTGGTAATCCTTTCAACGTGCTTTTATAAATCCAGCATAATGTATTATACCTGTTACAACTTTTAGGATCAGTAATCCTAAACTTTGCATATAGGACTTGTCAGCCAGTGTGTTTGGACACAAAGGCAGCTGAAAGTTTCACGACATCTTTATTTTCACATGGCTCCACATGGCTCAGAATTAGTGACATGGCTAATGTTCTGTGGCCTGTATCCACTTACACTAATCAGGATTATACAGGAGCCATCTGAGCTTTCGTACGTGAGACCTGCAGAGAAGTCAGTTCAACATTGCCTGAATTTGTTTTTCTGGACTAGGTGCATCACTCTGTGCCATATTAAGACTCACTGTCACTTTTCCTTTTTACGTTTTGTTATATTTCAGATCATTGATTATTTTAGGTTCTATATAATCAGTCTTACTCAGGTCCAAACAGGAGCTTTTTAAATAGGTTAAAAAATATGTGCAATATGTAGGATAGAAAACTGGAAATGACAGATCCTGCTCCAGTGGGTCCCCTTAAAGCATCACAATCAGGGACACTCTGTTCCAGTGCTAGTTTTGTTATTAAAAGTAGTGTTTATGCTGCTTAGGTTTCTGAGACGGTAGAAATTCTTTCTGGTTTAACTGATTAAAATACAGCCCCAATTAGAGTAGCCCCAGCCTTTAGTAGCCAGGTGAGAATTTGGAGAATTCAGAATGGTGAGCAGTTTTCTTTTTTACTTTACAATGAGGAGGCTTGATAGCGTTTGACTTATATTATTTTTGCTCCACACAAAATACCATAATAAAACATTGACATTGAAAGGGGGTTATTTTGTTTTAGCCCTTGTTGATGCCTGCTAATTGCTTTCACATTTTTTCAAGGGGTAGAGGATCTTCTCCATTTGAAGTGATGGCTGTAGATTGTCTTCTGGGCGTGCACCTGTGTGAATTAATTGCATAATTCAATTGCGTGAATTAGTGTTGAATCTGTAAATTTAACCACAGTGAGAGAGGTGCTTTTTGAAAGCAAGATGAAAGTTAAGGCATGCTCACGTTTTTAGAAGTAAGGACTTAACTAGCGAGCCTCAATACTTATAAAGCTGTTTTAATAGTTTTGAAAGGTGAAGATCAGTTTAAATTGTTTCCCCCTTGTAAATTGTATGTTAAATCTAATGCAAATCCGTAAATTAAAAGTAGCAGGCTATTGGAATATATAGTATCTCTGTCCTGGTACTAGCACTACTAGGTCCTTAGTTGACTGTATTTTAAAATAAGTCAGCAAAACAACATTGTAAATGCTACCATGTCAGACTTGTAGTTTATAAATAATATTTTAACAGTTCTGAATAAAAATCCAAACAAATCATTACTGAGTCAGAATGTTGACTAAACAATTTTTGGAAAGAATGACTTCCATGTTGTCTTTAAATGATAACAGATGGAAACACAGGAGTTGTTACAGTTATTATCTATGATAGTTTTGTGTGTGCACTCACTATGAATGTGTATTTTGATTCTTTGTTACCTTGATAGCCCTACAGTGCTTGCATTAAATACAGGATAGCAAATAACTGGTTTAGGCAAAGTCTTGGTGGTGCCATATGCCTTCCACTTCTTAATAATGCTCTTGACTGTGTTCCAAGGGATATTCAAAACCTTTGAATATTTATATCCATCTCCTGCTCTGCGCTTTTATCCTGGAGGCCTTTTCATTGCTCCTTGTTGTCGATAGTTGACTCTTTATTTTGAGATGATCTACCCAGCAGAGGAGACCTACAGGGACAGCTGGTTTTAACACCTCATTAAAATGCATTACTTTGGCAAGGGTGTGTTGTAGATTTACATGTACATTTGTACAAATGTGTGTGCTATTAAGTTCCTATTCTCTTAATGCTTTTAGATCACTGAATCCTGAAATGAAGTGCAATTATGTAGAATGAAGATACATACATAGAGCCCTTACAGACAGAAAGGTTATATATATATAATAATGCCCACCTTGCACCATGGTGGTGCTGACTACTGCCTTGAGAAACTCAAATATGTAGTATGGTACAAAAAGAAAACTGGTGTACACATTACAGAAAGCTGCATCATTTTAAATCTAGCTAGTATCATGGTGAACCGTGGTGAAAGGTGCTAACCTGCGATGACTGAACAGAGCTTTCAGCTGTCTTTCAGCAGACATTCATGGAATGTCTCAGAAACCAAAGTGCTTATGCTGGTCTAAATGGCTCAAGTGAAGGAACCGAGAGAAATTGTTTTTGCTGTTTGGAGAGGGCCAACGTCATGGGCTGAGTGATGTCACTCCCCAAAAAATAATGCCTTGTATTTTGGAAGCGAAAGCGGCTCCAACGCTGTATTTTGCGATGCAAACGCAGCACAGGCGAATGAATTTGGAGACGTGCTTGTGCTGTTTGCAGGGGGACCATCTTCCCGGAGCTGATAAAGCCAACATTCTGTGATAGAAACGATTGAATTAACACATATTAGCGACCACCAAGTAATATGAAAATATTCTGTCATTGTGGAAGGTAACATTTGGTTGGCCTTAGGAGAATTACTCACCTTTCTTGGCCAAAACAATCTTCCAAACCCAATCCTATTGAGAACAGTAGGACCAGTGCATTGTGGGATTCAATCCCAAGCACCTGTCCTCGTGTGAACCTCAGCTGAAGGTGAGGTAATCCTGTTCAGACTGTCCTTGCTGCTCACAGAGGCCCGGCAGGTACTCAGTGAAGTGTCCTAATGTGTTGACAAGTGAGTGTTGTTGGGTTTGTAACTGGACTGAAAACATTACAGTCTCAGTTTGTCTACAAAATGTGAGCCTTTGTATGTTAAATCTGCAAACTGTTTTAAAGGGGGTTATCAGATATTATTATAAATGTAATATTAGATATTGAAGCATCTGTTAAAAAAATGCAGTAATAAAGTAAGCATTTAAAACATTTAATGATGCCACTAAGGACACATTTAGTGCAGAATTCATTGTTGCACATTAGGTTGTTGTTTTGTATTGTTCATCATTGCTACACTTGCAAAGATCTCATTAGGTTTTTGATTTAATGTTATAATATGTTTTTGAGTTAGTAAATTTCAATGATCAAAGTTATTCTTCATTTAGATTGGATCAGGGCAAGTTTTAAAACCAGTCATTTACTACCAGATGTTTGAATTATGTTAGAGAGAAAGCTCTTTCAGCCTCTGATCATGGAACAAGCTGACAGCTATTTTGCAAAGGTTTTTGATTCAGGGACTGGTGGGGAGCATTTTTAAAGGTTTCTTCCACAGAACCTCATTCACACTGTAGAAAGATCTGAATCTTTGTTTGTGTTTTCTAAATGCTTTACATTTTTTGCAGGCAAGTTTACAGTATGTTTGTTGATACTTGTGATAGACATATAGCTAGAAATAATGGACTAGTCAAAACCAATATTTTAAACATATAATTTCAAAATGTAGGAAACATGTTATTATTGGTATAGGTGCAACCTTATAGCTGCTTTTAATTTCAATTTACTTAGTGTTATGCATGGTTTCACCCAGGGCTGTGCCTTTTTCATTCTGCTCAACATATGGAATTGCTAAATTTGTTTATTTTGATACATTTGTTTAATTTAAATTATCTTTCAGACTTCAAGCATGTTTTTTTTTATTCTGACTTTTCACTGACTTGCATTGTTAAATATGTCCAACTCAACATATGACAGGAAACACTAATGTATATAAAAGGCTTAACTTTTTTTCTGGACTGTTTCTCTGTGTGCTGTAGAAATGTGATCTTCTGAAAGTCCTATCCATATCGGTCAGGCATCTGCTTTTTATGTAGTAGTCTCACCGGCGATACTAGATAGAAACCACTTGGTGTTATATAGACATACAGTATAATAATATATAATAAGTACCCTTCATTTCTGTCTAAAAACTATCATGCCTAACACTCTTCAATTCATTGAGTCTCTTCATTGAGTTTGTAATACAGAGGCTTCAAGCATAATTATAGGCCATTACTAACACGAGAGGCCTGTTGTTATTTGATATGTTGTTTGTAACATATCAGCATGTACACGTTGCATAACATGTACACGACATAATAACAACGTGTTGTTATTTGAGTTCACACGTGCAAAAGAAATCTCATGGGGCTTCTTCAAATGTATGTTGTTCCCTCCTGAATATCTGTGATTAAGTCGACGCTTCTTGATTTTTTTTTTAAGGTGTCAACCTTATGGTATTAGGATTTAAATCCATCAGCTCTTGAAGCACATGTAGTTATTATGAAAAGTGTTCAAAGATGATCAATGTCCATAACTGGCCAAACCTCTCTTAAGAATGAGGAAAACGTGTAATTATTTTTAATTGAAGCTGAAACACAACACAGTGCTGCGTCGACATCTTCTCCTGTTTCCTTATATTAATATAAAACTACCATTTGTTGACATATTTATTCCCAGTACATTCAATAAAATGCATCTATATTGGTTCCTGAATTCTTTCAACAAAGGAAAAGAAAAACTGAATTTGTTGTGAAACTGTTTTTTTTTTATTGCCCGTGCAAGAAATTAAATTAATTAGAACCACCAATTCGCATGAAGAATGAACATATCTCTTTTATTTGCAGTCAGTTGGTGGTGAACGTGCTTGGTGAGATATCTAGGCCGATTTACAGTCAGTGCTTTCCTTTCATGCGTGAATGGCAGGCTGCATGGGCACTGAAAGCAACAGCTGTTTTGCTTTCAGGCCCTCGAAATTGTCCCCAATAATAAAGAAGTTCAGCTGCCTGCATACTACAGATCCTGAAAGTGAAAGGCCTTCTGTTTTCTTCCTCTGCCAAGTGTACTGGAGATTTAATTCTAAAGGTTGCAGTGTTGGTTTGGGGGGGATATTATTTGAGTTCTAAGTCTATCTTTTCCTTTACGATTATTTTATAGGAAACTCCTCTACAATTCAAATTAGCTGCACCACAGTGGGCCATCCTGATACAAACTCAATAAGATATGTCATGGGTCATTCAGAAAAGTTTTTTTAAGGGAGCTGTTGTATGCTGGCTGTAGAAATACAATTTTCAATGTCATGTTTTGTGGTTTGGATTTGAATGTCCCATAAGATGCCAATAATATTGTGTGTTTTGTGCTGGTATTTGAGACTTTTGTGGTTGAATACCAGAAAGTTTATTAGCTTATATTTTTCAAAGTAAGGTTTAATGCAACTGTGATCTTCCAGTGACAGGCATAGCTGACACATCTCTATTGGCATTATAACATGTGTGCTTAGGTTTCTGAGAAAAGTCATGTTTTTACTGAAACAGTTGAGTCAAAAGCAGTACATATTATTTTGATTTATTTTTACTTAAGATGATTAATGGGTTGCATTTCAGAAGATGATTCCTTAAATGTTGGATGAACAAACTTCTCCATAAATAACAAAAGGCTGTGGGAGAAACATGTGGATTGTTGTTTTTGTTTGCTGTTTTACTGGTAATTCTGGGAATACTTATGGCTAAAAATCCCATGAATTAAAATCCCATGCTGGGGTGTCCAGACTGGCATACAGATTTGTGCTTTGCAGCACATGTTTCTACAAACAGTGCATCATCTGGTTTGAGCTTTTGTGTTTTATGTCACCTTATGTAATGCATGGATTAGTCTTTCACTATAACTGTGCTGCTCAACTTTTCTAGAGCTCAAGTTTTTTTTTTGCCAAAGATGTATTTAAATACTTTTTTTTCTGAGTGGTTGATTGTATCAGTGCATATAAACAATGTCTGCAATATCTTTAATTATTCTGACATTTCCAACAAAAAGATGACCCAGGAAGAGGTGTAGTGAATGGTCTGCTGTTACCCTCTAAGACTTGTCCTAAGAGCGCTTAGTAGGGATCAGTTCAGGAGATCCTGCTGGAATGCTGTCCTTCCGATGGCTTCTTGTCTAAGGGGCAGTTGTGATCACTGCAGATTATACTGTAAATGGGCTGAGTGCAGCATCAGACAGTCTCACAGCTGGATGACAGGCGTGATTTCTGTTATGAACATCCAGAGCCCCAGAGTTGAACCCACGCCTGAACCCCCCGATCACGGAGCTTAGCCTGAGCCCAGGTATAGTACATGCCTTTACTGGTTACTAGGCTAGGTTTAATGTTAATTCCAACCACCTGGCAGTCTCTAACCCAAACCTTATAGTTTTTCTAAATTTAGGGTATTAGTCAAAATGTTATTCCAGTTAATTTTAACAGCAACCAGGCATGGCTTTGGGATGAACTTGATCATCATTCCTGACTGCAGCCCAGTTGTAACTCTCTACATAGCTTCCCCTTCTGAATCTCGGCCCTGACCTCTTTAGTGATACAGCAGTTCCAGCCTCATGGAGGCAAGAATGCCCTGTCTGGTGAATTCGTGATCCTTCATTCCCAGGCGGTATGTGATTCTAAAGCTATATTGTGGCTGATCCTCCTTAATGTCCACCGAGTTCTACTGGGTGTGTATCAGAAGCCACACTCACTAAAGCATCTCCAGACATTAGCTTTCCTGTCTGTAAAATCGAGCTGGGGGTTGGATTTGTCATTTGCCTTTCATTCAGTGCTGCTTCATGTGTCCAACTCTGCATGTCAAATGTACATGAATCATGTCCCTTCTGGACAGTGCGACAGAGACACCTGTGAACCGTCTTTGCAGATATTGTCACCCTTCATTATGACATTTCTAAAGTTATTTCCTAACTGGCAAGTATTCACAAAAGGTAGCTGACGTGACTTGCCTAAATATGGCAATCTTCCAGAGGGGTTGTGACTGTTGTGTGCCCCTCTGTTGTGCTGTGGAGAGAGATAGCAGCCCATCCTGAGGCAGCAGGACTCTTCAGGGTGTCCTTATCCATGAAGAAGCTCAGCTCTTGCAACAGCATGCTGTGTCTGATTAGTGGGTATTACAGGCGTTGTCCAAATGTCATTGTTGTCATGTGGCAGATGTGTGATAGCGATCCAGAGAAATGGACTTGCTCATGACTTTGAATTTTCAAAACGTTTTTTTTTGGAGTGGGGGTCTTTCTTTCAATATTAGTGTCTACAGTAATGAACAATTCACAACAATTTGTCTTAATGTGTTGTGTGTGATTTCACACAGGTTAAACTGCGTATGAGTGTGCCTGACATTGAGTATAAGAAATATAGTGCAGTATAAAACCCAGATATATTTTTAAGATCAAGGAATGGCATGAATTGGGAAGACTGAAGTCCAGAAAATAAAAAAAGGTGAAATAAATTTCAGAGAAAAAACTGTTTATCACAGCAGCATCTGCCCTTAATTAGGTAACCTAAAAAATTCCCTGGTCAAGCACATATGGTGAGTTGATATATTGTGTACAGGAAAGAAATGTTAATGTTTTGTATTCTGTCTAGCAACTGCTAGGGTTGTGTTACAAAGTTCCTGAGAGGCCTAATACTGTCTAATCCACTAATGTTATCAGAAAACCGCACATTAATCACAGTTAATCCACATTATTGACTCGTGGGCCCTAAAAAATGATTTAGTGCTTAAGCTTGTTGTGAACTTGTGGTAACTCTGGTAAAATATAAAAAGAGAGAGGACTGCAATTCGATGATCAGGAGATTAGCTGTTCTTTCTGGGTTTCCGAATTCAGGTTATTGAAAAACATTTTTTTTTTAAAAACTAGGCTTGGCAATTTTTTTTTTTTACACCCACCCAATTTTGGGAATCGCCAAACTCACCGTTTTTTTTAAATATCAACTATAATACCCGAGTCCATCATGGGGGGAGGGTACGAGGACAGCTGAGAAACCCCTGATAGACTTATTCCCACCCTGCCCTGCTTTGAAATTCCAATTTAAGGTTAATGTGTGCACAGGCAGGCAACTTTACTGGATGTGCCGCTCAGAGGCCTCCATTTCTTAAGATTCCAGGTTTTTAAGCTCTTCTAAATCAAGTTTTTATTGTTTTTTTTCTTATAACATTTCACATGATGAATATAGGTCAGCTGTCAGTTTTCACACTTGTCTGTGCGCCGCGGTTATGCACTGTGATAGGGACGATAAGGTTGTTATAACTTAAAACAGATCGTCCAGGATTGTTTTGAAACATTTCAGTCTTGCAAATAAAAATGTAAACAGATGTAAATGTTTATAAAGTGAGAAAATGCGATGCAATTCAACGTATGCCCTGTAATTGTCATGAATAACTACATTGCATTTCTATTTATGTGTTAAAGTTTGTTTTCAATTTGCCTGATTGTTTTTTGCTTTGTAGGGGAGACTGTGGAAGAACAGAAGCAGAAAACCCAAAGCAAGAATACTGTTCCAGAAGGAGTAAAAGTTTTTGTAGAGCCTTCATGGGTATGATTTGTCTTTAATTAATGCCTCCTATTAGCTGTATAATAGGAATATGATATTCAACAAAAAAGATAAACTGAATTTTAAATACAGAATGACAAAATACAGTTATTTTTTAGGTTGAATAGGAAGTACCTGCATTTGCATGCTGAGTTTGACTTCTTTTTAGTGCTGATAATCATTTAAGTGCATGAGCTTAAATAGGTGTGAAGCCTATGGATGAGACACTTGAAGTGATGAATTGTATTAATGATAAAGATTTAAGGGTAGCACGGTGGCACAGTGCGTAGCATTGAGCCTCGTAGTGTTGGGGAGCTGGGATCAATTTCAGACTCTCTAGATGAGAGTCAGAATAGTCAAATACTGAACCTTCCTGTTCATTCTTCTACTGTAATGCCCCAAGCTCTGGAACTCTCTGCCTAAGGATATCAGAGAGTCACCTTCTCTAAACTTGCCTTTACTTTACTGGTTCCATTCTTCACCCCTCTGCTTTTCCTCGTACCACCATCCATGGTCTCCTCTCTATATTGTAATTGTGTTTTATCTTGTGTTTTCTTTTTATTGTTGTTCTCATACTGTAAAGCGCTTTGAGAAGCCACGTTTAAAGGTGCTATATGAAATAAAGTTTATTATTATTATTATTATTATTATTCTTCCAGAACAGGACCTTCAAACACCCATCTGCTCAACTATACAACTGAATTACCAATTAGGCGAACAGATAGGTGGGAGCAGCCAATGGAACATATTGTTAGTGTGTAGCTGACGCAAGCAGTAGAGAAAGGAATTTGAAGGAGACGGTATCTCTGTGCTTGCAGAACTGACTGACATGCGTCTCAGTGCACAGGTGTCACCGACTATATCCTCTGCATCACCACTCCTGGTGATGACCAGTTAACTGTTCACTTTAAGGAGGGTATTCTGCCCATTTACGTCATGTGGTTTTTATTAGTTTATTGAGCCAAAGGTCTCGTCCAACTACATCTTGAAAGCAGCCAGGATATCACGCATTGTGTCACTATTTTCTTATAACAAAATAGAAAAATTTTAAATGTGTTTACTTCATGTTGTCCAAATAACTAGACTGAAAGATGTCCGAATCAGAATTCTGGCACATTTTATTTTTCGAATTACAGTTATAATGAAAATGCAGACTGGGTCAGGTTTTTGTCAAGAAACTTGTCTGAGTAGGTATTTGATATAGTCTAAACCCAAAACTCAAGTTCAGAGCATGAGGAGTGAATTTAAAGGTGGGTTACATTGTACTGCTTTTCTGTTTAAGAAAATGAATGCTAAAATGTTTGCTTCTCCTTGGAAGAAACTGTAGACTCACTAGAGTTTCACATCTACCCATTTCCTAACTTTTATTGAATGCAGGGTCACATAGGAGCCAGAGCCTGTCCCAGCAAGCAATGGGCACAAGGCCGGATACACCCTGGATGGGACACCAGTCCATCGCAGGGCACACACAGACACAGAAACACACTCCAGGATCAGTTCTCCCAAAAGCCCATTAACCTAGCAGTATGTCTTTGGAATGTAGGAGGAAACACACGTGAACAAAGGGAGAACATACAAACTTCATAACATACAGATAGATTATTTATGGTTTTGCATTGTGCCCTTTTTTCAGTATGATTTTAAAGTGTTTTGAGTAAGAGGGCCAAATTCATTAATATATTAATATGAAACATTTTTTAATATTAGCTATTTTTATAGATTTAATTAAAAAAGTGACATAGTAATTCTTATTTTATGGATCAGAATGAATACTTGTTGAGAATGGTCTACGTGCTGTTTTCTTTAGTGCAATATTGACGGAATCAATTTGATTTTTCTTTTATTAAATCATGTGGTTAGAACAGGAATCTCCAGAATCAAATGGCTTTTAAATTGTAAAATATTGCCGTGGCAGTTGTACGTTTTTTCCATTAAGATGTTTGAAATTATTCTTCGAGCAAAATGGTGCTTCAAGGCAGTCCTGTTTTCAATCTAATAATGCAATAGTTCAGATGAAATTTAGTATCGCTTTTTCGCTTACGAATTCCAGGGGTAAAATAAAAAACAAGGGTTCTGCAACTATCTTTGCATTCACAAGCACAGTGTCAGGAGCTATAATATAACAGGTTGAAAAACAATACATTTAATTCCTATTAAGTGAAGTAAAGGGGAATAAGCACTGGATTATAATGTTGATTATAATAATCCAGCAGAGATTTTAGAAAGGCTATGCTTTAATTAAGGTTTCATATCCCTTTCCATAAGGTTAACTTAATATTATCCTGAGTGGGGCCAAACAAGCACATAAAAATCAGAAATGAGAAATATACATTTGTTCTTACAGATCCTGCAGATGAGATTCTTATGTGTTTTTATTTCATTCCTTAAGTGTTTAGAGACATGATTACTGATTCATTCTCCTGTTTTGTGTGATGTAGTGTTTGCTGTTCAAAAATAATCTGAAGACGCAATATGAGGAATTCGGATGGTAGTGAAAAGCTCGACTCTGACTTCAGACTATCTTACTGATGAGTCTCAGGTTGACTTATACTTATGAATCTGTGGCACTGCCATGTATTATAAACAGTACTACTCCATACATTACACCAGAGGATATATTTTCTGGTATTAAAAAAACACCCTTTTCACCAAGTGTTTAAAATAAGTAAAGCAGTAGAAAGACCAGCCCCTTTACCAATTTACCAATTACCATTTTTAATTAATATAAAGATTTGATTGTATCCGCTAATGGTTTCTGACAAAAGTTGACCTGCTTGGCATGTTTGTCTTTTTCCTCTATGTATTTTCTGTGATTTTCTATCCTTCTGAAAAAGGGATACCGAACACAGATACCTTAGTGGCATTTTTGATTGGAATTTTAAGAAAGGTGAGAAAACGGTTTCCAGTTAAAAAGCTGGTTCCTGAATATTTTACAAATTAATCCTGTAAGCAAAATGTTTGTGTTTCTGTTGTGAATTGGCTTCATTTCTGTATGTAGCATTATGCAATACACTTTTGATGCGTCTTGCACTGTTAAACATGTGGTTCTTGACACGCAATGCTGCGCAGGTGTTCAAAACAGAAGCAAACGGTCACAACTGTAACAAAATAGTTGACTTTAAGTGCAGAAATTCACCTTGTGTTTGAATGTGCTGTCTCTGAAAATACAGTAAAAGTACTTGTAGGGGTGTGTTCACAATAACTCAAAATATATCTTTTTATTTGTGGAAAATCTTAAAATGTAAATGTGACATTTTACAAATTAATATCTCACTCGTGAAAATGGCAAGAGTTTGTCAACTGCAGTAAATTAAATGCCATTCACAATATAATTTATCCTCTTTTTCAAAAAACGAATGTAAAAAATAACTAGACATTGGAAGTGTTAAAGATACTTGCTAATACCAGCTGAACGTATTTTGGTTACTTACGTTCCTTATTCTGAAAGGATAAGATTGATAGTTTTAGGTTTTAACTTTACAAAAAAATTATTGAATAATTTTAAACTTTATCTTGGGCTTATTTTATTAATAGCCGGATCCTAGAACATAGTCTATAATTGCATAAAAACTGACATGCCACTGAAGAGAAAAACAAGTAATTGAGAATCTAAAATAGCATATAATCCAAAAGCTTATAATTAAAATGACATCTCCCTACGTAAACTATTGTGTATTACCCATGGCAACATGTAGGGAAGGTTTAGAATAATGATTTTCTTGCAGTTGTTGAAAACATATCATTTTAATGCTTTATGTACATTATGTATACAACTACATACATTTTAAAAGGCCCAAAGTAGTTTAATGTAAGACCTTTATCTGTGTTGGTGCACCCTTCCAGTTAAATCCCATAAATAAATCATCTGTAGGAGCCATTGATTTGTTGTGTGTGTATAATATAAGGAGGGCTCTGTACATCCCTGAGATGTGCTCATTAGGTATAAATAATGCAGGGCTAAACTTGATAGCTTTGGAGGTCATTTCACAGTTGCCTCCTGACCTTTGTTTAATAGCTGTTTTTGGAAATCACAACTAATTCACAGTCAACCCTACTGTAGGGAGCCCAGTTGTAACAGTAGAAAAGAGCAAATAAGGGTTATTTTATTTGTGCTTTCAAGTATAAGTGGTACCCTGGAAAGGTCAGGTGTTAATAACTGGTTGTCTCAAGATGCCATTTTTTAAAGAAATGGAGTGTGTATTATTGTAAGGCTTGTTTTTGTTTCTTGGCTCTCTTCCATGCTGTATTGCACCTGTCTTAAAGGGCCAGCAACAGTATTTATTATGAGTACAGAAATGAGTGTAGTATCTGTTTTGGTGCTGATGTTTACCCCACATGTCTCATAGTCTTTTTTTAAAACAATGGCATTTGATGTTTACATCCCCAGACACTATAGGCTAAGAAGGCTAAGGGAATTGTGACCCTACCTTTCTTCTTGTTCTCTTGTTGCACGTGACAAGTGAAATGTGAGTTGGGCCAGTGAAATAACACACTGTGTTTTCTGCCTTACCCAAGCAATCATATCTAGAGAAAGCCTGTACCCTGTTCAATATTCGTGCAGTTAGGCAACAGGATTTTTTTAGTATTAAGAAAAAGCTTTATAAGGTGTAACTGCATGTCTGAAAATGACTAAATAATCTTTCTAATGAAAAGCTAATATTTAATCTGAAATTTTCATTATTTGTATAATGAAATTTCATATGGCATCAATAAAATGGATGGAAGTGTTTTTCTGCACACATTGAAGAGGTTTATAAACAAGAATGACATATAACTATCATTTCTAATAAGAGAATTGCGGTTCTAGAGCAATACTGTTAGATTTTGCAAATCTTTTGCAAATACTTAGAGTAAGTTCTATTTATGAGACTGAGATGCTTAAAAAATGACAATATTTAAATTGTTTTTAAAAACAAATATTGAGTAAAGGAGATTGATTTTTTTTTTCAGAAACAAGCAATTGTACAGTATTGCAGACAGTAGAGTTTTCCTTAGGATTTCTCTCACATAGTGCTGGTAGACCAGTAAGCGGTGCTATTCCCTGTAGACCTCAATTTCTAAACCAATACTGCTGTACAGTGACAGGGGACATTGTGCTATAAGAGGTACTGTCCTTCGGATTAGACATTAAACCAGAATGTTTCATAAATCATGATCTACTGACCATGAAGCCCTGGCAAGTCAGCACTTCAAAAATAAGGCCTTATCAGGTGCACAAGCTAATGGAAGTTTCAAGGCAAGATTGCACAACTGGAAAAGAACATGCATTCATCAAGTTCATCAACAAGAAAGGGGGAGGGGGGTAATAGTTTAAAAATGAATTCCTTTTTATTTCATGACAGCCATATACTAATTACTACTACTTTTAATTTATTTGACTCATGCTTTCGTTTAAAACAACGTACATTTGCACCCCGTAAACTGTCCAGCTAGGTCTTTTAACAGGGGGGTTATTCTGGCCAAACTGCCACACTCACAGGTCAGGCAGCAGTGTCTCATCTTTGATTTGAACCCACAACCAGCTAAGGGTCCAGACATCCTAACCACTGCTCCACGCTACCGTCAACAGCAGATGAAATACCATCCAGCTAACCTGTGTCTGCAGATATGGTCACTTAGAAGTTGTTGCACGCAAAATTCTGTTGATTTATGTATTCTGTTAGTGAAAGCTCCGATAGCCCCATACACTGTAGCTTCGTAATAAATGGGCTGAGATGTTTGCGTTATGAATTTTATTTTTGTATTACAGCCAAGGCTGTTACACGGATGCTGTACTGCCGCACATACGGTGTGAGTGCTGGAACTCACTGGGGTGTGCAGATTGATGAGGGGCTCTGCCGGTGTAAGGAGAGGGTGGTGAAGAGACATTTTGTCAGAATATATCACAGTGCGTAGAAACAGTCATGCTACACTGAGGAATAAAGCTGACAGCCGCAGTGCAGCTGTTCAATAACTCAATCATTAGCCTTGATGACTCTTGGCTATTTCAGATAACGAGTAATTAGTTATATATTTTCCAATTGGTGATTTCATGCATCAATGACCGAGCGTTACTACGCACAACTATATTTTTAAACAATTTGCAATTAAATCAGGTATTTCTAGCATGTAGTACTATCTTTGTAATACTTACCTTTTGTATTTTAGGCAATACGTGTGTGTGGAGTGGTATAATTGTATTTCATGTAACTTCAGTACAAATTTGTGTAACAGAGACTATGCAAAAATATTTGTAGATTTCCTTATTTTCATAAATAGAAGTAATAAAATCAAAAGTTGTCTGGTTTGTGTTTCATAGTACATTCAGAAGAGGTCATTGGGCTTTGAGAGTTTTAGAGTTCTTTTTAATAATTCAAGTCCAAAGCCTTTTTAAGTTTGTACTGATTTCTACAGATGGCGATTCTACTGGAACGACGGAACTGAAGTGCCTTACTCAAGATACATCACTGCTCAAGCTCAGATTTGGTTTCCAACACTCCGGGTCTTATTGCATTTACAGGAAGTAAGAGAATACTCACGGATTAAAAAAATCCATGGAGCTGTGCTTTCACAAGTGCCCACTTCAGAATGGCTGGAAATGAGAGGCTGCCATACGGCCCATCCTGGTGCTTAGTAGTTTAGCGTCTAAGGGAATCTAATGTTAGAGTAGGACGGTGCTGCAGCATTTAGCATTGCTGCCTTGCAGTGCTGGGGCCTATGGTTCAATTCCGGACCTGGGGCGCTATCTGAGTTGACATGTTCTCCCTGCTTTCACCAGGTACTCTGGTTTCCTCCTATAGTCCAAAGGCAGACTAGTAGATTCACTGGGCTCTGCGAAAACTGGCCCTGGTGCGAGTGTGTGCGTGTTGTGTGTGTGCCCTGTGATGTACTGATGTCCCATCCAGAGTGTATTGCACCTTGCCCATGGTTCTTGCTGGGCTGCTCCCCCGTGACCCTGTGTTGCTTAAAGCAGGTAGAAAATAGATGGAATCTAAAGTATCATCCATCTGCTTTTTTGAAGGATCCCAGATATTTGGCCTCAACCACCTGGGTGTTACATCTACCCTCTCCTTGTATAAAGAAGTGTTTCCTATTTTCAGTCCTAAATGAATTTCTTTCTAGTTTCCATTTGTGTCCCTATGTCCTTGTTTCACTACTGAGCGTGAAACAGTTCCCTGGTTTGACCCTAGCGATGCCTCTTAGGATTTTAAACACTTGAATCAAATCTCCGCTCACTCTCATTTGTTCAGCTCTGAAAGACGATTTATCTCTTCTAACCCGCCTATATGTGAGAGAACTGAGACCAGGAATAATTTTTGTTGCTCCTCTTTGAACGTATTCAGGCTGTGACAGAACAAGTAGGCCTACAGGTTAATTACTTGCAAAACAGTAGAAAGGTGAGGTGAAACACAATGCTTCTGCTTTGAACCTCCTTGCGGTGGGTGAGGAAGGAGGGAGAGAACAGGAATATGAGGTTAAGAGAAGAAAAAGAAGAATAATGAGAGAATTGATGGAGGTGAGCAAGTCAGTCCGGAGATACGGAAATCTGGGAGATGAACTACAGGAAAGGTGTGGAAGAGTAAAAGTCCAAAAATGAATGGAGAGCTTTAGAAAGACAGACATAAACTAACCGTTGAACACTGGGAGAAGGTATGTCCCGTTTTAAGGATAATTTGTTTTAGTTTTTTCTGGAGTAGGAGTTTTTGAATCCCTGTGAAGGGACAAACAGAAGGGCCAGTGTAATCATGGCCAGTAGAGACGCAACAGTGATATATTGGCTTGGAGAGACTTTTGGTTCCCGCCACTGTGATATCTTCCTTGTAATGGTCAGCCAGCGTTTAATCACAGGGCACCCTGTGCAAAACGTAGAATAAATGAGATGGCTAGACTCACATGATACCCTTCAGGTGATCTCAAAATGTGTATGTGGGGCCCCTGAATATACAGTATACTGTATTTACAGATGGTGCAGTTTCTGCTGTGAGACAAATTGCGTGGCGTAGATGGGGACTGTGGGTAGTTAAGGGGGCTGTGGACATCTGTGTGGATTAGGTGATGGAAGTGGCAAGAGAAGATTGGTGGCTCTGAAAACAAGGTTCCAGATGAGTGGCCCTCCTGTAAAATGGAGGGTTTGTTTGACCTTGGGAATATAAAGGGCGTTGTGGTGGAAAAGAAGGACAAGTGAGATGTGGTTTTCCGTGTGGGAATTCCTCATGGGGTTGATTGCCTTGGGTTGTCCGCGTTCCCACTCCCCTCCCACATTTCCCCTGGATTTGGTCTCCCAACAAGTTCAGATCTTTGCCCCCTCTTTTTACCCCTCCATATTTAGTCTTATGGGGACAGCGTAGTGTGTAGTGGCTTAGTCTCAGGATTCACAACCGGCTGGTTGTGGGGTTTGAATCCTCGTTGCAGACAGTGCTGCTGTACCTTGAGTGAGGTACTTAAACCCCAGTTGCTCCAGTCCAGCCAGCTGGATGAATGGGTACTAGAGTTTGCTGGGTGCAGGTTCTGCTGTGGACTGGAGCCTCGTCTGGAGAGGAGGTGGAAACCAGGAAAATCTCTGGACCGATGAGCCATTGTGTGTGGCCCCAATGGAAATACCTCTCCCTGTATCCATTCTCACATTATCTTTTTTTCTGTCTTTTTTTACCTTCATAGTTTCATCTTCTCTCATTTCACTTATTTCTCCTCAACTTCTGAAGAGGTTCCAGTGCTGAAATGTTTTTTTTTTAATTCTACTTTTCAGCATGGAATTAAGTTTTACTTGTCCTCTGTAGCTTGCACGTTAACACCCCCCTGTAATAGGGATTAGATATCAGCATTTGCTTTACAGCTCTGCATAATGGATATTGAAATTTGTGTTTTAAACACTTAGTTCACATATGTATATGCCTGTTGTATCTACACACCTTATATTTCACCTCAGTTGTAAGTAATGGGACCACATCAGCTTACTCTTCATCAATGTGTGTGTGTCGGATATTTAAGAGCTATTGGGGTGAATTCCACGTGCTGTTATTTTAACTCGGAATTGCATTTTTTTCGCTCCGAATTACATGGCGTTCTTTTTTCTGTCGTCTTTTTAGAAATCCTCCACAGCTCCAGCCCCGCCTGTCGACAGTGCTCAGCTCGCACCGGTGACGAATCAAAGTGTGGAGAGTCCCCCGATGATGCCAGAGCTCCTGGGAGACGTGCCTTTCACCTTGGCTCCCCATCTTCTTGCCCTGCAGACGGGCTTCGCTGATCTTCCAGATGCGCTCTTGTCTCGGGACTTCAATGATAATTTGGCCAGCTTCCGATACGACTTCACTCTGGAAAACTCTGTGCTGTGCGACTCCTAATAATTCAGCAGAACGCAGTTACTTGTCATCTTGTCACTTTTAAATGTTTTTGTTGCAAGTGGCTTAATATTTTTAATTTCTGTGATTAACTGGAAGTTGTATTGACTCGTTTGCAACAATTACAAGCTCTTAGAATGTTTCTTTGAACATAAAAAGTATCAAATTTTAGCTGGTGCAGAGAAAATCCGCGTCTACCACCAGCCACTGGTGAAATTGTTTACACAGTGTCACAGCTACATGTTAAGAGAAGTGTTGCTTTCTTTCAAAAACTGTTCTAAATTTGTTTCTAAAGGAGAATATTGTTTCACTCCTTCTGCTCATCTGATTAGACTGAATGGCATCCTCTTGTTTTTAGCCTGTTTACAGACAGTTTATATAGAACATGGTCCTTTCTATTTAATTGAACTGTGTTTGATAACAAATACTGTACCTTGCAAAGAACATCTGCAGGAGGGGCAACATTTGACTTGATCACACCGAGTTCTCCCTTCAGTTTTCTTTACATTAACGAAAACATCATGAAAAGGGTTCTAGAGAGCATCAGGTTCTCATTCTTGTAAAACTATAAGTAAAGTAAAAAAAAAACATAAAAATCTGCCAGCAGTAAGCAATAAGACAGTGAGGCACTGTCTAAAAACCTTTCACCTTGATAAATTTATCACAGCCCTCAAGAGTTTTGAGATTTGCATTCCGTCTACTCTCTAAATACAGGGCTTATCCATGACCAAATGCAACTTTTGGGATATTAAAGGAATTATTTATCTTTAATTACCTATGAAATACTGTAGTGTTTCCTGAGGACTATAACTGTAACTGCTTGCATAGACCTTTTTCTGATTTATAGACACTTGAAGGCTGCGAGGACTGGCCAGCTCCTAACATGCTTTAGAATACACAAAATAGCTGCTGCTAGCTAATACAAAAATGAGGAGTTAATTAAAACTTAATTTTTAAAAGGTTTGCGATGGATGGATGCACTTTGAACGCACCTTTCTCTGATTTAATGGTCTCATCTGTTTCCAAAAGGGTTTGGTGAATTGACCCCTAATTGTAGCTTGAGTGAGAAAGGGAAATTGCAGGATGATTTAAGGAGCCTGACTGGGCTGAGCTCTGTTATCCTTACACAGCCTTGAGCAGGATCATTTTAGGAGCTGTATAGGGTAAAAAGAAGTCAAAGATGATGATGATAGTGATGATGGAATGACACCTGTTGATTAATATTTCTTCATCTTTTGTGATTTGCAGCACAGGGGGGTGTTTCTCATGTATCCTAAATTGGAGAATGTACAATTAAGGGAAGAAATAAATGAAGGATTCTGCTTAAAATGATCATCATTAAAACATGAAAAGTAGGTACTGTATATCAAGGACACAGGCACATACAAACCTATCTACAAATCAAATGTTTTAACAAAGGCTGCAAATTGTTCACATTCAGAGCTTCACAAGTTTTTAATATGTATTATCTATCATGAAAAATATGCAGTATGATTTGCACAATGAGGATGTATAATACATTTTCTCCTTTTTTTCTGTAGAGTCCAAGCCTTGCATGATTTATAGCTATACACTACATCTGTGGTCTATATTCTGAGTGCAAACATACAGCATGTTAAGTGGAAATATCTATATACATGTTACAATGTCAATGTGTGTTTCTTTTTGCAGTATTGTAGGTGCAAAAATACTTAACGTGGAATTGTAACTGTACCACATGTCTGTGTTAATTTGAAGTAGACTTTGACACCAGGGATAATGGCACAGAAAACTCTCAAAAGCTTTTTTGGGATGGCTCTCTCAGGAATCATTTACACATTCAAGACAACGAAAAGAAATTAAGACTATGTCTTAGCATGAGTTACAACTTTTTTTGAAAAACATTCAGTAGTGCCACCTTTCTTACCATGATCTAGTTTTGAATTAATATTATACATTACTAATATTGGCTTATTATATAAACTGATATTTCCTATCAGTTTATATAATAAGCATTTCTGAGGACAGAAATACAGTATTAATGTTTTGGGAAACATGGTTGTTTTTATTTTTAAAAACATTATGCTGCCCTTGTCTTGTGTATAGACAACCTAAACTGTGTGAATCGTGTTCACATAGTCCTGTGCCTTGTTTGATTAATGATAATATTAAACATGATGTATGAAATTTCTATAAATCTAAAACCGTTACATGTTGCTGTTACAAAAGTTAGAGTTTGTAGACAGACTGGCCTCTGTGGTTTTTTTGCTGCTCAAATTATTTTCCATTTCTGCTTTCCAAGAACTTGTTTTTCTTGCTACTTGAGATTTCATATTGTATCCTTGTTGGAAAGAATCACAGATTTACTAAATGATAAAGCAAACAAGATCCTTACCACCTTTTGCATGTGCTGCACAAATTGTTGTAGAAATGATTAATATTTTTATGTGTCAATAAAGAACTGTTGAAAAACTCCCTTCTTGCTGTTTTCTTGGTGGTTGTGGTATTAACAGAGGTCACTCACCTTTCTTTCATCAAAATCAGTTTGAAAAGGAATATCCATAATGGAACTGCTTTCAAATGGTAAATGGTAAGGTTGCCGAGTTAACATTAAAAAGTCTGAACTGATATGGTAATACAAGACCGTAGTGTATATAGTGTAATTTAATCATAAAAATATTAAACGGCATATTTTAAGTTTCACAACCCTGCTTCTTGCACATTCCATGGAGAAACTAAAGAACGTGATTTTCTGCAGCTCTTGTTGCAGGAACAAAAAGCTGGCCTGGCCGCAAGCAGGAATAAGTAGAGATTAATTCTGTGCTGAAAAGTTAAAAGAAGAAACTCAATCTTTTGATCACGGAGCCTTCTTTGGGAGTGAAATCTCCAATTGTCCTTGTTTAGCTGAGCAGATGTGCAAAACTCAAATTAGAGTTTCCTTAAATTTGCTGCCCTACTGTTGTACAGCCTGTATTCAGAGCATGTGAATTCGCATCAATGGCTCTCTGTGGTTCCAGGATATTCAGGCGAATTTAATGTACCACGGGTGCAACTTTAACACGGTTTGGGAAAAGTATCATGCAAAACCCAGACAAAGAAAAAAAAAACATTTTTAAGGCTTTCCTCTGAACAACTACACTTACCAAATAAATCCTAGCTCCACCCTTTTCTGAGGTACAGTCCTCTATAACGTTAAATATCACGAACAGTGAAGCTAAATACAGGATAAGGCGGTAAAGTAGCAAGTGTCACATAAGGTAAAACATAGCTCAGGTTTGTAATGTTATCATTATCCTGTTTAGAATGAAACTCGAGCTACTGTACATTCAATTTCCAGTCTCCAACAACTAAGACACAGTATTGAACGTAATTTCGAGACACGAAGTCGCATCACGAATGAAAATTAGGCCGTGTGACATCATTAATACTATTTACTACGCAGATCTGTAATCGTGCTGGTCGGGGTTGGGTTCCGAGCACAACCTGTCATCCTCGATCCGCTGTTACGCGTTATTATTGTGAACACGCCTAGTTGTAATCGCCTATTGATCCGTATTACAAATCTCATTTATGTCGCAGGTCCGACTTTAATTAAATGCCCAAAGCAATAAACGTGGACTAATCCCATCCCACTCAACCTCTTAATCCCCGGCAGCATTACCGATTTTTTTCTTTTACGCACGCCGTACTATGGTGCAGCCTGCTTTACAAACGGGATCTGTCAATTTGTATCCCCCCCCCCCAGCCAATTGGCGTCTTTAGCATCGTCTGTGTTCCTCCTCGCCGAGACCTCAATGAACTTATTGGTTATGTGCAGCGTCAGTGCGGTTCTGCAGACCTATGGTTGCGCGCACGCCGCGCCGTGCGCCGCAAATCAGGCGGCCGGAGCCGGCGGGTGCAACCCGCCCCCGTGTGGCTGGGGCTCCCGGGGCCGTCCGCCGCTGTCAGTCGGAGTCAAGACCGGGGAAGGTGCGGGTCTGCGCGGACGGGCGGCCGGCTAAGAGGCACACTGCCCCTCCAGTTTCAGCCGGGGCTGGTATCCATTTCGACTGCGACCCCCCCCCCGCGCCCCCTGCCCCCCGTCTCTTAAATGACCGCAAGCGGGCGAGCCCCCTGAAAGCAAGGAAAAGAAAATACAAACAAACAAAAAAAGGAGATGTTAGAGCCACTTCGGTCTGTGCGAGGGCCATCCGAACATTTCTGAATGTAGGTACGGTACATATAAAAAAAAAAGGTGGTGGTGGTGGGGGGGGGCGGCTCTCTTTCAACTGTTATTTATCACCGCACGGTTTCCAAAAGAAGTGAGATGCCAGTCGCAAGCCATCGGGGTTTTTGTTTTCTCTTTTATTTCCAGGGCTGTGAGACCGATGCCTGCCAGTTAGCCGGACTGCGATAGCGAGAGTGTCTTGCACGGTCAGCGGGCATGTCCGCGTCAGCTACAAACCCGTCTCACCAGCAGCAGCAGCAGAGAATGAGACGCGGCAATGCGGCGTCCCCCACCTCCGCCAACAACAGCAGTAGCAGCAGCAACGGCAGCACCCGGCTGCAGCCCATCCGCGCCACCGTGCCCTACCAGCTGCTGCGGGCGAACCAGCAGAGCCCGACCCGCTCCCCCTCCTCCTTTTCGGTGGGCAGCAACACGGGACCGGCGTCCTCCCGCTGCCCCAGCCCGCCCAGCCCGACGCCGCTGCTCTCCAACCCGGGGGCCGGCGGCTCCGCGGAGGGCAGGCTGATCGGGAGGCACCGGCGGTCCCCCGACAGCAAGAGCTCGCCCGAGAGGAGCCCGAACTCGCCCGTCTACAGAGGTAAAAAAAACAACAACAAAACAACAAAATAAATAAAAATAAACTGGCGTGCCATCTCCTCCTCCTCCTCCCCCCCTCCTTCTTCGCCATCATTTATCAGAATTAAAGCCAATCCCGTGACGGAGGCGGATTGTATCGATGCTTGCCGAATTGAATTTTGTTTTTCGGTTTTTAGCGAGTCTAACGAATGCAAGAAAAAAAAAACGACGACGACAACAACACAAGAGTATTGCCGGGGATTTATGTGGTGGCTAATGCGGCTCTCGTCGGCTCACTGTGTCACCTGCACACAGCTGTGTGTTTGCTAGTGTCCTGCGTGGGCTGGCGTGGCCGGTGCCCGAGGAGACGGCGCCGGCGACCTTGGCATTGGGTATTGATCCTCCGGAGGATGACTTGAGCTTTCTTGTGCTCCGGCGCTGGTGAGGCAGCTCACGCCGTGGTTTTAGAAAACAGAAACTCTCACGGATGTTTTTTTGTATCTCTCCCTCTCCCCCGACTCGTACGCTAGGGTCGGTGCGACAGTAGTACGGTCACGCCAGAAAACGTCGCTTTTGCATTTTCGTGGGTAAGCGCAGGTATTGGGGGGGGGCTTATTCGGGGTCCGCCGTAATCACGGGGTACTGGGCGCTGCACCGATGTCGGCAGGTTGAGCAGAGGAAGCGTTGCATTGTTCACCTGGGGCCTATCTGTGACATCTGTGAAGCCTAGAGGAGGCACGGTTATTTTCCCGTAAAAAAATAACAAGCAGTGTAACTTAGCCACTGAATATATAGAGATACATGCAGCCATTTAGCTTTCGCCTGTATGCATACGGCATATCTGTGGGTAATGATTTATAATGGATTACGTAGTGTGATATTTCACAAATGTAGAAATACGTATACAGTATCGGGATTGGATGTTGGAAATCTCTGTCCGGGAGATATTGACTAGATATTGAAAGGCGATCTGAAATCTGTCGTGAGGAAAGCTGTAGCCATCTAAATACTGCAGGCAAGGTTCACCCCTGAACGTCAGTGTAGGAGGTCCAGGAGAATCCCAGGATTTGGAAGGTGATCTGCAACCGGATTCTGAGTGAGAAATCCCCCACAGCATGAAGTATGTTACACTGTGGTATTCACTGTGTCAACTCAAACCTGCACCAGGACAGGCTGAATGTGTTGCTATCGGTAGCTCAACTATTGATGAGCTGTTGGGTATAGTTCCCTGGTACTCCTGGTTTAATGGGTGGTTGATATATTTAATGGTGCAGGAAGAGCAAAAAGTGGGATTTGAAGCTTGTAAACATCTGATAACACAAAAGTTGATGATCCGCTGTGGTGTTTTCCAGTTTGGTTTTGGATCCACACTGTGGCATTGAAGTGATCTGTACAAGAAGGATGTCTGTGAAGGCAGTGGTGGGGTTTGTCGGCACTGTATGCCCTCTCCGCATTGCTGCAGATTCGGTCTGTGGGTCCCGGGTCGCACTGCGGCATTCTTGACGTCAGAGATCCGCCCGTATCGAAAAAATATTTAATGGTGGCGCTGGCGGTTACCTTCTCCATACTAGGCAACGCCAATGTCCGTGTGCTGCAGGAATCTCAGATCCACGATTTTGTGGGGTGACAATAAGATGCCTAACATTCTTTGGCTGGCCCATGACCTCTACCCTATTGAAGCATTTCTGGATGTGTCCGGGTCCTGACTGCCTTCTACATACGAACAATCCTAATGTCCAGCAGGGGTAGAGGACCCCAGATGTGTCACAGGGGAAGCCCACTCCAAAGACATTTATCAAAAATACATTTAAGCCCCTAATTCATCTCTTGGTCCTCGAAAATGTGTTCAGGAAGTGTATGCTCATTATGATTCTATGTTGTCTGAGAAAAAACTTTTTAAAAGATAGTTGCAAAGCTTATTTAAACACCTGCTTTTTTATTGCTCAGTGTGAGGAATTTTGATGTTATTTTAACCCTGTAACAAGACTAGTTGAAGGCACTGTGCCTTCATGAGCACACGTTGGGGGTAACAGAGCTCTTTCCTTGCACCCTGACCTTAGGATCCTGCCAAACCGGCATCTTCACAAAGGGTTCTGAGCTTTTATTAAATTTAATTTGATTTATTTCATTAACCTCTCCCTCCCTAGGAATAAAAACACATGGGGAAAAATAGTTAACCATCACAAGTTTGATTTGATCATCATAAAGTATTTTGTGATGAATTTCCTTGTTGTGCCAATACTGGTAGTAGACAAAAAAAAACACAGGTAAATGATGGATACCACAATATTGAAAACAAGGGCTTCTGCTTGGGTGTGACTGATTCATTAAGTAAGCAAATAACATTCCAGCGTGCTTAGGGCCATGTATATGCATTCTGGACAGGCCTTATGCAAGAGGGGACTTTGTAAGACTCTGTAGCTTTGAAAGAGGGGTGATTGTTGGGGTGCATTTAGCAAGAGCTTTGCTGATGTTTCAGGGTCGTGATGCGTTCATTCCAAGTGTGAGGCAAAACAAGCGAGGAAGTACAGATCAATGGACGGCAAATATCAAATATCTGGGGCGCTGGCGTCGGGTTTCACCAGAGATGGACCAGTGAGAACTCCACACAGCAGGCTTCAGGAGTCGGACTGCATTGTACAAACTGCTCATCACAGGTGGCCGTTCACATGTGCGTGGTGCAAAGAGCACAAGGAATAGACTACTGAGCAGTGGAGAAATGTGATCTGGTCAGGTTAGATCCTCAACAGACAGATGAGTACACGTGTGACAGTACCTTGAACAACTCCACAGCTTCCAGTGAAGGGTTCTGGAATGTTGTGGGCTGCATTGTCCTGGTGTACTTTGAGTGCACTCATGTCCTTAGTTGCCAGTTACAACTTAAAGGTACCAGTCATCTTTACTCCATGTTGCAGTGTTTCCTTCCTGCCGAGTGGATCACAAAGCGTCCATCCACAGGGCATGTGTGGTCGCACAGTAGTTTGACGATTGTGGTGCTAATGTCATCCATGTGCCAGTGCCTTCTTGGTAACAAGATCTGAACCCAACTGAGTGTTTACGGGGAGTTCTGGAACCATTCTGGATGGTATTTTCCATCTCCATCCATCTGATGTGAGCTGATTGACTTTCTTGTGGGTGAAAGGTGCCTGTTTTCTCCTCCAGCTGCCGAATTGCAGACGCTGGTAGACTCTATGCCACCGCACATACAGGTATTGGCTGTGCCTGGTAGCCCAGTGCTCTGACAAGTGACTTGACTTAGTGTTTCTATTTTTGTCCACTACCCATTGATCAAGGGCATAAAGATGATGAAATTTGTGATTTATATATATGCTGTTTATGGTACAGGACATCGTAAAAAGAAAATATAGAAAATATGCCAAATACTAAAAACAAAATCAATCTCTCCAATTTTATATGCAGCGGTTACATATAGACCTTAAGTCATAAAGACCATACTCATTTAGCAACCCAGTGAGTAGTGTGGACTGAGTGGTCTCCTTTTGTTTGTAAGTTTTCTTATGTTTTGTTTTTGAAGTGATTTAACTGTTAAATGCGTATCCATGTTTAATTTAAGTTGTAATGAGGAACTAATGGGATTTCATTTAGCACCGAGGTCAGGAAGCACATCTTTACACAAAGAGTTGTGGGTGTTGGGGCTGAAAGGTGCAGACCCAAACTTGATGAGAGCAGCCAGCTCACTGAGCTGCTCCCAGACAAAGCCTGAAGGATGAAATGTTCTCCGCTCATTTGTAGATTTTCTGATGTCATGTTCCTACAGTAAAGGAAATACATATTTATAGTTTTGTAAGTGGGAATCCTGTAATGTATCAGCTTCCTTTTATAAATAGATGTAGATGCTAACTTGTGCCTATTATTGTATGTACTTTTAGCTGTAATAGTGCTAATTGTATTTTTAGCACATTGTGCTGATGCAGTACAATGTAAAGGGTAGCTCAGTACTTGTGAATGTACAGTTTTATTTAGCTTGGAGTGTTGTCCTTGTTGGGTTTTCACCAGTCTTATGCTTTGCCATTATAGGAATCAAAGTTAATGACTTACTACCTTTCTGATGTTTAAAAATTGAGCCTTCTGGTCCTGAAGAAAGTTGCATCTCAAAGCTTTGGGAAAATCTTTAAAAAGTGCAGCACACAATGCAAGACCTACTTATTGTTAGGGCAGAGTAAACGTAGAAAAGTTTAAAAAAATGCAAACACTAAGCCAGTAGCATGGCTTAAAAAGCTTACAGCTAAGCAACCAAATTCTCTTCCTGCTCAATTGAGGCATCCAATGTCTCATGTAGAACGCTTATAAATCTGGATTGTGCAATAGTGAATATAAGAATGTTTTGACACTTAAACCCAGCACCAGCTCCACAGTATTAGGCATGAATTTATTATCCTAATCATATTAGTAATGGTTATTGGAATTTTTGATTATCGGTTCTGCTGGTTTCCTAGTCGCTTCATTAAATTTAATGGCCACCTTGAGATAAGACGTGCCTTCAGCACGGTTTGCAAAGCACCGTACCTTTCATCTGGAGTTATTTTATTAAGATCACACAGTCCTTGCAAAGAAGGGAGCTCAGTAGGTTCACCCAGAAATGAAGTAATTTAACATTAATGACAGCTGTAATTACAGCTGTGTTCCACCTCCATTTCCTCACTTCTGTTTTTGTATTTTTGCTTTTGTGTTCAGCTTATGCACGCAGTAATGTGTAAAAATTCATCTTTTCATATACAGTACATAGATTGGTTACATTTTGCTCTGCGGTTTACTTACTGTATAAATATTAATTTATAGCCGTAACTTTACGGCTATGTTCAAGTGTGAAATCTGTGTATACTACTATGAAGTCAGCATCTTACACATTTTTAAGAATTTCTGAGACTGTGTGAAGGAGTAAGGTGGATCACCATGTGGTGGGGAGGTCTTGGAAGGATGATCTTACTGTATACGGCAAAGTTACTACCTTGTGCCAAGATCTTGTCAGATCTCAGAAGCTGAGCACCTTGGGTGTGGTTGCTAATGGGAAAGCAGGCCTCTTAGGAAACCCAGGTAGCTTCATTAAGTGGTGTTGGTGGACTCCAAACCTCTTCCCTTGTAGGGTATCCAAGGGAACTCTGCTATAGGTGGTACCGTTCTTTGGGTGAAACTTTGAACCAAAGTCCTGACTACTTGGTCATTAAAGTTCCCACAGCAGTATCTACAGGAACAGGGGTGTCAACCCTTGGTGTCCTAATTCAGTTTCACTCGGGGCTTGAGCAGTCTGGCCTCCCTCAAAATTCCCCCTTAATTCAGCAGGTGAGGCCTCACTTCTCGACCTGGTCTGTTGTCTAGTGGACACTGGACTGCTGGTGCAGTATGGCTGCTGTGTGACACCCCGGAACGAAGCTGGTCCTTGCTTGCGGTGAAACTCGGCGAAACAGTATTTGCCCCTTTTGAGATTTTTTTTTCTTCATATTTTCTGAATGTTATCAGATGAGCTTCCTGTGGGTCCTTGGGATAAATGAAGGAAGCCTGAGTGAACAAACGTCACCAAAGTCTGGTGCTTGTTTAATTTCATCCGATGTGCCCGTGTGAAACAGTAAATGCGTCCCCACCCCGTAGTTGAAGAGAAAAATAAAAAAATAAGAGAAACAAGGACTGAACTCTGGTGATATTTGTTAATTTAGACTTTTATAAATCGCCAGCGCTCATATGCAGCTTTAATATGAGGTGAAAATGCACCAAAATTCCAATAATCTGAAAGAGGACCTGTATTTGTAAAGGGCTTTGCATTTGCAAATGCAAATGAAATTAATTAAGAATTAATAGTGTATTGCAAAAGGAAGCATAATGCTAGTGACTTTATCATTACAAATCTACAGGTAAACGAGCCCTGCAAGCACATGTGGGATACAGTGGTTAATGTAGTGATGTTCTGGAGTGGTTTAAAAGAAAAGTACAGCCTGCAACTTTTATTGTTATTATATGGTGTACTGTAAGCACATTTAAGTAAACCCTTAACTGTAGTTAGTTTCTGTATATTACTGATTTTAAATAAAGATAATTGTTTTTAGGTTTTAGTAGTTTCTATTTTTACTTTTTGTGATCTTAAAAGGTTAAAGGTTGTTCTTCCCAGAGGTGATCTAGTTTTGAATAGAAGCTCTGAATCTTTCATAGTGAATTTCAAGTACTGGACCAGCAATCAAATGAAAACATTATTTTTTGTAAAGTTTAGAATTGTCTGGGATTTTCTTTTTATGCCAACCAGATTTGAGCTTGTTAATCGTTAATTAATTGTTTGCAAGTCTGAACATTGTTACACTGAGGACTGTGGAAGTGTAACTTCCAAAGGAAAGAACAAACATCTTGTACAGTGAAATCAGGAACATTTGTGTCTAGTCAGAAGGGGTGGTCATGGGAGATTCCAATTTTCCTTGCAAAGATTGGGAAGAAGGGGCACGGTAGGAAAAATTGAGTCCTATGGTACACTAAGAAGGACAAAAGTTCAGCAAAGTTTTGCTGAATTGAGTCCTATGGTACACGAAGAAGGACAAAACAAATGATGTTCAGGAACGGACTGAACAGGATATCTCAGCAAAACAAGGGGCAGTGTGCTTGTCTTTATACAAAAGGACTGTTATTTTCATGGATTTATTTGACTGACATTTTTGCCCAAAACATCTTATAATTACAGCAGCTATACCCCTTAAAGAGCTTGAGCTCATAGCCTTCTAGTTATAAGATCAAAACCCCATCACCTGCTCCACACTTTTGTGACTTATTTTTGTCCATACAAAAAGTAGTCTAGGACAAAGTAATGTTGGAGCAGTTCAAGAAAAGGTAAAACTCGTTCCACTATTTGGGGGGAGAAAAGGGTTTTGTGCAGTGATACATAAGGATGGAGGAAACAAGGGTAGAAGAAGAAACAGCTTTATTGTCTGCGTGGTCAGGAGCTGGCTGGTGTATGTTATGACCATGATTAAATGTTCAGGTAGTGGTTGGGAAAAGTTTGGTTTAAAAAATAGGTTTTTGGCCAATAGTGTTTTAGTAGTGCAGTATAGAAATGTATCTTGTCTTTCTCCGATGTTTGGTTGCAGAGTATCTTGGGAGTGACCTGCAAGCAGGTAGAAGAAGCTTGTGCCATCTGGAATTACGATTATAGACCTGAATGAATGAGGAACATGCATATGTGAAAGCCTAAAAACTTAAATGGATAAAGTAGTTATGAGAATTGCTGCAATCTGATATAATCATATCTGTTATGCAGTCAAACCAACAATCTGGTACATTGCCTTTAATCTCTCCTCTTGTCAAGTTAAGAGAGAACAGGGCACTGTTATGTCTATTATGGGCTGACTTGTTGGAGGATTTTTGTGTTTGTGCCACAGAATTCTTCACCTGTTTCTGTACTGGAAGCAGCATTCTTCCATTGTTCAGAACACTGTATTTGCATTGTTCTGTACTTTGTCATGCTTAAAACAGTCTGTTGTAGCTTCCACTTAACAAGTGAAAGTTCACCAAGAGACTTGACCTTGGGCTCTGCCCAGAATGCTTTATCTCGTATTTATTTCCTCCATTGTTTCAGGGCTATTTATGGCAATCCTGGTTGGACATACTATAACCTGTATAATTGGGAGAAAAGCTGATAAAAATATCTAAAACCATTCATTAGTGTTGAACTTTCACTGTTCAGCTAAGAACTACAGCAGTTTTGACCATTTTTATTTGTTAAAACTGTTAGTTTGACCTTGTTTGGTGTGCATATGCCATTGTCTTGAAAAACCCATTCAGGATGAATGAAATGTGCTATTTTTACACCAGTGTGTTTAGAGGGCGGGTTTACTGTTTTGTGTGTTTATCTAGAGGTTGATAATGTGTGACCATGAGAAAGAACTGGATATTTGGCCCACCTAGCCTGTCTGGCAGCTAGAGGTTAATTTTTTCCAGTTCCTTCACCCTGTCAGCACAGGCCATTCCCTGCAACCCCCGAATTTGTCTGGTTTCTCTTTTCTGCAGTGGTTCCAGAGCAGAAACATCTTTTCTGTAAGACAATGACCAAAATTGTAAACGATATTCTAACCGAGGCCTTACAAATGCATTATACAATTCGAGTATAGCATCCTTTTGATTTAAAGTACTGCATGTGCATTTAACACAGTTCTCTTTAACACACATGTGTTATAGATTTTGTTTGCCTTTACATAGTCATATCCCTCAGGTATGAAATCAGGTTAAAGCACCATTTCCACTCGCAGAAGTGAGCCACAGTGGACTGTCCTAAGTCATCCATTTAGAAGAAATAAATTGAAATAAATTTGAAATGCAGGATGCCGTTTTGGAATGTATTGCCTGAAACAAGAGTTGCCAAGTGTGTGGTATCTTGCTGTGGTACCTGAACCTCTGTTAATCGTTTCAGGTAGCCAAGGTTTTTTACATCTGCTTAAGAGTTAACATCCCAGAGGGGAGAGAAATGGTGCAGGAGAGAAAAAGAAGTGTAATAAAAGAGGGCAGAACTGTCCTAGAGAAGTCTCAGATAAGAAAGCAATAAGAATGTGGAGATATAGGAAAACAGAAGACTGGTGGAACAGGAAGGGTGTTTAGAGAAATAAGACTATGTTGAATTGTGAAAGGGTGTTACGTTTTACGCAACAAAAGCAAATAAATTACATAAGCTTCCAAAAGCAAGTGTACACTTAAGTTGTAAAAATCTGGAATGCAGCAACTGTGCCATGCGGTTGATGTGCTTTTGAACTGAAGGAATTAGACATGTTATAAAAAAAAAAAACAACACTTTTGGTGATCCAGAAAACGCAAGTTCAAGTCCTTACTTTCTCACAAATTAAAAAAAAAAACACATGAAGAGAATGAAATGATTAAAAGCATCTTGGACAGTGAGTTGACATTCTTGGTCGCTTCTCAAAGCTTATGTTATTACAATATAACATGCAGACATTCTAACATGGTTCTTAATACCTGACCAATTTGAAATAGGTACTGTTGTTCATTTCCAGTGTTCTGAGACTTGCCTATAGGAGGTTTGTAACATAAAAGATTGTGGGAGCATTTTCCCTTCTGCTGTTTGATAGTTTTACAACATCTTATTTGTCCCAGGTATTGTGGTTTAGTGAAATCTGTGCTTGTGGATGTGTGTTGGGTTTTGAATTTTATTTAAAGGCTGTCCTATTTGTGGCATATGTTGGCAGTGTGTAGGAACTGACGCACCTGTCAGTACACGCACACAGACTGCTGGTGGGTATTAATTGTTTTTTGAGGGTGATGCAGGGTTGAAACAGAGGAAGACAAGTGGAGAAAAAAAGAACAGAAACGGATGCTGACCATTCAGTGTGAAAGCCGACAGTAAACAGCAGGAAGGCGGAATGACTTCAGATCATGGGTCTGAATTCACTTCTCTCTTTTAGCAGCTGTATGCAAAGATGCCAGTCTTTCATCAGCTCATTTCTCAAGATTTACTCGTTGGGGCATTCAGCTCTGAATCTAGCTGCAAGGTGTGGAGTGCGTGTTCACATTTTCTTAAAATCCAATTGATTCATCTAATTTCAATGGTCTGCTTTCAGGGTAGTCCTTGTATTTCAGGATTTCATTAATTATTCCTCATTTCTTGTCTATATACTGTCTATCACCATTTAATTTATTTTCAATTCCAGATGACATCATATTAAAGTCACGTTTCTCGTTACCTTTGGTGTAGTCCTGGAGCATTGCTGACTGGTCCTTGCTGTAACCTTATGTTCCATTACTGATAAAACGGTGTTCTTGCTATTGGCTGCTTTTTCAGCCTTAAAAAGGGTAAAGGACCTTAGGGAGCTGGACCCTGGTAGAAGGGAAACACTGAATTAAAGGTCATTTCATCTGTTCCATGTGCTCTTTGGTGGTGTCTTTTACTACACCATAAATTGCAAGGCATGTTTCAGCGTGGGCAAGAGCCCTGTGCTCAATGGAGCGAATGGCCTCCTCTCATTATGTGTGGCTGTTATGATGCTCTGAATAGTTGGCTTCTCGTGTTGTGTAGTTAATAAGTGCTTGGTTTCAAACCAATTGCCCATACAGCCACACAGGATTCCTTGGAAAACACTATTTGGAGGACAAGGCCAAAGTTCAGCTTATTTTCTTCCTGCCATTCTGCGTGATCCTATACTGTTACAGAAGCTGACTAAATGGGACTGAAGACAGCCGTGCAGATATTAATGTGTGTTTTATAAAGTTGTACACCAGTAGCAAAGCAAATACAGTTTCAGAGGCTTGTATTCATGATTGTTGGTTTTCTCAGTAATCGTAGAATATTGATTTTGAGCTAAGAGTTAAGTTACTGTGTCCTGGTATTTAACTGATCGTAAAACTTATTGTATAGATCATTTGGTGATGTCCAGCGCACACAAACTCCCATGTATAAGCAATGTCAGGTCATCTGAGGCTATGTTTTCACCTGAATGCAGCCTTGATTTTCCTCGAAAAGGAAATGCCAACATTAAAATAAGAAAACTGGACGGGTGATCAGTGGAGTGGAGGTGTGGGTTAGCGCTGTCACTTGCAGTCTGGGGCTTGTGTTCTCCTCATGTGTGTGTGGCAGTTTTCTCTGGGGTCTTCGTTTCCTCTCGGTTTCCAAAGATAGGCTTGTGGTGCGCTGGTGTCTCTGTGTACTTCTGTGTATAAGTCTGACCTGCAGTGGACTCCTGCCTTGGGCTTAGGTGGGGATGATTAGGAGGCCACGATTGGTAAAGGCCAGTGGGACGTTTGGCCATGGACACTGGGGTAACATCCCTACCCCACCCCTTTCTAGACATGAGGCTTTCTGATCTGGATAGCTTCATTGGTGAGAACACGGTGGTTTCTGCCGACCCAGGCCAGTAGCTAGGTCTTGAGCCGGGCTCTTCACTCGGATCGCTCCAGCAAGTGCTCGGCCGTGTGGACAGGGGCTCTCTCGGGTTGTCTCGTCTGATTCAGTAAAGGATTAAAAAAGGAGGTGAGGTCTTCTTGTTCTTTAGCCATCGAATTTGAAGGCCGGTCACCTGAGATGTCTGCGCTAAAGCAACACCACATGCCTGACGATAATTTGCGAAAGGAAGCTCACCCCCTTGCAGCTGTTGAAAAGGAACCGGCGTGCTACAGAATAAAATTCCGTTTTGAAAAACGAATATAACATTTTGTATCACTTTGCCTTTTCCCAAGGAAATAATGCCATAGTACGTATTATTCTCCCAGAAAAGACTTTTTCTCTGATTATGCTTTGTTGTGTTAAAATACTTGATTTTGTAGCGGAGCCCACAATCAAGTCCATAGAGATGGATTAGGTCTTACAGTACAGGAGTGTTAGTGTGCACCCAGCCTCCCACTAACACAGAGTGTGTAAATGCAGTTTTGGTGTTTGCAGCTCTTTGTTTTTGGGTCTAATGTGCAGCTGACTGATGTTTTTCGGGCTTTAGCAACTGCTATTATTATTCTTCGGCATGCCCAGTGCCTGATGACCAGCTTGCCTAATCCTGCCTTGCTCCCTGCTCAGCACAGAGACTCACCCTCATTAAATTTACACAAAGCTGCATGAGGAGAAGATGTAAATAAGAGGAGGAAGGTATACTGTACTATTTTTTTCCCACAAAATAGAGCAGTGATGCTATAATATTTGAAGAGTCACTATTAATTGATTAAATGAAAGAGTTATGTGACAGGGTAGGACTACAACTGCAAATAGAAATGCTTTGTCATAGCATATATGTTTTTTTCTTTTTTATTCAAATTTCTCATCCTCATTAATCTTACTGGGTACCTAGAGCACAAGAAAAGCTGCAAGCTCACAGAGGCCATTTGACCCATCATGCTCATTTGCTCCTCCAGTCTTTTGATAGATCCTAAGAAAACGGCTTCGGTTTAGCTGGGTGGAAACCCATCCACCTTTTGTGTAAAAACGTTCCTGCTGCACTCATTCCTAAATACACTGCATTATTTCCATGTAATTCCGGTCCTTCCTTGCCGAGTATGTAGGAATCCATTAGGTTCCCTTTTTTATTTTCAGGATCTGTTTCCGGGCTTTTGAATCCTTTCCTCAAGTTCCATCGTCATTCCATCTGTGCTTGACTGAAAAGATTCTGTACCTTTCCTAGACAGTAATGTCCTTTTCGGTCCTTGTCCAGTGCCCTACAGTATTTCCAATTCGCTAATTTGAAATGCGCATCTTGGTGTCCTGAGAACCACATCACCCTAGAACACATGAGATCCTCATACTAATAGGTTGACTGCTCCTTCCAAAGGCTTTGGACATTTTCATAGTTCAAGTATATAGTTCAAGTAACTCTTTGCTTTATTAATTCGTTAACATTTTGGTCTAATTCTGAGTGAAGGCGAATAAAGGCTTCTTTGAAATTTCAGAACTGGAACTGGCGGTCTAAGCTTTTGAATGTTCCTGCCGAACGGCATTTTCGCTTCACCTGGAATACAAATTTAGGATGTCTTCCGCCATTTTGTATTTCTGCTGTCTAGCTCAACATCTCTTGCTGATGGTTATTTGCATTTTAAACAATTCACAGCTTACAAAAGGTTCTGCTGCATTTCTCTTGGTAATCTGCAAGTGAATGAAACAGACTGCTGTAGATAAATGGATTTGTTTTCATTGAAAGGTGTGTAGATGTATTTTGAATACGATTAGAGACACAACTGCCATCATTTTGAACAAGCCTGAATGTGTTTTCTAGGAAAATAAAATGTATGGTGTTTATAAGTAGTGTATCTTTTTTATGTGCAGTATATGCAACATGTTTTCTGTAGACAATTATTATATCTTGCTCTTTTGTTGCTGAGATGCCTGTAAAAACCGCTGTCTATTCACTATAACATTTTTTTCATTGGAAATCCAATTCAAATACCACGAGTGAATGTAAAGTTGAATACAGCACTTTTCTCGTCATATTCCAAATGTAGAGTGGCAGGTGTTTATTTCTTATAATGACTTGTGTCTTCTTATCACATACTCTGTATTTTGCAAGTTTCCTGCAGTATCGTGCACTGTATAGGGCTTTTCTCAGATAGCTCCACGACAAAAGAAAATATCTGATTTTCAAAGGGTCCTACAGGCCTTTTGTGTTCCCGTGTGAGTGTGCAGTAGCGATTGCACAAAGAATGATTTAAAAAATAAACGCTGTCAGGTATTTCCCTCGCAGTCACGAGAGCGCTAGTCATTATCAGTGAGTTTTCTCCATAGAATTGCCATTTTTAAGAATATTGCTGTATCATGTTCATTAAATCTTTCTAGCCTGTGATCTCCCCTCTGTGCTCCTCGACTGTGCGCACTGTACAGCACAGCGCCACAGAGCAGGCTCCACTAAACAGAAACACAGCTGTGAAAACCCCTTCCCTCTCTTCCTTCTGATCATTTATTGCTCTAAATGTTTTTTTTTTGTGGTCATGTATTCCAGTCCTTTTGATTTTTGATATTTCTGTCTACTAATGGGTTCGCATGTCGGAGCCTCGAGAAGGGTAGTGCGCGATTCTGGCACACCTTTCTGAGCGCTCGTTTCTTTGCGGTTGCAGCGAGGGAACTAAGGCGCCCAGGCTGTTCAGTTTGATTGGTTCCTGCCTGTGTTCTCATCCTTTCGGGTGCTTGGAGTGGACCTGCGTTTCCGAATCCTTTCGGGAACGGGGGAGTAGAGTGTTTGTTCCCTAGTCTGAATCTGGGGACAGCACAGCAGTTCGCAGGGGCACTGGAATGAGCCAGCACTCTGCGGTTGTGCCGTGGTGGGGTCCCATAGCACGACAGCCTGTAGGACGCCAGCCAGAAATGGTGTAGTTGGCGTCGACTCTGTTGTGTAGCCTCAGTGAAGGACTCCATTCAAGGTTCACTTTAGGCAAGCTGAATGCATGGCTAACAGATGGAGCAGTGGAATTGTAGGCTGGCCAGGGGTGTGTGTCAGAGCTGGTAGGACTGTAAGACAAGCGCTACCGGGGGAGAGCCTGTGCATTTTGGCGCGCTCAACAATTCTGCTTAAGTCTCCACCCCATCCATGCAAAGGAGACAGTATTTAGGAGAGGGGCACTTGAATTCAGAGAGCCCAGTTTCTCCTTTTATTTAAATTTCACGGGCAGGGGAAGTGATGTGCAAGAGAACTCCTTGTCCGTTACGTAAAGATTTTCCGGGACAGGTTTGTGGCTATCTGTGACGGTCGTCCAAAAGTGGCAGTATGTCCGTCGGCCGAGTCCTCAGACCTGCAGGGGACTTGCACGCCTGCGGGCGCCAGTCCGGTGGCTCTGGGGCTCAGGATCTGCGCCTGTGCCCGGAAGGTGGCCGGTCCGTATCCCGTGGCCGGCAGAGGAATCCTACTCCGTTGGGCCCCTGAGCCAAGGCCATTAATGCCAGCTGCTCCAGGGGCGCCGTATAAATGTCTGACCCTGCGCTCTGACCCCAGGCTTCTCTCCCCGTCTGTGTGTCTCATGGAGAGCAAGCTGGGGTATGCGAAAAAGACAAATTCCTAATATACAAGAAATTGTATATGGCCAATAAAGTGATCTTATCTTATCTTACACAGGGGGCTGTAGGGGGCGCTGTTTTTCCTGAGAGCTAAAATGGGCCCCGGCCAATTAATCCCACCCCACTCAGCCTGTCACTGGAGATATCCCAGCTCACAGCTGGCTGGGGATCCAGGCTCGAACCCCTGACAGTCTAGATAAATAGATGTAACCTGAAGGGATTTTGGTATGAATTTGTATGTCTTGTGTATATAGAACCATATAACGCATATTATGCACACCATCTGAAATAATAATATACAGTAAAATAGGTCCAATTTTTGTTTTCTGCTGTGGTGATATGCGAATTCCAGAAATCCGTTCTGACTCGTTACAAAAATTTGCAAGTGCTCACCCATTAAATAATAAATTACAGCTCTTGCAGCAGTATCAAGGATAATAAAAACACTTTTGTTTTTCTGTTACTTTGTTGTTTGTGGACGTTCTTACTCACGGACATGTTAAATTGTTCATTTGGTGAAATGCATAACTCCTCGGTAAATGCAGAAAAAACAAGCTACCAAAACTGTTGAGATTAGCTCAAAACCACAAGTTTTTTTTTTTACTGATCTTAAGTGCAGAGAAAAGGACATTGCAAATCTGCATGAAAAATACCCCATTCTCCTGTGTAAACAGTATGGAACACAAGATCCATTATTGTCATCTCCTGCAGAAATGTGCACTACTGTAAGTGCTATTATCATGTACTGTAGAGTGTTTTTAATTGCTGTTATGTTTTATTTCAGGATCAGGGATTAAAACGTTCTGTTTCTGTTCTGTGAAAGCTGTGATAGACTCAAGTTCTTATTTGAATTCTGTTCAGTTTCGAATTACTTCACTGTTTCCTTTTTAAATGACATGCTATTTTTTAATAAATACAACATTATAAATACAGCTTATTGAAAATATGCATTTCTTCTAATTATCTTTCTAACTTGCAAACAAAAGTGGATTAAAATGTAGGCAATAAGGTCCTAACTGTACAGCATGTCTGCTGTTTCCTCTTCAGACTGATTATTCCTTTGACATGTACAGTAGGCTAAATAGCCAAGCTCGCCTTCAAAGTATAACTAGTAAATGCACATTTTTACTAACGTTTTTCTTTTTTATCTGACCGGACAGCTTTCCTTCTCAGAATAAGTGTTTTAGACCGTGTGCTGAGCTGCAGTGAGTCATACGTGATCGCTGTCTCATGGCCCATCGGTCAGGCCTGGAATACTGAGAGTGCTTTTAGGCTTGAGTACACAATAATTCCCTGCGATGTGGAAACTGTTATTGTGTTGATGTCAGGCGCAACTGTTTGCTGTGAAAATTGTTTCTCAGCCACAGTGGGGGGGGGGCAGGTCAGAACGGCTGCCCGTGTCAGTGAATTTCCCTTAGTCGCATATTTGCTACTGTAGTCATCACATGCTTACCAGGCTTGCTGAAAGTTCTCCTTTACAGTAACAGAAATACAGAAATGAAAAGAGTAATTTGGATTTCACTTTTGGCTTGTTGAAAGTTTTTGGCAACCTGTTACAATCGTCTGCTGTACCAGTGAGCTTTCGACTCCGTTATTTGGCATCAGGGCTTTGTGGATGCAGACCAACTGTTTCCATCTGTGCTGATACAGGCAAATTTGAAAAACAAAAAGAGAGCTGTGGTACCAAACACCAAATGCTGCACTTACGAGGTGCCCGAAATCTGTTGAACATTTGGTTTCCTTCTGTTTTGTTATAAATATTCTATCTCAACCATAGTTAATGAGAAACAATCTTCACAGTGTTAAGGTTCATATGCCTTCAATTCTGTTTTTGCCATAACAAGGCAAAGAAACCGCCAAACCGTATTGTTTTAATATAGCCCAGCATTCTCAGCCAAAAGCCTAAAAAAACTATATGGTTCAACACCACTGGCTGGTGATTTAGCTTGTGTTGCACTTTGGGCCGGTCTAGTGTAAATTTGAAACGAAATACTACGTAAACACGGCACAGAACTTGATTAAAAGCCTTTGATATGGCCACCTCCAGATGTCACATGAACGAATCTCTTCCACCTTGAGGGAGCGCCTCTGCATTTGTCTCCCGGCAGAAGGCAGTTTAGATCAAGAAGGTTTCGGATTTGCAGTGAACCAGTGCAGTACCGTCCGAGCGGGTCCTGAAAGGTCTGCAGCTCTCGGAGAATATAGACAGAAGCAGGCACAGGGCTTTTTTATTAAGTGCTTGCGAACGGCACTTGTGTGATCTTTAGCACAGATAGAGAAGTTCAAAACAAAGACGATGCAAAGAAATTGAATGACGTTCAAATATTTAAGTGCTGGGTAAATTCACTTCCAAAAAAATAGTGTTTTGTTGAAACTGGGTACATTTGTTTGTGAGCACTCACACATGGTGTGTAGCACAGTGCAGTACTAAGGATCTGGCTCTTACACGTCTTTTAATCACCCTCATGTTCTGGTTCTGCAGTCGGAAGAGGGTGGGAGGCACCAAGATGGTTTTGGACTATTTGTTTACAGTTGTCTTGGGGAAGCGTGCACAGGCCTTAAAGGAGAAGCTGTGGCATTGAATTATTAATTAGCATGGGGGTTACAGACTGTAGTGAGCTCCACCCTGATGGTACAGCGGGCTGACTTGGCCCGAAGAAGGAATGCAGCAAAGCAGCCAAGCCAGAAGGAAATGTATCTGGATTTTTGATGTTTTTTTTTCTGTATTATGGGGGCTTTTATGAAATGTCTCTTCTCAGATGCTAATGAAATATCCAGTTCTTGTCTGTGGTCACAGCTCCCTCATTACTGCAGCTTAGAAAGGAAGTCACTGGGTTTGTTTCACAGTGCCTGTCCTATAGTCTTTTCCCATTATTCTGAAACACCTCATGTTAGATTTGTCTAAAACTTTACTATATGGAATATGGAATACGCTCATGCACTGAAGAACTGTAACCTTAGTCATCTTACTGCACTATACCGTATGGCTCTGATAGACTGGTTTAGCGTGTCATTCTGGTGCACAGTAGTATTCTATTCCCTTTTTGTTAGCGCTGCACCCATAATTATTTTTGCTTAATTTTCGTCCTTGAGTAGGAAGACCTCGAGTGCTGCTTCCATTGCGGTTTGCTCTGCTGTTTTTAGTGGCATTGTCATTTCCCAGGCTCGGTGCCAGCCAGGTCTTCAAAAAAGCTCTGTGGTTTGGGGCATTCGCAGTATTTGTCAGAGAGCATGTCGTCGGAGATACGGCGGACGAGATTATTTTACAGGGCGTCCGGTCCAGATCTGTCCCAGACATCTTTTAAAACTGTGGAAAAACTGTCCGTTTACAGATTCCACCTGTTTGATAGAATTGCAACATTTTACCATTGGGTGAAGTGTGAAAATAAGATAAGATCACTTTATTGGCCATATACAGTTTCTTGTATTAGGAATTTGTCTCTTCGCATACCCCAACTTGCTCTCCATGAGACACACAGACAGGGAGAGAAGCTTGGGGTCGGAGCACAGGGTCAGCCAACTGCCTCTGGAGCAGTTGGGGTGAAGGGCCTTGCTCAGGGGCCCAACAGAGGAGGATTCCTCTGCCAGCCGCGGGATACAAACCGGCAGCCTTCCAGCCACAGGCGCAGATCCTTAGCCACAGAGTTACCGCACCGAGATCTTGAATATCTTACGGTTTTCTTCAGTAATGACTAAATGGCTGCTTCCACAGCTACTAAGATACTGTGTATATACTGGATTTCAGAGCATCAAATTATTAATAGGTGTAATGCTGACTTCAACTAAGACCTAATGACAGTTCTCCCTGAGTAAAGAGAAGGATATGTTATACATACTTTCTGCTGAACGTGTTTTATTACTTTCTGTTTGCATGGAAACATTTTTGGCTTTCACATTCAAATTTAATTGGATGTTACCATTCACGTTTACTTGAGTGCCAAGTTAGTAGGGGCAGTTTCATGCATAAAAAGCTGGGTGTGTAAAACAAAATGAGATTGAAATGTGAACGCAGATGCAGAGTATGTTCAGAGAATTTTGCAAGGCTAATGCTGCTTAGGATCAGCCCATGGATTAGAGCAGACGCACAGTTTACAGAAAGCTTTTGTTAGTGTTGTTGTGGCATAGTCTCTTTACGAGGCCAGAGGCTTGCTAATTACTGTGCGCTTTGTTTTCTTGTGTTGCTCTCTGTTCACGTTAACATGGCTACCTCAGCAGGAGTTGAACAGATCTGTTGCCATAAAGTGGCACATATTTAATCTGTGCTTTAGGATTTATTTCCAGCAGTTTGCCAGTAATATTAAACAGAGACATGGACTCAAGTATTAAGAGGGCTGAAAACTGCCACAGACATCATCTGCAGACTCAGTGTTATTATAATATATTGTAATTCAGGCAGCTACACTTGGGGATTCATGGGGGGGGGGTTCAGCTCAGCACTGATATTCTTTGTTGTACTGTACATGCTGTATACTGTGAAACTGTGCTCAGGACAGATGTATGGGATTCCAAAGCAAGTCATGTTTCTTATTGTTTTCTAAGCAAGAGCATGTTTGTGTTTCTCTCTTGAATAATAAAAATTATTGAGGGATCCACAATCGGGGATACTTTCTGATCATTTTCAGTTGCCTTTGCTGAATGTTATTGTTTGTAACTCTACAGTGTTACAGTAAGCATGTTACAGTAGATACATAGTTGAAAGGGCACTGTAGTACTGATAACGTTTTTTCTGCCATTTCTTTGAATATCTTTCTGTATTGACAAAAAATCTCTCTCGAGTTCCGTCTTGTTTGAACTTGCTTTATTGACAAGTAAAGGGATGGGAACCAAATGCACACAGTGTGACTGCTTTCAGTCTTTTTTTGCAACCTCACCTCCTGTGTTTACTGTACTGTTCGTAGAAACTCATCCTGTTTTCTCAACTCAGCCAGGCAACTGTATCTGAAGGGGCAGTTCTATTGGCCCTTTTAAACAAGGCAGTGCCAGGTTTTCACTTCGTCTTCACTTTAGAACAAATAAAACATTACTTTCCGTGGGTAGCTTTGAAAAAATAAAATCGGAGTCAAAGCTCAAATGCATTACAGAGGAGAGCTGGGTTATATATGCATCTTATACAGTATGAAGAACACATGTGTAAGAAGCGTATTATTTTAGTGATGATACTGTGTTACTGTAACAATCCATGGATATTTTATAATGAATATTTCTAGTTCAGTGAATATTGAGGTTCTGATTTCTTAACTTAAGCTTTGTTACAGCAAAATCCTGTAAAGAATATGGCAAATAGGGCACTCCTTTTTAACACATATGGCTGTTTTACTGTCTGTTATGCATTTACAGCACTTTGTACCTCTTAATTAAAAATGCAATATAAAATAATTAAAGGTGTCCCAAGTCCTTTGGGGTGACAAGTGCATTGTGTAAGAGAGCTGCAGAGCTGAAGAAAACTGTGATACCATGGTTACGCTTAAGAAATGTTTATTTTAGCTGGTTTGTAGGTTATCAGAGACTCACCTTGGCACCTGAAAATGAAGGTTGACAGGGTTGGCTCAAAAAATGGCGTGGCTAAATTGATTTGATGGGTCTGCTGTGTTTCATAGCTGTGTTTTCAGACTGGGCATAAGATTGTTGTGTGTTTTAACCGACATGCAAGCTGTTTTGGATACAAAAAAAATCGAGTCAGGTTGAGTAGGCTTTCACTCGCATGTTAAAACTTATTTGTGTACCTCCTTGTACATGTAATGAAGTAGTTGTATTGTGTTTCGGCTCTGAAGGGTAGGGAGAGCAGACTCTGGCTTGTGCGGTGAGGGATCTGTGGAGTTGAGGAGCAGTACTGACTAAGCTCAAGAGAGGCACAGACGTTCCAGAGAAACTGCAGTCCAGGCAGAGCCTCAGTGAAGAACCAGGCACATCTGAAGCTGCTGTTATTTGCAAGCTCTTCTGCACTCTAGCCTTTTTTCCACAGCAATTATTTTCATACTCATGGGTGTCGTAAGTTTCCTTCTGTGCTAGTTAAGAAAGGGAAATGAAACCTATTACACGGGATAAATGTGCTAATTCACAATGCACAATAGCAATTCAATTGCAGTCGTTTTCAAACCCACCCCTGTTACTGCAGCGTGCCTACCTGAAAGGGCCAAAGGTTCTCTGTCTGTTTGGAGGCTCTGTGTGAGGCAACAGCACAGGGTTAATCTGGCCCTGCTTAGGCCTGGGAAATAAATAAGAGGCTGTCGCTGATATGAAGTAGTAAGGACGTTGTTTCCTGTGGCTATTTTTAGCATGTGACATGATAAAAAAAAAAAAACCCTCTGTTCCTGTTCTGATAATGAACATGTGGTTAATTAAACATGGACGCTTTGGCAGGATTGTTCCCTGCATCACACGTTTGTGATGTTCTTGTGCAGCCTATGACCTAAATGAGAATGGTGATTTACGCACGTGAGTGTCGCACGTTCTGTCGTGTAATGCTGTGCATATCTCTTTCTGATTTTTCTCTTTTTCGGTTTTGCAGTTGAGAGAGCAAAATCGCAGCAGATCAGAAGCTCCAGCTCCATCAGGCGGACTTCCTCTCTGGACACAATAACAGGACCTTACCTCACAGGACAGTGGCCTCGTGACCCCCATGTGCACTATCCTTCATGCATGAAAGACAAAGCCACACAGGTAAAATCAGATCTTCTCCGTGTCGGCACTGCACTGGAGTCAGTTTTCAACCTGCTAATACAATATAAATTAAAGTGTGCTGTGTGACCCACATTCATCCAAGTTTTTAACTGATTAATCGCTGACAACCACCAGAGAATTAATACTGCTTGCTTATAGTTTTAACAGTGGTTCATACATCCCTCTCTATTTGTAAAATGTACGTCGATTACGTTTGACTGTATTTAAAGAAAATATATGTTTCCCCCCAAAAAAATTTTGGACCCCAGTAAAAAAAAAAGCATTGATCCCCGACACCTACATTACTATTTGTTTACATCTTATCTTCATCGCCTTCAGCTGTGATATGTCCTTCTCTAAATTGTGGCTCAAGACAGGTTCAGGACTTAGTCTTGCAAATAACAATCTGCAGATGCACTAGAAAAAGACAATTCTGTTCATCCGTTAAAGTTTAATATTCAATAATTGAAAAGTGTGAATTAAAGATAAAGCCGATTGCTCTTATCCAGTAGTAAAACCATAGAATTGATAAGTCCTCCTATTCCATTATACAGTATTTTTTTTTTAATATTGACCTTTCACATTCCAGTTGCTGGATTCCAAGGTTTTGCCTTTCATACTGGGGATTTAGCCATACTGTTCTCTCCTGCAGTTTAAATGCCAATATACCTCAGCAGGAGGTAGATATGGGTGGAATCTATTTTAAATTCGATGGCTTATGTTTGTCACTAATATTCAAAAATAAATGTATTAAATTGGTCTCCCATTTTAATGAATGCAGCTGTTTGGCATATATAAACTGGGTTTGTTATTATTTTCTTTCACTCATTACTAAAAAGTGCCCATGACAGATACTTTACAATGGAATTGCAATCTTGTGAGAGTCATGACTGAGCTGTTTTTTTTAACTGCTGCTCTGGTGGTTAGCACACTTTTATACTTTATACCACAAAGGATAATGCAGGGTTGTGAATACCTTGACTTAAAATAATTTGCTTTTAAAAGTAAATTGCTTCAGAGAGCTGCCAGAATAAATCCTAGCATTAAAAGAGCAGAGCAAGACCAAAGGCAGTTTTTTCTTATAACTAGACCGTTCTATACAAAAGTGTTCACAGATATCGTGAGTCATAACAAAAGTCTTCAAACAATGGTTGAGTCTGGTGACGCAATTTATAAGCTGAAAATGAACACCATATCACTGTTTCGTGTCTGTACCGTTGAGTCTCCTCCACAAAGAGGTTCAGAACGGTAGTGTTGAGCTAGGACCAGAGCAGCTGCCCACAGAATTATGAAGCAGGCTGATCCCCATGACTGGATTACCAGGGATAAACTGAGACCTTTTTTATGGTTTACAGTGGAGGAAGTCTTTTCTTGTGCAGGAAAGGTTACATAACCTTTGCAAAAAAACTTTACTGATTCTCGTAAAGTCATGCAGGGCTCTGGTTATCTGCAAACATCAACGAGCAGGTCACCAAAGTGAGCGCCACCAACTGGAAAGTTTTTAAAACATAGACTAACCCTCTCCCATTGGTAGCGTGTGAAATGAACTCCCCTCAAGCGCAGAGCTGCCTCAGAAAGCTGTAGATAAGAAAAGGCCCTGAGGGGAAAACCAGTGCAAGGATGTAGAGGGGGAAGACACTGAAACACCTGATGTCTCACAGGAAACTTCACAACAGAACGCGCGCCTGATAGAAATTGCAGAGCTTCGGAAATATTGGACAACATTAGCCAGAGTGAAACCAAAGTTTCCCTGGGGGCACACCGCTCAACCCGCCCACACAGACACGATGTTCCAGCTTGACTATCAAATCTGCTTCTCCGCCTGGCCCTTGTTTGTTGTTTTTCTATTATAAGAAGAGCTGCCGGTAGGCAAATACCATGTCTATGCAAAACAACTGATAGGACCCGCCCTTGTCGGTCAGCTCCATGCACCAATGTGTAAGTCCATACCTGTTGGCTGGGAATGAGGTTTGAATCCTGGAAGGCAACTTTAATAATAATATTTCCTTACACTTGTACAGCACTTTTCTGGACACTCCAGTCAAAGTGCTTTACTGGTAATGGGGACCCCCGTCCACCACCACCAGTGTGCAGCCCCACCTGGGTGATGCGCCATAGTACAGTGGATATAAAAAGTCTGCACACCCTTATTGAAACTGCAGGGTTTTATGATGTAAAGCCAGAAATCAAGGTAAACCGTGACCTTGCAACCAATAAAATTAAAGAGAAAAATAAATAGATAATTATTAAGAAAAATAATTTAAATTAAAAAACCTACAACACCCTGGTTGCATATGTGTACACACCCCTCCCCCCAACTAACACTTTGTGGAAGCACTTTTTGCATTTAATACATCATTAGGTCTTTGTGATTAAGTCTGGATCAACTTTGCACACTTGGGCTCTGCAAATTTATTCCACTCTTCCTTGCAAGAAAGTTCAAGCTCCTTCAAACTGCCAGGGGATTATTAAGAGGCCAGTGATTGTTCCCCTATCTCATAGAGCTTAAAAAAAAAGCTAAGTTAAATAAGTCACCTTTGTCGTTGTGCATATATTGTATTCATGTATGTCTGTACTAAACTGCCGTTAGTGATGGGGCTGGAAAGAGTCTTTCATAATTTGAGTGCATTCACCAAAAAATTGCAAAAATGGGGTGTGCAGATTAAGTGAGCAGTGATGCAGTGCAGTGCTGAGTGTCAGACATTAATGGGAATAAGGCTGGGAGAGTAAGGCATGGGTGCAATCCTTACAAAGCTGTGAAAGAAAGATTTGTACTCTGTCCATTGTTACACGGAGCCAGTGCATGTTCCTGGATAAGGGTGTCTGAGAAGCTAATAATTCTAATTAAGGATCGTATGTCTAATCATATAAACTGAAGCACTTGAGAGGATGTAACTGGAATATCAGTGCATTTAAATGCATTTTCTTTTAGGTCCCTGGTGATTGTTGCTTTCCTACTAATGTTAGGCATCACAATATTTCATCTCTGCTGCGTTTCTAATTGGTTATTACATCATTCCTAAGGTGTGTTGCCAATTCCTAATACAAGAAATGGTATATGGCCAATAAAGTGATCTTAAAAAAATGCGCGTTTCAAAGTGAAAAGGGTTAAACATCAGATATTAAAATACTATACTTCTACTGTGCAGATTGAGATCTCAGCAGATAGTCAAAGATGATGCAAATAAATACACAGCCTGCTATTTGCAATGGGTACAATCCATGAATTGTACAAGCTACAAAAGCACTGATAAAAGTATTGTTAAATTTGATAAATTCACAATATCGCTGGTGATTTTTCAGCCTTTGGAAAAATGAGGTCACCAGCATTCAAGATTTTCCACTTACACAGTAGTACAGTCTTTACCATGCAGCTCTTTGTTTGCTTACCTGTAAATGTGTGGTCATTTTTTTGAAGCGGACAGATAGCTGTCGGGATGAGGGCCCAGCGAGTCTTAGTGCAGGTTAGTACGGGACCCCACTGATCTGCGATGCCTTTTGTTTCGAAGGGTATAGCTGGTGGTTTGTTTTTTTCTGCAATTTCTTAATTTTGATAGTGTCATTAAGCATTTTGTTGAAATGAATCAGGAAAAAGTGTATAACAATCTCGATAAATGCAACTAAACCGATTTATATATTTTAGGTCAGTACAGAATCGTAGATATGAAATAAACAAAATATAGTCATAGTTTTGAAAGCTATAATATAGCAATACTCATACTATACTTTAGTACAATATGTATATATTCCAATATAATAACACTACATTAACTACAAAAACCTAGTAAGAAACTAAGAAACCTTTTCCGTGTTACACTGGAACATTTCTTAATCACGTTTATATCCGAGTAAGAAGTCTTTGTTCTTCCTTTAACACGTTTTCCATCTGGAGCTAATACAGACCCATTAGGAAGTTTATAAACTACCATCGATTATTCTTGTGTTGATGATACTAGGAAATCTTTCTTTGGTGGAGCAAAGGTTATTTGTCTGTAGAAACGGATCTCCTATATGCAGAATTCAGAAGCTTTTTGTAATTTTTTTTTTTTAGAGTTGATCACTGCCTGACTGCATTTCATGGTATATAGTTGCAAGTCCGCATTTCTCCTCGGTGACTAGTGAATCCATGAAAGCTGTCAGAAAACCAGGGCTGTGCCAGTTTTAAGTCACTTGAGAAAATACTTGCTAGGACGACCTATGAACCTGTAGTTAGACCACTTAAAGAGTGGCATGTCTTAAAGTTGCTGTTTGGAAAGTTACATTAAATGACACATGCATGTTGCTTGTAATCTGCTGATCTGTGTTATAAGCCAAACTAGCCTGTGTTAAACACACTCGTTATTGTGCAGTTCAAGGATCACTGCTGTTGAAAACATAGGCCTCTTGTGGATCAACAGCCCATCCTTATGTCATCAGAGATTGCAGCTTGTAGCTTTACAGCTCGACAGCCACTGCATTAGTTGCCTAGGTTGCCTTTATAGAAGGTACTCCCTTACCTTGATGCAAAGGGCTCAGCTAATCTTGGACAGCAGTGCTGCTGTCCTTGATCACGTTTACAGTGTTATCCACAGTTGAACACTCGAGAAAGGGGCTTACAGTACTTGGTTGTCCCAGTATTTTAGAAGTCTTAAAACCTAAAAAGATTTGTCTTAGATTTTTAAAAAAATCTGTTATTCTATTAGTTTTGTTGGCAGTGTTGGTTTGCATGGGCAAAAGGATTGTATCCGTAAGAGCTCAGTGAGCAGATGAGCCTGGACAGTATTGCTCTCGGCCATGCTGTATTGAGTTTAATAGAGTGGTAAAGAGATCTAATAATGTTCAGCAGCTTGTAAAGTTTGACAGCGGCAGCTTTTTCCTTCTTTATTTAACTGAGTTGTCATTGTTATCAGTTCCGGTTGTGTGTTGGCAATAGCGAGGACTGGGGTCAGATGAAGGTCTATAGTTTAACCACCCATGGCATTTAGCAAAAATACTGCTTGCAGTGCCTTCATCCTGTGCATACATCGTTCTTACAATAGTTAAGTCTGTTTTTCTCTCTCTCAAAATAGCATGCACATACTGCTTCAATAACGCAGCTTGCTGAGGCTGAACACAAGATTTGAAGAGCTGAGCGTACAATTGGTATTCTGTAAAAGCCTGGGCGTTTTCCCCTCCAGAAAAACAAGAGCTGATTGATCATTTCATGAGCATGTTGGTTAATCCTTAAATAGTATCTTACTGTAACTGAGGCAACCAAAGAGGCAGATGTGCTATTTATTGAAATACTCGAGGTTTAAACATTTCTCTTCCGTCAGAAGCAGTTCTGCTTTAAATTTCTTTATCTCGATTAGAGTTTCTGTAAGAGCACTATTGATGGTCTTAATTAAACCCATCAGATCCTTTATTCCAGTGGTGCATGCTGGTTTTGTGTTAGCCCATTTTAACTTGAACTTAAATCCTAAAATATGTGTTGTGTAATAATACAAGAAGACAAGCTATCCGTTTTTTAAAGGTGCAGTTAATTTGACCAAACCACTCTTCATTACTTGGGAAATTAATCATAGGCCAACTTTGCAGGATATGCTTTTGGGAATTCTGATTGGCTTATTGGAAAATGTGTTTTTGCAACTTTGCTGTAGACTAAAAATAGAGGTTATACTTTTGACCGTACTTTCGGGACATCTTTACGGAGGACCAAGGAATACTTATGGATGGCTATATAGCCATTTTTGTTCTTTCAAGAGGATGTCCTGTTATCGAGACACTTAGTTTTGAAAAAAACATTTTTTTGTTTGATCATTTGAAAGGTTGGTATCCAGGAACATGTTTTCACCAAGTTACATTATTCACCCCTCCATGCATCTGTCCATGCTTCTATTATCAGAAAGTCGCCAATTCTTGGTGTGGGTTGTGGCAGTCTGGATGCTGTTCCGGAGGTGCATGGGAGCAAGGCAGGACACACACAGCCCCACACACCCAGCAGTTAGCACTGCCTGCATGGCACAGGAGGAGAACCAAGAGCTGCGAGGTGTCACACTGTACAACCGTTTCATTCTAGGAGTTGCTTCATTGCTTTTAGTTCTAAATGCTCTTTAATGCAAAACAAAGCCCTGGGTATATTGAAAGCTCTTGTCTACTACGACTCGAGGGGAAACAGTCAGATTGCATTTTTGAATATGCCAGTATCGGCATATTTTTTTTCTTCTCTTGAACTTTGGGCTTCGGTGCTGCCAATTAAGGCTCATTAACTCTGGTAACAATATCTGTCAGAAATGACATAAGACATTATTGAGCCGACCACAAACATCCTGTTTTCAGTGTGAGCTCTACACCAGTCTCCTTCATTTCTAAATTTGTACTCTAGAAGTTACAGTACAATCACTTCTCTTTACTTTGAACAAGGTCTATCAGCAGTTTTGTTCTGAACACCAGTGGACAAGTACAAAATGAAAATAGTTTAACAAGGCTATGGAGCTTAACACCTATCGATAGATATAACATATATGAGATTGTATCTCATTGAGTGATGGGGAGGGGGGGTCCTGATGTGCATATACTGTATTCATACACATTCCAAACTTTAGATTTTAATAACTACTTCTGGATACACATATTGTCCCCAATTACTGATACTGTTCAGTAATTTTGTTTCTGCAGTTCAGGATTCTAACATTATTCATGTAAAGCATAGCATTTTCACCTGAGCCTCGTATAGGATTCATGCACTGGCCTCAAATCTTTACTGTGGTTTTCGATCTTTATTCTCCAGCCATGAAATAAAATGCAGTAAAACCCCTTGTTTCAGACTTGGTTTCTCAAAAAGCATGAAATAACAGAGGATTGCACAGCCAGTGTTCGGAAGTTCTGGCTGTTGTGCAGGGGGTGTGGTAGAGCTGTGCATTGCGTTTTTTTAATAGATGTCTGTTTGCCCAGGTTACAAAGAGCCAGCTCAAATGAGTTAAGAATAATAGTTGGGGGTGAATGCTCAGTGGAGATACTTAAGGACTAGAGTGACACTTTCCAGTACCAGACGGCTGTTTTCTGTTTGTCTTTTTCTGGTTTGCAGCTGTCAAGCCTTTGAAATCTGAAAAAAAAAAACAATATTTTATGATGGTTCAGAAATCCCATCAATTTCTGTGCAAAGCTGCATGTCCTCAGTAGCTCTGGTTTATTTTGAATAACAACTGCCAAAGTCAAGTTACCCCTGGACTCAGTAGATATTGACAGTGGTTATTATCTGTATTGTTCTTTTATCTTGCCATTTGTATTTTCCTGCTGAGTCTCATGTCTTGTTTTTTGAAAAGGGGAAACATGGGATTTCAACCTATAATAGTTAACTAAACAAATGTCATGATAGAAAGCATCATTCTTCTGAAAGATGTGTAGTGCACTTGCCTGTCATTAAGGGAGAGAAATGGCCAGGGGCAGTAATTATTTTTACTTCTCACGCTCATAATTCAGTTTAGTCTAACTTAAAATAATTTCTTCAGTGTTTGATGATCTTGTCACGCCAATACAATCCCTGCCTGTGTTCCTAAGGGCTGATCTTCATACTTTGCTCAGATAAAGTCCTGTTTTGCTGTCTATCTTGCTCAAGTGGAAAGGATGTGGCATGTGGCCCAGGGGAACAGAGAAGTCACATGACTCTGAAACAAGGGGGAACGTGATCTTCAAGAGTTGAGACAATTAAATAACCAACAATATATGGATTTTAAAAATGTCGTTGGGAGTGCCTTGTAAGCTATATATTACTACCATGGGGGTATGGACATTTTGTGTTTTTAAAATGATATTGTGCTTTTTAAGAGAACCGAGTATCAGTCAATTTGCTCTCATCTTAAAACTGAACCCAGATCTTAGCCTGGGTCCCACTTAAAAGAGCATTTAACAGTATATGCATGAGGTGCACAAAGGTGATCTGTTTGAATTGCAGGGTTGCCTTAGATTCTGGCCATGCTTTCAGGGGGAGGCATGGCTTTTGTCCTGAAGCCCAGATAAGGGAAGTTGAGTGTTTTCAGTGGCTAACAATATTGGTTCCCTGTCATAAGGATAACATTACAATAAATATGAAAAAAAAACAATCAAATAGTTTGTATGTCAACTTGATCGTTTGAATGTAGAGGGGTGTGCTTACAGTACATGGTAACTGGTATCCTGTCTCGTAGATACCTAGACCGCAAACAGTGACCTGCACACTGGTGGAAAGTTTGAAAAGCTAGAGACTTGCTGCTGTTGTGCAGAGCTTTGTTTTAAGGCTCTAACAGTGAATATGTTTTAATGTGAAATGAGTACTAATTTTGCAGTTACAGAAGAAATAGTACCACAGTGCAAAATAAGTTATTTTTCAGTCTGACTGGTACTTTCTTCATTGATTTAGCTTCTTCCACAAGCCAATTTGTAGATCGTGACCATTTTAAATCTAATGTTGTTCCACTTACACAAGGTGTTCCACAGGGTTCTGTGTTGGGACCTTTACTGTTTGGTATTTGTGTTACCTTTTGGTTAGCTCATCATGGACTTGGGTTTCCTTACTGTGCTGCTGAAGCTCGGCTTTACTTGCAGACAAAATCAAACAGTAATGCTTTGGTTTCTGCACTTCTCAGGTGTCTGTCTGAAATTAAGATAGGGAAGCAAAGAATAACACTTTGAATAAGCTAAAATAGAAAACGGACTCTGTGAAGCTGATGTTCAGAGCCTGTCACATACGGTGTTGACAGTCTTGAAATAAAAACATTTGATATACCCTGGAAAACTATCTGTTGACCCTATGTTGTGATTTGAAGCTCATGTTGGGAACACGTGTGTCTTCCACCTGTATAGCCATTCTTGGATATGACCCTTGCTCTGTCATTTCTGTTGCTGAAATGGATACATGCCTTTATTTGCTCAAGATTAGACTGCTGTACTGGGGTTTCTTATAAGGTACTAAACGGACTCCAGTATGTGTAGGATACTGTGGCGTGTATGCTAACTAACACTACTTTGCATCATTCCTAGTGAAATATAGAGTAGAGTTTAAGGTTCCTCCGTTTACAATTCAGGAACTCTAGCTGTGTTAAGTACTTATTGACTCAGTATTGTCCACCTTTATCATTCTGGCCTTCTGTGCAACTCACTGCCTAAGTCCATTGCTCTGCAACCTTCAAAACTCACTTAAAAACCTTTTTCTTTTTTGATTTGCTTTGTTCTTTTCATTTCAGGTATGTGTATTATGCCTGTGGTTACGTACATTACTTTGAGTTTCTTAAAGTCCACATTAATAAGGTATTATCATTATCAAAATTATTAATTATTTTGATTAGCATCATGCTAATATGCAGACTTGATTTTTTTTTTGCTAAAGGAGCTTTTCAATCTTGACAATTGGACAGCAAGCATAAATGTAAACCAGTTTTTTGGCATTTCGAAACGTTCTGGCTACTTTATACTGTGTGTACAGCTCTGGTTTTTAACCACTTTTTTCCAGTAATGATGATAAAATCTTTGGTTTCAGCTGTTTTTAAAGTTCTTTTAAGTGATGGAGATGTAAAGTTTTATATTTGTAAATGGTTGTGTGCTGTTAGATTTCTTCTTTTCATATTGTTACAACTGTATTATTACAGTTACAGTAGATGACTGGTACAGAACATGCCAGTAATCCTGGCTGCTGTTCACCTTCACAGAAGAACTTGTTTTCCTTTCTTGTTAAAATAAAAAGTGCACTTCCAATAGCAGTTCAAAATGAGTTCAAAATCATTTTTGGTAAGATAATATACATATAACAGTAGACAGTTTTTTATTCCAATGTTTGGGTGGCTCACATTAAAAATAATTAATTTTACAATATTAGATGTTTTTACAGATATCCGATGTTATCAAAATAGCTGCACATTGTAACATAGTATTGTTTGTGCAACATTATGGGTAAACCAAAATGAAACCTTTCTGGCAAAATGTGCATTATTCAATAGTTATTTTTCTTGTTATAAATGTTTTGCTGTTTAAGACATTTCCTGTTTGCTAACAGAAGACAATCATTTTTCCAGTAATATTAGTATAGCAGCCACAAGCCTCTCTCAGACTCTGTGGTCGTTACCATACAAATGCTATGTTGGTTCTGATGTTTTTTTTTTCCTTTTATCAAAATTGTGTTTGGGCTTTCTCTTGTGGAAGTGGCAGGCCTTTTGCCACTCAGACACTCAGATTAAAATTTTATCCCGCATAAACCTCCTGATGATAAATACAAAATGAAGAAACCTAACATGTGGTCCCTGCAATGAAATGTGTATATTTCTAGAAAAATTAGACTTATTTTTTTAGTAGAACAAAATAGGAGGTTATGTGCGTAAGATAACTGTAATCAGAAACTCTTATTTGCATATTGCAAATGTTTTGTCATGAACTTGTACTGGAATTGCAGTACAGTTCAACATACATTAGCATTAGTGCCACAGTCGGCTCCTACATATTCGAGTTTTTTTATTTAACTTTTCATTAATGAGCTGCACAGAAAAAACAAGAAGTATGTTGCGCTCTCTCATGGAAGTTAAATGTTGGCCCAGATGTGTAGACATTTATGTTTTGAGATCTGTAATATCGCTGTCATATTGATCTTAATCACGATAATGTAATGAGTACATAATGTACAGTTCAGACTGATTTTTTTTAACCTCTGTATCTGAAGAAAATCTTAAGAGCTTAATTACTGTGAGCTTACATCGGTTGTTTTCACTATTCAGTGTTAGTTTCACACAGATTTATATTGAATACTTTGCACCCTGCCTTTAATTTAACACCAAACATAGCAATGATACTGTAGTCTGTCAGCATATTTCAGGAGAGAGATATTCAGAGATGCTGCTTGCAGATTTGCTGTTTACTGATAATGTGAATTGGTTAATGTACTGTAGTCTTTAATCTCTCACATCTTTCTTAATTACTTTAATGATGCACCGGATGACTCAATTTCAGAAAAGCAGCAGCAAGAATACAAGGTTGGTGTTAAGGATGTTGTGAGAGCAACTGCAATCAATAATACCTGAAAAAAAGTGTTAATAAACCATTTTTCCTAAAAATTGCAGCTGTTGTTCTCAGTGGAGGTTGGTAGAAACAGGCTGTGCTATCTTTTAATAAGAAGTAAAGTACATAAGAACCTAGGAAAGCTTGCAAAAGAGAGACGGTCTTGCAGCCCATATTGCTCATTAGGTAGTTGGTAACCCAAGGATCTCATTGAGCTGTGTTTGGGGAAAGAAAGCCACGATAAAAGAAATTGTTTAGAAATTGTACACAGTACGGTTTAAATTATTTAATCTAACATTTTTTTCCGATTTTTATTGCTTCCTTGCCTCTGTCTAAGAGTTGTAAGTGACGTGTCAACATAAACACGTATGTCTTTTTTTATAAACAGCCTCAGACTGTCACGCTCTGTATTTAAAATTCAGGACTTTTTTTTTTAGTGCTCCGCACTTGTCTGCATTGAATGTCATCCACCAGGTGTTTGCCCAGGTGTTTTATCTTCACGTGTTTTGGTGCCGTCTACAAACATTTTTAGATTACTAACCATACCAGAATCTAGATCACTGATATAAAACAGGAAGCAGAGTGGTCCTTGTACGGATCCCTGTAGTACTCTTCTAATTACTGCTCATCACAAAAATATTCAGCACCGCTTTTCATAGATACCAGTAGTTCTTGGTTTACTTCCCTTCTGAAAGATGCAACAGAACTTAAAATGTGTCGATTAAAAGCTATTTCCCCATTAGAATGCAAGTCAATAGGGGGGATGCATTCTGGGTCCATTCTCAACCAGAGTGTAAGACACCCCGTTAAGAACAGTTCCACATGTTCATTCAAGACTGGCGATAAGCTCGTGGGGAGGGCTAACCTTTGCCCATTTCCATTCTCGGTGAAGGCTGAGCAGGTGGTGGCTAGGTACAGTAGGTCCCTCAGGACCACGCTTGTACCCCGACCAGCCGTTTCTGAACTTAACCACCTGAAAGACGGCTGTTAGCCTTCTATCGGGGGACCTTGAAGACTGATGTCACCGGGCTCTCTTTGTGTATATCTTTCCATGCCTGTTGGTCTCTCCAGAGCTATTCAGGAGACCCACTTATGACTGCCAGCAGCAGCAGCAGAAGGATGGTGCTGCTCCTGACTGTGAATGCCTGCACTTGGCCTGCGAGCACACACTTGCACCGATCTTTTTAAAACCGTTTTGCCACCACCGTTAAACCTTAATGTTGCTTTCCTGGTGCACAGACCGACCTAAGCTCCCCCTCCAGCAGCAGCTGCCCTGCTCCGCCAGCCAGGTTGAAAAAGCAGCGCATGGGCACAGTGAGCTCCTCTCGCAGAACCAGTCCTCTCCGGCACCCCGCCAGCACCACGGGGCCCTACAGGAGAGCGCCGGGCCCTGCTGGAGGAGTGGCACATCTCTCGCCCATGTCACGGCCTGCCTGCGGGCACCCAGAAAGGCTCAGGAGTTGCTGCACTAGGAAGCTGAGAAGGACCTGGCGCGCCCTGCCCCTGTGTCGCTGCCGGTCAGCACAGCGATGAATCAGGCTTGAGCTGGGCGAGATGAGGCCACAGGGCTCCACCTGGGCGCTGAACAGGCACTTCTTCTGCTTGAACTACTTAGGAATCTTTATTTATGCATGAAATTAATTAAAATTATGTCCAATTACATTTGGACCCTTTTTATTGATTTTTTTTTTCTTGTGCAGAAATTACAAATGATCAGAAGCCAGAATGTCTCTCTTTTCAGCCCCTTTCCTCGACAAGGCATACAAAATGAGTCGAGCAGCCACAAGCCCCCCCCCCCCCAAACTTTAAACTGGAAGGCTGCGGATCTGCTCAAAACGTCCAATTCTGACTCTTTAGACTAGGCAATAAATGGCGGGTTAAATCGAGCTGAAATTTGAAACCTGGATTTGATCCCAGTTTTTAATGAAACATCTCCCAGGGTTTTCATTAAAGGAGACGATGATGTATTGAATTGACTGGAATTATTTGTCATGGAACGGACAGCCCATTAAAATGACACCAGAGAAGATATGCGCGTGGCCTGGCAGCAGGCATGGCTGGAGTGGTGTCCGTCAGGGTTTTTCCAGGGTCAGCTGTGGATTCTGAAGCAGGACGGAGTGTGTTTTTCCCAGGGTGTGAAAAATCGAATTCCCTTATCTGCTTGCACTTGCCCAGAACGCTAGTGCCTGCTCCCGGGGTTTTCCCCCAGTATCTCCATGGCAGATGTGGCGGGAGTTGTTTGAGAAAATTGTCTGGCTCGAATCTGTCATGCCTCAAATCAACAACGCCCAAGCCTTGACTGCAGGCTTAGTGTGGCCTGCCCAAAACCCTAAACCACTTTGAGCTAATGTCTATCTGACCTAATTTCAACAGACGAAGAATCTGTGGCCTTTCTGCAAAGATTGTGCTTCTCTTTTTCCTGTACTATATACGACCATTTTTTTTAAGACCTGCATTTTTTTGGTATTTTTATTGAAAGCTCCGAGCTCTGTATATCACTGGCTATTTGTTCTTGTGAATAGAAAAAAAATAAAATAGTTGATCTAATAAATATTTGGGTTTTCTTGTTTCAGCAAAGCTCTGCAGTTACACCGATGGTGTTGGGTGCCTCACTGCACTAATAATTCCATCGCATGAAGCCGTGCCACTCAGGAAACCTTTTATTTGTTGCAGAACTTTTTTTTTTCTTTCACTTTAATGCCATGGTGCAGCATCAGGCCTGGTTTCCTGTGCTTTTCTTTTCATGTTCCTATTTCACTCGTGAAGTGTAGAGACAACATGAGTGATATGCCACAGCATAACAAGTCATGAAGCGAAAGGCATCTTTGGATTTTCTGACTTCAAGGCAAACTGAAAATGAAGGCTGTAGAATTTCCCTGTGGGTAATCTTCAAAAGATATTGCCTGCCCATTCTGCTGACCTTCGCAATATAGAGAGACACGATTTACAATGTCAGATGTTCTGTAAATCTGGCAGTGAACAGTGTCATCCACGTTGTTTCTGAAGCTTTGCATTGCCTGTTTAAAACAGTTATCATTAGAAAAACAAAAAAAGTTTTAAATGGTTTCATCTGAAAATCTGCTCTGATGCTGAAGAAGGCAGAAGATTTAGTACATGTCAGAAGTATAGTTTTTTAGGGTATTGCAGTTTTTGAAGTTACAGTAGTGTAAAAGTCTTTCACTTAAAACTAGGATAATGGGATTTTTAACCTCAAATAAATTTGAGCTTGATTCCAGATAAAGCTTGCGTTTTCACATGGGGAGAAAACAATGAAGGGAATGAATACATGAATGACTATTCTGTTAAAAACTGGCTTGGTGAGAATGTTAGGCAAATGTAAACCTGTAAAATTCCTGAATGACCTTGTCTAGGTTGCATTTTCTAGTTTGAGAAACTTGTGCTTTGCTTAAAAACAGTATCACACATGGAATCTGCTTTGCTTCATTTTGATTGTAATTATCTTTATCCTTTTATGTAAACTGTTTCACTGTCCACATGTCATTATACTGACTTAAAAATGTTCCATTCGTTAATATTGTGGGAGAATTTTTCTCTGCCACAAAAAAAATATCCTCTTCAAAGTCTGAGGAAATTTCACGGTACATAGAAGGTTTGCTTCCAAAAAGACCCTTTAATTTCATAGGGTTTATGCTGCCTGAATAGGGGATTTCAGCATTTAAGTTAAGCTGTTGGCAGTGTTGTTACTTCTATTTCTACAGTTGCCTCTAAAGATAGCTTTATGCTATAGTAATGGCATTACCCTTTTCCAAAGTACAATAATTTCTTTATTAGACTGATCTTTTTAGCCCCAGCCCTCTCCAAAACATCTGTACCTTTAAATTAAATTATTCAGTGCCATTTCAGATTCAGATCTTTCCAGGAGGTCAGCCAGAGGTTAGTTAAAGGTTGCTAGTGTGATTTTCCTTCCTTGTGTGTGCTGTAACCATCTACCACACAGAGGAATCCTGTCCGCTTGCTTGTTTGGCATGCTCAACACGGTGGCACTTGATTCTGTGAAATCTGGGCAAGGCCCCTTCTGATGGGAATGAGATCAGTACATACATTGAAGTCAGTCTTCCGGATTTTTTTATCTCTGCCCTTCCGCAGGCGTATCAGTACTGAACTTGAAAACAAATCCACTTTCTGTAAGAAAAACCCATTCACGTAGGCCAATGTGTTGCAAACATGCTGATGATAATGATAATTTTCAGAAGTCTCAAATGATTTGGCTTTGCTTAATGTGTTTAGCACAGTGATGCGGAGGGCGAATAATTCTGACGTCCTCCCAGGTCCATTTCACTGGAAAGATGCATTTTTGCAATCGATTCCAAAGGATCCAGTATACTGTAGCACAGGAAGATGCTGCAGAAACTTCAGTATTACAGCCTACAGTGAGCTAGTTAAATAAAGGAATCCACTATCATCTGCCTGTTTGACAAACAAGCTTGACACCAGTTAAGCAGTGCATTTGCTGCAGTCAGATTCATGTGGCCAGTGTGCTATTCTGTGATAAATCAGCGACGGGCTCCTGGATGCCATTGATCATTAGGGTTAATGACAACCCCAAACCTCAGCAGAGCTTCAGTGGGATCAGAGTAAGGGATGCTGTTCCCCAAAACCAGACTTGGACCTTGATTCTGACAATGATGAATTAACATACCTGGTATTGGCATTGTCAGTTGACTTTCGACTAAGCATAAGAAATATTACACATAGGAAGCCATCTGGCTAATTCAGCCCTTTTGGGTCATTAGGAGCTAATTAATCTAATAATTAAGATGGCCGGAGCGGAGCCACAAGATCCTTGTGGCTAAGGATCTGCGCCTGTGGCTGGAAGGTTGCCAGTTCAAATCCCGTGGTGGGTAGAGGAATCCTACTCCAGGGGTGCCGTATAAATGTGTGACCCTGCGCTCTGACTCCCAGCTTCTCTCCCTGTCTGCATGTCTGTGTCTCATGGAGAGCAAGCTGGGGTCTGCGAAAAGACAAATTCCTAATGCAAGAAATTGTACATGGCTAATAAAGTGATCTGATCTTATCCAATCCAAGGATCTCATACAGCATCTCTTGAAGGTATCGGCTTCAACAGCGTGTCTGAGTAGCTTGTTCCGTATTCCCACAACCCTTTTCATAAAGAAATGCCTTCCAGTCTATCTGCACTTCCATGTTGTTTCCAGACATTGGGTTGACTTTGTCAGTGTCTTTGAGGGTCTTGGATACTTGGACCAGGTGTGTGGGACATTCGCTTAACCCCAAGAGTAACTTGATTCCAGTGCAGGAATATGTTTTTGTAATATGGTGACCAATCTTTTGCACAATATTAATAATGGTACACAGTATTCTAAAGGATGACTTATTAAATAATTGTACAATTTTAACATTCCTTGCTTTACATTCTACACTTTTATCTTGACATTTTATTTTACTGCTTTTCCCACGTTGCCTATAAGATATACAGTAAATGATGTGTTAACATAAAAAGCTTAGCCTTTTTCAGATGTAGCTTCATCAAGCTCTGTGTTCATATTTTTTTATGTATTTTGTTTTACTACCTGTATGCAAAACTCTTTTCACTATTTCATTTTAAATTTAATAACTTAATTGGAATTTATTGGGTGCTTCTGCAATGTTTGCTAGTCCTCCTATTTTGATATTTACTGCAAACCTGCCTAGTTTACTTAACTAAACGAAAATCCAGATCATTAATATAAGGTAGGAAGAGAATTTATTCGGGAACACATCCTTGTGGTTCTCCCACTAATTAGATCACCCCATTCTGAGCATCTATTTGAATGGATGAAATTTGACAATTTTCTTTAACAAATTTATTTTTTTCTTAAATGTTTATACATTCAGTTACTGACGTCCTTTGAGAAGAAAAGCAATTTAATATATTGCATTTTGCATGATCTTTCTAGCACAATAATACAATGCTTCTACACCAAAGGTTATGCTTATGTTTGCTTTTTAGAATTCTTGTTTTCCCCATGCATTTAGCATAAGAAAGGCTTACATTTTTAGACCCTTTTTTATACTAAAGGCCTTCCAACTGCTTAGCACATATGGCCTGCATTTTTTAAGGCCTTATCGTGTTGCAACCTGTTTGCTGTGATACGGTTTGCATTCACCTTTAAGCAGAATAAACGTGGAGACATGTTTTAAGGTTTTAACCATAAACATCAGTCGTCATGCTAGGGCACAATAAGAACTTGGTCGTAAAAATTATTCCTGTAATAAGTCGTTTTGTGCCTAATTAAATCCACAACTGGTATATTTTTGTTTCTATAGAAACAATTTTGTACAAAATCTGTTTTGACATCCGAGCGATTCAACAGACCTTTTTGCATGTACTATATCTTGGATGTATATTTTCACGTCAATATTAATTTTGAATTATGCTACCCTAAATATAATTCATATATGAGATTTCTGTAAGTTTTTGTTTTAATCTGTAGCAAAGTCTGAGAGAGAGGTGAAGTGTGGCTTTGTTAGGACTGTCCTGGTACCATAGTACTAGGAGAAAATAAAACAGTTATTGCTTTTACAAGCCAAAGAATACTGCTCCTCTCACAGAAAAAGTCTGATTAAGAAAAATAAAAAAAAATCAGTCTTAATTCCTGCAGGGCTGTACATACAGTAAATGCCCTGTCTTTGTTTTTTTGCCACTCGGCAAAATTGGCTTCACTGTGTGTGATGACGGTTTGTTGCTGACTTAAGAAGCTGAAGACTTCTGCTGCCGATTGTACTGTACTGTAGTAGTAAGTATGGCGGTTCCTTCGATTTAATCGAGTTTGCCTACTGCATATCAAAGATCCGGAAGGAGAACTAACAAGACAATATGAGGTTTGGTGTGCTGTAGTTATTGAAATTGAAAGATGAAGCAGACACTGCTCTTGGTCTCGTTTGTGGCCCCTCTAGAAATGAATAACTGGTATATTGTGAGCACGCAACCATAACACCTGTTAACATTGCAGTTCAGTCATAAACTGAGCAATGCCTTTTCTAATTTCTGCCATTTGCATGATAGTCATGTGTATACAAGTTTTGTGTCTTTCAGCTAATGAATAATTATAAGCTGTAATTTGTATTGGACTTAATGCTGACTTTTTAATATTTAGTTAGCATTGAATATTACTTTAATGTAATCATTGACATTGCAAAACAGACAATGGCAAATGGAATTTAGGTAATCTTTTAGAATCTGAAGTCAGAGTTACTAACTCCAATTACAGACTAAGATATGATCTTCACACTGTCCTCAAAGAATCAATGACAAGCATCTAGCTTCCTCTTTTCATCAGCAACCACTAACAGAGAGAGCAGAATGTAAGAGCAAGTTGAATAACAGCTCCTCATGCTAGGAGCCTCTAGTGGTTTCACACCAACACAGACTGTAGACTATAGAGTCAAAGAGCGAACCAAGGGAAAGAAATCTGAGTGAAGTGAGAATAAGATCTAGACTTTTTTGCAGATAATATTCCTGTTGTGCTCAGATGGTAGAAGGGTGCAAGAACCTCTGTTGCCTGTCATGCTTTTTGTTTGGTTTCATTACCCCTCTGGTCTATTTCTGTGTGGGTGGTTCGTATAAGATGGCTGGAAAGCAGAAAAAGGCTGATCCTCTGCCTGTTCTTTCTCCAGTTAAGATGAAGCTAAAAGAATGTGAAGATCTTTAAGGGGCTAGGGTGGCCCACTCGGCTTGAACAGAAAATGGATCTACAGGAGCTGCTTGTAATGTCTGAAATGGTGGCAGTGAGCTCATTTCAGCTGTATCGGCTTCAGACTTAAATGCTCAGATGTCCGTGTAGCTGCTCAGCAAATGATCTCAAAACTGGACTTGATAGTGGAAGAACAAAGGGAATCAATAGGAATGCTGGATGATTATGCAGAGAACCTGAGGACTCCGGAACTCAAGGTGGTAGAGCTGGAGGGCGTTTTTTAGAAGGAAATCAGCATATCGGTCCAGTTGGATTCCCAATGAAGGCAATCCCTGTATAGTTTCCAGAATTGATTGGCACAGACTGGGTCCAGAGAGAGGGCATGTGGAATTTTTGAAGAAACCGCTCTTCTGGTGGCTGCGACAAGCCCCAAGTGTCAGACTTTCCTTCTCAAAGAACACCTAGTCTTTCCTGCTATATCTTGCTGTCCATGCCTGTTTGTTTTGGCTCAGAAGAGTTTTTCAAATCTGAAGGTTTGTTGGATTGGATGGAGTGATACATTTGCTCAAACTTGCTTATATTCATTGTGACATTTCATTTATTGTGCCTGTGCATTCAATAAGTAAGCATCTTGCCCTTTTTGTGTACTGCATCCCTCTAAAACTGATTTGTAGGTATGCAGAGTTGTATTATTGAAGTATTTTCATTCTTTAGTCATTCTCATTGGGAACTGAAATCTCTGATTTAAACATTTGTTTGCTTATTTTTTTATCATAGTGACACTTAATCCTCTTGTTTTTGCTTCAATGGTTTTGGGGTCTAGCCATGTTCTAGTAGATTGGGAAAAAATGGAATTAAAACATAGAAGAAGATAGAACAAAAGAAGGGTCACACACCTTTTCAGACCTTTTTATTTTTCATTATATCATTTTGTTTCTATCTTGGTTATTTCCTATGCCCCACGTTCCATATATCTGTTAACACTCCTTGCTCACTTCAGGTTTTTCCTCTAGAAAACAGAAAAGAACATCTCACTAGCGGCTATCTGACCTGCTCCACATTGGGTGATACTTGGCGTACTGTCAATAAAAGAGGCAGGAGGATGAGGGTTCTACCTTGTGTGCTTGGTTCTTGCCAGTTACGTGTTTGTAACCTGAAATGCCCCTTCTAAAGAAATTGGAGAAGGGCTTAAGGTCTTAACTTGGTGCACCTTTTGCTGTCACCTCCACCCCTAATGTTGATTGTACACTGTTTTTATTTTATTGCCATGCGTATTAAAGAGAAAAATACTAAAAGCCTGGTTTCAGGTGATGATTCCCCAGCCGTCTGCATTGTGATTAACACTTGAGAAAGATGTTCCCCCCCGTGGATGGCATGATTCTTGTATCATGTGCCTACAGCCTTTTTAATGGGCTGAAGGAACAACATTTTTTGTCTTTTAAGCTGCCTTTCAGCACAGGGTTAATGTTGAAAAGTAGCACGTTGTGTGCTATGTGTTCGGCCTGTCAGAGGATGGGTTTGTCAACTCACATTGGTCTTAAGGGCCTGGTCCTGAATTCTGGATCCTTCTATTCGAAAAATCCCCTGGTTTCCCCCATTTTAAATTCCACTAAGACTTGTTCAAAAAATTGTTTTTTTTAATCTTTTAACATTGCTAGAAAAGTCAAGTGCATGAAAGAGGTTTATTAAATTAACTTAAATGACCTCTTTCTTAAGATTGGGAATACTTCTAAGTAAATTCTTGCATTACACAAGTGTTTTACTTAATTAGGACAAAATGTTCTTGTGAGCAGAGTTCAGACTTGTGTTCCAAATACTGTAATCTGTCAATTACACGATTTAACCAGTCATCTGCCTAATTAACCCTGCCCTTTGTGACCAGGGATGGAGACCCCTACATTAACCACTACATACTCTTTTCTTCCCCGTGCTGTGTGCTTTTGGTGAGCTTTTTCAAGCCACAGAATGGTACAGTAGGTCACCGATTGGGTTACTGGCATTCAGCTGTTCTGACCTCTCCCTTTGTGCTGTAACAATTTAGTATAAGTTTGCACATGTTGTTCGCCACTGTTCGCTTACTTTGTTTTTTTTTTTTAGTTTTGTTCTCCGTGCGAAAATGTTAAGAACAAATGGGTAATGCAGTCTTGGTTCATTACTGATGAAGGCAGCTATTGAACCACATGACACTAGGGATTCACTGGCTTATTAAAGCCATACTTGAAGTGTTGGGATGGGTTATGTAATCTTATTCAGCCTTTCAGATATTAATTGCACACTGAAATGCTGCCGTGTTGAAGGTGGGGGGTAGGGGTCGAAATTTATTTTTGCTTGACGTAATGTGGAGGAGTTCTTGTAAAGCAATCAAAATAAAAACTTGCTTAAATGCCACTGTTCATGGGCATCTTTTATGGCGCTTGACTTGCCTTTTCTTTCATCTATAACATTGTTTGCTCTTTAGCAATAAACATTCCTCAGTCAGGTAACCCCCTGATCAAATAATTTCATATTTCTCTATCTGCGCCTGTGTTTGTTTGAGTCAGCTGCACAATTTTTGAAATAGGCAAACACTATATGAAGGCTCTGTTCTCTCACTGGATGCTGTTGTGAAACATTATGGAATGCATCTTTTTTTTAAGAAAAATATTTTTCAGAATATTAATAACCCTTTAATTTGGATTCGAATGGGCAAGGACTACCAACGTAAGGGGAAAAATGGCACCTTAACTGTTTTGTTTTCTTATTTTAGACTCCCAGTTGCTGGGCTGAAGAAGGAGCTGAAAAGAAGGGCACACATCAGCGGTCAGCATCGTGGGGAAGTGCTGACCAGTTGAAAGAGGTAAATAAATTAGAAAGAAAATCGGTTCTTTAGAAGACTGTTGAGTGGTCCATGACGAACTGTATGAGTTTTGGTGCTTATTTTATCCCGAGCAGAAGATTATCTTCTACTCTATGTGACAAAAACTTGCGAACTGCAGATTGTACAGTATGATACAGGATATGCATGTGTTTTCAGAATTATGGCATTTTTCTCACTAGTTGTTATGGCAATACAGGAAATGTGAAAGATAAAATAAAAGAGGGGAGTGGTTTTGCCAGCACAGAAAATAGTTTTCTGCTGTTTTAACAGGACTGAAAACACCCCTAGAAATTATGCAGGACGGGCAGATTTTATATTTGGTTTGTGCTCTCATTGAAATAATACTGAAGGCCTTCACCTCTGCTTTGTCTTTGATCTGTGTTGACTGTGTCCTAGTAGATTATCTGAATGGGTCTTTATTTTTGCTGAATGCAACAATGTCAGCAGCCATACCGCCCTGCAACTCACAACTGGCAACCCACAGAAGCTAAACAGGTGTGTGCCTGGTCAGTACCTGGATAGGAGACTCCTGGGAAAAACTCCTTGGTCTCTGCTGGAAGAGGTGTTAGTGGGGCCAGCAGGGGGCACTCACCCTGCGGTCCATGTGGGTCCTAATGCCCCAGTATAGTGACGGGGACACTAGACTGTAAACAGGCGCCGTCCTTCGGATGAGATGGAAAACCGAGGTCCTGACTCTCTGTGGTCATTAAAAATCCTAGGGCGTTTCTCAAAAAGAGTAGGGGTGGACAAATTTCCCCCTGGCCCTTACCAATCATGGCCTCCTAATAATCCCTCTCTATGAATTGGCTTCATTACTCTGCTCTCCTCCCCACTGAGAGCTGATGTGTGGGGAGCGTTCTGGCGCACTATGGCTGCCGTCGCATCATCCAGGTGGATGCTGCACATTGGTAGTGGTGGAGGGGAGTCCCCATTACCTGTAAAGCGCTTTGAGTGGACTGTCCAGAAAAGCGCTATATAAGTGTAAGCAATTATTATTATTAGATAGTTATCAAATTATAATGCTTAAATACAAGGTGTACTATTATTTTAAATCAGGGAGGGGTGTTCCTTGGCTATTCATGGGAAGAAAAATGCAGATTACTGTATTGAACTTGTATTTGTATTTGAACTCTATTGCTCTGTATTTCTGAAAAGCTGAAAAAGACACAACAACCTTCCTTGTAATACAGCTAATTTAAAGTTGTGATCAGCTTTTTTAAAACACGCAGGCAGTTACATGAATTATCAATAGACAAACTGGAAACTTAGGTAAAAAACCCTAAAATGAGACCCCCCAGTGTTTGCTACAGAAATGACACCTCATCTCTGGAGGTGAAGTTTAAATTGGCTAAGAATAGTATCACAATCAATTTAGCATATTGCTAAATTTAGATCCTGACTTTTGAAGCCTGAAGTTTCTGTTGTTAAAAACTGTGTGCAGGCAGCTTTTGACTACATTGCACTTGCAGTTTTGAAGTACCTGAAACAATTTCTATATTTGACTTCCTGTGTGACCTCGAATTTCTTTGTGAGCCAGTGTTTTGTATCGGCAGCAGAGCAGGACATGCCCACCGTGAAAAGTTTGCTTATCTGCTTCTGCTTTCTTCAGTTCTGTAGCAGCAGCAGCAACAGGGTACACTGAATATACCACATTATCTCCTTTGACACTGCACTTCATCTTAGATTTACATCAAAAACCTGATCAATCATCCCCCCTTTTCAGTTCAGTTTAAAAAAAGATAGGTGCACATTTCATGCACAAAGTGTTCTGTCTTATGTTATATGTGTGATGAGGTATACAGTCAAGTCCATTGCCGAAGTTCTCATGGGGAAAATGAGCTTTTCAGTAAATAAATTGTTTTGACATCTTCCCAGTATTCACAGCACTGAAACTGTGAGATTCCTCTCCTGTTCTGAAAGGGTTTTTCAGTCAAATGTATTTTTAGCAGCTTGTATAACTGACAGGCTTGTTTTATGTTGAATATTCGTTAACATATGCAGCAAAGATGTCTCAGTACTGTATGGAAGGGGCCTCAGCACAGATACTTTGCAGTCACACTGCAGCTCTTCATTTAAAGGCGCTAGAAAGTAGATATGAAAAGTGAGGTGTTATAGCAGAACTTTCATTGTTAGTTCCACCCCATTACCTCATTATATATATAGTATATTCTTTTATTAGTATTGGGGAATTGTTTCCTCCTCTTAAGAGTTAGATGTGTACTAGACTTCAAAATTACATGTGCTGTTGAAAGGGATTCAATAAGAAGGTAATGCAATACATTCACTTGTTTTTTTTCGAAATAATAAGTTACATTTAAGCTAAAGCTACACATTACAAAATTCATTGTAAAAGGTTTATTGTTATTTTAAGTCAGGGAGGGGTGTTCGTTGGCTGTTTATGGGGGGAGAAACGCAGCGGACTGTCTTGAACTTTCTGTATATTTGAAAAATAGAAAAAGACACAGCAACACTCCTTGTAATCCAGCTAAGAATATAAAGTTGTGCACAACCATTAGAGGATTAAATTTTCAGTGTCTTCAATTAAAATATGTAGTGAATATGATTAAAACTGAACATTATGCATTAGAAAAACATGCAATTAGTTTTACAAATAAGATAAAGATATATTTAGTACTTCTTAGTTTTTTTCTCTTTTGACATCACAGTCTTGGATCTTGATTTGTACCTGTCTTTCATTTTCTAAATCTGTTTTCAGTTGCAGTCTATCAAGAGTATGATGTGCAGATACTCCTGTATTTGTCCACAGTAATGCAGATACCATTAACATTTTGCATTACTCTGATCTGATAATTGAGAAGAGTACATTTTTGTCCTTAGTGCAGATCCCACAAGTAGTATTTGTACACCATACAGCAATCTAATTGTGTGAATGTCCCTTGGCCCTTTTTTCTTCAAAACCAGTTACATTTGTCTAGGGATCCTGTTATATACTTTTTCTATTAACTGTGGAGGACTTGTTTTTCATACTCCTTAGAAGACCTTCTGAAGACCTTCCGAGTTTCTAGGACTCTTTCTGCTTGTCCATGTCCACATAGTCTCGTACAGCATCAGTGTCACTGGGGTCTGGGATCTGAGGGGGGGGCCATCTGGTTTAATTGTTTCCGTTGGAGTGTTTGGGATATTTATCTTGCTGTACAATAAGGAGCTAAATCACCTGATAATTTAAGATACACATTAGTTATAATTCAGATACAAGTTATAGTTATAAGGATGGAAGTCAGAAGCTTCAGGGTCGGGGAGGGAATATAGGGCAGGGTTATAGAGGAAGTCTACTTGGGACCTGGAGTCTTTTTGTTTGGATAGACCTGCAAGACTGTTAGTTTTGTTGTTCTGTTTTTTTCCTGGGTTTTTGGAAGAGTTCATATAGTAGTACTAGGAATTTATAGTGCTCTTAAGGTTTGCACACATAGTTTAAGGAGATAGGTTTTATATTGTTTTGGTTAACCTAAATTTTTTTTTGATGGCCTTACACTGTGGCTGTGGCGTTAAGCTTCTGTCTGGTTGTGACCTGGCAATCCTTAAAACGTCACACTAGTAAAATTATTTTTTTACTGTTGACACTTTTCATGGTCCTTGAAAGAAATGCCAAAAAAACCTGCCAGAGTGCTAGGCCTTGAAAAAGAAGCACTTTCATAACATTTCAAAGACAAAGCAGAGCTGTTTAGCTTTAGTAAAGCGTGTTTCTCTTTACTACCTTCACTGCAAACTGCTCAACACTAATTATGGCCAACAGAATTGAAAATGGTGCAAAATGTAAGTTTTATTATTATAGAAAAGCAGTATAGAACCAGGCTTATGATTTTCTGTTGATGCCGTTTTTCTGTTAAAATTCAATTGATCCCCTCATAGAGTGACTCATGATTCGTGTTATATTACTTAGTCATTTAGAAAGCATTTAAAATGTGCATATTGTACAGCTATAGAAAGATAATGTTAAATAGACAAAAATATTATGAAATTAAAGGCCCTGTAATAACAGTGGTATTGCTTTGATTGTGCTTTGAACATGTCGTACAAATACAGTGTGTAGCGCACAAGTCCATACAGTATATACAAAGCAGTAGTTTCATTGCTGTGCATTAGAGCGCTTTACATATGCACATACATCAGGAATCCTTAAAATGTTGCCTAAAATGAGCATTGCTCTGTGGTGGTGTGTGCTAATTACTTGGATTTCAAAGGTTGTTCACAGTGTATCTAGATGAGGACACTCTGGTCATCAGTGTTAGTACCAGCCAATCTGAATTAGGGAGGGTGAGTATTGAGGATACTATCACTACTCCAGAAGGTCTTGTGAGTTGATGGTAATTTTTGTGCGTGATTATCCATTATGGTCCTAAGATTCCCATCTGGGACTTTCGGCAAAGCAGAATCCCAAAATGGAGTATTTCTAAACATAAGCACTCTCTTCTTCACTAAATTGAGTCATTATTTCTGTGAAACCTAAGCTTCTGTGCATTGTAAAAATGCTGTTATTGTGTATTCTATTTTTGGACTGTCAGTATCTTTAGAGATCTCTTTTATCTACAATACTTAAGATGGGAAATCAGATTATTAATTAAACATTAAAAATTATTAATTAATTATTAAACATTTTAAAAATTGGGCATACAGCATTAATGACCGTTTTTGTCACAGATGAAATTGTCTGAACTTTTAATGAATTTCCTCTAAATAGATATATGCTAATTTTCAGTTTAGCACCTGGTGTGTGTATTCATTCGTTTTCAGTGGAAAAACATGTGCATAAAAGTAGAGAGGCTTCATTTATCTCTGCTTTTGATCTCAATTGATTACGTTGTTTAAGATCATGATGAGCCTCAAATTGCAAACATTTTCACAGAAGAAGACTTTTTTAAAAACAAATCATCATCTGTACCCTTGCCTCTGTGACTCGAAAGATGTTGGAGCCCTCTGAATGTACCTGTGTGCAGTTACTCTGTTCGTCCTTTTCTCACTGTAGTACCGTTTGTTATTTAAGTCTTGTATATCACAGGGTTATGCAAGTTTCCACTTCAAGTGCTGCCATCTCTCAAGCCCATACTTTTTAAGTAAGCACATGCTTCGTGTTAAAATCTTTTGTATCGGAGTCTTCTTTTTATCAGGAATTTGCACTAAAGGCTTTTCTTTGCCTGGCAAGGTGAGGTTTGCAGTCTGTTACTGGAGTTGTAAAATTTGTAACAAAATCGCAGCAGACTACAAGGATTTAGCAAGCATATGGGCCAAATGGCAATCCCTCCTGTTTTACCTTTCTTTTTTTCGTGTTAGCATTTGTAAGGATAAATAAAGCAAAATACATAGACAGGGATGCCACCCTAAAGAACATGGCTGTGGAGCTCTGCGTGCTCTTTGTTTTCAGCTGATTCTTTATTATTCACTTAGGATCGGGGTTTTTACGGCTTATGCTCTTAATTTCATGAATATCCTGTTGTTAAACAGAATCTAGTACAGCTGAATCATACCATAATTTGTAATTCCACAATATTAATTACACAAGGTAATTAATACTTTAAATCTTACAGGCATATTTTTATAAAACGTTATTTAAAATAACCGATTTTCAGAGGCATGTTTTATTTGCATTTTTCGGCATATTATTCATTACCATGGTACAAAGAGTCAGGCTGATTACTGATTCTTTTTCTTCTTGCTCCTCAGAATGTCCAACAAAGACATGCCCAGGCAAGCTTTAAATGATCTGAAAAAGCACCGAAAGCCTGCTGCACAGTCTGAGCAGACCATACTGTAGTATACCACTGTTTGTGGCAGTAATGCAAGACAGATAAGACGTTGCCTTAACAATATCTCTTTGTTTCGAATGTGCAGAATTACATCTGTGTTACCTGCGGGAGGCCAGAGTTACACTGGAATGTAAATCTGCAGGTTAGAGGGCTTTTTAACTGAACTACATAAAAGATGTTATTCAATTGCCATTATTCCAAAAGCACATTATAAAAGTGTCTATGCTTTTGTTATCTCAGAGGTTTATCCAAGATCGTCACGTGGAAGGTCCGATTCAGAAGCTTGTTGTTTTCCCTGCAAACCCATCTGTCTGTTTTCTGTAACCACTTAGTCCCGAGAGGTGTGGGGTGAGAGGCGATGCCTAGCCCGACACGCACAAGGTGCGAGCAGAGACTGCACCCTGGTGGGACACCTGTCTGCTGCGGACACTTGCACACTGCTGCAAAGTGGAGAAGCCACTTAGCCTGGCTGGGATGTTTTTGTGACTGTGGGTGGACTCAAGAGTCCTGCTGCATTAACACAGGCAGAACACTCTCCACAGAAGATTCCCCGACCCAGAGTTGCACCCATGACAGCTAATCCTAAAGCCTGGGGTCACTGTGCCCCCCTATAAATGAGCAAACTTTATAAAAGTGGAGCTTTATGCATCAGATAATAGGAAACAAATCTTTACTCCTTCATCTTGTCACCTCCCATATCATGATGGCAACCTAGACAACTAAGGCAAGACGTAAACAAGATCTTGTGAAGCAAGATGACCTTCTGGTGCACTTTTACAAGAAAATCGGAATTTAATCTTAACTGTGTTTTTGTTATGCTTCACAGATCTCAATTACTGCATCTGCGTTCACTCCATTGCTGTTTATATCGTTAATTCATCACTCATAGCGTTGTGTGCTTCATCTTTGACTCTTTTTGCATCACTTTTATGTATTGAGCTTTTTTCTAGGGAAAAAAATAAGTTTATATGCATTTACATACTCCATGTGTGAAAAGCAAACTAATTGGTCAAGACACAAATTATTTTGGGCCACTAAGCCCGATAGATTTTATGCAAAAACACCCTGTGAAAGAGTGATGGCTTTTTAAGTTTGTCCTTCAGGGGATGTTTAAGATTAACATTTGCACTCTAGCTAAATTATAAAATAATAATTTAATATAATTAATAAATTATAAAAGACATTGTGAGTCCTCTCCTCCTCAAGATCTTTGGCTTCATCAAATCAAATATTTGAAAACCGAGAAAATGCAGTAAGATGACATTCATCCAGAGAGGAGAAGGTGTGAATGACATGGCAGAAAAGTTATTTTCACCATTGAGAGCACGCCTTTTGTTTCATCTCTGTCGATGTCAAGCATTTATTTCTGTTACAGCTCCCGATGGTGACTCATAATGATGAACTGTTCTTTAGTTAGTGGGCCATTATTGTAACTGTTGTGCTTGTGTAAAATGTTAATTACATCTTAAAGGCATCATTTGGTTGCATAATGTAAAAGATTTGGCTGGACAAAATATTGAGACTTTTTAAAAAATAAAGCTAAGTTGAACTGTAATGAAGTAAATAGCTGCCATCTGTTGTACGTAACCTAAGTTGTATCATTGTTTACTTCATGATTAATGTGAGATACAAAAGTGCTGGCCATAGGGGCTTTTATTGTGGTCATTTTAGTATCCTGTATGCTTTATAGGTCTTCAAAGCCCTCTGATTCAGAACATTGCTTGGGGATTTTGATAATAGTCCTGCATTGTTTCAGTTAAGACCTGCAAAAAAAAGGACATGCATGGATAACACAGTATTATTTGTTTCTGGGGATATACAGTACTGAAGCTAAATATTATCACATGAAAATATTTTCTCACCTGCATTCACTACCTCCCAATGTTATAAAATATAGAGCTCTAGAATACAACATTCATGATGCCCTTTCAGATAAAAAAGTGACCTTGTTGTCCCACTGCATTTTAAATTAAGCATTTGGTACGAGAATATTTTTAGAGCTTTCTCTTTAAAATGTTTTTTTTTTCACCCCCTACTCTCGCTTTGTCAGAAGGTTGCCATTCCCCGTTTAGTAGACGAGATGACACCTTATTTCCTTGCGGGTAGTAGCAGTACAAGTTCTGTCTGTACTCAGAGAGATGCTTTGCAGAGATCATAGCACCCCCTGGTGGCGAAAAGCAGCACTGTAAAAAGGGGTGTGTGATCCCTGTGTGAGACAGGGAAGATCCTGTGTGACCATCTAAGGCAAGACTGTGCGATCCACAGTCCTGGAGGGCCAGTGTGTCTGCAAGCTTTCACTCTAGGTCATTTCTCAATGACTTCAACTCATTATTGCCCCAGTTGCGCCCCCCATTAACATCTTTAAAGAAACCATGGAAACCTACAGACACACCAGCTCTCTGGGACCAGGACAGGACAGGACAGCCCTGCTGTGTGGAAAGTGACATTTCTAGCCCTCGGAGCTGCGGGCTGTCGTCCGGAGTTTCGCTCAGCGGCCCCCTTTGCCTCTCTTTCCAGCAGATCGCGAAGCTGCGGCACCAGCTGCACCGCAGCAAGCAGAGCGGGCGTCACGGCAAAGAGAAGGACCGCCACTCCCCGCTCCCCGGCAACCACGCGGCCGCCAGCCAGACTCAGGTGGGTCCCCGCTCCCCGGCAACCTAGGAACAGAGGGGGTTCACCCCCAGCGTTCCTCTCCTTCTCCGGAGCGGCTCGGACGCGAGCAGTGCCCACAGGGCAGCGCCGGGTCTGTGTGCTTCTGAACGCTAAGCCACGCCGAGAGATTTCACTGGAGTCTGGCAAAGCAGGTGGTCAGGAAGGGGCCTATGCAGAGCGTCCCAAAAACAAGCCTTGTGTTTGTCTGTCCTGCAGGCCCATGATTCAGTGTCACTGTGGTCCTCAGACCGTTTTCTAGTCTTGTTGACGTCTTTTTTAACAGTAATGCAAATATATCGTACATCACATAAAGGTACATGGTGTGACTGTGGGATCCAAGAGCACAAAGTTATCACATTTGTTTGTGTTAAAGTGAGCTAGAGTGGACTTTGTATTTATATTGAATAAAATATATTTATATTTTTTTGAAAATATATTTAGTTATATATCTTATGTTAAGCTCACTGGGCTTTATTGAACATTTAAATTTCATTGCACCTGCTGCTCTCTCTGCTATGAACAACACCTACGCTGTTACTCAGATGCAGAAAGCTATTTGTTATTCTCCTGTTGGTGTGCTTTCTGAATGAACTTCTCTTTTGGAAAACACAGTGTAAACCAATTAAAGGCCATTTCTAGCAGGTAACTCTCACATTGGTGACATTGTACTTTAATTACATGTTGCCTTCCATTGTATCACAGCAGTAAGCCAAAAGCCTCAACATAATGCAATAATTAATTGTATCTTTGTCGGTTATTATTTGTATAGGAGTGTCTGAGCACTGTGTCGCATATCTCTTACTAGCAGTATATTCCATGTGATTATTTTGAAAGCTAAAAGATGATTTTTTGCTTGCAAAGGAAAAAAAAACACCCTTGATAAAAACACTTTAATACATTAGTCTATTGGCTATCTAGTTTATTGTTTTGATGGTGCTGTTCATGTGCCTGTTAACTTGTGTCTTGTGTCATGAGAAAATAAGTGGTTACAATTGAGAGGTGACCCTTTGGCATATCTTGCACATGTGGTTCCTAGTAGTTAAGTGGTTGGAGTATTTCAGCTTCTTGTTAGGGGTACTTGGGGAATCTGCTTTTTTGACAGACTGATGTACAGTATTGGAGTACTTTGTTCTAGACCCCCACATCCCTTTGAGTAAAAACATGCCTTTATTAATGCATTATTTTCCTCTGTTTAGCTAATATCACTGTTTTAGTCATTTACTGTACAGTATACTGCACATGTGATATTGAGTGTTAGCATCTTTCACAAAAAGATGGTTTCTGGGAGGAAAACAGCATGTCTGCACATGCCCTGAGTCTTTTAACAAAATCTCATTTGAATTTTTACACTTTGTTAAAAAGAGTCAGAGGTCAATAGTACACAGAGGAAACGTCTGGGAAAAAATGAGAGCAGCACTTTTCACTGACTAATTCTATTTTAAGGTACTTCAGATTAATAATAATGTCCATAGTTACTGGTTGAATAAATTAATCACTCAACAAGTAATTAAGTGAAACTTCTTGTACATTTTCTGAATCCACAAATACAGCAGCTTATAGAAAATGTATCTTATGGATGCTTATTACGTGTGTGTGAGCTGTGAATCTTCTTTAGAAAATATGAAGAGAAATCTTCTTTTTCTGCATTGTTTCTGTTGATATAGCACTTAGCATTTCCTATAGGTCACTACATTTACTGGAACATTAAATAAATGATTTATCAGCACAGACTGATTTTACTCACATCATTATAGCTTGTGCATGTATACATTTGCTTTAAAAGGACAGAGCTGAGTTGCTTCTGCTCATCTCTTCAATGGTCCTTGATGTTAAGCACCTCTGAAAAGACAGTTTATTTATTCTGGGAGACTTTTAATATGCGCTTTCTGAAAATCCGCTTGGAACATCTCGTTATCTGCTTTATTCTAACATAATTATGTTGAAATGGTTTATAATATTATTCGTATTAAAGGTTTTCATTTTTTCATTACAAGATAAAATGTCCTTTACTTGCTCCCCAGTTCTGTGGGATAATCTCTAAAACCTTATTTCTATTCATCATCACTTATGCTTTCTAATTGCAAACATCATGCAGTGCACTTAAATATTTGATTAATGAGAATCTAGACAGAATGAATCCGTTACTTCATTTCTTAATACATGTTGACGTACTGTAGGCCTTTTGCTAATCTGAATACAGGCTGTTCCCTGGAACATTTTGTACATTCTGTGCCTTACCTATTGTAAATGGACGAGCTAGATGACGTTTATCATCCTAGTGTACAATAAATCACTTAAAGTAAAATGTGTCCTGGGTTAAAAAAAATCATTTTAGGAAGCGCTTCTCTGCACGAAAAACGGTCTAATAAAACGCTCCAACGCCTTTTAATCACAAAGTGGTATTTATATATTCATGTTTAAATTTAAACTCCAGCTCATATCCAGCTTTATAGTTTTTATACAAGATCTACACTGTTTTAAGTAAACAAGCAGGATAGAGCAGCACACTGCAGTGCAGAACTTGCATTCAGTGTAAAAGCTGTTGTGAAGGACTGTTCTGGCTTCATCAAGGCTTGGAGAAAGTCATGTGGTTTCAGGCCTGTCGGTCCAGGTCTTATTCTTGTGTGTTTGCTGAGCTTGGCTGTGGACCTGCATGAGCACTGCAGTGGCCCTTATGTTCTAACAGTTGAGGAACAAACCCTATTGACCAGATGGCCAGTGAGACCTGGCGCAGAGAGTGGGAATTGAGCTCCGCCTCTGACATGTAGATCCCTAACTGTTCAGTGTCCTTGCACACAAAATAGAAGTATTCAAGATCTCCTTGGGGCTGAACACAATGTCTTCATTTGCAGTTAGTGTTTGAAGCTAGGTAACACTCAAAATTGCAGTTGATCAAGCCCATTGAATGTGACCCTTGCACACTGTATTTGATTTGTTGGGTCCAGTTTGATTGAATCAATACCTAGATGGTCAAATGTTTGTTTGTTTTTTAATACTGACCTGCATGCAGTTCCAAAAGAGGACAATCACCAAGATGTTCACATGTTTACGCATAGTTTGAGAATTAAAAGTGTAAATTTGAGAAAATTTTAACCATACTCTGCATTATGTATACTTCTGTAGGCAGCTGTGCCCAGGTCTGTCCCGATGCCATTGTCAAACATTCCAGTGCCAAAGTCAGCCATTTCCAGGGTCCCGAGCAGCATGGAGGGCATAAATCATGAGCTGGAGAAGGTCTTCATCAGAGACAGCGGAGAGAAGGAGGTGGGTATAAAGGTATGTTTGCAGGACAGGTTATCAGAACAGTTCATCACGTCAGAGAAACCGAGGGCTGTCTTTTTACAAATGTCAAGAGCTGATAAAATGCACAAATGCTCTTTGTGAAAACTCTCAAAAGCTAACATGGAAAATGCTTTCGAACCCAGAAATGGTCTTGATCTTCTGTGGCACCAAAGAACAGGGGCAAATCAGCCCAGTTCCTTTTTTAGTTACCTGTAGTTTCTCATTAATCACCTTCTTCAAAACTGCCACTGCAGTGTTACAGATGAAGATCCTGTGTGAGGAGTGCTGGCCAGATGCCATCCTTGGACATGAAAGATTAGTTAGAAAAGATCAAGTGATGGAGAAAGTCACCTGCTAATGCAATATCTTATTTTATATTGCTGTCTACAGTCTCTATTATGGAATACACTCACTTGCAAAAGTACTCCGAACCTTGCACAGTTCTCACATTTTGTCATTGTAAAGTTGGTAGTCATAACACTTTGAAGTAGCTATTAATATTTCTTATGTATGATTTTGCAAACCATTCTTTTGCATGGCACTATATATGTAATGTGCTGGTTTGCATTTCGGATTGGATGCTGTGCAAATTACATCACTGGGTGGTTTTCAGTACTGGCTGAAATGGTTAAACTGGTCCAGAGGAATTTAAACAGCCGTTTTCAGGGGTGATTTAAGTCAAGTGGTAGAGCAGTACAAAGACGGCTATGTAATACTCCTACCGCTGTAAAATATGGTGTTGGCAGTTCCCTATCACGGAGGTGCATGGGTGCCTGAGGCCTTGCCAGTCTGTAATGACATTGTGGACAGAGAATTTATTGTAAAATACTTGGTGGGAGGGAGTGCTTCATGCCAAGTGCACTGAAATTGATTTCCGGGACATCCGATTTGTGGTTGAGATATGAAGACAATAACGCATGTAACAAATCTAGTGACTTCCTTTCGGGAGAACAAGACGGGCTCATCCCAGCCAGTCTAGGTGATAGTGCTGCTAACCATCCCAGTGGGTGCTGTGAAGCAGCAATTGCAGCTTCTGTTGCATTCATGAGCAAAGTGGGAGAATTTCAGATTTTATCAAGAAGGAGAAAAAACCAACGGAGTTAGCCTATGAGATCAATATACTGAACGGTTTGGGTTTTTTTTTCTGAACATCTCAATGAGATCTGTGCATGAGCAGGGATTCTGACACTAAAGTGTGGTGTGTTTCATTGAATTGAAACATGAATGAAAGAGATGGATTATTTACTTTTAAAGAATAAGGACTCTTTTTATATACAGTTCAATAAATTGTATCAAAATTTAGAAACGCACAGCAATCAAAGAAGCTGAGGAGTCCACAACAATAATTGTCTACAGAGGAAACTAGCAATCTTGAAAATACGCAGGCTACAATGAGAACTGTGTCCCATTTATAGCCTGCGTATTTTCCTGGAAAAATGTACGTACTTTGCATTATTGTAAAATCTTGTTAAAATGATATCCCAAAGATGAGATGCATTATATGCAATATTCAAATTACACCATATAAGTATTGCTGCATTATTTTTACTTGAGGTAATGTTTTGTCATTATTAGAAATCCAGTTTTCTAATGTCGTAAATTTAAATCTGGATGTTAGTTTTCTTTGCCTGGTTTTTAGGAACAGATTTTTAATTAAAAACATGCAGTATATATTGTAAAATATACTGTATGAGTGTGGTAGTGTGGGGAATTGAGCTTATTTGCAGGAAGTAATTGTTCAAAAACACACATGAAACATTACCTTCTTTGCAGCTTAGCTGTTAGTTATCTCTTAAACAATTGAGAAATGAGATTTATAAACTTATCAATGTTCAGTCACTGTGCTGATCTTTCAGAGGGAATTTTTACATTTAACATCTGTCACTTTGTCTGGAATATCAGTATCGCTGCCGTCATTTCCTGTCAATGAAAGATGGAGGTGCTCCAATGAACTTGTTGCAGAGTTGCTCTTAAACTTGACAGGATGATGAAAAGCATAATATGGTTCAGCAAATAGCTTTTTTTGTGGGCCAACACTTGGGTCATTTTCAAATTATTCATAGGCTTTGTGAGCTCCAAATGAGAAAATCGGTTTTGTACCATTATTATTCAGAACATGTCAGTTCTTTGCCTTGTGGTAACTAAATCTTTTCTTGTGCCTTTTCCAATCAGCCCAAAGCTACAGTGCCTCTCTGTTGCTTCAGAATAAGTTGCATCAACATTAATAATATTTAGCTAATCTTCATTACCTTAATGACGATTGCTCTTTAGAAAACTCTACCACAAATCTAAATCTTCTTGTCAAAAAAGTAAAATATTTAACTGTGTACTATAGGTGTAATGTTTATATGTGCACAAGAGAAGGTAACACATTATGCACAGTGGCAGTATTTAGGCTTTACAGCTCAGTAGTTAATAATCTACGACACATTCACTACACTGCTGAGGAATTATGAATATAGAACTCCCATCACACCAGCTGATTGAGGTTGAGGTTATTCAACTTATAAAATATCGATGGTTTTACATTTATTGTTTATCTGGCTTCTTGTTGTAGTACTAAGACACAGAGAGGAAAATATTCTGTGAAAGTGTCTTTATGTTCATTTTTGGTTTGTAATAGACATTATCTCTTTAGTTGCTTGAAGTCCTTTTCTGTTGACCTAGTGATGTATAATGCTATACATGTGTAAAATACAATATTGTTTTATATATGAAATCCTGTTATCTGTTTTCGTAAGAAATCAAACTGTAGACGTACTACAAAAGCCATAAATCCAGGATAATGATTTGGATTTCAGCAGGAATGTATTTTGAACTGCAGTACAGCCCTCTGGACTTTCTTTGGATTAACAGCCTCCCCATTGTGACATACAACCCACTTTAGAATCCAGGACAGATTCCACAGGCTTTTTATCTTCGCCTTTCCTTTGCACAAAGGTCAAAGCAAGAACAAGGAGTATTTCTGATTCCCTTGTGCATTGATAAAACACCTTTTAAATGCACATCATATGTCCTGCTTAATACTAGGTTTAGTTTCTTTGTAAGGAACCTAAATGTTTTATATTCGTTTTCTTAATTGAAATGAGCGGTACTGTATACCGAGTGAATATTTTTAAATATCACAGAGCTGCTCACACATACATGACAAAAGCTAAAATGTTGCTTCTTACCAAGTCTGAAAAGGGCAGTTCATTTTGAGGAGTCTTTATCTTAGGTGAGTGTTTTCTGTACTGATCTAGCTGGTCAGTTTCAGAATCGGCATTTCCCAGCCACTGAGTCGGCGTGAGAGGCCTGAACAGGCAGTGCTCTGGTGGCTGGAGCAGTACCAGAACCTGAAGCCTAAAGCCTGGTCAGACCTGTACCTCAGGTGTTTCCAGGAAAACGGGGCAGCAGCCCTACTCTTTCGAAAATCACCAAGTAGTCGGGTCATGGCTTTAATCATCTCACCTGCAACACAGAGTCCCCAGTCCCCTTTCCAGGTCATCGGAGCGTGCCACCTACCGGCCCACCAAGACCAGTTGGAGGTCCGTGGTGCTGGTACTGACCCATCCCAGGTTTAATCACACTACTGTCGAATGGGATCTCTCTACAAACCAGGATGCCCGCCATGTGGTTCAAGTTGTCAGTTTTCATCATGCACTGCTGACTGCTCCTGTCCAAGAACCGTCCGACAGCTGACTCCCAATGCAAAATCATTTCTGTATCCCACAAAAACAACACATAGATGCATTCACTCTCACAGATCTCTCAATATAAATCTTGTTGTATTTTTCGTCATGTGCCAAAGAAGAAAGGTATTGCGATGCGGGGTTTCTCTACTCATCAAGACTGCAGTTTCACCGCCATTTTTTTCTTTCTGGAAACTCAAACTGTCTTGGGTATGGCTGTACCACTTGAGTTAAAACATGGGAGCCTGCTTCAGATTTGTTCCTTATGTGTTGCAGCAATACTTGTGCTCAAGTGTATCACCCAACTGGCAAAATATGTCCCATAACACAAACTGGTCCCACAAGCTCTATCACCATCTAGATTGGATTTTACCTCAAGCATTATGTTGCGTGGCTGGGGACTTTATTGGACTCCTATCAAACTGCAGTCCGTTTTTTTCCTTTTGAAAACATTAAAACTAATTATGAAAGGGATTCAAAACCACAGCCTCTCTGCCAGAAAATACCAAATGCGTAACTGATTACGACCTTCATTACAGACTTGAGAACATGTAATCTTATGAAATAAACAGATAAGAGCACTGTTTTAGCTTCAAGTGGTATTACATACGGTAGATGGCCAAAGAGTGGTTTTTCAATATTGCTCGAGTCATTAACCGGCTTAAAAAGTCTGCTCATCGTGAGTACTATGCACTCTTTGTCCACCACAAAGCTGTGATGTCAGAACCAAGATTTTATTTCAGTGGATTTGCAATCAAGTATAAGATTTTCCAGCCCTGGAAGAGATGATGGTTTTGTCAGATGCATCAAGATCTTCCTTCTATCGGTAGCTAAATGTCTCCAGAGGAGTTTGTTTTTTCAGGTCCGATTCTTGGTATTTATGCTGTTATTTCTGGTTGGCAACCTGGTGCTCCGGCGGTACTGAAGCTTCAAGTTTATTGTCAATTAACTCGTATACAGGTATATGGTAGAATGAAATGCTATTTAGCTAGCTCTCAGACGGTAAGAAGTACAAGAAAAACAACAACGATACAATTGTATAAGTAAAGAAAGATGGAGACAACAGGCAATGTGCTAAACAACAACAGGTAACAGGTAATGTGCAAAATCATACATTAACAGAATGAAATTAAAGGATGGAAAATGATGGGGAGTGAGCTTCTTGACATGTGAGGTGGAGGTCGATTTCAGTTTTGGTAAGTGAGGTTCTGATCGTAGGCGAGGGAGGCTGGGAGTTTAATAGTTTGATAGTGTGGGGGTACAAACTGTCTCTGCGTCTGGTAGTCCGGGCCCGCATGCTCCGGTACCGTTTTCCAGCTCGCGGGCGCTGTCCGAAGCCGCGGGCCCTGGCCGTGGGGAGGGGTAGTCGCGCACATTGCAAAGCGGCGAGCGTCCCCCGAGGACGGGAGTGACTGGAGTGTCCCCTCTCGCCCCTCCCGCCGCAGCCCCTGGACGTGCCCGACGGCCGGCGCGCGCCGTTCCCGCCCCAGTGCCGCAGCAGCAGCAGCAGCACCCGCAGCGTGGACACGCAGACGCCCTCCGTGCAGGAGCGCAGCAGCAGCAGCCGCAGCAGCAGCCACTCGCCCTGCTGCCCGCCGGGGTCCCAGGACGGAAGCCCGTGCTCGGCGGAGGACCTCCTGTACGACCGGGACAAAGGTGAGGCCCGGCGGCGCGGCTTCGCGCGACACTGCGGAGGGGCGGCCCTTGCGGCCCTGCTCGCAGCCCCCTGCAGACGGAGCCCTGTCGGGGCCCTCTCCGCGTACACGTGGCTCACAGAAGAAGCCTAAGCCGTTATACCTGATCTTTTTGCACAGAATCGACTTGTGCAGCTGGGCGTAGACATTTTAGCTCGTGTCTCGAACCTTGCTGGGCGAGTCCAAGGTGTCGCCGAAGTAAAACCTTGCCGGATGCCGGATGCATTTCCTGTAGTTTGGGGTGGAGTATTGTGAGAAGAAGAAGAATCATAATTCGTTACACTTATTATACTGTAGCGCTTTTCTGGACCCTCCACTCAAAGCGCCTTACAAGTCATGGGGATCCCCTCCACCACCAGTGTGCATCATCCAGGTGGGGCTGCAACAGCAGCCATAGTGCACCAGAACACTCCCCACACACCAGCTCTCAGAGGAGAGCAGAGCAGAGGGATGAAGCCAGTTCACAGATGGGGATTATTAGGAGGCCATTATTTTAGTAAAGACCAGGGGGAAATTTGAGGGTAAGCCAAACCAGCAAATGAAAACCTCTTCCTTGTTCTATACAGGACTAGGGAGAGGAAAGGGAGAAGGAACACTGCCGCATCTGTGCTGTTTTCCAGCTCTTGTATAACTGTGCTCAGAAAGCAGGTCATTGTGGTGGTGTCACAGACTAAAGAGCTTTTAGAGGTTGGGTGTTGCTGTGTTTTCAGACTCGAGAAAAGAACACATCCAGACTGGCAAAGAAGAGAAGCAAAGTGTAGGTCTGGAGAATATCTGAGGAGTAAAGCTAGCCTGAATTTGTTCAGCTCTAAATTGAACCATATATATAAATAATGTAATGTCTTGTAATACATTAAGTAAGGTGTTATACAGTAAGTAGGTGTATTATTGTTTTGCTTTTTGGTATTTAAAATATTTTAGTTAAACTAGATAGGCTACTTAGCGAACGTCTTTTTCTTTTACAGAAAAGTTTATTTTGCATTGTATTGCATCAGTGATATGAACAGAATTTATTTAGGCATTCCTGATGTATCAACATGGCCACTATCCCAGTCAAATTAATTGTGAGTTTAAACTTAATACAGAAAGTAATTTTTTTCATACCATAAAAATCTTTTAACCTCCTAGCAGGATTAGGAATGTTTTTTATATATTCTACTAACTTTTTTCCCTAAATATGACTTTAATGAAGAATTGTACTATTTCACATCTGTAAATGTGAGTACATTTTTAGTAGCCTTAAGGTTGTTGGTGTGGACTTTTTTGAGACCCTACACATTTTCTTAATGTAGTCCTGAAGTGTGTTCTTTAACCTTATCGCATAAAACCTGATTTAACAAGACAAAAATTATTTCACTCCTCCTCCTCTGTTTGTGTCTCTCTGTTTTATGAAGCACTGAAGACAAGATATCCAAATTTAAGACAGTCTTCAGCACTTCTAGAAATGTATGCTCCTTTGCACTGTAAAAGTGTTGTGGATTATTCTGTTCAATGGGAATGGTGTTTTTAATATGAGGCAGATAGACAAAAAAAACTGTAGTTATATTTACATTTAATTTTTAAATGCACCAGCTGGTATTTCTATTCCCCTTTATTTAGCTAAATAAAGGTCAATTGTATTTACTTAGCAGAAGTTGAGGTCTGAAGCATGTCCTTATATATTCTGTGTGTTATATGTAGAAGAAACGCCACATCCTTCTTCATTAAGTGTGTACGAGTCTTTAAATTACTGTAATCAGGGATTACAAAATGGATGTGTAGATGGTGCATTTTCATTCAAGAACTGCATCTTCAAGTGCCTCAGTGCAGTAAATAAGTGCTGAAAAGAAAAACCACTTTGACAAGTGTCATACTTGATTTACTTACAAAAGAAATATTCTGATCTGTTCCTTTTATAGTACTTACTGTGTATGAGGTTGTTATCCTCTCAGATAAAAGCAATTAAAGCAAATTTGATGTGTAATCTTTTTATAGATTATACAAATCAGTGCCTCTGCAATTAAAATAGTTGGATCCATAGGAGCTTAAAAATACTATTTTTAGAAAATTTGACAATAGCATTGTTTACCGTCACCACCTACAAAATAATTTAAAGTACAGTAGTACTTAAAATTATTCTGAAGTAAATTAGAAAAAACTACATACTTACATTTATCTGTTCAATTTAAGGCATTCATTAAAACTGCTTTACATTAGATATGCAGATACAAAGATATGAAGAGGAATGTGTCCTGAACAATGACTTTTGGCTGGAAAGAGTCCAATTTCCTGGAGCAAATAAAATGATTGATGTTTTACTGCTTGTCCTGCAACAGGGTTCAAGAGGCTGTGATCACGGTGATTTAAAATATTTTTTTCGCAGTTATGTGGCAGTACTCAGTGCTTTGCTTCAGGGATCATTCCCACCAAAGCCAGTTTGCTCTCTGTAAGAGGTGCACTGCTGGCAAATTGATAACGCAAAGAAAAGAATTTAGCTGAACTGGAATCCTTGCTCACCTGCGCTGGGTGTTTCACCACAGTGGAAAAGGGGCTTTTACCTTTTCTGACATGGTCTTCAAGACCCCTCTCTGTGGCCATTTTGTTCTGTAAATGACAGTTTACACTTGAAAATCAATATCTAGCATTTTCTAACCACAGTAGAGAATAAGTGAACATCGAGTGGGTTGTAATTATGTTTTTTGCTTTTCTGTCATCAGATGTTTGGCCCATCAAGTTCATCTGGTAGATTTTTATTAAAATCATATGACAAATACTAAGGACAAACCCCCCTAATGTGTGATCATGAACAAGCCCAACCTGCCAAACACATGCAGACATCACACACTGGCATTCCAGCCTGTGATCGAACCCGGCACCCTAGGATTGTGAGGTAGAAGCGCTAGCCACCTCACCTCACTTGCGCCAGTCGTGTTACTGCACTGATCAAAGTTGTGGATTTTTTTAAAAAGAATTTATGATTCTTTGCAAATAAGTATTTCAGTTCTGTTTTCTTTGTCATGAAATAAGCATCTTAGGTTAATTTTGAATGAAAGTATTCCTTTAAATCAAACATCTGTGCTGAGAGGAACTGTGTGCAAGCAAATAACACTCTAGACTTAAACATGCCAACTAAAAGAGCTGGACTTTATCAGGGATGCAGTGAGACAAAAGCACGTTCTTTTGCCAGTTGAGAAGAATTGGAAAACCTTTAAGCTTTTGGACAGCTGTTATTCCCATTTTTGCTCTTTATTTAGTGCAAATGGAAGACACTGAAAGCATAATCTTCCACAGTTTTTAAGTATAAATGTGCCTTGAGGTAGGTTTGTGTCCGAATAAAATTGTAAATTGATTTCTTTTTTATAGATGATAGGAAATAAAAGCAACAAGCAAAAGCATGTCAACTTTTTCTTTCAATAGAGCTCAATAGGTCTAAATTTCCAACAGATCTAAACTCTTACATAACAAAAAGCTGAAATTAAGTCAAGTGCTTCCAGATGTAATATCCCTTAGATAAACATTCATTTTCAGGTCAGTCAGGGGTTTGTTTTAATAGACTAGTCTTAAACAACATAACAGACTGTCAAATTCCGGTGTCATTTTTATCTGTCTCTTTTTTGCGTGATCCTTATTGATCTTTGAAATCATTGTCTCATTTGTGTCCATTTTGTTGTTTCCTTAATAAAGATGCTGGCTTTTCAGCAGCTTTGAAACGATTCCAAGTACTTAGGTAGAAAAGATTCAGCAGTGTATCTCTTCTTAACTGAATGTACTGTGTGATCAGATATCTTAATGTAACAATCAGAAATGTGTATTCTAACAAACTGCTGATTGTGTATTAGCATGATAACATAGTTATTGACATCCAGGTCTTACCAGTTAATATGATAAATCTGATACTTCCTGGAAAACACCAGGAAGCATTAATTTTGTGTTAATTGTAAAAGGTGTCACATTAAGTTATTGCATTTTTTTAACACTTGAGGGCTTTATATTGCTTTTTAAGTTAATTTCATTTTAACCTACAGTAGGTTGTTGATATGCTACAATCCCATGTGTAAAACACAATTATAGTTAAAAACGTGACATTTGTTCATCCCTTTCAAAAAGTTTATAAAGAATACTGTATATAAATGGCTGTTTTCCAACAGTAACGTACATGGTTTACAGCATATAGCTTATGTTTGGATTGTACAAGCAGACATGGTTAAGTTAGAAAGATTGTACTCTGTTCCGCAAATAATCCAACTCTGAAGATATAATTATGGACAGCTTTTGGGGGATCATGTTAAGGCATACTGGTTTTAGTGGTTTATGTGAAAAATACCTGGGGAGATTACCGATTGCTTGGTTTTGTCTGATTGTTTTTTTTTGCTTTCCAATTTATATGATTTCCTTTTACAGATCAACCATTTAATCCCAAGAAACAACCCAAGCATTTATATAAGATTCATGTGTACTAGATTTGTTCTTTTTCTTAATGAACTCCATGTTTTGGTTAGAAACATTTGCTGTGTGTTTCTATCCTTGTACAGCTTGTCACTATTTGATTTTTAAGAAGGGTTATGTTCACAGTGAATTATTATCAGACAAGTGTATTTTAATGACATCCTCTTTCAGTCTCATTAAAGTTGTATATGTATAAGATAGTCATCTGTAAACGTTTGCTGTAGTTATACTTCATTACGTATTCCTGAGGCCTTATTTTATGTAATATATATACAGGTATATATAGAGAGAGTATATGTATAATGATGTTTTCATAATTTCATTGGTGATTTACAAATTGTTGATTTTGGAAAGGCAGCTGGAATATAACGTTTAGAAAGGTCTGTTCATCTTAAGCTTTTCACATAAAGCAATGCAATACTTGGAAATCTATTCTAATAATACAGTATGTACTGTATATGAAAACCTCTGTATCTGAAGGAGCACTACTAAAACATGACAAAATACTGAGAAGTAAACAAAGTTTAAAAATGCAGAGAAAAGGTTAGAAACGAGAGGAGGTCATTTGGCCTATTTGGTAGTTCGTAGTTAATTAATGTGAGGATCTCATCCAGATGTTTCTTGAAAGAAGCCAGGGTATCGGCTTCAGCAGCTTGTTCCACACTCCCAAGACCCTCTGGATAGAGAAGTGCCTCCTATTTTCAGTTTTAAATGCACTTCCATGTAGTTTCCACTTGTGCCCCCTGGTTCATGTATATATTATATTGGACGTATTGAAAATGTGTATTGGAAAGTTCAGTCTGGGGTTTGAATCTGCAGAGCAGTTGATGGTCATAAGACTGTCCTGTATTTTGCAGAGCTGCAAAGCATAATGGCTCTCCCACTGAAATGTGCTCCTTTCCATTTTCAGACAGTGGGAGTATTTCACCCCTGCCTAAGTTTGCCTCCTCTCCTAAACCAAACAACAGCTACATGTTCAAACGAGAACCCCCAGAGGGATGTGAGAGAGTCAAGGTCTTTGAGGAAATGGCGTAAGTAATACTTTTTATGTCAGCTGATTTGTGCAAACGATAAATGCTAACGTCTTTTATCAAGGGCAGGAAGTAGCTATTTTGAAATGCCTCTCTTCTGTTGGCAAGTACATTTGCTCTGAAGAGAGAGAAAAAGAAAAAGTAAAAATCATGCTTATTTTGTTGCTGGCACAAATTTTCCCTTAAATACTTGTGATTCTTTTCCATCTAAGCAGAATGCTTAATGATATACAGGGGGGTCTTGAAGGGTTCTTTTAGAACTACCATTACCAAAACACAGACATGGTGTTTGATGTACAGTACAAAGTGTATTCGTTTGATCCTTTCAGGAGCTGACTGATAAATCATGCTTTTGTTTACAGTACTGTTAGCGGCAAAGTAGTTTAAATTTTAAATGGTAAGGATTTAATATTAATTTTAAATGGTGAAGAACCTAAAGCTGTTTTTGTTGGACTGATTTATATTGCTTGCAGCAGTTCACTTGTTGCTTGTAGTCTCCAGGGAGTTTAGTTTTATTTTGTTTTTGTTTTTTGCACTGACTAGATGCCCACTGTGGCTAATAACAGACATAGATATTGGTCTTTTCTGTAACAATCAAAACACTTTTGCCTGGTTATTGTAGCTTTTCCTCTTATCCTATATCTTATCTTATAGGAAATGCAAAGATAAAGGTGTTATCAGCATGCACAAACTATATACAGTACAAAAAAATAATTCCTTACACTTACCGTACAAAGCGCTTATCTGGACACTCCACTCAAAGCACTTTACAGGTAATGGGGATCCCCTCCACCACCACCAATGATGTGACAACAGACATTGTGCACCATTACGCTCACCACACACCAGCTCTCAGTGAGGAGGAGAACAGAGTGATAAGTAGAGAACAGATAAGCAGTGATAAAGCCAATTCACTGATAGGGATTATTAGGAGGCCGTGATTGGTATTATGATTATTAGGAGGCCATGATTGGAGGCCATTAGGAGGGCCAATGGGAAATTTGGCCAGGACGCTGGGGCTGATACCCCTGCTCTTTTTGAGACACACACTGGGATTTTTAATGACCACAGAGAGTCAGGACCTTGGTTTTACATCTCATCTGAAGGAAGGCGCATTTTTACAGTATAGTGTCCCTGTCACTGTACTGGGGCATTAGGACCCAAACAATACTGTATGTTGTGCAAAACAAAGACATTAGTGCAGTATTATTAATTTATTGAACTCAGCGAAGCATAGTAATCATATTGTATAAGAAGCCATCTTCTGCAGCCAGAAATAATGTTAGTTTGAGCAACTGATAAAAAAAAACACAGATTTAATAGAGATTCGAGGAGCTACTATCTCAGGATATGAAGCAAGATGATTTGTTTTCACCCTTTGAAAATGTGACTTTTAAAAAAGTTTTGACCAGGGTTTGGGGATTCAAGAGGTTCATTAGTGATCACCTGGTCTGACTTAAAATGATTTTGACCCCATTTGTTTCAAATTTGGAAAAGACTAGTGATTGGCAGTGCACAGGTAAGAGAGAGCAGACTGTCTTTGTTAATTGTGCATCAAATCTGAGGCCCAAATTCAAGTATTCATTATCAAGTCACAATCAGCAAATTCTTAAATTGTCACTGAGTTAGTTTTAAATTCATTATTTGCTTTGGCTAAATGGTTGACAAGTTATGGATTTTGAAATCAATTTATAATTATAAATGTAATTAATTTAATTATAATTTTTAAATATAGTTCTCTTTGTAACTAACCTCGTACTACACATTGTGATGTAGTTCATAATTATGTTCCTTGAAAGAAGGTCAAATTACACTCGTCGTTGTCAGAATCGTTTCTGACAAAAAAAGCGTTTGCTTGATGTCAAGTGTTTTCAGACTGCTACCTGAGAAGGTCATGATTTTGAACCCCAAAACATACAAATTTGTCTTCCTTTAAATTTATTATATGGTTATGGCCTCTTTTTAATTATTTTTTATTTTTTAAGAGACTTAATGTATTTAGTTTTTCATGGGTTTTGCATTCAATAACTGCAAAGCTGCTCCCCTCTCATGAGACATGATGTATGCGAGAAATGCATCAATGTTCTTGTTAAAGCCATTCTCAATTACATGTCCTTTTGGAACTGATCATTGTATTAAACAATTAAATAAGAATGTTTGCCATCCTTTTCATTGAAATATTGATATATTTATATATTGTAAAAAGTGCAGTATATACGAAAATTAATTGCATACAAATAGCACTTTTCATCCCAAAGAATCCTGACTTCATTTACATATTGGAGGGATCCCAACACATCGATACACGCAAGTAGGCTGAATGTTAACTTAGCTTCTGAGATCTGACAAGATTAAGCTGGAAGATAGTTATGCTTCTGTCCTCCATGATATGAACACTGTTCATGACCAGCGTGTTTATCTCTTACATGTGTTTTAACCTGCAGGTGTTCAGGAAGCTTAGTACTGTTAAGGTCCTGGCATGATGTTTATGGTGACTTGGCAATACTCTCAATACACTCGTACTTCCTTGTTTTCCACAGGACATTTCTGGGCACGGTTCTCTGGAGTTTGTGTGACTGCACATTTTTTCTGCACCAATTAGTTTTAATCAGCTGTGTTATTTAGAAAACAACAGTCCTGTGTTTGCAATGTAATGCTTTGAAACTTTAGCTTGCACAGAGTTTGTAGGTATGGGTATATAATATACAAGCAACACATTAATATATGCAAGTCAGGTGTAAACCAGTGGCATTTAAAACTAACCGCCAAAATTACATTATCTTACTGTAGGTCAGAAATTTGTTTAATTTCTCAAGTTGGCTTTGTGAAGGATTCATTGTTGTTTAAAATGTTTAAGAGTTGTATATATTAGCAAATAACACCATTTTTAAATCTTTTATACATAGGGTATATATATATACTGTATTTGGTGCAATTGCAAATGCCGAAATTCATTTTCATAATGAATGAAAGACCATTCCATCGATTGAGATGCCAATCAGAGTATGAAAAAACGTGTTGGAAATCTGTTTTTACTGCTTACTAATAATTAGAAGCACAACACTGTTTATACAGTCCAAATCTGAAGTGAAGAAACATCTTCAAGGAAACAATCAATTACAGCTTTTTTACGTATTAGATTTGGGTAGTTTAGGTGAAGTGCTTCCATGTCATTCTCTATTATAAACACTTCACAAATGGGCACTGGTCACTGTAAAAAATCTTACATTAAGCATGAAAATGGGTGTAGTGGCTTTGTTACGAAGAGATCCAGTAGATATATACATAGTAGGAGAGTATCCGTAGCAGAACGTATAGAAAAGAAAATATTGACATTTGGGGTTGCCGAATACTTTTATAGATTCATTATAACCTGTAATAGATTAACATGAATCGATGGTTAATAGTAGTAGCTAATGATTACTAACAAAAGTCAGATTGTTCTCATACTGTATATGAATGTTTTATTAATTGGCAGTTTAGTGTGCAAGTGTGATTTGCAACCTCTGAACTAAAGTGGGTAACACTATTTTAGAAAGCCATGTGTTTGCTGTGTAAATAGCATGCTAGCACTTAAATAGGAATGCATTAATCATTTACTAGCACACAAAAAGCTGTTAATACAACAGTTATATCTGCTTTAAAGTTGATGTTTCCCTAAAAAAAAGTACTGAAAAACTACGAAACAGGGTAATTTATGAACCATATGGAATTACTATAGCAGATCTGACAAGTAGACTATTCATCTGTTGGTAAAAAAAGCCAAGCCTGCTAAATCTGCTTCTCCTAATTTACAGATATTGTCGGCTACAATTATAATGTTAATTCTCCATTTTTGTTTTTGTAGCTTTTAATTGCCAGTTTTCCACATATCAAGCCATAAATAAGGTCTTAACTTATTCTGAGTCTTGGAAACCTTGCATTCTTTGATTTAACAAGAATGTTTCAGCCGGTTTATTTTAAATAGCTGGTCTTTTGTGTTTTTCCTTCTTGGAAATCGTTCCTTTTAGATTAGCTAGGCAGTAAATCAGCATTTAGCATGAGAACACATTATTTTGTGTATGGGAGTAGCTGAAGTAGAGAATACCGCATGCAGAGTTTCTTCAGTCAAAACAGCTGAATTTATTTTTTTGTTCTGTTCCCCCCCCACAGGTCTCGTCCATCGAGCTCAGTCCCACTGTTTTCATGTCCCGACAAAAACAAGGTAAACTTCATCCCCACGGGCTCGGCGTTCTGTCCCGTGAGACTGCCCGGCTCCTCGCTCCTCGTGACCCCTCCTAGCACCACGTTCACGGGGCCCCCCGGCCCGGCCCCCACGCCCGGCGCCGGCCATAGCGCAGCCCCGACCACTGTGACTGTCGGGCAGGTCTCCTCTCAGGTCTCGGTCCACACCAGCACGGCGGACTCCCCCGAAGGCCTCGCCCAGCCTCCGGCGCGACGGCTCTCCCCGGCACTTCAGGAGTCGACGCCAGACGAGCTCTCGGCCTCTCAGAGCTACGCGGCCCTTTAGTCCCCGGCAGAGCGGGGCCTCTGCCTCCTCCTGAGGCCGTCTTGCTAAATTTAACATCTGCATGGAGTAGCGACAATGTCCAGAACAAAACCTTTTAGTGTTCTTAGCATATCGGTAAACACTGTTCTTGGCAGGGATAGAATTCATCTCCTTTAACTCTGTAATAAGCAGTAACGCTTGCATAAAACAAGAAACAAAGACATGCTACATGCTTCATTAAATGTTTTAATTGGAATTGGAGGGAGGGGGGAGGGTTGTTGGGGGTGAGTAATGCATCTCATATCAGTAGTACGTTTAAATATATAAGTTCTGTGTCCTGTGTTCTGTTTCCACATCCACAGTCTGAATAAGCTCTATATCAAAACAACAAAAAAAATGCCTGTCTAAATTGAAACTGTGTATTGCTGTGTCAGTTATGTAATGGGGGAAAAAAAATGCTGTACTTTTCAGGATTATGTTTACACTCAATCCAGGTTATGTTTCTAAACTTCTCTAGACATACAATGCAAAAAAAGAAAACGAAAAAAGAAAAAAAATGGCCACAACCATTGCACAGTGCCCTCTTCAGGCTTAGCTTCAGGTATTTCTTTCGAAGTCTTAACTCAGGTAATTTGGAATGTATCTGTGTAGAGATGTATTGAATCTGTGGCTTTCAAAGCTTAAGGAGTTAACAATAAGCATCACTCTCTTGCCTTTCCTTTTTGTACATCGGTCTTTTCTCATGACATTCCATGTTCTTGGAATAAGTGCTTTCTGATCTAAGGGCCAATTCTTGGATTGGGCAACGTTACCATAACCAGCAGAAACTGTGATGTCTGACATCACAAATTACACGTTGAACGTTTTTTGAAAAACAAAAATGTGGCATTTCGGAATATTCAGGTGTTTCTCATTCTATGACTGTTAAGATGTTGCAAGTGAGTGTTCAGTGCTCCAGGATGTACATAGTAAACATTCCATGTGTGTTCATCAAATCAGTGAAACTGAAGAGAGAAGGACATCAAAAAATCTGGGGGACAGGAGAGGCTCAGTCTGCTTCCTTGACAGCTTAAGATGTTAAAATTATATTTTTCTTGAACAGGATTATCACTTAGTTTATTCCTTGGCCTTTAACCCAACTCGCTTCTCAGTCTGTGAGGGAGAGGAGATAGGAGGAGGTCCTATATTTCATTAACTAGAAAATTTAGTCGTTCTTTTTCGGCCATACTTTTTAATAATTGATTTTCAGCTAATGAGATGGCACCAGAACTCTTGCACAATTATATGATGTTTAACACACTTTATTACCTTAAATTCTTCCCAGGCACAGTAAAGCTGAACAAACTGACAGTCGTTCATTTTTATTTGTATGTGGCTTTACTGTTGTTTCCAAGCTCTTCTCCTCCCTTTGCCAGGTTAGACATGGCTTTAAAATGGCTCAAGCTGATGTCAATTTATCAAGCACCTTTCTGTTTGTGATTTAGTGTGGTGTTCCGGTAGCAAACATTCACGTTATTTTTTTGATGAGCTAGATAAGTGTGCAATAAAGGTTATGTTCATCTACATTTTGAAAGTAACTTTAAATGTTACTCTAAATTGAGAGAAGATTACAGTGTACTGGATTGACGAAACCTGAGCGACCTAATTATTGGTTTTATTACACCCTTTCATGCTTTTTCAAGTCTACCATCACTTTTTCCTCACATCTGTGGTCATACCCTTTTAATTATACATAGTAAGCTATTCATTTTCCTAACACTGGGGGACTGATACATACTGTATCATACCTCTGTAACTGTACTATATATTAGCTATAGAAACATTTTTGCTTGGTATATAGTATAGTATATTCCTAGGCCTCTTAGATTCAGTAAAACAGGAGAGACTGCTTAACAGGACCGACTGCTAGTACACAATGAACAATTTTATTCACAGTGATATGTTCCTAATACAGGGATCTCCAATCCTGGTCCCTGTTCAGTCTTGCAGGTCACCTATTTACCAATAATGGAAGTTCAATGTTCAGCTAAGGGAACTAAGGACTTTGATGATATTCTGATTTTGGTTCCAAATGATCTCGAATTTAATTAACGTACCAAAAAAGTAATTTTTCATTAAAAGGGTTAAGTGCTCCAAGCCTTTAGAAATTGATGATTAAAACGGGGGTCTCAAGTTCAGTTCCTGGAATTGTCTTCTCGTTTTTGGTCAAATCACATTCTCAGTTACAGAAGTGGGCTAATTATTAATTGGCTGTAGGAATGTAACTTCTTACCTGGCTCTGAGGTGTTGTGGGGTAACAGTACCTTTAAAGAAGTTAATGTCTTTGTGCAATCAACGTTAAAGGGCCTTAAGAGCACACCTAAAAGTCTAATTAAGAAAATATTTGGGTTAATTGTTTAATTGATAACTTGGGTTGAAACAAAAAAAAAAACAGAAGAGCCAAGATCCTCAAGGATCTGAGTTTGAGACTACTGATTGGTTACCTATAAAACCTGCCAGCTAGGGTCAAGAACAGCCACTCAAGGACCAAGGTCAGAGTGACCTGCAGGCCCAGTAAATACCCATGTACTGTAAATGCCTTTTTTCAGTTGTTTGATACCAAATCAAATTATGTTCAGATAATAGGAACATGTAAACATAAAGCTGCAATATGGTCTGGACACATTCCTTCAATGCTTACAGTGCTCTTTAAAGTCCTCTTGCTGTCCCGCAATTCTGCGCACAATGGCAATAACAATCCCCACGTTTTCCCCCAGACACAAAGGGGATATGCACTTTCCCTACTTGCACAAAAAAAGGGTGAAATAAAACAGATGAATCTCTGTTTGCGAGGGTTGTGCTAACAAAATATTCGGCAGAGTTCAAAGTAAAAATATTTCAAAACGCAATTCCTTAATGAATGTGGTAGAAGCCTTGTAGAATACAACACAGTTCCCGTATCTTCTGCCAGTCAGGGTGAGAAATGTTCCCGTCCTCCAAACCAGTGTGTTTATGGTGATTAAAATCACTATTGCAAAATCAGTATATTACTATTGTCAAAAAATCCAGGTTAAGGTTTCCCAGTCCCTACTAGTATGTCCTGTTAATAGCTATTTTCCAGTGTCTCCTACACCCACGGTATAGGAATTTAAAATTGTTTAAAAGCTTGTTTGAAGTTTGTATATAGTTCCACTGTAATATCAAGCCACTGTGCTAAACAGTATTTATGAGCTGCCACACCACACTTTAATTTATGCAGTGTGTGGCTTTTGTTTTGTATTTTTCAATATAGAGCTCTTGTGTCTTATTTAAATAAAGTTATTAGCAGAACCAAAACAACACTATTGGTAATTGAATTAATATTACACCTTCTTATATTTGTTTTTTTTTTACTTTGATTTTGGGTTTAACAGCATAGGAGGAGCAGGCTCAGTGACATTGACAACAGATAACCCTAGGTACACCTGGGAATATCCATCCTGGTCTTTATATAAAGTAGAATTGTGAATTATGCTGAGGCAATGTGTCATTTTGGGAACATCATGCTTTCAGACTCCAATGTACATGGAATTCTGGTCTCGGTAATTGAGCTGTAAGATGTAATCTGATCATGACAAATGCCATCAGAAGAAAGCTCTGATCTAACATGAATTATAAGATGGACTACTAAACGTGAAATATGAAAAGCGCCACAAAGCTGCTTTGACACAAACTTGCATTGCTTTTGCTTTTAAGCAGTACATTCGAGGTGCAGGACCCTCAAATTTTGAACACATTTTGCTTTGCGATACTGTAGGTCACTGTAGATCACACAATGAAATGCTTAAAATGGAGCTATAAGTGCCGAACATTTTAATGTAACATTAAAACACTGTGTAAACGTATTCAACATTCAAATTCAAACATTAAATTTTTTTTGCTCCCTTATTGAATGCTTACAAAAAAGGTAAATGAAAACATTACATTCTACCTGTTTCTCAGAAGCACCCTGTCCTCTGCTTTCAATTCCATACAAGTGTTCATTTGCTTAATTGAGCCCTTGTAATTTGCGTAATTACTACCTGATGACTTTAAGCTCCTTAAGCAATTACAACTGTTTTGACAATTGCTAAATGACAGTTTTCAGCTCCTGAAATGTCGCAGATTTCAAGGTAACAGATGACGGATGTGGCAGGAATCTCCAGCTGTAGCCCGGAGTCGGGAGACGCCATGGGAAAAGCTGTTTTTATTGCAGAATGGAAAGGGATCCCTCATGTTACAAACTGGAAGAGCCATTGCACCACCATGTGTCATTCTGCAATGTACAGAATGTACCACCCTTCTGTAGTGGGTTTCCAACTTTTATAAGCGTTTATGCTCTTCACAGAGCTAAACTTAGTGCCAGCCCAAATTGAAAACCTGTCGAAGTGCAATACCAAAGCATTTTTTTTAAATAATGAATAGCTGACAATGACTGCTTAAATTCTGCATTGGAAAATTAGTTGTATTCGCTACACTGGCAGACAAATACTGATGGATATGATCTACGACTTGACGCATAAAAAAAACCAACAGGTTACAATTTGCCACCTGTAGGTAACAAAAATAGTTTGGTTTATTTATTGGTCTAGGATTAGTGTTTGGGGAACATTTGAAACGGGATAGTCAGAGTTGGAGATAGGGCTAGGGTCTGCTTAGGGTTAAGGATGGATCTAGGATTAGAGTTAGGCCACACTGTCACGTTTAGGATTAGGTAGGGTTAGGGCTGTGGCTAGTGTTGGATTTATAGGCCTATAGTTCAAGCTTCAGTTTGGGTTGAGCGTAGGTTTAGGACAAACACGGGGTTTAGGTGGAAGTTAGGGTTGGTCTTCATTTAAGTTTAAGACCAGGGGAGCTCTTAGTGTTTCTAGCTGTCCCTCCCGAGGGCGGGGACCTCAGTTTTCTTCATCTCTGTGTTTTTTTATCTGCTAAAAGCTCCGGAATTTCAGGTTGAGTATTTGGCCAAAGGTTAGGAAAAGAAGCGCTATCCCGGCAATGTGATGCAGTAGTTCTCCAGTTCCTAAATCCTTCACTTAAGAGATTTATCTTGCTCTCAAGTGAGGTTGTAAAGATCTGTCGCACCCGTGACATTACTGCTCCACAGCGACCGCTGAAGACTATCTGGTATCACTTGCTTACGTTGAGAGGGAGACCAGTTCCCCACAGGTGCCGCTGAAATCCTGGACCGTAAGAGATGCTCATTGCCACTGCTCTCGCCTCTGAATGGCGCACCGGCCCTGGCAGTCTCACCTGGCCTTGTCACTCTACATTCGTCACAATAAACAAATCTGGTTAACGCAGTTCACTGGAAGATATTTATTAACGTAAGGTATTATTTTACTCTGCAGTATTCTACTAACATTTCAATATGCACGTTACAAAGTGCTTTTAAAAAAAGAAATTAAAAGTTTAGTTACAGGCCAATTCTATTCAAGTGTATTACAGCAGTTTTAAAAAAGGCAACTGAAAATATACAAGGTAAGTACAATGCATTTTCTGGTGTTGTTTACATGATTAAAAACTTTTAAATATCTTGCAGCTCATTAAAATTAAATGTCATATTCTTTCATGAATAGAGACTTAAAATGCATGTGTGTGATTAAGTCAGAAACCCTTAATAATCACAATTGCTGGCAATCAGAGCAATACAGACAACGTTAAATAGCAACTTAATTTGTCATTAACATACGGGCAACATCAGACATTCATTTTTCTCAGGAAAATACAACTTTTCAGAAATGTAAGCGGTCTCAAAATCCTAATTAGCAACAGATGCTACTATGCTGATTTTTAGCACTGTACATGTTGAGATTATACATGCCTATAGGCATACAGCCCAGTTCTGTATGGCCCATGTCAAGGACAGTCAAATTCAAGCAGGCTTTCAGGTTTAAAATAATCCATATTCATTTTCTTCATGAATCATATGGTAGTCATATGGTATTCTTTAATTCAATATTTTTAAACTACAGGATCCTGATAATAATCCAAATATCATCTATGAAATTTCCTTTGCTATAATCTTTACTGCTTTACTATTAGAAGCTCCACAAATAACCTTTAACAGAAACATTCAGTCATGAGTTTTTTAAAATTATAACAATTTTTAAAACTGAAAAAAATGAAAACTGAAAAAACTTTGTGAAAGTAATAGTTTAATAGTGAATTAATTAATTTAATTAATAGTGAAAGTATTAATTAACGGCACTTAGTTGTACGGTTTTCAGTACAGAAACATTCCAATTAAATTAATATCATTTATTAAAAAATACCCACATTTTCATAATATACTTCCAGAATACAAACAATACCTTGACAAGAAAGACCCAATAGCATACCTGCCTAATTCATCCTAAAAGGGAGATTTAAATATGTTAAAGCTTTGAGCTCACTTATACATTTATTTATATAGGGATAAGAACATACATTATTCTAGCCAGGATATTTTTATGATGGTACAATCTTGGAAACAATATTTAGAAAAGTTTCAATGGTCAGAAGCTTTGAGAGATCATGTGTCATGAGCTAACACATAGGTAAAAATGTTAAACCCAGGAATGCTTGAGTTTATCGGTCTTTAGAAGCAGCAGAACGGAGAAGGATAGTAATGGTGACTGCTCATTTTCCTTCACTCTGGATTACCTTGAAGAGAACAGTGTCATCATTCAAAATATATAAAAGATTGACAAAAAGTTCTCAAGTACAGTGTCGGTGCTCTGAAAAGGTCATATTTCATAGATTTTTCTGGGTGAGGTTGTGTCTTTAAAATGACCATACTGTAGAACAATTTGAGCATCAAGTATTACAGTTTTTTTAAGAGCATCTTGCAAAAGTATTAACCCTTGCTAATAATGTCCCAATTAGTTGGATTACAAACCTTTTACACTTTTTTAATCAAAACTTGAATTCTCAAACTGAATACGTATTCAGTATGGGTGAACGTTAAATGACATCAAGAAATGAAAAGATAAATCCAAAATGAAAATGTTGCCCATGTATTCACCCCATTTGCTAAAGCGTACCTAAATTCACAGAATTACTTCGAGAAAACACTTTTATTACTTGGGTGGCCTTCATCTCTGACTCATGTTATTTCATAATTATTATACCAGCCCCTGTAAGGTCCCACAAATTAGGTAATGACTTGCAAAGATTCAATCCCAAAAAAAAAGCTTGGGGTTAAAAGTCGCAGAAAGGCACAGATCAGGAGAAGTGTATACACATTTTCAAAGACAATGAATGTGCCTTCGGACATGGTAGTGTCAATCATTAATACGTAGTAACTTGGTGGTAAGATGTGTCATCAACTTTAGTCAGGCTGTCCCTCCAAACTGAACAGCTGGGTAAACAGGAAGCTGGTTTGGTGGGACAAAATGTGCACGAGTCAATAACATCACATAGCTAGACTCCATCTCAAATCCCATGTGCGGTTTGCAATAAAGCATTTAGGTAACACTGCTATTATGTGATAAAGGTTTTTATGGTCAGTAAAGGTGAAATTGGTCTTACATCCACACCAGACTCAGTATAGCACATCAATACTGTCCTTACTGTCAAACACACTGGCGGCAGCATTATGTTATGGGACTACCTCTTATTTGCAGGGCTTGGGAATTTTGTCAAGACTAAAGGGAATAAAGATGGAACATCTTAGAGTAAAACCTGCTTAAGTGTGCTAATGGAAAGAAAGTTAATTTTGCAGCTGGACAATTACACAAAGCTATATTAGAATGGTTAACAAGAAAAAAGTGAATGTCACTTAGTGTCACAGTCACAATCCGGACTTGAGTTCAATAGAAAATGTATATCTACTGTAGCCTTGAAATCCACTGTTAATCATTGACTCTCAAGTCTGCAAAGAAGAATGGGTGAAAACTGCACCATCCCTGTGTGCAAAATTGGCAGACATACTGTATCCGAAAGGATTTGCAGCTGTTATTGCTGCCAAAGGTGCTTCCACAAATATTAACCAATGGGAGAAATACTTATGCATTCAATATATTATAGTTTTTGATTTTTCTTTGCATTTTTCTGTTTACATTTAACTTCTTTCACTTAATTATTCAGTTTGAGTTTTGATTAAAAATATTCACTTTAATGATGTGAATACATCATCTATAACTGAACAAAACAGACTTCCACATGGACACTGCAAATGTGATTATAAAATTCTGAAAGCTTCTAATTATAATCATTCTCATCACTGTATATATTCTGATCTTATGCAAATACAATGAATGAAATAAGCCAGTTTATTTTCCATGTGAACTATTCATGCAGTGATGGATTGTCAAAGATAGCACACTCAGTTTTGCAACACTAGTACAAATGTGCATGTGGCAGGAAACAACGTTTAGAGACACTGCAGAGAAGATTCATATTCATTCTGGAATGATGATTAAAATATTTTGAGACTGGGGTACTGTAAAACATTTATGAAAAGGGAAGATCATTTAAAATGTTCAGAGGAGTCAGTTCACTCTTCAGGAACAACAATGGATATGGATACTGAAGTGAATTCATTTCTTCCAGGATGTTTGTCCCAGAGTGTGACATTTACAGTACAAACATTCTGGATACGTTTGCTTATACATTACATTCTTTTGTTTTAAACCTAATACTACAGAAATTAAAAGGGTCTAATTATCTGAGGTAGGCAACTATTCATTGACATATTTCAACCAATTACTATCAAGCAAGATTTGTTAAGATGCAATATTATGAAATCAACACAGGGAAATGATCACCTCTGGGTATTACTTTGAAATGTAATGTTAGGGTGTTAAATTGATGTTTACAATAAGAAGCATTATTCTTGATCAGAAAAAAGGCCATATTTCCCATTTAGCAAGTAAATATTCTTAAATGGAGCGTACAAATCTGCCCTTTTTTTCTCAAAATATTTACAGTTTATATAACAAGTTGAACAAATAATGTGAACAAAAGATACAGTAACACACGTTTTAGCTATAGCAGTATTTTTAGTGGCAAGGCAAAAATGGAGACTCTCACCATCTACTTGTCGCATGTGGGGAAAAAAGACTGAAACAGCAAGTGAAATAATTGCAGGGTCAAGCATTGAGCAGTTCATGCTCTTTATCCGTTTTTCCAACGGCGTCTGGGTTGGATAACGGATCCAAATCAGCAAACAAGTTGAACCAAGCCGACAGGTCCTTAGCTGGCTGTGGGGTGTCTATAAACAGAGAAGGAAGGAAAGGGTGGTTTTTACATTACAGTACATCGATTACAGAACCTACAGCTGTTAATTCCAGGATGAAAATACTCAGAAGGTGCCATAGTGAAGTAGACAGGCAGTGCAGCAGTGCCCCCCTGAAGGACTCAGGTACAGTTCTGGTGTTCATACTTGTCCATACAAGGAGAGGAGCCGAAAACAGGCCCATAAGTTTCTCTTGGGCTAAGAGAAATGATCTCAGGACAGCCTTTGATCGTGTAGAGATGTAATACTCCTCGAGATTGTTGCAATGTCAAACAATGGATGATACAAAAATAAAAAAAAATGATATAGTCTATAAAGAGTGTTAGGTGACTCACCTTGATGTACCATTCTGCAGAGGAATTTAACAATTATCAAAAAAAACGTCTTCTATTAAGTAAATTTAGTAAGTTGGTTTTATGAAATGGAAATACAATTCAGGCTTGTGTTAATCTAGCTGTTCAAAGTTAGTGTACAATTTTTTTATATAGTTTTCAGGTTTGTATGCAAGTGCAGTCAAGTTAGTAAGCGGTGGCTGTTTCTATAATTTATTTAGATGAAAGATGAAAATAAATTCAGCACTCTTACACAATAGAAGTATTGTATTTATTCAATTGTTTGATTTTTTTTTATCAGAACGCAAAGTTCACAAGCGAGAGGAGGCCTCTCTGTCCACCTAGCCCACTTGGTGATGAACAGCTGATTGATTCAGTGATCTAGCTGCTTCTTGAAAGAAGCCAGGGTACCACCTTCAACCACAACGCTGACAGCCTGTTCCAGACTTCCACAGCCCCCTGGGTAAAGAAGTGCTGCCTTTTATTGCACCTTTATTGCACTTTCCCTTTAAATCTATGATATGCCACCCATTTAATAGTGGTTCAGCCACTCACGACAGAGCACATGGATATTCAAATTTAAACCGGTACGTTGCTAAACACTCCTTCAAGTATCATACGACATGTTCCCAATCAGATCAAGTCTGGAGAAGTGTTCAGACTGAAAGTACATAACTGGAGTACCTTTCACCGAGGGCCTGCTAATGTTCTGGTCAGATCCAGACTGTTCCAATGCTTGGGTTGCCGGCTGGCGGTTACTCATGGCCCAATCTGAAACCAAGTTAAAAATGTACTTCCATAATGCTGAAATATACATTTCTGCTACAGCAAGGTCAAGGATACTGTTAAATGACTTAGATGTTAAATGTATTCTACTTTTTGTGCTTGGATAACATGAAATGCTTGAAATGCTCCTAAATAGGATGTTAATATTTTATTACTTTATCATGTTAATACAGTGGAATCTGGTTTTCAAATGACTTTTAACTAATTGCAAATTTTTTTAACAAAGATTTTGCAACATAGTCAAAAGATTACTTCACACCGTCTTCACTGTACGCCCCGGGCGAACAGTTTCAGAATGTCGGGAAAATAAACTCTGAAAGAGTTTTCTAGAGGAGAAATTGGAACCGGAGAGCGATACGGCATCCTCAGATTCCTCGTCAACCTACCAGCAAAGGAAGACTGGAGATTGTTCAGATTAAGGTCCAGGAGCTGAGAAGGAAGGAAGCCCGATGAAGACGCCTCCTGCACTGGCTCTCCAGCGGCTGGCTGAGCACCACTGTTCGCAAGGGTCTCCTCTCCAAAGGCCGCCTGCCACTCCTGGCTGAAACCCCCCTCTTCCAGAGAAGTGCTGTTCAGGATCTCGCTGAGTAAGGCCATTTCGTCCTTCTCACTTCCCTCCTGCTCGGGAAGGCTTGAGAGCAGATCGTGCTGGGCTGAAACGACAATACGGACTGCTTTAAACACACAGCACTTTTTGAAGGCTGTTTGGCCGGACATGTCTGACTAGCAGAAATAAAATACAGGCCAATTTGTGCATACTTCACTCGATATACAGTATATACTGTAACCCCTTTAGCACAGCACAGTCCATAAAGATGATCCCTATCACTGAGAGATATTCATGTCTGCTGGAGGACCTTAGGACGTAAGCAAAAAAACACCTCAGGGAAACACCTCAAACCTCAATCCATATAAATGACAAGGTACTACTATGTTACTCCGCATATTCTGGAGATTCACATATAACATGGCACATACTGTAGCACAAAAAGCTGTGATCTACAAGGATATACTGTATAGGGACACAACACTAAGAGTCAATGGAGTTCTTCCCAGATTCACAGAAAGAGAATCCGTTTGCCTTGATTTCACAAATCAATGGGTTGGCAAAAAGGAACAAAACACAAAACAGAACAAAAATAAAAGGGTGCTTTGTCCTGTTTATTAAATATATCCAGTTTAATTTCACACAGTAAAGTACATTTTATAGGGGACCTACTTACCTAAGCTACGTAAGCAAGTGAGCAGACTCTGTCAATGCATTCATATTAACCAAGACATTCTAACCTAGCTAAAGAAGGATTGGAGTGGTCACGTGCCATTATAATCAAGTTGAAAGGAATTATTCAGGGAGTGAATTATCATGTATATTGTCTTACAATTACATTCCACATAAAAGCTGTAAAAACCTGAGAATGTCTTTAATTATTTAACAATCCACAGATCAGATAACAAGGTTGTATGACCTACCTAATTCATGTTGCAGCCTCCACATTGCGTTTTTATGTGGGAAGTACTGTATGTGGCAGGGAATTTCTTATAATCTCTTATAGATACCTCACTAACTGCACTTTAAAGACTCCCAGGAAACAGGAGGTGTATGCTGAAATAAATCGGACTGAATTGCTATTTACAGATATATCGTTAATTTAGCAAATAGCATTATGTGTTGTTGTGGGGCTCTTTTTGAAGCTTAATATAATACATGTTTCAAAAGGAATGTCTTATTGAAAACTACGCACCCCACAATTTCTACTGCTACTGCGACTTGCTACTGCAGATCTTTATAATAAAGAAAAGTGTTCACTCACCTGTATTTTGGTTTCCACTTAAATTCACCTCTTCAAAGCCTGGTGAGAAGCCTTCCCCACTGTGGTGTAGAGATGCAGAATGTACTGTAATGGAAAAAGAGCACAAACAAATACTCCACCAGCCAATAGCAGCTCTATCGAGTAGAAATAAAAAATTCCAAATGAGCAATGAAAATCGTTAGATCTGGCAATATTGTTAGTATTGGCTTTCATTGGAATTTATACGAAACAAAATGTCTCTTTGTGAAGACGTGCAGTGATTTGGTTTGGGGAACATTACTCTGTGGTAAGATAAAGATTCTAGTCTGGATCACATTTCCCAGAATGCTGTGGAATGAGCTGGTGCCCTCAGTCACCGGACCAGTTGCTGCAAGATAATTGATCAGGTGACATTTAAAAAAGCAGGAAGCTCAGGCTTCCACCTGTTGGTCAGTCTGCCATCTGGGAACAGAGGACAGATTCTCGGTAGTGCAATCCGCCACAGGGAAGGGAGAAGGTAGTGACCAATTGTGGGGCCCGGACAACATTTGAAACAGAGAGGCTGTGAGTTGTTTGAAAGAGTTTTGTGGAGGAAATCCAGGGAGAGACTGGATTTCGAGAGATGTTTGTTTTGAGATTGGTAAACCATTAAGCTCCCTAGCTGTGATAGGGCTCTTGTCAATCTTGCCTTTGTCTGTTTTACTCTGACCCCACCTATCACACATCCTATTTTATGATACCCTGCACCAAGGTGCTTCACAAACTCAGAGAATTTCAGCCTTTAAACCCCAAAAACATTTGATGTTAAAAAACAGTTAACAAACACGCATATTTTTTTATTTTACTTAAAGGGGAAACAGTGTTTTAATAAGTGGAATTACCTGTATGGCTTGATTCCTCTTTGTGCTTTTCACTGTCTAATGAAATGAGCCTGAAGAAACAATAAAATAGTTATATAAACATCATTCAAAAACGATTATGGAAAAAGGAGATAAATATGCAATATAATGTGAATGACATATTGTACTAATAAAACGGTTTCTGCAAAATTGTAATGTTTCCTAACACACAGGCTCCGAGTATACTTTAAGCTCAGCAAGGAAATGCTACAATATCACAGAGTGTCTGATAACCAGATAAGATCCACAGTTGCTCCAGGCCTATATGACAGCATTTCACACAGTGCTGTGTGCCAGACTCTAAGGGGAGGAGGGTTTGTTTACTACCTACAACACTACTTACAGCAGCACCCTGGTCTTCCGAGAAGGTCTGCCATTCCAGTACTGTCTAGGCCCATGTTTCTATATTTCAAGTACTGTAATGAAGACAAGTACTTTTTTTGTTTTAATGTTCAAAATATACAAAGAGAATACTGTAAAAGCCATAAACTATCCCAAGTGGGTGAAAAGGTATTAAAATACCTACAGTAGTTCTGGGACAGGAGAGTATGAACGAAAACCTCCAGGATTTACTTGAGATTGAAAACTGAAAATGAAGCACCTTCACCACGCTGGGACATTTTTTGTCTTTGGCCGTGGTTGTTGCCAACTAAGCTGCTAAAGTCGAACCAGAGTTTCTCTTAAGCAGAGACTGTGTAAGTCTTAGCTCACAGGGGGGATACAAGCACCAGTAAAACAGCAAGTGTCAGAAAAAAACCCTCAGACACAGGGGTGATTTCATACCAGTAGTTGTACTCTTAAAAAAGCAACACATTTTAATGTTTGTCCTCAATGGTCAGTTTCAGTAGGCCTAACACTGGAAGTGTAATGGGTGTAAAACGAATCATTTTTTAACATACAAAATACTGTACATGGTGCTCATATTTTGTTAATTGTGGTGTAAAACCTGACAGTAATGACTGGCTTCTTTATCCAGGTACTTCATGAGAAGCCAATGCAATATTCATGTCAGACACACGCTTAGAGGGGAAGAGCAGCCCTGCTGGACTCACTGCTCATCCACGTCAGGTGACCTCTCCCTGCTGTCCTTCTTCCCCTTGATCCTCCTCCTGCTCTTCTTCTTCGCCCCCTGATCCGTCAGTTTATTCGCGGGGTCTTGCAGGCTCTTACAGTCATAAAGGCAGAAAAGGATGAGTCACACGGAATGCATTTCCACTTCGCCTCTTTTATTTTACCCATTAAAAGGCGCAATCCAAAGGTCACACTTTGGTCAGACGGTTTCCAGAGAGAGCCAGCTGCTTCCCTTCCCTGTTCAGCAGCATTCTGTCCAAATTGATTGCGAAAATTGTCACCCTCCCAATAGCAACTATGACAATTCTTTCAAAACACACTTGTGCTTTGTTTTTCACTTTAGTGAGTCTTTAGTGGTGATGGATGGCCTCAGGAACACAATACAATAATACATCGATTAAGTACAAAAATATAAACTGTTTTGGGGATCCGGAGCCGTATTATCTATGATCTAGATAATATGGCTTCAAGCCTACACCATGTCAATAGCTGGCTGTATCCTCCAGGCTGCACATACATTATCTTCCAATTTGTGCTGAACCTCCTCTATGTCACTGCTAAGCTTACATAACAAAGATGAGTGTGTTAGCAATAATAACTGCATAATTTTACAATACCTAAATGCATATTATAATTTTACTATACCTAAATGTATAATTATAGTACAATGTAAGAGTTGCACCAATAAAAGAATAATAAATAGGTAGACAGAAGGTAAACATTTACTGTATGTACAATATAAGTGAATTATTTTAACTTATTTAGGATAATTTTAAAGATTTTTTCAAATATCTTTAGCCTTACAGGTATAATGGTTGTATTTGTTAAGGACGTTTACTAAATACAATTTCCTGTCATTGTTATATTAAATATCTAAAATACATTAGGTCATACACACATCCATCAGTTGGTTAGACCTTTCTAAAAACACTGTAAATAGCTGCATGCTAGCTCTGCAACAGGATGCTATGCTGATAATGTAAAAGACATATTGGGCATTTAAAATTGTTTTGTGAATGTGCAATCTACTTCAAGTATTCATCTTGGTAACATACAGTACATAAAGCTTCCTTCTACATTTAATGCAGTTTCCTTTCCTCCAAATGCCCTCCCTTTGAGCTCACTGAATGCATCTGGCACAGAGTCCAGGTACTGTACCTAAAACCTGGTTTGTGAAACTCGGGTTAATATCTTTCAGGATTCTCCCTCTGTCAAATCCCAGAGGAGGATAACCGAAAAACATTCAATGCTTGAGGTCATGCATATTTTATATCCCCGGTTTACCACAGCAACAGATGCCCATTATTTCAAAAGTACTTCAGCCCTTTGGCATGGCTTTTTAACACAATGCAACGATTCATGTGATGGGCGGGGGGAGTATTCCGTTGTGTGGTTTTTTATTTCAAGCTTCTTTCTCATCCTCATCTCAGAGCAACAGAATATTCCGCACAGGAGGAAGCAGAAAAACTGCCAACATCCTGTGTGCAGCACAGACCTGATTTCAGGAATGGGTGCAACACACAGGCTGTGTACTGTATATTACTCTGGAGAAAGCGCTGCAGTCTATGAGTCAAAACAAGAGCTCCCGCTGAGTCACAGTATTCATCATGAGCTCACAAGTGCCTTGCAATATTCATGGCTCCTGTGTGGAAGCTAGTTGCAGTTATACAATAGATGAAAGCTTTTACAGTGTGGAGGCAGATACAAACAAAACACATTTTTTTATTTGGTGCTAAACAGGTTTCTTTTAGAAACAACTGATTGCCTGATTTAATTTTCCTGGCCATCTTAATACAATAAATCTCTTCTTTCAACGGCGAAAGCATATCGCATCACCTTTAACACATAAAAAAGTGGATAAATGACTGTTCATAATAACGCTGTATTCTCCCCATTTGTGTCTTCACACAAGTGACTATGAAATACTGCCTAATGTATACTTTATTTTTTAACATATCAGACAAATGTCAAATTGCACAGGAGTTCAATAATTAATTGTGTGATTTGGTGGAACCGAGACCAGAAGGTGTGCTGGTTCCCTGGAGCAGGATCCTCTAAGGTAGACTTAATTTTCATTTAATCACCTTCTCCAGTGATAGTGGAACTGCACAGAGAGAGGCTGAGCGTTTGGAACAAGTGCAGTATACATTCACTGAACATTGCAAGACTTTTAGTTTGTAATTCTTCAATAACATTGGAATGATTTCAGTCAGCTTCACTAATAAAGATTCATTTCTAATCAAGAGTTTTATTTATATATTCCTGTCAGAAAAATATTAAAATGCCGATTATAAATTTGAAATAAATTTCTTCTTTAAGTTGGACAAAAACCGTCTGCATGCGTAGGCTGCAAAGGAACAAGTAATAGGTTTATTCCATGCTGAAAAGAGAAGAAAACACAACGTTTTGGTTGGGGAGCCTTCTTCGGGTCAGCTGAAACGTTGTGTTTTCTTTCTTCTCTTTTCAGCATGAAATAAACCTATGACTTGTTTCATTAATTAATGTCCAGATGTGATAAATGCAGCTCAGCCTGTGCCTACTAGGATTCAGTCCCAGGTGTTTATGGGCTCTGAGCACAGCACTGATCCCCAGACAACAGATCAGGTCACCACTTGAAAAGACTGGGTCCCCACCTATGACGGAGATTTACAGTACACTGTCTAGATTTCATAGGAGGGTAACATCACTTTTGTCACTGGTGCAGTGCACTTAATGCACTGTTACAGATCATTCTGTGATGATAGACATGACAAAACCAGTCTATGTTTGGAAAATATTTCTTCATCTATTGAAAAAATCCAAAGCAAACTATTAGGTTATTCAATACCTGATACAGTATTTACAGCAGCCAAACAATCAATGCAGTGATATACTCATCGATGCAGCTATTTACTTCCTTCAGGTTTTTAAAGACATTTCTTCTTTGCAGTTCTTCATGAAACTTGATGTTTAAACGGAAGATACAATTATGTACTGTTGGTTTGTCATGCTTCTGCCTCACCTGGTGCTCTGTAACTGATTTCCGATGCATCCGCTGTGCTTGTACACAAACCAGGTAGCTAACAGAAGTTAGTGTAATTACACTAACACAGTATGCCGTAATCTCATTTTGTGACTGTTTGCAATCATTACACAAACCATGCTTGACGGACTACCACACTTTAATATGGTTTATTTTTATATTAACTACCAACAAAGAGTTCTCACTGCGTTCCATATCCTTGCTTAATCAAGGAAACAGATTTTCTCAGCATGGGAGTTATGCACAGCAAATAATGACAACCATTGCTGTCAGCATATGGGGTATGGTTACCATGTTAAATCGAGACTTTTCCCAGGTCAAAGAGGCATGCATTGGAATCTGCTCAAACAGAATCAGCCAAATTTTACTTCTAAAATACCAGGATATATTTATGGCTTATAAGAACAATATTAACCGATTTAGAAAAGTCCACAAACTGACAGTCACCTACATAGTCTCTTTAAATGCTATTGTGTTTGGCAGCCAGTGCATCTCACTAAAACCTGCCTTATGCCTTATTGGAGAACTCAGGAAGCGCAAACTCTCTAAATGTGCTTCCAAAATTTGTATCCTGTCATAGGTAAAAAGGTTATATCAATAAACTGTAATGATAAAAATGTTTTCCCTTTCACAATGGCCATCAATAATGTTTGGAAATCTTTAACTTGAGAAATCCATTCATTAACTATTTTATTGGATGGGACGTATTCTTGACCATTTATTACTATTTTGTGGTTTATTATTGTTATTCTGTGATTTGCTAAGTATTTTGTATATGTATTTTGGTGACATAATGTAATTTATGTATTTTTACATTGTCCCAAATACTGTATTTTGGATGAATTGCTCCAGTTTCCACTTCAGTGACTTAAAGTTAAACTTCCTGAACATTGTCTCCCTTTTACTTTTTAGTTCTGTACTGTGTTTGTACTGGTACAGTATATTAACTACATCTTGCATTATGTAAGACTTATAACGAACTTTACAGTACTATTTATATCACTGCAAGCTGGAAATGGGTTTTCAACAAGATTTTATTTAGAACATCCAAGATGCAACACTTATGTCCTTATGTCCCTTCCATTCTATTAATGACCTTTAACCTCATCCTCAAAATCATGCCCAGTTACACCACACATCACTTGCTTTAATGTGAAGCTTTACTGCACCTCTGTATTGTACATGTATACTGTACTAAACCGAGAAACGTTATATCTTAACATATAGACTTCGATTGCCACCCAGACATTTTCACATACAGTACACATGGTATTACATAACAAAATGCAATCCCACACTACAATCATTAACTGTTATTAATAAAAGCTAATAAAAATGCACTCTGAAGATATTACAGAGGTTTTCATATTGCCAATTTAAATTACTTTATACAGTACATAAATTAAAAATAAGGTAAAAGACAAATGAGTTTTTGTGTACAGAATGTAGGGCAAGAGACTGCTGCCACATATTAACACTAAAACATATGGTCACATACGAGTTTCAAACCTTAGGCTACATCTCTCAGATACTGTGGACACTCCTTCCCCCTATCACTGAAATGTAGAAGTAAAATAACCACATTACAACTTAAATATATTTGCAAGGGCTATAAAGAGTAAATAAATGCCTAGAATTTCTAAAATGAATTCTGTTCCTTAATCAACTACTATAATGCAATAATGTGACAATGAATTCAACAAATGGTAAAAAAATAAAATGAACAAAGCTCATGTCTTGTCAAAAGAGCGCACAAGGACAGGGGACCTGGAAACTCAAAAGACTTAAAAGTGGAAGGTTTAAGTCACAGACTAAGCCTGTTGAAAACAGGAAGAAATAGTTACACTGAAAATTAAATCGACTCGTCTCTCACAGGCACACAGACCACTTCGACATACCTGTTCAGTTCTTACTAAATAGAAGCTTACCTTCAGCGTTGTGAATTCATAAGGCTGATAGCCCTTGAAACTTTCATGGATGGCTGCCATGGTGTGGGAAGTTTTCTCCCAGAAGTGAAGAAGTGTGGTCTGCAAAAGGGGGGAAAAAAGTTCAAAATGGATAAAAATGTATTTTAAAGATTTAAAATGCAAGATTTACATTAACTAGAAGCAACATGGAAGAATGGAATATAAGAGCAACAATTGAAAAACACACCGAAACCTCTGCCAATACTGGGGTTGCAATCCAGTGAAGCAGAGTATTCTAAGAAATGTTGTACAGGTACAGTAGGTCTCAAATCGGTCATTGTATTCTGTATGACTGACATACTGTATGAGGGCATCTTTTGATTACTGGCAAGATTGATCCTTTTTACACAAAAATCATTTTAAATCGTTATGTAAAGAAAAAAAGAATGGCTGCAATCGACATCAACCAGGCACTCACTGGTCTCAAACCACCTTATAATCTACATTATAACATCCATAGGCTTCTTTGCCTTGACATTTTGCCACTTTTAGTTTCGTTTCTTTCCTTCTTAAAAAATATAAAGTATTCTAAGAGCCTGTATGCCTGTACTTTGATTCTACTAACACGGAACAGTAGGGACAAAAGTCTCTCATGATCCACTGTCATGATGAAATCACAGTGTAAAGGCTGTCAGACATGATGACTATAAACCTTGTCCGAGTTGAGGACACTCTTGAACTGCTATGACAAAGCAATAGACATGTATACTTTATTAGTAGCAATTAAATACTATAGCAGGTTGTAGATATGAATATTACATTTTTCAATATTGAGGTCTTCTTTTATGGTTTGAATGCAATTTAAGAAGTTATTTCATTTGTTCGTGGAGGTATCCGTAGGGACAAAAATGAAAGCAATGTCTTAAGATTTTCTCTTGTGTACCTGATACATTGTTAGCACGTGAGAAAGGAGGTTACAGCGACTTGCACCCAGGAGATCCACCTTCTGGCACACATCATTCTTTAACTTGTCAAAGCTTGTTTTAGAGAGTCGGACCTGAGCTTGAACCTTAAAGACAAAAATAACTGATGTTACAGAAACATATGTAAAATAGAATCGATAGATTAAATGTGTGAGCAAAGCGACAAGAACAACGAACTTTAAGTCTTTCATTTGTAAGAACATAAAAAGGTGTCAAATGACGGGAGGCCATTTTTGCTGTAACTCATTTAGTCAGTAGATCTGTGGTTTAGATCCAGGTATCACTTTTATGTGAATTCTTGAAGGATCCTTGTTCAAGATGCACCCAGTCCTTTGTACGAATAAGTGGTTGCTCTTTTCATTCTTCAATGAACATTCTCTGTCGAATTCCGCTTCTGTTCTTATTTCGTTATTGGTCTGAAGTTAGTCCACAGGGTTGACTTCATCAATACCTTTCAGGATTTAAAATATTTGTATCCTCTAAAAATTGAGAGTACTATTTATTTATACAATCTCCACAGAGGCCAGCTCTTAAGGTATGAAATATTCTGAAGAGTGGTATTACTTCTCATCTTCTAGGAAGACACTAAACTAACAGATCAGTGATCATAAAAACTGCCTGTTTCGCACATCCATGACACCTCCAGTTGTTCCACAGTCTGGAAACAGAAATGCTTGAATCAGTGCTGAAATGGTCTTATTCAAAGAAAGGTTAAAATGCCATGAAGAATTCAACTCTGTCCAGAGTTACATGTATTTAAAACACATTGCATGAAAGCGGTTTCTTATACGTATCCTTCTACAATTAGCTCCAGGAGAATTATACACTAGTCAGAGAATTTAAGTGCTTGAATTAAAGACAATGCATTAGTTACAAATACTGTAGCATAAGTAAAGCTTCTCACTAATGTAACCATTCCATAAACGTGTTATGATTAATAATAACTATTAGTCATATTTTTAATGTGCCATGTTTAACTGAATAAATTCTGAGTGAGACTAAATTGTGCCTATTTCCTTTCTTCTCTGAAATAGCAAGGAATACACCAGAATCTCCTCCCAAAAACATCTGGAATACAGGACTGGCTGTGGTTCAATGCAGCTGAAAACTGTTAGAAGTGTATCCAGAGCTCTCTCCTACAAATATTCTAAAATGCCTAAATCTCTTAAAACAGTGCATCAGGCATCCCATAACCTAATAAACAATTGTCTCATACACATAAAGATAGACCGGGCCATTACAACGTGAACAATGTGCTCATCTCCACAACAGCCATCTCATTACGTGGCCTTTCAACGGTAATATTCTAAACTGATGATGATGAATAGAAATCAGCTGGTTCTTACACAACCATATACGACACTCTGTGCTTATGGATCTATTAAAAATAAAAAGCAAAGAAAAGACCTGTTTAAACATCAAGGTCTCATTCAGATGAAGCTAAGAGCCTCATGCATATTTAATAAATAATAACCTTTATTGTAGGATAATGAATGCAATCCTTGGAATGAAAGGTTACCGTGTACATTATGTTAGGATTGATGGGGGGGCCCTTATTCTCCAATAGCACAGTGTGATAGTGAATCTCTCACACATTAAAATTATAATTTCATTTGTCTGATGTACAGCTTGCACCCTCTTGTGGGAAGAAGAAACAACAGCAACACATCACTGGTAGAGTGAATGCTTGTAGTATAGAGACCGTACCTCTCAGTTTTTCCCAGAATCAATAATACCAAGACGTGACGGACCTCTGATGATGTAGGGAACAATCACAATCACCAAGAAAGGGTATGGAACGGACGGCAAACTTTTTAACCATCCACATAACATACAGTGTGCATACCTTGCGGAACTTTTCCATCTGCTTGAATGTATCTGGATCGAGCTCCTGGGAAACATCTTTCATCCAAAGCAGAGCCCCACGGTACTCTGTCCTCGATTGCTCCATCCTGTTCACGGTCAGCCAAGTGTCAGAGATGGCTCTGTACCTGAATGTCTCCACTTCCTGGTACAGTCGGCACAAGGGGGTACGCAAAGCCAGCCTTTAGGGGACATATATAAAGAATACAAATATAATTGGACACGCGCTGCCGTGGCTGACATGTTCTGGAAACTACTTTGATAACTCAAGCGGGTAACAGCGACAGCAAAATATTAAGCATGTCTCAGCAAGTCAAGAGGGCTATGTGCACTCTGGGATGTTCAGGGAGAGCTCTCCAACAGAAGAGCGGGACAATGACGGACCTTCAGGAATAACTATTCTGTAACTATTTCCAACACAGTTTGAGTGCCACTTAAAACCTTCCTGAAAATGGCATTAGAATTTGAATTATTAATTGCCCACATTTGCAACCTTAAGGTCTGAACAGTTACCATCAATGAAAACAATGAGCCTGTTGGACACTCCTGATTAGTTCCTGAGTAAAGGCAGAAACCCCAAACATTCCTGAGTCTTAATTAATAATAATAATAATAATAATTGCTTACACCTATATAGTGTAAGCAATATATAAGTGGACATATATTCTGGACACTCCAGTCAAAGCGCTTTAAAGGTAATGGGGATCCCCTCCACCACCACCAATGTGCAGCCCCACCTGGATGATGCGACAGCAGCCATAGTGCACCAGAACGCTCACCACACACCAGCTATCAGTGGAATTCTCAGAGCATTTCATAGATGGGGATTATTAGGAGGCCATGATTGGTAAGGGCCAATGGGAAATTTGGCCAGGATACCGGGGTTATACCCTTACTCTTTTCGAGAAACGCCCTGAGATTTTTAATGACCACAGAGAGTCAGGACCTCGGTTTTACGTCTCATCTGAAGGATGGCGCCTGTTTACAGTATAGTGTCCCCGTCACTATACTGGGGCTTTAGGACCCACATGGACCGCAGGGTGAGTGCCCCCTGCTGGCCCCACTAACACCTCTTCCAGCAGAGACCAAGGAGTTTTTCCCAGGAGTCTCCTATCCAGGTACTGACCAGGCTCACACCTGCTGAGCTTCAGTGGGCTGCCAGCTGTGAGTTGCAGAGTGAGAGGGCTGCTGGTCTTATGGTGAGAAGGTAGAACACTAAAACTGCAGTTATGCTTGGTTATCTTCTTAACATAATTAAAAGACATGTCAGCATTACATTTTTTTATTTAAGGCAGTCATAATGATATAAGAAACATACTATACTTTATATTGTTTTTTAAGTTTTTTTAACAAAGACTATTCAGAATAAATAGACCGGTCTGCACTTGAAACCAGGAACTCACCTCTGCTGAGAGGAGAAACAGAGTGCCTTTCCAGTAGCCTGCATGATTTTACCTGCTCGGGTTTTGTCTTGTGAACCCTGTGATCTAAGAAAACGTCCCAGTTCATTCTCTTCCTGAGATAAAACTGGCAAAAATATACGAGATGGTCAGTCTTCATTTTCATTGCACTTAAAAATCAAACAAGCAAGTGCACATCACTTATAGTCTTAACTAGCAACTTGAAAAATGTACGGATTTTTTTTTCCAACAGCTGTAAAGAATAAACAGATTTTGCAATCTTTGCTGTTGCTTGGAAATACCAAATACACTGAAGCTGGTGTACTGTGACAAAAATGTGAGTGTCTTTCAATTCTAACTGCAAAATAGACACCACTGAAATTCATTCTGTATTTCCAGACAATGGCTGCACAGTGGTGCAGTAGTTAGCATTGCTGCCTCATAGCACTGGGGCCCTGGGTTCAGTTCTGGACCCTGGGTTAGTCTCTGTGTGGAGTTTGTATGTTAGCATGGGTTTCCTCCCACAGTCCAAAAATATACTGGTAGGTTAACTGGCTTCTGGGAAAATTGGTCCTGGTGTGAGTGTGTGTGTCTGCCCTGTGATGGACTGACATCCCATCCAGGGTGTGTCCTGCCTTGGGCCCGTTGCTTGCTGGGATAGGCTCCAGCTCTCCCGTGACCCTGAATGTGAAGAAGCAGTTAGAAAATGGATGGGTGGATCAAAAACTTCAAGTTGTTGCGAAGCGAAAAGCTGATATTACTCAGGCACCTGGGTATGAATGCTCATTACTCCCAGAAACAGCTGCTTTCACTGATCTGTTTGCCACAAAAGTGCACCTTCAGTGATTCTGAGCAACAAGTAAAAATATTCAGAGTAAGGACAGCTAAATATTTCATTCAAGGTGTGATCAATCAAACACCTCTATACCTTTCCTGTAACATATTCATTCACTTTCACGGACGTTGGTAGCCTCAGAGGATTGTGTTGAGCTAGAGCCCTGCCTGGCAGGCAAGGACACATGGCAGAGGGCAGAACTGCACCCTGGATGGAATGCCAGTCTATCACGGGGCACACACAATGGCCTGAGTACTGTAGGTGGCAATGCAGATACACCAGTTAACCTGGACAGCATGTCATTGGCTCCTGGGAGGAACCTGAAACGGCAGAAGAAACCCGTGTGGAAATGGGGAGAAACCGCCCACTCACTCAGGAGCTGCTCCAGGACACAGGAGCTGTGAGGCACTTCTGTCACATGTCCATGAAAACCGGCTGATCAAAAGGTTTCATGCATTCATGAAAACGTTTCAATCTTACGCCTTCCTGGAGCCAAAATGGGAAGCACCTGTAAAATACTTACAGCAAATTCTCCTCTGATATTGCTCTATGACTTTCAATAATTCCATACACGTTCTTTGGATTGAGTGAAACACCTATCAAAAAATACAAAACCCTTTAGCTCTTATATACCTGCACAAGGACTCAAGCCAGATATCATACAGAGGGAGGAACCAAGACCTTAATGCTTGGTGCTTCTTTTGTATCAATAACCAAGATTTGACTGGCTTTAAAAGCCTTATAGCAGAACATTGGAAAGTCAGGAAGTTCAGCTGCATGTGAATGGATAAAAAACACCATATGAACTCCCGCTGAACCAGCAGCAAAACATGAAACAGTGGTCAAGAGGAATATGTGGAGGTGAATTTAAAAGCCTCATACAGGACTTTTCGAATGCCCTCCCCTCATGTTCTTATGGATTATATCATGTTTATTAGTCCAAGAACTATTTTAACAAAGAAACTTAAATAGATCTTGATAGTAAATAAATCAAAACATTTTAATGTTGTTCAGTTACATATAAAACTATTTTGCTCTGAAAATTTTGAAGGGGACCTCTGTGAACCATTATTTCAATTTGACTACCTACTCAAACACAGGCCAAACTACTTTGACGGTAAAAAATGAAAAAAAATATAACAAACATATTAAGAATTAAGTATCACATAGCTAATTGTTCTGTGCAGCAATTACTGCACCGGGATTGTTTTCTGAACATTTTCTTTTTCCCCATTATGAATGTATTACATTTAAATTATATTTTAGTATATCTTTTCAATTACATTTTAAAATTGACAGTGTTTATGGGGTTTTTCTACATAGCTGGTATTAAAAATCTGTGAATGAATAGTTCAACATCACAAGCAAAACACGTGAAGAACATTTAATCTCAAATTATTCCGTGGGAGAACAGGCTCCTACTGCGGACTCACCTCCAGTTTAGCATCAAGGTCTGCATCAGAGGCAACAACATGTTCGTCTTCCTTTTTCCCCGTCACTTTAATCAGCGTCTGCTTAGTCCTCCAGTATTTCTGCTGGAACTTGTTCACAACAGAGCTATCTTGGCTTTGTATGAAGCGGTCGTACTGCTCACGGGAATACCCACTACAATGGCGCAGGTGAAAAGATATCAGTAACACGCTGGATCGATTCCAGTTCAGCGGAATTTGAAAAAATAAAACTTTTTATTTTATTTATTGGATTTATTTTCCAAACCCTCTCTTCTCATTTTACAGGAGAAATACAACATCTTTCATCAAATGTTTTTTTAACGTTCGTTCAAACAACATTTTAAAGCGAATCCGTTGATCAGTTTCACTTAACAACATGATGCATTTTACACTGCTGAAAACGGCAATGAATGTGTTCAAATACAAATAGAAAATGATTGTGAAATTAGTACCTCTTTAGGGACTGCATACATGTAGAGCACATTGTAAAAATACAATACAATTAAGAAATATAAATGTAAATATGACATGGGGGCACATTAACTGCACCAATACCTAATACCCAAGTGATCTGAATACACTGGAGCTTTCCTAACCCAGACTGTAATTTTGAAAAGCTTTTTTTTGTCTTTTGAATTTTCCATTTTATTCTCCTCTCAAACATTTTAAATTGGTCTTCACTAAGACTTCAGCGAGCATACTTACTAATTTCGGCCATCCATATTTTCAAAACTTCACTTCCAACCTGCAATTAAAATTGGTAAAAATCACTTTTTTAAAACATATAAGTATACAAGGCTATAAAATAAAGATAAGAGAAAAACTTAAATAATTAAACTATTACTATTTTTTTGTGATAAGGAATCACGGTTTGCAAACAATTTCAGTCAGAACTTAGTAGCCTGCCTGAAGGCCAATTTACCCTAGTTGCCTAGACATGCAGTTTAACCATTATAAATTAGGTTAAGAGAATTGGCTGGTATTTGTCAGTGGGAAACAGAACCATTGCTGTGATGAACTACACTTCCCATAAGCCCACTGGGCTACTTCCTGTGTTCCTTCTACCCTTGGAATGGCTAACATGCTTGGCAGCTTGGCAGTTACATCAATCAAATCAAACCTGGGGTTTTATGGGATGGAGAGACACCAGTCATGCAGTATTGCAGACAATTTCTTTCTGCAAATAAAACACAACAAGAGGGTTTCCCAGTGTGGTCTTCTCTCACAGTGGCTCAGCACACGCAGACAGCCACTCCCTTCAGCGTAATCTACGAGCCCATGCGAGAACGCCTCTCACCCTGCTGGAATAACCCATCCTGTGAAATTATTCTGGTGTTGAAAATTCACATAAAAATGAGATGCTGAAGACATGTCATAATATTCATAATAGTAAGAAATAAACATGAAGCAAAATGTTATGTTGGATGACATCATGCACAGAATCTGGCAGATGTGATAAATCACACCACAGATTGCCAAGGGTAAATGGAGCAGCGTCAGTCTCTTAACTCCTCCACTAATAGAGACATGCAAACAGTGTTAAAGTAGTTCATCTAAGCAAATGGTTATTTCTAATTACATTTATAGACACAGGCAGAGTTAAAACACGAAAAACCTTGACCCTTCAGGGCCAGGACTGTATATCCAAGAATTAGATCAGCAGTTTCCAGCTCTTCTCCTGGGAAGCCCTGATCCAGAAGGTTTTATACAGTAGGTATACTTTAAAATCGGTGTCTCAGATGACTTGGAAAAATGTAAGCAACCATTCTGATTTAAGTGATCAATTAAGAATGGATTTTTTTAGATCAAGTAATGTAAAGATAACCTGGTAAAAAAATCCTTCAATTCTCATTGACCACGGTTTCTTTCGTATTTGATGTCTTTCAGATCTTTTAAGTCACAGATCTCCAAACCTGGTCTGGGAGGTTTTCACCCTTGATCCTGGACAGGGTTTGGAGACCTGCAGCTTAGAGTAAAAAAAACATCTCCACATTGTCTAGAGTGTAAAGAACAGGAGATGAAGCAGACCTAGGAATACAGCACAGAAGTGCAACCTGCAGCAGCTTCTCCCTTCAGATTCACGTTATGATTAAAAATGTATCACAGTAAACCAGCACAGAAGCCCATTGGGCACACAGAGCGGTCACAGTTGACACTCATGTGGTCATCACAATACTGTAAGAAGACATTTTGGCCGAAATGGTCAATTACATCATCTGATCTCGCCTACTCAGCCTTCCTGTGAGATACAATGCCTTTTTAGGAAGCATTCATTTTTAATAAAGACAAACTAGTAATAAGCTAAAGTTTAACTAAGTTAAAGTTAATATCTGGATGCAGAGCAAATATTTTTGGAATTTTCTATGTCAATGTTAAACTCCCCCCCAACACTTAAACCTCATGATCTGTAGAACAGTAGTTTTTCAAACCTCCTGTGATCCCCACTGTGTTTTCCACTAGGGCATTAACAAAAATTAAAATACTCCTACAGTAGGTAAGATGTTTTTAAAATATTTCAACCCTTTTTAGACCACATATAAACATTAATGTTCTATTTTAGTATTTGTGCAGGTCTTCTGATCCCCAAAGCCATTTTGTTCTGAAGTGTTACTACTGTATATGTAAACAAAACATAAAATGGTATCCTGTGTAATTGTACAACCTTCAGTATTAACAGGTTTGCAGGATTTCAGCTGTTTAATTAGAGAAGGTTGGATCTGTAGCAGACACAGTAAAGGGCTAATGTATTCTTACCAGGCTAGTATTATCAATAATACTGGGAAATATGGATAAATTCATCTTGAAAAGTAGGAAAAGACAGATGATGAAAAGGAAGTTGGGTTTAAGAATACTCCCTCCCCTTCTAAAAACAAACACACTCAGGAAAAAAAGAAATTTTCACACTAAATTACCTTGACTATTTCAATGAAACACTGGTAGACAAGGCTTTGATCTCAAATTCCATTTGAAGAAAATCCACAAATTCAGTGAAACAGACAACTTCAGAAAATTGATTCACAGCACAAGTAGTAAAGAAACTGTACAGATGGCAAGAAAACAAGAAAACCTGAGTACTGGTCTAGTAAATAAGCAAGTATTTCGAACGTAAAGTAAATGATAAATATTTCCAAATACATGAGCATACTGAACAATAAGAAGCAAAAACAACTGATCTCCCCTGGTCTCTGATTGTGTTCCTTACCTGGTCATTTTTTTTTCTCTCAAAAGGGAAAGGTTTGACTCACTTTCAATAGCAATCAATTCCAACTAACAGAGCAGTGTTCCCCATCTTGCTTTGAGCAAAAGGACTTCACAGGACTATCTTCATCCTGTCCCCTGGTTCTGTGACTGAAACCCATTGAAGCAATCCAACAGGCTTACTTTCCTATTTAGAATGAGTCCTGTTCTTTCTAAATACTATTCATCGGCCTGTATCTTTGGCATATTGCACTTTCCTTGACCTGCTTCCAGATTTCACTAAGAACTGGTGGCCACCGAGCTACAGTACCTCCAGGATCCACAGGTGGTTCCTGGAGGGCTGCTGTGGTGACAGTACAAGAAGACTGATCTCGAAAGAGATCTGACACAACCTACGGCACTGGCCCAGGAATTTCCAAACGTGTTATATCATAATATGTGACATTCAGAGAGTTAGGCCTTTTTTTCAGAGTATACACCCTAAAGCTCGAGTGACCTACAGAAAAGGCATGATAAGATAACTTGGGGACGAAACCAGAACTGAAGAATACACAGTGAGTCTCCCAACCTTGATATCCATTATCCACCTTAGAATAATGTGTCGTAACATACACAGCAACATACCTGACTATAACCACAACTGTTGGCAAAAACAGCCAAGGTCTGAATCACAGACCAACAAAATACAGATGGGGCATCAGTACAATGGACAAAGACAGACAAAAAGATGTGCTAAACTAAAATAGTAAAAAATGAAGGATAATCTGGCTTCCTTTCATTTAAAAATCCCAACACAGCAGAAAAGCACGTTAAAGAATAAAAACACGTTCTATACAGTTACAGGAGTTCCAGTGCTAGACCTGCCTTTATTCAAACCATTTTCACTGGAGGTAATGGATACATGTACAGAGCAAGCATGGAAAATTTGAATTCATCTAGGGAGAACAAAGACCTTAGTTATGTTCTGTCCTCTATAACAAATACATTATTAAGCAGTTCATTACATAGAAATGCACCCAGAGCACTGATCACCGCTGTTGTGAATGACCAAATGATAAAAATGACATTTTGCAGAATAAAAACTGAAAGCACTTCCTCGCCAAGCGCAGTAACCCTGTTCCAGCTGTGGAGAGCACAGTCCTGCCCTGCAGTCACTTCCCCTGCCCTGCAGCTGGGAACCTCAACAGAGGAGCTCCAGGGCCAGCACGTGCCTCGTGCCGAAATCCTTCACAACCAGCTTTCCAACTGAGATTAACTTAAACACATAAGAAAAGTTCTTGCTTGTTCAATCCTGAAGGTGAAATACTTCCCTGGGTTCACTTATCTGCACACCTTAGGATCTTATAATTCAACCCATTTGGTAGTTTATATACAACTATATATACTATATACAAATCATACATCAGTTCTCCTGTCAATCTCTTCTGTTCTCCATTTAAGATATTTATCTCCTTTAGTCTGTCCATATACTGGGATGACAGTCCTCTGAAACGGTAAAAACTAAATTTCCTTCTGAAATTATTCTTGTTGGCACTCTTTGAACTCTTTCTAAAGCTTCAATATACTTTTACGGTATGATAACAATATCTGAACATAATATTCTCTTTGTATATTTTTGATTCAAATTCCACACTTTTTATACCCATATGCAGTAATCTTTTCTATTTCCCTGTCAGTATTGTCTTAATAGAAAGACACAGGACACAAAGCCCAGATCTCTTTCATGCACAGCTACCTGAAGCTCAGAATCAACCATTTATGGTGTGTTCTACTTCCTGCACGAATCATTTTGCACTCATCAGCATTACATTTTTAATTTGAAAAATGTCGACAGAAGACAAGCCTTTGTCCAGACCTTTTTGGATCACTCCTCTAATTCTTGTATTATCTGCATTTTTGGTTGGTATCCCAAACATGAACAAGGTCCAGATACTGTACATAACAGAGCCACAGAGCCACAGTTTAGGAAGAGGGAAAGACCTCGGACACATCAATGGTGAACTCCACTGCTTACGTCTGTCCAGTTAAAGCTTATGCCCTTTACGATGACATGATTTGACATTTTCGTGAAAATATCCTCAGGTCCTAGCAGTTTATTTGTTTCAAGCTGACCTAGGCTAAGTGGCAACTCAGTGTAAATTATAACCACCCAATTCAGATGATGAAGTACATTTTAAACATGCAAGAAAACGTCAGCCACTGTCACTTTTATATTGACCTTGATAAGTGTAACTGTTTATCACAATCAAAATAAGGAATGTTCAGTAAACTGGAATTATTTATTCACATTCCTGCATGAGATTATATATATATATAAAGTACATGATTGTGCAATTCCTGTCTTCTGTTACTTAGTCTAATCAACCGGAAAATAATAACCTGTAAAACAGTATCCATTTAATGTACCATTAATAATACCACTATCGGCAAAATACATGGGTTTTACAGAGGTTTCAAATTAGTAGGTACATACAGAAATCATCAGTACTATAGTATTAATTTACAGTACAGTACTGTACATACTGTATACCAATACGAAAACTGCCTAAAATAGCACTATAATTTAACATACCATTTTTCTATATTCATATTAGCGGCACGATTCACAGCACCGTGCATTTGATAGCTCGTACACATTCTTGAAACCTTTGATATTTTTATTATATATATTTGACCAAATCTAAAGCAAGGCCCCCGGAAGATGAGCTAGTCAAAGCCTAGCAGGTACCCCAGTTAAAGCCCTCGTCCTGCTGCTTAAGCGCGCAAGCAGCCAAGACCGGGCGCAGCAGCAGCAAGAGAAGCAGACCTGCGAGGCTGTTTTTCATTTCGGCCGCACCAAAATCAACAGAACCTGCTCCTCTGTTAACACGTTAACACGTCCGCTGAAGAGAGGCTGAAACAGGCTGCGGCTTTCAGTAGCTTTCATACAGTAAAAAAAAAAGCACCAGCATACAGCAGCTGCCTCTCCGCGTAACGAGATGATACAGTTACCAAAGCCTTTCTCATGTTCATAAAACATGAAAACCAAGCTTACCAAATAATGGTTATATCCCGAGAACGCCTTCGAAACGTTGCTTATCGTTTTTCCTCCATTTTTACATCAGCCTCCCCCAGGTGGCTCAGTGCCTCTCCGGCTAAGGCATCAGCTGCTGACGTCATCCCCTGGACTCCGGGGGACACGTCCTGTAGGCTGTCAGAGCAGGTCTCCCTGCGAGGGTGTCGCCGCACCTGCGCTCATACTGTACAAACACTGCGGGTACCTGATACCCGGCTGACAAAACAAATACAGTACGAAGTAGGGAGGTGCAGAAGAAGTCATTTGTAGTCTGTTGTTTTCACAGTGTACGGAGAAACCTGTTTTAAGTGTGGGTGACTAAAAATGATATATCCTTTTTGCTCTGAATTTAATATCTACAACGCGGAATCAACCAATGTTTTTTTTTTTTCTATCGTGGAATAGCTATCCTGAACTTTCAGGATCCTTCAAACGCTTTGAATCTATATATTACTGAATTATTATTACATCAACTTCATAATTACACCGACAACCTTTATTGTCTAAAAGACACCCGATTCGCAGCTTAGTTTCTTAGGAAAATCCTTACTTCCTAAACAAAATGCAAGGTTATAGAGTTAAAAGTATATTATCAGGGCCTTTTCAGCTGTCTGTTCTTTTCTGCTTTTCTGCTTGATGTTAACACAACTTCATTCTGTTACAGTATGTCATGCCAAGTTGTATTACACATTGACTGTTCTTATATTTCTTAGCCTTGTTTTCTGTGCAATGAAAGTGTAGGCTTCTTGGTCAGGTCATCTTTGTAAATGGTTCTAGGGCAAGTTATCTGGTTAAATAAAGGATTATTGTTGTTAAACACGTCAGTAGAAAAAATATCTGCACCTCCCACTGCATACACACACTTGCTTAAAGGGAAGATAACATTAGCTCCAGGGGCTTTTCAATGATAACCACAGTTAACTTGAAATATTAACCCTTTTAGTCTTGAACAGCAGAGGTTACCACCAGACGTAACTCAGCTACTCAAAATCCTTAAAGACAAAGATAAACTGATGGGCTTGTTTCAAATTTTTAATTCTAGTCCATCTTTAGCCTATTAGTTCAGAACATTTTGTTTTAGCTCCGGAGTGTTTCTGGTTGCTTTTCTCTGGCCTGATTCCAGAGCAGCAATATGTTTTTCATAACCTGGTAACCACAATTGTACATATCAATCTATTAGTCACTACTACAGTGTTCAACTACCAATCTTTCTAGTATATTGTACTAGATTATATACTGTAGTTATGCAAGAGACAATGCATCATTTTGAATAACTTTCATTGTCACTTTGGGAAACATTACAACCTATACTGAAAATGAGTTACATTCCTGGGCTTGAAGAAATGGGCTTGTCTCTGTAACGCAACGGGGGCTCAGGCGGGCGCCCTTGCCGCATCTGGTCGGCCCCTGCACCGTCCGGGGCTCGAACCCGGGACTCCCGCGTCTCTCTGCAGCGACCTAGCCCCGTGAGCTAAAGAGAGATCTCTCCACAGCCCAGTAGCTGTAGTCCTGCTATCACAGGGAAGGGCGGTGACATCACCTGCTCTGGTACGCTGGCTCTTACACAGTGCCTATCAGCCGTAAGCACTACACTCTCCCCCGCTTAAATCACCGTCCCCAGCGAAGGGCTATCCCACCCTGCTTCTGACACTAATGTAATGCAACGGGGGCTCAGGCGGGCGCCCTTGCCACATCTGGTCGGCCCCATCCCGACTGGAGGCTCGAACCCGGGACTTCCACGTCTCTCTGCAGCGACCTAGCCCCGTGAGCTGAAGAGAGATCTCTCTACAGCCCAGTAGCTGTGGTCCTGCTATCACAGGGAAGGGCGGTGACATCACCTGCTCTGGTACGCCGGCTCTTACACAGTGCCTGTCGGCCGTAAGCGTTACATCTCTTTTCCCCTGAACAGAGCAGAGTATGAGGAAATTCTCAAAGGCATTGATAAAGCCAAAGCAATGGGCTTCTTCAGGATCAATACTGAAAAATGAGCCAGAAGATGCGAGTGGAAAGGAAAGGAGAAGTGCATGTAAGACCGAGAACAGGAGATACTGACACACAAAGGCTTGTAGGAGTCTGGAAAAAGCCATCCACTTTGTTGATTCTGTGTCTTGAAACCCCTCAAGAAGCAGCTTGATAGGACCTTCAGATCAACTGGGCATCCAGACCGCAGCAGTAACACACTTACAGTGACTGTATAAATGGGTAAGAATGCAAGTCTTTTGAATAAAGTTTCTGAAAAAACAAATTCAGATAGGAGGTAAAAACTACTCGTTCTTAACCTGACGTGTGTCACGGACGTCTAAAGGGACTAACCATGGGGAGCAGGAGAGCGGAAAAAGACCCATATGCGTAGCGGCGGGACGGGAAAAAGGCCCGGGCTCAATAGTGCAAAGAGTTCAGGAATGCCGTATAGAAACCTATGCCCTCAGGGAGCGGACGTGGGGCACCCTGGTGCTAGGCGGATCTCAGGACATCCGAACGTCAATGCTGAGCGAGGACAGAGTGCAAGACCCGGAAATATATAGCCCAAGGGAAAGAGAGGGACCGGAAGGACAGCAGACCGTAAACTAGGGACAGGACAGAGAAGGAGCGCCCTCTGGCTGCAGAGGGTGTGACAACGTGGGTCCCAATATCCAGCGCTGTGCTTAGAACTTGTCTAATTAGAGTGTGAATCCTAAACCCAAGCCTTCCTGGGGTGTCCAGTGAGCATTTCCGTGATCTATATCTGAACTTCTCTGGGTGTAGGATTTTGACATGTTCCCCAAACCAAAATATATGAGTGGGAAACAATCACGACCATTGATCAAAGCTCTTGCAAGTGAATTAGATTCAATGATGCTTGGTTACGGCTTTTGATCTGACCTGCACAGTTTCGGGATACAATTACTGCGCGTTGCACCGCGCCACCAGGCTCCAGAAAAAAATTCACAATAGGGGCATAGAAACACTTGTTCTACACCTGACGCCCCAAAATCCAGCGCTGATCTTAAAAATGGTCTAAGTAGTGTGTGAATGCTAAACCTAATCCTACCTGGGGGGTCAACTGAGCTTTTTCTGCGATCTACAGTAGTTTCCATAAAGCTGAAAAACTGAGTTTTTGTTAAATTCACGATGGAAACGCTGCTTATTGAAAAAACTCATGAGTGGCAGCATAGGCTTCTATGGAGAACCAGGGCTGTGTTCTGGCCATGGAAGGAGTGGCCTATTACCCTGAGCTTGAGCAGACCAGCCAGGGGTGGAGCTTGACGTGACAGGGAACATTGTCCTAGGTAGAGCGAGTGTTTGGTTGAGTGCAAGAAAATCGGCTCTGCTATGGCCTCAGTCATGTATTCCTTTGTGATGAACTGGTAATCAGCTGTTATTCTGCCCTTTTCATGAGCCACCTTTACAGACACATCCAGCCTTCGGTACAGGACAGCTGCTAGAAGGATCTACAGAAGAGCAGAGCTGTGGCTCAGACACCAAGGGAGGCCTTTGCTGAAAACAGACCAGCTCAGATTGTTGGGTATACTGACAAACGCAAAAATCTCAGTTAACTGGGGTGTCTCTCTGAACTTGCTTTTATAAAATAAGCATGACGGCAAATCTTAATTATGCGTCAAGGCATTCAAAGTCCTTTAAATATCCATACCTCTTGGAGAAATATCCATACGCATATGCACTTATAAACCTTAAGTATAATATTTCCCAAAATACACATGACAATATTAACACTATTTACAGTATTCGCCCTTTATTTTATGCTACTAATACTACTAATACTGTACAACTAAGCCTTAGTCTTCATTGTCTACTTCCCTCTGCGGCCCAGAATTCCACACCTTTGTTAAAATGTTCTGCGTTGATAAATGCCTGTCCATTGTTTTTCTTCAAATGAAAGCTGTTAAACAAACTATAAGTCATAAATTTCATATTGTGATTTGTAAACTCGTTTATTGTATATATTGTGCAATGAATATTGCTTGTAAAGGTTTAAACGCTGTATTGTGGATATTTCTTTCGACAGTATACCTCCTATAGATTTGTGCACAGCTGCAAACACAAATATTGACACTGTGTGTCTAAAAAGGGTTAATTCAAGAGGTGTCTTAATTACAGCTTTCTATTAATCCTGTTTCATGGGTTTATCGAGTAAATAATCAGAAAAAAATACAGGTTTTTAATATTTAGCGGCTACCTTGCATTACAGATGTGAATGCCGATTATCTTAAAATCCACTAGGTGGAGCTAAAAGACAGCACTTTCTTTTTTTCCGGGTACAATACCAGATATTGCTGATTTTGTAACCATATTCTTTTATAAGGAAGGGAAAAAAAAACATTGTAACCAGTAAGAGTAAAAGAAAATGATTTTATAGCACGGTGACATCCATGTAAAATGTCTGCTTAAGTATAAAGCAATACCAAAACCCCTTAATATTCCACATCAGAAAATGCTATTGGAAAAGCTGTAGAACAAGAGCAGTAGTTAATATGTCCACAATACCACCAAATAGTTATCCAGCTCTAGTATCCTCTATGCATATATTTACAACATATGCTGTATTTCATATTTAAGCTTTCACGTGTGACATTTATATATATTTGTTTATTTATTTTTATTTAAGCTATAATATACACAAGGAAGCACAAGAGACCCAGTCCACAAAGGAATAATGTGATGAATGTTCAGGCCAGACAGACACGTTTTAATGGTCAAAGCTCAAGTCCGAGTAGACACGAGCCCATGAAGCAAACTGAGATATCTGGCGCCAGCTTCAGCGGTTTCGATGAGTAAAGCAGAAAGAGCAAAGAGTAATAGATGTGGAAAACTGCAGTCCTCTCGGACTGAGGTCAGGTTAGAGGGGAGAGGCTGCAGGAGGCTGTCAGTTATATAATACTGTAGATCAAAACTTCTCTGTCTGCTCATCACAGCCAGTACTTTTTATAACAGCATCTGGAACGACTACTGCATTGACAGTCAAAAAACATTATTGGTGTTTTGATTGCCTACATCAACTTTAACCAGTAGAGGCTAAACGACTTGTGATGCTCAATAACTGCATAGAAAAACATCCAGTGAGTGGCAGCAAGATATTTGAATATGTGCTGTTTTCTCATGGGGAATGTATACTAAACTTACAGATTCACAGGGTTTGCAAGCAATCACTGGGATGTAACTCAGTATCAGAATGCAAAACACTTTGAGAAATATTAGGATCATGTCATACAACTGTATGATATTACACGCACAATTTCTTGTAACCATTTAATGAACATCATTAATACAGCATATTAAACTACCATATTATTACTTTTCATGTTTATACATTAGCCACCCTATACTACAGTTTCAAGACTGATGTCTTGAAAGCCCTCAAGAAGAACCCCTCACAAAAAAATGTATTGTGAATATATTATATAAAATCCATCCATCCATTTTCACTCTGCTTTTCCTGTTGAGGGTCATGGTTGTAGCAGGCATATTATATATAATATATTATATAATAATAACTGGTGAATTTATAATACCAGCACTGCTGGCTCTGATTTCCAATGAGGTGAAAAGTTTTACTTATTTTAATACTGTACATATAATATATATTTTTATCAGTGAAAACATAATCAATTGATGTTAATTTATCTGGTCAGTAATCTGCATGTACTCAGATGGCTCAATCTTGCATAAAAAGAAAAAATAATAGATTCTTAGTACCCATCTACAGTAAGAATAGCACAAGTTATTTTTAAAAAATGTAACAAAAAAGTTATGTCATTCTGCAGCATCAATTTCACTGTGAACTTCCACACATACAGTGCCACAATGTAATGTCATGTGCATGGAATAGCAGAACTGTTATTTCTGTGTTTTACAATTGCTTTGTCTGCCTATTTCTTGTACTGAAAATAACCAATATGAATACTAGTCTTGTCAACCATAATCTAAGATGAGAACCTGCTATAGTATTATGTACAGTAGCTACAGTAAATACAGTTTATGTGTCTGCCAGAAATTCTCAAGCTACAGTATATCAGTAATAAAAATAAGGAATTTAAAACATCTAAAGTAAAGAAGTGCTGTAGGCTTGTGTACTGCAATCATATTGTACTGTACACTTCTAAAACCAACGCTGTTACTATTCTACATCTACAGTATGTGTCTCTGAACAGGTGAAGTAGTTTTGAAATTACAGTATGTTGAGGTACTGTAAGTGTAAAGCCATTTAACTACAATGTCGTATAACCAGCTGCATAATGCTTGCTGAATACTGGAGGGATTCCACTATTCATTACTATTAATAATTCAGTATGATTATTACTAGTAAAAAGCTGTTAAAAATTCACCCATGTACAGAGATGCTAAGGAACCTACAGGTAAATTACCTGTGGAGAACCCATTCCCTTTTTCAGTATGACACCTTGCCACGTTCTCCTGTGGACACCTGCAGTACAGCATATGTGTTTTAACTGTGTGATAAATCTAGTGTTATACTGAGAATATAATGGTTCAAATAAGGCTGCAGGATTGATTACATTACATCTTTCACTACCTTTCATTGGAGCCTTTCTATGTTTTGTCTGCAAAATACGGCAAGTTCATTAAAAACAATATCACAATGCCTTAGAGCAGCACGTTTGTTTTTAAATAAAGGGAGCTATTATTTGTCTTTTTAAACCACGGCTTTTCACTCCAGCCATCCATTTTCTAAGGCTTTATCCAGTACAGGGTTGCAGGGGAGCCGGAGCCTATCCCAGCAAGCGACTGGCACAAGGCAGGGTACACCCTGGATGGGATGCCAGTCCATCGCAGGACACACGCACAGACACAGCCAAGGACCTACTGTACTTAATTCATTAATAATCAAATTAATGTTAACTCATCTGTGCTGTATCTAAGGTTAAAAAGTATAGTTCATATCAGGGCCCCGGCAGTTCATGAGGCCAGAACTCATCCTGGTTTCTGTAGTGTTAAGCAGACTAGAGAATTTGTACAAATAAAACCTACTGTATACGGGTTCATTTTTGCTGAGGAAGAAAGGTAGAAGAGATCTGGTCCAGTCTCCTTCACAGAATAAACCACAGGAAGGTTCTTTGTTGTCAAGAATGTGATGAGGACTTGTAAAAAAGTGAAGTCTGCTTAATGAATGCGCATTACATCTTCCCTTCTTAACCATTAATAACGTAATATGTCAGTTACTGGGCAAACACGAGCTGTGCCCAGAGCCACCTGTCGAAGCAGAGGTTGGATTTACATCTTTGTATCTCACAGCCCAAAGATTTAATGGCTTGAAATCCAAACAGAGGTCCTTTGGCATAACCTGTAAGGGTCTTAGTGTCTTCAATCAACAAGCATTACAATTCTACACATGAGGGGTGTTTAGATGCTTGTTTATTCAAGAAAAGCTTTATTAGACACAATACGTTAGAGAAAAGGCTTAATAAGCCTCTCAGAAGACTACTGAAACACCATAAGAGGACTCATTTTAACACATTAGAACATTATGGCTTGTGCTACAGAATTACATACAGTGCTGTACATATTCACACCAAGGTCCTGAATTAGAAGTTATTTTAATATGGCCAAACAATATCATCTGTAGAAACCTTAAATAAACATAGCATGTAACTAGTGCACAATCTTAAATACTGTAAAAAACCTGTCGACACCGAACTTTTATCTTACAGCAGACACAACCAAACTTCAACAAATGAAAGGCTACAAACCGGATGATTATTAATAGGTTGGAAATATAATATTCCCGGGCTAGACCCATTTGTTGGACATCTTGACGTCTTGACAGAATTGCTGAAAAGAAACCCCCTATAGATGAACGGAGCACTGAAATGATAAAAGGATTTAACACCTAGGGAGCTGTGCCACCCACAATCACTTAAGGGCACTAAGTGTTCCCGGTGAGTCTCAGCTCCATGGGTTATCAGATAGCAGTTGCACTTGGAACATGATTGAATCATCATCAGGTGCCAGGGAGCCACATGCTTTTCGAGCTTTTCAATTTTTTGAAAAATTGAGTAGCCATTTGGAGCCGAGACCCATCAGACTACTATCTGAATGATGGCTTTGCAGACTGCTGCGGCGCTGAGAGTGAATTTATTGAGCAGTACTGGTAGCGCTGCCTGTTTTTACTGTTCTCTTCCTGGATAATCCGGCGGAGTGAGGCTACAAGAGAATGAGGTAAAAACAGATGATCTACGAAACACACTGAGGGGCATGGAATCGTTCCTAAGAGAGGTCTTGCTCCAAAGTCTCTTTATCATCACTACAATTATTCAATTCATCTGTGTGCTGTGAGACACTTTGACAGATGTTTTTGTTTGAATCCGCTCATTAGATACCGAACACTGTTCACACCTGGACACTCACTAATACATCTCAGGTGCTGCTCCTGGGAAGATTTGGATTTATAGTGATAATCAATATAATCAATATATTTTATGCACATACTGTGCAGGTTCATCCAAATTTGGTAAAATAAAGAGAAAAAGAAGAGAAGACACACAGCTCCTCAATCAGAGTGTCTCAAACCCATCCTTGGAAAGAGAGAACAGTTCAAAACAAACCAGGGGACACAACTGGATTTAGGTGGAAATGTATTAAAATCTGAAACAGGATGTACTTCTTACCCAAAAGGTTACAGGAGCAATCTACCCAGGCATGTGGTTGAAGCCAATATTTTCCTTCAGGAAACGGCTGGATGAGATCCTTGGATCAATTATCTACTAACCACCACACTAGGGCTCGATGACCTCCTCTCCTTTGGAACCTTTCCTATGTTCTTTAGCTTCAGCTCATCGGTTCAGTGACACACTGTATGTATAGTACCAATGCCACACTCTTCTTTCTTCACTTGCCCCACATTGTTGTACTGCACACATGATCGTAGATTTTACTCCTAAAAATATTTTAAACATGATAACTTAATCTTGCAGAAACACTCAAAGAGATTCAATATTAAGCTGTAGAATTCCTGAATCTACCTTATTTAATGGGGTCTAACAAACATTTAAACAAAACATAGCATAACAAAACATTTCAAATTCATTTAGGGGAAATATAATACATATTTACATACATAGTTGCATTTATTCATTTGTGAACAATATGTGTAAACAATCTTATAAAAGATTATGCAGGGCATCCTAGACATATCACCATACTTAGAAATTCAGTGACATTTTATCCCTGTTTTTATCCATCCTTTATCTTATTTAGTCAAGTCTTATTATTGCAAGATTGAACACATCCTTTCAGGGAAATGTGTTGAAAAACAGATACAACGGAATTACAATAACTCATTTTAATAAGACAGATGTACTGTAGATAAGCATTATTTAAAAGTATTTTGATCTTAATTGTACCAACATTTATTTAAGTGATTTCACAGTCAGTTCAGGGGTTTGTAATCTACTGCAATCAATGAAGAGTAATAATACAACAACCTTCATTTCGCGAGTATTTTACCATTATTTGGTAACTAAAGCTTCAGCAGTTTTGCCAAAGTCATTCAAAGTCGTTCTGGCAGTAATCCCTTGAAGTCTTTTCGAGCAATTTTGTTTTCGTACGATTGCTAGTTTTTCAGTTACAATAGATTGTAAGACACCGAGTGACGGCTTGATTTATCGGTACTTTATCACTAAAAAATCAACATTTTGGTCGTTTGCATAATAAATAGAGCGATTTAGCAAAATATTTTATATTTTTTTAACGAGATAAATGTGATACAACAATAACTGGAGTTGACGCCTCTCGGCTCAGTACATCATTCATTTATCGGTGTTAGCAGGAACATTGTACTTTCAGATACACGAAGCTTGTCTTCACGCATTAATGTACCTTGCAGGTCTCCTTCGGTCTCTGATCTCTGCGTCTTGAACAAGTCTCATCCTGTTCCTTAATCCTCTCTCTCTTTCTGTCTCTCCCTCCCTCCCTCTTTCTCTGCCCCTCTCGCTCTCTCTGTAATGCCGCGGTTTATCAGGATGTGTTGTAGCAGTGTGTTTGAGAGAGTCTGATATAAAACACTAAGGCAGTGGTAGCATTCAGTGCCACTAAAGCTTTGTCCCTCTGAAAGGACTGCACCTCGAACTCTGCACGCAACAGCAAGAGATTAGGACTGATCGCAAATGATCCTTCTGAACTGAATCTGAGCAGTCACTGAATTATGAGATTGCTTCACTCTTTGTCTGGATTAATTCGTGTTTAATCGTAGTTTGCTTTTCCTTCCTTTTCCTTTGTCTTCAAATATAAGCTTGCTCTCTGGTCATGGGGTCTATAATTTCATTTTTGCATAGGCTGGTGAGGGGTTTCCCTGTATTGTAAAGCGGATGCCAGGTGGATCTATGGTCTCAAACGACAAAATACCAAGCGAAGGGAAAACAGTGGAACTTTAAGATCAAGGAGAATGCAGGCTACGTGTTGGTTCGCTGTCCTTCTCCTTATACCTGCCATCTACCTGGTAAGTTTATATACATGTGCAACTTTTTTTTAATCTAAACACACTTACTGTATACTGTACGTTACATTTTCACCTCCTGCTAGGGTTAGCTAAAATTCAGTTATGATAAAAAAAAGTGATACGTCTTTTGGGATGTAAATGCTAAAGTTAAAAACGTGCATGCACAAACGTACGCACTTAACACTTGATAGTAAGAATTTGTCTCAAAACGGACCGACATTTAGAAGCGTTATAACTCAGTAGAGACACTTATTCAAACGCCAGATGCTAGAAACTTCATTAGTTGGTACCTACAGTAACGCACTAGAGTGGTGAGGCAAAACGTTGTGGCAACTTAGGTAATATAGTCACAAACATGTGGTATAACACTCACAGGACCACATCAACAATACCGAGCGCATTTCGTATCAGGCAGTAGCTGGTATATACAGTACAGTAGGGTTCCTTCCCGGCCTGGGCGACAGTGCATCAGACTACAGACGGCTACCTGTTCGGTCATTAAAGGTACCGATGCTGAAAAGAGTGTTAGTCCGCTTCGACTAGTGTTAAACACATTCATTTCTTATTATTTGGCATTTTTTTCGAGAATACATAGCAAACTAAACAACAACAACAACAACAACAACAACAACAACAACAACAACAACAACAACAACAACAACAACAACAACAGCAACAGCAACAACAACAAAACTATTTTTCAAACAAATAGCGCCTTTAGGTATTGCAAAACGGTAAAGGTTACTCAATATAATAAATGCTGCCTAATTGCTTCGTGTTGATCAACGAGCTGTGCTAACACAGCTAACGTGCATTTCAAATACTTTCGCATTTTAAATGGCCTTTCCGTAATTAATATTACTAAAACAGCCTTGCACTACACATATGAAGTTATGCTCTATCGGTTTATGTGACAGGACATTTGGTGCGTGAGGAAAACCAGCAGCTGGTACCAGTTGCAGTGAAAAAATATTTCCTCTAGAGGGCATCCACGATTGTTTTTTTTGTGAACAAAAGACGCGAATGTTGCGTCTTTGTTGGATAGCACAGCTACTGTGTAGGGCACCATTAAGTACTTTCTTTCATACGTTTATGGGAAATAATTTCAAAGCAACACGCCTTTCCAACTTTCTTTTCCAAAAAACCAAACCTATTTTACCACGGAAGAGAATAAAACAGCTATTCCTCTAGCACTAATAACTCACCATGTACTACAGTAAGTCTACGTCTTTAACAGGAACGGGGTGGGAAATACGAACTGCAGAATTCTGCGTTTTAGGCTGAATTACTGTTATTTTGGAAGAAAGGGAAAACACGGGGATACTCGTTCTTCTTTAATAGCAATTAAAATGCAGATAATTTATTTGTTTTAAAATAAAGCAGTGACAACATATAATTTAAATTTAAAAACCCTTCGAGAACTTTTAAATGTTAAATTCACGCTTGCTCAGTACAATGTCAAGTTAAGCGTGCTAACCCAATATACAGTAGTTTGAAATTCGATTTCAGCATTTGCGTTGAAACTCATCAATTAAAACAAGGCTTAACGAGATTTTCATCTTCTGTTATGTTGATATAGAAGCAGTTGCATACAGGTTAGAAGACCCAACTGAAAATGAATATTGTTTGAAATCTTCCCTTATTCTCAGATCATGAAACCTAGGAGATACAACAGTACACAATTCGCGGTATTTTAAAGGTGACTGGATTTCAACATTTAAGGTAAACTTAGAAGTACTGCGTATGACATAGAAACGTATTAGGTTATAAAAATGGTACTTATTTTGGGGGTTCAGTTTATTCTACGCGGAGGTGAATAATGCAGTCGTTTATTGGGATGTTTAAATATTGAATACCGTAAATCTAAATAAAATGCTATCATAACAGTACACCATTTTCACTGACAGAAAATTACATTCTAAGCGTAAAGAGTATCGCTATTTGCTTGGGCCTTTGAATGCAAAATAATTAAATACACCACAAGTATTTTATGCTGTATCTCTCCCATATATGTCAGGCGTTGGCAGAGGTGGAACAAAACGTTTATGTGTTTTTACATAAACATGTAACGCTGAGACTCCGTCTTAACTAAGCGGCCCCATCCTGCCGAAGACAACATTCATCTCCTTAAAACTGCTCTCGTCTACTTGCGGACTACTTGCGCGTTGAACACGGTATTTAAAAAAGTAAGAGAGCAAACCTTTTAAGTAAACAACCATTGGATTATACTTAATGTTCTCCAGAAAGTAAAAAAAGCTTAGTGTGGAGTCTCTCGGTTACATTTTTAGTTTTTTAAAGCAACAAAATATAAATTTAGCTGGTAACAATTAATGTAGATACCACTATTGTGAAGTTCACACAGGAAAGGAAAAGCAAACCAGATGAGTTCATATCCATAAAAACAGCGTGACATTTCACTTATCGTTAACAAATTAGTACCTCGATATAATAATGTCAAAGATTAATATAGCTCTTATTCAGACAACACGTTTACACTGAAAAGTGGTAGTGTATTTCTGAGAAACAATAGCAGATTATATACTGTAGAACTACAGTATGCAAGTAACATTTTCTTTTCTCGTAAAAAAGGTGCGTGATGGTTTCTTGAATACATTGGTAAAGTGAAGCAAAAACCGAACATTTTTTTTTGTGACTAAACCAAAACAGGACATTTCCCAAAGTGAAACACTGATGTGAATTACTGAAGAGAATACATATTCGAAAAAAAGAGCTGACAATATAGGCTTTCGTGTTATGTATACTGTACACTTTCAATTACCACTTAAACGAACTTAAATTGAGGATTGAATAAATACGTTAAATGAAGATACGCAAATGAATAACACTACGTTACGTTATTGCTTTAGAAAACATTACCTGGCACATTGAACACATTGAATTATTAGTTGAAACTGTATTGTATTTGCTTTGTTAGTATTTGTGATGTAAGTAAACGGATTGCTTTACGTATTGTGTAACACATAGAGAAGCTAGGATGTTCAAGAGGATACCAGCAATTAAGACAAATGTGCTAAATAATCAATGATAAAATGTTGTTTGTGAAGGTAAACTAATTAGCAAGAGTTCAATGAACACTGACAATCAACACTACAAACAGAAGACAGAACACAGAAACATTACTAAGCTTTAACTCAGTTTAACTGTCCATACACCTACTGTAGGTACAGTGTGATGAAAGTGAAGTCACGATTTACATACACATGCCCCCATCTGAAATACGGGGAGCGTACAGAAAATAGAAATGACAAGAAGTACAAAAAAAAAAAAAACAGCTCAGATGTAGTCTTTGAAAATATTTTTTTTTGGGGGGGGGGGGATATTATCATACAATATCTTCGCTCAAATAAAATATTCCAACCAAAGTTCGCGCTTTTACACGCACATTTGAATTCTCAGGGTGCTGAATTTGGGAATGTGCTATAGTCGTAACAATAATGAAGGACTACAGTATAAAGAATCAGTTAAAATCTGACATGAATGTAGTATTTGACCAAGGATTCGGGATTTTCTCAAACGTTTCTCCTATTCGTAGTGATACTCCTGTGCACAACACGTCTGCAAACTCTTAAAACGTGTCTTTGTCTCAGGGTAGCAATGTAGAACAAAGGTATCGGAATATTTATTCGAGCGGAACACTTCAGTTTAGGAAGCAAAGCTTTCTGTAATCAGAAGGGGAGTTTTTATTCATATATTCATTTTATAGCGTGGCCAATTATTATCTCCTAACAATCTTTTTATATATATATACGGTAGATGGACAAGGTACTTTAGGAGAAGTGACAGGATTACAGGAAACGCAAAGAACTCATCTAGCATAAAAAGAATGCACTCTTACAATGGCGCTCAATTTACTGTTAAAATCCCATGAATAACAGTTAACAGAACGGCTCCCCAGATGAATATTACCTGCTACTCTCTCAGCTTTGCTGCTTTGGCATCACAATGTGGCAACACATGCGCAATCAATGAAGATTCACAATCTAATGTACCCCGCTTTTTAAATATCTTGGCAGTTAATGTTAACATATTTTCTCTTCGTCCCTGAATATCAGGAACTTACAGTACGCGCATTTACATAACAAAACACCAACGATATTATGAATAATAATCACCCTTTGTGTTTTATTTTGAATAACAGCTAATCGTCGTCGTACTGTGGAGAGGAAAGTATTTTTTTTAATTTCCATTGACTGGTTTATGCACAGAAATTATTTTAAAATTAAAGACTATGAAATAAAAGACATTACATAAACGTCTGATCTTCCAAATCCAGAAAGACACTAATTTTTCACTAAGATTTTCCAGTTCAGGTACTGCGTCCCACATAAGACTTACAAAAGCCTGTCTTCTGATCGACCGAAAGTCAAGCGCAACCGATGAAAACGAAACCGTGACTGTTTTCTTTCAACAAATCAACAATGTGACACTAAAGAAAATGCGTGAATTGAGATACCTTTCTCATAAAGGTTTCCCAATATTACATATACAAATCACTGTATACATATACATAATAATTTAGAGCAGAATATGTACAGTTATCTATGCATCTTGGGGAATGTGCGATGTAGGCCTACACACAGTTGCCATTTATTTGTATCGCTTTGTTCGTATTGAAAAAACAGTCTATTGTGAAATATTGTTCCTTTTAATATACAAGAACTGTTTAAGCTTATTATTTGTACCAATGCATGAAAAATGCGTCTTTGTTAAATACACTTAAAACCATTAATCACAAGACAACAATAGCAACGACACCTCAGTCTAATATCGAAACTTGAAAAGTATTCATCATAATCTGTGAGCTTGAAGTTAACTTTTGTAGAAAAGAACGAAAGTCGTGCAATTCGAATGAACTACGGGAGGTTTTGAGAGCCGCATTCTGTATATTTCTGTGTTCACACAGAAATACTGTATATACCGTAGTAATCAGCAGAGAGCAGAGTATAACCTACAGTACTGAAGGTTGAAGACGTACTTTTTTCAGACTTTTCACTACCAGAAGTAAAAGAATAATAATAATAATAATAATAATAATAATAATAATAATAATAATAATAATAATAATAATAATAAGAAAGCAGGACTGTTGTATTGTCGGAAAAGCAGCAAGGAAGAGCCACAGAGTAGTTTCAGCACCACGGACAGCTCACGCTGTGTGCAGTTAAAAGGCATCCGCCACTACTGTATGTCGTTCTTTGAATTCGATCATGACTGGATGAACGGCAAAATGTTGATGACATTTTTGAAATATCACTGCATTCTGTTTTTCTCTGCACCCGAAGTCTTTGCAAATCTGCCCAATTTCAGTATTAGACTGCAATAACGTAAGTATGGTACGATTAATACGATATTTACCGATGTGACACAGGGGCACCACGAAGCTGTAAAAAGTCCGACGTTTTCCCTGAAAGATTCCAGTTTACTGGCGTAAGAGTGGTGTCGTTAAACATTAAACGAAGACTAGAACTTATGCTTTATCAAGCAGGGTGTTCTGTTAACATCGTATGTAAAGTTTCGTTTGCAGCCACTAACCTCACGGTGTAACGTTTCAGACTTGTATAGAAACAGTTTTGGTCGCCTATGAGTTTTCCGTTTAAGTCCTTTAAAAAGAATGTAACAGTTCAAGAAACATAAAAATAAGCTCGTAAAAGACAAATATGGAACGTTAGGACAATACATTCCTGACACATACCTGTACAGTATTAATCAAAGATGAAGGTAAAGTTAAAATTACGAACGAATGTGCATTTCAAGTATTTCGGTAAAAAATATGCTTTATGTTTAACATAATTTTTATATTCACTTAAAAATGCTGATTAAGACTTTAAACTTTTGTACACTGTGAAGTTTACAAGAATAATATACTTTACTGTATATAGTTAATTTGGAATTAAATGGAATTATCACTGGGTTGAGTTTTTATCGTCAGTAAGTGCATATTATTCTTTTGTACTGTAATCATTGCTGCACTTACAATCGTTTTGTGTTTTGACCATGAAAAGCAAAAGACCTGTATCAATAAACATATTAGTATTGACAATGAGGATGTAAATACAGGAATGATAGACATCTATCAATAAGTAAATGTAGTGAAAATTGATTAATTTGTGAATGCACAACAGCTTGTTTAGTCTTATTAAGAATGGTTGCAACCAAAACAGTGTAAGTGGCTATTGATTAAATACTTCTCTTAATACCCCACTACTTCACAGCATACAATCAAAAGGAAACCATCATTACTGACAAAATAGCTTGCTGTATTGGAACGATCATTACTTATCCCCTGCAATTGATTAGGGACATTATCACATACCTTATTCACAGCCTGTTAAAAAAACTTTTTATGTGGAGTTAATATCCTTTAGGAATAAAAGTGATTGAATTTTGGAGGTTAACAATATCATCTGCCAATGGCTTACTCTGTATCCCATCTCTTATCAAGCTACTTACATAAAACATGAAGTAGCAAATCACACTATGAAAATACCCAAATGACCCCGTCTTTCAATGATGAACCGAACATTTGATTTGCTCAAAATATTTTTTTTGCTGTCTACACTTGCAAACATTGGATGACATATTTTCCTGATAGGGCCAAGACTTCTGCCATCTTTAATTCACACTTAACTGTATAGAGTATATTGTACATGAGGGTTTTTAACAGTGTCTCTGTTTTACAGTGTGTCTGTGCCATAGTACTCTTAAAAGGCAGTTCTAACAGTTTTAAAAGTCCAAGTCTACCTGACAGTAAATCTTCATAAAGAATGAATTTATACTGTATATGGTATACAGTACAATACACGTTATGATTTATATATTGAAAATACCCAAAATATTAACAGTTTATCTTAGAATTCTATGATTGCAGTTACATATAAAAAACAAAGTACTGCATTACCATGAAAATTTAAAGTTTATGGGTACAAAGGTAAGATCTGCAACAATTGCAAACCTGATGAATAAGATTTATATCTTTAATTCTTCATGCGTAATTGCATAATTAAAGATTACAACATTTTACTTTCAGTAAATATTATTATATTTGAAACATTTATCACATGTAACGTGAAAAAACACTATTTTAAATTTGATTTATCAAAATTGTATTGATAACACACATAAATACACTAAATTTTATGTTCATATCATTCATGCTCCTTTGAGATGAGGAAAGCCAAAATTCTGGAAAAACGCACTGTGCTAATATGATGTACTTAAAAATAAATACAGCATGACTAAACATTGTTTTGTCTTTTGATTTGACTGAAGACAGAATATTTAATAGTACAGCAGAATAAATATGTTGATTAATACATGAGCTGTCTGAAACAGTGTTAATATTGAGAAAATTAGTGGACTGATTACTCATGGTAATTTACTATATCTTGAAGAAGCTGGCTCTTTTTGCTCATAACTGTTGTCTTTGAATCATCTCTAGTCACATTTCAATATTAGATATCACTAGACAGGATATATAGTAATAATCACACAGAAAACAATTTAAACAGTTTAATGTATACAAACCTGTACCCAAGGAACAAGCATATTATATCAAAAGTATGTCATAACTTTGAAGATTTTTTTCAAAGAAAAAAAAAGAAGAATTTATGCATACTTGGTAATTTCTATATAATTACTTTTTATTGAACACAAAAGGGCAGTGAGAGGAACATGATTCAGTAACTTCATGGATAATACTGTACCTTAATGGGATTTTCAATACAGTATGTACTGTATCTTTTCCAATCTAATGGATTACTCAGCTCATCTGGAAAGTGATTTCCATTCTTCTCAGCGATTTTAGATGTCTGTAATCCACTGTATCAAAGAGAAAGACAGTATTACAATATTTATTTTCAGTGGTATTAAAATGTTAACCATTATGAGGTTCATGCTTATATACAGTAGTACATACAAAAATCTGAGAAGTCTATACATTTGTCTTTTATACAGTATACACAGTACATAACCTTACACACATTATCTAAACTGTGCCTCTCAGCAGTTACATTGTACCTCCTGTGAAGCTATATTTCTGCAAATTTTACAAAGGAACCCCCTGAAATAAATTTTTAAGTTTTAAAAGAGAAAGCCATTTCTGGTTATTTCAGAAAAGACTTTATTGCCACTTAATCAGTTTGTTCAGAATTCCACCAGCAGTCTTAGATAGTGAGCCAAGAATGAGGCATTGATTTTTAAATTCTTTTGTTACCATTTTACATTCTTAATTAAAATGACTTTGATTATCTAAACCTTAAGTGCTTACGCTGATGTTTTTAAAAGATTTTTTTCCACAGTATGTAACTTTTATAACAAAAATCTCTACAGAGATTGAAATCTCCGAAGAAGCCCTTCTCTTTCTGTTTTCTCTTTTCATTATCCTGAGAACTGCTGCTTTAGTACACAAGATTTAACAGGATATTTAACGTTTTTACTGTCAGGTTTTTTGTTGAGGCATACAGTAATTGTTATTACTGTCCAGCCTTTGCTCAATAGCCAACCTCTGGTTTTCTATGTCCATCCCAAGAGTATCTTTCTGTTAAAGCTCAAAGTGCATTATGTGAATGATACTTGCACTGATAGTCATGTGACATATCCTGCTGCATTATGGGATTACTGTAGAGTGATGGCACTGTGTATCAACCTTACAAGTCTACTATGTCTCTGAAACTATACAGTATTTCCTCACAAAGAGTTTGAGGAATTACAGCAATAACCTTCGTCTGTGGTCTTTGAATGACCAATTGTCAAGGTAATCAATCACTAGTATGATCAATAACCTTTACTATTTATACTCACCTATTTGACAGGAATAAGGAATAATAGTGGAATTGATTTTTGATAATCAGGGTTATTGAAACATCACAAACTGAATCTCTAACCTACCCTGTGTCTGTTATTTACAGGGAACTGTGGCAACACTGTTAAGAGAGGAATTTTTACTCCTGTACAATTGACTGAAAATAGCTTGGCAGTGTGTAAATGTAACATTTAAACTTTGTAATAAAAACGAATTAATTTCTATCTAATGAAAATTCCACTCACTTAATCCATTAAGGTAATTTCATGGTTGATTAACTGTTTTAATCCTTTTTAAAATGTTGCAACAGTGGCAAGACAGTGTAGGTTGTGTATACTGAACATGTATGAGATGGAAAAAAAGTCATACATCTGAAATCATGTTCTGAATTCTGTAGATGAGTTTCTACTCTTTAAAGCTTCTTGCTCAAATCCCGGACAGTTCGTTGGATTTCTCTCATCTCTGTCTGTCACTATTTATGTTCGCTGCTTGTGTGGTTGTGTGGCTGGATGCTTGCACTTTCTCTAAATTGTAAACTTGTATGTTATTTTTAATGCTTGTCGAGTTTGTTTCATAAGGCCTCAAACTGAATTTGATTTGAAAATCGGAGGTTGGTTCTTGGTTGAAGGAGTTGTACCTCTTTATTAGAGTCTATCTGAAATCCAAAGGCTGTTTCACAAAGAATGGAAAAAAAAACAGAAAATATTTCAGATAATCCAGGCAAATGAACAGAGCAGCTCTGCAGGAAGCGATCTCTCAGTAAGCCCAGTCACTGAATCTGTAACCCCCATGAGGCCCACTTGACTGCCACTTTTGGATATTTCGAAACTTCTTTGTATATTAGGCTATTTTCTGATGAAGAGTCTTTATTTCATCTTATTTTGTTGATCTTTCATCATCTGGCGTTACTTCTTTCCCACCATGGCCCTCATTATCAAGCAATAACGGGAACCAGAGTCCCTGGATAAATCCCACATGATCACAGGTGGGACTATGCAAGTTCCAAACAAATTTTGGAAGAATTATTATTTATCCTTTCAAAGGGAAATAAAAGTGTAAAAATACTGTTTTCTGAAAGTCAATTGCTTTATTTAGTCTTGAAATTAATGCACATGTCTATGTCAAATGCTCTGAATATGAGGAGTTAACTAATGATGTTGAAAGTTATGCTAAAAAAATATATTATAAAACATTTTCAAGTACTCGTACCTGAGGAGTGAATCATGGTACAGTATATAACTGAAGATTTAATTTGGTCACTGAATCTGACCAAAGTTCATGCAAATATCAAAAGAAATAAGCATATCTTGAATTAATTCAACATATAACAAAAAATAAAAGCGGCTCTTGGTGAGACATACTGTATTATCGTCTTCACCTGCTATATGTCACACTATTTACAGTATGTATTAGGAATTTGACAAAGGATTTGAGTAAAATAGGGTATGAAATGTATATCTCTCCTTTCAGAAGCTTCTTGGTTTCATGGTCCAGGACATTATTGTTGTAACTCTGAATCAAGCAGGATATTTTAAAGTATTGTAAACATTCTATTTAATCAGTTTGCAGTTCCCAATGTTTTCAACATGATCAAATAAGAGGGGCCCTTTCTGAAGACAGCGTGCTGTAGACGAACATGTGAGGCATGAACTGTACTGTATGTACAAACGTCCACATACTGTATGTAACCTGTCTGATGTTATAACAATCACAGGTACTTAAACATGCTTTTTTTCCTTCTGGTAATTCATTTACTTCTCAGCAATTTAAAATCATTTAACAGGTGCTCGTGTGATCACTTTTTTTCTTTAAACTACTTAGAAATAGCATACAACATACTGTTTTAATTTTTATATGAATGAGAAGCCCTTTGATGGACTTAAAATGTGGAGACTAGTGTGCGGTCCTGTACTGGCACATACTGTAAGTGTCAGATGTTGAAGGATAATAAGATTTCCATAAGCACAAAGCCACTACTTCAGAGACCATCTAGTTCCAGTACAGTATATACAGTACAGTACATACAGGTACTGTACCTAAAATACATCTGGATCTCTGTACATTAAATACTAAAATGAGGCAAAAGGAAGAATGATCACTTAATAATCTAACTAAATAATCCTGCCAACAGATAAATACAAATACATACTGTACTGTATTACTCCAGTTTCAAGGTGTTGCATGGAAAAGCTGAAATATTGTGCTGAATAAACACATATACAGTATCCATCTCCAAGTGTTTGCCAAAAATATTGCATGAAATCAATTAAATGGTTAAACAGTGACCAAACCAATGTTATGATTTTGTTTAGTTAGAATTTTTAAGTTGTTGTTAAGGCATTTCATTGGCAAAAGCCTTAATGTTGAAAACCCACGCTTTATATTTAAAAACAATCTCAGATTTTTGTGTACAGTACTTAGTGAATCACCTTTTGACTCCCCGTGACCTCTAGAATTCTCTCTGGCATTCAATGTGCAGTGTTTCTGATGGGATGTCATTCTGCAGTTGGGTGATTAATTTCTCCAGCTTTCATTTTCTCTTCTAGGTAGGTCCAGAGATTTTCAATTGGATTTAGGTCAGGGCTTGGGCAGGCCATAGAAGGGCATTGATTTTTTTTAAATAGAAAAATGCAAGGCCTGGCTTGTGTTTGTATTGCTATTTTCAGTTTTTGCTAGCTTGTGGGCTCTTGAATACTTGAGCATGTAATGCATTTGTCAATCATTTCCATAAATGGCTTCATTTACAGTTTATGATTAACTAAACCAGACAAGGGTCCCCTTCCTGGCTTCATCCAATCTGTCTTTTCTCATTCCCACTCACATGATAAGTAAGCACAGCGAATATATAAAACTGGACTGTATAACCAAGCTTTGCAATTTGGAGCACCATCCCTAATTGTAATGTAATATATGCAGACCCCCCATGTCCTCTTTTAATTGCCTCATAAATTTTCTTTGTAACGGTAATAATATAAATGTATGATTATACAATAAGGCACAGCATGGTACAATGCCGGGACTATAACAGTGGAACAGATCTAACTTTCTCAGAAGAGGAGTTATTTATAAATCAGGTGAATCATAAGCACACCATTTAAATCATAATACAGTAGGAACTCATGAACAGTCCAGACTGGTGTGAGCAATGAAGTACGTGATATAACATCTGTGTCCTGGGAAAACCCTGTCTAGACCACAAAAGAATGGAATTCCATCAGATTGAAAAGTGTTTCAAGATATTGTTAAAATGAAGAAAATTATCTCATTTAAAGCTCCAAAGCTAAATTCTAAACTAACTAATTCTGAACTAAATTCACACTGAGTCAAAAACAATAGCAGAGCCTAACTCAAACATATCCAATATTCCTGCAGCAAACCAATTATTCCCAGACATGTTCCCACTGCAACCCTTAATTCATTAAAATTGCACTTATCAGTCACTTTTTTGAGTTTATATGTATTTGGTAAATACTCATTTTCGTATTAATTTCGAGTTATTTACTTTTCATACTGAATAATAGTACGGTAGCACTGCAAATGTAGTGTACTGTATATGGAGGTAACCGCAACTCAACTCTTAAAAAGGTATATGGTGATATAAGGGTTAATAGTGTTTTTTCTGCCTTCATATACCATCACATTTCAAGTCATTGTATTTTTTTTTTAAAGCCAAAAAAAGAGCATGTCATTTTTTTACATGTTTAAATGCCTTTCTTCTTGGCAATACAAAGGGCCTTGGAGTATGAAGGCTACCTTCATTCATTTCCCCCTTGTGTGAGATTTTTTTTTAAATAATACAAAATAACACAAAGCCATGCCTTAGCATGCTTTTGAAGTTACCTTGTTGGTTTTATAGAAGAGAATGTTACTTCGACAATGAAAATAAGAGCTTTATGTCCTGTGATATCAATATTTAAGTAACCTGGAGTTTTCTTTCTTGTATTGAATGATTCATTGCAGTCTGTTTGTCTGGTGGTTGCATTGACTGTGAGTGACCAGTGAAACAAAGAGAGAAGGGAGATTCTTGTATGCTTGAGTGAGTCCAGGGCCTCAGTAAAAAGCATGTCAGCTCATCAGTAATGATTGATTGGGTGGTGCCTCATGTGGCATCAGTGCTACACCTGATGTGATTGGGAATTACTTCTGACACCACTGGCTGAAGATCCTTCAATCTTTGTATGTAACTATGATGACCTAGGAGAGTCTTTTAGTCTGGAATGAAAACGAGTTTGAAGAGATTTATTGTGGAATTCGAAGTCATAAAAGGCAACCCCAGTCAGCCACAGCCTCTACACTACTTCATACTTAACATGGTAACAAAAACTGAAGGACAGAAACAGAAACTGAAGTACAGGAAACTTCAGGATCGACAATACAAGGAATTTCTTTACTTGAGTATTTTGAAAATGATACCTAGACATGTTTTGGAGAATAACTCTGCAAGGTTTTTCATGAAAGTATAATGAAGTCCTAAGATCAATAGTTCACCAGAAACTGGATAGGCAAGATGGGCTCAAAAATATGTCATTCAAAATCTCGTATTTTTAGAAAAGTATACTGTATCTTTTCAGAAGCAGGGGACAGTAGGTTTTTAAAGCTTTTCTTTCAGAGACCCTGATCCTTTATTTTTAGGAATCAAGTTTTAAAGAAACATGAAAGAAGTGGGAAGCTGAAGGTACTGCAAGGATCCACCGTCTCTGTGGGAAGACAGTGCTCTGTGGTGCCTTGATGACTGACACTGGTGTCTGGGGATATAAACAGGCCGCAGGGAGAGAATGACTCATTCTGAGAAACTCTTTGCAGAGGTTGGAACGCATGCTGAAAGTCCTAGGAGAAGAGGTCCATTTAATTAGATTGATTTTGGGTATCTTGGCCTGTTGTACCAGCTTAATGACAATGAAGGCACCCTGATAATTTGCACAGTTTAGGTAGTAAGATTTATGGAAAAATATCCCCCAAAATGAACAGCAGTGTACTACTGTAAATACTGAATAATAATGATTTAAAAGTGCAGCTGAAAATTCTTTGTTAATTTAATACCAAGATAGAAATGCAATAACAGAGGTACTATTGTATCTTATTGCATTATTAAGCAATAGGAACTGATTTTTAATCTGGAATCAACACATCTGGGCAAAACGTTAAAACACTGATACTTCCAGTAGTTTTAAGCATGTACAAAACAAGTACAGAATTCAAATTGCTGTTTACTTGGTCCCTAATCTGTCTGGATGTTTACTCTTCCTATGTTTGATGCTTCCCTCTGCATCATGGGATGGTTTACATTGTCAAAGCTGGGAGCTCATCAAATAGTAAGGCAGTATCAAAAAACAGGCCGCCCTGAAATGCTGTCTTTAAAAAAGTCTATGCAAGGTCGTTTGGAGCAAAGAGATTATCCATCATCATAAAATACATATGGGTTTACAGATATGCTGCATACTGTATCTGAGATCACATGTGCATAACTGCTCCAATATTAAATTCATTTTTAAAATTAGAATGGACCTTGTTGAATAAAAAGAAACCTTCTTGCACATTGGGGCGCTTTTGGTGTATTATTATGCCACTCAGGTTGTCACAGCTTCCCACTTAGTAATAGCTTGTAGGCTATTTTTATATAATCCATTAGATCCATTATAATACGCCTATATAAAAGACGCCTATGCCACAACTCAGGATGTATTTAATAAGTGACATTTTTATTCTTGAGAAGTGACAGCTTCAATTTTCAAAGTGTTGATATAAGTAGCCGCCTTTCATGAAGTGTTTTAAGAGTGGAGACTGTTTGACATCTTTAATGGTATCAATATAAATAGAATTATTACTATTACAGATCACTTCCAGTGTTTTCCCAGCTTTAGACAATTCAATTAATTGGTGTTTTTTAACTTTAAGATGCCACTGCTACACAGTTTTTAATGACTTCACTTAATTGCTTTGTGTGGTGTAATTCTGATTCATTGTGGCACAGTAAGTTTAGTTGAAAGTTAAGAAACAGATCATGCATTATTTTGAAAACAATGTCAATGCGCTTTTGTGCTATAAAGGTTGCACCAAATGATAAATGCAGATATAAAATTATACAAACACATTCAATGGGGAAAATGTTAAATATTCAAGAGGAACATACTGTAAGACTCAAATAGCAAAAGTCCATAGAAACCCTTCTGACAGTTTACTGTCAGTTTACCACTGGAGGAGCTGCACACTTACCATGTGAAGATTAGGTTTTGCCATTGGATTTACTGTGGTTTCCTATACCTGTGGTTACCTATACCTATACCTATACAATAGTAAAAATGTATTCTGACAACATTCCAATGGTTCAATGTAGTAAAGCACAGTAAAACAATAGTTTATCTTTAATTTGACAAATATCAGAATTATTTTTTTTAGGTTTTATCAGTGCTGTTGAATCAAAATAGCGCAATGGACATCATGGGACATCATAATCAATAAGAAAAGAGTAGTTTATAGGAAATATCATGGCATGCGACGGTCAACACTCCTTGCATATTTACTGAAGTATTTCCTTGTTTCAGTATAGCAAAGCACAGCATTAACACGAGAAAAGTGAACATCCTTTGGTAGATTTACTGTACTACAGTGAACTGTATTAAGAAAAAAAGTGCATTTACTCCCATTTATGGCTACAATATGTTACTGAATCAATTTAGTAGAATTCCATCATTGGTGCGACTACTTGAAATACAAAGACTGTGCTGATAAACTCTCCTTTGATGTACTGTACAAGAACATCACAGCTTCACGTTGGTTAATAATCCAGATCTGCTGATAAATACTCAAAGTACGTCTGAACTCTTTCAACCCATTTTAAGGGCTGACCTTTTCTCTACAGGCGATGAAGCTAGACGGAGAGTTGTAACTGTGGCAGCCATTGCCCATACAGTACAATAATTTATTTAAATCATTAGGACTACTGAGCAGCACCGAGGGCAGTGGGAACTGAGCTTTGCAATGCCACAGGTTGGCTTCTTGACACCTGATGTTTTTTCCCCAGGGCTGTGTGTATTGGCACCAATTATAATTGGGAAAATATCTGAAAGTACAGCAGGCATAGGAGAACATGATAGGGTGCTCATCATATGGGGAGATTGTTAAGTCAAAAGGGTTGAATGTATTTTTACTTAAATAATTGTATTTTTTCATAGTGTCATTTGATTCTTTTGCACAAGCCTTTAAAAGACGATCCTTTTGCTCTTTCTCATTTGATCTGTTTACAATGATACACTGAGCAGCTGGTACTGTACGTATTATAAAAGTAATGTGATTTCCAAAATAAAATTTTGCTCCCACAATTTTTGCGGTTATGTGAAAAACGAGAATATCTCGGTTACGTCAGTGATAGGAAATCTTGTACATTCCAGGTCACTATTTTAGTGTGCAAGCAAATGCATGCGAGAGTATACAATTTGTCAAATAGATAGCCCCTTGAAATTGTTGGTCTAGTTGTTTTGGACAGTGGTGACTGTAGTAAGCAGATCAGTAAAGGGCTACAGAAATTCTAAGAGGTAGACTATTACTGTAGCTAGGGGGCTTGGGAGAATATCACACTGTTGTGTATTACAAAAGTGATAGCAATTCCCATGGTATTTAGGGGAGTGTGAAGGCTTAAAAGTGTCTATCTATACTTTGTAGCATACTAGTGTGCATTTTAACATTTTCAGGTGACAAGACAGTTCTTCCAAGATGATATTACACCTGCCCATGTCGCTAGTGTTTACGGTACTTACACTATGGTAGGCAAGGAAGGCTTGCTAGTACACATGATTGATTTAGCTCACTAGTACACATTATTGAACACTTCCTCGCTAGACAAATATCCTGTTTTTTGTGTCAGTCATTTCTTGTAAATGTGTGATGGGTTATTAAAGGTGCAGTCTGTCAAATGGAATCGTAACAACACTTATCATATATATTTGTGAGGAAGGTTAGATCCTAATCTCACAAACGTCTACTTCCTGTACTTCTCCCGCCCCTCCAGCCACCCCATCTACACTCCTTCAGCAGCTCCCTGGCTCATTCCTCACAATACTTAGGGGGGTCTGGGCAGCCTCGCCCCTTCTGGAATACCAAATACCATCTATACCATATACTGTAGTTTTTTTATGACAGTTAGTCTGTGTAGTAATGCCAGTAATGAGTAGCACAGTAAGCACAGTAAGGAAATATAAAGTAAAATAAAAGACAGGTGTTAGGAAATATTAAGGGAAGTAGTAATGTGATTACATACTAATTAAACTTAACATATAACATTAACATAACTAATATATAACAATACTGTGCTTTGATGTGTTTATAAAGATGGGTCTTGCAGATACTGCAAATATCATGTGAAGAGTGGTCTTTTTTTCCAGTTGTAGTGGGTCAAATTAACTATTTCCATACTGCAATATTTAATTCAGCATGTTGAATATGCAGTAATAGAGCTTGTTAGAAGGAAACAATGTGATAAAGAGCTGAGCAAACAAGTCTTGCTGTTATTTATACTTCATACAAGCCAATTCAATGTCAGGAGAGGGAAAAACTTACAATAGAGAGAGTAAAAATAAGCATATTCTATTAAACTGAAACATGTTGTGTATGCACACGATGTCCTACTGGGATAAATGTACTAAAAACTTTTAGCTTGGTAAGTTTGGAGTCATAATATTTACCTAAGGTCAGCACTTTTGCTCTGTGCACTTATCAGTCTAGTGCATTTATTTTCCGATTAGATCTCTCCACTTCTCTGCTTCTGTGTAATAAATTATTGTATTGTGCTTGCGTTTGGAAGTGCATTACTCATATTGTGAAGGCAGAAGTCCACCTCTGACACTATACTCTTCATACAAACACAATTTACTTCAACATCCAAAAAGTACAATCTGCACAGTTGTAATGATATTGCATAACTTAACCTGAATATTGAGGTGGTGTGATATGAAGTACTGTAGTTCTTGGACATCTGTGCATTCGGGCAAGGAATGAGTTTCCTTCTTAGGTTTAATTTCTATGTTTGTCTTTTCTTGAATTCTGAACCAAACATTTTAGAGTAAACAAATAAACTGTACACAATTTGTTTATTTTAATCAATGACATATTTTACCCATGCTTTATGAGTCTGAGTTATTTAATCAGTACAGCTAATATGGGTATTTTCATAAAAATGCATCCTTTACAATTTGTATTCAAACGAAAATGTTCTTGTTTACATCTAAAGATATATAAAAATAACCTGAAACATTTTTGTATGTATAATTTGTATCCCTTTCATAAACAGCACACTCATAATATCCAAAGGGAAAACCAATTTAAAAAATAACATTACATTTATGGTACTTATTCTTGATAATCATCTAAAAAATAACCTACACTTAATTTAAAATGTCAAATTCAAAAATTAAATGAAATGAAAAAAATGCCAAGTGACAAAAACATTTAATCACTGCAGTGGTAAAGCAAAACCAAAACTAAGTGAGCAAAACCAAACTAAAATCAAGCACCATCCCATCCTGTCCCTATGGACAATGATAAAGTGTGTTTCTAACCTCAGAGAAATTGAGGCCTGGTTATTTATTCCACCAGACAATAGGAGCATTGGAGGAATAGGAGAAGTGTTCTTTGTCAAAACTTGATGTGTTTATACATGAGTACAGGAGATCATAATTAGTAGCACAGTTTCAGTACATTTTGAGAACATGTTTAATTTCAAGGAGAACTTGCACTTCATTATCTAGAATGGTAACAAACAGAGATTCTGTATTGAAATAAAGAGCAGTGAGCCTGTTTACAGAGGCAGTCATGTATGCCCAGGCCATGACATTAGCACCACCGTGGCAGAAATCTCCTGCTTTCATCACACTAACTATTCTCTCGTGTTACTGAAGGATCAGCCTCGTCTCGTCTGTCCTTGATTCTTCAGAATCTTCTGGCTCGGGAACAATACTTACTGTACGAGCAAATTCTAACATGGTTTCTCTGTTCTTGGTAGTGATGAGCCTTTGTATTTTTGTTGCCTAAGTCTTCAGCAAACTGTGTATTTTGACACCTTCACCACTGTACTATGGAGGTTATTGATAAGTTCGTTGACAGTTGTCTTAGGGTTTTCCATGACAGTTCTTCATTTTCTGTTATAAACTTCAGATATTTGAATTGAATAACTTAGTTTTCAGTGATAGGTTTCTTTCTCCTTTAGTATATTCTAATTTGTTGATTCTGGTATGCCTGAGTTCTGTGCTATGGTTTTGGCCGAGTTTTCTTTCCTTTCCCAGCTTTACATTTCTTTCAAGTGTTTTGGTCAAGATTGTGACTTTTGACTATGGGCTCCAAACACTAAAGCAAAGTAAGACAGCTGCATGGGATGGTCATTGCTCTTTTCAGATGAAGACAGTGAACTGGCTCATAAATTCATATTTCACTAAGTTGTTTACCTAGGAAGAAATGGAGTATATGACTGAAGCAGATACAATTTTCCATATAAAAAAGTATTACGATAAAAGAGCCAGAATTGTTGCAGGCACTAGGGTCACTTAAGACACATGTAATACCCACTGACTGGAAAATTGCTTATGTACAGTAGTACTTATCTATAAGAAATGGTGACAAAACAAATATCAAGCAATTACAGACCAATATGTTTAACCTCTATTCTATCACGTTTACAGAACAATAATTAGATCCAAACTATGACAATGGGATTCTGATGGGTAATCCACAGGGATTGAGAGAAGGTACGTCTTGCTTACGTAACGTGCAGGGATTCTTTGAAAAAGCAACAGCAGCCATGGGTGCAAACAGAACACATGATGAAGTACTTTTAGATATTTAGAAGGCTTTTTTTATAAGATAAAGTTCTCAAATTGTTGGCAGGAAACAGCGTGCATCTCGACATTTTTTTTTAATTGGTTAACTGATGTAAAACGAAGCGCACACATAAAAATATTGATGGATCTTACAGGCAGCAATGTGGAGCAGTGGTTAGGGATCTGGACACGTAACTGGACGGCTGCGAATTCAAGGAGCAATACTACCAAGTCATGTTTTTGAAACTACTACACAGGCTTCATTCAAAAATTAGCTGGATGAGATTGGTTAATTGCTCATTTAAATCTGCTGTCATCTAAATGAGCTAGATAGGCCAGATGGCTTTTATTTGATGTCCTCAGACCAAAAGGGACTGTGACTACTGTGAAAAGGAGATGTACATTCAAAACATCATTAGACTACAAATTAGAAATCAAAATCAGAACAACAAATATAAATAATAAAATTCCAAATTGTGTTCAGTAACATTTTGATTTCCTCACAACTAATCAGCATTACACATGATTAAATCACTGTAAATATGTCCTGCTAAGTAAAATCACTCTGTTAGTTGGTCCTTTTTTTGCTAAAGTTTACAAAGCGAAAGAGCAAAATGTTTACAAAGATAGCATAATTTGATTCCCTCACAACTTGATTTCCAGCAACACTGAATTCCAAAGATGTGACAATTGCTTAATCTCCTTGGCCACAATTTTGTAACCCAATGAATAACCAGCTTTATTTATTTGAAGGATAAACAACAATTTCCAAAAATTAAGCAGTCCAACATCACAGAGGGGAACTACGTTTTTGCGCTAATTTCCCATTTAGCTTCAGTTTTCTGACAGAACTGCAATGTATGTGTTTATAATCGCTGGTACTAAAGCAACACGGCTGTTTAAAAAAGCAGGTAATTTCTTTGTCCTTTGATAACCCTAGCTCCAAACATTAACATGTTTTTAGAAAAAAAACTTTCATTTCAAAGCAAAGAAAATTGGCCCAGTCCAGAGCAAGATTGTTGTGATTACCAAATGTTGTACTTCCCAATAATCATTAATGTTAATTAATAAATTACTTTACATTGCTCATTTAGGGTACAAATGTTATTCAGTACCTTAAGTAATAAAGGTCAACAGCATGAACTAATGATAAGGTTCTTGGACTTATACAGTAGCTAAATGGTTGTGGATTTAAATTCAAGGTGAAACAATTCTGTTGTGCCCTTGAACAAAGACTAGTTATACGATACTCAGCTGTGTAAATGGCTGCAAATATAGGGTTGTTTTAGATAAACGTATAAGCCAAATAAATTAGTAATACATATAGTAATCTCTGATATAATTTATTAATTATAACTGCTTAATATAAAAAACACAGATTTAAATATTTGTTTTAAATATTTGAGAATAGTCCTCTTTACTACAGTTTCCTGGAAGTAGGAACGTGGATGGAAAATTCAATCGTTTTTTAAGTTAGCATCCTTTAGACAGTAACACTTTGTATAAAAAGAAACTTTTCTCTACATTGCCACAGTACTCATGGGATTTTCTCCACAGTAGTGTTTTTATTGACTCTAATTAATATCTTCCTTAAGGAAACTTTATAGCTCTGTTTTGGTTTGAGCCTTTATAGCATTTTAAAGCATCTCTGTTTAATGCCCCATGAAAAATAATTCAGGTGCAAGGACTATTCAATGAAACCTCATTAACAGTTTAGATGGCTTTTGAATATTTTGAGAAACGGTGAGACAGAGGCATAAAAAGTTGCTCCAAGGTTCTCCACTTAAGTTCTTTAAGTGTCACCAATAAGTCACTATATAAATAGTTTACATACCTTTCTCACATCTTTGTTCATAAAAAGAAATACTCAAGAACTGTAAAAGCTTAAAAGTAAATTCTTTACAAGAACAAGGTATTAAAGAAAAAGTATTCTGAAAAATACATAATAAGTTAACAATATCTACATAACGTTCGGTGCTCTCACCAATAATGTCTGTAATTGAACAGGAGTTGTCTTTACTCAAAATTGAATCCTCACACAAATTTAGAGGCACAGCATGCATTGCTTTTAAGCTCAGTAATAGTTGGTTCTCAGAAAGATAAATTACTACTTGCCATCCTAAAGTGGGCTAGTTTAATGTACTCAAATTATGCCAGGAGTGAAAGATTGTGTTTTCAGTCATATAAAAATGAAAGCATGCTGCTGTTGCTCTGATGACTTACCCAAACTTCTCTACAGTCTTTTAAAATGTGAACTGGGTCATTTAAGATCAAGAGGGGAAAGCCTGAATTTCCTTTACTGGAGTTCTCATACAACATAAGATGCATTTACAGTTCCTTTTGAATTCTTTTTCTCACAGTATAGAAAAGCAAGAACATTTTTTGTATCATGATTCAATAATGAGAATTTAAGAAAGCCTGTAAGTGAGAGGAGGCTATTCAGCCCATCCACTCTGTTTGGTAGTTACTGTAGTAGCTAAATGATCCGAAGATCTTGTTGTTCGAAAGACGCCAGGGTATCATCTTCAACAACATGGCTGGGTAGCCTGTTCTATACTCTCACAACCCTTTGGATAAAAATGTATGTCCTGTAATAAATTCTGGAATTCCTAGATTAAACAGACGTTCAGGAGGAATGTAAGACCTAATCTAGCCTCCTTCCACTCTCCTACACATATGCATATCTTGCCTCCTGAACTTGCCTTTGTACATCTTTCTCACTCCTCTCCCATTGCCTTATCTACACTCTTGCAGCAGCTCCCTGGCTCATTCCTCACCCTTGCTGTCAGGCTGCTGTTAGCTTGCTCAGCTAGGGAAGTTACTCCAAATAACCTCTAATGCAAGTGTCCTTCTATCACATTCATTAGAATGTAACAAAAGTACTTTGTTATTATTACAGTTGTTTTTGATGTTGCTGTGGTTTTTATTATTTATCTATTTCGCATTACTCATGGAAATACAGATATTCCACAATACTGAAAACACTGAAGTGGGGTTGCTGGTGCAGAATGGCTGTCAAGTGTCTCTCAAGGGCATGTCAGTGGTGGATAAAGAGTTTTTCCTTCTGTATGCTATAACAGCTTCAAGATTATTTTTGCGATGAAATGCTCTACAGTACTGTATATAACTGCAAGATATTATCAGGAACTGTAGATGGTACTGTGTGTATAAGGAATCCTTCAGGCCCCTCTTGGATCATTACATTGACCAGATCTGGCTGTTGGTAGCACTGCTGGGGTCCAGGGATAGTGACTGCATGGACTGAATGACCAAGTGATGCAGAATTTTCTGTGCACATTCTTGCTCTCTCGTACATCGAGTCGAGTTTCTTCATTCCAGTGCGTACTCACATCACGTTTTTAAATGCACAAGTTATTGATTCTTCAAATCAAGATGCACAAGTTATTGATTCTTCCCACATGCATTTAGTCATATTGTTAATACCTCATAACTCACTTGATTTTTTCATTAATAATTTACAAACACCAGAACACAAAGGTTTCCACTGAAAAGTTTCACGAGAAAAAAAGGAAACACAAGACACAATTAGCTACATGTTTGTTTGTTTTTCAACTGGTGTTTACTAACCTGTTTGCTAGTTAGTTTACAGACAATTCTATACATTTCTGACAGGACCCAATCTGAAGAACAATTATGCACTTATACACAAACCATATAGGTACCACAGGAGAATCACAGAGCTCTTAAGAAATAACTGAATTTCAATAATGCATCTAACTGTAGTGCCCATACCACACATATTCTACACACCCAGGCACTGCATTTGTTCTTTATGCTCTCAGTAATCAAATTCAGAATGTGAAAGAATACAGGGCTCCTCCATTTTCAAAGTGGTGCGTGGGGCAATTTAAGTAATAAGCAGCAGACTCTGACACTCCTGAGGGAATATAAAATACATACGTGAATGGGCAGATGTAATGCACTGAGAATTTTTTTTTTCCTGACTGTTAATAGTTCTTTGAGACGTTGGTTTGAAATGAACAGCCTCAATCAAAAGTGTCTTAATTTCCCCCAATACCGGCATGTGAATTTAAACAAATTAAGATGCACCACCCTGCCCACATGTTCTTTGTTATAAAAAGTATATACAGTATGTTATACTTACAGTATATATAACATATATAAAGCATGAGTGTATGACTCAGTTCAGTACGTGGAGGACTTTATGACATCGATACTGGGTACTGAAATACATTAACAATGAAAGCTTGTTATGTGTAATAACAGTGTGTACTGTAATATGTATCTAACTGTATGCACTACTAATGGCTTTAAAATATGATATGATATAAATATGGTAACTTTATATTGCATGAATTCATTGATTGACATTGAGGAATTATGTATAGTATACACTGTAAGCTGCAGTTTATTTCAGTCAGAATCTCGTAGAAGGCAACTGGAATGTCTGATTTTTACAATATTTTTACATACTGTATAATGCTGTTCATTGGTTTTCAATATATTCTTTAGCATCACAATAATATTGCTGTATACAGCTATGTACATATTGCAATACATTTTTTGATATATAAAATGTAATTTGAAATTCTAGAATGTGCTTTTTGCCTGAAAGGATTATGCAATGTATTAATTTTTCTCAGCACTAAAATCACTGTAGTTCATTAACAACACTGATTTAACCTTCATCAAGTTAGTTAATGCTCTTAAAGTGTGGGTACACAGAACAATTTTTCAGCTAATTGGTTTTATGTGAAGGTACTGGTATTCTCCAGTCCTCCTGTGCTGCTCAAAATGCAGTAAACATAGTCACAAAAAATAAAGTGCTACAGTAATACTTACACAAGTGAGATTTTGTTAAGCACTGCATTATTAAATTGTCAGCTTTTATTTTTTTCAGCAGACAATTCTTTCAGAAATCCATTCTTAAAATTATAAATAATCTGTACGTCAAACTAATCTTGAGAAACATGGCAATGCTGGAAACAGGTATAAAGTACTTTTTGTGAATGCCATAGCAAGTTATTGCTTTGGAAATTTGCAGTTTTGTGAGAGCACTGGGTTTTGTCTTTGTATTGCCTTTTGTCTTGTCGATTGTGCTTATGCAATACAGCTCCTGGCTGTTGGCATGCTATTTCTGTGCTGAATTAGACTTGCAGCATTGAGATAGATCCTATTCTTACCCTCACATGCTACCACTGGAATTGTATTCAATTCAAAATATGTCTCCGCAGTGCAATGTGATTAGTTATGGCCACAGCACTTAAGCTTGTAAGGAGTCCAAGAATAAAAATGTTACCTGTTCTGTAGCATTTGTTAAGTGTTTGTTCAGGTCATATCCTTCATGAAAGTAGGACTTAATTCATCTTTGAGAGAGAAAGCTTGGGGTTCAGCCCTCTCTGCAGTTATATGGGATGATACTAGAGTGTGGCAAAGCCTTTTAAAGTTAATTCCAGCGTATAAAATCCAGTTTCTCTTATAATACTACAGCATTTCTGTACATTGAATGGATGCTGCTATAATTTTAATGAGCAGCTGAAATAAGCCATTAGGAGCATTTTAGCTTTTCAGCTTGAAATATTTTTGGTTAGCTTATGAATCCTATTGTATTTATCTATTCTGCAATATTGTTGGAGTGTGACTGCAAGTGCAATGCTTATTACAAACATTACAGATACAAATATTACAAATACAAATGTAATAAAATATTATACACTTACACAGTATGTAGTGTATTCTCTTTTAATAGTCTGTGCTTCTTGATTTAAATGATTTTAAAATAATTAATTTAGCACATTTTCAGACTATATACTATTGTAAACATTAAATATTGTAAAAAACTAGAATGACCATATTTTGGAAATGCCTGTGACCCACAGATTATTTGAACGAGGTGCAGTTCAGATTCAGACAGATTGTAGGGTCTATTTGAGAAACATGCTGGAATGATTATTTGTTGGAAATGATTATTTGTTCACAAAATATTTTGTTTCTGTTTTGTAAATTTATGTTCTTGGTCAGTAAGTCAGAACCACGCTTTTGAGGGTTCCTTTTCATGACATTTAACATTTCAGTTGCAACCTGTTTTGAAAATGTAAGTTTAAATATTGGAAAATATGGATTTAAAGCATAAATCTGCACCTGAGTGTCAAGAATTTGTTCACTGATCTGGCATCTATAATAGCTTAGGTCTCTGAAATTAATGTATATTTATATATTTTTGAGTGTGAGTTTTCAGAGACTTTTATAGTTCCTCTGTGGGGATTAAACATCTAAAACAGGCTTAGATTCTAAAGCACAATAACCCCAAGAAATATTTCCTTTATCATGTCCTTAGGTGAAGAAAAGAATCTGATCCATACCGAAACAGCAGAGACTTGCAGGGCTTCAGTACAGTATGTGCCATGTGATAGAAACTATAATTTGGCTCTAGGGTCTGTTCAGAAGTACTTAGAAGTGTGAAAGTGGGAATTAAATATCCTAATTAAATTGTCATGCAGTCAGAATTCTTTCTGTTTTCATTGGGAACGAAACAGAATATTAATAACATCTTCATATTAATGATGTTCTCTGGACTGAGACTGTTGTTATCTCTCGATTTTCATTTGAAAACCAAATGTCAGACAACCATTGTTTAAAACCTGCTGTTTTGTCCTAATCCTTCAAATGTTACATTTGTGAAATCTTGTCAACACCAAAGTAGAAACGAGTACCAACTTAAATCCACTAACTTAAACTAAAAATGTTGTTTCCAACATGTCATCAGTGTTACAGTAGAGTTTTGTAGTGACCCAACCTTCTCCTGGAATAAAGATATAGTACGTTAACGAGTTATGACTTGCAGATTCTACTTCTGAAATGATTACCACCAGGCTGCTAGGCCTTTAAAATATGTAATAGTTTTATTTTCAGATAATTCTGGGGATGATGATTTAGAACCACTCTCAGTCAGACACCAATCATAAAAGATTCTTCTAAAAAACAAAATCTTGATCTATATTCCTGTGGTGAGCCATGTGAAATGAAAGCTATGAAACCTCTACAGCAGCAGTTAGATATGTACTGTAAATAACAGTTCGTCAGATCCTAACAGATGGAATTGGAGATTCAAATTATTAGAGGCTATGTGAAATAACTCACCTGGTTGAGGAAATGGTAGTTTTAGAGTAAGGATGAGGCTAACCAAAACCCCCTCACTTTTGCGAGGAATGAGCCAGGGAGCTGCTGTAAGGGTGTAGACGGGATGAAGGGAGAAATGTGAGAGAGACGTGCAAAGGGAAGCTCAGGAGGTGGGATGTATATATACCTAGGGGAGAGAATGTAGGTGACATTAGGATCTGACCTTCCTCCAAAATTTTTGGTTTAAAATCCACCTAGGATGCTAACAATGTGAAATAATAGTAACTTGTTCAGTGCAATAGAGCAGGTCTACTTGACCCCCATGTTTTTCCTCAAGTTGATATAAGGTTCCCTGCCCCAGTATGCTCTCTCACTATCAGCATAAACTGTGAATCATGGGCTGGGAGCTTTTTTTTTCCTGTCAGGACAGTGAAATGTTCTCCTGCCCTCCAGTAGGTAGAGTTTGTTTCTTATTAGCAATGATCACTAATGCTTTCATTGTCAGCCTTACCCTTTATATCCAGGAAACAAAAGCTTTTGTGCAAGCTCTAAGTGAGATACATCAGAAGTGCAGTTTTCCTGGGCTTTTTTATGGCAGCTGCCACACTCTTTTTTGTTTTTGTTGATTCACACCATCCACACAAGGGTAGCTCTTTGAGTTCCTTCAGACCCACACTAGGCAGTTAATAAGTGTTTTAATTGACTTCCCAACTGCTCACAAGAGATTAACATGCCAACCCAATTTTAATTAGCTATGGAAAGCTATCGAACTTCTACAGCAGCAGTTGTCAGTATATATACAGTATAGTAAAATGAAATGAAGCATAGCAGGATGGCACAAGGTATAAAACACCTTTCCTCAAGACTGATGGGAGCCGAGGTCTTGCCATAAAACTCAAGTGTATTTTTTTTTCAAAAGATTAATAACAATTACTTAGCAGATGTTCTGAACAGACTTTGTTCATTTACAAAACAAAAAAAAAGACAAACCAAAAACTGCTTTAAATGAGAGAGTGGGACAAGTGTCTTAAACAGATGGCTTGAACAGACAAACAATTTGTATGAGGCATCATTTCTATCAGAGGTGAAGTCAGAGAAAGACCATTACTTTCCTCTTTGTGTATCTCCGTGATATAAGAAATCTCTATCAGTGTTAAGTAGTCTTTAAATTAAGCAATCTTTAAATCTGTTTTAAATTATGATACTAATTTCCTTTATTAGAAATAGAATTATTTTATTCCTTTGCCTTTTTAGTGTTCTCTTTATAATGTAATGAATTTCCTTGGAAATCAATGCCTTCTGTTGGCCAGAAGTTAACAATGCACTTAGCGTTTAATTCAATTAATTTTTATGCCCATTTAACTGTTTCTTCTACTTCCCACTGTACAATGCTTATTTGTTAAGGAAGAACAAGCAGTTTTAATGCATAGGAATAATTCATAAAACAACATTTTATTTATAAATTCATGTGATTTAATTTTTACAGATTTCTGAAATTGAACAAAGTGATATTATTATTATTATTATTATTATTATTATTATTATTATTATAAAAACTATGATAGTTCAGATTATGAAGTAAAAGTATCAGATTTGATCACCACAGGTTGGTTACTTAAGATATAATTTCATGTGCATGAGGTATTTAAAATGGAAAGTAGCTGGTTCTAAGAACTAAGTTGAATTATATGTCTGATTGTGCGGCTAGCATTTATATAATATCAGACTGTAAATGCATTCCATTGATTCTCTTCTTCCTTTATGTGTTCTGCGTTAGAAAAATGACTTTCCCTGATTCTTTACTGCAGGGAAAGGATGTCTTATTTAGCAGAACCATGCTGCTAGACTTATACATACATATCCCTTCTTTATATTTTCTTTGGATGACAGCAAACCACTCTGTGAATGAAGAGCACACTTTCAATCCAATATCATGCTTTGCGTTGAATCAAAAATTGAATACTCTGATATTAAACTTTTAACTGAACCATTTCTCACTTCTAACACAGTTGCAGAAGGAAAAAAAAGCTTGCTCAAAATAAATGTTTTATGACATAAATAAAATAAAACTCTACAGGTTCAATGCTTAGGCTTTTCAAAGGCCCTGTGCAAGATTAATCAGCATAAATTGTCTGGAGCATCACTGAACCACTACACAATGAGACCACGCATAGTCATCAACATCCATCCATCTATTTTCAATAACTTCTTAGCCCAATAAAGGATTGCAGGTAGCTGTAATGTGTGCATGGTTGATTACATCCTGGACAGGATACCCATCACTTGGGCCATACACACCAAGAGGGACAACTTAGAGACTCCAAGGAATCTAAAACATATGTTTTGGGATTGTGGTAGGAAGTTGGAGCACCTGGGAAAAACTGTGACTGTGACAATGCAAACATGTCAAAATCAAAGCAAGGATCCAGAGCTCAGATGCCATAGGACTAATCACCATGTCACTTGCTACACTTTACATTAGGTTTCAATTTTTTTAATTAGAAAGGTTGGAAGAAATTCTAATTGCTTTACACATTGCTCAAAGGGAAAAAAAATATCTCCTTTTGATTAGAATTTGTCTATTTCGATTCTGAAAATGTTTTGATCTGTGAAGAGCATAATGAAGAGAGATTTTGCGCATTTATTTTTTTTTTCAATTGTACAGCACTCCTCAGTTGTTCTTTATACATTTTTGATTATATGGAAGATGAATAGGACGAAGATTGATAATTTCTCAGCCCTTTCATTTTACAGCCTGTTTTGAGAGCTCAAAGGAGTCTAAAAGCCATCTTAAATTCAACATCAATCAACTTGCAGCAGAGCGTTAAAATGAGTATTTAACTGATGTGCTAATTGGTTGCTTGTCATAAACAGATTAGTTAACTTATAATTTAGAATACAACAAAGTCAAACACACTAATTTGCTTGAATCAAATCATTTGTATCCTATGCATTTTATATAATAATCATTTAGAACATAACATTTGAAGAAAAAACTAATATACTGTATTAATGTTAAATTTGTTAGTTGTGAGACTGGGGGATTGGACTTACAGTATTTGAATTGATTTTGCAAAGGCTGCAATAACAAACAATGGCTGATTGATTGATAGACAGATTGATTGACTGGGAATTACTGAGTTTGATTGTCCGGCTCTGTTCCACAAGAGCCGCTCCCCAGCAGGTTTTATTAGGCCTCTTTAAATCTTGGTCTTCAGCTTGTTCAATTAAGCAAGAAATGAGTCAAATTAGGCAAATAACCGCCCAGGTGGCAAGAAAACCAGAAACCTGGCTCTCCAGGATAGGAGTTGTTCACCCCTCATGCAAGCACATCATTTTCTTCTTCCACACCGGTGGTTACCAGCCCAGGACTTGAGGAACCACTGTGTCTCCTGAGGTTTGCTCCTGCTGAGTTACTTACACAGGGTATCGCAGGCAGTTCTCAATCTCAGTTTTTCTGTTTTTCTATGTTTAAATTTGCTTTCAGCTCTTAAAACGCCTGAATGGGATTTGTAATTGGAATCATCCCTGTACCTGTTTTTGAGCTCCAGAACTGGAACTAACTGGAGTGTAACCAAGTGAAGCACAGCAGAAAGAAAAGAATTGTGAGAGTGTCTGATATGTTGTCATTCCCTCCTGCCTCTGTTCCTCCTTAATCAGTCACTTATTAATAGCTTAGTCAGAAAGAAGGACAAGCAATTTAGGTGCTTTATGCTTGAGACTGGGTATTTCTGAAATTCAAGAAGTATGCCAAAATTTTAAAGAAGAAAGCAGATAAATTAAAAGAAATAACTAAAGAACTAAAGAAATGCCTAGAATTGGGTTTGGGAACAAATGCTCAAAACAGCATAGGAACGTAATCAGAAAGCAGACAAAGTCTACAATTTTGTTCACCACAATACAAAAAATATTTTTTACTCTTTCTTTGTGTCGTGCTGCTGTGTAGTGCGTCCATAGATGAGTATCCAGGTACCTTGACGGATTACAGTAACAGAACTGATTCTTTTCAGGGAACAGACTGTTTTACAAAAAAGTGGGAGTATGGGACAGCTACTCAGCCATACTGTTGAAGCTGAAGCCCTGGCTTCTTTCAAGAAACGTTTGGCTGGTTTTGGATGAATTGGCTACAGAAAACTAAGAATCGAGATGGACCCAACGGTTTCCTCTCTCATCTGTAACATTTCTTATGTTCTCACACATTCCTACTCTATGTTTGACAAGAGTGCATGAATTTTCACTTGAGCAGTTGAGTGATTCCTTCATAAAAACCTGATTTCTTTTTGTCTCTATTGTACTTCAAGATCACAATCAATGGAAATTGAAACTAGTGGAAGCGATTTATTAGATGAAGTAAACCCGAGAAGAAATCTGTATGAAACATACTGTACAGGGAAGATTTGCAGTGTACTTTCAAAGAAATAATTTATGCTGCCTGCTATTAAGTCATATTGATTAACCAAGACACACACTTCAAATGAGGTCTTCTGGGTCAGCTAAGCAGAAATGCAAGTTTATTGAATTAAAGGTGTAATTTGATTAAGAGTGAGTCAGTGTCTTGATCTAAGCTTCAAAAGAGGATCTCACTCTGGCTTCTCCTGACGTATAAACTTTCAGATACTTCAGAATGATTCACTTGTACCTAGGTACAGAATACAAATAGTTGAATAGTTTGGCTGAACCGAGTGTGGAACAAACTCAATGAAAACAACAGTAAAATGAATAATAATAATTTCTTCATTTCCCATTTTCATTATTTTAGTTTCTGATTCTTTTCATCTGTGGACTCTGCTGACTATAACTTGCACTTGCAAAGGCTTTTCTGATATATTACACACATTCCTATAAAAAAGATGAGTGAATGAACACTAGGTCAGCCAGCTGGTGTTTCTTGAATCTGAGTCACGTGGGAACGAGACTCCAGTTAAAAGACGTAGAGGAGAAGAATGAGAAATAACTAAAGACTAACTCGTTGGTTTATCGAGAGGAGAAATTATCAAGGTGACAGGGAAATCCCTGTGTGTAACAACTTTATGGAGTGGATAAAAATCTGAAGAACCATGTCTAGGAAGAAGATTAATGATGCAGGAAGGTATGTGCCATGGGGCTCTATTCAAAAGCTGTTTGCTCTTATAACACTAGTGAGATTGGACTGTGGCCACAACAGCACGGGTGTCTTGAGAGCTGGAAGTTGTTTAGCGCTGCTCTTATCGTGTTAATGTGCGAGACAGTCATGCCACTGAAGAAGCCCTTATCTTCTGATTCTATTAAATATAATGTGATGATTAGAATAGAAGTCCAGTATTTTGCTTCACAAATAACAGCATCAGGGAGGCAGCCATGCATTATTGGCATAATGAGGTCACTTAATCAGCGTGAGGCTTCAAGAATTAGTGTTGTGATTCAGCCCCCCCTTCACTTTTCTGTGAGTTTCCTTTTCAGGGCAGCGTCAAAACATTGCATCCTGGAGAGCATCTCACAACACGAGACAAAGGAATTCATGTCCTCCGTTTTAAGGTTCAGATTTAGCAGATTATAATGAGACGAAGACAAAACAAATTGAAGGGTAAGTCTCAATTTTAAGAAAACTGCTTTCCCGATGCAGTTTCTGAAAGTCATAACAAAGAAAATCACCTGAAATCAAATTGAAAAGATGCAAAATCACATCAAGCAATCGAAAATAGAGATTTTTTAGTAATCCATCCATCTGTCCATTAACAGAAAATGGCCGATTCCTGCTAGGAATTGTTTTTAGCCCAAAGCCTCTCCCAGAAACACAGAATAGATGATGAGCAGTTGCTACCTTTCTGCATTTTACACAATTCAGAAAAATATGTGTAATTTCAGGTGTCAGGATTCATAACTCAGTAAAGTGGCTTGGGTCAATTGTGAACATTACAAACAAAATCCCTCCTCATTTGGCAGAAATGTGAATGTTGCGTCTATATGGTTACTGGAATAAGGTTCACTTTATTAAAATGCTAAGGAGCCTTCTTCAAGTCACTGATTGGAAAATGTGCAGATATGACAGTAGAACAGGTGCCTTCTCTAGCTTGAAATAATTTCCTTTAGTTCCACTAGGTTTAGAAAGGGGTGCTTTGACATTTAGGACATCACCATCTGTGTCTGGATCATACAGACCTCTATTTGATTTATGATAGCTCAGGACAAATTAATTTCAGGACTTAAAATATGACTAAGAAAAAAAACATTTTGCTGGAAAAATTAAAAAAGAGAAGCACTCTTTGGAAAGGAAATCACTTTTTTACCTACAGTATGATTCAACCACACTTCAGAGCAATTTGAATAATGCCTTATGGTTTCAGTCTTCTCATTTATATAACAGTAAACATGTTATTGGTTGGTGCATTCACACGTTTGTACTTAGAATAAAGTAGTAGAACTAAAATACTTCTACTAGTAGTGGAGAAACTGCACTGTACCATCAAACTGTACCATCAAATAAGGTACAGTGTCTTGCTGAAGTACTTTATTTCTTATGAAAGCATCATACAGTATATGTATAGAGCATATTTTGCTCTGAGGCATTATAATAACATCTGCTGTTGGACTATTCTACTTTAGGTAGTGATTTAAAGATAATTTCCAAAAAACTGTAGAGAAGTTCCAACATCTGGGCAACAAGAAGTAAACCATATCGGCGGATACTATTAACCAGGCCATGATTTACAAACGAAGAGATATCAATGATGTCAGGATACTGTTTACACCTTAAGGAGAAAACATTTTCTTTCTGAAAAAAGATTGTAAAGTCAAAGGTTATTATGAAACTACCTTGTAGAGAATTCTTCACCATGTCAAGTAAATTACATACTGTGTCAGTCGTTGTTTAGGCCAGGAGAGCCAACTCATTGCAATTCTGTGCGCCTGGGAGAGGGGAAAATATTTCAGAATTAAATTGCTTTGTAATCTGAAACAGTTTCGGTCTAACTGGTTTGTCCTATTACAATAGCTGTCACGTTACCATGACGACATTGATTTGATTACAGATTCTCCAACAGAATTCTGCATATTAGAGTGTAAATTACATTAACTCAACATGAATTAATCTTTCGTGCACATCACCAACACTTTCTAACCTTTTCTCAATGTAAAACATTTTGTATGCTTGATTCTAAATTGTATACAGTACATTATGAATCCTGGAAAAGGCTGGCATCTAGATTTAATTGAGAAATTACAATTAATTAGATGTTAGATAATGAAATGTACATACAGTATTTTAATGTTGTGGAGTTTTATTTCCATATGTATATCACAGTTTTACATTTTTAACTGGCTTTCAACAGTGATAGGAATTTTCTTAAGCAATGACTATTATCTTTCAATCTTGCATTATATTTCAAGTCCACTATCAAGCATACTGCAGGTCAAAGGAGTTCAGGAACTCAGGGAAAACAGTTTCACCTGTAAGAGATGTACTGTCTTCAGAGCTTTTAGTTGAAAACTACAGCACTTCCATGCTGAAAAGCAAGGATATCTAACCTTTTTTCTATGATGTCAACATTCCTTTATTGAAACAGTGTGAAGGATTCTGCTCTGGTTGTTTTCTCAAGTAATTTGCAAACAGTACATTTCAGATAGATATTTCAAGGAAAGGAACAACAATATATTCTAATTAAATGACTTTCAAAGAATCAATCCTTACTGGAGGGCACCCAGGTTTCACAAATGAGTTTTATTATCCATTTAACAGCATGAATTGGTCTCTTTTATTTCCTTTGCGTTGTGTGTTCCTCTCTTGGTGAAAACATGTTTGTTTTGGCTCATCTATCATAGAAGGCTTGGAACTTTCTCTCAAAAGAGATTTTTTTTTGCCAAACGGAGACAAATCACCTTTTTGTGCCGAGGTCAGAATGTCTTGATTTATCCAAATGAGCAACACTGAACCTCTTCATCAAACCCACACACAACATCTTTAAATCAGACATTGATATGAAATAAATTCTCCACCACCAGAAAAGGTAAAACTGAAACAGAATAAACGTTATTTGAGCATGAAAAAATAAATATTTTCGTGAGTTACATAGTTACATGATTAATGAGTAGCAATATTTGGTAACCTGTTGTTTAGAGAATTGTCTTATTTCATCTTCCCTATCAGTAAATACAGCTCTCTTCTAATGAGGTAATGCACAAAGCACTGGATTGATTTTTTCTAGCACACACTGTCCTTATACCATTTCTTTGCAGTCTAAAACTGGTAATGGTGCATAAAGACCCTGTAAGTCCATATTAATGGTGCATCTAACAGCTCTGTAGCAAAACCATTAAGAAGTTCTACTGCTTGGCCGTGATGTCAGACACAGTGCTCATTCCAACCAGAGGAGATTTTGGCCTCCTTTTGTCTGATGCTAAATGATCAATTGATATCAACTATTTGATTCATTGGTGCATACTGATTTTTAAGAATGCTTTATACATAAAATGGTATTATAATATAAAACAAGTGGCAGAAACAGATGGTCTCTTTTAGCATTGTTCTTTAAAACTGTGTCACTGTACCAAAGAATGACTCTGCTGTTGTATCATGTTTATTGTATTATTCCAATTTGGGAACTGAAATTCTTAATCCGCAATTGAAAACCTTTCCATTAAATTGTTAATGCTAAATAAATAATAAAATGCCATGAAAATGGTAATAAAATCTGAGTTTTAATGGTTCATGATCCAGACGGCTCTTTCCTTATACAGTAAATATACAGTATGCAGGTCGATATTTGGAATTTTATTTCTTCACAAAATATATGGTTGCAATAATGGTTAACAGTAAGAAACTGCAATATTCAGCATCTTTTGTCATTTGCTGAAGGACAGCAAGCTCATACAGTATTATCTAGGCAGCAGGATTAGGAGTCACACTTAGCTGGGTTACTGATGGGCTCATTGCCTTGACAAAAAAGCTCTCAGGGGACACTCAAGAGAAACTCCACTGTTTTGCTATAGGCATTTTTTTTAAAGGTAAAAGGGACCTTTTTTAATGTTTATTCTGCAGCTGATTCAGCAGAAGATGTGGAAAATGGTCAAGACCTTTGTAATGGCTCCTGTTTTGAAGGTTAATTCAAGAATTTGTGATAGGTGTGGTTGGTGTTATCGAGAAGGCCGATAAACAAAGTGTCTGTCTACTTCTGCAAATGCTTATGAAATCACGCCGTGTTTAACGTTTAAGTCTAATTTTAAAAAAGAGCTTGTCGGAAACTGGATTTGAAAGCAAGATGGAAGACGAGTCGGATCACAAATGCGATGCTTCAGCTGTGGGGAGGGTTGTCTTTAGCCTTAACATACAGTACACACGTTTGTGGTACAGAAGGGATTGCTGTGGCCTGTGAAATTCAGTATGCAAAAAACATACAGTATTTAATTCAGAGGTGTTGGATTACCTTTAAACACCATCAAAACAGTAAAATTGTCCCCGGCAACAAGGAAGGCTAGCTGAGCCGCAGGACAAATCGGCCTCTGTGTTCCACTCACTCTGGTGCCTTTTAAGGAGACAAGATGAATTAATTGTATCTGCTCCGGTGTGAGTTCTTGAACTTGAACTTGAACTTTATTGCCATATGTAACCGGTACTGGTACAATGAAATTCTTACTTACAGAAAGTCTCTCGATTGTAAAACAAGTGTAAAAAACAAAACAAAGTGCAAACAGTGCATTAAGACAATGTACAAACAAACAATAGACAATGTGCAAGTAAACATGTAGACAGTTTGAATGTAAACAATACAGACGTGTAAACAATGACTGGAGATGTGCAATAGATAAGAATCATAAAGAGGTAGGTGGTGATGGTGTAGGTGTGGTCCGAGGGGGATGGCTAAATCTGTTCGCCAGTCTCACTGCTTGTGGATAGAAGCTATTGAAGAATCTAGTGGTAAGTGTCCGTATGCTCTTATATCTCTTGCCTGAGAGTCAATGTTCACAGTCCAGGCTAGATCTTTAGAGATGTGAATTCCCAAAAACCTAAAGCTGGTGACTGTTTCCACTTCCGTTCTATCAATACTGAGTGGGCTGTGAGTGTATGGCCTGTGTCTCCAAAAGTCCACTATTAGCTCTTTCATTTTCTTTATGTTCAAGTCCAGGTTATTGCTATGACACCACCTAAGCAGCTGTACAACTTCATCCCTGTAAGTGGACTCATCATCATCACTGATCAGTCCTATTATAGTGGTGTCATCTGCAAACTTAATGATGCGGTTGTTGCTGTGTCTTGCTGTGCAGTCGTGAGTAAATAGGGAGTACAACCTTGGACTCAGACAGCAGCCTTGTGGGGTTCCAGTGCTCAGGGTGAGTGGTGTTGATGTTTTTTTGCCTATCTGCACCACCTGTGGTCTCTCGATAAGAAAGTCCAGCAGCAAGTTGCAGACAGAGTTGCACAGACCTAATCCCCTGAGCTTTGTCACCAGTTGACTGGGTATGATGGAATTGAATGCTGAACTGTAGTCCACAAACAGCATTCTCACATACGAGTTCTTAGTGTCCAGGTGTTCCAAAGCTGTATGCAGAGCCAGGGAGACAGCATCATCCACTGATCTGTTGTTCTGGTAGGCGAACTGCAAGGGGTCCAGGGACTCTGTGATGGAGATGTTGATGTGTGACAACACCAGCTTCTCCAGGCATTTCATCACCACAGATGTTAATGCTACTGGGCGGTAATCATTCAGGCATGTCACTTTTGTCTTTTTGGGGGTTGGAACAATAGTGTTTTTTTTAAAGCAGGTGGGGACCATGGACTGTGACAGGGAGGAGTTAAAGATGTCCGTAAACACTGTAGTCAGCTGGGCTGCACATGTCCTCAGGACGCGATGTGGTATCCCATCAGGTCCTGCAGCCCTGCAGCCCATTTCCATCTGATGGAAACCCTGAGCTGGAAAAGGACCATTATAAAAACAATTGCAACCATTGTGTTTTAAAAATTCTCTGATGTTTAAGATCGAAAGGCTGAAATCTACTTATTTGTCTTCCCCCCTGAACACAGCTCAAAGGAGGTGATTTAAAGATGATTGGGTCAAGAAAAGCAATGATAGGAAGGCAGCATTGCATGGAAGAAACATACTTAAGTGTTTTCACACATTGCCTAGTTTACAATTCTCTCTAGAATGTGGGTCACTGTGTGCCAGAACACACAAGGTACTGTATGACTATGCAAACCAGGAGGTAATTCCATGAGAAGCTCTGAAAACATGATACAACATTTGCTTAACAGCTGATAGTAATGTTTTGAAAGTGCAGTGTGTGGAATACTTTAATATATATTTAATATTTGGCTGCCAATTCATAATGAGCTCTGATTGTGCATCGCAGGAGAGGCACCTGAATGTCTCAGGCACTCCTTCTCATTTCAAGTGCAGAAATGACGTTGATCAGGTGAAGATCACTGGCAGCCTTGGATTCTCAGTTAACATTGAAAACCGTGCTCATTATATTTAAATTGTGATGTATTTTGTATTCATCAAGACAGCAAATGCAAACTGTAGATTAAAGACTTGAAATCTCTTCTGAATAGGGAACTCCTTTTTTCACCCACTGTTTATAACTGAGCTCACTCCTGTCATCTTAACAGTAAGTATAGCGAGTATAACAGTATATGGGGTGTCTTTTAATTCACAACTTTCCAAAAGCCATAGGACCACAACAGGTTCTGGATAAGACAGGCTCTAGTACAACACTACTCTTGTACCCTTGAAGGAGGCACTTTACATGAATCCTTCCAGCGAACAAAATGCCACCCAGCTTCAGTAAATACATGTGTGCAAATGTAAGATGCTTAGGATAAAATTGTTTAAAAATAAATTAGGAATTCTAGAGACACTTTAGGAATGTCCCTATCTTTCAGTTTTAGAAAACTGAAAGATAGGGACATTTCACTTTAATGAAATTCACATTTCATAAACGAGCCTATATTAAAATGTACGGTTATTCTCATACACATGTTAGCATATCGACCTACTGTATTTGACAGGTGATTGTAATAACACAGGCAGCAGTAGCCTTTAATACATTTTGATCTGCTCAGCTGTACTGATGGCACCCTGGTTCCAAATGTTTCTGCAAAACAATATACAGTATCAGTCTATCCTGACAATTTCCTACAGATGCATGTTTATTGTTTGATTATCTCATTGCCCAGACAAGAGGTTCAATAATGGTATGGCAATATTGTAACTGCCTTTTTAATTACTTTGATATATTCCTTAATTAGACTACTTTTAATTATGAGAGTTCTGTTGTGTTTTTCACTTAAGTCAAATAGGATGACACAAACAGGTTTTCAAATATTCAGTCAGGAACTGACCGAATTCACAAAAGGGGTTCAAATCTGACATCCTTAAAATGAAAACTGCGTTATTTTTTTTCTCCTAATATTACGGAAATAACAACGTGACCTGTAGTCGCACAATAAGAGCATTTCAGTGTTTTCGGATTTAGGCAGCTTACACGTGACCGAAGATACAATGTTAACGCAACATCATTGTTAAAAGTAAAAAAAAAACAACGTTTATTGAACACCCTGTAATTAAACGGTTACTTCAGGGAAAGTATCTGTTTTTCTGCTTTCAATGTTACAATTGCAGTTTTCTAGGTGTTTGACGATTCTTCTCAAAACCTACCATATTTTTTGACGAAGGCTCCAACAGCTGTTTCGGTGTTGTGTTTTGTTTCAGATTCATAATTAATTAATTCATAAACAGCTTACTGGCATGGTAGATGCTTTAGTTGCAATGCTACAGCCAAACGACTATTTGCCCTCATTTGCATTCATTGAAGGCGATTCATAAAAATCGATAATGGTAAGTGCCTTACAGACATAGAAAATACCACACACTCAAATATCTAAACAGACTTGTCAAGGGAAAAAAAATAATGTTGCTGTTTCCCATTTTCATAGATTGATGTGCTAATGTTTGACATTATAATTTTATCAATGTTAATTTATTTCATACCGGTATATGTGTTGCATTATAGTGAAAGCCCAGAGTCATTTTAATTTCTGTCTGTAAATTGGATACAAATCACCTTGTGTCCAATTAACTGCCTTGACCGAGATAGTTAAGGTTGTTATAAGGAGAAACTGATTTATCAACCGGTTTAACGCGGTTTCGCCGGCCTCTGTCTTTAAACTTCAAAATGGTAATTTCGCTGTTTTAGATAACGACGCAAGACAAGGTCTACAGCTAACAGACAAAACACGTTTAAATCTTTGTCGTAACCTGGATGCAAAAATCAAGAAAGTCTTGCGGAACTGTGTAGTTCCTGTGTTTGAAAAATCGTTTTTTATTTCCTCGGTACCTGCGGAAAAATACAGGATTACATACTAGGATACTGTATGTCTGTTGCCCTTATAGTAGATTTTACGTTTCAGTTGCTATCATTGACGGCGTTGGTATTTGTTACTAAATGGGATATTCCAAGCTGGCTAATGTCAATATTATTGATCTGTTTAATAATATCACCTGTAATCGTAACTCGAGAATCCCTCCTTTGTTTGTCTTTCATACTGTAGCGAGCTTCATGTCTTTCGTTTCACAAAAGCACTTCGCTGCTGTTTTTTTTAAATGTATTGGTTTTGTTGTCCGTTTTATTTAACGGGTCACATTCCAGTTCAAGAGCTGAGCTGTCGGGGTGAAGTGTACTCTCTCCCCTATGTTTAACAGCGGATGTGGCTCTAATAGTATAATACAACACCTGCATGCGTACAGTATGCAGTTCTTGTCCGTTTTTTTTATAGGGTAGCTTTCTCCTCAAATAGAAGGGACTGATCTTCTTTTTAAATACTTCCTGTTTGGTCAATTTTAGTACTTTGTTTTACACAAAGGGATGTGGGAGTCTGTTTCAATTACTGTAGCTACTGTACTTGCAATCGAATGAGCTATTCTATATGAGCAGAAAGGCCTCCTCTCTTTTGCAACTAATCTTTATGTTCTCATTCAAATTCTGGAAGAGTGGAGAGAATTCCTAGAAAACGCAACATAAATTCAAGTCTGTTCACAAATATACAGTACCATTTTTTTTTCAGAGCAACCAGACAACAGGAAAATGTAACATGTCAAAACCACATGCCCATACAGTAACGTTATTCACCCTGACAGTGGTTTTATAGATGTACAAAACCGTACAAAACTATCTTGGTTTTACACATTTTTAACCTCCTGTTCTAATGAATTACCTATTTTACAGACTACAGTACTAAAGGTTTATGTTTAAAAATACCCTTACTTTTAGGGAAAAAATAAAAAGTAAAAATACAATGGCAAATGGGAATTTCTGTGACATTACCCTGTCAGTTTCTATGGAGTTGTTAATCTTGTTTTCTGATAATAGACTTAATGTACTGTATAGAAGCTTTAAGGATTGCAAGCCTAATGTTGTTGATTATCTGTCAAAACACACATTTGTCTCTTTTTTTTTGGTTTATCAAAAAAATATAAACCATTAAGGTGCAGTTACTTTTCAGCAAATTTCCTTTAAAACCTCCATTTATCCAGGAGTGACTAGTACTCTAGTAATTACTGTAAATGCATATTTATAGTAATAACACTGTATAATGCTAATTTTGTATTTAAATCCCAAATGCAGACAAATGCAGCACTTAAGAGTTGTGGTCACATTACAGAAAGGTTGTAGGTTCAATTATTATTTGGAAGATGCTGTTGTACTTCTGAACAAGGTGTTTCAGTACAATGCACAGCTCTAGAAATTGTTGTGTAATGTACTGTACTGTATGTTTATTTACAGTACCCCCCAAACAAATAGTAATGGATGGGTTACTATTAGTTTTTAATGGTCTTTATAGATTTGACATTATAAAGTCAGAACAAACGTGGTTATAATAGGAATCAAAAAGTGAAAAATGAAATTGGTCTGGAAAGTTTTGAATGATGGAAGGAAAGAAATGCTCATTCGTGCACCTGTGAGAATTGGAGAGATTACTGAACTACAGGGCTAAACAAAGTCATTCTGAAACAAATTGGACTGTAAGACATTTTAAAACAAGGAACAGACAGAGTGTGCTATATTTTACAGATCGCTTTCAGCAGATAAGAGGAGGGTGATGTAAGTGTCTTAACTGCAGGGAGCACACAAAGGCATCACAACCCTGCCACAGCCTGGTATCTCACAGAACAGGTGTCCCTTGAGTAGCCAGACTGGGCTTTCCAGACCCTGTGAAGCACAGCTGTGTACAGTACCCGTCCTTGTACAGTACCTTGTCCTGTAGCTGCCTGTACCCTAACACAGACACCTGTCGGGTACAGGCAGCTACAGGCCTTGCAATACACTAGTATGTTGTTACAGTAGCTTGCATAAAGAATGGCAAAGTGCTAGTGTGTATTTTGGTGTGTCAGGATTCCCAAATACAATAACAAGTCAGTAACATTTTATTCTGTATGCAGTATACCATTTTCTTCCATTTTTGACTGAACATGGCTGGCCCGTTCCTTTATGATCAACTCCCAGTCTAAAAGTCATGCTAATTTTCTAGTACAGTACTTCTCTGAGCAATTATTTCAAAGTAATAACAATTAAAGGAAAATCAACAGGACTATAATTCAGTTTTTTCACTTACCCTTTTAATACCTTTGTAATTTGTCCTTGATGTGGAAATGCTTCATATTTCACATAAAAATCTCTTTTTGCCCTTTTGTTAACAATTACTAAGAAACAGAACAGGAAAAAGAGCACTTCCCTATAATTGTAGAATCTGGCACTGTGGAACACAACTTGGCATGAGGCAAGACTGATACTTAACAGATGTCAGAGCCCTAAAACCCACAATAATGGCAGCAGTGATTGTTGTTACTGTCATTAGCTGACACACACAATAATGTTAAAGGTTTGAACTCCAAATCACTCCAAATTTACTTGAAAAGACCAGATGTACTCTATATAATAAAAATAATGAGAGTATCCTAGGCTGATTACCACGTCTTTATAGTAGTAACCTAAATCTTTCAAATGCTGAAGACCAATGTAACATACTGTAGTGTCATGAATGACAAACTGTGGCTAGAATTTAATTTTTTGTTTGCAGTTATAAACAATTAAAATGCATATTTTGAATGTGTAAGCTGCCGTTTGTTGTAAAACTGATTACGGAAATGTTTTAAGCATATTGTGGTTGTAATTACTGAGTCTATTGTCAGACCTGTCCTTGCACTGAGAAGACACCCAGGGATAATTGGTTTTTGTCAAAAGAGAATGTAGTCTGATCAAGGTATACTTTCCACAAAGGGTTGGCAGTGAAATAGCATTGATGTATGAAACTTCTGCCTGCAAGGTCATGTTCTCAAACAGCAAACTGTAAAAGTATGTTACAGGGTGTATCTCTTTAGTGTCAAAAACACAATTTATATCAGTTGTATTGTTTTATGTTTTTTATCACTGTTTTCCCAAACTATATAATTTATACAGATTTTCTGTTAAAATTATATGGTAAATAGTGCCCCTAAATGTTGTGTTTCTTTATTGCAGTATGCTACAAATTCTGTCATATATCTGCAGCTGTAGATATAACCAAAATTGTGTGAAATCAAGAAATACAATTGTTTTATTTTTGACTACAATGAAACACAGCAACAAAATAACATCTTCCATGTCACAATCTGGGTCTCTGTGATACCTCTATGTATTATACAGTCTTTGCCATTTTATTAAAGTAATTGGTAAGCAAAAAAAAAGAAAGGTTTTTCTTTATTATCATTTTTTCCCAAGGTGACAATAAATACAATTGACCTTTCTCTCACTGAACTGTAGGGTCTATCTATTTACATGATATAAAATGAATCTTACAGTCAAATTTTATCAGTTCTGGATTTAAAAATGGAATGTTTCAAAATGTTTTTTTGAAAATGGTGTGTTTAGTGTGCTAACATAATGTAAATGTGAAATGATTTTGAATATTCAATACTATTTATCCTGCTACAGTATATCCTTTTTCAAATGTTATTATTTTCCCTGGGAACTTTGAGGTTGTGGTATAGTAAGGAGCATCGAAAAACTATTACAAAAGCTCTCAGATCAAATAAGCCCCTGCATCCCTTCACTTCATTTGGAAATCTAATACGCAAAACACCATAATATACAGTATATATACTGTATATGTGATATTTACATTTCTTCCATCACATGTACTGTAACTGTAGATACTCGATTGAGAAACGGAAAACAAAATGCAAAACTCAATGCAAAGCTGCTGTATAAAATAGACTGATGAGTGACTGAGAGTGAGTGTAGTTAGACTGACACCTATGGGGCCATTTCTGAATTTTAGCTGTTGTCTTGCACTACTGTTCAGTGAGAATACAGAAATACCTGTGATTTTTTTTCAAAAGGTTACATAAGATAAGTGCAGCCACCCTGCACTTACACTGCATCAGTTAAGTAATTGCTCTCAGAATGGATTCCCACTTTAATGCACATTATTTCAATAAATCTGGGCATCTTTTATGAAAAGCACCTTGACCTTCTATATCAGACATAAAAATAATAACCTTAGCATTTGAGTAAAAAAGAGGAGGCAAAAGCAATATAACATATATAGCAATATTTTAAAGGTCTCACGCAGCAATTTCAATTTGCTGTCTGGAAATGTGTTATAGTCTTACATTATATTTTATTAAACTGTAGTGATCCATCAGACACAATTATTTGAACATATTGTGCCATTTATGCCTACAGGAAAAATTTCCATAAGATATCCTGTTTGAATGATGTTACATTCCACACATCGACATGTCCTGTGAGGTACTGCTGTCCACAGACCTTTCTGATTGCTGGCAAAACCTTATTTTCTAAGTATTGATCTTGGGGCAACCTACAAAATGCAAAGCCTTACCATGATAGATCTGCTGTCATGTTTTACAGTAGGAATCAGGCAATCAATGTCAAATTTTTCCATTGAACGGTGTACAAATCTGAACTCATTTATCTGTATTAAACAGGGGGGAAAAATTGGGATTCATCAATCATCAATCCAGGGTACATTCTTCCATTGATTAATAGTCTGAGGGTTTCACTCATGGCTGTAATGAATAACTACTGCATTTGTCCACGCTTACGGGCCAAATTCCTTAAGACACAAGAAGAAATCTTGTTTGCATGGATTGGTATATTTGATATTGTTTTTACACCATCAAGCATATGCCTATTTATGTATTTCAAAGTGATTAATTTATTACTGTAGTGCTGAAAAAGACATCCTCCAGTTTTGCCAAAGCTCATATTTATCTGGCTATTGACACTTGCTCTTAGCAATGCTATTAAAATTTGCTTTTCTGCTCTATTTTTAATAAATATTGCACGATTTTTATCAATATCATCTTGCTGTATAAAAGAAATGAACAAAACATGCAAAGACTTAGCAATACGTATAAACATTTTTTCTTTTTCCTGTATTGTGTCAGCTGCAATTTATTTTTGTCTTTTTTTTATCCTTACAGGTTACATGCACTCATGCTACCAGCGCAGGAAAATCAGAACTTCTTAAATCAGGAAGCCCTAAATCTACATTAAAACACATATGGACAGAAAGCAATAAAGACTTGTCCATCAGTCGACTGTTATCACAGACTCTACATGGCAAAGAAAATGCCACTGCTTTGGACCTGCGGTACGATACCCCAGAACCTTATTCTGAGCAGGACCTCTGGGACTGGCTGAGAAACTCTACAGAACTTCAGGAACCCCGGCCCAGAGCCAAAAGAAGACCGATTGTCAAAACAGGGAAGTTTAAGAAAATGTTTGGCTGGGGGGATTTTCATTCTAACATTAAAACTGTCAAGCTCAACCTGCTGATAACAGGGAAGATTGTGGATCACGGGAATGGGACTTTCAGCGTGTACTTTCGCCACAACTCCACCGGCCAGGGGAATGTATCTGTGAGCCTCGTGCCCCCGACCAAGATTGTTGAATTCGATCTGGCACAGCAGACTGTCATTGATGCCAAAGACTCCAAGTCTTTCAACTGCCGAATTGAGTACGAAAAGGTTGACAAGGCCACCAAGAACACACTTTGCAACTACGACCCATCCAAAACATGCTACCAGGAGCAGACCCAGAGCCATGTGTCATGGCTGTGCTCCAAGCCGTTCAAAGTGATCTGCATTTACATTTCCTTTTACAGCACTGATTACAAACTAGTGCAAAAAGTCTGCCCTGATTACAACTACCACAGTGACACTCCTTACTTCCCATCAGGCTGATGGCTCCACGATCTGCGTGCTACAAAAGTCACTCAAGAGGGCTGCTGCCCCCGGAGAATCGACTATTTGTACTGTCCTGAATGTGTCCACGATGGAATGGCGATGATAGAACACGCTATTATTTCAAATTCAGAATTCCTGCCAGAAAAAAAGCAAAACAGACAAATTGGTAGCAAGGCGTATTGCAAGAATGTCCATTATGAATGACAGGAACACTGGGAACCGAGACTAATTATATTCCCAGTAATACATACAGTACTGGCCTGGCCATTAGTAACGTACAGTATGCTTCTCAACATAAAATAATCAGTGTCTCAGTTTCTCATATGAACAACAGTGCTAACAATATAACAGAATGTGACACATGAGATATATATTCAAATGAAATACACTGCAAAGTATTTGTCTTTATTTCTTGTTCTTATTTGACATGATTCCTTTATATGTAGATCTTGTATCATTTATAGCTAGTGGATGTCCCACCCTTAGAACCCTAATTCTGCTTGTTTGAGATGTCTAGATATTTCATAATTACTGTATAATTTGGGGTTTTTTTACAAAAGCACTTAGTCAACAGCAAGGTGCTAAATGCAATCCTAGAGTGCACTCACTCATGCTTTTCCTCGCGGCGCTCTCAGTGGGTTGTTGTTATCAGTGTCCTTAATACCACCATCACAGATTCATTGAGGATAAAGGCAGTCATTCACTCCTGCAAGTGAAGACCTCCAGTGTAGTTCTTATTTCTAAAAGTTTTGATCAAATGTGATAACGCGAAGTAAAACAGTATGCATTCCGCAGATAAGTAGACACATTCAAGGCATTGAGCGTGGCACCCTTTCCTGGAAAGTGCACATCTCTTGGTGAGCAAGCCTTTTCATTTGCCATGTTTTATAAACCATTTTCCATATCTCAGAAACACTCTCAGGCTGCTGACATTTTTGCTTTGAAACCCTGGCTTGACATTTTAGATGATGAGATTTTTAATTTCGTCTTAGTTTTGAACGTGGTCATTATAAAAGGTTTGCTCACCTTTACTATATAAATGTAATGACTTCTATATCCTAGGCTTAATTTGTATGAATGGTTTGTATTGTATATAGTTTATCCTGTGTTAATTGAGCTGCTTCTGAATATTCTCTTGTATCTGTCATTTCTCCCTTTCTCTTTCCTGTTCTTTCTGCTTGTTATTGGTTAACACTAACAAAGGAAATGACTGACATTTATCAATGTAGATGTGGGCTCTATGAAACAGACTTATGTACAAAGCAGTAAATCTGTCTAAAAATATAATTATAAAAATAATAGTCATCTGTATTAAGGCATTTTATTTCTGAGGGAAAAAGGAGATGTACATAATAATAAAATACTGAAACTTTTTCAGTTTAATGTCTGGGATGTGTGAGTTATTAATCAAACCCAAAGATTTTCTTTCTTGTAAAAGTACCATATTGAAAAGAACGGGACCCTGGTTTGTATCCAGTGAAATGACACTGCAAAACAGCGCAGAGCTGTTCAAACGAATAGCGTGTGAGTCTCAAAGAACTGTTTGATATAGGCAATATAAAAAACTACAAACCTGGATTTTGCGATTGCTTTATGAAATTCTACCAAAAAAAATACTCAATGATATACAAAGTAAGCAGTAAACTACTAAATACATGGATGATGGATACATTCATCATCAGTCATTTTCCTGGGGTATTTTGAAACTTCACACTCTCTTTCAGGTGAGCCAATGCAGTCTAAAGGCTGATCAGAGCTTAACTTGTATCTTGAACAACTCCTGCACCACTGTTGCCCAGCTTTCTGAGCCATATTTAATTATAATGAATGCATGCAGCTTGTTAAAAAACACAGGGAAGAAAGCCAACAGAAATGAACGATTTGTGGGCCTTTATGAGGGTATACCAGTATGTTATATTTCTACAAAGACTTTATGTAAGTTGCAGTGTAATATTAATTGAACATCAAAAGAACGCCCTTTGAAGGCCAGAGTTAAAAAAAAATGCCTAATTGCTTTACAGGTGTGTAAATCATTGTCAGGCCCTAAGCATGTGTGATCTAATAGTTTCTTTATCTATTGAATAAAGAGGCCATAAATTTACTGCAAATTACATCTCTATGCCAAAGCCTGAAATTGAAAGCTCTAGTCTGACAGTGTCTGTTACTCAAGTGCTCAACACACCTGCTGTACAATTCTACAACCAAATGAGAAGCAGTTGGCTTTAAATTGATTAGGCATCCTGTGGGTAAAATACAGTGCTTTTAGCTTGCTCACAACTTATCACTAATTAAACTAGATGTTATCCTTGCCAAGTTAATGTGTTGGTAGCTCAGTCCGTTGGGGGGTTTATTACTGTCCTCATTAACGTGTTGTTTTCAAAGTTTGCCCTAAATACTTACATTTAATATGTGTTGTGGGATTAGGTTTTTATTTCCATATTCCCCTGTTCAAATGAAAATGTAAATGTGAATAAAAATGTAAGAGTTACAGCATCTGCCTTTGCAGCTCTGAAACAGAATCCATGTAATTGATTTCGCACACCGCAGGAGAAATATTGAGAACTGGTGCTATAATGTGGGGTCCTTTAACACTAACTATATAATCAGGGAATGAACTCAAACTTTCCAAGGCTCTGCATTTCTTGCACACAGAATTAATTCCTGGCACTTATAGAGTGCTTTTCAGTCCAAAGGACCCCTAAACACTTTACATCTAGGAACGAAGCTTACTAGAAGTAAGAAGTTACTAGTCACTTAGAAGTCACCACTGAAGTAGAGGACTAACCTGCGTGATACATGACATCCTTTATTACACAGCTAATCAGGCAGAGAAGTAAGAAACTGTTTGCCAAATTGAAGTAAGGGCAGACTTTAGGGAGGCCCCTTTGTACAAGCCAAGAGTGGAGTTTAACCAGGACACAGGGGTTAATGCCAGTACTCTTAAAGCCAGGATCTAGGCTTAGCTTATCAGATGGCTGCTACTGTATGTTGCACAGCTCAGCATCATCAGGCTGGGGCATTGGACTGGAAATTCTAGTCTATAGTGCCTTCTCCTGTTCCAACAACACCACCTGAAGCAACAGCCCGTTTTTTTCCCAACAGGTCTTCCATCCCAGCACTGATGAAGACCAGTCTTATTTAGCGTCTGAGATCTAATGAGTTCAGGCTTCTCTGTGGTTAGACTGTTTCTAAGATAAAGTCAATATAGCACACTAGGATAAATACAAATCCAGGGCTTTAACCCTGTTCAGAATCTTCAGTTATTCAGAAATGGAAAATTCAGCACACTTTTGGAACCTGGTGTGAAGCAACATGGCTCACAGGAAATTTGCTGTAATATAAAACTATTACTGGAGTTTATAGCAGAAAGTTGGGAGGAAGGTTAAATCCTAATATCAAACACTTCATGTACTGTACCTCTCTCACACCGGTCCCACACCACATCTACACGCTTGCTGCAGCTCCCTAGCTCATTCCTTGCAATAGTGAGGGTTTGGGACATTCCTTGAGCTCAGGCTGTCTTTCCCTCAACTAGGCAAGTCACACCAAATGCTTCCTACATATTTTGCCCCTCTATTGCATTCATTAAGATCTAAGTGAACTACTGAAATGAAAATAATATGAAACCGCAGAAACAGACTGTTAACATGTTGTATAAAGAAGGGAAATACATTATAAAGGAAAAAAGAAGTCTGAAATAAAATAAGGAGCTATTAAGAGACAGGAGACATTTTTTAAATGAGTGCTCCAGGTATATTACAGTACCTAATAAATTGTGGTTTGATTACTCCTCAGGTCTTACATAAATGGGCATCATGCAAGCAGTGATGTTTTGAAACCTGCATCTTGCTCACTGGAGATGACATTCATTCGCTACTGACCAATGGCACCATTAAGTCTCTAGATTATTTTGATTAACAAGAAATTCTAGTCATGTTTGATAGATTAGTGTGTCTTCACTAGCCCCAGAATGTGTAGTACATGATCAAAACTGTTAAGTATATAGGACACATGCACATTTGTGTATTATTGTGTACTACTCTACATACTGTAGATATGTAAGTACTGTATGAATAATCTTGCATCTACCAAGTTCGTAGTACAAATATTTAAAGTATCATATAAACCCTTGTAATAATAAATGTATCCTATTAAGAAAACAAGCACCTACACTATAGATATACCAACATATACAGTATAAAAGGACAGGACTTGTATTTTGCAAGAACATCATCTGTGAAATATTAATGCCATCTTCACAATTGCTTCTGAATAGTTACAAATGATTTGGACTCACTGATTTTGAATTTAAAGAGTAGTATTGAAATATACATTCTATTGCTTTGCATTATTCAGCCTAATTGATCGGTTGGCTAACACAATGCAATTCTGTAGTATTTTGCAATGTGTCAAAAAACAAAATAGTGGCCTATCAGATTAGGACAGGTGAATTAAAACTACATCTCAAGATTTCAGATGTTCAGCTCTGAGTGGGTCATGAGTGAAGAAAATAATGTCATCAACTTTGGTACCACCACTGTTTAAATCAATATCTATGGACCTTAAGCAAGTGGCAAAGGAATGGCTGACAAATTAGACTGAGACACTATTTTGTCTTCTTTTTTGGTTGATTTGTAACAACCTTTGCTAAATTGCAAACACAGAAGTGCAGACACAAAAACACTTGTTAAAGTTGGGTTTTTTTAAAGGCTGCCCAGTTAAATAAAGAAAAAGACAGAAGCAGAGAGGAGACTCATTTAAGAAAACAGAATTACTTCTGGGCAGTGGTCCACAAAACCATTTGTGGATGAGCAGGTTTCCTGTTAATGAGCAAGTGTCAGAGTGTTTCTGAGCCAGGTGACTAATTACATCTGAAAAAAGAGGCCATTTGGAAAAACAACAAATTGAGGCATATTTAGCCGAAAATAAAAACAATCCTGTAGCAGTACATACTGTATTAGTACTTTATTAAATAAATTAAATATGGGAAACAAAAAAAAGAAAACTTTTATTTAGTATAACATGGAAAGATTCTATTAGCCACAGGTAGTATTTTTGTCAAGCTGCAGAATATTGCTGTGCGCTAATTGTGAGAAATAGACTACAATCTGAGAGAACAGTGCTCCTGAGATGAGATTTGACACATTGGTCTGGATGGCCTCTGACATGGTCTGTAGCCTGGAGGTTCTGGCTGTCTCTAAAAAGAAGATGGTTCCATGGTGACCAAGGAACTTGAGGGTAAAGATAAGTTATATGTATATTTAAGAACAGAGCAGCGAAAAATCACATGGTAGTTTGGCCAGGACACAGAACAATTTAGGAGGGGGCAGTTTCACATACTGCTATATAAGCACCTAGAGACACATCTCTGACACTTGAAAACGTCTCAGCTACCAGATAAAAATAATAAAAATCAGATTCTTGATCTGATTTACGAAGGTGAAAGGGCAGTAATAAATTCATTTATATGCTTGACCATCATACATGACACAGTGACCTAAATAAGAATAGCTGCCATCTGTTACTAACTAGGATATATACGTTTTTTAAACCAATTTGAGAAAAAGGACAATATTACCTCAGGCTCAAATATTTTTTTTTGGTGGACAAAATATTTATTTTTAGGACAAAAATATTTTTTTCCTAAAAATGTATCCCAGAGCACAATCCTAATTAACTGCCAAAATAACTAACAAGACTATTTATTCAATTATGTTCACGTTTGACATTTCTAAAGGAAAGCTTTGAATCTAATTTCCTCATCATTAACCAGAAGATGATAATTTATATTTAATTTGTAATTGTTGCACAGTGCTTTATATAGTAGATTATATTAACCTGAATAATAAATGCTTTTACTACAATTGGATTAAAATATTACTGCCTTATTCTTAACTGTACATAGTTTCATTTGTAAAACACTCAACCTTAGCTGGTGAGTAAAAGTTTGACTCTCATTTCGACACATTTTTATATGTTTTTGTAATTCTAAGAAAATAACAAGTTGTTTAGTACTCCGTTCACATACTTTTAAATTTCAGTTTTTTCCTAAACAGAATTTTAACTTTAATCAAAAGTCAAATGAAAAAAAAGGGCCAGTCTGCCTCAGGGATATTTTTCCATTAACCATTTTGACACATGAGTGACCTTAGGGGATTATTGGTTTTTGAAGAACTATTAACAGCTGTACATTTGCATTTTAATACAGTTCTCTTCAACTACTAATGCAATTTCAGTTTTCAGCTTTGTGACTGCCTTGTTCCTTAAGCAGTTCAGGCAACATTAAATTCCCTCAGGTTTTAATAATTTTAATTGCCATATAAAATTAGTTACATTAATCACTTCAGAATCTTTGTGATTGCCACTACTCTTCTGTTTTTTTTCTTTTTTTTAAAACATTTATGCTTGGCCTTTATTTCTCTACAAGACCTTTTATTCTACGTGGAAACGCTGATGCCCAAAACAGATGTATCACTCAGGTCTAATAGATTTCACCACCTATTTTAAGGATAGAAATTCAAGAAGACAGAAAATCACAGAACCCACGGACAATAATACATATCTCAGAACGAGAAGGAACTGCCAACAGGGGGAAGATGTTAGCCATTCTGGGGACAGGGCAAAAGGCAAGAATATCCCCCTCAACCTTTGAATAAAGAATAAAGCCCCTGGCTGTCACAATGCTTGTTGCTTTTAGCTCTGTTTTCCATTACTCCCCAAAACAGAACAGAAAACACGGAGCTCTTCCTAAAGAAAAGAATGAATATAACAGGAATGTAATGACTCTAGATTCAATTCACATCTCGGTGCAAGTGCCTTGTATTGGACTCGAGAACGAACACACTCTAGTCAGAACCAGGAAACAATGAACTTAGTAAGATTCGAAATGTTCTTATTCTTTCAGCTGTAGCACTGTAGTCAGACTGTCCTGGACTTGGCTTCTGCTGTTATATTATCATCCATGTCCAGAGACTGGCAGATTTTGGTGGTCTTTAGAAATCTGACAGAGATGGCAGGGAGAAGTCACAGGGCAATGCTGAAGCTGGCACAGAGGTCCAGCATGTTTTCTCTGCGCTTGGAATTTTCCATTTCTGCTGGAAAAGAGACATGTCTTGGGAACATATGTGAAGCCCCCTTAGTCACTAGTGCCAAGTCCTTAGTATCAGTGTACGCCAGTTTCTGAACCATGTTCCAGCAGCATTTCTCCAACATGCCTCTCTCTGTATTCATCTTCTTGTCTGTGACGGAGTACAACTGGAGCAATTCTGTCACTTGTAAAAATCTTCCACAATAAACTAGCCATGTCCAAATGATTTTCTTGCCATTTTCATTGTCAGTTTGTGACAGTCTCTGGAAAACCTCAGTGGAACTGGGTCTTTATTTTGAGGGGACTCCATGTCTGTTATCTGGACTCGCCCTCTTCTAACAATGTGACAGTGTTCTGCTTAGCTCACAGCTTGTCCAATGTGTCTAGTTGTCTGAGAATATACAGTAGGAATACCACTTATGGCACGTGGTTGAGGAGACCTGGAGGTACTCTACACAATCACAGCATGAACTATCTGGTATTGTTGTTGGCCTATGGTATACAGTATGTGTATTGTCTAATACAGGTATTATGTTGCGATAATATACTGCTCTATTTTTAAATAAAATGATAGTGATCCTGTAAATTTAAACCTACTAATTGTTTTTTTAGCCTGAACAACATCAGGAGATTACTGGATATAAATTGATTCTACAGAGATATTCCAAACAAGTTCAGCTAAGAGAGTCTTGAAAATGAGAACAAAATAACATGTAGCACATTACATTAAAAGAAAAGAAAAACAAGGATATTAAGCATTACAGGCGTCTCTCTGATGTCCAACATCGAACAGACCACAATATGGACAGTAGACATGCTACTGTACAATAATAACACAGGGACAGTTAACAGACCATTACAGAATGAAACAGCTGTTGTGCACAGTTTTCCCTGGTATTTGTTCAGAGTGTTTTGCATGCAAATATCATTCCTGTGGACTGTACTAATTTTGAAATGTTAATAATGAACTACTTTAAGCAGAACAGGTGGAGGAGCAGGGTACACAGTATGTCATGCAGTTGTTAACCAGAGACCAGTTTGCAAAAATAAAACACAATATTGTCTACTAATTTGTGACAAAAGACAACAGCAGAAAACTGAAAGAGCCTTGTTCCAAGCATACTGTTTTATGATAACAGTGAACTGCTGTTTTTCCTCAAGATTTCAGGATTGAAAATGCAGGTACAGTACAAAACAGGAGTCTCAACTATCATGGCAAAAGCTATTATTGTATTGGTTTTCATTTTTGTGAATACGAAGGCTGCTAAAATAAATTGGATGCCAGAATTATGATTAGATAGCATGTACAGCTTTTAAATAAGTAAAATAATTATTTTTATTTAAAGGACCAAATGCAAATAAATATTTCCAAAATGTATCATCCAAACTAGAGATAGATTATTAGGCAACCTCCTGTACAGTGTGTCCTCACGAATCTCACGAACAGGACAAGCTAATTAAACCAAAGGAAAAAAAGGGGCTCACAGCTAAAGCCCTTATGAGCTTGCCGATCAATAACTAAATCTGATGAATCAGAAAATCATCTTCAATGTATTTCCACTGAGGGAAGGGTAAGGTTTTTGAGTGATTATTTTTCTCAGATTGATAAGTTAGAAATATTACTGTGGGCAGAAGCAGAAGAAACCTACTTGAAACTTTTTTTAAGAATCTGCATAACATCATCCTGAAAAGTGTGACATGCTGCCAGCAGAAATATGCTGAAGTAGGCTGTTGCCTTAAGGCAAGGGAAGCACGGGGTTCCTGAATTACACAGCCGTAGGCAAGAACCGCACACGTAAAACTCACCTTCATATAAACTGCTGATGTAGTTCCCTGCTTCATATCTTTACATTAAATTGATATTGTGGAAGACTTGGCTTTCTTTATAATTCACAACAGGATAGTGTACTCTAGGTGTAGCAAGCCATTTGCAGATTCATGCTGGCCCCTTTGTGAAGAGGTTGTGGTGGTTTGCTACTGAACATACTGTACCTGTACTGTATCTACCTGCTCCTTCACAAATGGCATTAACGGCTCTTTCTCAGTGTTGAAATGAATTTTAGTGAAGGACATGTTCTTCCGTTCTGACTGAGCATTTCATTTGATCTGTATCTCATTGCTTGAACCGGAATGACATTCCATCATCTAAAAATACTGCTGAATCTAGATACTTCATTGACAGGAAGGTTGCAGAGATACTTGCTTATACCTTTGTGACCTCTGACATTAATCGCTGTAACTTGTTCTCACAGAAATATTTCATAATCAACTCATTAATCAACCAGCTCCATTGCATCTATACTGCTTACTCAACACATTATTGTACACACAGAGTTGTACACACCTCAGAGTTGATGTCCTTTTACTGGTTAATGTTTAAGTCTCACAGCTGTGCTTCTGGTCTGAGGACCCCTGTCTCTCACAGCTTCCAGAAATCAGAAACCTTACAATTCAAACTCAAAACCTGTCATTCAGGTTAAGATTCTGTGTAATTTGTTGAAATGAGAGCACATTTTCTTCTAAAAGTTTGTTGTGTTCTATATCTTGTAAAACATTCCAATTTGCCTATATATGGGAAGAAAGCTATTTAAAAATTGTATTTTTACACAATAAAAAAAACATATTGTAATGAGATAGAAATAGTTTTTAATTAACTGTATGCTGTATGCAAATATTCTTTAGGTAATTAATGGCCCTCTGTGAAATCATTATATTTGTAGTAAAGTAAAACAATTATTATATATATATATTATTATTCCATTATATCTAATCTGTACCTATGCTTTTGGTTCCATTAGAGCTTAAAAAAGATTTTGAAAGAAGTAATGACAAATGTGCCAAAAAGCCTTTATGTGTAATTTTCTGAGTTTTTCTAACGGTGATTTTGTGACTACTAGAAAGCCTTGGGAATTATAGAAATCATGAAGAGAAATGAGGTCTGCTCCTTAAATAATCTTTGCTGTTTTGTTATGTTGAATCAATTTTTACTTTGACCTTGAAATAGGTCACAATCAGTTGAAGGTGATTTTACAAAGCCTTTGCCTTGGATAGGTTTGAAATATTGTGTCTAAATACTAAACCTACACGTGCTGCGTATCAGATGTAAAATTAGCCATGGTAGTATCTTTCTTTTGCAAATGTGTTATTTTATGAGTCTTCTCAAATTATGACTTTTTGGATTCAGGTTGACTTTTGAACAAATTTGTTTTATTTTTTTATGGCTTTACAGTGTGTTTGCTTAACATAACAATTTATACACATTTCATGCCACATTTGAAATCAATTTTTGTTCCCATTCAAAGTTAACAAAATAAGAATAAAATTGAGTGGAATAAAGGTATATTTCTAACCACTTCATCCAATACAGGATCGCAGGGGAGCTGGAGCCTGGCAATAGACTTAAGGCAGGATGACCCTGGATGGGACACCAGTCACAAGAAACACACAGGCACAAACATACACACACTCACACCAGGGCCAGTTTTCCCAGAAGCCAGTTTATCTACAAGTATGTCTTTGGAATAAAGGGGGAAACTGGAACACCTGAGGGAAATCCACAAAACATGGAGAGAACATACTAATAGAATTGTAGGTTGAATGAAGACTAGTCCTTCTGACAGATTGCAGTCCAACATTTACATTTACAACACGTATTTAACAAGGAGAGGGACTTGTGCAACTTGCTGTTGACAACAGCGGTTGAGGAAGAAACCCAAATGTTATGAAGCGTCTTTCAGGACCCTGTGCAGACGGCACAATCTGGAAGGGAGTGAACAGACACGGGGAGGAGACGAGGAACTGGGCTGGTAGACGAACAGGGGGGCGGGACGAAGGTGCTCGGGGGGGGTGTGGTCCAGGCAAACAAGTCCGAAGGGTGTCCGAAGGGAAACCCAGTACAGGCAAATGTCCAGAGCCGGGTGATCCAATCCGAGACAGACAAGACAAAGTTAAAAGCCGGAGCGGGATCTGGCGAAGGCTCGGGGAGATAAAAGAGGTAACGGGACCGGGTGCTCCAAGTCCCGGACTCAGCAGGGTCAGGACACCGATAGGCCGCTGACACAGGGCGACTCGGTGGTAAGCAGGCCTCTGGTTGTCCGTCTTCCAGTGCCGAGCCCAGAACAGAGTGAGCGCCTGGCTTTTGTAGGGAAGTTCAGGAACAGGGAGCAGGTTGTGCAAAATCAACTAAAAAGTGAAAGAGCCAGACCGCCCTTAAGGGGGAGGGATTACAATCGTGACACATATTATTCAAAATGTCAAATGCCATGTCAAACTCCTCAAATTATCTGTGTCATACAGAATGACCTGGCCGCCAGTGCAGCTGCTAGGAGATCCTCAAAAACAGGAAGATACTGTACAGTATATATATTGTATTCAGACAAGAAGATTTCCAGTTTTTGGATTGTGTAGTTGTTTGGCAACCTTGGGAAGCAAAACAGAAAAAAGGCATGAAGTTTCTGACAGCTAAGCAATACTGTTCCTAGGAATAACAAAACACTGACCTTGTGATATTATGTAATTTTAGGTGCTCCCTAATTTGAATATAATAATCTATATAATCAACCATTCAAAAAGGTATGACTTTAACTATACAAGAACAGCAAAGCACATAGCCATGCTTCACCTGGGCATGAAGATCACCCATGAGTGTAACTCACAGCAGTCTTACACAATATCAGTTATATTGTTACTGTATAGTCCTGTAAATTTATTGTATTGATACATAGCGATCAACAGGTGTCTGCTGCATTATTAAAGTAGCATTTCTCTTAGATAGAAAACAGCAGTATGTTTATTCAGCTGGTAAAAATAGTATTTTGCAATACTTTTTTGCAATTAATATGTCAATTAATATAATTTGTGTGTAATTCTGGGTACATTTATTCAACAGCATGTAGGCATCCCGTATTTCACTTTAAAGTCCAATTAGATTCAGGTTAATGAGAAAATAAGCATGTAATGGATATACTGCTTTTTTCAGTTTCTTCAAATACATTCAAACATATTCTTTAAATAATTAGAGTAGAACTGAACATTTTAAATATACAAAATGGCCAGTATGCTATACATTATGCTGTCAACATTTAGTTAAAGAAGATATTAAAATAAATTTGGAAAAAGCTTAGAAGAATCAGACTGGTTCATTGTGAGATACTTAATCGTCTCACAATCTCAAGGTTCAATGAAACACAGAGAGTGTAATGTAACAGTAACAATTGTCCTACTTATGCCTTAAGCACCTACCTACACATGATTCATTGCAGCACTTTCTCCATGACAGGCTTCTTATTATAAGTTTATTTAATTATCAAGAGTGCGTCCTTGCCTGTTAAAGAAATAATACATAAAATTGACTTTGCTAGGGAGAAGTTATCTCTTGAAACATTTTGAAAAATATGAATGTATGCATGCACATTCAGCACTCCATTATCCAACACCATTTCATTAATTTTGCAAACAGTTTACTATTAATGTATTAGAAAGATGAGCTCATGTGCAGTATCCAAACCTATGCATTATGTGACACATTATTTGATTGATGTTTCTATGTTATGAATCAGCATGATCTCAAATAACAATTTTACCTGTAACAACATTGAGTCTGTGGTCTGATGTTGCAATGTTACACACATTTCTAGACTCTATGAGATGTGAAAACTATGAATTATTTTGTTCACTGGGGTTCGTGCTCTCAAGCAATGACTTTCCAGTAGAAATGCCACTGAAACTGATCACAAGAGAATACAACACAGAGAAACAAAATTAAAATGCCCTTTAAAATGACTTTCTAAACTTTTTTAACTGTGTTTAGATCCAGTATGTACTGTAGAAGTACTTGTAGAATACAACAGACACAGAAACAATATATCAAAAGTAAAAAAATGTTTTCATAAAAGCAGAAAACAGTGTGCTTTTCCTCTATGGATAAGACAATCCAAAGCACCTTTCTTGTGTTTTTAAGGTTAGATTATGTTATTGAAGATGATATCTTCTCAAAATACATGTTAAACCAAGTCTATGAGTACAGTATGTAAGGCTATTAAATATTCTATACAGTGTACACTAGCATTCTTTAGATGAGGATTGACACAAAAGTGGTGTATTGGGTACATTTAGATGTATTTTTTTTTGTTAATGAACCTCTTACACTACATTTGTAATAAGCTTCTGGCTGTGCTTTGCTATAAAGTGAGTCATTGCTTATGTGTAAGATCTTCGGCATCTTTTCTCATAAAAAGGATACATAGAAACATTGAAATTATTGTTCCAATTATTCAAATTAATTAATGTGAAAATAGAATTACAGCAGATGAACCAAAAATAGCACTCTGCTATACAGTACTTGTCGAACGCTTACCTGATTGTCTTTTCAAGACTAATGTGATTTATGTCTCATCTTCTTTATGTCCCTAATTCCCCTTGCCTAGTCATATAAAATGTGTCATAATGAGTCTAATGCGGCCATGCATCTTAACTTGAATATTTCTTTAACTGTCTTGACAATTATATCTCCACTAAATGCTCACAGATTTCTGCGGAGAAACTTGGTGGTCTTAGTTGTCATGAAATCGCCTGTCTTTCCCTTCCATTGATTCCAGTCCCATCTTTAAAGCCTCTGAACTGTGCTACCTGTTAGCATTTCCTTCCACCTGCAAACTACTGTCTGTAAATGAAATGAGCACCAGTTGGGCTGACACAACGATCCACAGAGAGATTCCAAAACATTTGGTCTCAAATAGAAGGTGGTGGGGGGGGATTTAAAAATATCTGCAAGGGAGGCGCACAGGCAGTAGAGACATAAAAGAACAAAGGGAAAAACAACAAAAAACATCAAAGGACCAAGTACTGTAATTAAGCACTTATGCATAAATGCTAAAAGTATTAGGAAGCAAATGTAAGCAACAGAAGGCACTGTATTATGATTATATACAGTACATAATTAATATGTAATTGGAATCACAGAAACATGCCTAACAGAGACTGATGGTGAAGAATACAGCATTAGTGGATGAACAGCGTTCCAGAGAGACAGGAAAGAGGAAAGAGGTGGAGGTGTATCTTTGTGCATAAAAGAATAACCTTCATGCACAGGGACTAGACAATTAAGGGGTCTCCGAAGCAATGTGGCTCAGATTTCTAAAACACACCTTCATAAAGCACAGTTAGGAGTATGATTTGCACCACCAAATTCATAGATCAATTACAATTCTACCCCGTATAATGGAATAAGGAAGAAGTGATTTGAATTCAATACCAAATGCATCCAACACCAGTGTGGAAAGTTCTTCTGACTGATGTCATACTAGCATCTCTTGCTAGATTAATCCAACACAACCCAGCCACATCATCCTAAAGTTCACCTTTGTTTCCTGGATCTTATACTGTACCTACCAAGAACTGGATTCATTCCACTTCTCCTGCTTAAGTCTTACTGCCTAAGAGATCGTCGGAGCACCTACTGTAAATGCAGTATTAAACTAGTTCGGAAATGTGACCGTCGCCGCTCCACCCCGCGGGTTCGTCCCGCAACACCTGGGAGCGAACCCGGGTCTCCGGGGTAGTGCAACAGGGAACCAGTCGAGTGAACTACAGTAAACGAGACCTCTCTCAGCCCAGGCGGCTAAAGTCCCTGCTACGCGCAGGGAGGGCGAAGACGTCACTGTGCCCAAACATGACAGAAACGGGTCAGACCTTACTCTCGGCCAACTCCGATGAACACCACGCTTGTTGTTTGCTCGCTTGCTGATCCTGTGCTTGCGCTTGCTCTCTCCTGAGACAGACCTTACCACCACGCTGCTCCCCACGGCTCCTCCTTTCTTCTGGCACTTCCGCAGAGCACCAGCTCACCTGCAGCCGGAGCCTAACGCGAATCCAAATGGTGCCTCAAAAGCATAAGTAGAGTCAACCAAATTCACAGTAGAACAGTGAAACACAATCTAGAGAACACAGGGGGGCAATATTCGGAAGTGCGTTTAAAAATTAGAAGAGGAATGATATACTGTTTACACTAAGGGTTACGGTCTTCTCAAGAAACAACTGTGGAAACTCTAAAATCACTTACAGTAGCTGCACCAAATGATCTAATGGTCTCCTCTCATTTGTAAACTTTCTTATGTTCTGTTGTAAATTTAAGGTGTAAAAAAGGTGCACGAAATCACTAAGCATGGAGGATAAAGGGAAGTCCTGGGCTCTTCAGGAATCATTCCAAGTGCTTTGGACTTAAATGGCTTATCATTTAGCATTCTTAGACATTTTAGTAGAACAGTGAGCATAAAGCTTCTGAGTTCAGGAAGCAGAACACATGCGACATGCTACAGGAAAAGAAATATAGTCTATTTTCTTGGTTCTAGAGCTCACCTATTGTCTACCTTCTTAATGTGTACAGTAGATAATGTCTTTATACCAAAAGGAACACTACAGCTCTGTTTTCTGTTTTACACTTACAGTACTTCCACCCCTAAAAAAACAGAAACATGCTCTTATACAGTATGAGAGTCATTTACAGTAGACTATGTTTTCATAAAGATTCTGCTGTTATTTGTGGGATTGTACCTTGGAGTGGTGGATAACCAATACTAGCAATATGTTTTAAGCTGCAATGCATTGGCTGTTGTGTGAATTGGTACAATAGGCTTGTATATATGAACTGAGATCTGCCATAAAACTGAATACCATATAATCAACTATTGCCAGAGAATGTTCAGATGCCATATTGGTCTCATCATTTACTTTTGTGTTAATCTAAGACAAAATTAATATAATATAATATTTAATATAAAAGCCAGCTACTGTATACAGTATGTACTTTCTTTGACATCAAATCTAAAAATCTTTTATTTTTTCCATTACCGTACACATAATCTCAAACCACTTGTATTGAAATGTGCTTGAGAAGCAGCTGTATACAGTATATCAGTCATCACATTATGCAGCTGTACTAGCTATAAAATAATAATAAAAACAGTGCTGCACTATACAGTTTAAGGTTTGCTTTAGGAAAAGTAATAGGTTGCTACAAATACTCTAAATAAATTAAAGTCACCATTTGGGAAGTTAATGTGGTAATACATTTTTATAGCGCTTTACTTCCGCATTGTGTGAAACACGAAAAGTGCATCATATTTTATCTCTATTACCAGGTGTCACTCTGTTTTGTCTTGCATTTGCCCTGTGTGGAATTAATCACAGGCTAATATAGACAGGTGCCTGGGGGTCTATTACTGTCTGCCTCATGTAATGTTCCAGTCCTGTATAAATCAATAATTTGTTCTTCAGATGTTTTTCAATATAGTGGAAATGGAGTGGCATATTTGGAGCAAATACACATTTTTTTGTGCCAAATTAATAGAAGATACAAGGTAGTGTGCTGTCTGTCATTGTCAACATTTTTTTTTTCTCAGCCAGTTCTAAGTCACACACATACTGTAGTTTAATGTAACAGTGATTTTGCTCGTTTGACACGTGTTTATACGGATAATGCTTCAAAGCTCTTATGAGGGAATATGCTCAATATACAATACTGTATTGTATAAACTTTGCAGTAAATAGATTTGGAATGAAATAAATGGAAAACGAATGACTGATCATGCTTCGTCTTAATAGTATTTTCTCTTGCAACCTGATTTCTTCAGTTTCAGGAGTTCTAGAAACAAAGTCATCTTATTTTCGAATTTTGTAGGCATTGAAAGATTCTCCGGCACGCCATTTTTTGTTTGGAGAGCATACTGTTTCCCCATGGGCTTTAAACTAAACAGCACACACAGGTTCACACAAGAGATTTGTTTTGAGATCTCGTTTGGGATTTCACATTTAGAAAATGCCAGGGCGAAGGATTTTCAGTAGTTTCGTTAGATCCTAATTAACACGACAGAGGGATGGCTGCCCAAATGTTCCCTCCCTTCTGCGAGGAATAAGCTAGGGACCTGCTGCAAAGGTGTAGATGGGGTGGTGGGAGGGGTGTGAGAGAGATGGGCAGGGAAGCCCTGGATGTGAGACTTCACACCTTCCCCCTGTTAATAGTTTTATACTACTACAGTTATTTTTATTTCTCTGTTAATTCTATACTTTCTTTTTATTGGTATTCTAACTCAATATGTTTTTCCTACAGTATAGTGCTTTACTCCAACCATTTCATGCTGTGTGTGCTGTAAAATAAACTTCAGGAGAATTCCGTTTCATCTTTGTGGGATTCTGGGCCTTTTTCTTTTTTCAAATCCACTTTGGAATTTCTGAAGTGAATGGGGAAATGAATAGAAATGAAAAGATCCCTTGTACTGTATGTACTGTATACACCATTACTGTATGCCTAATGAAAATCATACAGTATATGCCTAAAACATCAGGTCTTTATGTTGAATTCTGATGACTGGAATAAGACTTACAGAACTTGGAACTTGAAAAGATGTGCCTGGAACACAGCTGGGCAGTGACAAAAAGAACACATTAAGACTGCAGACCACAGCCAAATGGAAGGGCCTTAAGACTGCATGCACTTAGACACTCTATACACCATAAACCAGATGCCAATCAAACACGCACTTTAAGTGTCTCAAATGAGTCAGATGGTTTTAAGCGTTGCCTGGGTGAAGGCAAGTTTAGAGCACATACACTATACTGTAAGTGCTCTTATAGCTGAAAAAAATAAGACCCAGTGAAACTAAAGGCGCTGAAAGTAACAGGCAGCGGCAGAAGTCTTACGGCCAGCACCTTTGAACTAATGACATGGCTTTCAGGCTTCTAGCTGCAGTGCTATTGATGCAATCAGTAGCCGTGGGCAAGAATTATGCATGATGAAATATGTTTATTGTATTGTACTGTACTATCACGTTTAGGAGGATAATCTTCAGATTATAAGAGCTCAGACATAATTGTACCATATACTAGTTTATAAGATCTGTATCATGCTATTAAAATTTCACTATTTTTGACAAACTGAGTGTTATTGTTTGACAGTGCCCAATCAGGAACTGGGTACTGAAATTTTGTGCCTATGCCAGCCTGACATTATTCTGCAAACTGCATTCTGTATACAGTAGTAGTGAGGAAATTGCAGACAAGACTTAAATCAGGACATAAAATGCACACTCAGAGGCATTTTAGAAAATACATTTATCCTTATTAAAACTTCAATAACTGTAGAAAAAAAACCATTTTGATTAATTCTTCCTTCAAGTGAGAAAGCATTGCCTTCGGGCTGTGCAATACAGCTCGATGAAATATATTGCCATTTAATCTTGTTACTCTGAATCAATTACTTTCTTGCAGAAAAATAAATAAAAGTTCTTATGCATTAACCTACAGATATTTCCATTGAATATAATTTTTTAGATGTTAATTTTGTTAATGTTAGTGTTCCTTCATGCTTCTGCACTTGTAGCTTGATTTGCTTTTATTTTTATTCAATTGCAAAGACATTATTTTCACATTCTATATCTAAGAGAACATTTGAAAAACAGTATTATTATTTTTAATTAAGACTTATTAGCTATTTTAAAAATAATTGAATATGTTCTTGTAATACTGTCCCATACAGATATTTGATTATAAGCTACTATGTGAACATTTTTAAGTGGTAAAGAGAGACATTGTAAAGAGGAGATTTGTAAAGATATACAAATAGCAAAGCTATAATATAATAATATAAAATTGTAAAGCAATATTATGTCTTTCACGTAAACATGGAAGTATTTTACAAAATAAGGATAATTGACAAAGTATAGGTTTTTATGACCCTTTTCATTCAGTTGCGGTATCTATTGATCCAAACAGATTCTCTGTGTTGCCACATAATTTCTTTCTTTTTTGCGTGACATTTAATTTAGCATCGATCTGGATTAATGGAGTGATCTGTACAGAACCACTACTCCCAGAGTGAATATCAATTTGACCCTGGGCTTTTCGAGCTGTAAATTTCAGCCTTTAATTTACACATTCATCCATTAGCAGAAAGCTACCAGTTCCTGGAGAGGATAGCAGACGCCCAGAGTCTATCCCAAAGACACGAGGGCCAGGACAGGACAAGACTCCAGTGCAACGCAGTGCACACATGCAGCACACACACAAGTGCAATTCAGAGGCACCAGTCCACCTACCCAGCATGGCTCTGGGAGGCATACAGTACAGGACCAGTCGAAAATCCACATGGACACAGGCACAGGGTAGAAGCTCCCCAGGCTGGAGTCCAACCCAGGATTCAAGGGCTGTGAGATGCAGTAGTAACACTAAAATCGAAAATACTGTATATGCTTGTATCTTGTATGAGGATGTTTCACTTTGTTTTTATTTTGTGATGTCACTAGATATTTGCACAGTTTTGTTTCTGGAAGTGTGTTCATTTAGTAGGTGAAAGAGAGTTTCCAGGGATTTGCTTCCCAAAACATCTACTAGATGGCAGTGCTGTTGTCGTTTCAACATAATTTATTGATATTCTCTGTCACAGGAATGTGCCAAACACGGCACAATTAATAATATGAAACGTGCACAGGACAATTTGAGGGAATCATAACAATATTTCTTATAAGGTGTGCTGGCACACATGTGAAGTCAACATGGTTCAGACAAGTGTATCTTAGTGCTAAATCATAAAGACTGTCATCACCAGAAGTATATTTGAAAATATCCATAAAGCAAACACATTCTTAACATGGCAATTATATTATAATAAACATTTGTCTTTTTGATACACATCTCAAAATATTTAATATAAATGGACTGTGCAATGATTTACAGTTAAGTTGTACCAGAGCTGTTAAACAAAATATGTATATTATATCAAAGGTTGACATTATCTAAGCAATCTTCAATCAAATTGCTCAGTCGTGCACTTTGTGTACAAGATGCGCATATTAAATGCATTGCTCATTAAATTCTAAAAACTAAGGTAAGGGATTTTTCTAGGCTTAAATTGATTAAGTGCTAAAAATCAAATCAATCAAATTGCTTTTTTAGTACACTGTAATCTTACTCTGATAATGTTCTTGCTGTCACAGGTAGAAAAAATGAGTTAGTCTCTGGTGAAAACATGAATAGACTGATTGCAAATAGTATGTCAGACTTTTTCACCTTTTTCTTGATTTTGACGCAAGAAAATTTAAAATGTATAATATGTCCTGTTACTGGATGTACCAGTAGGAGAGAAAAAATGTGTACAGCTAAAGAATTGTGGCTTCATAGCTCTTTTGTTAATTATAAAGAGCCCTATCAGGCTACCTCAATAAATACATACTGTACTGACATGCTTTTCTTAAAGGATTTTCACTAAATAGTGTAACTAATATTTCAACCAAAAAATAGCATGTGTTACTTTTTCATTCTGCTATTTAGTATTTGCACGATTCCAACTTATTTTAATGCAGTAATTGTCTAGATTGGTGGTGCAGTGGCTCGCATTGCTGCCTTGTAGCACTGGGACCCTGGGTTTAATTCCTGGGGTGTGGAGTCTGTATCGTATGTTCTCTCAGTGGGTTTCTTCTGAGCCCTTTTGTTTACTCCTATATGTCTTCTGCGTGCCTTTGGAATTTCCTCTAATCTGACTAGAATCTAGAATGCTAGAAAATGTTAAGGACACAGTGTAACTTGGGAATATTGACAACTATTTTTACAGCTCCTCACCAGAAAAGTTGCATGTGTAGGGCAGAAGGGCAGAAGGCAGTATTGCTGGATATTCTGGACAGTACATCGGTTCACTGCAGGGCTCATACACCAGCGCACCAAAAAGATTTAGAGACAACATTTCACCTACAGTAAGTAGAAAGTCTTTTGGAGGTGAGAAGACCCCGGAGTCGCTGGAGTACATTCATGCTGAATGAACCCCAATCTGGAATCAAATCTAGGCCCCAAAGACCCATTAGACAGTGGTAACACCAACCTTTTTTGCAAAGTAGACAATTTCAAACATATTTTCAGTAAAATCACATTCACACAGGATCAAATTCCGTTTCCGTTTCTAGCATAAAGAAACGGAATAGCATAAAGAAACAGTGTCACTTAAAAAAACAGAGAAAAAAAATACAGCAGTGTTTCCGTATCACAGAAAACAAAGAGACCTAATTGAGTCTAAATATGATAAATCTGTGACAGACTTACACTGTATGCCTTTTGTCTCTTCTCAAATTGCTTATTAAGTACAACAATAATACCAAAATAGAAGAATTTGAAATAGTCCTGTGTTTTGTGGAAGAGGTGTCTTACTATGGATTCTTAACCTATATTGAAAACTCAGTAATAATAGGATTAATGTAGCCACTGGCAATGCCTTTTTGGCTGGAAATGGATCAATCCAAAAAGCGGAGCATATTAAAAGGATTATAGATTAGCAATTAGATGTCTCTCTTCTTGGGGAAGGAACTGCTCTACGAGATTTGCTAGAGGTTAAGAGAGATGGCTCGTCGATTTTCCAGTTTATAATCCAGTAACGGAACAAGGATAGGAGTGAGCAAGGGATTTCTAATATGATAAGGGTGACCTGGACAGAATAAAACAAGGTTTTTACATTAGTGTAGGAGTTTAGAGTCTTTAAACTGTCCTTGCAGCAGCACAATGACAGATGTTTCAGATTTAAAATTTGAACGACTTTTCCTTTTCCTTTGACAAAGCCATTTGTTATGTTCAGTGGAGTGGGAGTTTTGACCAATGGGAAGTCAGGTTTAAACTAAAAAGATGAGCAATGTAAACTTAAATTTTAACTGAATACAGGTTTAATTGTTATCCAAAAGGAATGGCTCTTTAAAATGTTTTGGAAAAAAAATGTTGCAAAAAGTCATTTGAAGTTTTAGAACAGCCGGAAAGACACAGTGAACAATGCTTTAATAGCAGAAGTGGCATTAGAAGACTTTTGTTCTAATTCAGAGACAGTAAGTGAATGACCAAGGTCAATGGAGATCAGAATGTGCTGTAGCTGTTCTCAGTATCAGTGAGCTTTGTACACAAGGTGCTGTGGGTCTCAATCAAATGTGTGCATTGTGGAGCAGAGAGAATACATACAGTACAGCACAGTACAGAGACTCTTTTATCTTGCAATAAATACAGTCTTCAATGAACTGATTGCGAGCTGAAGAAAACTCTGCGCACGAAAGAGTAAATTAAGTGTGTAGACATCAACTGAATATGCCAAAATAATTTATTTTAAATAATGAATCTCCTACAATGCAGCGTAGGACAATATTGGCAATTTGAATTGTCACAGGAAATAATTTAATTGAAGATTTATTTTTCAGCGGCTATATTTTAATGTTTCATCTGGATTGTGGTTATTGTAACAAGCTGGCAAGTTAAGAATAAATAATATAGTTTTGTTTACATTATTTCATGCAAGTATATTTAACATTATTACTGTTTACTGCTGTTGGGTCTAAAGATGCAGACCCTGTAATTTGATAGAGAGAGGTAGGAACTGGACTGTGTCCAATGTATATTGATTTGCTAAGAATTCACTATGGCACAGTTAGTTATTAGGTATAAATGCAATGCTAGAAAATGTCTACAAACAAATGGAGTTTATTATTGATTGTGACAGCTCCATTGTGTTTGATGGACAGGAACTAATTTTTCCATCATAAGGATATATAAGAACAATGGGCAAACTAAAAAGCTTATTACAGCCAGGTGTATAGCACACCCTTAAAATGCAAATGCATTTGATAATTGCAAACTATACTGCAGAGAATGTTTTTTTAAGGATTTCTGTGAGTGAAAGTGCAAGCCCTCACCTGGGTGAGTAATCCATTTTACTCTGAACATCTGGCAGGATGGTTGGATTGCAGCATATCCAGGGCTGACAAGATGCCCTGTGCTGTGTACTTTATTTAAACCGCATACTACATGAAAAATATTAAAATAATCCCATGGTCAGGACAACTAAGCACATTTAATGCACAGCTGAAAAGAACACACTGTAGTGCTCAAGGGAATAACAAGAAATCAAAACACATTGTTTAAAATTAGTGTTTCAAGAATCTTGTCAAGGGCGTAAAAGAAAAGGGCTTACAGAAAAACATTTATCGTGAGTTCTCTAAGTCAAAACTCCAAGTAAGTCAAAAACATTGAAGCAAACACATTTCAACAAACATTTTTAAAACAAACAGCAGACTCTCAACAAAATGACAGAAAATGTGAAGAAAGATATGTTTTCTGACTAAAGCATATCCATCCATTGTTACACCACTTCTTCCAATTCAGGGTCAAGGGGGGCTAAGCCTATCCCAGCAAGCAAGGCAGGATACACCCTGGATGGGACACACAGCCACTAACCATTATACCAGGGCAAATTGTTCCAGAAGCCTATTCACCTCCTAGTATGTTTTTGGACTATGGGAGGACACCCGAGCTCCTGGAGAACACAGAGAGAACATACAGATAGCAGATAGCACCCCAGCCCTGTGAGGCAACACTACTGCTATGTGCCACTGCGCCACTATGCTGCCCTAATTCATGAAAACGTTACTAAGTTAGTGTAATCAGAACATCCTTTAACCTGTCTTTAACCTGTCTTTAACCTTTAATGTTATTTAACCTGTCTTTAACCTTTAATGTGCAGTATGATTGCCCTGAATGTTCTGCCACTCCTACCAGTGCTCGCACTTCAACCAGATCAGTACATGGATATAGTGCCGTGAGTGGGATGTTCTGCTCCTCCTCCTGTGCAGATGTAACCAGTGGTGAAGGATGGCTGATTGCCGTTGTTTCTATGGCTTTTGTGAGCTAGTCCCAGAGGTGTTCTATTGCAGTGAAGGTAGGAGAAAAAGCTTGCAACGGCAAGACCCCTACATTGTTTTCTTGTAGTGTTGTCATTGTAATCCCAACACTGTGTGATCTTGCACTGTCCTGTTAGGAAATCAACATTACTGCTTTGGTAAGACCGCATTATCTTTGATCAAGTCTGGCCAAACTGAATTCATTACCGAGTGAAATGTATCTCTTTCTCAGCCACTATCCCATAGTTTCACTATAGCCCACCAAAGATAGTGTTTCTTTCTCTTACCTGTCAGTACTGCATGGACTCCAAGCAAGCAGGTTATTTTCATGAAGTCACCAAGCTGGTCATTCCTCTGATGCACAAGGTACTTCTTCCTGAAGTTTCCTTCTACAGTAGGCACCACAATCTGAAAACTGTTCTACAGGTGGATATGGTGGTAGTAGATCCGTGTGGTGACCCTCTGAATTCCAGCACCAGTAACCAGTTTTTCTTGTCACTCTGGACTAATCTGCTAAATGTTGAAGCAGAATATCTCATTCTTCAGGTAACCTTACTGACAGATCTCTCTGTGACAGGCCGCTGTCATTCACAATATTAGATTAGCAACAGAGTGATTTTAGTCACTCATGTAGAGCATGGCTACATTTTCCTATTTTCTTGCATTATCTGATCATGTCTTTCTGTATGTTTATTTACATACAGATTCTTATTCAAATATTTTTGACAATTTCAAAATTACTTGGCAATTTTTTATATGAACCCAAATAATGGGAGGTCAGTATTTACTACTCAAACAATCAACAAACATGTAAACTCATTTTTAACTCCAAATAACATTTTGCATTTACCAATAAGTTATTGGTGTAAAATGGAAACTTCTGTATCATTGTGCATCAGTATATTCTGGTTGTAAGAGTCCTTATGAATGATACTTGCAATTTTTTCTAGCAAGTTTGCAGAAGACCAACTTTCAGATGTTTGACCAATGTCTATTTGAAAAAAAAAAGACATTTCTGAAAAAAGAAACGAATCAGAAGCGAAGATAATGGCATTGCAAGACAGTCAACATCAAATTGATTTAAACCATTGCTGGGAAAGAAATGCTTACCAGTTTTAATTATACACCACAGAGAGCACTGCCATTTTAAATTAGCCCCCCTAGAAATACTGTAATTGTGCAATTTTCCAAAGTACTTTCGTGCCTGTTTTATAAATGTCAGACTATCACATGATCATTTGTGTGTGTCAGATTCTGCATGATGCACAAGCTTAAGCTATTATACAGTATACTGTATATAATCTTTTTTGTGCTTAGTGTTCTGCCTTAGTTGTACTATCCCTTAATTACAGTTGCTCATTTAAACATTACAGAGCTCTGCATGTATTTACTGTAGTTGTCATATTGCTGTAATAAAATTACAATAAAATTGTATTTTCTGTTATAATATGCAAAATGAGATATATTAGTTACACATTTGATGTTGACATTAATTCTACAATGTCCACATGACCGTTGTTAGATGTAAGAAGTTTCATGGAATGCTGTTTCTCTGTAATTTTCTGCTTCTTTCCAGTTTGGTTGTTTTGGCATGCTTATAAAGTTTTATATTTGCGAAAACCATATATTAATACTGCATGTTCATTCTACACCCTCTCCGGCCTGTGGTGGAACCAGCTGACTGTGAAAATCAAGGCTGTTCCATCTTCAGCTACTGTACCTTCTAATGTCAAAACTCAATTACCGCACTTGTAGATTTAACAATCTATTGCACATCCTAGATACCTTCTAAGGTTCACCTCTTTGTCCTTGGCATGGAACTTGATCAGTGAGTCAACAGGTTAAAGGATGTTCTGATGCTGTTTTGTGATTGTTAAGGCCTGTTACTCAGCAAACAGGGTTCTTTGGCAGCCGTGTCCTCAGCGGCAGAGCTGGTAGAAAGTGTACCACCTGGAATAAATCAATAGTTTTTCTCCATACCATTGGGTCAAGGTTGCTTTCTGTCGATGCATATACAGTAGATGTGTATCCACAATTAGAGGTGTCATGCACGTGTACATCAATCTATCCCCAGCACATTCTCCAAGTCCTTTGGTAACCGTAATGTTGTCTGGAAAGTCCAAGTCAAGACCTGGCTAAGATCTAGTTCAGTCTAGGTTTTAGTTTCCAATAGGAGAGATTAGTTTTTAGGCAGAAGAGCATTTCAGGAGCTGTCCAGATGAATCATCCTTAAGAGAATACTTCAAAACAAATGGCACTAATGCCTGCAAAGAGACACTTGGATTGTTTGCCAGGACATACCAGGAATGGTTTGACAGAAATGGTTTGCAATTTATTTATCATAATTGCATGGTTATCAGTGCATGCTAGGGTGCCCCAGATACTAGCCCACCAACAAGCAAAGGCCGAGGTTCAAAGAAGAAATTGTGAAATGAAGAAGTGGTGGACAGACCAGGAAAAGGAAATTCAGCATCTTCCACAGATGTGATACCTGTGCTTACTTCACTGCCACGGGGACATTTTTACGACCCAACTACCCATGGATGAGTTTCTTTGAGACTTTGAGGAAGGGGGAGATCTGATCAAGGAAAGGGAGGCAGTCGAAGTCCGTTTGAAGGATTTACAGGTATCTACTACATCTACTAAAAATCCACTGACAATGATGGTACAGTATATTCGAATGACTTTCCACCGCTGCCAATTAAAGATGTACCTGAAACTCTACCAATATCTATAACAATCTTGAAAATTAAGAACAACAAATCCGAAGGAGATAATAGAATTCCTACTGAATTTTTAAGCTTAGTGAATAGGAATTAATACTATACTTCCTTAAATCTCACTGAACAGATGTGGATAGAAGAGGTAATCCTGACTAATTGAATAATTTTAAGAATATATAGTCTGATGTGTTAATTCAGACAGCCTCACGAATGTGCTTGCAGTGGCTGGTTGATGTAAAAATAAACAAACAAACAGGAAATAGAAAAGTACCTTTGAAATACTACTGTACACTCATGGAATTGTGCATCAGTGCTGCTGACTGAGTGGCCACATACAGTACAGTATTTACAAGAACATCGGTGAACATTTAATGGACTCAACGCTGCATTGAACTGTGTTGGTAATCAGTGAATCCGAAGCCAGTGAGTTCTAATTTGATCTTGTAATTTGTTGTTAGTGAAGTTTACACTTTACATCTGCCTTGAAAAAATATTTGAATGTTCTTAGTTTAGGTGTCATTTGCAATAGTCCATGTATCAACCAGCAGCAACATGAACAAAACTTAAAGAAGCCATCTTAAAGAAAAGTACTCAAAATGATTTTTAATTTGTCGTTTTCCTGAAGAGAGACAAGCAAACGTGTCAAACAAGTCTGTTACTCTAGTAAAACTACCATACTATGAATTCATCTCACCATCTTAATCTAAACTTTGTTCCACAGCTCATTTGAATGAAGGCAGTTTAATGCATTTTTACAAAGCCTCTCTGCATAATAAATAATGTAGACCAACAGATCCAAGATATGTCCACATGCCATATTGTTTAATGTAAAATTATATAAAGTAATATAACATATTATTTAAATACTTGGAGCTTCCTTCCTCCCAATGGTTTGGTAGAACACTTAGCAATAGTAGCATTTTGCTGTCAACTTGCGTATAAAAGACCTGATTTATAATGGGCACCAAGGGAGAAAGTGGAAGCAACGCCTACATGCCATTATGGTGACAATGAGTGCTGCTATCACAGGGACACAGGCATTATTACAAGAGGCTTCAGTTGCTGAATTCCCACACATAGCGAAGATGTTGCTCAGTACAGCTGAGTCCTCTGCAATGTGGGAATTTTTTTTAAAAAGTGTAGTTATTAAACTCAGCATGGGAGACAATCTGAAATAGGATCTTCATCAATCAGATTAACTGCTTTCCAAGATGAAGCCAGACGAGACTCTGTGTGAGCCCAGGCAGATATTTATCAAAAGCTGAATTAATAACTACTTTCAGCCTTCTCCTGACAGTTTCATCTCAGCTTCCATGTTTAACATTTGAGCATCATATGTTTTTGTCAGGCACAGGCTAGTGAGAACATCAATTAATTAATTCCACCCAAGTAAGGTTCAAGAAAGGTAATAAAGTAACATTCCCTTAGGCAGGCACCAAACAGTGAATCCTACTCAAGCACAGAATGCTTTTAATATTGTACAATTTTATCTACTGCCTTAATTGCACTGTAAGAGGTGAGATCCTAGAAATAACTTCTGTACAGATATTCTAACTTTATATTGTGTGAACAGGTGTGTATTCTCACCTCTGTGGGGCCCATCAACATTCCTTCTGTTTTCATTTACCTGTACATTTCATTTAATTCCAACTTCCTACACAAAAGTTGAAAAGTGACCCTACACAATAAAATTTAGGGTTTAAGAGAAGATGCCATTTTGTTTGATTAAAAAAAAAGTAATTTACATGATGGGAATTTTCATATTTTCTGTTCGTCAGAAGGTTGCCATGGTGAGGCACTTTCCCAGGTCCTAAACATGTGTGACCACACACATATGTACCGCAAGTAATTAAGAAGTTGTTTTTTTAAGTATTTAATGTTGGTACATGTTTTGGGGATGGTTTGCTCAGCCAACAAATGAGTTTTTAACATATTAAATAAAAGCTACTGTAGGTTACATCAAGGATTTTTTTCAAATCTTTTGTTTATCTATATCAGTAATTTTATGTGATGCGTTTTTTCTAATTGTATTTTCTTAATATAGTACAATTATAAGCCTAATATGTATAAATTAATAAACAAGTGCACTAAATGATGTTGTGGTAGTTTGTTTCCCTCTTAATAAGGAGTGCTTCTTCGCTCAATGAGTGTGTTGGCAGGTTCAATTTGTGGTTCATGGCTCCCAGTGTTTGTAGGAGAAAATTAATTTCTCCCTCTGCATGGTGCCAATTAGTGCTGAATCCTGAATCTGTGAAAGGGTGATAAAATTGGGGTGATGGCGGGGGCAGAATCGGATTGTTATTTTGAGATAAGTTATTAATCGCAGGTAGAGCAGAGCACACACAGCCATGCAGAGTCACCACAAATGGCTTTGTTCCTTTCAAAGCTGCGTGTTTCCTGTGGGGATCTCTTGACTTGTCTGCTCAGTCTGTGGTGAGTAAAGGAGTTTTCTGCTGTGAAAATTGGTATGCAATTGTACTTTAACGCAATGCCTTTTGCTTGCCCGTCGGCATGCACTTGAGGTAAGAGAATGCTTAATGAAACTTCTGCAGCAGTCACATACTGGTGAACACATCCAAAGCATCTCAGTTGCACCAGTGGCTCTTTCCTGGATCACAGTATACATGCAAGGTACTAATATAGTGCTTTGCAATTGCCACATACATTTGGCAACCTAAATTAAATTAGGGGTGAATAGCCATTTAACAATAGTTGGATTTTGCTGTGAGTTTTTGCTGACATTTAACGCCTTTCATCCCTAACATGTCCAGTTTCAGCAGTTATGATTTGCTTAAAAATATTCACTTATAATGTGTATGCGATCTTTTACATTCAACCAATTTATCATTGGAAGGGGGTAAATACTTTTGCAAAACACTGTACTTAAATCAAATGCCTAGAATATTGATATTCTAATCATTTTTCAAAAAACTATTTCCCCTTTCAACTGAACTTTTAAACTGAATGTTTGACAAAGGATGTCTCTTTGTACTGTCCACCTAAGTAATTTACCTAACATTGGAATTTGATCACAGTTTGCTCACAGCAGAAAATAATAAAAATTCTAATATCACATACTGTATTAGAACAATTTATTATTCATTTTGGCATTTAATTTTAATTTAAAAAACAAACTGGATTTTGTGACAGTGTCTCATACAAGCTGTACATGTGCCTACTGTATATAAAACTCTTCATTTTTGCAGTAAACAAGCACAGGGTTACCAGATATAAGACTTTAAAGGCCTGACAGAAACCCTACAGTGAATCTATGTCATACAGACTTCATGCCTTCTTAAAAACAAGATACAAAGGTGCAAGAGGTCTGTTTAGTAACTCTCTAGCACTTAACTTTTTCATTCTGATCCAATTTGAGTAGAAGCTATAGAAAAGCTTAATGAAGCCCAACAAAGTAATAATGAGAAATAAATGTTGATGATTCCATGGGCTATGCACATCTTATCTAGAAGATCTTTTAGTGGAAAATAGTTAAGTGTGTTAGTCAATATAATGAGGAAGGTTAACTGAAAATATGTATACGTAAGTATTATCTATGGAGAAGACAGTGTGGAGTAGACATTAAAGTTTCGGGCACAATAAAAGAGTAGAATTCAGAGGTTCAAGACCATACACTCACTGCTGCTGTATTACTAAGCATGGTGTTTTACCCTACTTCATCCTGATATACAGTATATACAGGTAGAGTTTTATAATCCCATTTTGCTTAACAAGGAAATAAGTGATTGGGAGTGGTCCTTTTAGCTGCTTGTGAAGGGCTGTAAATACTGTATATTTACACTTAAGCTTAGTGTATTTGACCTTTGTATACAGTACTGTGGTTCATGCAGCAAAATAAGTAAACATTAGCTGAAACATAGGATTCGATAAGTCATTGAGGTTATTGCCACAATGCTGCCATAAAGTGTTGCAGAGATTAAATTGTAAATTACATTATTGGTATTTGATGTAATTCGGCTGAATGTGGAAATCATTGAGGCTGTACCACTAGCAGGCATTGTAAAAACACAGCTTCAAACTTAAGCTATGCAAACATCTGTTTGGATATTTTTAAGTGAGCCACTTTGTGTTATAGCACTGTGCATTGCTACAGTACCTTGTTCCTTCATAATTCATGTGGGCAGCTCAATAATCCATTGCTCTTTAACTCTGCATCTAACAAGGTCTTGATCCAAATCCTCCAGTGTTACACATCATTTCCTCCTGGAGATTACTAGGTCACGGTGATGAGGAAATGGGTAGTAAGGTCAAGAGGTGCTCAGTGTGAAACAACTGCTAAATTCCTGTTAGCTCTGATTGCTTCTTTCTTTTGTACTTTAACAGTGATCTCTCAAATTCCCACTGGGGATTAATAAACTGTGAGGAATTTTAATTCAGGTAATAGGACCCTATTGTGCAGTGATAGTTTAAAAATTGTATATAAATTGAATGTGTCCCATGCTTGCAGGTAAATATTTTTTAATTGAGCAGAAAATGAGATTTAAGGATAATTTTGGGGGCAATATTTGATGGTCAGAATCCTAAGACAAATAAAATGATTTGAAAAAAAAATATTGCTAGAATTTATTTGACTGCTAAACTTTTCATGAAGGTCTTTTTACTGTTTTCTGTTGTTTGTGTTTTCTCCATTCATAAACCAGCATGAAAGATGTGTCTTTACTGAATCCAAGATGCACCCCTGATTACAGTAAAGAATCATAACTAAATATATATTTATAAAGAAAAGGTGTTCAATTTGTTGTTCTGTGCTCTGATTACTTTCTCAGGGGTTTTTCCCCAAAGAAAATGACCCACTTCATTCAATGAAAATAAACATGTAAATGAGTTCCTGGCAGAATATATCATATATACTTTTGTATTTAATTAATCACTCCAATTTATCTTTCATCTTATTTACCTCACTCCTTCGCCTCATATTTCTGCTCTCTCCACAACTTTTGTGGTTTTTCTATCTTTCCATTTACTTTGCAGCATGGAAGTAACCCCTACTTATCCCTATGGCATACATGCATCTGCAATAGGAGTATTGCATATTGAGTAATTTATGTATAACTACACAGTTAGCATGAACACAGAGCTGATTTTTACCTACTGTATAACATATTACTGAGTGTTCTTGGGAAAGTCTTATTGATTGTAAATTGGAAACTGAAAGAAGTGCTTTTCCTTAATAAGAACATTTTTTGATTAAACATGTGACAGACCAACTTTAACTACATGGCTCATGAGATTAGAGAATGCACTGTAGAAAACCTGAACAGAAAGCATAATACTATGCAAGGAGACTTTATTCTAACATCTTGGAAGAAGAAGAAGAATAAAAGAAAGAAACTACTCTGGGGAAAAAAAAAACCCACCACCAGCTACTGCCACATGGCCCTTTATATATTGTACCAAAGTCTAAATTAACTCCATGTGAAAATGTGACTCTCAGCCTCTGTGGCAATTGTCTAATTAATCAATGATGCACCACATGTAAATCTGTGCACGAAGAATAAAGGCCCCAATGACCTCTAGTGGCAGGTCAGCTTCAACTACTGTCCTAATTACTGCTGGCCTGCCACTATGAGTTTAGACCGAGGATTACTAGTAATAGATTTTGACCTTAATGACCAAAATCCATTTTTATTTCCAGTTTTGCAGAGCAAACTGGTACTTTGTTTATCCAGTTACCACATGTCAGTCGATTTCGCCTCCAGTCCACCCTAGTGATGTTTTGCTCAGCTTTTACTGACAATTGTGTTCTTTGTGTTCTTTGTGTTTCTTGTTATCAGCAGTTGCCAGGACTAGTTAAGACAGGGTGTTGTTTATATATGTATATGTTGTTTATATACAACATTGTCAAACTGTCAGATGCTGAATGTCAAAAATCACTAGTCAGTCAGTAGGTTATTGGCAAAGTGCTTGCAGTGATATGGAATGTGAGATAGGGGAAGTTTAAAAAGTTGTATAAAGAATAACGAGTTAAACAACCTGAGAATTTTCTGTTCATTTTACTGACATTTTTATTTTTCTACTTTTCTTTTCTTCAGATGTTGCTGAGCTCTCAGACTCCTGACAAGACTCAGGGGAACAGCGACAAAAGCTGGGACCCCCCATTGACTTTGTCCTTTCCAACACAGCAGTGTCTACACCAGAGACTCCGAGCCATAGCCCAGAACTGACATACTGTAACAGTTTAATAGCTCCTAAAGGAGCCCTAGAGTTTGCGCCTTCACTCTTGACATCCACATCTCTTTGTGTAAAGAAGAGTTTCCTGTAATGCATCCTAAATCGTTTTTTTATGTCCCATTGCAACCCAGTGTCCTAGACAGAAATAGTCATGCTAAGTCAAGCTTCATTATGCCTTTTAGGATTTTATTTAATTAAATCTCCTGTCTTTCCCCATTTCTTCTAAACTGAAGAGATTTAGTTCCTTTGTCCTGCTTGGATGTGACAATAATTCCTGTTCCTTTTTTTGTGAACTCTCTATGACTTCAAAAATCCCTTTTTATCATGATGTCTAAAACTGTCATTAAATATATTAATACTGTATATACAGTAATATTAAATATTCTAAATGATGTTTTACTAATGTGATGCAAATCTTGAGTATAACTAAGTATACTTCATCTTAATGAAGGCTTCATCTACATGAACTCTCAAATGCTTTTAATGAGACCTACGGCAGTTCTATGACTACTTAATAGTCTTGCAATGATACACTCTGTATATGTACAAAATGTACACTTCTATAATATTGAACAGCTAGTTTCTTGATACAGTTTTACATGAACAACTTTTAGTTTATAGCCAACAGAGTGTGTTACAGTACATTGGATGTCACCGTACTATGCTTTTCGGGTCGACATTTGATGGGGAATCATTCGATTAAAAAGTATATTGAGTACACAATCGCCACAAACAGGTTAGTGGAGGTACCTGTATGTACCCATGCTCCTCCACCCCAAACTAATTTACTAGTTCTCATAAACTGCCGGTAAGGATCATTTCAGTAGTGTGGTCAAATAACATTAACAACAAAACGAGCTGGCGAATATTTGGGGACTTTTGCTTTTCACCTGGCTTAATGACGTCAGCCAGCACTTTTACAATTATTAGAGCTGACCTGGGGAGAATGATCCAATGATGACGTTGGGCTGGAAGGAAGATGGAGCCTTGTACAGCAAGGGAGGATTTCTACGTAGGGGACAGTGGAGGTGTGACACGAGAATTTGAAACTGTCCCAATCTTCTGTTAAATACAACAAAAAATGTACATGATGACTTGTAACTACCTATTATAACCTGGCAATATTCCAAATCATAATCATCTTAAACACTTTAGATATGAGATTACTACATTACCTACAGTAAGAACATGAGAAGGGTTCATAAGCAAAAGAAACAAGAGCAAGTCATTTGACATATTAAGCTCGTGAACCCACCTTATGTTCTTAAGGAATGTACTGTAGTAATCCTAGTGCTTTGAGCTAATTGATCAAAAGGATCCTACACAGCTGCTTCTTGAAAAGACATAGGGTGTCAGTTTGGATAGCATTTACCATGCAGCTCCTTTAATTTAAATTCAAGATTTTTGAATGCACAGCATAATCTAACATGTGGGGCGTTATTGTTTTTTTTTTGTTAGTAAACACCCGAGTGAATTATTCATTTAATACATCAGTCATTTCCATTTCATTGTTTACAAGTTTCTCATTATTATCCCTGTGGAGCTTTTTCTTAATTTATTAATTAAACCATATGGGATATTGTTTTTTACTCCTTGATTTATTTATTCTAGGGATAAACCTGTGCTTCAAGCAAAATATCTTAAACAGTTGCAATGCATTCTCTACTGATTTTATATCCATTGTATTTTCTGTAACTTAATTGTAAAACTTTGTTTTGGACTTTGCACGTTCAATTTCAAAGGAGATTTCAAAGCATATCTTATTAAGTTCACAGCTCTCTAGTTCCCAGTTCCCACCTCTGTTTCTTAGACTTCCTTGTTTATTATATTGAAAGTGCTATGTTGAAGTAGCATGCACAGGACTCATGCACTACTTGTCATGCTTGACAATTAGCGAGGCTTGTTTACTTTTTGCTTTCATTGGCATGCAGAGGTTCAAAGATGTATATGCTTTTCATTATGTTTATGTTTATCCACATTTTTTAAAGAAGCCCATTTTGATTTTACGATAATATCTGTAACAGCACTAACAAGTTCACTCTTCGCTGTTGAGTCTTACTGATGATAAATGCTGGCTGGCCACTTCAGCACGTATCACAGATACATACAGTACATCAACAGTATCTAGAAGTCAGAAATCTACATGGACTAAACACATCATGATGCTACAGTAGAACTACATTTGATTTGAACCACTATAGACATCAAGGCTTTCCCCTGTGCTACATGATGTCTGATTTCAGTGGATGCTATTTGAAAGATACTGATAAAAAAAAGTCCTGGACAGGAAGATACTATCGCCTGATAAATTAAGATTGAGCATTTTTTAAAGCTCAAGTTTGTCAGTTTCTGCAGTGCGAAAGGCAATTGGTATGATGAGGATTACCTAGAGGTCAGCGAAAGTGCAATTCAGAGATGCTGTGAGATGCCTGCGGTTGTGGAGGGTAAGATTGCTGCTGCAAGAGATAACCCTTGTGTGGTTTTTACTACAGTAACAAAGTAAAAAAAAAACTGCTGTACAGTATATTTAATCGCCATTGCATGTTTTATTTCAAGCCAGGTAATGAAGGATTGAACAGTGGTATGATCAGAAAGGACAAAGTCTAATAATGATGTATTTTTATATGGAGGTAAAGCATTCAAATAGATCATTTCAGGTTTGCTTGTTAATTAATGTTGCCCAACTGTGCCGTACAGTAAAGCATAGGGAATAAAAAATATATTTCCCTTAAGACATTGCTGCTAACTATTTTGCAATAGACAGCTACAATTTTGCACTCTTTTCAGAACTGTGTATTATACACTGGACACGGCACCAAACCAATATACAGTACTTATTGGTCAGGTCATTTTCAGGTCTTTGCATATGCTGATACATACAGGTATCAGTCATCATTAATGCAGATGAGAAGAGAGCGCTATTCTATCAATTTCACCTCAACATTTTTGTCATATTTTTCATTCTGATGGGAATCAAAAAAGGGGTGGGACAGAATAAGAGACATGTACTGTATAAAACCTGTGTTTGCAACAGTTTGACATATTCATCTATCTGAGGTTTTCCTGTGTGCATACTGTGGAATTTTAAGAAACAGCAATTCAGTGCATATACCACTAATTCTGTCATTGTGAAGGAAAAAAATCTCAGAGGAACTTCCTTTACAGCCATTTAGCTGTGTTTAAAGGCTTCTATTTAAGACTGCCACCTGTAATTTATGTCAATGAGAGTGATCACAGGATCCGACAGAGGAAGTTAAGCCTCAGAAATAATGGTCTATCACTTTGCCTTCACTTGTCATTATAAGCAGGAAATCAGATAAATGGGTAGTTTATATATGCACAGAGAATATCAAACGGGCAACCTTGTATTTGCAGTGTACATCATTAAAAAATAGTACATATATTTTATCAACCATTCAATATAAGCATGAAGAAAATAAAAAAATAGACTTCGTTCAGAACCTCTAAGTGTGATTTTTTTCTCACACACATATTCAGTATATATATATTCTCTCATAAATTAGTTTAGCTATTTTATTTTGTGTTTGAATAATATACAGTAGCATAATTCTTAACAGGCTGGAAAAACATTGGATATGAAATGATTAGAATGTAATCAACTGATTCAATACTTAATAATCTTGACAATATATGATGACAATAAAAACATTATTCACTAAGAAGAAAATAATGTGAAGTGCGCAGTAAAAAAAGTTTTCATTCTTTGTAATAACGTTTTTAATATGAAAACATAATTTTATATTATTTTAATTTCAAAATTAGCAAAGATTGATTTTATCATTTACAGAACCCGATAACTAATTATTTTAACAAATATAAATGATATTTTTCTTATCATCAGAGTTATTATTATTGAAATATCCATATTTATAAGATACTCTCACTAGATATATGTGTAATTATCTAAAAGAAAGACATAATTTCTAAAGTTTTTTTAAAATACAACTCTTCTTTAAATACTTTAAACAAAACATACAATGTAGGGAATCTGCTCTCAGTACAGAAAACATTGTTTTCTCGGATGTTATCAGTTTTATTTGAGTGAGAAATTATCAGGTAGCTGTGTTTTTTACACTGTGAAAAAAGAGAACAAACAACACACATGTTTTTTAAAAGCTGATTTTTCTATAGTGATACATCCATCCCTTTATAACCTCCTGATCCAATTCAAGGCTGCTGGGGAGCCAGTGCCTATCCCAGCAAGCAATGGGCGCAAGATGGGGATACACCCTGGACAGGACTCTAGTCCATTGTAGGACACACACAGACACAAACACACTCACACTCACTCCAGGGCCAATTTCCCAGTGGCCACAGAACCTGCCAGTATGTTGTTGAACTGTGGGAGCAAAGTGGAGTTCCTGGAGAAAACACGGGGAGAAAAGGAAAGGAAACGAAAAGGAAACACAGGGAGAATTATACAAATTCCATGCACAGCCGTGCTGCTCTTCTGCAGTAATCCTTTACACTGTGATGTTGCTGCACTTTTAATCACTTAAAAGTACATTTCACGATGACCATTACATGAAAGTTTCAACACTGTGTGTGTCCACTTGCAGCAGCACTAATTGCCTCAATGAGCGAATCATATGGGGAACAAAATTGCATGTTATTGATGAGCTGGTGTGACGAGTACAGGTCTGCTCTGCTGCCCGCTGGTATTTGATCGTAGTTGCTCGTGCGCTCAGCCTCAGCTCATTCGCAGTCCCTCTCCCCAGACTGCAGACTCCACTACACCACAAGTCGGGTCTTAATGTTCCAAGTAGGCAACGTTACCTTCTGTAACAGATTCAGAAATGTTTCACTTGGCATATGTGCAAAGCTATGAGCATGCATCCATCTCTCACACTCACATCTCCTTAATAATGTAATTGGCAATAGGGAAGCCTGACAAAAGATTTGTGATCTGTCAAAGTGCTCTATCCCAGTTGATTAGCCTTTTCTGAAATATTGTCTCAGAATGTAAAGTGTAAATCAATAGAGGTTTTTGGTTATTTCATTCGATTCTTTGAGAAATCAGGTCAAGAAGTTGGCCGACTTGGCTGGTTAGGTGTTGGTCAACAAGCCCTGCAGGGGGCGCTCTTCACTTTTGAGCTTCCATTTCCAACAAAAACAATGCCTGCCAGTGACACGGTGTTGTGCTTTTGATGAGGTCTTGAATTCAGCTGCTTCTGTTATGAACTGGATTGTCTGATGCTTGTGTACGAAGCATGACTAGGCATGTCCTTGGAGCACCCTGGGTAAGGTATCAGGCTCAAGGTGTTTCATGCTACAAGAGTTGCACACCTTGTGGTTTTTCAAACCTTAACCATCCTTTTACTAGATAATCCAGAGCACTGACCAAAATTCCACACTGCTGTCTCCTGGCTTCTTACCTTTTAACTGTTCAACAGTTGGGTCAAACCCTAATTAAGACTGAGGAGAGGTGTAATTGGAATAGAGAGTTTTATTGGGGTACCTGTAACTCATCTGGCTGAAGAGAATGACAGTCCATCTGTTAGAAAGGAGCAGGTGGAGCTAGCGCGAGATGACCCAGGGCCCATGAACAAAGGTAAAGATGGGGCAGAGGGAGGGATGCAAAAATAAATTTACAAAATTGATATTTACAGTATACTGTATGTACAGTACTACAGATAATAGGGGATATTAGGTTATGGGCTCCTCCTGAACTTTTCTTTAAAATTCCATTATGGGTGTGACCCCACATGCCCTGGTTAAATACCACTCTGGGCTTGTATGATCTGGTCTCTCTAGATTTCTCCCTTAACAGGAATGGTGAGGTAAATTCTTATTTCTGCACATACAGTAACTCTACACCATACCTCCACACTGCTGCACACCCCGCTTAAGTTAATTGAAGATGTACCTTATTCCTGCAGCTTTACTCTGGTTAGATTGGGTGCTTGATTTTTAGGTTCCACAAACTGTCACCTAGCTTTGCAATAAGATGTTACCTGATGCATTTACAAACATATTTAACATGAGCCACAGCTTCATTTGTACTCGGGCTCGCACTCTAAAAGGCTGTATAGGAGTTCTGTAATGACAGAAAGTTATAGCATGAAATATGACTTTCAGTCGAATTGAGCTGAAGGCAAAAATCGTTTGTCTCAAAAATTGAGTGTGCTATTCAGATTTGAAAGAGAGAAAAATCGACACATTAGGAAAAGCCCTTTTTAAAGTTTTGTATGGATTTATATTCCTGTGAATTAAATATTCATATGTACATTTTCAGTCAAGAGTGAGCATGTATTTCTGCTTAACTCACATACGTTACTTGTGCAGTATTTATCAATTGTTTGACAGACTTATCTTTTCCCAAGGTATTCATTTATTTTAGTCGTTATTTGCAGTGTGTAGATGCTCTTCCGTCACTGTAATTGTATATTTATCCAACCACGGGAATTATAGTATACAATGTGATGGAAATTATGCCCAATTAACCCCTGTAGGCATAAATTAGATTTTGTAAGAAAATGGCATGGGGTTTACTTATGGGGTTAGTATTACTGTGAGCTATTTACTAACAACATAAATTGCCTTATCATACTACAGTACCTACTTGTTAACATAATATATAAATTGGCAAATTATTTAAATTATCAAGCAAAACAAAAAATTACAAAAGAATGTTGATCCATTCAAAGTTAAGCATCCTGAAGAATCCTTGATTTTTTTTTCTAAGTGACAAGTGTAGCTACTGCAAAATTTAATTGAGATAAGTCCCATTATATTGATTCACTTATTCCTATTTGATTATTGTTTTTAATTCTGACAGTGATTGATTCAGGATAATTACCTAAGAAAAGAAATTAGATTATGAAACAATATCAGAGATTAAGCAGGAACCAACTGCCAGCTGTTTCCGCTAATGTCTAGTTTTCATCACACTATCAGATTTTAGTATCTCGGATGCTATTTACTTAACTGCAGAATGTTTCATTTATTTCATTAAGATATCAATGTTCTTCTAGATAATGTTTAGTTTTCAATAACAATTTTATGGTACATATTAAACCACATATACATATTAAACTATAAATGATATATACAGTACTGTACAGTATATTTATATTACCATTCTATTTGCCTTTTGCTTTTAAACTCAGTTTAGAATTATTAAATATTTGGATCTCTACACATGCCACTATAATTCGCCATCAATGTGGAAAGCATGAGCTAAAGAAAACAAAGCAATATTAGTCATTGATTATTTAACCATTAAGTTAAGATGTCTTAATGATAAGATGATATTTTAAAATTTCTACACATGATAAAAATGGAAAATCTGAGATCTATTTAAGGACTGAAAGAATGAGTCACACAAAGGGTCTGCAGGCTGGATCCGTTTGCTCTGTCATTTTTTTCTCACTGACACTTTGTACAGTGTTTGTTCAAGTACAGTAAGCAGCTGGTTGCGATTTTGGCATCATTGTAACTCCTAACAATTCAACAAGATGTATTAGATAGTCTCCTCTCATCTTTAACCCTTCTTTTGTGAATATTTTAAAAATATTTTGTGACCTGTGTTCCTAAAAGCAAGCTAATCAAGTTCAGTTTTGTAGTGTTGTCTTTTATATAATATTTTAAATATATTGTTTTAAACGTTTGCAAAGATGCGGAGATGAGGTGGAAGATTTAAGAGTGCGATACATCTTGTGAAAATGTAAATTATAATATTTATTTTTTACTGAAGGAAATCTAAGGTACTGTATCTTTTCCCCAAGTTTATACTGTAGATTATACCATACCTCTTCTGTAGAATTCCCTCTTTCCTGACTCACAGATGAAAATGATAACTTGAACATCCACTGGCTTCCTACCAATAAACCCTGTATTTTTTTTTTTTAAGTGTGAGAAGTGTAAAGAAGATCAAGGGTTGGACAGTTACTCTTTCAAATGATGACTCTTTGAAGACATTAAATATAAACTTGTCGGATGAAGAACAACACTGGGGGTTAAAACTGACCACTGCTTAATAGCAAATAAATGACCAGGATAATATTGGTCACAAAGTTATTAAAGGGTTTCTTTTGTGACAATCATTCTTCCTTGTTTATGAAACGCACTACTCTACACTTAATAGATCTTCAAAAGTTATGATACTTGACCTGAAACTTATTTCTAATTCTTTATGAAAACTGATATTAGCAGGTCACCTTTAAGAGAAATCACATGATACTGTAAATGGACAAACAAATATTTCGTATTTTATAATTAGGGAATGTTCCTATCCAAACAGCTGGTTAAAATGGAAATTCAATACAAAAAAGGAAGAAAACAGACAATTAAAACGGTGTTCTGTTTTTGGAGCTTAATGCCATTATCTTTTAATTTTTCAGTTAATAAAGGCATAATGCATTCCTACCTGTTTTTACCCTTAGGAGATTGTACAGCATAATGAAAATATTTTATCTGCTTTCAAGTTTTAATCTATTCTTTCACAAGAAAGTCAGAACCCATGTATATTATCACATTTATGTTCTCTGGAGACGGCAGTCACTACAGCAATTGTAATTACAAGGGTTCATTAACTTTCTGCAGTTTACCTGTTATGGGGGTTTCACATTAAGGAAATTTGCATATTCAGGAAATTAATACCATTTGCAGGAAACTAATGTCATTAAATATTCAAACAACCTCTAGCAAGGGGTAGTACTGACAATATGCAGTTATACAGAGTATCTATAAACAAGGTTAAAGCACAGACTTTAACATTTTTAGTTTTACATTGTACATTTCAGAGAATGTTCGCTTAGATTTTAGACTTTTTCTTTTTTAATTTATTCAATATTTTTCTATGCATAATGATGAAGGTCAGAAGGGCATTTTTGCATCTGCAGTAAAAAAAAAATAGCCAGAGATATCAACAAGAAAAAATATAAATACTAAAAAAATAAATATAGTCATGTTAATCAAGGTTGGAATTTATGATTTATAAATTAAAAATAGAACCTGGACACTTAAGTACACAAATAATATTTCAAGGTTATGATTAGGGCTTTCATTAACTCATTGTTGATATTAGAACAACCTGAGCAACCTGCATTTCTGTCTGAAACCATGTGTTGCAGATCACGTCATGAAGAAAACAAGTAATTAGCACTTCTGCTATAGGCTAATGATAAAATATTACCCAATAAAGACCATTCTGTAATGGACATATGAAAAGATAAAGCTCAGCTACTGCAAAGCTTGTGCATAGTGCTTAATTTTCTATTAGTATGATGCAATGCAGTCACTGCCTGGTGAATCCTGCGGTGTTTTAACAAATGAGAGGTAAGTGCATATCGCATAGCAAATTGATTTAACAAAGGTCAGACATCATGAAGCCACCCATTAATAATACTAGGTCCTTTATTTGCCTTGTGTTTAACAATCTGTTTTTCTGGTATTGCTTTAGACTACACTATGTGTTTGTCCTAAGGAATCATACTACTGTACATCCCTCTGTGTTGGTACTGTCAAGGATAGCAGCAGTTTCAGACTTGCAAGATGACCTTGAGAACTTCATGTCTATCAAGTGCCCATTCATGTCTAGGGATCAGTTTTGCCAAAGATCAGCTCTTGTTTTATGATTTTTTTTTTTCCCAAGTGGTTGACTAAGTGAACCTTGTGTACAGCACTGTATCACCCATAAAGCAATTCTTTGAGGTGACAGCCAGAGGGACATGTAGCCTTTCACTACGCAATATGTGAAACCAGTTGAACTGACAGGTGCTGTAAAAGTAGAGAATGCTCCAGATGGCATCCCAGTCCATCAGAAGAACTCTTTGTGGTGTTACTGCGTGTCACTGGGTGGTGGCATCCCCGTGGCTATGGAAGGATGCAAGCGTGTTTAAATATTGTGATTCTCTTATTTGCTTATAAACCTCATTCTACTGTAGCATCATTTGTGACATTTTGTGTTCTCAGGCCCAAGATGCCAAATAAACTAATTAAAATGCTTCAAAGGTCACTCGGTCATTTGTATTTTGTTTCTTTACTCCTTGAAGCTTCCAAAGAGTTCTGAAATGGAAGAAATGATGTATTGAGGGTCTGTGGAGAACAGGAGCTCAAGCAGTTAAGGCACCTTTTATCCGTGCAGGTTGAGCTGTGCAGTCCAGGTACATGTGGTTGGAGCCGGTGCTTGACAGTGGCTAGGATTTCCCAAGCAGGAGCTGGGTGGGCTTCAGTCTGCCAGGGTGTCTTCAGTGTGTGATGGTCCGGTGTTGCCAGCGAGTGTCATACCCCTGTTCCAGCCGACACCACCTCTGCTGTGTGGGCAAAAGCAAGCACAAGCCACCATCCCTCCTGTGTTTAGGAGAGGGTAGAGGGGGATAAAATGGACATTAACAGGTGATTCCAAATTTTTAAAAAAAACATTTTGCAGCTAAATAAAATAAACATCATAAAATAAATCCTGGGGTCCTTATTATGTGTCCAATATAGGGAATGAATAGAAAGTCGCAACTTACAGAGAAACAACATACTCATACTGTACGAAGGGACATTTTTCATCATAAGAACAACGTACGTAAATATGGATGGGAGTAAACCGTAAGACTGAAACCTTTCCTGGATTTTGGTACCCTGGAAAACAACGTGAGTGCACAGAATTTTTATGCTGAGCTCCTCAATTCATCAATGACATGCAGTAAGTGTGGAACAGAGCAGAGCGGGCTGCTCGCCTGTACATGATCCTGCTGCTCATTCCTGGCCCTAGTCGTGTCAGCTTTACAGTATTTCAATCTTTCATTAGAAGAACATGCTCTTTTTATCTCTTCTTAATCTCATTAGATACTTCATATACTGGAAAACATGATGCAATTCAAATATATCAGAAGTATAACCTGTGTGAATTGTATTGCCACAATAATGTTTTTTTTTCATGTAAAACTTATACAGGATATGTGTGTCTGCTATACAGTATATATATTTTAACCTGAAAGCTTCAGATTCAGATGTGCAGTAAATGTCCATTTTAGCAGTTCATATGGGGCAGAATATAATGAATATATTTAAAATTGTTTTTTTAGTTTTTGTAAACTGAACAGAAAATTATATAAAGACATCTAACATATCTTAAGACATACTGTATATTATAACATATTTGATATACCTTACAACAAATAAGACATATTTTCATAATCTAAATGTCTAAATTTCAAAAAACAGTACAACTATTAATATGGTCAAAAGTATGATGCTGTTTAAACGTCATTTTGAAAATCTGACCCATTTGAAGACATTTGAAAGAATGAATTTCAGACATCTGCAAATTATTTACTGTAAAACAAGCTATATTAAAACATTTAAATATTTAACTGAAATGAAAGATTTAGGTTTAAAGGCTTACATATCTAAAGACAACTGCTATGATTAGAATAATTATAACTTATAACTTATATAACACTGAATAGACTGTATGTCTCCAAAATAATATTAGTAATATGAAGTAATATAAAATATTACTAAATATGTCTTGTTAGAACTGTGCTGTACATTGAAAAAATTGTTTCATCCAACAATCAAAAGTTGTGTTGGCATCCATGATGCCCTTATCTGGAATTTCAAAAAGATCTCCCACGTGTGTGTGTGGGTGGGTGCATGTTTCCTGAAATGAGCTGGTGTTACCTGCCAGGCCATACTCTACCTTGGCTCCTTGGTTACCTTGGACTAAGGTGCTTATAAAAATGAGATTAATTTGATATTTTAAACATATACTGTAAGAAACGTTATTTTATAATGGGTACTAGAGTCGTTTTCAGACCTGGTTCGGGGAACAAATGAACAGACTGAGCTGTCTGAACTAAGCTTTTTCTATATTTACACGTTGAAAAAGGTAGAAATTGGACTCAACAAGAATGCCTTATTTGACCTTGAAGGCATTTAGGCTAAATTAATGGATAGACCTTTCTTTCAAAGGGTACAAAACTATGTAACAAAGCTTCAAATTCAATTCATATCATATGTTAAAAAGAGAATTTAGCAAATCCGGGTGAATGGACATTTCTTACTTGCATCCTTTCTCATGTGCTTAATGTACTTGTCAGAAATATGTGACTACATTTAAAGAATTATAGTGAAAATAAAATTTAACAGAATTCCTTTATAAGAATTATTTTTTTCTGAAAAAAGCCTCCTCAACCAGAAAACACTTTATAGTATCAGTGTTCACAATGACATACAGTACAGTACTGTATGCATTGCTTATTCAAAAAGACTTACAAAATGATTCTTTGTTATTCCTGATTAAGAATCACATTTCTCTAATAAAATCTTTGTATACAAAAAAAAAACATCTCACTTACATGTATTGAAAATTTTTGCATTCTTTGCTTTGGTAACACCCTCATGAGTATTGTCATCGGCTATCTGACAATTGCTGGTGCCTAGTCACTCACTGGATGGCACGTCTCACTACTGTACATATTCTGACTTTGATTTCTTCCAAACAGCAAGACGCCGGTGCAACACAGCTGTGAACAGAAGACAGTCGGTCATCAGATCAGCAAGTTGGAGTCAGTCCTGATTCTGAATCAAGAGCATGAGTCATGTCTAGTGCATGGGGCTCACAAGGGTTACTGTTTTATCCTGATGACTCTGGATCTCACTGCAGGACTTTGCAGAAACTGTTCATGATTTACGAATCTACATTTTATTATAATATACCACACATTTACATACTATAGTATATAACATACCACAAACACAAACCCATTGCCTGGTGTGAGGCCTTTTTATCTTTAAATAAACCCCAGAGTTTTATTTTTCCCACTGGGACTTTTTGTTTTCCTATCCTTCATACCCAATTGGTCTACTATTACTATATTGTAACCTGCTATAGACATCTGTAAATGAATCTATTTCAATCTGTTGAGAATGGTGGTATAACAAATAAAAGACTGGTTGTTATGGTGGCAGGCAAAATGATTCTATTTATTTGATTGCTGCCTTCCCACTAAATGAGGTAATTAAACTATTCAAGCTGGTAGCATCCGTGACAGACTTTAGACAGACTTTAGAACATGTCTGGAGAAAATGGATGAATTAGCTCCTGCCACAGGTAAGGTTCTCCTTCTGTGTTTTTATGTATTCTTTTTCTATTTTTACAGCGTTAGATCAGATTCAGCTAGATAAGCTGAATCAGTGTGTCACTGGCTCTACCGAACCACTTTAAAGGGGAACTGAAGTCCCAATTTCTCAGACCGGTTATTAAAACTTGGTAACAAAATAAATTAACCAATGTTATAGGAAGATTTTCAAGTTTCAAATTAAACACAAAATCGCGAACTTTGTGAAAGTGCTGTAATGAATAATGTAAGGTGATGTACGAGCATATAAGTCAGGCTGTGCAGCAGACATTTCACCACAGAAATGATCCAACGTGATCCGCATGCAGAGTTAACAAGTAGTGATTGTCTGCAAAACCATCTCAAAGTCGAGAGCAATATTCCTGTTACAGTATATTAAAAGAGATGTATTCACAAGCCAGGTTGTTTACAAAGTAATAAATCCACATCACATCACCAAAAGTTTTGTTGTCTTGTTCAAAAACACAGAACATTGCGCTGCACAAACCCGGAAATGTAGGTTATTGTGTGATGTAAATTGGAGGTTTGACAAGTTACTGTGTACATTTTACTTTTATTGTGGTTTGAAATGCAATCATCGAGGCTGATTCTTTCTAACCCCAAAACATAAAAATAACGTTGCTGTTCCCTTTCAACAGCTTCTCCCAGCTCCAAGTGCTGGTGCTTTAAAAAGGTCTAAAAAACCCACCGGCTCTCCAGGACATGGATTGGACAATCCAGACCTCGATGATTGAAGGGTCTCAGAAATAGGGTCCAGGCTTACAAAAAACTTTCAAATAATGATGAGAGTATGCTGCAGACTGCCACATTCATGTATAAATTATAATGCAAAGGAACAACTTATTAAACTTCACACCCGAAGAAGACTCCACAGCCCAAACATTGTGTTTTCTTTCTTCTCTTTTCAGCATGGAATAAATCTTTACTTGTTCCTTTGCAGCCTACACATGCTGACACAGCTACAGTACCTACTTAAATTATAATGCAGTTTCATGAAATCAGGGATGTACTGTATGTGAAAGAGAAGAAATGGTCTTCATGGGAGATTTTAACTTTCCTCACATAAAGTGGGGAAATGTCAGCAGAATTTAAAATGATGTACATTATAAGGCTAACAAAGGCTAACAGCTGCTTTCTTGCTCATTTGGTCAGTACACAAACAGGGGAGAATGCAAGTATTGACCTAAACATTTCAAGTAACCTACAGTAGAGTGTGGAAAACTGAGGAAAAGGTGAGACAACCCCTATGGGACTTATTTGTACGTAACGAGTGATGTACTTGTTATTGTCACGGATGTCGGAAGGGACGAACCGAGGAATGGCAGGAGAGCGGAAGAAGACCCTATGTGTAGTGGCGGGACAGGGGTTAGCCCGGGCTCAGCAGTTCAGGAAATGCCGTATAGAAACCTGTGCCCTCACCTGAGCGAGAAGGAAAGAGTGACCCAGAAATATATAGCCCCAGACAGAGACACACCAGAAGGACAGCAAAGCACAGGAAAGTAGGGACAGGACAGAGTAGGAGCGCCCTCTAGCTACAGAGGGCGTGACAGTTATTAAGTAAGGTGTATAGAACAAACAATGGAACAACTGGCAGACCTGACTACATGTATGGATTAAAGGGGCACTGTCTGAATAAAAGAGACAACAAAAACTAAATGAATGGAATGAAAAATGAAAATGTTCGAAAAATAATGTCTTCACAGGTGTGGAATACGTGAGAATGCAGATTAGGGCATTTTGGAACAGCAGTATGGGCTCTGCAAGCAGAGACAAATAAAGAAAGACGTTGGTCTCATTGTCATATTATTATTGTTTGTCTCTTACCCGATTCAGCTGTAGTTTAGCAGTTCAAAATGCCAGGTGTATCAGTGTTTGGAGTTGGGTTGTAAAAGTCTTATGAGTGCTGGCAGGATAGAGGGATTCTGGAATCAGATACTGTAGCTATTAGCAACCGAAGCAGCTACATGGGCTGAATGGCTTCCTCTCATTTTCAACCTTTGCCTCATAATATTTTTGGATTATTAAGAATATTTCTCATTTGAACAAATGTCATGTGCTCCAGTGGAAAAGCTGTTCCTGTACAGCTACAAAAGTGAATGAAAATCACTACAGTGAGCAGTGACAGTGAACAAGTGCAGAGTTGATCCTGCTAAATTGTCTAGGGAACATTTGGTTCTGATGAAAAGTGCCTATTCAGCAACTGCACTGAACGTAGCCTATATAGAATATCACTGCCTTAAATGTTAATCACAATTAATTGATTGTGCCAATCTACACTTCAATCTTAAACATGAAAGCTTTTAATCACTGATGAAATTCATGTTTGGACTTTCTCTCAAAATTTAACGAAACTTTAAAGCACAATTGGAAACAATCTCAAATCTTATCTCATTATTATTTTAATTTAAGTTTTGAAGCTGCAGTTAAAAAACATACATATATTAATAATGTGATTAATAATGGGCCCAGATTAGCAAAATAGGCTTGCTAATGTGGGTTCTACTCAAAAGTTAATAAATTACATTATCACCCTTCATTAGAGTCTTTTATCCCGTTTTCATCTTGACTTTAGGAATGAAAGCTAACAGCCAGATCAGGAGAAACAGGAGCAAAGCAGCATGGGGTAGAGTCTTTGAGACACATCGAACAGCATGAAGCAGAATGAACCTACAGCTACTGCAGCCCACTGATAAACATTAGCGGGTAAACTCAATTACCGCGCACTGCTCTGCAATGCTTGTAAATGTTGACAGTGGAGCTTTTTTTTGCCCAACGTTTTAATTAAATATCCCGAAACCAATCATTCTCTATAGCTGGTGTCAGAGCACTGCCTCAAAGTGGATAAATGTTTGTAGGGAGAACCAGAACTTCAACAAACATGAATGTAAGAAGGCTTTCGCTGAAGCACTCGAGTTCAAGAATACACAAGTGATTAGGAACCAACGGCAAAATCAGAGGAAGGTTTAATCCACCCAAATGTCAGTCTAACGTTTACAAGTTGGCAATCCCATCTTCATCTGCAGACAAAAGGGCACTGGTTAGTCATCTGTTTAATTCTCTTGCTGCTGTATGTCATTTGAATGTTGAAGGAAAATCCCTTGATTCAGTCTGCCATTTCTGACAGTTTCCCTCTAGACCACATTAATCAGCCTTTTAGAGAGCTGAATGCAAAGTAGGCACCAGGCAGCCAAGATACCAAATGGAGACTGAGAATAACTGCTGTGCAAGGTTTGTGTAGATAACAATTATCAACAGACACTGATATTAATTATTTCTGAAAATTTATCTATTACACTAGGCTACACACTGATCTTATCAAATCTGCGTTACAGAAATTTTAGAATTATCACTTAGCATCGATTTTACATTAGTTTTGAACTGTTTTCACAAAGGGCCAAATGTTTTGTAGATACACAGGGATTCATTCAGTTTTATGCATTGTGTTTCAAAAACATCGGTTTGTATTTCTAATATTAATATAGACACAATGTATATACTGCATAATACGGTACAGTGTATATATATAATACGCACTGCACTTCTGTCATAAATTCTAATGGCTCTAACAGTGTAAGTCAATACTATGATTGGAGACCTCTAAGGAAAACCGGGACACTTCTGGAGGTGATACTGGTGGACCAGTAGGTGGCACCCTCCCTCTTGACCAGTATTTCCAACCCAATTCCCCTGTATAGTGGCCAGAGAAACTGGGCAGTGGAAGTGGTCATCCTTAAACTGTGACACTTACTCAAAAACTGACTGCTTGGTTATTTAAAGATCCCATGTCAGCATCAATCTTTACATCATAGAACGCTGCAGACAATAAAGTTGCTACTGTATTTGTCTGTGTCTGCTGTTGCTGGATCAGAAGCTTGAAGATTTGCACTACTACTGTGGTAGGCCATGTCCATCAAATAGTGGTCAGAACAGCAAATAGTCTGTGATGATTGGACAAATTAGCCACACCAGTCACTAAGAAATTATAAATAAAATAAGTTGTGGACTTGTAATTTCTACAGAACCATGAAGAAGATACACATTTTTTAATGAAAGACTGCTACATTCACATGAAAGTATACATACTAATCAAGCATCCTTTTTATAATCCCTTTGGTTACTCTAAAGACTTTTGCAGCTTAATACATTTTAAATCAAGAAGTGATTCTGTAGCACACATGAGTTATTGAGGTTTCTCCTTCCACTGCTGACAAACACCAGCCCTGCTAAAGGCAGTGTGTACCAAAAAATTAATGTCACTGTATAAGTAAACCTACTGATTTTGCTCCATGAAATATATGAACGGGAAGAACAGATGTATTTAAATGGATACGTCATTTCCAGATCAAAACAATTCACAAAACATTGCATGAGCTTTCAGCTTTCTGACTGAAGAGCAGTTGGTACTGAAACGTGTGGTTAGCCTCATGTGTCCAGCCCACTATTCTTGTGTGTTGTTGAGCAGAAATAAAAATGCTCTGAAGCAACAACCTTGTCAGCCTCTCCGAGACTACAGTCAAGTATTAGTGATGAAAGGGGAAGCAGGAATATGCAACTATAACACAATAACACAATAACAAGGGCTTGGAACATTGGTATTAATAGAAAATATTGGTATGAATTTGAAAAGTCATAGGAAAGAAAGCACACCGAATATCACATTGCCATTCCCTGTACTGTAGGTGAATATGCATACAGTACATTTGTGATTTTTCTTCATATTATCAAAGCATTAGTGATATTTCACATCTGATGAATTGCATTTGCACTTGTCAAAACAATTAGAAATGGAGACTGGGAAACACAACGGCAAAACCAACTTGTTTGTCTTCAGATACGCATATTTAGAAAAAAACATACGGAGTTGATCTTGTTTATTGCAAAACCTATGGTGAAAAGGTTCAGCTGGGTGAATTTGAATTCATTAATGTCACAAAGGAGATTGAAATGCATTAAGGAGTAGTTGATTTTGGCTACAGGCGGCTCATACTCCATTTCTTTTTATAATTAACATATATCAAAAAGCCCACACAGTAATGTGATGCCTAAGAACAAAGCAAATAACATTTTCATTGTGTAAATAGAATTATATAATTACATTCCACAGACGTCGGGATATTAGGAACAGTACAGTGCTAATCTCAGATATTTTATTTGCAGTCTTCACAATTATAAGAAAGGAAATGAAATAATCTGTTGACTCTGCTGACTTCATTAAAGTTTTAAAAGTTAAATTCTCAATCGAAACTATTAAAGAGGTTGTAGGGGTAAAAATAACTGAGAAGATGGGCAAATCTTCAAATGTATTTACCGCCGCTGTTATAAAGGAGGTTTAACTGGCTTCCAGCCCCTAGGCTTCACGTGGAGAGCTTAACTCTCAGCAAGCTGCCTCCAAACCTGTACATTTGACAACATGCAGGGGCTGCTTTCGCACTACAGCCCCACATGACTGCAGAATCTTCCCAGCTTTATTGTCATACAGTTTTTTTCACCAAAAGATCTCGTTGCTTCAGGCACTTGACCCTTATGTCCAGTATATAACTGTCTTGTTTTTGTCTTCTTTGACTGCTTAGTACTCCCTTCACGTACAAGTAGGTGATTTAATAATGGTCAGCTAGTTTTCCAACACACAGCTCCCCCAATGTGTGTTGAAAGTTTTATGCAGCTGTTTAACTTCTGTATTTGCTGGTCCTTAGGTGGTACTTCAGTAGTAGTTTTTCACACCTCCATTTTCTTTTACTGTTGTGTTTTCCCTGTCCTACACACAACCTGGGAGAGTGTAAAGCACAGTATCTTGTCAGCATACAGTACACAGTGCTTAAGAGTTTTCGCCACTGACTCTCATAATGGTTCTGCTTCAGCTTTGAGAAATCATTTGAGAAGGTTTTACTGATTAATTATTCCAAAACTGCAGTGAATACAATAACAGGGGCAAATGGTTTAGAGCTGAAACTTTTAATACGAAATAACGTCTACCTGTAGCTCATCAAACACCCTTGTCTTAATAATACAGATTGGTGCCCTTTCCCAAAACGTAGGTATTTAATAAGCACAGGATTTCTAAATATGGACTATGAATAGTAATTCTGAAGAGGTGCATCGGGACTTCTGGGCTGCACTACACAGACTGTAATCTCATTTGTATGTGCAGAACAGGGAATAAAACGTAACCTTTACTCAGATGAGAATTTACTTGATCCCACGCTTTAATTAAAAGTTTGCTTCATAGTTCACAGTTTCACAAAACGAAACTCAAACAGCCAACTGGATTAGTGCCTAATCTATAGGAAAAGACTCAGTAAAATATGTAGATGGATGATGGCAAGTGATGTGTGTTTAGAGTGATGTTTATAAAGTTGGTGGCTATAACTCACGTGAGAACGTACACATAGTGATTGTTAGATGAATAAACTAATAAAGGTGCATGGTAATTGATATATTGGATAGGTGGTAATTTAAACCAAGAAAACTGACCTGAGAGAGCATTCTTCAGAAGGGACATGTACTGACTAATTAAGAATTAAAATGATGACCGGGTTCCTTTCATATGAGTTTATCCTACTATGCTGCTTAATTTATCACCATGCATTGTTAAAAAGATGGGTGAAAATACACAAGATTCTAAGTAAGGTTCCATTAGAACAGGATGTTATTTGGATCCATTCTGAGTGATACAAAAGAGAACCATGAGTTGAAGCTGAAATTTGTTAATGTTAACAAAGATCCCAACCAATGGATGCACTTACTTTATATAACCTGTGATGCATTAAAAAAATATATATTTTTGCAATGCTTCTCAGCATAGTTTCAAAACACAGCACCACAATTCCTGTATATGTCACGATTATAGTCCCCCCTCCTTAAGGGTGCTCCAGCCCTTTCACTTGAGACTTTATTCTGTGCACCTGTTTCCTATTCCCAGCCCACCTTAAAAGCCAGGCGCTGACGCTCATCTGGGCTCTGCATCTGATTTCCGTCTCATGCGAGTCCAGGACCTGGAAGCGCCTGGTCCCGTTCCCCGTTCCCCGTTCCCCGTTCCCCGTTCCCCGTTCCCCGTTCCCCGTTCCCCGTTCCCCGTTCCCTGTCCGTCGGTTCCGACCCGGCCTCTGGTTTTAATTCCGTGTTTTGATGGATCTCCTGGTTTTGGACTTACCCATTTGTTTGGATACTCTCTAAGGATTATTCTTTTGGATTGTTCGCCTCGGCCACACCTCCCCCGTGCACCATGCACCTTGGACACGCCCCCCTGTCTTCAGCCCCGTATTCCTGCATGACGTTTCCTCAGTGTTTCCCCACTTCTTCGGATTGTGTCGTCCGCATAGGGTCCGGAAAGAACTGTTTGTTACAGTATAAGCCTAGCTGATGAAGTGACTCCCTAAAAGGTATTAATTCTTGGCCTTAGCCTGCATCGTTTTCAGATAACTCATCATGACATACAAATTAATTAAATAAGCATGCATTCCAAACATTCCAATTGCTTTCGGATTATTGCAGTTCCTTGTTATCTGTGAAACAAGAAAAGCTAATTATAAATATTTATGAAAAAAATGAATACAAGCTAAAAGAGGATGAGAGAGGGAATTCAATAACAATAATATTAATTGCAGAAACAGGACTGGGGACATTACATTTTACATTAGAAAATCTGATGAAAAGATTGAATGAACTATTATCAATGGTTTGGTTTTCCGGTCTAGAAATTTCTAATGATGTTATCCACATGATTCTGTCGATGATTTAAGACTGTTTCAGAAAGTATATACTCTTTGACACCAGGGACATATATCATTGCCTTGTATTGACCTACGATTTTTAGTTGTATAAATCCTTACTGCTGGAGCAACTAAAATATACATCTCCAAACATATTCAGGCGTGCTTTTATGCATGCACTTTGGAATAAACCTTTTACTAGCACAAGTGCCAACTATTGATTCAGCACCTTTCAAGTCCTCATGTTCTCAGGGTATGTGAGGGTGATCAGGTTCTTCCAATACAGGTAGAATAAAGCCTTCCTCCTAATGCAGAACGTTTTCACAATATACAGTATTCCATTGAGCATACCGGAGGCATTTATGTGGATAACATTTGTACATGAAAACAGATGTATGTGTTAAAACTGACTTTTAATAAATATGTACAGTAACAGAAAACAACTGCCTAGATAGGGAGCAGGTTCCACTTCAAACCTTGAAACAAAATCTGATAAGAAGGCCGATATAACACAATGTTCTCAGTTAATAAAAGTTAGTGTTCCTGTACCAATATTTCATTGGAACATTTCATTTGCATTTTGGCTATTTTCCTATAGTTTCAACTTATGCCGTTTATTTGCTATCCAATGGTATCCGCTTGCTTTGTCTCATGTTTTACAATACCTCCATATGGTTCAACAAAGATGTGTATTATTCAATTTAACTGTACTTTTACCATAATGTTTAAAAGACAGAGAAAAGGTTACATTTTCTACTTTTCTGTTCTTCTGGCAAACATAATCTTCCATTAGGTGTATCCCATTCGACAGAGGAGTGATGTGACTGTGTATTAATAAAAGTAAGATTTATATTGTTTTATTGGTCATTGGTAGCTGGCTTGACATAGAATTTCGTAGAATTGTGACATCACCGGTAAGTGCCCTCCGAGTCTAACTGCCTTGGGAAACTTTAGCTACTGTTGTAAGATAAAATCGAGATGTATTTTGCTCCTGTTCTGTTGTATAAAAAATGTGCCTGTTACCGCCATCAATTTAACCTTACCCATGATACTTTTTTCATATTGTTTTGTTAATTTTGTTTAGATTCAGGCTTCTAGTCTTCTTCAAATGTCTTAAAAAGCAGTCCCTCCCTTGTAATTAGATAATCTTTTCCTGGTTATAGAAAATAGGAAGGTTTTTCTGATCCACCTTTATCAACAGATGTCCATAGTCTGCGTACCCTGTGCAGTAACCATGAAAAAGTGGGAAAAAGTGGGAACATGGGAACAATAAGCTTGCAGCAGTTGAAAAACATGTCAGGAGTTACAAAGCATTTCTAACAACAACAACTATAATAATTCCTTATATAGGGCTTTTCTGGACACTCCACAAGTGTGCAGCCCCACCTGGATGATGCGAAGGCAGCCATAATGCGCCAGAACGCTCCCCACACATCAGCTGTTAGTGGGGAGGAGAACAGAGTAAAGAAGCCTATTCATGGATGGGGATTATTAGGAGGCCATGATTGGTAAGGGCCAATAGGAAATTCGGCAAAGACGGCAGGGTAACACCCCTTCTCTTTTCAACAAACACCCTGGGATTTTTAATGACCACAGAGAGTCACAGAGACCTCAGTTTTACGTCTCATTCAAAGGATGGTGCGTTTTTACAAAACAGTGTCCCCGTCACTATACTGGGGCATTAGGACCCACAGAGACTACAGGGTGAGCGCCCCCTACTGACCACTAACACCTCTTCCAGCAGCAACCTTAGCTTTCCCAGGAGGTCTTCCGTCCAGGAACTGACCAGGCTCACACCTGCTGAGCTTCAGTGGGCTGCCAGCTGTGAGCTGCAGGGTGATATGGCTGCTGGCTACTAACAATATTATAAAAACAGGAAAATTATAAATATATTTTTACCAGGGAGAATCATGTATTTGTTTTTTTCTCTGGATTCTCATTAATGTGTGCAGAAAATGTTCACAACAACACTCTTTTCTTGCCTTACTAGTTGAATGTAAATCTCAAAGGAAGGTAGAAATTGAACTCTTCAGAGTGTACAGTGCTCTGCCTCCCTCTTTTAAATGAATGCCTTTATTGACCATCACTGATGTGCCACATTCTTTCACCCCTTGTCGGGCTTCAAGTAGCTAATCAATTCTGTCATTATTCTAACTTTTGGATCTGGTAACAGTATCAGTGTGGTCTGAGAGGATCTGCAGGCTTGATAAGTTGCTTGCGGTGATGCTTGTACTCCGTGGGAATCGTCTGAATTAAATACCACCAACTTCAGGGAAAAAATCAATAAGGCTGTTTAAATGGTTTCATGGGGACCTTCGATGTGATTGAATATTACTCTTCTTACAAGACCAATAGCTGCCTTTTATAGCTGAGGAGCAGTAACTAAACAGTTAGCTGTGCTTTATAGCTGGAGTGCATCCAGAATGATTTGAATTACCAGGTGTTGCTCTTTAGAGAAGTGATTTAAACAGTTAATAGTAATGATTTTTTTTTATTTTATAGAGTGCTTTTTTATCACACATCATTTCAAAGCATTTTACAATAAAAAAGCAAAAACATTAGAAAGACATGAACATACAAATTAGCAAGCTTTTAGCTCAATGTGTCTTCGGCTTATGTTAACAGAGTCATTATTCCTTTATGTTCTAGACTTTGATTCCTTTGTGATGCTTACACACTTATCATTGTTACACCTAACAAAGTGATCTTTCTTCTGAACCTTCTGCTATCTGGTCTCTGTGTTGGCATTGACAAGCAATTCATTTCCATTCATTGTTGGTAACTGTGATTAGAAATATCAATCTAATAAAATCAGTGACTTCCGCTTTTAAGATTTAATGTAGCTGCAGAGCCCAAAGCATTGCTTCACTAAAAGACAATATTTTGATAACTGTGAGGCATTATGTATATGTCACGCCCTCTGTAGCCAGAGGGCGCAGGGTGCTCCTTCTCTGTCCTGTCTCTTCTTTCCGGTGCTTTGCTGTCCTTCTCTTGTGTCTCTCTCTCTGGGGCTATATATTTCTGGCTCTTTCAGTTGTCTTGGCTCAGCATTGACGTTCAAATGTCTTGAGACCCGCCTAGCACCAGGTCGCTCTACGTCCCCTGCCTGAGGGCATAGGTTTCTATTTGACTCCTGAACTGCTGAGCCCGGGCTAACTCCCCGTCTCGCCATTACGCAGAGGGTCATTTTTGCTATCCTGCCTCTCCACGGTTTGTCCCTCTTTCAGACTTCTGTGACAGTATATGCAAGCACAAATAGCACATTTGTCATTAACACTGATGCTCAGAAGAACCAAAATAACCTGAGAGAATGTTTGACAAATAGTTTTACAGGGAATATTATACTTTATCATTCCCAAGGACAACTCGCGTGGATTGTATTACTGTGTGTATTCTAAGTATCAATAAAGTAATAAAAGGTTAGTGTAGAAAATAACGAGGATGGAAGGTTACAAAATTATATTTAAATGTGTAATAATACTGCTGTATTCAAAAATACTTTTTTACACTGCCTGATGTGTGCATGAAGATTTGCAAATAAATAGCACATATCACATATGGGGAGGCTTTTTAATAAAAGATGGCATCTGCCCTAAGCCTCAGTAGTAGCAGTAAAGTGTAAGATCTAAATTACCTTCCATGTGACATTTGCTTTCGTAAGTCAGACAGTCATCAGCAGCTAATCCTCCTTGGAAACTAATCAAGGGAGGTGTTGCTTCTGTGCAAAATAAATGATTAGAGGGAAGCAAAGAACATTCTCATGCAAAGAAGTGAATACTTTAATAAGAATGCTGCTATATGGCAATATAAGGTCTACAGGCTGGGTTTAATCAGGCCACTGAGTGGAATCCCTGAAGACCGACAAGTAGTGAACAGCTAATAATCAGTTTGTTCTTCACTGATTACTAGCTAATCATGTCCCAAACATAGCCCTAGCCTCGGTGTAATTATGAATAAATTTGCAAGCCTTTCTTTAATCTTTGGTGTATTTGGAAGCACATGATCTGTAATCAGCTAACTGCAAAAAATTCAACAGCTATTATCTCTTAAAAGCCTGCCTATTGTTCAGGAGGAAAATATTTACTTTGTTGGGCCTGCGTTTTTTAAAAACGCAACAAACAAACAGCACCCAAGAAAAAAGAAAATGACTGAGAAGTGCCACCCCTTTGACAGAGGAGCTGTCCGCTGTACACTTCAGCACTTTCAAAACTGGCCTGAGAATTCTTTAACTCATCTTGTAAAATTGCTGTTGAATTGAGTGGAACAGCATTTTCATGCAGGCATGCAGCAGGAAGATAAAGCCTGCCTACTAAATTGCACCCGACAACTCTGTTTTCAGGGGAGAGCTCTGCCTAGAGTAAATGTAACTGATCGCATTTACCCATTTGCTGGAACTCATAGATTCGAATGCTCATACTATTCCCAGGTTTTTATACAGTTCTATACATCAGGAATAAAAAAAAAACATATTTCTTTTTCACAAACCCGGTAAAAGGAAAACCCTATGTAATTCTTGGTAAGTCTATTTGTTAACAGAGTGAATTGCTGAATCAAAGAATTTCAATGTAACTATGTGATGGTTTAAATGCGCAAGCGATTTGATCTACAGTATATTATTTGCCAATGTGCATTTCATAGTGCTAAGAATTTCATCTGCAGCATCCACTTAAAATTGTGAGTGAATTCTTTAGTAATAAATAAAAAGCATTTAAAAACTGTTCATTGCATGAAATTGCTGAAAAACTCCTTTCTGGGAAACATCCCACTGGGGCCTAAAGTTTATAGGAGATCAGTCTATGTAGAAATTTAAATTTCTCACTGATTATTATTTTGTCCTCTTCACTTCCCCCCTTTATCAATCGTTAAGATTTTAGCAAGGGTTACTTCTAGATTTATTGTAAAGGTTTTTTAAGACATGTACTGTGTTTTTCTTTAAACACTTTTAAAGCAGAACAACAAAAAAAAAGGGATCAAAATACAGGAAGAGTGTTTTTTTAAATCCCTCTCCGAAATCAGATTCACAAGCCTTTCAACTTTAAAAAGTAGCTGCCTACAGTATTTGAACATGAGCCAGTGAAACATTGTTTCTATTGATGCCACCTTTCCAGTCTAACAGCTTAAAAAGGGCTTTCTTCAACGGATCTAAAAAAAAAAATCAGACTTTAAATAATAAAACAGCAAAAAGTACTGGGATAAAGATATAACACAAAAGATGAATTAGTTTGATTCAGGTTAGAGAGGTCATGCTTTAGTATTCAGATTCAATATGACATCAAAGCAAAGACAGGAGTCTGCATCTGCATTTTGAGACACACAGTTTAGACAATTCAAACAAGAGACTGCATCCTTCGCCTACTGAATGCTTTTATCAGGTTGTCTCCTCAATGTTGTTAGGAAACATATAGATGTATTACTATGCATTCTTCAAGAGAACTGTGCATTCTTAGTGCCGCTGCTGTAACGATCAGTTCTTTCCGGACCCTATGCGGATGACACAATCCGGGTTAAAGTGAGAAAACACTGGGGGGAAAAGTCATGCAGGAGACAGGAATGAAGACAGGGGCGTGTCCTTGGTGCACTGGTGAACGGGGAAGGTGTGGTTGAGGCAAACAATCCAAAGCATAAGTCCATAGGCGAATTCCAAAAAAACAGGCAAAAAACCATGGCCAGGTGATCCATCCACAACTAAGGATTAAAAACAGGAACCGGGTCGGAACCGGCGAATGGAACAGGAACAGGCATAGAAACTTAAAAACATAACGGAAATAATTAGTCTAAAATAAATCTTCATGCTGTTTATCATTTTTTTACAATAGTACCTATAAGTGGCTGCAATAATTAAATACATCAATTGACACTGAAAGCAGTGACAGGAAGACAGGAAAAGTCACTAACCATCTTGTATCAGGAAAAAGATTTGTTTACATACACCAGTTCATCTTCTACACATTCATGGATCAATAAAAAATAAGTAATCACCTAGTTAATATTGCCTCTTTATACAATTACTGTACATCAACACAGTTACATCAATCACACATTTGAAATCAGTTTAAAATTAAATTTAAGCAATGAATAAAATTGACTTACTGTATGTGATATCTTAAGATCTCAGTATATGACCCTTAATCAGCTAAGCATCCCAAAGCGCTTCACAGCGGTACCCATTAAAACTATAGATAATCAATTTAATTATGTTTTATCATGAGCAGTGCAAAACACATCACTTACCATATCACAGCAGTGGCAGGAAAACCAACTTTTCTGAGGAAACAGTGATGACAGGAGGAAACATAGACAAGATGAGTTATTATTTTTCCTATGATACATGGATGACTTTTACTGTGCTGTAAAATGTTAGTATCTGTAGTTTCTGACGAACAGTTTCTGGCCAAATGCATTATCATCAAAACATATCTGTAAATGTAATCGCTGATTTACTGTAAATAGGTAAAATCAGAGCTAAGCTTCTATTGTCAGGCTGTCCAAGCCCGATCCAGTGGGAAGCAGTGTGTCCTCCTAAGTTGCACCTCTAGCTGTTAAATCGGTCTAGTTAGATCACTAGGCAGTTAAAAGTTTAGATTCGTAATGAAAACCCACAGACCACTGGCCCTCTAGGAGCAGGAAATGGAATCCCTTCAATACTGGAAAGCTGGATGAGGATGCAGGAGATCAAAACAGCAAATAAAAAGTAAATAATGATGGAAAATGCAGATAAACATAAATGTGACACGGATAAAATAATCAATTAAGTCAGGACAATACACATCAGGTTACACTAAGAATAGCAACAAAGCCAAAACTATTGTAGCAAGCTGTAACTAAAATAACTATAGCATGTACTGTATTCAAAATTAAAATGTATCTTGTTCAGTCGTTTACAAAGGAAAATCGATATAAAGATTTGCATCAGTAAAAACTGTAGCTGTATAGTACATCTCTGTCTCCTACAGAGCTTTCATATCTGTGGCTCATGCTATGGTCAGGCATGGAGAAACTTGCCAGCTCTCAGACTGTATGGTCCTAGCATGTTGGTGAGCTTTCATTTCAAGCTCTTCTGGCGGATGTGGGACATCTATTTCCCTGAGTTTTTGTGCTCTGGTTTGAACATTTTTCCCTATACCAATGTGGCATTATTTCCAGGTAAGTGCCTTGTGTGGGCTGGGAACTTAAAATATTTTAAAAAAGCAGAGCACAATTATCTGGACAGCCTCCTTTCATTTCTAATCTAAATGTCATAATACTCATTTATTCCAATCATTTTTTCAGAATTGCTTGTTTTACACAGGGTTACATTCACTAGTTTTAATTTGTCTGGAAATGTTCTTGTCGTTACTCACAGGTAAGGGTCTGTATGCATTTGCCCCCTTTTATACAATAGAGATACAAGCAATAACAGGTACATAATTAGTTCCATTTTGTATAACAGAAACTTTCCTCATGCGAAGCAAATATAATTGAACAGGGAGATTACAGTTGTTCAACACCTTCTTTACACAAGGATGGTGCATGCTTTCATCACAAAGTAACAAATTAATCTTTGTTTTCTTGTGTGTGTTTTATGCAATATAGCAAGCCTACAGTACCTGTATTCAAATAGGAAATTCAAAGAAAAGATTTTTCCATCATACTTTTACAATCAAAGGCAAGTCATTTTTACAGCACTGTACATATTAGTGTTATGTTTAAATATAAGAAAACATAGAGATTACAAGTAAAAGAATGCCATTCAGGTTGTTGTGATTTTGTTTCTAAGTATCTTAACATTCTGTCACTGGATAAATAATTCTTTCTTTCCCTTTTCTTAAATGAATCCAGAGTCAGATTCTCACACATACTGTAACTGAGAAACTGGTCCCAAACTCCTACAGTATGATCTCTGTGTAAAAGGTGTGTCCTGTCTTTCTCCCCAGACCCTGGTGTTGTCATGTGTACCCTGGGCCACAGTCAGCGCCTGTCAGTAATTTTAATACCTCTATCATATCATTAAATAGTATCCTGTGTTCCATGCTGAAAAGACCCGATTCCTTCATTAAGTCCAAGTAGGACATTCCTTCAGACCAGGAATAACTGACTGACAAATCCATGACTTGTCAAATACAGTATGATGGCTAGCTTTATGGAGTGATACTGGTGAAGTAGGTCTTTAAATTAAGTGCACAATAATAATCTGAAATGTGATGTTGTTTTGAGATATTGATTAGTTTCCACTTGGGTAAGGCGTTGAATGTTGGAGACTTAGAAAAGGGAGTTTAACACCAAAGATCCTTCTTAAGCTTACAATTACACCTGACCTGAAGTGAAAAAAAGCTTTAAATCCTATTGCCACTTCACAAGTCATCCAATTCCTTATTCCTATTTTCCTTCTTGTGCATTTAATGTATTATTTTTATTTTATTAATATCTCAGGGTCATCCTTCTGAAAACTGTGAAATACAATATGATAGGCTGAAAAAGGAGAGCAAATTTTGGCCACTCTCACACCTGGTCACATGTAACATGCGAGGATAGATGGTTTTAGAATTTCAGGTAAGAAAGACAACTACTTTTTCCTGATGTGAGGATTGGGATCAGGAGGACAAGGACCCCTTGTCTCCAAAAAGTTGATATAGCACATTAGTCCATGGTGCAAGGCAAATGGTAATCCTGTGAAAATCTTCCATTGCAATTAAAATGTACATACAATTGATATTGACTTGATCTGCTGACTAAATCCTGTTCTGGCTGTTAAAACAGAAAATGCAAGATGTATTTAGAACTCCTTAAAGATCTGCTCTGTGCCAAACACTGGGTTTTAGGTGCCTCCAGCATAAAGCATTTACGGTACCATCTCCGAAAAGCTGTTCATTGCTGTTGCCAAGAATTCTGGATCAACTATAGACTTTACAAAAACTAAAGTGCTACATTACTCTGTACCTGATTATCCTTTCCAATACATATTTAACACCATAAATGGATCGTCCATAACCCACAACCCGCAGCACCACTTCATCTACAAATCATTCTGGAGTTGGCTAGGCGAACAACAATACAGAATCAAAACTGATGCCAATCCAAAGATGCACCTACTTGTTATCATTACAGTGGCATCAACCTCCATGCCTTTGTCTCGTCAAGCTCATAAAGTTATTTCATGCACGACACCTGTAAAAGGCCGTCAATTTTCAATGCCGGAAGCAACACTGAGTGTCTTGACAAATTAGCTCTGTGGTCATCTTTGCACAGATATAGCTGCACTGCCATGTCAAGCCTAACATAAGAAAATGACTAGTTTCCATTAGACTCCCCTGTACAGGGAAGGATGGGAATATGCCTGAGCATAGCATGAGCCACAGATATGAAAGCTCTGAAACTATACTGATTACATATGACAAATTAAATAGACACTGCAGGAAACCTACAGTAGTTTCAAATGTTAACTGTAAACCTTAGAGAACATCTACAAGGGGAATAGTGTGGAGTAGTAATTAGGGCTCTTGACCTGTAACTGGGAGTCAGTGCTTTCAAGTCTGGGAAGGGGCACTTCTGTTGTACCCTTGATCCAGGTACTTCACTTAGATTTCTACAGCAAATTACTCTACTGTGTAAACGGGCACAAATGGAAGTCAGTTTGGAGAAAAGCATGAGCCGCATAAATTAATAATAATAAGATGGTGGTTCACTCCTCATTATCAAGAAAAGATTTTCTCAGGAGTTTGTTTTCTGAAACATTATTATTGTTATTATCAGTCCTAGCTAGGGGTCTCAATAGACTCAACGGCATTTTTGTTTTCACAGTGAGGAAATAAAGGCAAATTAAACAGCTGATACTCACACCAGATACAATGCTCCTATATGTACTGTAATACAATTATTAGAGAGAAATGCTGTTGCAAAAATTATTTCAAATGCATGCTCGTATGTTGTCCTTACGAGCATGCACGGACGTATTCTGTTGACACTGAATTATGAAAATATTCTATTATAGACAGCTTTACAATAGTCATGTTAATAATACTAAAAATATACTTGTTCTGGTAATCTGGATCTTCTGTTTGTCTGTCTCTGGAAGGCACAGCTTCTGACTCGAGAAGTCTAACATTGCATCCTTATCTAGTGAACCTCAGCCAAAGCTCTTAATCAGACACACAGAGAAAAAAAGAAGAAATTTCTGGCATAGATTAACTGTCTGACATTCACATTCCTTTCCTCATTACCCTCCTATAATCCCAGAGCAACTGCCTCCCTTTGCAAAGGCTGATCTCCTTCTAATATATTACATGTTCTGCTGCATTAGCAGCAACAGCAACAACATTAATGTTAAATGCCAGTAAAGCCTTGTTTATGTGCAGTGGCTGTGCAATTGACTTGCAATGTTGTTAATCCATGTAAGGGAACTTTGAAGGGAAAACACGAATGAACAAAAAAGTGCCATCGTTAATTTAATCATATTGTCTTTTTAAAGATACGAAACTACAAATTGGAAAAAAATGTCACTTCAGCATAAAGGTACATGTTCACATTATTTTTTGTATTTGCAAAATGATGCACGTTTCTCTTAGAATAAAATAAAACAGCTGTTTTAGACTTGCTATAAATCACTAAAAATGGATGGTAAATAGGTAGATATACTGTAAGCAATCTGGAACCTGGAAGTGAAAGAAAAAGCAATACGATGTTGCTTACTAGCATTACTGCTCCTACTGATGCTGTTACTAAATGAGAGATGTCTCTTGTCATTGAGTGCTCTGGGTGTTACTGCTTCTGGCTCACAATTCTTGGGTCCTGGGTTGAGTTCAGGCTTGCGTTGACTTCTGTATGAGATCTCAATGTTCCTGTGACTTTCGTTCACTGGGTCCTGCCAAAGACAAGCTGTCTGTGTTAAATGGTGTTACTAAATTACTCCTGTGTGTTTGTGAGCGTGCACCGTGAGGATATCCTGTCCAAGGATATGATCCTACTTTGCTTCTTAAGCTTCAAGGATAGGCTTAGGACTGCCACAACCACTGTGAGGAATAAGCAGAATTCAGATAAGAGATGGGGTGAAGTATTTTATGTTTATAAAGAATATAAAATGCCTACATAAATCTTATTTCATCCAAATAAAATTAAACTTGACTGAAATCTTTAATTTTATAGGGAAGAGTAACACTAATCTTAACTTTAAAATGATTCTAACCATCTTCACAGATGTCGAGCACAAAAGTCAATTTAAAGTCAGATTTAAAACAGCAAAGTGCAAGTGAGGTGCTCAGTTCAACCCTCACCATGGCCACTACATTTGAAAGCTAAGAACCCTGACCGATAATGAATGGATGATCCTGCACATTAATACCATCATTTTGGTGCCTGTGAACTTTGCCTGAACTGATTAGAGCAGATATTAAGTGATAATTGGACATTTTACGTTCGTCAAACAAAAAGTGACAGATGGGCTCCTAATCAAATGATAGCACTGGTATTATTCACCATGGTCCATGGGCTTTTACTGATGACCTTCACACAATACTAGCGGAAGTGGTGCAAATGAGTGGACAAAATTTAGAAATTTTACCATAATCCATCACAAAGCAAGATAAACATATTTTAAGTCATTTTGTTACATTTGCCTGTGTAAAAGTGCAAAAAAATTGATTTCAGTAATTAAAGCCAAAGTTCAAATTAGTACAAAAAATGAATGCATTTGCTTCATGGTAACTATAATTTTATCTTAAAAGTTTAGGTTATCTCAAGGTACATCATGAAATTAACATACTGTACAGTAAATAAGATTTCTTACTGCCTAGCATGCTTCTGTTACATTTAATACTGCAATTCATACCTCAGTTACTACTGTACATCTATGAGTAAAAAAGAGCAATGCAGCCTCTCAGCCTGAAGGGTTCTGGTATTTAACACTCAGATTTTGTGCTGAATTGATGTACTATGAAAATAAATTAAAACAGTTGCAATATATTTGCATTTTAAGTTGTATAAAACTCTATATGCACATTTGTGTCTTTGCACTAAGGGAGAAGAACAAATGCAAAGCAAATTAAGGAATACAAAGGCAATAATTATGAGACACTTTAACTGAAGTAACAGTTGGCTGGTTAGTTATAGGGATTACCAATTTAGCAGAATGCCTACATAGATAGAATTTCTTTTCTACATCTAAGATAATATTTTAGTGTTTTACATTTGGTTGCTTTCAGGGCCCTTCATGTACAGAAGAAACATTTTGTGAAAACATGAGATGAATCTTCTTCCTTTCAAGGAAAACATCAAAGAAAAACAATTATTATGTACTAGAAGCTTCTTATCTCTGTGCACATTTCATTTATGTTCAAACAAGCTGTTCAATATTAAAAAAGAGTCTTCTGAAGATTATCTCTAAAGGAGCATTACAGCCCCTTCAAGTTTGTTAGTTTTTTTTTTTAGTGTGGCCTGGCTCAGTACTAGCATTACAATTTTCCTTATTTTATTTTAAAAGTTAATACACATTGCTTACCCTCCAACTTTCTGTGCATTACTTTGGAGACAATCAGACTGATTTGTGCATCAAGGTACTTTAAACATTGACTGCAAAGTTCAAGTCTTCCCCTAAATGAAATGACACTTTTGGATTTAAAAGCTGCTTTTCAAATTAATACCATAGTGGAGCCCAAACCTGATCTTCCAGGTGCTGTCCGACAGGTTTTATAGATCTCTTTAAATCTCCAGCTTCATACTGACAAGGAAAGGTTTAGCTTGTTTCTATTAAGCAATTAAAAGCTCAGATAGAAAGAAAAACAGAAGACTTTTGGTACTCCGGGACTGGAGTAGTGTATCCTTGAAATACCAAAATAAAAAGATTTTTAAACATGAATTAAGTCTGGTTTAAAACCGTACACTGTACAGTATATAGATATTACTGTATAATAATTAACATTTATTAATTTAACACTGCACACTGCAGCAAATAGAATATTCATTATGGAATGCATAAGACAAGTTAACAGAACATTTATAGTACAATTTCCTTTATTTCTTCTTGTTCTAAATCAACCTTATTAATTCATTAAAAAATGTGGAAGTAACCAAAGTCCACAAATGGTCTATGACTTTGATGTACAGTACATACAGTACTTATGAGAATCCTAGTGAAAAAGACTGAAATACTGTAGCTGGTTTTAACTAACCAAATTGAATAAGTAACATCAGTAACACAGAGACACACAGAGATTATGAGTGAAGATTATTTCCCTTTTCAGAATGCTTTGGTTAAAGTTCTCAAAATGTGGACAGCAGGTATTGTAGGTATTAGGCAAAGGTAAAGTAGGTATTAGATGTACAATATTTGCATTTAAGACTGGTTAATAGATAGAAAAAGACAGTACAGACAAGGCTTGATGTAATTAACTGAGTACTTCAAGGATCTGTATTAGGACCACTGCCCTAGTGTAGACATGTAGACACTTCTTGATTTATTTCAATAATCTAGAAACTGTGTGGTAATGTGGTAATTGCTGGGAAGTGCATTTAACATTGTGAGGTCTGGAACAAGCCACCCAGCCATGTTGTCGTAGCCGATACCATTCCTGCTTACCATGATGGTCTCTCTTGTCAGTTTCACCACGTCCTTTGAGAGGCTGAAATGCTGATACAAAAGCAACAGTTTCTGTGCCCGGAGGAAAACAGAAATCGTTGGACTTGAATGAGAAATCTGGCACTAAGCAACCATGCACACTTACCTGTATTTGTTTATTCATTTTGTTCTACGACATAACACAAGGATTCCAGTCTCCACTCTCCACATTGTTTGGCCCATTGTTTTTTTTCCTTGTAGACCTTTCAGTTATGTAATTAAACCAATTAACCCCACATTAAAGCAGATGAATGGACTGATGAATGAATGATTGCATGGTGGATTGGTGGATGGGTGGCAGATAAAGTGTATTAAAGCAGTAGGGGTGAATCACTGTCCCAGAGTACCACAGTCTTGCATAATTTTCACTGACATCTTAAAATATTTTTTGCATTTTTAAACCAAAAAATGACAGCTTATTTGCATACATTTCTTACTAAGTAAATTACTGATTTGAGTATTAAGACTTGTTTAAACATTAAAGGGCAAAAAAAGTATACAAGTACACAAATATGGTGACAAGAACAAGGAACATCACTACAAATTAGGCACAGTTCCTTTATGCTGCATAACACCTATATTGTACATATATTCTATTACGCTCATTCCATGGAGTTGTAAATGAAAGCTCACGGGAGTAAGTCAAGCTGATACACATTTTAAATCATGGTTGGTAATCCTGCCACGGCCTTTCAGAAACCTTTGCTGCGATGTCAAAGATTTAATTGTTTCTTGATTGTCACTGACATCAGATTTACTCCATCACCTTGCTAATCCTGACACTCCAGACAATGTCCCATAAAGATTTCAATTACATACTGCAGCTGGCTGGGCAAGATTGCTTTGGAGGAAAGTGACCATACTTTTCCTAGAGCACTCATAATAAACCCTTCCTTCCATTCAACTGAGAAGTCAATCACTTTCTACAATGAACCCACAATACAATTCCCTTTTACCCTTTTAAAGTATTCATCAGATTTATATAGATGGCTATCTTTTTAATAGCTTATATATTAATGATATTTACATAATGTTATTAATCAAAACCTGTGCATGCATTATACTTTTCTGAAAATTAACAGTCAGGCACTTGCTGTAACGGAGGTTAAACACACTGCTACAACAAATTAAGGGCTAACGAGTAATTGAGAGAATCATACTGTATTTACTGATTTTGTTTAAATTATGGTCATTATTTGGTCAATGCTTTTATCCAAAGCCAGATACAATTGTACCTGTGCAGTTTTCTAGAGTAACCTGAGTGAAGCAACATGCTTAAGGGTACAGCATCTTCACCCCTCCAGCCACACTGTATCTGTAAATCCAGAACTTTATCCTCCCTTAACACACTTCTGTTAAGAATACAGGAAAAATTGCTTATTGTTCTTCGTTTATTTGGCTGACGCTTTTATCTAAAAAGACTTAGGGAAACTACACTTCTAAGTTATTGATAAATTAAGTAAGTCATTTGTTCAATCAAGTGAACAAATCGCTGGAGGGTCTTCAACTTTATGTTCCAAATGTTCTTTATTGAGTTTAACAAATCACCTGTCTCAGTGACCACAGTTTATTTGCTCCAGGTCTTTAGAAATTGATAATTTAATGGCTAGCAAGTGTGAAGGGGCTGTCCAGGAGCGGGGCTGGAGACCCCTGTCCAGACTGCTATAGAAAAGAGCAGCAAGTAATCAACTCAGGTTAAGTCATCGGTTGTCCCTCCAATAGTCCCATAGCTGTTGTAGTTTGCCAGTACAGCTGCACTCCGAAGCACTGCATACCCTCCCAGCTGAGACCTACCACAACGTGACTGCAAGCAGTGAAACCCGGATCAGCATTATTAGTGCATCAGCATTATTAGGGTTATATTGTAAGTTGTATTGTAAGTAAACTTGAAAATCGTGTTGGCTGAAGAATTACATGGCTGCTCTAGTATTTTTCTCTGTATACTTGCACAGTGCATCCATCTCAGATGACTACAGTGATAGTAGTGGCTGGGATTTAAATAGCAGGCTAGGGAGGCTTCTTTAGGTACTGCTGTAAAGCCCTGCTGGACCTCTAAATTAAAGCTTCCTCTACATTAAAGGCTTTTTGTGTGTTCATGTCCCAGGAAACACTTTGTTAAAAGAGTGGTGTGTCGCAAGAGGGTGTACAGTACATGTTTACATACTGTAACACCTTAATATGCATTCATATTTGACTTGGGTGGTTTGAGCTTATCCAGAATAAGACTTTTCAGATATTGATTTTATTTAATTAATTTACATTTAAAAGTCTCAGATTATGTTTACAATCCTTAAAGACAATATTTTTTTGCACTTTATATTGAAATGAATGTAAGTGAATCTGTATTGATAAGTATTGTATCCAAATCACATCTTCAAAGATACAGATAAAACTGTATTACATTGTAAACTGTTTTCGATGTCAATATGTTACTTATAATTGTCAACATAACTTTGCTTAAGAATGTCAGACAATGGACTTTTATAAATCACATTTTTACTTTATACAGAACAGCTGTAGGGTCACTTTATTTGTTTTAAAACAATCATCCATATTTATTATTATGAATACTTTGCATCATTAACCTAATGAGAAACATTTCATGACCAAATGGAAAGCACAATTTGCATGAGTGTAATGCTATAATTGTATTCATTATGACTAAAACCCCTTGATTAAATTGCCAAATTCAACCTGTTGTAAACATTCCTGCTTCAGTATGTGACCTGTAATTCTATTTGTGGAAATTAATGAAGTGTAAAGCAAAAAAGGGCCATCACTATAGAGATGTGATATTAAAAATTAAAACAAAATAGAAGTGGTGTAATAATGTCTGTTTTGTGCAATGACACTGTTTTGTACTCTCTAATTTGTAATTCAAATACAATATAAATATCCATCAATCTTTTCAGCATTTCTTATGTTTCAGTAAAAGCTGAATTAATAAAATAAAGATGAAAGGTAAAGTTAAGAGAATGTTCAGGTTCAAAGGTCTTTCAAATAGAAGTAACATAAAGGCACAGTAACAATGTGTTGGCTGTCAGCTTGGTGCGTTTTTCTCATTTTAACTTCTTTGAAAGTAAGGTGTTCCATTGAGGGTAATGCTAGTTTGCAAAGCCAGAACATTGAATATCAATGAAAAGGCAAGGAAAAAACACTTAAGTTAGAGCAGGAAAACTACACAGCTGTTTTCAATTTCTTTCATTTAAATACACTTGTGGAAAAACTGTACAGTATACTGTAAAAGAAAGCAATTAATAAATAAGCAAGCTCTCATTTCTACATTTTCACACTGCCATTCTCTTCGGTAGCTCAGGCTAGTATAAGTCCAAATGTTAGGGGCTCAATGCACTGAAGTAACATCACCCTCCTTGAAACCTAGACAGTGTTGCATTCTGCTGCAGTGATTCATGATCGATCCCTGGCAGGGACACAGTACACAGTCTTACAATATCCCAGCACAGTTTTATGTAACAGTTTTATTAACGTAATAATGACAATTGTGAGAATCTATGGTAGTAGAAACAATAAAGACTGTTATCTGAATAAAGTATAGCAATGGCAACACTGATTTTTTTAAATACTTTTTAAAGAGTACAGCAGATGTATTTTTTATTTCAGGAACAGCTGTTGTTATTTGCTGTTGCTAATTGTTTTGAAACTCTCAATTCATTTTCAAATAATGCAAGAATTGCTCATTATCTAGAGGATCGATTTCTTCTGAAGTAATTAATGAAAATTTATGTTTTTCTTATCCAGGAATAAAATAGACTAAAATAAACTTGTAAATGCCCAAGGCACTTATGATACCTTATTTTACACCTTAATTTATATACAACAGATGTAATTCAACCTTATTAGCATTCGAGCAGTATTAAACTTTTCTCAGCAATCCCTAAGTAAGCAAAAGCTATTAAAATGGAATCTACTGGATGCAATGGAGCATTTTAATAAAAAGCATTAATTTGCAGGATTAGATTAAAATGTCATTGTCATTACCAAATCTTTAGTAAATGTCATGGAAACTTTTTTCTTTCTTTATGATGATCACTCCACTGGAAAAACTTATGATGACTCATAGACACAGCAGTTTCCTCTTGAATTGTGTTTGAGAGGAAATTGAATAAATACCTTTAGAAACTGCGCTGCATGTACGATCATAACTGATGTTCATACAGGGAAAACTCTACTCAGTAAAGACTGAAAATGGAGACAAAGCATGCAAGATTCATGTTGGTAAAAAGATTTGTGGGATTATACAAGACTACAATGTATTGTTTTCAATTCATGGCTTCTCTTTGTATTTGTTTTATTTTTCAAACAGAATCACACATTTAAAAAGTTGTGTCCCATGAGTATAGGGTTCTGTAAGAAGCACTGCACAACGGACAGAGTGAAACCAAAACTCCAGCTGGCAAGTGGATCCTCCATTTTGTGCACAACAGGAAGCCCTGTGAATTCACAGAGCCTGATAGCAGCAGTATTGCAAACTATCCTGTAAGACACTGCGAGGTTTGCTGTATGAAAAATGATGCACAGCTTGACAAAGCATGCTCCAGAGGAAAGACCATAGACCATAGACCTTTTTCCTACCACAAGCACAAGGGTCATGGGGAGAAGTTGAACAGGTTCAACAGAGGCCATTCTCACTGAATAATAATTATAACCTGGGAGAAAATTAGTAAAGATTAACATGGTCTGAAAGATCAGAATAGGTCAGCCAAAACTTTACATTACACAAATGACAGCATTGTATTCCAGTAATTCACAATTTCTATAAAAATTGGAAAGGAACTATTTAAGATTCACTGTTTCTGGCATCGTTATAAAACAAGTTTTGTATTACAGTAAAGTATGTGTAATTTTGGAAAACATTTAGAGAACTCAGATATAGAGTATAAATACAATAATACATAACAAAAAGAGTGCCTTGTGTTATATCACTTACTGTATATGGAGTATAATGTATGATAATGTCTATAAATTCATGCATTTAATAATTAAATGTCCTTTCTGCTTAACCAAAGGAGACAGGATCTGTTAGCCAAGCAAACAGACATCTGTACACTGTATACTCACGTCTACTGCTTTGGAGCAGATTTTATACTCCTGAAAATAAATCAAGCTTTGTACACACATGGGACAAAGAATCTGTGTAATTACAAAAAAGTCAGCTGAGAGCAACTTTCTTGGTAGCAAAAGGACATCTGTGGAGCACAAAGGACTATGAGATATGAACTAGAATATACAGCAAGTGCATTATTTATGGACTGTGTGTGTTGCAAAAACACATTATTATGTGAATTTGCAATTACCATAAAAAGAGAAACAATATGCTTCTGTATACTTAAATTAAACATGCAACACCACATCAAACATATCGTCATTTATTGTTTCTGCTTATGTATTTTTTGAAGATGAAGGAATGAGGCAAGAAAGCACGGATGTACCGAACTGAGAGTTCATGGCCTGGAAATTCAGTCTGGGACACATTAGTGGTGACACAGTAGAGTCGGCACAGCCCTGGTGACTTCAGCCAGGCTGATTATTTTATTCATCTGACTGTTACATACAAGATTATAATAATTTAATAAAGATACAACAAGCAGTTGTGGTTAGAAAATCCAGACCCCGTCTCAAAACAGTCCTCGTCTAAGTACATTCAGTCTCCAAACACAGTCTAATTTGACAATACATTCCGAAAATCCATGTCAGGTTTATACAGTTCCAACAGTGAATACAGCTCCTGCTGAATTGCAACCTCTGTATCCCCAGTAGAGCACAGGCTAGTCCAGGAATACTTGATCTTTCACTTGTTCCCAATAATCACATGATTTTCCACAAATGCTGTGAAAAAAATAGTTGAAATACATACATTACATTTATTTGCTTCTGTTGTATCATTCTGGACAAAGGCAAAGGCCAAATATCTGTCTGCATTAAGAAAATTATGTGGAAAATGCATTTTGTACTTTCTAACAGCTTCTACATTCAGAAAAGCTGTCTCCAATTAAGAATTCCACGTTAGCTCAGCTTGATTTTCACAGCTAAATTAAATATATTAGGTAATTGTTTCATGTACATATACATACTGTATTTGAAACTATATACAGTAAATATTAGGGGTTTTGAATTATGAGATGACAGTTTTGCCTGTAAATAATGAGATTGCATAAGTATTTTGAAAATAATCAGAAATAATTCCCTAAATTTTGATTAAAATATTAAATATTAAGTCAGACATGATTAGAGTTTTTAATACATGAAAACCCATTTATAATAATCTAAGCTTCCTAAAACCAGGTGAAGGATTCATTTCATACCTTGAAATAAAGATCAGAAATCCCAATCTACCCCACATAAAATTGCTAAACCTAAAACTATAATTGAAGGTCGATATCTCTTGAAGCAAAGATGAATGGATTAGATTTTAATAGTTGTGTTTAATCTCCTTATGTGGTTTCATTACAAGGCAATGTAGGTCGATGATGAAAAAGTGCAAAATTTGATTACATTCTTCAGATATATTTTGAACCCAGAAAGCATAACCTCATTTGTGTTATGAAAAAAGTCTTATCCTATATTGCATTCTTTGGATATAAACCAGCAGCTTACTTTCTATTTGGACAAATGGCAAAATAATGCTTTTAAAATTCTGTCTAGTCTCTTGCACTCTTGCGGTAATGCCAAGATGCTATTTTGATTTGGAGTGCTATGCACCTCAAAGTCATCAGTGAGAATCTGTCCATATTTTTTTCTCTCTTTTCCAACACTCTTTTAGATTCACAAATAAATACAATACAGAAAAACGCTTTGAGAACACGTCTATCAACTATTTCCCTTCAGGGAGAGAAAATAAACAGAAATCTAGTTCCTTTCCCCAGTAAATGCACTTCCCTGAAGGCATGTTCTATATGGATCTGAATCCTGTTTCTATATCTGACATGTCTGAAAAATATATTCAAATGTATTGATAAAAAATTGAAAGCATTAAAAAGATCAAGATTAATTGCAGTTCTTCAAATAGAAGAAAATATACATTGATGATAACTACCATAAAAAGTGGTACTTGCTTGTTATTTAGGGAGTGCTGCAATGATATTATCCATGTGCAAAATCAAATATTGTGAGTTCAAAAGGCCTTTTACAAACTATTCCCCTTCCATGGTTGTGATAATGTTGTGACAGCCCACGCTCTAAATAGACAACCCACACAAATGTGGATTTTATTGCTTCAAATGGGATTTCATGGGTAGATGGAGTCAATTGATTTGATTTTTCTTTTTTGATTTGATCTGCAAAGTGCTGTTGTTCCAATGGTAAGCTGAAGCCACAAGTGACACAAATGCCACTCACAACACATGCTTTTCTAGATAGGAATGTGTGGAAATTGTGACTTACATCAAGGGAAGTTATGTTAAAAGTCAGAACACACTGCTAAGCCCTCATTTAGAATACATTGTCCATAATTCTTGTGTTCTCTGCGTTATAGAAAAGATATTGCTGCTCTGAAACCAGTGCAGAGAAGAGCAACTAGATGGATGGAGGCTGAAGAAACTGAATGGCTGAACCTTTCATTGAACAAAAAAATATACAAGGTAACCCGATCCAAGTTTTCAATGTCTTCAAAGGCATTGACAAAGTCAACCGAGCGGACGTCTTCAGATTCAACAATGTAAATTTAAATCGGAGAACACAAGTAGAAACTATGTGAAAGTGCACTGAAAACCAAGAACAAGAAGCCCTTATCTAAAGGATTGTGGGAGTGTGGAATAACCTAGCCCCCCATGTTGTTGAAGTCACGATGCTGGCTTCTTTCAAGAAATGGCTGCATGAGATCCCTGGATCCTTTAACTACTAAACTACCAAATGAGCTGGAAGTGACAAATGGTCTCCACTTGTTGGTAATCTTCCTTATGTTCATTAATTACTACCAAGAGTAATCTTTTTATTTAGGCCTTCTCTGTTTGGTCTGGTTCTAACTCAGCCTTAGTGACGAATTCTGATTGGTGAGCAGTTTCAGATCACATACTGTACAGTACTGTACCTGCAACCCCTGACCTGGGAACCACTCAGTGGTTCAGTGGAACCACTTAACAAGTGAGCTGCTTAAGCCATCAACGGTTTCTGACTTGTGTTTCCACTGTTTGACCCTAATTAATAACTGCAGTATTGGCTAAATGGTATCAGAATTTTCCATGGCTGTGTCATAATTCATATTAATAACATAGCAATACAGTTATAAGCCTGCCTCATACATAATATTATCACATTATGTATAAACCAACTAAAAGACTGTTATCTATCATGTTTATAAATTATCCAATAAAAATATTTTATCTCATTTATATTTAAAGGTATGTTTCTTGCCTTAAAGTTAACTCAAGACAAAACAAAATAGACAAAAACTATAAAAAAATAGACACTTCAGATAATCAAAACATTAATTTTGCTTTCACTAGTCTCTCTCCTGATCCCAACAAAGACAATATCTTCTGATTTTCATTTGATCTGAGCACTTAATGGCTTAATAAATTATTGACTTAACATCTCTTTATTAACAGTTTCTAGGTCTACAGTCATCTCCAAAACCTGCAGGACTGTGGCTTTCAAAGACTACAAGTGAGAGGCTCTAAGCTAGTTTAAAAACATTAGAATCAAAGGTTCCTTTTGGAAAAGTGGGATTTAATGCATTCAGAGTGCCTCAATGCATAAAAGACTCTGGTCAACGTGGTTGTAGGTGTAAACAAACACCTGTTTTCTTTGTTTTATAAGTGAAATTAACAATGTACAGTATATGGATAAATTGGTGTGTTTCCAATAAACGCCTTCTTTTGATTTCTCACCGGCAAAATGGTTTCTCTCGCAACCTGTAGGACCCAAACCAGGTAACAGGGGCTGGCTTAGTAGTGCCTGTTCCAGGGCTACACATGCGTGGATCAATTTGTAAGAAGATACCATTAAGAGGGGGATAGTATTATCTTAAAAATATTAATACAAAAAAAGAGTAATGACATTTAATTTTTTTTAATTGTGTATTTACTGGAGAAAGGTTTATATCAGAGGGGGGGGGGGGGGAGTTTTACCTAGAAAAGAAGCTTATCGAGATAGGAGGAGAGAGATAGGAAGGAGCTGATAGCAGTGTAGAGCAGGAGCTGTCTACAACAATCTATTTATTTCTAAATCAATATATTCTTGTACTATAGTTTTGTGTTTTCCAACTTTGGTTAGTTTGTATTGTTCACATTGTTTTTTTTGGTGTGGACAGTTTCCTCCAATAAACACCTTTGCAGTTGTGGCTGTGCCATCAGTATTGTTCATCCCATCTATGCTTTTAAACATTTGAAGGAAAAGATTGTGACACACCAGGCTGGTTGGAAGATGCCCAGGGTTTCTCCAGCTTGCTACATACAGTATGGTAACTGTGACTGTTGTGGCTGGCTGGTGCTTGGATGCTTGTGTGATATCAGAAACTGCTGGTCTCTTTTCTGTCTTTGACCTCTGCAGTTTGTTGTATGGGATTGCAGTGTATTGCAAGAATATTGAGACTGCGATACTAAGACATGCTATTTTTAATGTTATCATTAGTGGACAATTACATATTGCCTCTCCCTGTTATTTCCCTATATGTTGATAGCAGCCCATGTCTGACAGTTCCCATTCCTCCAAACTCCATACCAGCTTCATAGAGCCATCTGTGAATAGTCCGCTGCAATTCTGACCTCATCAATGAAGTCCTTGAAATCCTGGCAGCTCAATTAGACTAAGTTGAATTTTCGAGTATAGCTGCTCGAGACAGACTTACAGCAGAGGGTGATAGTAGCTCATCCATTGCAACCAAGGACTCTGCAGGAGCTCCACAATTCCCAGATTTCAGAAACAGTTGCATTTGAAAAGAAAGGTCTGCTATTAAAGCTGTTTGTCATAATATTTATAAACAGCACTCTCTGCTGTGACAGCAGGCTCTTCATAAAGTGATGATTCCCATAACAAATGGAATAACATCCCTGTCAATACGAATTGGGAAGGGGGCATTATGTCACAATCCTGTGTGTCAAGGCACACTTCCATGCCACTGATTATGTGGAACAGCAGAGAAATGTATTCAAATATTCATTAGTGACAGGAGTGTTTGCTTTTTCGGTTATCATAAGAGTCCAATTAATGACTTTCTGAATGTAATTTTAGGCATGTACCATATATTTTTTCACTGTACAGGAGCACAATTATGTTTTTGATAAATTGCATTTATTTAACAAAGAGTTCATCCCAACAAAGCCTGAGTGTTTTATGCATCACAATTTTTTTTTCAATTTTAATCATATGTATGGAAAAAGAAAGATCAGCTTGAGAGTCAAAAAGTTGGTCATGTGAAACATAAAAAAGATACCTAATAAAGATATTTCGTCTTTGAGAGTGAATGCACAAATTGAAGATGCAACTTCCATTTCCAATGTTAATCGGTTCACAATCAAATGCAAATCCAAAAACCAAACACACCACCAACAAATGACCACTTCCCTTTCAAATTCTAATTGATTACAGAATAGGCTAATGTCTTGAAGTGACCATGTTTTACAGATGTCCAAGTACCATGGACAGATACTAGGCAGAAGTAGAGTATTACAGTATTGCTTCAGTTGCTGGCCACTGCCAACTTTGGTCATCTTACAGTAGGTTCAGGAGCCCAATGTAACCACAAATAGCTCAGGTTCTCTTCATGGTGCAAGATTGTTAAATCTTCTAGTTTAGTCCAACCCTCCACTGTTCAGGGTTGTGATCCACACCATACCAGAACTATAGGATGTAGCTATCATAGCAGGATGGATGAGGAACTCTGTTAGGAAAAAACAGAGAGAAATGATCTCTATCATTCACCTACAGGTAGAAGGGGTTGGTTTTTACTGCAGATATTTCCTACTGCAAAAACATGACAGCAGTGTCAGATCTATCACAAGATTTTGGCAGGTCAACAACGCTGTGGAGACTCGTTAATCACAGTGGACCTAAGGGACACTTCAGTTATCTCAATGATTGGGTGACCTGTGTCAATTTGATAAAACACATACTGTAAAGCTGGCCATGAAGCATCCCAGGCAACTGGGGCGCACTTTGAACCCCCAGAAGAATCAGAGGAAACCTTTTGGCTCATCTAGCTCATTTTATTGCTAAAATTGAGCCAAGGTGTTTCATGAAAGGGTAGCAGCTTTCAAAATCCCACAGCCCCTTTAAAATTATATTCAGTCACTGTCCTCTTCGCACACTGCAATTAACAATATAGCCAGTGTGGGAGTCCCAAGATACAATGTGCAGAGAAGGCTTCCTGAGTGACTCTGGTATTCAACTTCAGTTAATTGGGCAAATAAGAAATTAACCCTTTCAGTCGTTGCACTTCTATTTCGTTTAACTTCTATGTTAACATAATATTTTCCAAGTTAGAAACTCCAACACATGACATCAGAATTTTCTATTTTTTTCACCGCTTGATATGATGTACAGTAACAGTTGAAAAATTATCGAAGCAGATTTATTTGAAAATTGGTATTGTTTTGATAGATCTTGATAGATGAAAGCTACAGGTTTCAATAATGTGATTGTATGCGTAACTTCTCATTCATTTATTTCTTTTTTGAATTGCATAATGTTAGCATCCCCAAAGGGGTTGGGCAGCAAGTTGACCTTGGACCCCTAGAGGTTTTTGTCTCCTTACTAAGGAGCTTTTTTCACAACATGTATGGTCACTTGCATTGTTAAACGTTTTGGAGCAACCTTGTTGTGAAAGGCGCTATATAAAAATAAATTGAATTTAATTCAATTCTACTTATAAGTGTTTCTGTACCTTTTTAAAAACATAATTAACCATTCAGAATAAATTTAGTCAGATACTCTTGGGCATGAATGTTCGTACAGCCTTTTATAAAGTTTAAGAATATAAAGGCATTAAAGACTTTTATAAAATATGAAGGCTTATTCAGGTAATGCTTTTTTAAAAAAGATTTATTTTACTTTGAAACAGATTCTGCTTGAAGCCCAGAACAGATTAATCTCAAGGGCAACTAACTCAAAAGCTAAAAAAAGAAAAACACTATCCCAAATGGTTTAACAATCAATTAGTAAATATACAAAGGAAATGAAAACACTTTATACATGTAAATTGATTTAAAACTACAGAATCCAGTTAAAAGAAATGTAGTACAATTAACTCAAAGTACAAGTTTAAAATAATATTAGAAAGGTCAAGAGAGATTCAACATGTCAATGGAGGCTAAAATAAATAATTATAAATATTTCAGTACTACCTTAGCAAAAGAACTGTAAAACATATCTGGACAATGGTGGGAGATTTGTAGACAATTAAAGAGAAATACGAATACACAGTACTAAATGGTGCTCAAGTCAACAACATACCTCAGCAGCAGTATTGCTTACTACTAGAAGCACTCAAAATTAATACATGTCCAGGACTATATGTTATCCTACTACGGAATGGTATCCAAACTACTAATTGAAGTTTAGGAAACTAGATACTATGCATAAGTCGTTGAATCAACTCTTCCAACTGTTGCTCAAGATGGAGTAAGACCCAGAGAAGGAAGAATGGTCAATGTAGTGCCCATCCATACAAAGGAAAACAGAACTGAAACGAGTAATTGTATGACAATAAATCTGCCTTCAATTATGTGCAAGATGATGGAAAGTTTTATTAGAATTGACCTGTCATCTAAAGAGGGTAATGTGAGGTTAAGCATCATAGATTTAGAAGAGGTAGGTTTTGCACAACTGCCATGAAAATGAAAATACGGAATTATAGAAATTCCATAAAGGCCCATTGGGAATGGGGGGCAAGGGCCACCATTTTCCTGGCCATGCGACACTGGAGGTGGAGGTGATGTGGTCAGCATCACACTCCGGCCGGCCTGTTACCCCCGGAAGGATTAACCCCCGGTACTCATTTGGAAAGCAGGCTGAGCAGACCTGGGATTGAACCCGGGACCTTCCAGTCAGGAGCTAGATGCCCTTGCTGACTGAGTTACCACAGCAGTGTTAACCATTTTACTCATAGCCACATCTATAGCCACAGATTTTGTTTACTCATAGCTGTAACTATGTTTTGCATAGATTTTAACAATGTTTTTGGTAAAGTTCCTCATAAAACATTACCATATCACATATTGTCATATTACAGTATGCGTTTGAATTGTAAATTGATAGTAATGATAATAGAAAACCAAGAGAATAGAAAAACGAATGAAAAATAATTATAAATGTGTGAATTGGAAGGATGTTCATATTCCAAGGACCACTGCTCTTCCTGATTCACATCAATAATACAGATTCTGCTATACTTAGTAAACTAGTTAAGATTGCCGAAGATAACCAAATAGCAAACAATACAAAAGCACAAAATCAAATTTCTAAAATTTAAGATAAAAATCAAGAACATGGCTTAATGCAATCAAGAGCAGGGGTATTGCATGCAGGTAGAAAAACCAAAAGTATAAATAAAAAATGCAAAATTCTGAGCTTGAAGAGGCAACTTTTACATAGGTGTATATGTTAGCACATCATCAAAAACATGTTAGTGTTAAACATCATGATGTGGGTAGAATACAAAAGGTGATCATAATGTTGGGATATGCAGTTAAATATGCAGCATAGAAGTGACATCTAAATACGTAAAGATAACATTTATAAAACACTAGTAACACCTTGTTGTGTATCTTAATAAAGAGCCGTTCTTATATTATTTTGACTATTTTATTAACTACACAAATCACGCCCTTACACCATATATTCCCGCCTTCCACTCTCTCGTTCTGTTGTCTCCCGATGTCTACTCACTATACTACATCCCTTCCTTTGTTATTTTTAAAGCCCATAACTTTACCATACAATTGTAACAATTCTACATCAACACACAGTAAATGGTTATTAACTATTACAACAAAATGTATGTAAACATACAAAACCTTCCATTTCTTTTCAACACCTTCAACTTTTTTTTCTTTTTTTTTACAACTATTTCTATGCGTACCAACTCAACTTTTAGTTCAATTTCTACTTAAGTCACTTCTAAATATCACCTCATTTCTAGCAGTCTAAGCAACATCTACATACTTTAGATAACACAAACAAAATAGGGCAATTTAACATTTGGAGAGCTATGCAAGTCTTATATTTTTAAATGTCTCTGTAATGAGCCGGTTTCCTGATAACCCTTCCACTTCTGGTTGTTACTTCACTTCTTGGTAAAGTTACTGGCTCTCCTACGGATGAACTCTCCACTGTCTGAGGACTCGGCACTTTCTCCACGTCAGAAAGTCCTGTATTCTCAGCATTTCTGTTTCTGCAGATTCAAAATCAAGATCCAATGGAGGAGCGTTTTGAAGATGTTTTACATTTCTCATTATTTTTGAGCCATCTTCCACATTTATTAACTCAAAAGAGTTACAAGAGGTGTTTCTCAATAACACATAGCGAGTGTCTTTGAAACTGGGCATCCAATTTACCGTTGTCTAGGCCAGGCACAAACACTACATCACCGACCTTGAAGTTGTGATCCCTTGCTCGTCGCCATAAATGTTGTGTATCTTAATAAAGAGCCGTTCTTATATTATTTTGACTATCTTATTAACTACACAAATCACGGCCTTACACCATATATTCCAGCCTTTTACTCTCTTGTTCTGTTGTCTTGTGATGTCTACTCACTATACTATACACCTTATTTAGAATACTATGTATAATTTTGTTAATCATGTTGTAAAAATATTTTATAAATATTAAAAGAAGTCCCCAAAACAGCAACCACATAGATTCTGAAGCTTAGAGAACCTCTTACAATGATAAGCTGGAGGAACCAAACCTTTTTGGCCTTAAACAATGAAGACTACAAGTGGACCTGAACCAAGTATTCAAAATCTTAGTCACATTTAAGCCCAAAGTACCACCATCCAATCACAAGATTGTGCTGCATTCAGATATAAGATATTGTTGTAATGTAGTACAGTGGGAAAGAGTACATACAGTATTTTGTTCTGTTCCTATAATACACAAATAGTTATACCTGAAGTGAAGTATTTCATACTGTATTTAAGAGTACAACTTAAATATTAATACATTGATTATAGGTCAGTGAGAGTTTCTCTGTTGGTTGTAATACTGTACTCCTTCAGGAGTAAAGTGTAAGTGCATCTCACAAAATCATTTTTAGTTGCAGATAAATACATGTCTTCAGTTAAGTTTGCTACAATAACATCAGTGACATCTGTTGACTTCTAATTACAGTCTGACCAGACTTTTCAATTGTCATTTCTGTACATCACTTTAAAAACTCACGGGCAAATTATCTGAAGACCCAAACTAATGCATGAGGAACAACTTGATTTTACCTATAAAACTGGTTATAGACCTACATTTTGTACAGTATGCATTGCAGCAGCTACTGTACAGTAGGTTGAAAATCTGATGGGACTTTATCATCAACATGTGTTCACTGCATACAGTATCTGTCAGGGAAGTCTTTTAACAACCGACACGCTGCATTCAAGCTTTCTCTGAAAAATATTCCTTTTCCCACGTGACATGAATTGTACAATACTCTAATGTGTACTATTATTACTCATCCCATTATTTCTCTCATCTCTTCATACTCAGTTCTGGGTTTTGCGTCCCAAGCTAACATAAGGATGAGTGATAATTTGTTCATTTCTTCAGCTTTTGTTCTGGAGACATTTGGCTGCTCACGTTGTAAATTGCACAATCAGATAATTCTATTCCCATCCTAAAACTGAGTCAGATCAAAAACTGCAAGAAAACCTTTTCTATTTCATTTTTAAATCTAATAACGGGAGGGATTCAGAAACAGAATGCAGAATTTCTCTCTTGTGGCTTCAGATAGGCATAGGGTTAACATTCCCACGCAAAGACATTTTTTGCGCTCACGGCATGATATGGTGCCCCAAGAGAACTTGTCCTAAAGTGATAATTTGCTCCTATCTTCAACTTTTTTGGGACACTTCTGGCTGCTCATATGGTACAGTATACTGCACAATCCAATAATTCCTTCCCAAAACTAAGTGAGATCAAAATGTGCAAGAAACCTTGTTCTAGTTGGTAACATTCCTTAATTTTGTCCTTTAAGGTGCAACTAGATGTAATTGTGCTGTCAATATATAATGGTTCATGTAACCAAGCCCTAGACTGGCCTGAAATGCATACTTACTTTAACACCACTTTCCAGCTGATTGATCATTTCCCTAAAGATGATGAAATGCTGAGGAAGATGAATTTCCAAGAGGTTTTCTCCATGGTTTTAGTTATTTTAGAATGACATTTTTGTGTTTCAGAAACATTTTGAATTGTGATGAGTGGAGTGATTCAGAGACAGATTGCAGAATTGCTCTGTTGAGTCCGTAGCTAGGGTTAGGGTTAGCATTCCAACAGTACTTTCTTACGCTCAGTGCTGGATTTTGTGTCCCAACTGAACTTAATGAGAACCGATAACTTGCTTCTTTCTTCAACTTGTTTTCCAGAGACTTTCGGCTGCTCATATTGTATATTGCACCGTCCAGTAATTTTATTCCACGACAGATCAAAAATTTCAAGAAACCCTCCTCTATGGGGTAAATTTTCTTAATTTTGTCTTTGAACGTGCAACTACCGTACACAAGCACGTAATGTACATACAATATGTTCACAAAGAAATGTTCTCTGGTTTCTTTCTACCTTCCAAAAAATTACTGGTAGTATTAGTGTGATTTCCCTCTTTACTTGTGTGTGACTGCAATCCTACAGTATCTATGGTGTAGTTATGCACTCTATTTGTTAAGTTTCTGCAAAACCTAATAGGTACAGTATGATCCTATATTCTGATAATGGATGATATTAATGTGCATTTCTTAATATGTATTCAGTGCACAAGATGTCTAGCTGTACATCTTAATCTACACTATCAATTGTTCCCATTACCTTAAAGCTTCACTCATTATTGAGACCATTTCTCGTATATAACATTGTTTTTCATTATGTAAGCAGATTGTTCTGCTAGGTTAATTATGATGGGAATGACCTGTGATGACATTTTATCAGAAGTGTTTTCTCTTGTATTTCGATCTGCCTGGGATGTTAAAATATAACTCAGTGAATTGACTAATAACAGTGAATGGCATCAAACAGGACAAACCTAAAATGTGTTTGCTTATACAGTACAGCACATACAGTTTGGCAGTCTCTCCATTTTCTGTAAACTGTTTTTTAGAAGTATGTTGTGGAAGCATTTTTTAAATAATTCAAATAATATCGGTGCAGGAATGTTGAGTTATAGACTCTGAACCAGTGGGATGTTGGATCAATCTACATGTGACACCGCTGTTGTAATAAAAAGCAACGCACCTCATATCATTCCAGCAAAGGGTGTACAAATAATTTGCTGGGCAACATTGACAATGAGATTTTCTCAACTGACTTATTGACAATTGCCTAAAATAAAGAATTAAAATAATATGGATAATTAAAATAATAAAATGGATGTATTTTGTAAACTAAACCTATTAATAGCAGTGTAATTTTGGCATTAGCCCTTTTACAGCTATGTCTAAGGCTCTTGAAGATTTAATTACATCCTTACCCAAGGATTTTTCCAAAAAATAAAAATATTATAGTGTTTTTCAAAACAACATCCAAAATGAAATCTGCCTCTCTAAAAAAGACAAGTTATCATCATGTTATGCCAAAACAGACAAGAGGAGTAGTCAATAGTATTTCATCTCACAAATTCCCCTCAATCATAAATCAAGAACTTTGAATTTTGGCCCAAAATGAAACAAAGCCTCTTAGACTTCAAGTTCTGCTCAGATGATTGATTGACCTTGAGCCAGAATTTTTATACATGATCTTTGTTCAGAACTTGGTACATTTTTAAACATCAGACAAATGTTAAACATCTTCTGATTTAAATAAAAAAAAACATCTGGATTTCTAAATTCAATGACATGTCTCCCATTCTATCAAAGCTGAATTGGGCTTTTTCCTACACAATGAAGAAAAAAGGCAATTACTATCAATCAGTGACTAAGCAACAGATTGGAGCATTTAAAAAGACTCATTCACACAAAGATTTGTGGCAGCGCTCAGCTACTCTGATTAGAATCCATAGATTTTAAATTGTAGCTAATTAGGCTGTCATAGGTTCATTAATGGCTCTACTGATTCAGCACTCCCTCACCTGCATGCATATTAAAACTCATTAGCTCTCTTGTCTAAGACACCACCTGCATTAATTGCTACTGATGCGCTAGTTCTCTTTGGGAGTCTTTTCTGACACCATGCATACTAGTAAGAAAAATAAAATTCAAAGGGAGGAAATCTGAGCCCAGCAGATATACTGTACAGTAAACTTCATTAAAAACATCAATTTAAGATATAGGACATTTGCTCTGTGTGAAATTGTATGTCAGTTGTGGATTCGCCTTCCTGGTCTGTTTTAAAAGGTTAAATCAGCCCATAGACATCCTCCGTCCCAACCCTGACAAGTCCAGTATAGAATACTGCAGAGCAATAAAGTGCCAGTTCGCAGTGTTCAAATTTATAGCACTTACAAAACACTGGAAAACACATAGGCAGCAACATGAGCATAAAAGCATCAGGAAAGTAATAGCGTTGATTCCTAAGAAATGAAGTTGACGGCAGGGATGCACTGAGGGAACGGAGAGATAAGTCAGGTTTAAAACAACCGCAGTAACTCACTGTGCTAAATTGTAATTAGGTCAACAATAATAAACTGTTACTAGTTTCCTATTTAAAAAACGCTAATATTGCTTTATTATTGACTTTATCAAGCCTTTGGTGCAGGACTGAGGAGCAGGGTGCCTCAGCCGATGAGTTGGTTATGGGTACCTCAGGATGGGACGGAGAAAGACTGGGCACAATTGGGAATGTATGCAGGCCAGGCCTAGTTTTTCCTTGACCTGCCCATTTCTGGCAACCTGCTTTGTGTTGCCCTTCTGTGTTAGGAGTTTGGGACAGCTGTAGGGAATGCAGATTTGGAGTCAGATAATGTTTCTCATTGTCCTCCCTCTATATATAGGAGTTGGTGAGCTCTTTCTGAGTTTCCTGCTTGGCAGCTGTGTGGTGCAATATGTGGAGCAGGAACCTGGAACCAGAGGGATGTTGGTTCACATCTACGGTAGGTGGGATACTGCTGTTGGAGCCATGAGTAAGGCAGCTCACTCTGAATATTCCAGCAAGCGGTGTACAAATAATAATTTGCAAGGCACCGTTGACAATGACATTTATTTTTCTCGTTGTCAGTGACTGAAAGAGCAAAAGCATTTAAATGGTATTAAATTCCATTTCACTGGTCTCACTACATCACTAAAACCCACAGTTGTTTGACTTTAAAAAAAAATACCAGCATTAAAATTGGTATCCAGTGTGTATCCATCCAGTGTGTATCCTGCTTGCTTTGTCAGGAAAGGCTCTGGCTCCACAACGACCATGTATTAAATTAAAAAAAAAAATGAACGGATATACAGTAAAATTGAAACGTTTTTTTGAAGTTCCCTCAAATATATCAAAGAGCATGCAGTTTAAGCACACAGATAAGTAAAACTGGTGATCACTTAGTCCCTTTGACAAAACATGATCCCTTGCAAGACATTGTTGACACACTACACTGCGCAATTGTGATGGTTTTGCTTATGTGTACAGGTACAGTACGTGTTGCAGCATTGTCCTTGGTGAGCAGTCAACGTTTTCTTGTGATTTGTACATGTGTTAAAGACTGTCAGACTTTCTGGAATACCATATGAATATTAGAGAGATCCCTGCTGGAGCTTAACACCCTATTTTGCATACGTATACATCATTAATTCTATGCAAATGAGATGGAAGCAGTATTCTTCCACTGTCCCTCCTCCCTCCACTCACAAATCCTTATGTTAGTGAGGGGAACAGTAAACAGGGAGGTACAGCTTTACAGATGGCACTCTTCATTTCCAAGTGGTATGTCCACTGTCACCATTCAGTAGATCAGAACTGATTCATTTCTTAAATGAACACAACATAAAATTAATTGCATGCACACTGTTCACCAGTATGGAAAGTAGTATTACTTTTTTTATTTTTGTGGAATGTTATTTTAGAATATTTGATTAACATTAGCTTAATGAAAATCAAATTTTGATCTGCATTGATATTTTGCTCTCACTCTGGGCTTGTTGCCTCAATTCATCATGTTGCACTTTATTTGGAAATCAATGTTTGAAAACTGCCGAAAACAAAATGGTGAATGAGACATACTGTACAGTGTTCATTATCATTCTTTCCACCTCAAAATCCTTGCAGTGGCTAAATTATTGCAGATGGTATTGTTTCATGGTTGTCGTAAGAGAGAATCTTTAAGTAACATGATATTTATATGAGTGTAAGGTTGTATTAAAGTGTCTGTAATATTGTACTATATCTTTCTTTGGATTTTATTATTGGAATTTGATACATTTTTATTACTCTGTAGATACATTTTTAGATTGTTTATTTTCCATGTGTGTTAGCTAACAAATTTGTTGTTCAAGCTTTACTGAAAAAAAAAACAAACACCAATGTTATATTAAAAAATACAGGCAGTAACATGTCATAGTTAGGCACATGGTGAGGAAATACACTTGTTTCATCTCTTCATAAAGGAAAATACAATACACCCTAATTGTTTCATCTACAGTACAAACCCATTTTATTTCACATATAATCCCAACATGTATTTAATTGACCATACTACTGTAAAATGATATTCAATAACTACTATACTACTATATTTATAAATGCTATTTTTGGTTTCTACAATGAAGACTCTAAAGTAAGTAGATAAGAATTTGGAAAAAGCAGTGAGCTCAGAATTTTAGTTGAAGTCCTGTAAGTGATGGTCTTTCTAGGGATATTTCTAATCATACAGTATTATGCAGGTTGACCATTTAAAGATCAATAGTCTTAGAACAAGTAGAACAAGTAACAAGATGCTTTGGGGAAATGGCCTGCTTACTTCATGTCTAAACAGTCTCAGTTGTGAGGGATTAGCTGCCTGCATTGATGGGGGTTTACTATGAATCCCTGCTGGAAATGCAATGCATTTCTAAACACCTTTACTATTGTAGATTGCAATCCTTGCAATGGAAATATGCATTTATTTATAACCACTTTGTTTTTAAAACAGAATTGCCATTATAAATAAACATGTATATCGGCTGAGTTTATTTCACTGATATGCACAGCATGGTACTCAAGCAGGCCAATACCTGTGTGATCACTCAAAAGCAAACACTCCAGAGGAAATTACACCATTATGACACATTGCCTTTTGTGGCAGGGGGCTTGAACAGATGGCATTAAAATATTGTGCTATTGTTTTCCAACTTTCACAAAGACAGGCCAATGAAATTTTATGGCAGCCAATTCATTTACAAGAATCGTGATTCAAAGTTCTCTAACATTTAAACAAAAATACTTAACCAACATTAGTGGAAAAACAAAACTCTTCACATCACAACCATCTATGTTCCAAGAAAATAGCACAATAGAATTACCAGATACTTCTATGATGGATACCAACTTAATATTACTATCTGAGTGCAGAAGAGTGTAGCAAGTCTTGCAGCTCTGTCTGCCAAATTGTTTAAATTAAAAACTGAAAGCAAATCATAAAGTTCAAAGGACAGCATGGGAAAAGGAGTTAAATGTAAATCTCATCTTTCAACAAAAGGAGATAATTAAACATAAACCTGCAAAACATGCTGGTATTTCTTAAGCTCAGATTTAGCATGCTCATAATTATAAGCAACACTGTGCTTATCAGCTCACCATCTGCGAATATTTGTAATCTACAGTGTAACCCCCCCTTACACAGTTAAGGCTAAGGAATAATTTAGTGATTAATTTCAAAGTTTAATTGTACAATACTACTCTTTGGAATCATTTCCACTTCAAAGGTAAGTGTATTATAAACGTATCCTTGTGGCCTCCCACCTTCAGAATAAAAGAACTTGAGTAGATCACGAGAGGGGTACAAAAACTATTGATGTCTCTGCATATCCCTGTGAGCAATCATCAAGAAATGGAAGACGTTGCTTGGATCAGAACATCCCTCCAAAGTGATAAGCTGTGCTAAGAGAAAACAGGTGAAGGATATACACCTGTATATATCAGCAGGGACTGGAAAGCGTGTGTGACAAAATGTGGGACAGGGTCATAGAGGGAGTGTACTTTGGGCCTAGAGTTTTGAAAAGCCGGTACCCTCTTTTAACCCTGTCTCTTTAACCTAAAAACTGTAGTTTCCTTTGTTCAGAGGACGTGGAGAACTACACGTCACAAGATGCTTTGGGGAAATGGCCTGCTTACTTCATGTCTAAACAGTCTCAGTTGTGAGGGATTAGCTGCCTGCTTGCTGGCTTTAAAGGGGCATGGCAAATACAAGTTAGGGTCTTTTGTTCGAGATCGATATGAGAGTTATTCTGGTTTCTGGCGATGACTTATATTAAAAACGTGAGGGGGAAGGTTCACCTTTTAGTAGACCAATGATCTGAAGCACAAGGCCAAAGCTTCATCAGAGTTGCTTTAGAATAAGAAGGTGTAAGTCCCCGAGTGCCATGTATAATTTGTTTTCCTTTCATTTTTGCTGACATTTACTGTAATGCGCCTAACCCTCAAAAGTCTTCATCCCAGTTTTGAATAAAATATTAAGTTTAAAAAAGATATGTGCGCATTATTTTATTTGACAAAATGGAACACCATAGGAAAGGTCTGAATTCTTTTGCAATGTTTCTAGATATTAAAGGGTGGAACTGCACTGTATGTCAAATTACTAACTGATTAAAAAACTCCTCAAACCATACTAATATTGTTTAGATAATGAAAATAACTGGTTTAAAGGTCTGACAGTGCTTTGAAGTAATAAAAGGCCATGATGGAATGATGCTAAGGCCCTGCGTTGTTCAAAACTACTGTGACTTGTTTAAGGCTCACTTTTGTGCAATGGAATGCATGTGGCAGCCCACATTATTTTTGATATCCCGATACCTTTCTATTGCACATTAAAGATGGGCTTAATGTGATTGCAATCTATTATATGCTACTGATAGGGACACAGTGTCTTACGTGAGGAGGCTTCAGTAAAATTAATATGTGCATTTGCTGACAGTGAGAAGTTGGACAGATCAATTTAGAACAATCTTTACTGAACTCCTTTCTACTGTATTCCTATGCATGTAACTAGTGGTATGTACATCTTTAAATTTATTTTAGTATACGCATATACGTTAGTACTGTATATGTAATGACATAATCTTATTGCATATACTGAAGTAAGACAGGTTTCCAGACAGAAAACAGTGCTATTGTAGTGCTATATTCTTCCATCCTTCCATTCTCAGTAACTGCTTTATCCTTAGAGACGTGTGGCTAATAGCATTTCATCTGCCATAAAACCTATAACTGTGTCAGCATTACTGTACATCACAAAACCACAGCAGAAATAGCAGCATTCAATATCTAATTGCTAAAAATCAAAGAAACACCAAAAATGGTTTGATATGTTCTTGGTTGGATTCTTCAATGGGGATGACCAGCTGCCATACTGTATACAGTACCCAGGCTTCAACAGAAAATCACAGGCATAATGAAGTTCTGGTAGTAGCCTCATCTTTACATTGATGAGGCAGGACTGTTGGTCTGAAAGCATGACACATTTACCATATTCTTGCTGTTTCGGATTAATACTGCAGATTTGAAATGCATCAAATGTGTTTTGAATTCCCTTTATGTTTGACTTCCGTGCCTACAGTATGTACAGTATGGCATCTGGTGTGATAGTATTTGAAATACCCTTTCTTGCATTGACAAACCGATCTTCCCGTATTTAGAATTGGCCTTTATTGCTCTTTGTTACGTCTGAAAAGAAACATCTGGCTCATACATGATTTAAATCAGCATGTATAAACTGATTGAGCCTATACATTTTTTAAGGTCTCCAATGGAACAGGCATGATTTATTTTTAACGCCAAGTTTGAATACACAGGACAATGTTCAAGTTTTAGTTTGTTTGATATAGTCACATTGGGTGGGGCTGAACCAGGGAATTAATAAGTATAAGTTCAAGTTCAAGTTTATTGTTATTACACTCATATACATGGTATATGGTATAACGAAATGCGATTTAGCTAGCTCTCGGACATAAAAAACAACAACAACAATAAAAAAAACAACAACAACAACAGACGATGTGCAAAAAACAACAACAGGCAATGTGCAAAAAACAACAACAGGCAATGTGCAAAACAACAAAAAGGTAACAGGTTATGTGCAAAAAGTGTATTATAAAAAGGGAAAATGCTTTTCACTTTTTTCCCACAAAAGTGTCCCTATTTCACTATTTCATTCAGAGTACTAAATCAGTTTTATCTACACAGCATATAATTAAAAACAAGGCCTAATTTGTTTTCTTTAATGTGGCATTAGTTTACTATAAAAAAGCTTATTATGAAATTAGATATATTTGTGTTACTTCAAAGATACTCCCAGAACACCTTATTTACAAAAGCCATCTTCTGTTTCTCTCCAGTGTGCTTTCAGAAAAGTGCATTATACAGACATAAAAAAAGAAAAGTGAAGATAAGTAGGTCAGGTACCTCTTTATTGATGTGATGTTATTTAGCACATAGGCTTTCATCTTCTAGATTATATAAATGTGAGGACAAGTCTGGAACTTTTTGAATAAAGGTAATGTATTTTTATTTTGGAGAATGGTTGTTAAATAAAACATTATAGTGTAAGTAAATTCCAGTTCAAGATCATCTAGAATTCCCTATTGTTTTTGCTTCTCAAGATCAACAGAGGTCTTTTATACAGTGCTCATTCCCTATTTTATTTTTTTAACAGTTTAACTTCCTCCGCGTCTTGAGCTTCTTTATTTCCTTCTCATTCTGCTTTGAGTCCAATTCAGCAAAAAGTCTCTGTCTTAGATTAATTACCCTGATCTAATTCATTTAGTAGGGGACAGCTGTGGTACGTGGGTTGCCCACTGATGTATTGTGTTAAATGATGCCCATCTGTCATTGCAGCATATCAGCATGAATTTGGTGTCATCCACTTCATTGGCTCTGCTCAGATGTGAAGTACTTTTACAATGTTTACTACTGTCGTTAATTTAATATCTACACATCTAATAACTTGACTGCTGTCAGTCCCTCTGCAATGATACATGACATAGTACAGAGCCAGAGAGCCACCCTTAACCTGATGATGGTGTAGCCCATTTGATACAATTAATTGCATTGTTGCCAAGCAGACCCTATGGCCAAATACTAAATGAATAAGTGCACTTATAAAAGGAGCCAGTTAAAAATAAACTGGACGTTTTGTTATTTCAGTGCTCTCAACATATTTTAAGAGTAAGAAAACCAATTTATACTGTAAGAGTGAAAGTAAAATAAACATGTTTTAGTTTAAATCTTGGTTTATTATTTAATCCTGTGAGGAGAAATAAACTAGGTACCCTCTCATTCTTTGACACATTCTGCATTTTGTTGTAGTCTTTTTGGACAAAAAAGTAAATATTGAAAAGATGCTACATGTTTTGTGCACAGTGTATACCCATGCAATTTTAAAGAATTTTAAACTCATTTGTTCCTATAAATTTTAAACCATCTATTGGGATGTTTGATAAAGGGCTGTTGCTTGCTCTTGTTGTGTGAACTCTTATGAGCTCTTTTGTAATCTCTGTTCACTTGCCTTTTTCATCATTATCATCATCCTGAAACCGATTCAATTTCATTATTGCCTTTACTGCTAATATCGAAATTCTTCATTTTTTTTAGTGTTGTTATTTTTTGTATTGAGGTACTTCATCCGCATTGTCTTTCTTGTTTCCTGTGCGTTCCTATTCTTGTCAAGTTAAAAACTCTGACTCACCTCTGGCTTAAAAGGAGTATTACCAGCCCATCAAAAGGAGCTGGGGGCTTCGGCTTTTTAACCTGGCATTGAAGGTGTGGCAGTCAGTCACAGTGCTTGCCTTTGAATGTACCCTACTCTGTGTGCTACCACAGCTGAGTTAATATTAGACCTATGCTTCTTATAACTGTTATTGTCAAATTCTCTGTAAAAACTGCAGTATTGCTGGTTATGTTTTATTTTCTTCTTTTGTAAATATTTCTCTCGCACTAAGGACTCAACACCTCAGTAAATGGACACTGATTTTGTACTTCATTTTCATGTTCTGCCTATTTTTATGTCTTCTGTGACTACCCCTGTTCTTGTCTTACTGCCAAGCCCTTAAGTCGCAGGAGGGATGATTAACAATGGGGGAAGTTTTAGATGTGACTTTGGATTTTGTTGATGTTGCAGGTGCGTGAACTGACTTTTATAGCTTCCCCTGTACAGCTCTTCCTGAGTAACTACTGTAAAATCTCTTGGCACTAGCTTCCTTGTGCCCCATATTAAAACGTTGTTAAAATTGCCTCAAGCAGGCACCTCTTTACACAAACATCCATGGGGAGTGTGAAACAAGCTGACCAGCCATGTTGTTAAAGCTGATACCCCGGCTTCTTTCAAGAAACAGATGGATACTTCTTGGATCAGACAGCTACCAACGTACCAAACAGGGTAGGAGAGAAAAATACCCTTCTTTAGTTTTATAGGTTTTCTTCTGTTGTTTTGTTCATATTTCACACTGACCTGCAGCAACTCCACCTCCTCAGTGGATCTCCCACTGAAAGTGCTCAATCCGAAAGCAGGTCGAGTTGTTTGGCTCAGACATCTTTGGTTCAAGCCCCATTTTTGAGCACACATCACATCTCATTGTGGCTGGAACTACCCACGCCGTAATAGAGTAGCAGAGAAAAGGTGGGGGTAGCATTGTATTTGCTGGTCTGGAAAGTCTCAGCTCATGACTCTTGCAATATGTACTGTATAAGGATATCTGCAGATATCTGCAGTCTTGCTGTGATGTCATTGCCAGACATGCAGCTCCTCCAATCAGACCTAACACTCTTTGAAGGCACTGTGGAGCTTGCAGCACACCAAGTGATGAACTTAAACATTTATCCTCATGTTCCCTGTGCTACACTACCTGGTGGGAGAGGCCGAAAAGCCGAAAAGTTGTTTTCTTTCTTCTCTTTTAAGCATGGAATAAACCTATTACTTGTTCCTTTGCACACTCTGAAAAGACTGCTTTGTTGTTGTCCATAAAAAAAGATTGATTAAAAATGCCATTTTACACATTTTTAGAAAACAACCTAAAATGTACAAATTTAAAACATGAATGTTCAAAGCTTTAGAATTTATGGTAAGGCAGTTAGTATGTGCAATAGTTTGTATACACTGTACGGTAGATTATTTATTTATTTACACAGCTAATTTTTCAAGGATGAGTTTCGGATTTTCTTTAAAGGTTCTTATCCAAATCACTTTAATAATAACAACTATTAGACATTTACTTTTCACACTGCTGTTATACTTTTGCTTGGCTGTCATGCAAAGTGACAGTGTTTTTCTCTATCAGGTACATACCCCTGTTTATGAAAGGGACAGGTTTTCTCATTTAATTTCCGTTTCTGTGCTAATATTTGCATATCATTATTTATAGTGGAGTTTCTTTTTTTTACAAGAGTAACATAGCAATATAATCCTAAATAACACTAACTTATTGTTCTTTTTAGTATAGAATTGGTCTTGATAAGATGTATCAGATGCAAAATTAAATCTACTTTTTTTTAGATTGAGGCCTTCTTTATATTCATAGAACTTGCATGTTTCATTCAATGTTATTTTCCAATGATAAAAAGGATTTGTTGGCAGATTCAGGTAATCTTTGTCTTGGCTTATGAAAAAGTATTTGGAGTGTACAGGGAGGTATAGAGCCTATGGTATTATGTTTTAAGATTCTGTTTTGGTTGAGAGGATGAAAAATTATATATTTATTTGGCTGACGTTTTTTATCCTAACCAACTTATATTTGCACCCATTTATATGTCTGGTCCTTCATTATATATCTAGGAAATATCCTTAACATGCCTCTCCTTATAATAAAGTTACCTCTGTAAGAATGTACAGAACCACTCATTGTATCTGAATGGCTCTTAATTCTCTCAGACGTCTCGGCTGTACATGCATTTTGACCTGGTCTGATAAATAACTGCATGTATAGTTGGCACAGAAATTAGAAACTATTTTCAAGGTAAGAAAAGGCGCATACTTCTTTCAAAGGAGTCTTGCAGATTCACAAAGTGGAAACAATGAAATGTCAAAGTTTATTAACAAGATAGATATCTTAAAGCTGTGAAGGTGCATGAATATAAATTGAACAGAGTCAATCAAACCACTGAAAACCTACAGGGGGATATCACATCAAATAAAATAAATGGAGCGAATTATGAGATGGAGAAATCTCAGAATATAATACATGCCCAATAAAAACCTGTACTACCATTAAAAATGCATATACTATAGGCCTACTTTTTGTACACATTTTTATAGCTTTCTATGAATACTAGGCAAGGTTTTCCCTAAGAATCTCCCAGTTGTCCATGTACTGGTGCTTTTAAGAGACTTTAAGAGCCCTGCAGATACTGTACACTGGTCACCTAGAATCAATATTAGACAGCTCTAACATAGGTCATGTGTATGAAATTCTTTTTAAAGGAAAATATATCAGGAAGTTGATCTTTTCTAACATTAAAAAACTAACAAGATTGTTTAATACAATTCTTAAAAATGCTATATTGTTTAGTATTTCTTAACAGCCTATTTTCAAATCTCTGAATCTATATCGAATGATCCATAAGGAATATGTTTAAGTTTTTTGAATATACAGCAACAATAAGCACTTCATTTTAAAAAGGTGAAGAGTTTTAATGTCTTAATCTATTGTATGTAGCATGCTGCTTACCATTACCATTGAGGCAGCACTCATTGCACAATTAAAGCCTCAGCCTTTATTCACACAGGTGGATCCTATGATGAACCTATAAATGCATTTTATATTTTTTGTAAACATTTTTTAATATTTATTTGAACATAACAAATCCAATCCTAAACATGAACGGAAGCTACAGTACCTCTCTCCCACCCTACCAAATGCCCTTCATCTCATAGCAGTATTTGCCTGAGACTTCCAACAAAAGTCTTCAGAAATCACACTGAATAGGTAGAAGTACAGTGTAACACGGATCAATATGAATACTTTCTATGAATACTTGGCAAGTACTGTGTAACAGGGATGAACATGAGCCAGTTAAATACCCTAGCTGCACTCCACACTTCTAGAGGTGAGACCAGCCAAACAGATCTATTTCTATTGCTATGAACAATGAATGTTGTAGTCATCATTTAACAAAAGTACCACCATGAGCAAAGATCATTCTTATCTAGAATAGTGGACAAGGAAGAAAAAAAACTCATCTCAGTAACTTAACCACACCTGGACACTCTCAAGAAGTCTCCAGGCAGATAGCAGATCATACACTGGTTAGACACAGAACCTCCCCTTCTCAGGTGACACTGTGGGCACTGCACAGAAAGAAAGACATAAAAAAGAGAGCTAGGTAACTTGTATTTAAGTTGCATGAACAAGCATACCTAAAATATCTGTAAGAATGTGAACCCTTATATTTCATTAAATTGCAAAACAGAAAGGAGAGTTACCTGTAAGGAGTTTATGACTATGGAAATTAGGAGAGCGAGGATTAAATGTCTTTTGGGACATCATGAATCTTTCTACTAAATGCCAAGTTGTAATCAAGTACATAATTATGGTGCCAAAACACAATTTACAATGTCCATGGGGAATGCCAAGGTACAGTACATTAAATGTTTAAGACTATATGGAGAGACCAGACTTTCTTCAAATTGACATAATGGTATAGGAGTGTCAGCATTAAACCAAATAGTGCAAAACAAAGTGTAAAAAAAATCTAAAGTTCTACTGGTCCTGCAGATCTCTCACACTACCAAATGGCAAATTTAATATGCGGTCGCTTCCCTTTCTTTATGAATTTACAAATTTTGCTGTGTAATCTGTCCCAATACTTTTACAAGGCAGGAAGAGGAATCATAGAACAAAGTAAAATCAAAATGAGAATTTGCATTCATTTTTAGCTTGGAGACAAGATTGAAAAGATTGGGGATATATGTCCATCTATTCAAATCAGCATCTACTTGTTAAAGTACAGTAGTTGTTTCTTATTAAAGTTGTTTACTGTGCTTATATTAAAGAATACATTGTAATAACAGGGTATCTGAAGTGTTTGGCCAGCAGCACAATTGAGATTTTGCTAATTTTCTCCACTATGAAAATTAACAGCAGTAATGCAGACTTCAACGACCTACGTTTTGCTGATACAGTAATAAAGCACCGTAATTATCACAAATAGTTAAGCAGATGAGGCTGGGATTGGGAGATGTTGTCTACCTATTATATAACTGTATATCATTAGCTTGGAGTGATTGAAAATGTTGAGCATTGTTAATAGAAATAATAGACTGCCCGGCTTCGGACTTTTGCCTTGTCTTGGATTTCCCTATGGACTCTGTTTTGGGTTGTTTGCCCCGACTCACGCCCCTGAACACCTGCGCACTATAGACATGCCCCCTGTTTTCATTCCCGACTCCTGCATGCTTTTTTCCCTGTGTTTTCCTCACTCATCCCCGGATTGTGTCGTCTGCATAGGGTCCCGAAAGAATGCTTTTGTTACACCTAGTAAATATGAGTGGAGAGAATTTTCAAGGACAGTACAAATGCTTACAATTCACATACAGTAGAACTATGGAAAGTAGAAACCAGTTGAGTGATTTTGTAGCTTTTTACAAGTAAGCAATATTAACAGTTGAAATTAGTATTATTGGATTTGATAGTAACATTTAAACAACTTCTTTGTGCAATTTACTCATCTCAGAAACATGAGATGAGTAAATATAATATATATATATTTACGTTATAAAACGAAATCAAGCAATTCTTAGGTATTTCAGTTGCATTGTCTTTTAATGTTGAAACTGATTTGGGGTTCCCTACTGTAAATCATTTGAAAAATTAATAACCATATATACTTAATCATTTAAAAAGTCCTGAAGACAGCAGATGACTAGCCCTTCTAAGTCACTTAATTGATATGCCTTTGTATGTGTGATGTAAAAACCTCTTAAATGCAAAACAACAAAATAGTATTCGCAGGGAACTGAAACTGAAGAAAAAGCACAGAGGGAAGGTGATTAAAAAATGTTTTGTTTTAAACTCTAACCCTTAGGTGGTCTGATGAATTATTCAGGCAGAACATAGCCACCAGGCAAAGGACCCCGACATTGACAGCTACAACTTTTGAGTCATCTGCCATTTCATCTAATGAAAGAAATTTCCCCCATGTAGATGAAGCCCATCATTGTCTTGTCAACGTTTGGTTCCACATCATTAATTTGCACTGGCTTCTATAACAGAAGAATAAAATAAAATTAATTAGAAGGATGCTGGAAACCAACTTGTGGAATTAAAAAACACAGCATTCCTGTTTAATGGACATAAAAAATGACACCATTATTTGGAAGCCGGCGTTTTAACTATGTGGTTGGCATGAACATTCTCATTTACAGCCTGATTTTTAGTGACTATTTCTAGGTTAAGACAGAAGAGGAATCTTTTGAAAATGAGGTTTATATATTTGAAATAAATCAACATTTTATGAGATAAAATAAAATCATGTCCGCATATGAGAAGTCCAATAAGGACTGAATTCACATTAAGTCATTCTGCTTTAAATTAAACAGGGCAATAGTAGATAGTCTTAAAACAATTTCGGCTGAATATCAGTGGACAATCTGACATAGAAAAAAAATCCACAGTATAGGAAAAAACCACTGAGAGGCTTTTAGAGTTAACTGCAGACATAGGGAGATGAAGGGGTCATAAGATGCGAAGAGATGTTTCAAAACAATAAACAAATATTAATATTCTATGAATAATTTAAACTGCATGCTTCTATTACGGTATATTTGTAGCTAATGTAATGTTAGTGTGCTATATAATGACAGGTTTCTCAAATGAAGTTTTTGCTCTCAGCTATTTCTAAAACAAGTGTTTCAATTTTCAGAACCTCAAGAAATTTCATTTATTGTAGAGTCATGAGAAATTAGAGATATTGTTTGCTTTTGATTTTATAATTTGACATTTTCTCCATTACTTTTAAATACAATTAAAATAGCTCTATCCTTATATCCTTTAAAGAAATTAGTCTTTCTCCATTTAGGAGAAATATATATTGTAATGCAACAAGGTGGGCGCCCTTGCCGCATCAGGTCGGCCCCATCCCGACTGGAGGCTCGAACCCGGGACTTCCGCGTCTCTCTGCAGCGACCTAGCCCCGTGAGCTAAAGAGAGATCTCTCTACAGCCCAGTAGCTGTAGTCCTGCTATCACAGGGAAGGGCGGTGACGTCACCTGCTCTGGTACGCCGGCTCTTACACAGTGCCTGTCGGCCGTAAGCGTTACAATATTTTTTTCTTTGTACTTTGTTTCTTGATTTATCGACTTATAATAGAGTCCAGTGACTGGACACAGCCATGCCTGTAATTACCAAATACACATGCTGTTTGTTCATAAAGAGATCTGTATTAGGCGTGCTGCTTATGGTAATGTACCGTAATGATTTAAATTCTGTAATAGAAAACTAGTCATGTTTGCAGATAATACCTAAAACCTGGGGGAAAAAATGGCTGACGACATTTAATATGGACAAGTTAGAAGTGTTATATGCAAATAGCAAAAACCTAAATACTGAGTTTGAAAATTCCACTTAAGAAAAGCTGGTTATATTGACATCATTTAGATTTTTACAATAGGTGTAGAAGCAATAAAAAAACAAACAAAGTTAAGATACATATATAGGTAAAATTATATTTAAATTAATGTAACATTATTTTAAAATTTTACTTTACACTTCTATGATTAATTTTATGAGATAGTGTAGAAATTTGGTTTCCAGGTTACTGAAAAAATATAGCTGCTCTGCAATTAATTCCAAATCCAAAACATCTGAGCATAAATGTTAAAAGGCTTAAACAAATATCCTATACTGACAGACTAGATGAAATGAATCTTTTTAGAACTACATTGAGAGACCACAAGGGGATCTGATTCAAGTATTTAAAACTCTTAAAGCCATTGAAAAAGACAACCTACTGGACGTTTACATAATCTGTGGCAAAACAAGTAAAAATATCCTCTTTTTGTACTCGTGAATGTACTCGTGTTGCCAAGTAACGTATCAAGAAGGAACAAAGAAAGGGCTGACAAACTCAGATACTCGTTTGCATTAAAAGGATGCAAAACAAACTAGTTAAAAATAATTAGTAACAGGTGTTCAATAAATTGAAACATTGGGTAACACATTTTGTAACAGCAGTACTTGTTCTCTCAGCTGTAGCAATTAAAGAAATAGATTTGTCTCACTCACTTCTTGTTTCTGAAGATTCAGTGGTAACTTTAGGCACCTGGCCCATATGTCTGGAGCTGGGAAGCAAAAAAACCCACACAGAATCGTGGCAGGAGTAAAAAGTGAGGAAGAGGTCATACCTGTGGGAATTAAACTGTTTAAAAGGTTAGATCACAATCTGCTTGATTGATGTACTGTAAAAATGGCAAATATCTGATCCCACATGTCTAAATATTACCATGTAAATAAAACTAAACAAGAAGTTACAAGACAAAGACCAAGAGTCTTATTATCAATTCATTTTGACCATATCACCTTTCTTCCTGGCATTAACAAAGCCGAGATGTTTTAAAAGAGTGACAAAGTGTATTTACTTACTGTAGCTCTGCCTCCTTCTCCATGTTAAGGTAAAGGTCAAGAGAAAAAAACGTTAGGAAGGCTAATGATTGAATCTGATTTGCACAGACATGTACAATATTTGAAGTGCCCTGCATTTAATGAGACTGCATGAGCGATTTTGTTCGAACACCATCAGATTCAACGAAGTTACTGTTATTAAAAAATATGTTTTTAAGCAAATACATTTCAAAGATATTTAAAAATTAAAATAACTGAATTTTTGCTTTGAAATAACACACACTACATAAAAATCATTACATCTTGGATGTTTTTTCCCCATTTAAATTATCTAATGTAAAAGCAATTAATTTGCACTTGTCATGCAAATGTAAACAGCATCTTAGTGTTATAGAGTTGTTTTTAAGAAGGAATTTAAATAACTTTCACATTGTTCAGTACAAATAAATGACATTGTGCTCAGCAAAGGAGAATCAAGAAATATAAAAGGTTTGAAGAACCATTTCAAGCATTTACAGGAAATCTGCTGCCCACGACAGCAGACCCAGCTTATCCACATCAGTAGAAGAGCTGCTCACAGTAATCATGTACTGAGACGTAGTAAAGCAGAGATCCTACTCACTGTATTGGAAATGTCACTGAAGAAAGGTTAATTGCTTTTAATATGAACAATACCCTGTCATGTCATGCAGAGGTGCAAAGATGATTTGAAAGAAAATATAGGGATATTTTAAATACATTAGTACATTTCCCATTTCTTCACTTTATCTTTTCCTCACAATGCATGTACTGTATATACTCTATATGAGCGACCTTTTCTAACCAGAGTGATGGGAATGCACAGGTATGTAGTACAGGTACTGTATGTCCCATGATTACTTAGAACTGTAAAGTAGTAGCACATCAGGCACTTTCTTCTTATGCTGTACATGTTTGGTAGTGCACATGTACTGTATCTGGTACATTGCTGAAGGCAATAGTAGCCCTGGGTGCAACCAGTTACATAGTTGGTCTAATTATTTAATTAATTGTGTGAATCTACAGCTTTTAACCAGGCTACAAGGTTTCTTTCGATGCAATTGTATCTTTAATGAAGTAAATGTTTTGAGTAATCAACTGTGAAAGGGCCCGAGAAACATCATATACAGTATAGAGTACAATATGTACAACTATGAAAATAATTAGGTTTCATGTTTGAGTTGTGTTCTAATGACTGGAACAAAGATCAGAAGTCACGAGGCCCTCCAGAAATTTGAGTTTATCATCCCTGGTTTATAATTAGTGGCTAGTAAACAAAAAAATCTACAACCTATTACATAAAGTAGAGCTCAGAAATGGATGCTACAGCTGTAATTGCACAGGAGATGGACCCAGCCTTCAAGTAATTGCATTTTCTCATATTTTGGAAGGGCACATAAAGTAAACTGATGCTCACTGAAAATCAAACAGTCTAAGTTTTACATAAATAGTTTGTCAGACACATGCACATCGCTACAATGAGTGAGTAAAGAAGACCGTTAATAGGCAGTGATTAAAGGTGGCCTGCCTGAGTACAGCTGCTCGACTAAGCTAAGTCTAAGCTTGACAGTCTAAGCAGGTGTCAGCCTGGTCAGTACCTAGGTTGGAGACCTCCCGGGAAGAACTAAGTTTGCTGCTGGAAGAGGTGTTAGTGGGGCCAGCACAGGGCACTCACCTTGCAGTCAATGTGGGTCCTAATGCCCCAGTATAGTGACGGGGACACTATACTGTGAAAATAGGCACTGTCCTTCGGATGAGGTGTAAAACCGAGGTCCTGACTCCCTGTGGTCATTAAAAATCCAAGGGCATTCCTTGAAAAGAGTAGGGTTGTAACCCCAGCGTCCTGGCCAAATTTTCCATTGGCCCTTACCAATCTTGGCCTCCTAATTATCCCCATCTATGAACTGGCTTCATTACTCTGCTCTCGTCCCCACTGATAGATGATATGTGGTGAGCGTTCTGGCGCACTATGGCTGCCGTCGCATCATCCAGGTGGGGCTACACATTGGTGGTGGAGGGGATCCCCACTACCTGTAAAGTGTTTTGAGTGTACTGTCCAGAAAAGCGCTATATAAGTGTTAGCAATTATTATTATTATTATTATTATTATTATTATTATTATTATTATTATTATTATTATTATTATTATTATTATTATTATCACAATCATCAGTGGGCAATCAGCAGACTACGCCAGAGAAATGTGGATCCTAGACTTTTAAGGAACAGCTCACATCCTGAAAGGCAGAAGCTCACCACACCAGCACAGAACCATAACATCAATCTGATTGATCAGAACACAAGAAAGGGTACAAATAATAGGAGACCATTCGACCCTTTTATCTGTTTGGTAGTTTGTAGCTGTACATCTTCTTCCGCACTCCCACAACTCTGACAGGCTCAATGAATACAGCCTAGCCACAGCCTTCACCCGGTTAAGACCTAACATTAATTTACTTTCTTAAATGAACAACACTATTCCCAGAATTCCCAGTGCTTCTAGGGTCAGAACATCCTCCGATCCTGCTGGGAGAGGAGGAAGGAAACAATAGCACTGGCAGCCTCGTGTGTGATCTCCTGCCACAGCCTGAGAAACAGAGAGTCAGCCTCTCAAATAATGGTTCATGTAATGCTAATCGTAAACAACAAACATTGTTCATGTAAATGAAGCTCAATGAATTTGATTCAAATTGTTCTTTTTAACTCTTTGTTTATCTTAAATTTCTCATGCTATTTCTGCTGGTCACCTTTATTTTAGTTCAGACACCCTGAAAAAAGTATAACCCTCTGAATGTCATTGTAATAAATAATTTCATGTGCGTTCTTATTCCAATGACTATGGCAGATGGGGATTTTTTCTGGGCTCTCTACTGTATATTTAATTTTGTAATTAGACAATATTTTATTCTAGTCCATATATTGTCTATTCACTATGTGTTATCAGTTTTAAAAGATCTGACTTTTGTTTTTTTTTACACAAAAGTTTATGATAGTCTGTGGGTTATGGCAGGGTTATGCCAGCCTTCAACAACGTACCCAGCTATGTCGTCAAAGGTTATGCCCCAGCTTCATTCAAGAAACAATTGAATGAAATCTTCAGATCAAATAGCAACCATTAACCAAATGCTACCCAGACCAAATGGGCTTCTGTTACTTCAACCTTTTTTATGTTTTAAGATACTTTTAATGGGTCAAAAGACACTTTGCAATTTTTTGGTGGTTTGGTGTGCGATGTGGGAGAGATTCCTGCTACGATGCTCTGGTATTGACTCTCTGAAGACCGGCTAGTAAGTTCTGGCTTTACTAGCGAGAGTTTGTGCACAAGAGAAAAGTGACTGCGGGTCCAAGCAGGTCACACTTTAGACGGGAAGAAGACCGGTTCGTTCCCGATGTAGCGCAAGTCCTGAATCCTGAGATTCAGCTGTCCATAGTTTGGACCGTAGTTCACTCGTTGATCAGTTGAGCGTTCGCGGTGGATTCACGAGGCTTGCTGCTGGGCTAACCTCGGGTGGATCCTTTGGTTACGCACTGGCGGCCTCCGTTCTCGACTCTTAGAACAAAGTAAAGTCCTGACACTCGGACACACTGGCCGTTACGTGATTGTCCGAGCAGAGTCTCAGAATGTCCTGGAGGAGCACGGAGGAGCCCTATGCTGCCTGTTTTACCTGGAGGAACTACGGTCGTTCATTGGTTGAAAGTTCTGTGGGCATACGAGACCCATGTGGGGTTACCCTGCCCTACCAGGTCCTGATTGGCTGATTGAGGTGGAAGATGAGTAACCATGCTCTCTGACATTAGGGTTGTAAACAACTTGGGATGAGACTCTCCCTTGGAATCTCGCAGACAGTAAGGTGCCAGAGATGACCATTTATTAGGGTGGCTGATGTGTCTCAGCCTTGGGAGTTGTTCCTTATCAGCACACTCTATCAGCTAGAAAAACACCTTAAATGTGAACCAAATGGAATGGCCTCTCTGTATCCAGCACCACTGAGATGAGACACAGAGGGACTGGCAAGGGATCAGCAAACTTAATTCCTATATTTTTAATAAGCCTTGCCGCTACAACACTATTCTTCATTTTGAATACCCAAACTGAATAGTATAAGGCTATGGACTGCTGTAAATTAACTATGAACTGTTTTAACATTTTTTACCTATATCATTTGTCTTTTTAAAATCAGTCAAGATCCTGTACTCTCTTCACTACTTTTATATACTTTTATAGTATGCTACACTCTGCAAGACTACAATGTTGTAAGCTACATAAAACTTCATTCAGAATTTGAACCTAAAAATGAACCTAAAGTATTTGATGAAGTAATAGAAATTGAAGACACTTGACAGATTTGGTAAAGGACTTGAGCATCCTATTAGCATGACAATTACATCATTAATGTACACACATTCGGTTGATTATTTTATTCAGAGCTGCGCAAATTAAGGTTAGAGCTAAATAAAGGCTTGCATCACACTTCATGTTTTCCAAATACCAAGCTTTGTACAGTCTAATCAAGAGTTCATCAAATTTCATATTAGGGAGAGTCACATGAGCCCAACTGAGGCCAGATGATCTCTTATTATCAACCAGCTGTAAATTGCGGTCGCCTTGGACTGAATTTCAATTAAATCCTTCTTAAAACACTCCCTGGATTAAACAAATTACACAAGGCCACTCATGGCAATCAGAGAGACTGATTGGGATTTTATATTAAGGATGAAAACTGGGTTTATAAATGAGGTGGTAATTTAGAGGGTAGTTACCTGTACGTGGCGACGTCACTGACTTAGACCTGAAAACAGAAATGAAGACTTTATCCTCCCGACTGAGCCAGGAAAACGTTCTATTCCTACCTCCTCATAAATAGTTAAGTTATGTTCGAAACTTTTTCCAGCCTAAATGTTTCTTCTTTCCATAACAAAAATACTTTATTTTACCAAGCAGCAAAGCAATACAGGTGTACAGGTGTAGGCACACTCAGAAGTACCCAAAGGCTTTAAAACTACGGCAAGCAGAAGTGTGACTGGGTTTGAAGAAGAAGCTTGAAAATGTTTTAATAGAAGATAGTGCAGTCACAATATATGAGGAGTTTCAGGGATGAAAGGGCTGCACTGTACCTATTCGTCTTCACTTTTTATTTCTCTATTGGGATATTTTTATTTCCACCTGTTCTGTAGTGTTGTGAATGTCACTTACAGTCGTTTTAAAATATACTTAGTGTAAAAATAACACAGTGACTTGCCATGATGCCACAACTGTTGAGCTATAAAATTATAGTTGAAGGTCCAATTTAACAAACTAAGGTTGTATGACATATGTTTCACTTAAAATTTATAAGTTGCATGTTTGTGTGTCTGACTTGTGAAAGACTTGTCTGTCTGCGCTATAAGACGGAACATTGAGCAGCCTTATAAAACATTACTTATTTACAGTTTTGTCACAGCTGTTGAGATATTCTGCAGATCTAAAATGGCAATCAAAATGGCTAGCGTAGATTTGTTATTAAAGGATAATCCTGCTGAGCCAATATCATCACAGAGGTAGGTGAGAAAAAATAAAAACAAACTTCAACAAGCTTTACGTTTCACTTCACTAATTAGACAACTAAAGGACATTTTTTTTTTTGTTCAGTGGGTGTTTACCCCTCAATCTATCCAGACTGTCCTCATAAATCATATTATAAAGATGACATACTTGCATTCATTTTCTTGTGCATTTGCTGTAATATGGTCAATTAGAAATTATGATTTTGTAGCTGCACGGATAGTTGATTTCCAACAACCAATACTGAAGGAGATAGTAGAGGACATAAGGAAATTAATTCATATTCTATTCAGATATAATGTAGTAATTTTTAATGGTGCCTCAGAGGCTAGATCTTTCAGGTTAGCCTAAAAAAATAAGCTTGAACTTCAATTATTTACCTATATGCAAATATGTAAACAGACTGTCACAGCTATAATCAAATACATGAAGTATTATACAGTACATCCTGTACGCTTAACATGTTTCGGATAACACTGCAAACACTGAACATTTATTTGTGGAGCACCTCACATTTCAATGTGCATTTCGAAAACCTTGCATTGCATTTTACAAATAACGAGTTTAAGGACCAGAATAAAACAAATTCCCCTGAAGCACACAACAAGATTTTGTTTGCACAGGAATGTTTCTTTAAAGGCGTACTGTGGTATGTTTGAAATTTTCATTTAAAAGCAGTGGACTGTATCACAGAGTTCTACTTTAACCTGTTTTATTTTTCATTCATTTTGCAAGAGAGTATACATTTATTAAAAAGCTATGCTTTGTTAAACATTGCAAAGCTTTACTAAAATGTTGTCTGAACATGGATTTTGGCACAGTTATTTAGAAATGTCCTTTGAAGGCCAGAAAGGTGAAAGTGAACAGGAAGTCTGAAAAATGAGAAGCAATGGAAAATTGTAAAATAATGAGTAGGTGGTACAGGGGTGCTCTCGTTACAACTGAGGAAATTAAATATGCAAATGTATTATTACCACAGAGGTACTCAGCTGACAAATGACTGAAGAAAGAGCAGGGTTTTCCATCTATCATCCTTTAACAGGCAGTTGCCACTTTTACCTGAAAAATGGCAGTGATGGAGCATGCAGATGGTATTATACCTTGTCTCTTATCACTCATTTCTCACACTAATTAGAGTTAAATACCCCCTCTGTGGGAATAAAGGACCAGGTACTTTAAATATTTGAATGCATTTGTAAATAAAGCTTGTGCAATGGTCTCCTTAGTGATGAGCAGATCAAAGGAACCGAAAACCTAAATAAAATTAACTCTCGGGAGGATATATAAACGGAACCTCTCAGGCAAAATAATATCTTATGTGCAATTATTATGTCACCAAACTCTTTTATGTATTTTTCACAGATGTTCTGTGGATTTTCAATGTATATTTACTTTCCTGAAGAAATGCATCTAAAAGAGACTTCCATGTGATTGTACAATTGTGATTGTATTACAAATGGCGTGCATAGATCCAGCAGCTATGGCTAAAACTAAGATGTATTTAAGTTTGCATAGTTGTATTTAAAGAATAGTTATGACCCAGAGACTACTGGAGCAAATGGTTTAATCTATCTGAGAAATATAAAATGTGCTTTAAAACATCTGCTGTACCATATAGGATTGATACATTTTAGCTATAAAGATATGTCACACATCAGTGTCTGTGTGATAACAAAGACTGTACCAAGCAATCTATTTCCCCTTATGTGCAAGAGCATGGACAGCAGCAATTTGTTCTACTTTGGTTTCACCCTTGTGGAAGAGGTTTCTAGTGACAGAGAGAATAGCAGAAGCTCCAGCAGTCAGCACTTGGCAGTGGACTTGTGAATCTTGAATACATTCCTGACACAACTGTTCTCTTGTAGTTTACTATAACCAATGTGAAACTCTTGGGCAATGTGCTTGTGTTGGTAATGATGTTATTATTATCAAACACTTTTATTCACAAGTCAATAGATAAAAAGCTTCATTTACAACAGCAAATGGTGAGTTCCAGTTTGTACAAATGGGCATTTACGGGAGAAAACTAGTGAAATCCGTTGCTCAAGGGTACAATAGTATAATCCCGTCTGGGATTTCAACCCATGACTTTGGTCGCAGTGCTAACCACTATTTAACACGGCTGCCTCAAACTCCACAACTGCCTTAATGAGCTCAACCTGAACCTCAAGCGTAGCTCTAAGTGACCCCATAAATTTCAATACATAATTAGTGAAGCACAACCTCTTTCCATCAGGCAGGGATAATGGCCACATTTATTCTTTCTGCTTGTGTGCTCAGTATAAAAGTCTGTTAGTAGGAATAGAATGAGTCCAGATGCCTTCAAAATGAAAAAGAGGTGTACTATCAACTGACATGATTCCACAAGAAAGAGTGACCTCTTTATCCACATTTGTCTAACTGATCTACTTGACAATAACTCCTCTACATACATAATGAGATGGTTGATCACTAATAATCTTTTTTTTCCATTGTTTTAGAGTTGCATACTCTCTGCTGCAAGTCCTGACGCCTTTTTTCTCTTGAAAGGTATTCATGAAAAAATATGCACCTACACAGCTGTGTTTTATTGTTTCATTTTTATTGTATATGGCCAATAAAGTGATCTTATCTTGTGTTCCCCATTGAGTGACGCCGGGGACCTGGGTTCGAGCCCAAGTGGTGAGGGACAAACTGGGGCAGGAGAGGCGAGGGCACAAGCCCGAGAACCCCAGTAGATTTGGCCGCCCTTGTTCAAATGCTGCCTGCTCTAGGCAATTGCATGGTTCTCCTACAGTACATGGGCAAGCCGACCCTTAGTTCATGATCATAAGCTCTTGTAAAAAATAGAGATGGGGGAAGCTTTGCCAAAGTGTTATAATCATGTGAAGAGTGGCTGACCCCTTGAGAGGTGATCCTTGAGTACGGGTTAATTGTGACCTTGTTTGTAGGCTGGAGTGGATAGTGAGCTATAAGAAAGTCTTTTATTTTGAAGGTGAACGATACTGTCATCTTTTTTATCTAGGGGAACGCATCTATTTACAATGGGGACTGCTTCTTTTAAGGAGGTTCTTCCTCAGTTCAAGTGCTAGTTATCATAGTTATCAAGGTGACGTTTTTAGGATAGCTTTCTCCTTAAACCATGCCCATAACAAACACTGTGTATGTACAAACCTTAATCAAGATGGAGAAGACAAGTGATTTGAATAGAGAGGTTTACTGAGGTAGCACACCTGCCTGAGAAGAGTGGCATTTGTCTGTACGGGCAGAGCTGCCAGACGCCTCCTCCCCTTGTTCCTTTAATGCAGGATGAACCAGGGTGAAGATGGGGGGAAGGGAGGAAAAACAGAAATAGGGGGACAAGGTTGAATCAATGTTTCTAGGGGTGGCTGTAAAGGCAACCCAGAGTCCTATGTAACTACAGCAGGTAGAGTCCAGTCTTTGATGTCAGGAATGGCAGTAATGAGAAATGCTTGGGGAAAGATTAGGGAGCAGATGAAGACGAAACAGTAGATTATGTGAAGCCAGAGATTCTGTTTGAGTCCAGACATTCTTTTCTCAGCAGGCCTGCAAATCCATAGGAAAGAGGAATCATTTTAAAAATGATGCAGCTGACTTTTGCTCCTTCTCTTTTAGGTTATTATCTTGAAAAAAAAATAAACTTGAGAAGTTTTGCAGAGGTACACATAGAACTGATTTCCTTTTGTCTTTTTGGTTGTTTAAATGTTTTTGTTTTATTCAACCATAAGGAGCACGGTCCTCATATTGAGTTATCCGTGAGACAAATGAGAGACAGGTAGAATTTATTTTCTTTCTGTAGTTACTGTATATTCACATTTTTAAGTGCACCAAATGCGAATGCTCAAGCCGAACTCTTTTAAGGGTGAAAGAAGTTAAATAATTGTACTTGTTATTCAACAAAACTTTTGTAAAGCACTGTATACTGTACAACCCAAAGAAAGTGTTAGACCACTGGCTATTACTTGAAGACTTCTTCAATTACAACAAGAATGAGAAAAAGGGCAAGAAGAAATCCTAATGAAACAGATCACTGTTGCTGAGGTCTGTACCTTCTTATGATTTGCAACATTAATTGTGATTCAAATTAGCTGCCATCATATTAGATCTTTTATTTCTCAGAGGTATTTTGCACAATATTGTAGCGAAGTGACAAAACAAATGGTCTTCCTGTGCATGGTTAAAATAATTAAAGATAAATCGAAGCATACTCTTTAACACAATAAACGTACTCATATTCAGACATATAACTCTGTCAGTGAGAGGTATTGTGATGGATCCTTAAGGTTATAAACCTGTTTTTTAATGTGGATAAACAAGAGCCTGTGGGTCCACAAGTGGCACAACTACTTCCATTCATCCAGATTCAACAGCAGACGTTCCTTTCATCCTATAATCTCAAAGGGAATATTTTTCAAAATCAGATGGCACTTCCTAGCAGCAGCTGTTTCCATTGCACTCAGGTTGTTCCAAATATTCTGGGGGCACAGGAAAAGTATTAGTGTGGTTTTAAATTTTTAAAGCTGCCCAGTGATTAACTATAATGGCAAACCTGTCTCAATTAACCGTTGAGTATGTGAATCTGTGCTATTTCTATATTTCTGTTTTTTTCTGATTCAATCTTTTCAACAGGAATCAATGTAATGCAATGCAATGTGTGTAGAACTCTATTTGCTTTAAATTCTTTGAATCTGCTTTTTTAGCTATGGCTGAAACAAAATGCAGTAATATGGTATATTTGTTGTCAGATGCAGTTTATTTTCTACATAACACACAGAGATGTACTATATACTGTATATATATTAAATTTTCTGAAGCAAAAATAAGCATTATATCTTAAGCTTAAAGTAGATGTGTCTAACTTTTTTTTACTTCAGTCATTCAAATAAAAACGTAAAAAACGCCACTTTATTTCTGATGTTTTTATGTAAAGAACTTTCTGACTTCACGACTTCCAACAAACTCAAGGTCTGTCTTTTAGTCTGTACATCTTACCCTGCAGTCTCCTTATTCTGAAGTGCTGATGTTGTGAGGAACAGTCATTTTGTGAGGATGTTGTGAGGAACAGTACTTTTCGTAATGTACTGCAGAACTCCCTTTTTAGCGACAATGATGCCGAGCTACATTTCAGAAGGGTGGAAATGGCCAGTTTGTAAAGAAATTAAGCTGGTGGAGGCAGAGCTCCTGACAGTCCTGTTAAAAGATACTCGTGTCCAGTCTGGCTCTGCTGGGTTTCTTCTCACAGTAGTGTAGATACAGTATGGTGCTGTAGAACGTAAATCTATTTGGTTTACTATTTGATTGCAAATGTGTATTGTTCAGGGATTTATACAGAACTGCAAAATGAGTGACCTTTAGGAAACATCACCAGTATCACACAGAAAAGTCCATTTTAACATTGTGCAGGATAGTTATGACTTTCGGTCATGTCATCAAGTGACACTTTGTCTAATCCATTGTAAAAGTGATACCGCATGCCTGTGTCATAGTATGGTTTTTTGTTGTAGAGTTGCATTTTGATTGTTCCTGAGTTTGTTACAATCAGACCAGATGCCTACTGACCAAGGCAGACGGTATTCTGCAGGTGCACCAGAAGTGGTAATTGAAATATCTGACTCTCCAAAGATAAAATGAATGGGCAGATATGCTTCATGTCCATGTGTAGTAAAAACAGAATTAAAACAAGGGTGCCAGCATAAACCTGTGTGTCATAAGTCAGCTGAATTTGAGCAAATAGTGGGTCTCATTCTAACTTGCTTGAACCTTGACTGAACCTTTCAGCCATGCCATCATATTGTGGATTGTATGGTGGATGTTTTCACTACACTAATACATTTAATACAATTCAGATTCAGGCTGTCGCCCCTGATCAGTGTGAAGTAATTCTGTAATCCAGGTTCGAGAGTATTGTTTTTGAACTGAAACTGTAGCAGTTTGCTGATCTGAAATGGGTTGTAGATTGACATACAGTACTTTGTGAAATAATCAGTAACCACAAGTCCATATCGGTGGTCTTAATGGTGAGATTAATGGTATTTCAGTGACATCAGCAGCAGGGGTCTGAAAAGGTTTGGAGCTCACTGGTGCTTTGTGTGTGACACGGAATGGAGGATGTGTGAGTCTGGCAAGGTTTTCAACTTTACATCTTCAATAGACATGTAGGACCAGTAACATAGCTATTAGATCGATGATGATGCCCTCATGTTGCTCTTCATAAATATGCTCACGAACTGATCATCCATATTGCGTCACCAGAGGAAGCAGAATTATGTGTCCATGACAAGGTCTGTTCTTCTGAATGAAAATGTTTTTCATTGCCAGGAGATTGACGACAGGAATAGGTGTGGGGTCATCAGGAGAAGGTAAAACTCCCGAGAGGCATCAGTATATGATTGGCACCTGCTGGAAAGGTCCAAAAAAGAGGAAACTCTAAGGCTGGTTATCCTCTACATCCAGTTGGGACACTGTTAACAGGATTTTGCCGCAAGGAACTGAGAGGTTTATAATCAGTTATGATTATGATAAAATTGTAGCTACTGAGGTAATGCTGAAAAGGTCTGACTATCCTGAAGGAGGGAACCAGCTAATGTGTCAAGGGTATCATCAATCCGAAGAAGATGTGAGTCCAGATGGTGGCTAAGATTAGTTTTGTGCAGTCAGTACAGAAATAATAGCTTCCAAATTTTTATCATACTAAAATAGCTGGGGAGACCCAGGGGCTGTTTATGTGCTCAATAACATGATGCCGAAGCATATTATCTACATGCTTTTGGATCTCATTCTTAGCAATAGTGGAAGAATGGTAAACTGTCTTTCTAATGCAATTGGCTGTTCCTGATGGAATGGGTAATAGTATTTGTCCTCCCGTAGCCCCTTGGCAGTTTGCAGAAGAAAATATGAAATCAAAGGTTTAGCTTCTTGCCTCTCTTTGTCAGATACAGCAAATTGGAAAAATCAATAGGTGGTAATATTGTTTCTCTGCTACAGTATATGCATGTATTTTGTTAACAAGCAATTCAACCTAAGAATAATCACAATTGACGTCATAAACACCAACGCCAGTGCAGATGTCACTCTAAAGACAAAGATCTTTGTTAACGTGGTTCAAGAAACAGCCATTTGCTGCTGTTGAGACAGTTCTGGCAATGAATAACTCTTGGTCTACTGAAAAGCGAGGGTCAAGAAGGCCCACATTATCAAGAGGAATGTGTCCATGTTGAGAAATCAGGCTCGAAGCACACAGTGGCTGTAAACTCTGTCGGAGGAGGGATTGTGATGGATGACAAAACAACTGCATTACAGCTAATGGGAGCAGCCTGATGGGCTCACTGGAGTGGAATACTTTGCTGCCATAAGCGGATGCACCCTTGTATATATCAATTATGGTTCCATATTTCAATATGAAGTCCCATCCCAGGAGAGCACTTTTTCTGGAATTTCTATAACCTGTCATGTTGCTCTATTTCATTACAAATGTTCAGTGCCATAGTAACTATTCCAATTGTGCCTAAACTGTTGCCTGTAATGGATTTCTCGTGTAATAATGTCCTCTTTACTGGCTGTCAATTCAAAGACAGTATAGACATCCTGGGGTCCTCACTTTAAGAGACCTCACTGATCCAGTCCCCAGAAATATGCTGGCATCCTGACCATCCATGCTGGCTATGAAATGTGCTGCTGGGTAATCACAATCAGACAAAGTGATAGTTAACACAGATGTCTGGACCACAAAGGTGGCCCTACATCATTGTCTGGATGAAAGACAACACTGGGTTGTATTATGTATTATGTATAATTTTTTGCCACAGTAAGACAAATTATCTTGACTAGGTTTGTCTGTTATGATAAAAGTTCTCATAATAGGATCTTGGGCTCCCTGACTATCTCTGGTAAGAGGAGGACAGTTTCAGACTTCAATAACTGGAACAAAAATTAAGGGACATTTTCATGTCTTCTGATTCTGGCTCCTCAATCAACTGAGCAGCTGTAAAGCCACCAAGCAGTAGGTGTGCGTCCCCACGTTGACTTTGGTTTTGTAATCTTTCAATGTCATGCTGTACTGTAAATGTTAGTTTAAATTCACAAAATAAGAATCTTTTAAGATGATATTTAGCCTTTTCACTGTCTGTAGCATAGCAAAATTGAGCTGTGCTGAATTTGTATTGGAAATTTATCAATAAATCCATTTGGAAATGTTGGTTTTATGAGTCGCAAAGGTACACCTTGTTGTGCCCTTTCACATTGGCAAGCACCTTCAATACTGAGTCAAGGTCCTATGTTCCAAATCCTTGACTTCCAGCAAAATATCTATTTTTTTCTCCTTTTAAGGATTATGTCACCATAATTGAAAAATGCTTAGTGAACTATTTGAGTAGTCTCAGACACTTACACTTTCAGCTATTCCCATAATAACCTACTGTAGGTGTGTGTAATGAAGCGTAGTTTAGGACCCTGTGCAGACGGTATTATCCGGAACTGACTGGAAAACGGCTATGGTGAAAACACAGTTAGGAAAGGAAGGATTGGTGAACAGGGGGAGCTGCAGACAGTGGTCAGGTGCAAGGGGGGAGCGCAGGCAAACAAGTCCAGGGAAGTCCAATCGGGAAATCCTGGCGCAGTCCACAACCAAAGCCGGGTGATCCATCCAAGACAAAGACAAGAGTAAAAACAAAGAACGGGGACATGGAACCAGGAAGTTAAAAATAGACTGAAGAGGCCAGGTGCTAAGAGTCCCTGACTCAGCTGGGTCAGCACCCCGTTAGGAAGGCTATGCCTTCATGCCGCGGACGTAGGGCGACTTGATGGTGGGCGGGCCTCCGGGCGTCTGTCTTCCAAGCAGAGCCAGGAATAGCGAGAGTACCAGGCTTAAATAAGGAGGAGCAAACAGATGGCAGGTGCACATAATCAACTAAAATGCGAAAGGGCCAGAGCGCCCTTAAGAGGAGGGATTCCAATCATTACAGTGTGGCTTTTCAAAAGTTGTAATGAATTGTCTTTTCCTAAGTAGTGTCTGTACTGTATATGCTTTTCTGCAGTCTCATAGCTCTTCTTATCAGCACCAGAAAGACTGTCCCAAAAGCTAAAAGACAGCCTTGATGGTACTATTTAGCAAGCTTATTTGATGGTATTCAAAACATTACACACATCTCTTGATGTCTAAACCACTGTGTATAGTTTTCTGGCAAATCACCAGTGAAAACAGTTCTGTGCTTGTTTCCTTATGCAACATATCATTATTGTGCATGTTTTTTGTTTTTAAACTGCAAATTTAGCAATAGCGTATGTAAACTTAATTACCAATGCCTATCCTTTTGATAAGCATTTTCCCTGTTTTAATTTTTTTTGCTGTAAACTATGGCTTGCCATCAAATCATACAAGAGAAATTTCCCCACAACTGCCGTCAGTGTGAAGACTGAATCTCAAATGAGTTTGGGTTTCAGTAAAATACAGGAAATCATCAAAATACAAATATACAGTGTGGTACAGCTCTTCTCCCTTACTCTCTGCTGTCTTTCACCAGCACAAAAGCCCATCCTTGTTTTATTTTAAAAGAACTGTGCTCCCCAAAACAGTGGTCCACAAAAGAACACATTACATACTGTACAAACGTTACGAATCACAACCATGGAGGCATTGAACACCACAAAAATTGTTAACTACTGTACATGCACACTCACTAAAACACGAAAACATTAATGAGAAGTGCTTGTGAGAAGTGCACTTTCATACAGTATTTTAGAGTATAAAAGCAAAGGAGAAGATATTGACAGCTATCAAGCAGTCAGAAAAGAATACCTTTATTGACCTTCTCATTTTGTTGCACAACGAGTTACAGTATATAAAAGTAATTGGTAGTTGTTTATAGTGTTTGCATTTAGTTGCCAATTTAATGTACCTATGGAATTATTCCACTTCAGTGGTGTAGCTGATGCCATTTGCCTACTTTAGGCCACCATTCTAGTTTCACAGAAGAGGAATGAATGTAATTCAAAGTTCTTAAATGTTGCCAATATCTAAAACGTGTTATTATGGGGAAATTACTATATTTAATGTGAGGAATGTTCTTTACTTAATGCTGTTTCTTTGACTACAACTTATTCAAAACATGCTCAGTGAACAATGCAGCAATCATGCAAATATCAGTGCAGTGGAAAGGAAATTGGGCAATTCATGGTAGATCATGCAATGTTAGTCATATTTTAAGATAAAATAGCAATTTCTGGGCAAGTTCCCAAAAGAAATGCAATCAATCAACATAAAATAAAAACCTGCCTGGACAATCTGAAGCAACATTCATTTTCAGACCAAGAAAAATTTCCAAGCACTGTTTCTTAAGATTATTATTTTACTGAATATTCTTCCACTGTTGTTATTTTGATGTTTGAATGCTCTCACAAACAGTAGAGAATAATCTAATTCAGAAATAATGAACAAGATAAAAGCAAAAGTTTAGTTTACCATATAAAGTGACTGCACTAGAACTGAGATCAATGTTTTATGGGTTACTGCCCATACTATCTTTAATGACTGAACCTTTTCCCATTTTGAGATATCAGTCCTCTCTAGAATTAACTTTCTAGATAATTATTGTGCATCCCAATTGATTGACAATAATATAAAATAATATTCAGCCACTACGGTTAAAACAGAAGGGGTTATCACAGAATCATTGGGAGTCTCCAACATGACAAAATGCATTGAACAGGTCGTAGATTGCTTTTTTGGACATATTAAATGAAATTATGGGTACACTATATGCTGGAAGTGTTTAAGTGTCTAGTGTACCGAAAAGCCATGAACTTACCTCTTTCTAAAGAAATTGTTTAATATTAACATTTTATGTTTATGTTAACATTTTATTTAAGTACGCAAACTGAATGTACCACAATATAAAACAAAATGTGTTAAGCTAAAAACCATAGAACAGGCGCTGAATAGATAATGCATTTATAAAGATAAATGCTAAATGTTTCTTTCTGTACAGTACATGAAAAAATCTCTTCTCAACGACTTGTTTTCCAAGAGATTCAGACTGAGGAATCCCAGGAAGCAGAAATAGAAACTCTGGGTAATATAACCCCTGTACGCCAGGAAAGATTCAAGTAAGCTTACTGTGATGAAATTGACTTTACACAGTGATTTTCCAGGTATTAGATGCACTCAGTTTTACTCAGCATGCCTCCATTCAGTCCTAAGCAGGTGGTACCATTCAGATAACAGAAAGGTCTTGCCTTTACCATCATACAGAAATGAAATAATTCATCAACACTTTTGGTGGCTGTTTTTCATTAAGCTTTGTCAAAATAAAGAATATCCAGGATGAATTTATCTTTATGTCCTTAAGGGTTATTCTGATGTATGACAAACATTTCATTAAGTGATGACTTTCCTCAAATATATATTCATTTCTGACATATACATCCCCTGACCTCAGCCTAATCGCTGATAAAGGAATGGTGATTAAATATGTATAAATCCTTTCCCGCTCACATTTGGAGGTTATACACTTCATTATATTTTGTTCCTACATTTCAGATATGAGGTGGGCTTGATCAATTTCAATTACAAACAGAGTTGTCTGTAAGAAGAAATAGAAAAAGTGAATGTGTGTCTTATGTAAATGTCTTTTTCATATTATTAGCATGTACAATTTATGATACGTTCTTTTTTGTCAAGTTTTTGATTGCTTTTAATATCAAATAATATGTACTTTTAAACAATGTTTACATTCAGTCCCTAACTTAAGAACCCAAGGACAGTTAAAACTATCTAGTACTGTATATATGTATATTGTATATCAGTGTGATATGAGTTGTGTTTCTTGTGATAACAATACACTGAGCTCAAGTCAAGGCAATTTCATAAAAATGCCAGGTGTTTGGTGTTTGATAGTTGAGTTGAGTTAAAATTGCCAAAATGTTTTGATTAATAATCTGTATAAATAACCATTCACAAAGACATGATTTTAATTAACGCATGAAAAGAGAAAGATACAGCCATGCCCCACTTGAGTAATGAAGATTGCCAGTTTGCTATCAAAATGATTGAAGGTGGCCTGTCTGTGAGAGAAGTTGCCTGGAGAATTTGATGTTCTGCTTCAACAATCTGCAGACTAGTCCAGATAAACCAGGAAACTGTCTCTGTGAGGGACAGGCCACATCCTGGAAGGCAGAGGGTCACCTCTGGCCCAGAGCAATCACATCAATCATCTATGTTATAATTTTCAGACTGCATTGACTGTAGCAATTCCAGGAAGAAATGACTTGCACATCAGCAGAATGACTGTAACTCATTGTCTGTATGAAACTGATCTGCATGCCCAGAGGCCATTCAGGGGTAACATGTTGACAGCTGAGAGATACAGCTGCTAACTTATATAGGCCAGAAAACATTTGAGGTGGTTGTAGGGAAAGTGGTGGAGCATTTTATTCCCCAGTGAATAATGTTTTACATTTCACAGACCTGACGGAAGACAACACGTTTTGAAATGTCTTGGTGAGCTTCAAGCTGATTATTGAGTTGCTCAAGTCAATCAGTGGGGAAGTGGAATGTGATGATGTTCTTTAATCAAGAAATACCTTAGTTGGCGATGGAGAGTCTCCCTATTGCTTAGTAATACATAAATGTACCAACTCAAGTCCATAGTCTATCAATTTCTGCAAATCTGGAAGTGTCCATTTTCCAGCGGGATAATGCAAGATCACACAAGTGCTAAGACTGAAATAGCATGACTTCAAGAAAACAATGCTGAGGTTTTATCTTGACCAGGTTTTCTTCCTGACCTGAGTCCAGCAATACATCTGTGATCAGCCAGTGTTCTCCTCCTGACAGCAGTTACACCACACAGGAAGAAGGCCAGGACATCCCGCAGTTGCCTGGCCAGAGAATGGTTATGCCTGTACATCAACACTGCCAGCTCTGTGTTAAAGAATACAAAATCCATATTTTATACTAACTACTATATATAAGGTTTTCATGAACATTTTTATTCGAGTTTTTTTCAAATATAGTTGTGGAAGCGTGGAAGAAGCTACCCACCCATGTTGTTGAAACTGATACCCTGACTTCTTTTAAGAAACAGCTGGATGAATTCCTGGGATCAATGGCCTTGTTGCTGCACAACAGCTGCACAACAGCAACATAAAATGAGCTACATAGTATCCTTTCATTTGTAACCTTTTCTATGTTCTTGTGATTTTAACAATAGATCACTCTGTAGATCAATTTTGTTGATGACAAGGTGCTTTTACTGCTCATGAACTACCAAGTATCAGACAAGTTAAATAGGCTGAATGGCCCCCTCTATTTCTAACCTTTCTTACAATCTTACATTCTTAGTTTGTGCAACAGTGCCATTATTTATCAGAACAAGTTTTGAGAGTCAGGTGGGAAGGGTCATTATCATTGTAGAATATGTGTTTCCACTGTTATGCTTTTAACTTTTCGTGTTGCTGGTCCCAGTTTCCTGTTCCTGTTTTTAACCATCTCCGATGGCTCTCCCGGTTTCTGGAATTTGGACCGCGCCTTACTACCCCTTTGGACTTCCATTGGGCTCGATTGCCTGCGCTCCCCACACACACCGGATCACCTCAGTCACTGTCCCCTGTCTGTCATCCTGACTGTAATGAACAGTTTTTTCCGGACCCTATGTGGACAACACAATCCGAAGAAGTGAGGAAACCCTGGGAAAAAAGTCATGCAGGAATACGGGGATGAAAACAGGGGGGCGTGTCCATGCATTGCTGGTGTTCCGGGGAGGTGTGGCCGAGGCAAACAATCCTAGAAAAGGTCCAAAGGAGACTCCAAACGAAAGCAAAAGTCCATGGCCGGGTGATCCATCGAAACCAAGAGATTAAAAACAGGTACCGGGTCGGAACCGGTGGGGGGAACAGGAACAGGAACAGAGAGTTAAAAGCATAACGGAGCCAGATGAATCCAAGTCCCGGGCTCGCACGATGCGGAAATCAAATGCAGAGCCTCGATTGGTGACTGCGTCTGGCTTTTAAAGGGGGACAGGAAGGAGGCTGGACCAAGGGACAGGTGTGGGGAATAAGGCAAACCAGGAAGAGCTGGACCGCCCTTAAGAGGAGGAGGAGTGATCGTGACAGTGACCTTACCTTGCTGTCTCTTCCCTGACGTCATTCTCCAGACATTTCCGGATTATACCGTCACACATAGGGTCTTTAAGAACACACTTCACGAGAGTATGACCCAGCTCCCGTGACATCTGCGTCCTGAGAATTATCTTGGATATTGGAGCCTGTAGTAATATTCTGACAAAATCTGCTGGTGTAACCAAATGAAAAGAAGGTGTGTGACACAGGAGTTCAGGTGTTATATTCGAAATGATGGCAGATACTGTATTTTAATGTTTAAAAGCCATTGTTGAATACTAGGGATTACATCGAAAAAAAGGCCTAGAAACATTGTAAAACTGTCTGAATCTATTAAATCTATTAAATCCCAATTTTTTATTGTGCACCTGCAACTGTCTTGTCCTATAAAATATTGTCAGTTTATTACTAGTTTGTTAAATATCATTTGATTGAAAAAACTTAAAAATCAACCAGCTGTTTTGATGGCATTACAATTTTATTTTGCTAAAAAATAATTAATGGTCTAAACCAGTGCATTTTTGCTGCTAAAGCATAATCTTTCTTCTTGAACTCTCTCTGACAAAAAAGTATTTGTGCACTCTGTGTGGTTCAGTAATGCACTTGCATCACCTAAAATAACCCTTTCATTGCATTCAGCCAACATTCCCTCATACCAAATCCCTCAAGACACCTTCAAAAATAGGTTGGGGATCACTGCTTTCATGTAGTCTGATGAAGTGGGCAAAGCAGACTTCTAAGACAACTCCTTAAGATGATGTAGAGGCTGTTCAAAGATAGGTCCTTCACTGTTATTATTTATCAAAGTATATATGGAACCTTACCACTGATTTTTTAAATGTTGGAAAGCAAATAGACTTATACAGTATACTAAAATATATTTAATCCTGAAACTGGTTTTTCATCAAACCATGAAGACTGTGAACCTTAGAGAACACTTTGCGCTCTTATTTAATCTTTTAAAAAATCATTTATCATAAAAATCAGTTCAAATAAAGTCCTTGATGCCCCTGTGTTTACCTTCTACAACTCCATTTTCTCAGCTACTCTCAGAGGACAGAGAAAGAGATTTACTTCTGGTTATCTCTAAAAGACCAGGATGTGGCTAAGCAACTGAGCGAAACAATTCTTCAAAGCTGTTAATTATCTACCCTACAGTGAGCAAGTTCACTTGAGTAGAACAGTCACAATTCACAAGTATTCAATTTCATTTTATGTTCATATATCAGGTGTGTTATTATTTTTAAGTCAAAATTTCAGCAGTGAGTTTTATCCCCTTTGTATGCGGAGGTAGTGAGTTTCTGACAAGAAAATATCACCCACCACAGGTTAAAAAACAACATATGAGATAAAAGAGGGCTCAGAATGAAGAAAGCCCTTTTTTGTCATCATTAAGTTTAAATAAAGTAGAATGTTAGAAACTGTGGAATACAGAGTTAGGAGAAATGCATATATAAAGAAAAACTGTCATTTTTATGGACTGCAAATGGATTTTAAGTTCCTGTGGTTTGTCTAGTTGTGTTATTATTTTGCAATAATCCCTACCGCCTCTTAAAATTCATCTTGATGCTTTCTATACAGATACTTTCAGTTCTTTTCAAATACAAAACAATCCTTAATGCCAGTCATTGGTACCAAAAGGCTCACTGACACCAAAGACCCTTAACAGCTGGCCTCACTGGCAGCAAATGGCGATATGGGCAAAATGACCACCTCTCGTTTGTTTCTGTACATTATTATGTCTAGGATATACAATAGGAATATCCTAAAGTCAGTTTCAATGCAAATGTCACAGGCGTTTTTTGAAAGTGAGTGAGTACAAACTGCCGGATGTTTCATAATTGTATTGCAAAATAGCATATGAATATAGCATAACCTAATGAAGTGTAACATACTGTAACCATAAAATAACAATGGTTCACAAAGAGTACCATAAGCTATTAAGATGGATAGAATGCTGGAAACCATATCTTCTGTGGAAGATTTCAATACATAGCCTGGAACATTTTGCATAAGCTCCCTTCTTGGAGTTCCGTCATATATCGGAAGTGTCACAGCTGGAAATCAGATGAGAGGGACATGATCTTGACCAGAGTTGCAAGTGATTAACTATCCCTCTGCAGCAACCAAACACCAAACTGCCCTTATTCCAATTGACGGGTTTACTTCAATTGTCTCCAATCCTGCTCCTCAAGGGATGAGGAAGAAGTTTCATGTTTTTTACAACATCATCAGCTAACAGTGTTAACAAAATATGTTAAATCTATCCATTTAAGTCAAGTCTAACCATTCCACATAGATTGTGGGACACTGATAATTTAAAATAAAAAGTATTCAATCAACATAGACCTTCATACTGTATACAAAGTATCCTCTAATTGGATTGAACGTACTGTATTTATGCTACAATAAAGTAGTTAAATGCACACAGAGTGCTGACTTGAAGATGTAAAAGGAGGGTTTCATAACAGGTAGCAGCACAGACAGGGTTCAGTCTAGAGGGCTTCAGCTGTTCAAATCATACAAGCTTTTAAATTAGTCTTCTGTTATCTGATTCTGATTCTTTTAGACTTACAAATTAAATGTTGATTCGCCACAATATAAATGTAGTGAAAATCAATGCCCTACAGATGCCTTTTTAAGTAATTCTACAGCCTCAATAAAATGAGCAAGTTGTAAAAATGATTTGAGCATTGTTCTGTAACATTCAAAAAGCATGAGTCTTAAATCATAGAATGTATTATGTTTAACAGGACAGTGTGCCTTTTAATTTTGAAAGAGAATTATATTCTGCTATGTCAACAATTACATGTACTGTACCTGTAATATAAGTCAACCTTTTAGGATGGCCCTTTCAAGCCATACAATGCCTACAAATGCTGCGTTAGATGTAATTTCATCTCTATGTTTTACCGAATATTTATAGAAAGCCTCATCCCTGCTCACTGGCGATATGTCATAGTGGCATGACAGTTAGCGAAGCTTAGGGGCCCTGGGTTCGATTCCTGACTCGGGTCCCCTCTGTGTGCTAAGTTTTCTTGTTCTCTCTGCATCCATGTGAGATTTCTCCTGGCTCTGCAGTTTATCTTCCCCTTCCAAGAACATGCTGACTAGGTTAATCGGTGGCTCTAAATTGTCCCTGTGTGTGTTCATGTGCCCCGTGATGGACCTCCATCCCATATAAGGTGTAATCATGCCTTCTGCCCTGTGCTGCTGCAATAGGCTCCCATTGCTGCATCTCCAAGCAGGAATAAGCAGCTTTCTGATAGTGGAAGGACAGATTTTTTTTCTGGTATTTTCTCTGCTGTCACTGTTAGAGCTGAACATTAAAACCAAGGACACTTTCCTGAAAGTTTTTTTTTTATTATTAGTTGACCTTTTTTTAAAACTGAGGCTTATATTTATGTGATGTTAAGCTTGAGTGAGAAAATATATTGCTGCAAGGTTTGTCTGGCTCACCACAAAAAGAAGTCAGGTTTGTGTGTGTTCTATGTCACATGAAAGAACATTCAGAATCCATATGGATAACATAACAAATACTGTACAAAAGCCATAGTGCTTTCAGTCTTCATCTCAAATATCTTCTTTCTTAACAAAACACATTTTTAATGTTACCTAAAAGAATGATCAAGACTCTAGTTAAACAATGACATAAGACTGGAATATGAACAGAAGGACAAAAACGCATTAAAATATTCTTGCTGTGATTCACGTTTTATGCACCCTCTTTACATACTGTAGCTTCATATCTTTGGTTTTAGAGAAGGCCAGCATGCATGACTGAGCCTATAATGTTGGCAACAAATGTATGCTCCAAGCTCCAGAAAGGAATATACTGTACAGTATTTACTCCAAAACAATATAAGGGTTAATGCGTTTGTTTAAGAGTAGTTTGCACATATAAAAAGAGATTTGTGCAAGGAAATGGATTTCTAAAAAAGGCAGTTCCTCACAGAATAACTCTTGCCGACTATGTTTAATAACACTTGGACTTACACAATTATGATTAGAATCTCCTTTATTCTTTGCGGTCTGAATCATAAGTCTGCACAAATGAGATTCTCAATCTGGTGGTATTAACGTTGCCATTTTCCAAGTTTATCCTTGTCCATCTGCTACATGCAGATCATCTGTGTTTCAGTACTGACTCGTAGTTAAACTGCAGACAGTTAAATTGTTTTTTTTAGAAAGCAGCTGCTTTGACATTTCCTTCATCTCACGAATAAGTCTAAATTCTCTAATTATATGAATCATCTCCTTCTCAATGTATGATGGGAGTTCCAGAATGCTTAGTTTTTATTCTACTCACCCCGACAGAATGTTGCACATAAGTGCAGTATTTACATTAGTTTTAAAAAGAAACAAACTATGTCATACTTCAGTCAGGCTAAACATTTCTTTAGCTTTTTCCATTATGCTACCTTTTTCCTCACGTAAGTAGTTAAGGCTGGTGTGAATGGGACAGCTCAGTATATAAAGGTCTGTTGGTCTGACACAGGATGGTGGCAAAGAAAATTGGATCAGTCACTCCAATCTCCTTATCTAAACTCAGCAAAATATCTGAATATATGTATTGGAGACTGACTATGTGAGTAAATTTAAATTATACAGAGAGATTAATGATAAAGGAAACATTGACTATGTTTACAAGTAGTTCAGACAATTACACTCAGGCACTGTGGCTCTACATTCACAAATCAGACTCTTAGCAAACCCCGCCAGAAATACGCAAGGTGAGGAGAGCATCTAAAATGTCTGCACATTTTACACAAAGATAAATAAACAGTGTCTTTGTATCTCACCAATCATCTCATACTGTAGATTGGTACTTTGCAGCAGTCATAATATTCTCTCGTGGAGATGGCTGAGTAACTACCTACTGTATGTACCAGGACCTGGAAATCAGCAGCCTGTCCACCCTCAAGCCACTTACTGTATGACATACATGTACTGTATACCCCATCATGGAAAAAATCTTTGGATACAATGAAAACTTATGACTGAAATTGTGGAAATGTGAAAGGGAAGTGTGAACAAATCTGTATGTTGTACAGCACTTAGCAAACCAAATACTTTTAAAAAATACTGATTGCTGGTGGAAGATTAAATAAAAACGAAGATACTTTGTAAAGTCAGATACAGTATTTTGTTTACCATCCACAGTGCATGAAGCATTTGCATTGCAGGGAATATGTTTATTCACACATATACAAAATAATAATGCAGTAATCATATTATGATTCAAATGAAAGTTTTGTTTTATGTGGAACATCCCTTGTGAAAACTGAATGATCCTAATTTAATAGGAATTGTAAGTATTAGGTGATATAATTTGCCAAATGAAATGATTTGTAACAGAACAGGAAACAAAATACATTTATTCATTATAAATGGTGTTTTATTGTTAAATCCTATCTGGTCAAAAATACAGGAAATTGAATTTTTCTCATTAAAATCAGTCATCAAAATAGGGTATGATTAATTGAAGTATGAATTAGATATGAATACTATTATCAGTGCAGTATTAACACTGGAATCTTTTCAGTGAAATGGCATTTTAACTCTCCTTAGACAGATATATGTACAGGTGAGTGTAGGTCACTATGTGTCATAAAGACCTAAGCAATTATCTTCATGTAAAACTATGAGATTAAAGAAATTTGATAAATATAATTAATAGCAGGGCATTAACATTGGCTTTTAGAATTAATCTTTTATTTGCCTCTTTAGAAAAATCAGAAATATAGATATAATAGATAAAATAGAAAAGACAAGAAAAGTGTTATAGATTTCACTTATCATGCTTATAAAAAGTGTTGCTTATACAGTAAGTACCTGAAGATACCTTTGCCCTCCACCACCAATTAGTAACAAAAGTAATTCAATAACAAATGCTTTGTCATAAATATTTTACTTATTTGAGATTTGGAAGGGATGACAAAACCAAGCTGTTTTCATCTCAGCTTTTTTTAATCATTATCATTCCCATCATTATTTCTCAAAGCTAAATACAGTATATCATATATACTGTAGATCACTCTTTTCTAGTTCCTGAGCAGCTCCCCTTTAGCCAAATCCTAAATACTCAATAAATCAATACTCAATAAATATCCCCCAAAGCATCTAATTTTTAATGTGTTGCTATCATTTGTGAAATGTCTTCAAATGTCTTTTATTAATCATTTGACATTTGTTTCTGGATAATTTCCAGATTTCAGTAATGAGGATATTTCGGTGGAATAACAGCACCAGTTAGGCAACCAGTTCTGTTAAAAATAAGACTGGTTCTTGGGAGTCCCTTTAGCACACTAACACAAATGTCAAACATGTATCAAACACTATGAAAACATAAAGAATACCTACAGTAACTGTACCACTTATAAAAATTTAACAAAGAGAAATAAGAAGTAACACAGGATGCATACAAAAGCTGACCTTTCAGAAAAACTGTAAAAAGCAAAGTACCTGTCCCTTTCCAGAAGATAAACTTTTAGTTGGCAGATTGTCATACAGACTTTAAAGATTTCTTGTCTTTGTTTTATAATAACGCTGATAACCCAGCACCTCCAATCTAAGATCTGCGGATGTTTTCTATTAATGACATTCTTTGAAAAACACATTCTACTCCGAAATCAACGAGTGAATTAAAATCCATTCATAAAACCCATTCATAAAACCCACATTTTACTTTATTTATATATGTATATATTACTGTACATAGGCATATGTATAATGTATTGTTGCATTTTCATTTATACTGTAGATAGCTACTGACATCCTAGATAAGGTGTACGGTAAGGGAGCCCACAAAAGCCATACTTTATAAGCCACTTTGTTTTACCATCTGGATTCATGCACATCTGGCTAAGCATTAAAGGAACACAACGTTTCTTCACCCACTGTAGCAATTGGACTTGCCAAACATTAGAGAAGCAGAAGCAGCTGCAGACAAGAGCATTCTTAACGAAACAATGGAGCGCTGATCACAACATTGATTGCATGGGATGATTTTTTCTCTATTGACTGTAAAAGCTTTGTATTTCCATATTTCTAATTAATTCTGTAATGTTTCAAAAGCAAAAATTGTATAGGTCTCTAATGTGCAATTTCATCTGAATGATGCCACAAGGGCTAAACAATTTTAGCGGACTGAAAACCACTTTTTTTTTTCCTTAAACTGATTCTATTTTTTTCTATGATGTATAATTTAATGTTTTTGTGTTTTTAGAAACAATTGTATTTCTCCCATTAAAAATTTAAACCAACAGAAGAGCTTAACAGTTAAAAACACTCATCTTTGCAATAGCATACAGCCAAAGTGATAGCCATCTCAAAGACTTGAATCAGTTTTTTAATCTCACTGACAGCATTCTCATGAATGCTGGTCAAACACAAATTACTCTGCCTAATGTACTGGGTTTCGTGAGTGAATGTAGTAAGTGACACCACCTTTTTTAACAGAATGATATGCTTTCGTAATTGACCTACAAATACTGCTTATTTCCATTAAAAAAAAACTTTTCTAGTGATCGAACTTTAAAAATGCTGCACTACTGACAGGAAAAGTGAGATGATATTGTTTAAGACACTATTTTAAAATGTCTTACACAGATCTGAAAAGATAAAGGAGTGTAAAAGGAGGAAGAGGTCAAATCTCCCATGTTTTTCATCTGACACCTCCTGAAATCATCCCTCCTCGGAGTACAGGTAAAACCTTTCTGCCCATTAATGCTCCTTTCTGCTCACATCTTCTCTCTATCCTGGCCTGCAACAACCTACATGGGCTGCTGTCTCCACTCTACGTTCTTCTCTTTTTACCTTAATTTCATCATTAGGCGTCCAGCCCAGAGTTTCTTTGTGTTTTTGTCGCTTTCACTTCCCAAATCCGACTTTTCCTCTGCCCTGCTGCTGCTCACTCCAATCCCTCAGCGGGCCCGAGCGCGCAGCTGCAGTCTGTTTAAGCGCAGGGATTCTTGCTCCCACACCTCACACCCACCCCACCACCTGCCCTTCAGCTGTGACCCAGACAGCAGCACTGATGCACTGATTTCCTCCCGTTCTCCCCCCACTGGCATCCAGTCAGTTTGGTTTCAGTCCTTGACTGTCTCTCTGAAACTGTTCCACCCAGGGGCTCTGTCCTTCCTTCCCAGTACAAGGAAGGAAGGACAGGACTCCTCTGTCAAGCCCCATCAAGCAGCTCTTGATTCTCGCTCTGCGCCCATAATTTTGCCTCAGGCCTTGGCTGCTTACATCCATGCAATCATCATTTACTTCTTCCCCTTTTCCTCTGGAGCTTTCCTGACTACTGATACCTACTATCCCTGCTCTCCTTTCTTCCTTCTTCTCTTTGCTTAAATCAGGATTAGCTCTCTAGATATAGTTAACCACACTACTTATTTTCTGGTTAAATATGTGACTTCATCTGTCTCCGTTCATAATTGACCGTATGCCGCACATATGACCAAAGCAGCAGGGCTAAATGCTCATCTTGTGACAACTGTCATCATGAATGCATTGAAATTTATGTCCAATTATCCTAAACCACAGACATCTTGAAGGGTGTAACTTAATAAGAGCATCTCAGCAAAGTGTCATTTCAATAGACTGTCACTCTTTTGCTGCACCAATCCAAAGCTTTTTCAAAGTTCAGCTGTTGAATCTTCCTTCATTTATTGTCTCCCCTCCATCCTTCCCTTTTCTGCTTAAACCTTGACTCATTAGACACAGTACCTGAGTTCCATTCCCTCCTTGTTGCCTCTAGGGATTGGCTCTGTGGCTAAGGATCTGCACCTGTGACTGGAAGGTTGCTGGTTCAAATCCCGTGGCCGGCAGAGGAATCCTACTCTGTTGGGCCCCTGAGCAAGGCCCTTAACCCTAACTGCACCAGGGGCACCGTACAATGGCTGACCCAGCACTCTGACCCCAAGCTTCTCTCCCTGTCTGTGTCTCCATGGAGAAAACTGGGGTATGTGAAAAGATGAATTCCTATTGCAAGAAATTGTATAGGGCTTATAAAGAAACATTATTATTATTAGTCCAGGATTCTACATTTTCACACCTCCTTGCCTTAAACCGGGCTTGGCTACTGATCTGTTAATAATACTCAGTACATATTACTGTAATGCATAAGGCCACCATTGCAGGTTGTTCAAGCTGGCTTACCAGTGTGGTGACGTCACCACCCTTCCCTGTGAATAGCAGGGGCTGAAGTGGCTGGGTCCCTGTTGACTGACGGCAGAGGCCCGGGTTCGAGTCCCCGATGGTGGGGGGCCGACCTGAGGTGGTAGCAGCGAGGGCGCATACCCACGTGGACCCCGGAGCGCTCCATCACATTATCCACGTCATCCTTTGGTTTCATCTCCTCTTACCTTCTAGACGGTGCTGCCTCCATAACATCCCTGCCTGCCAGCTGCAGAGTGAATTAAGGCTTGTGCTCCTGAGCCTGGAGCAATGGACCAGCCTCACTTTCTATAATGACTGCTCTCTGTTACCTGGAAACCTCCTACTTGTCACAGGTGCTACACTTGGACCCAAAAGCTGTCCTCAGCCACTCAGCCATTTATCCATGAATCATGTGTCACAAACCTCCCCAGATGTCTCATTTGGGTTTCTGTCCGTCACAAATTCTCAATAGGCTCCGCTTGTGCTCCCTGTCACTCAGACCAGTTTGAGGGCTCACCCTTTCCCGGAAATTCGGAACCTCCACCACCTGCTCTACTCTTTTTCAGAAGTCCTTTTTTGGTGTCTCTTTCTCTGTGTGCTGTGTCACTTTCTTGGATCACTTTTTCAGAGCCCTTGCAGCTCAGACTTTCCACTCCTTCCTTATTTGAAATCTCCACAACGTGTCCTTTCAAAGCTCCCTTTTTATTCTACCAGTTACCCTCATCTCTGCTATTCTTTCACACCCACTTGACAGTGAGTGACTTGCCCACTGGCTCCTACACCCCCAAGTTCCAACTAAGCAAGTTTAGCAGTGAACACTTTCTGGTCCCCTTTGATTGGAGCAGCTTCCTTCTCTGTTCAAGGGTTCCCATCTTGCTGCATTTCATGGCTTGAGGAGTTTACATTAGTTTTCAACCCAATTCACTTTAACTGTGCTCACCATGCTCGACAATTAAGAGATTCTGAATCAGTAATACAGAGCATCTCATTCTTTCCACTAATTCAACCCCGCTCAAACACCATTCCCCAGAGTAACGTGTCCTGAATCTTCTCTCTCTAGTCAATTTGGAAAAAAAAGCTTCTAAAAACCTTATCCAATCTGCTAACAGTTCAAATTCATACTCCATCTACAGTATGCATTCATTATCTGTCTGTCGTTTCTGGAACTTAAGAATTCAGCAGAAGTGTTATGGGGTCTCTCTCGTTGCCATTCGTGGTGGCTCCAGGGGCTGGACAAAACCTCACTGTTCTTAGCTAAGAACAGAGAATAGTTCTATGCCATTCATCACTTTGATAAAACTCCCAGTAAACACATGTCCCAGGACTGCCTAATACAGATTCATTAATTAAGAGAATAAGAGAGTAATCTACAAAACCTTGTTAATAATGATAATATTTACTTATTACTGAGTCATCTAGAAAATGATTCCTTGTCTTGTCATCAGCTAATTGGTAAACATTAAAGGTCTGGTTTAATAATTAAACGCAGAAAAACAACACAGTTAAAACAACAATAAAGCATCAGGACTTCAAAAAAGTAAGACAGGATTTCTATTTTATTACACCTTTGCTGTATGTGTGAAAATTAGAAGACACTGGTGGAGCATGTAACTATTATACATAACTGTTACAAGTATAAATCTATATATGAGAAAAATGCATTAATGTGCAGGAAACACTGTTGTCAGCAGTTTGTACTTCCACAAAAGCACACAGTTGTACTCATTTGTGTTAAAAAGAACACCTTATCACATTTTTTTTTCCAAAAGGCAGGCCATTAGCTCCTGACAAAGAAACAAGGCAAAGAGAAAATACGTTTGGGACCTACCTGCTTAATATGTATAGAAAAAAAGAGTCAAATCTTTTAATTTTCTTTATGCATTATCGCTTATTTAAATAAATGTTCTCCAAATGAGTGCCAGCTTTCATATTCAATTTTAATTAGATGATTAACAAACGAAACCACAAAGTTGTGTTAGTGCTAATCAGTTCTTTCCCTTTTCTAGTTGCTCCTAAGGTGCGGTCTTTAGTGGTGCAGCACATTCAGAAACACTGGGTTCTATAAGGCAATTTGTGTGATGGGAACCAAACCATTATAATCTGACAGCTTGACAGAAAAAATGTACAGCAGGTGAAGGTTGGGTTTTGTTCATGAAGTATCGAATAATGTAGAATTGTGTTGCTTTTTATACCAGGGGTACTTTCCAATAACACAAGCCCTGCAGACTACCATAGTTACTCCATTAACATTACAGCATTAATACTACAATTTCTACTGTACATATCTTTGTTGATGTTGATGCACTTCATTCATGGCGTAGGTATCATGGCGAAGATGAGAAGGTGAACAAAAAAAATCATGACAACAGTAATTCATTATCATGACATAATTAATTCCTTTACAAACTCTTAGACTCAATGTACATTTATTTCTCAAATGGTTTCCCTTTGTGCCTATAGGGTAAATGTGAGCTGTGGTGTTTTTATTATTATTAAACTGGTAGACTTAAAGCAATTTTAAAACTCCAATCGGTAGATGTTTCTGCACTGTCTTTTGCATGCTTTTTATTTTGATCCTTTGTCGATTAACTATTACTTTCCATATGCAGCATCTTCTCTTTAAGGGAAATCACATTATGTTTTTCGAAAAGAACACTAAACGCATCACAGACATTACACATGTTAAAACGGTGTATTATGTTTACAGTTTGACTGAATGATTCAAGCCAATTACAAGCTGACTTCAAAAGGATTCCCTTGAACTGGTTGCTGATAACTCATGTTCACAAAGAGATGTTCCTTCTTTAGTTAAAGATGTACAGTATACAATGCCCAACCCCTCTTATTTATTTCTCAATATTGCTGGGAAAACAAAGGCAAGAGCTCTGTGAGATAAGGCCAATTATTAACTGCAAAATTAGATGAATCCACAAAAGGGAGAATAAGGATTGTGGAATCATACAGGGAATCCATTGTCTGGGTGCAAAACCAATTTGTTGGCAGCTGCTCATTACGAAACTTAATTTTGTAAGGCAGATTTTTAAGAGAACATTAAACGTCCCCCCCATATCACAAAGTATGCATCAGCCCTGTATAACTTGCGCAGCTGTTAAAATAAAAACCAGATAATGCCTGTGCTCTAGGGCAAAGAGATATTGTTTAACCAAAACTGGAGAAGAGTCATTGGCTATTTTGGGAAAAAATAAAAGGTCATTTTTATTTTAAACCAAAACTGAGATGCTGAATTTCCCAAATTTGCTGCTCTGTAATAAAGAGATGTAAAAACAAGTTTTGATCATATCGAAGTGAATAAAGTGAGTTTATATCCTGTTTCTTTTGTCTGAGTTTTTTTTTTTAAAACTACCTCAATATCTGAATTATACTGTAGTATTTTAAAATAGTATCTAGTCAGTGAGTCCATCTAGTCAAGTCTGGCTTAGAGGAGAAGAAATGTGAAGAGAGAGCTGAGGACATGGCCAAACACCAAGGAATTAAGAGCAGTTTACTATGTCATGGATGGTAAATTACCACTTACCACAGAGAGTGATTTAATTGGAAAAATGTCAGAAAGGTGAAATTTAGTCTGCAGTTGTGGAACACATCCTCTTTATCGTCACTTGTACTATTTCAGAAAAGAATCGTTCAACTTTAAAACTGCAGTGTCCAACATGACAGCACAACAGAACCTGGTAAGAGCCTGCATGTTCAGACAGCAATGTTAGTCAGAAAACAGTTTGCAGAACTAAATATCAGTTTGTCGAGTACTTGAAAAACTACACTTTATACAAAGTTTTCTTCCAACTTATTAAGCTTGAAATACCTCTTAAACTAAACAACAGATATGGCCAAAACTCTGATATACTTGGGGATAGAATTCCAGAGTCACATACCCTGAGTGCATATACTGTACAGTAAACCAAGACCAAAAACCTTTCTTTCAGAAAGTCTTCTATTTAATTAGTGTCAAATTTGCTTATCTTGCAATTTTCTGTCCTTATATCTGTTTTTACACTTACTGTAAACTGCTTTGAGATGCTACTTTTCGAGGAGCTATATAACAAATTGGTGTTGTAAAAATTAACGCTCTCACTGGGGCAGTCCTATTGGAAAAAAAGCATATATAGTATTTTTTATGCAAATGACTTCAGTGCCCTTATCTACAGGTTCTGGTCTGAAAAATAAAGTGAACCATGACACTGACATAAAAATGGTCCACACAGAACATTAGAATTTCCCTTTTCGTGTTATTCAAACATAATGAATGCAGTAAACGGGATCATTAGGTACCAAGGCAGTCATTTTAACAGTACAACGAAAAGAGACAAGACCCTCTGTGCAAAGACTTAGACAAACCAATCCATTATTGCAGGAGATCCAAGACATATAACAGTCCTCTTATAATCAAACCAAGTCTTTTGAGAATTCCAGAGTCATGCTGGAAACATGATGACTTCCTTCTCATGTAGTGAAGGTCCCATACTCATAATAATATGTTTTCTGTAATAGTATTAATACTGGACCCAACATTGTTTATAACACACACATACAGTATAAAGTATTAATTTAAAACTTGGAAATACCATGTAAAAAGACATTCAGAACAACATTATTCATTTTTCTTCACTATATTCACTAATTATTTTAGTATTTGATAATATTTAATATTTATCTGGTCTTTTTAAAATATACTATACAGTAGATATCAATGTCTACGCAAGGCACCCAATATGGCCTATTTTGTATATAGAGGTGTGTATCCTCAGACATGTCCAATAATTACTACTCTTTATGGTTGATGTATTACATTCACAACTCCAATAACTTATTTACACTCCAGATGTTGAAATATTAAGTGTGATGACAACTAAATCTCTACTACTTATACAAGAAAAACTCTGAGAACGGTACAGTATATAGTCCTTACAACACACCATAAAGTCGTTGGGTCATTTCTACAGAAAACTGGTATATCATATCCTTTTAATTTAAATCCACAAATTAATCCAATAAAGAGAAGAAAATAACTGTGTTTGGATAAAATAGCATATTTAATATGCAAATAATCTACAGTACTTTGATTTATCAGACAAAATGCATAACCTCAGCAGCTGTAATTTTTTAGGTAAAACAAGGATAAATTGGACAACCATTAAACTTGAGCAACTACTTTATCAATACAATTTGTATTTTGTATACAGATTAATATGAATGAGTACAATACAATGTTTTTTGGGTAATTCCAAAGAAAAAAAAATATTTTCTTGCAGTTTAGAGCACGCTCCACAAATAGACAAATAATGCATGAAGTGAAAGCAAGATGTAGAATAATTATTTTTCATTCTATTTTGTTTTCTCTTTCCTTCTTTGTAGTTTGGAGTGTGGTCCATGTATAGATGGATAATGTGTGAGGCACGATACAAGTAACTACAGTGTTTCCCAGTTTTTATTATTATTTTATTATTATTATAACCCATGGTGAAATCCCAGTGTAGATTTTAATAATTTCATAATATGTCACTCAAATACAACATTTTGTGGCATATTTTTAAGTCTGTCATTGTGAATAACTACATTGTTTATTGTCATGAGAAATATTATTATTAGAGTTAACTGTACATTGAAATCCTATTTTACTACCCCCAAATATTTTGAAGCCACCATATAAGAGACAATTACTTGTTTAGAGATGCAAGTTTATGAGTGATTTTTGGGATAACAGAAAATCAGAGTGAACAACATCTTTGGTGTTTTCAAACCTTAAAAACAAGAATTAAAGGGAGAACTGCTTCAGGAAAACCTTAACTAAGTTCAAAACAGGATAATATCCATTGATTGGAAAAGTATTAAATGCATTAAAAATCCCAAAAGGAATGACAAGACCAAATTCATTAAACATAAAATATTAAGTCTTATTTATTAGGAAAATGTGAACTAGAACTAAACTAGATTATCAAATCTATTATTGCTATTTATTTGTAATAATAATAATAATAATAATAATAATAATAATAATAATAATTGCTTACACTTATATAGCGCTTTTTCTGGACACTCCACTCAAAGCGCTTTACAGGTAATGGGGTCTCCCTTTCACCACCACCAAGTAGTTGGTTTACTAAGTAAGGCATTAAGAATCTTACGGTACAGGGGTACATCCATTCCAGGAGAACATTGATCTTGACATCCATTTTGGGGCAGGGGGTACTTTAGAGAATGTCAAGGAACCGACTGGTAGTTTTCCGAGGAAAACCCGGAAAACTACCTTTCATACAGTACATTGTGTGTCATCTGCCAGGCATTTGCCTAGTTCTGAACTTGATCTAAAAATTTCTTTTGCAGCTTCTGTTGGGATTGCCTTTCATCCTAGTTGACTATTTCTGCCAGAATCTCGATTTTTTTAATGGATTTGGAAGAGCAGTACTCCTAATACAGATCCTTGATGTACGCCACTAATTACACCACCCTGATTCAACCATTCACCCCTTATCTGAACCTTGTATTTACTTTCCATTAACCAATTTATCCCCAAAATACATGTATTGATTGTCTTCTATGAGTAACTTAACAAAAGGTCCTTGATACCATATGATACCATATCATATGCTCTGTTTGTATCTATCCACATTTCAAACTCCAGTGTGGACTTCCCATTATTACTGTAATGACTTGCATATAATAGAAGACTTATTGGTCTATAATAATTTTCTTTGATTAATAGATGGGCACTACATTACCAGTTTTCAGTTCAGTGGATATAACCTCATGTTGAGGGTCTGCTGGAAGGTACAATAGGTAATATACCATCAAGCTCTGTTAATTTGCAGTAGCAGGTACTATCTGTAATAAATGCAATATTTTGTCACTTCTATGTTAACATGATGTAATATAGAATTATAAATTGTGGCATAATTAATAATACTTTATTTTCTGAAACATATTTTTCTGTTCCTTTGTTGACAAAATAATAATTTACATCAATTTAGTACATTAGCAATGTCCTTGTCACCATCTACAGTAAAAGTGTACAAGCTTTATCTCTGAGACACACTATTTCATCATTTACTGCTATTTTAATAATGAAAAAAACATTTTATTAATTAATTTTATTAATACAATATTTCATTCTGTCTGTCTCCTGGCCTTTCAAATATCATTTTTAAACTGTGCTTGTTCATTATATTCAATTTTCTTTAATTGGATTTTAATTATTTTTGAATGCTTTAAAAGTTCTTTCTTTCTCCTCATATCCCTCCTAATGTATTTAACCATCAGAGCCACTACTCTCTTGACATTGATTTATTTACTGTTTAGTGCTTCAAGCAAAATATCTTTAAGCTATTGCTTAAATTTTCTGCTAATTCCATATTCCGGCTTTTTTTCTTTCAGTCCTCTTTACCGAAAAGGTCAGCCTTCGACTGGGACTTGGACTCTACCTCTTCAGTCCCAAAGGATACTGCTACAAAGATCATATTATAATGGCCACTCCCTAACGGATCTCTCACCCCTGTTTTACTCACTCACACATTCCTGATTCTCTCCCCAAAACTGATAGAACATTTTAAATCAATACAAGCATGCCTTCTACTAGACAAAATGAGTAAGTAAGCAGTCTAAAGAGACTGCAGATAAAGAAAGCAACATTACAATTTCACTTTAAGCTGCTGACATTCTTTCCAATCTATGTGATAGCAATAAAAATCACCCATGATAATTGTATCAAAATTTAGTGCTCTGTAATATACTCCCAACACTCTGCCATTTGAATATTTTTAAGTTTATAGATTCTGCTACTCATGATAGATGTAGGTTATGTTTCTGTGTCTGAATGCTATTTTTAATGTATAGTAGTCATCTTCCTCTCACCTATCTTTTTTGTCTCTTGGAATGCTGTGTATCCAATAATGGATTTCATTTACTTCAATTACATACTTATTTACTTAATTATCGTAAGGTAAGCACAATGAATTATCTGGTCCTTTGATCATTTGTTATTTTTTCTAAGAGTTCACATTTTGACTTTATTATCTATGTATCCCCCTCTTAGATTTTACTCCTTCCTTTCTAGCTGATACTGTATTGAATTTCTTTTTGGATCCTTATTCCTAGCCAGCTGGTGTCCTACTCATTAAGTTCCAGTCAGTCATGTCTGAAGAGTAGATACATTGTTCATGCTCTTATCTATTGATTTATGAAACATATTTTATAGTAACAGCCAGTATACATTATTTAAGGATGTTAGTTTTAAATATATAAATATTGATTCCAGCACTGATTAATTCTTGACACGATTTTCTTTTTCTCAAATATTGTATGTAGACAAATGTACGCATTGATCACACCATTGTGAAATGGAATGATAAATGAGGCCCTTTCATAATGTAGACTATGCCTTAATGTTAATGTGTAAATAGCTATTGAACAAGCCATTTTGGACCTGGGAGGACTGCAACTTTCAATGCTTTCTATCTCTTTCGCAGAAAGACTTTGGGAGAGACAAAATAACATGACTCATATTTGTTTCAGAAAACTGAAATTGTCATATTTCAGTGAATGCAATTATCTCTCTATAAGATACACCTTATTAATTCCATTATCTGGATTGCATTCTGACACCTAGCCATGGCAAAACAGTCATTAGTTTTTCAAAAACAAAGTAAACAAAAATAGAAAAACCATAGCTTGGGAAACTAATTTGTACATTTGTTTTCATCTTGAGAACAATGGGATTAAGAATAAATTGAAAGCATTAATGCAAACTTAATGTTCCTGTTCTGGGTAGATGCAGTTGTGGAATCTTGCATGCAGTTATGAACTGCCAGTAGTTTGAAAGGTTAGGGCTATTGCATTTAACGATTACCGTGTTCAGTTCAGGGGAAACAGTGCTCTCCCCTAAAAAGAAGAAACCCTTCAGGCACCAGAATTAAGTCTGAGTTAATATTTGGAGACATGGTTGCCTTTGTAATTTGTGCTTGTGTCAGTTATAAAATAAAAACAAAACATAATATTAATGCCAGATGCATAGAAATGGTGCATGGTCCTTAATTGAAAATAAAATAATCTTTTCAATTCTTAGATAATACTAATGCATGGAACTTCCTAGAAATTATAATACAAGCTAGGAATGGCAAGATAATAACAGTACATAGAAATCTGAAATTAGCTGTGCTCTTTCTTAGAGATGTGCGTGGAAATTCAAAATGCGAAACTGCAGTGAAGCATGGAGTCATATGTTAAGATCAGATGTACAATTCAGTCAGCAAATGTCATCTACACTTCAGTGTACAGCCATGTCCTAATCAAAAATGAATTAGCAGACACCAAAGCTTCAAGCCTCACCTGTCATCTGGAACACACGTTCATCACTCTAGCTTTATTCTTGGTGCTGAAAAATTGCTCAATCAATTCGAAAATGATCAAACTACGCAAAAGTAAACAGTGATTTATTTTAAATGGAAAGTATTGAAAATTGAATGCCAAAGGAAAATAGATTAGGTTACCTTTTCCACATCACATTGCTGGCTTTCTTTCCATCTCTCTGGCCTACCATTTCTTCTGAACATTATTGTCCTGATTCGTGTTTTTTTTATTAAAACAAGAGAAGAAAGATTTCAATGTACAGTATATGAATCATGTTTGATGAATGAATGTGAGTGATTAAAACAGATTAAAGAAACTAATTTGGCTATACTTATTATGTGTATTCCTCTGAGCTGAAGGCTTTCATTACTTTAATTAAAGTTCACTCAGTGATGAAGAGTTTATTACATACAGCCTTATTTTTTTTCTGTGTTCAAATATATATATAAATATATCTGTTGATTTAAAAACAATATTATGTATGTTTTAGTTCTGTACCCAATAAATAAAAACTACTGATATTTGTTAGAATGGTTATTTTCAAGTGTTCACACGAATCAACTTTGACAAAAAAATCATCAAAGACAAATTACAAACATCTTATCAAGCTAGTTTAGTTGCTGGTAGCTAGTGGATCTAAGGATTTAATTCTGCTGTTTATTGAAGAAATCCAGGATATTGGCTTCAAAACGGCAGCTGAAAAGCTCATTTCAGGCTCCCTCGACCTCATTTTGTATAAAGAAGGGCCCCCCGCTCTTCCCATCTTAATTGTATTTTGCTTTAGTTTCCACTTGTGTCCTCTGGTTCATGTTTATTGATTCTGTAGAAATCCATTGGGTAGAATGCCATTGCGTTTCAGAATTTCGAATATTAGAATCATGCTCCATTGTAGTCTTTTTGTTCAAGGCTAAAATGGTTTAGTTATTCGAGTCAGTGGGATCAGGCGAGTTGTTTTGACTCTGACAATACTCCTCACTCAGTGCTGGATGGATTCCAGTGCAGCAATCTTTTTTTTGTTTGTTTTGAGTCACTACAATGGTACACAATACGGAGAAGAGGTGGGTCTGTGGCTCAGGATCTGCACCTGTGGCTGGAAGGTTGCCGGTTCAAATCCTGCGGCCGGCAGAGGAATCCTACTCCGTTGGGCCCCCGAGCAAGGCCCTTCACCCCAACTGCTCCAGGGGCGCCGTACAATGGCAGACCCTGCGCTCTGGCCCCCAGCTTCTCTCCCTGTCTGTGTCTCCATGGAAAAAAAGCTGGGGTATGCGAAATGACGAATTCCTAATGCAAGAAATTGTATAGGGCTAATAAAGAAACATTATCAATATTCTAAAAGGTCTTACTCATGCTTTAGTTCATTTTAATTGCAATATTAATATATCAGATAGTATGCCCAATACTAATATATTATATTAGATATTGTCTAAAGCAGTAAAATCTTACTGTACCATCCGTCCATTACCATCAGAAAGTCACTGAAAGCCTGTTAAGGAAGGTGGAAACCCTGTGCGAATATGTGGGAAGATAATTCATCCATCCTGGATGGGTACCATTTTATCACAGGTGTGACTGATCTCCAGCTTGTGCTAGCATGGCTCCAGGGATCTGGAGTACAGTGTATATATTAAATACACAAAGAGGCTCATCTCATGGAAGTCCTGGAGGAGTCCTGGTCTTTTTTTGAAAAGAAAAGGGTTCCTGCATAGATAAAGAAAATAAGATTGCTTCAAAATAACAAAACACAAGTCCACACCTCAAAACCTATCACAACAACTGCTTCTAATTGAAACACTAACTCTCAGCCATTCCAAAACACCCTTATGTACGTCAAACACCAATAGAACTTCATGTGAAAATAAATACTCATTTATACAATTTGCAGTTCCAGTATAAACTGGTAGACTACTGTTTTGTGGCCCCCTCGTCGGGCAGTGATGAGACACTGAGCTGACAAGCAGCGGAGATGGTGATGTGAGCCCCAGGAGAGCATGCTGAGATAGATGCAATCTTGTCTGGGATAGTTGGGAACTATCAGTGTCATTGCTAACGCCTGGAACTTGGCGAAAAGGACAGCCATTTGGTCTGTTTTATGTGTGTTGTACACGTGTGTCTGTCCTATATTTCCCTGTGACCTCAGGTTCGTGAATGGAGGGCAGGGACTGGCAATGCAATGCCCGATTGCAGAGGAGAAAATGAAAGAGACTTAAATTTCTCACAGCACCCGATGCAGATCGACTTCTCATTGCAATCCGGTGCTGCAAGAATCTGGTCTCCTCAGCAGCCACTGGAGGCCTGGAGGTGCAGCCCAGGGCTTCTCCAGGGGGCGGGCATGACCTTACGGTAACTATCGGTTTATACAAAGTCATTGATACAAAGCTTTTTCACTTTTGTTTGATTTCATACATTGATTTTTAGAAACGTCTTCCTGCATCGGATGGCATGGGCGCGCCGTGGTCTGCATGCCTCTGGGTGCTCCAGTTTCCCCCCACAGCTAAAAAACATGCTGGTACTGTAGGTTAATTGGCTTCTGTAAAAATTGGTCCTGTTGTGTGTGTCTCTGTGTGCTACAGTAGGTGATGGACTGGCAGCTCCAACAACTCTGTATTAGATACAGAAGTTTAGAAAATTGATGGATATTTCTGCATAAATCAATAAATCATAACAAGGCAAAAATGAATGAATTGCAAATATGCAAGTTATAAATCTATGAATGTACTGCTAATTGTTTGCAGGTGACAGAACAGAAGTTTATCTATAAAATTCAATATACTGCTGTTCTGTTCTAAATAAAATGTGTGAATAAAGAAAATTATTTTAGGACATCAGAACTGAGACATCAGTTTCTCTTCTGTAATGGCAGGTAGAGCAATCATGTTTTTTTTTTGTATTTATTCATTGTTTCAGTTTGACTGATCACTTTTGATTATGAGGACTCACAGGCTACTTCAAGTCCTAGGTTTCCAGCACTTCGCCGCATCTCATTGACAAGAAGTATCTTTGAAAAGGCAATAAATTGGAAAAGGGAATAGAAAAAGACAGTGATATAACAAAAGATGTGCAGCTAAGCTACAATCGTTCTGAACACTTAAATGCTAAGAAAGCATAAATTAGAAATATTTTAGTATTCTATTTCTGTCTCTTACTGTCTGTCTGTTACTGTTCATTGCGATGTTGTATTTTCCAGCTGATGACTACGTTATATATAGAGGCCAAAAGATTAATGGTAAGACAAGGTCCAGAGTCAGCATCTATACTCTCTAAGAAAAAAGAAAGCCTTCTAAATTACAGACCACTAGAAATGTCATTGGCCACATAAGATATGCCCCAGGCAACTGCAAAGAGGTCATTACAGCTAAAGTACAATTTATTGCCTTCCTGATTATTATCTGCACACTCTGCTTCTTAACTTTTTAAATGAAAGGTGAAGTCACCAAGAGTTTTGAGACAGTGTGTTAAAATTATACACCCTAGATGGAGTTGTAGTAGTTTAATGATTACACTTTTAAATTCATGTAGGTAAATGCATACTTATTTGTAATACATATGATGACAGAGGATCTAGACAAAGGTTAAATCAGCCATTATTGTGTTTGTTGGGGCTAAATGTTTACAGAGTCTATACTTGCTTGTTTAAATAGATACTATTCCAAAGAAAAGTTCTGCTCATTTACGTATGATCTCAAGGTTTTCCCTTTTGAAGGAGCAATAATCGTATATCATTCTTTGAACCATGCCAGATTTCAACTTCAGGCAGCACATTTTGGCTAGAAAACAAGATTCCTCCCAGTGAAGTACATCACTGCTCTTTCATGACAGGTTAAAAAGCAATACAATGTTACACTTGGACTCAACACCACTAGTGTGTGGTGATATTGGCACAGATTGTGTTATGTCTGACAAACTATATTAGTCACACATATAGTTTTCAGAGCTTACAAAGTATTCAATGACCTGTGGTGAAAGAACAATAAGTTATTGCTCAGTGCATATAAGAGGTCCTTCAGTGAAATTCAAAGTGGTCTCTTTTTGTTCTGAGGATATAACAACATCTGCAGGATAACACATAATACAAATTTGGGAATTCTGGAAAAGGACAATTCTTACATTATGTTATTGGTTTCATTTATAAAAATATATTTTCATTTTGTGCCAGCAGCTATTGTATATCACCCTGCAGCTTTAAACTAAGCTAAGCAGTGTTGAGCCTGGTCAGTACCTGGATGGGAGACCTCCTGGAAAGATGGCAGCTGCTGGAATAGGTGTTAGTGGGACCAGCAGGGGGCGCCCACCCTGTGGTCTGTGTGGGTCTAATGCCCCGGTATAGTGACGGGGACACTATACTGTAGTGGATGCATTCTTTTGGATGAGGCATTAAACTGAGGTCCTGACTCTCAGTGGTCATTAAAGATCCCTGGGCATTTTCTCGGTAAGAGTGTGACACCGTGTGATATAAAGCAGTTTGGCAAATTACATGCCATATTTTCATTTTGCAATGTTACTACAGTATATGCCCATAGACATGTATATGAACTGTATAGAATTCCACATACTGTATATTATTTTGCAGAAGTTAGAAATTTAAGAGAAGAAAGAACAATAGGAAAAAAAAGGGACACCAGGGATGGGGGGTTGTCTTGGAAAATATCAAATAAATGCAGCCAGAAATAAATATTAGGAAAGGGTTAGAAACGTCAGGTTTTCGAGATTAGAGAGAAAAGGCTGCTATGCAATACAAAATGTTTGACTGGTGCTACTTAGAGCTGATTTTAATTGGTCACAAGATGGCTGAGAGGTAAGACCACATGTCTCCACTGCAACAAGGCCAGTGATGTGGCAAAGGAGCTGTCCATTCTTGGTTTAAGGGATACTCCAGAGAGGGGAAATGAGTGCAGACATTTGCATGAGGTTAAAAAAGAGGAATCGAATGCAGCTGGTTTTCATTAGGTTTCTCTATAAACAGATTTAACACACAGCAGAAATGGTCTTTTCTTGTGGTGAGATCAGATCTGTATAGTCTCATGGTGAGACCAGAGCTTTTGGATGCGATCAGTTTTGTAAAGAGACAGTTTCTGCTTAGGTTGGCCCCAAGATGGGTAACTATAAATCTCAGTGCTTGCCCATCGACTCAGGGTTATACTCAGGATCTTACACAGCACTGTTTATTGTAAAGGCACATTTCCAAGTAGCAGAAGCAAGGTTTACTCTAACAGGGTTAAGACAAAAGAGGAAATCGGGAAAGCCAGTAGGTTACAGACCATAAAAGGGTTGGGATGGTCATTACACCAGCACTGGTCTGGCCTCATGATTCCATATTTCCCTATGGTCAAGGGGAATGCATATGAGTCTCCCAGTGGCATACTTCCAGTTAAGGAGGGTGCAAGTAGTAGTATATTAGGCCTTCATCTACTGTACATTTCTTCATCAGAGACCACTTTGGGAAAACTGTGGTTGCCAAAGAGCCTGTGCTTAACAGGACAGCTCATTCTTCAGACCTTAAATGGGATCGGTAACAAGATGCGGCACAAGATGGAAAGATATTTGCACAAGGAATTAACCTACCTATTACAGTAACTACTGTAGCTGCTTGTGTCACACGTGCTGCCAGGCTATTTCTTCTTGCCTTGTGCAGTGCCTTTATCTCTGATTATCACTGTGGTGTGATGTCTATCGGTTTGTTAATATTGTTTTCATCTGGGTTACTGTCAGTAAACAAAATTAGGTCTGGAAGGTACAGTACATTGTGTTCCCACATTCAACTGTTTTTCAAATATACTCTTGAGGAGTAAAACATCCTAACATTATGTTGTGTGTAGACAGTTCTCTGCTGTTTTAGTAATCACTTGCACCATTGCTACTTTGTTGAAGAAGAAAATAATTCATAATTCATCAGATTATCATCTTATTGCTTAAATTACTCAACATGTATAAAGTTTCTTGGTTATTATTTAATAAGATTTGACTTCATTCACAACATGACCAGTGTATCTGACATTTTTGTATTTTTGTATTCTTGGGGAAAAAAACATTTTTTTAACATAAAATTCATTTAAAATGTTTTTCGGGACATTCACATTAAATGGTAATTTTTAGCACCCAGTTCTGCATATTTTTAGAGTTGCAAAGAGATTATTTGTCAATATCCACAACCACAAAATGTATACAGTAGTACAGTACTATGCATTATTTTTCAAATGTAGTGGATTTTGTGATTATTTTCTCATATTTCACACAGAAATGTAGACACTGTGACCTGTTGTTTTGTCTTTGTGGAAAACATCTAACACATCACTGACAATGTCAGCTTTCATGCAGTATATTAAAGTTCCAAATACAGCAGCAAAGTCCTTCAAGGTCAAAACAGCTACTCAGAAACTATATAGATCTCTGACTGAGGATAATAAATTTGGTCTTGTAGTGGAAAGCATACATATTTCAGATCCTTTTGGTGATAAGCGCTATTGCTTTGATACTCCGAGAACAGCGATTAAAACACTATTTTTCCAGTCATCTGAGACTTTATCCTTCAAAAAGATTTCTCTGCAGCTAGCATCCAGGTTGACAATGTACTTGAGGAGCTGGAGCAAAGTTTCTTTGGTTGTTTTAAAGTGAACTGTAAATTAAAAACAAGCTATTTTGTGGGATTCATGGTTTTGACAATTTAAAACCTAAAACACTGATTTCCTTATTCTTAGTTGGTTAATGCCAAGATAGATTAAATATCTGAGCCTTAGATTAGCTATAATTACACAGAATTCAAGAACTGAGGCAATTGAAAGGTAGTCCCTAAGTAATTGAGTAATTGAGAATAACTAAGGTGAAAGGCGCTATTGCATTAGTTTTATCTTTATTGTTAAATATTTGTTTTTTTTAACAAATTTAATTAACTTTTTAAGACTTTATTATTTGACAGAGAAGTTCTTATTTACTTTAATCAATTTCCTTGCAGAACTGCCATTTGCTGAAATCCCATGATGGAAATGTCTAAATTTAAAAATAAAAAAAATCAAATGGTTTTAACATCCTACGTTTTTTTAACTTTGTCTGGAGAATCAGCTGCATTTTGGTTAAATTTTCGACCCTAATGTGATGGAATACTCAGAAAACTATGAGGTGTACAGATATTAAAACACTTGTGATTCTGCAGTCAAAAACCAACAGTTGTGGTTCAAGATTACTCAAAGATGATGGTCCTAAGACAAGACTTTCATAAAAGATATTTCACACAAATCTAACGAAGAAAAAGCTCTTATATGTTTTTTTATGACATTTTTAGACAACTTCACATGAAACCCAACACATTGTTGCAAAAGGTGTGTGGAATTATGTCACCCTGGTATTCAGGCCACCACAAAATACTGAAATATTTTGAGTTTTGGGAGAGCAAAATACTTGTCATTTACTTCTCTACACTGTGTGAATATTCAGTTTTCATAACTAAAAATATACAATAAAAATTGCAGAAAATGTTTAAATCAATGAAAAAAATGTTTCCATGTGAAAGAAAGATGTTCTTCTAATTTCCCTCCTGTTTGAACAAAGGTTTGATTTTTACTCACTTAAGCATCACAAAGATTTGTTTTTACTTTTCGTTTTACATGGTGACTGTAGATGCTGAATCGAAACCACCAGATGATTTTAGACTACTGTATACCAAGATTAGTATTTGACTTTAAAATTAGAACTCTGTCTTAATTTTTCTTTTGTAGGTATGTACAGTAGTTAGCCTTGCTGTGTGTCTACCTCTTTCTATGTATTGATTATAGTCTGTATTCAATCATGAAACCTTTCCTGATTTATAATCATTATATTTCAGTTATTTTTTGGTATGCCATCTAACTTAAACTTATACTTTTTTGTAGTGCCTTCAGTACAATGTGTTAATGGTAGTATGAATGTTTAGATTTTTCGCCAATGTAGAAACAAAAGATTATTCAAAATCTGAAGAAATATTTGAAAAGGCACGATACCACTTCACTGTTAAACATCATACAGAACCCTCAAGAAAGCAGCCTGTAGATGAAGGGTTTGTTGTTTTGCCTGATTAAAGCCCCTTAAAGCACAGCAAGGGTAGATGTGAATTACTCAGAAATAAAGAGGCTTTAAAACCGATGCACTGGCTTCACTTATCTCTTGAATTTAGCAGTGAAAATGTAATATGAATGAATGCAGGAATGAAAAAAGCAATAAGCATAAATATGCTCTTTGAGATTGTTAATGTATAAACCTGAAGTTTATAGTGAATGAGAGAGTGCTAAATCTCTATGACATGTGTAGCTGTAGATTGCCACCAAAGGGTAGATTTCTTTGCAATGTCTCGGTATAAAATTCCAGCAAAACAGGATTCTTTTTAAAATAAATTATGGTTAATTAGGAAATCTGTTTCTTATTAATAGGATTATTTAGGTTTCCCCAACATTTTGGATTATGGTCAAATTTTGTAAATCGCAGTATCACTTTCAAAATACGCATAGATTTCATACATAAATGTTCATACTGTGTATTAATATACAATATACAGATTTATAATATACTGCTGTTAGCACCAGACAAGAAAGAAAAGTGCTTACAGCAATATATTGAAGCAGTAAGCAGCAAACACATTAGGTGACAGAACGGCAGAGTTTAATACAAGGCTGCTCACTGAGCTGTAACAGAGGCTATGCCTCATCAGTCAGCTAATTAATGAAAGAAATCTGAGGAAATGCAAAGCGTTTGTTTTTTTTTTAAAAAACTGTGGGATAGATCTGTAGATTCCAGAGTGAAGTCAGGATCTCTAAATGGAGCAAGAACATTCAGCATGAAAGGTGTCACAGCCGTAAAATATTGCACTATTTTGCCAAGATATAACTTATCTGATTATTCTAGAATCATAAACACTTTTCCCAGTGGAAAGCCTACATCAGATACTGGTGTACAATCTAAAGTTAAGAGAGCCAAAGCCATTTAATGTGGGACAAAATTAAGCATAAATTACTTACTGTTATGTGTTAATATCTAAAGAGGTTGGGTTATTTTCATCTATGGAAAGCATCCCCATAAGACCAAAACATTAACCTTTGTTTTTCATATTTGAAATGAATTCAGAGCATCACAAATTTCTTGATATTGCACATAATATTCTATCAAATCTGCATGAATGCATTTTATAATCTTAGGATAGCTGCTCTTGACTAGAATTCTATACAGAATATAGCTTTAGAATTTCTTAAAATACCATAAAACATATCTTAAATATGTGAACTTTTTATTGTTTTACCACTGGGGACATTGAGGAGATGCCATAAACACCTTAATATTTTTTATAGGACACTTCTGCAATCTCAGTGACATCCATGTGTATCTACAATGCACTTCCATACTACCTACACCTTATACTTTGTTGTGCCTACAGCAAAATGTGCATTAAATTTCATTTGCCAGGTGAATGCGTTTATAAGAAGGTACTTAAAGGTTAGAGTAGTATTATTTTTTGTCTTACAATTCAAGCTTACATTCTAAAGACCTGTTATATTTGAGTCTATCTATCTGAATAATTGATCATTTTTCTTATCTACAATGTAACTAAAGTTTCCTACAAAGTGTTGTCCGGTCATAAGATGCTACACTTCTGTAAAGTAATGTAAAGATGCTCATTATTAAAGCTAAACTGAAAGCTGTTGGTGTAGCACAAATGCCACTTGAAAGAAGAAAACTTTTCTGACTTGACTTATTGTTAGTTTATTCATCATTGTAAAGGAGAAAATATATATTTAACAAAGAGATATGTCTTTTAAGCATACAAGGCAAAACCAAATAAACTGCAGCAAGCACCAATCACAAAGATGGTAGAATAACAAACTACTTGGGTTAATCAATCATCTCAATCATCTTTTGATCAGTGAACAGCCCCAGATTATTATCAATTTAATTAAATATACTTAAAATACAAAAATGACCAGTACCAATAACTCTAAGATCTACAACATTCATGGATTTCACTGTAGCTGTTTAAAAGTCACCATCAAAAGTGGGGAAATCCTAGACAAACTAAGTAGCTTGCTCCATTTTTAAAAAGTTTCTCTAGTTTCATGAAAGCCAGGTTCACCCCAAGTGTTCTCGCAAACTGGCATCTCTACTGACTCCGGTCTTTTTGCAATCCGGTAATTTTTCTCATTTGAAATGTATTTGTTGTGGCTAAGTTACAATTCTAATGTGTAATGTGGTGGTAAAACATTTATTTTAGTTATTGCCATGTCATAAAAACATTACAAAAGTTACATAGTTACTGTACATGCTTTCTGTTTTTCAAAATTTTCCTGTTATCTGTTAGTAATATCCACTTTATCCAGTACAGGGTCGCGACGGAGCCAGAGCCTTTCCAGACTAGCAATGGGTGCAAGGCAGGATACACTCTGGATGGGTCGCCAGTCACTTGCAGGGCACACACAGACACAAGGGCCAGTTTTCCTAGAAGCCAATTAACCCACCAGTATGTCTGTGGACTGTGGGAGGAGTCTGAAGCACCTGAAAGATACCCGCATTTACAGCACCCCAGGGCCACAGTGCTGCTCAGCTACATTTAGATTCTTTAATATTCAAAAAATGTCCTGTTCTCCCTTCTAGATACTGTTACCTGGTTTGAAATGTGATACTTATTTTATGTTACTAGTTTTTAATAGGCTAGAGACAGCTCAAGCAGGGATCAGTTCAATTGCCCCTATAAAACCGCTATCATTTACAGTTGCTCGGTAATGAGTCCTGCGATTGTGCTGGCAGAAAAATGCACCGTCTGTACTTTTAGAGTGGAGGTCCATGAATTGCATTCTTTATTATAGTAAAATAGTAATTCAGGATGCTGCTCTGATGACTTCTCCTAAATAATTCTACCGAAATGGGAAAGAGTTTTTTGTACAATGATGCTTAGAATAAGAAGGGCAAAATATGTCCATACAGTAGCATCATTCCAGTCTCATAGAAAGAAGAGAAAAGGAAAGGAAAATCCCCTAAGAACACTACATTTAAAAACCCACAGTGTGTTAAAGATTGTCAAATGTGCTATAAATGGACATCTGTAGACTGGGCTGCACCTCAATAAGATGAGAATGGCTGTCATGTCAAATCTCAGAAGGCTGCTTCTACTCATGTTCTCCTAGTTAAGAGATTCTGCTCTGGCAGAATGAAACATAATCTTGGATATCACTTTCAATTGAAGGGGCTTCAGTGAAATGTAAAGGAATCTTATCTCAGTATCTCATTGGATTTGTGTAAGGCAGTCTCACTCCTTAAGGGCTGGTGTCAGCTGAGAATTCAGTCTCAGAGGAATCCAGCTTCTTTCTCTCTGACTCTTTTGCTAATGTTACAATCTTGTCTGATGAAGAATGATAACATGTCACTCGTTGACAAGAAGAAAAAATCCCTTTTCATCGATTTACATTGATTGGGGCATTTTTCAAAGCCCTTGTGGTGTTTTAACAAAACAAAACATGTTTCAGTGCAAAGGTAGAGTAAAATAAAAACATTAACCATTTTTCACCTCGTTTTCAGTAGCAAGTTGTTGTGTAAAACCAACTTTCACTCATTAAGTTTGAGTTTCAAAATAGTTATTTTGTATTTTACCAAGGGGCATTGAACACTGAGTATTTCCCTAAACAAGTATTGACATGTAATTGGATAAAACAATTAAAAGAGCTGTACTTTATGTACTTTAATCATTTATGTCTTAATATTGCTATTTATAATGTACACTAGGAATTGCTATTTAAAATGGGCAAGATGTATTGGCAAAACATTTATACCTTTGTTATCCATAATGTCATATTTTGAGCGTTTTACTGTTTGTCGTAATCAACCAGCACATGCCTTTTAAAGTATAACTAAAACAGTGTTAAAAAGAATAGATTTGGAATCTTATTTTAAAATTTTAATGTTTAAGTAATTACTGTAGATTGAGTGCAGATCAGAATGTGGTAGCTCAAGTTTTCTATTAAAGGCTCCCATTATTCCTTACATAAAGCATTTTGAAAATAATAATAATAATAATAATAATAATTGTGCAAAAGAATGCAGACAGTATTTGGTTAAAGTCTGTTTAGCTTTTGTGATTTGACTTGTTTTTCTTTTCGATTTACGAATACTTCTGCTCTCTAAACTAGTCATAGGCACAGCCACTCAAAAGCCTTACTACTGGGGCATAGGTGCTGTATTAAAGATCTGAACACACAACATGCCAAATTCGTCCTCCATTCAGACCCCTGTCACAGCTTGGTCATAGTGGGGACTCTGCTTGAGACCAGAACACCTTTAACTCACACTCAGACACAGAGCAGGTATGATACCCAGCAAAATGGAACAATGGTTCTGTACTGATATCCTTCCCCATCAACATGCACATCACCCCAACATCCCAGATTTAAAGAGTTTTAGACTGTTGACTGACATAACTCAGCATTTGAGTTCAAAACAGTATTCTCTGTTTTCTTCACATATTACTATTCTGATCATGTTTAAACATGTCTTTCAAGTACAAGCAGCGTGATTGAAGAGGAGCTCAGTGAAAGTGTGCTTTTTTGTTTCTTTCTCTTTATTGACAGATTACAATAGGACAGAGCTGATTGCTATCACCTCCTAGCTATTTATGTTTTCTGAATAATGGACTTGAAGAAAAGAAAACGGACCAATAGAACTTAGTGGGTATTACATTTGCTTAGCCTACCAGACCAGACAAAGAAACTTAAACTTCAAAATGAATTAAAAGACAATGTTATATCTAAATCCACAATGAATAAAGTGACTTTCATATAGTTTCTTTCCTCTTTTGTTTGAAAATAAAGATCCCAGCTTGATTCCACTAAATGAATTAAAATGAGAAACTGAATGGGACTACATTGCCCTACATTCCTCTTCACACTAAATGTTCTCCATAGACTTCTGTGTATGACAAGGAAATGCACTTGTATTTTTAATGGTCCAAATCCTGATCCCAAACAAATCCACACCCACACCAGCTTCTGTTATAATCTGATGTATAAGGATTTGTGAAATGGTTCAAGGAACAGCATTGTAGGGATTCAATAATCTTCAGTATTTGCTTATAGTGCAAAATTAGGTTATTAGGGTGACATCACTCCCCAGGTTTCCCAGACTCAGACTCTCTGCAGAAATAAGACTGTGTTCATTGTAGAGCAGGTTTGATGCTTGCTTGAGCTGCGCAGATTTGGTGCTTAAAGTTTAGCTTTTGACATTGGCTTGAATCCAGGTTCCAACCAAATAAGCAGAGACCAGTAAATCTTCTACTACATATAAGCTTATGAAGAGGATAATTACAACTAAAGTAGAGAATGATCTGTATGGCAATAGAATCCTTAAGGACAGTCATCTAGGGCCTAATTAATTTATTAGAGTTCTTTGAATGTTGCTGAGTAAAGAAAACAATACTGAAAATAAGAAGCAATGGTTTCTTAGCAGCTACATGCACATCAGTACCTTTCATGTGTAAAGCAAATACCTTTAGTACCTACCTGTCATGTAGAGAATTCACACTACATGACAGGAGGAATTTGACATCAGATTCGGAGAGGCTGGACTTTCTGCCATGACCTCTGCTATTATCTGTTTCAGGAAAACCTTCTAAGATTCTTAAAAGCCTCCATTAGCTAAATCTTCATTTCCATGTTCTTGTTAAGTGAAATTTCTTTCCCAGGAGCCATAATTTTCACCACATATTTAAAATTAGCTGGTATCACTGCTTGTTTCCTTGTAGACTTTGAAGGGTAGTGCATTTTCGTATGGACTGCCAGATACCCAATGACACAGTAGCATGCAAATATAATGCTGTATTATTTCATCTTTTATTTATAAGGTCAATTTAAGTTATGTATACTCTTTCCCATTGTTTCTATAATTATTTCTAATATTTTAAGTGGGAGATAGAATGTAGTGTTCACTAAATCATCAAAGTGCTCATTTAAATAGTACTAAACCAGGAACAAAAGGAAAGCTTTGTAAGGTTAATGAGAAACTATTATAAGGTTTCCCATTAACTTACTGGCTTTACTTATTTTCCCTGCTCAGGAGGCTTGATTAAGCGATTCGTGATTTTGGGATTGTGACTGTCATCATATCATCATTGATTGGGCAATCAGTCACTCAGCTGCCTGGGAGGGTCTATCAGCTTGTTTAAAAAACACAACGGCTGTTTTCAAGTTAGACGTGTTTTGGGCTCCACAAAGTTAAGGCCTGTGAATGTCCAGCCCGTTCCTAATTTGCTTGTGTGTGTTCTCACTCTTTCATTCATGTTCGTGTCTGCTTTTAACCCAGTGCAATTCAGTCTAGTATGTTTTTATATATTTAAATTAAATTAGTTATTTTGATTCCTAAAGCATGTGTACAGTAACAGGCCCAGATTGATATACTGTATACAGTACTGTACCATTAACACCTAAATTGATATTTGAATGAGAAGTTGTGGTGACATTTACTGTATATACTATGCCGAACAGCTGTGTTTCATTATTAGCTGTATTTTCAAGTACACTTCATGATTAAACAGAGGAATGCCATGGGGTGAAGCTTCTCCTGGTGAAACCACAGCTGTAGGAAGCACAATATGTGATCTGTCAAGCTACAGCTGTGGGCAGTCTTATAAGTGTAGAGAGAGAGGGAGTGAGTCAAAGGAACAGGGCTGTCAGTTTCACAGAACTGCCGAGCTGGCTGCCATACCCGTATAAATAAGAATCTGCCAATACAACTCTATTCTAGATTAAGGAGAATCAACTATATGGAAATAATAATATAATAATAATAATATAATAATATATCTTAGAAAATAGTTAACATGGATTTAGAAACACTAGGTCTTTCCCTGCAAACTTGTTAGAGTTCTTTGAACAAACAACAACAACAACAACAATTCTATATACAGGTCAAAAATCCTTTATCGGAAATTCCAAAATCCGAAAACCTCCGAAATTCCAAAATCCGAAAACATCCAAAAGTTTTTTGAATGCTGACATCACACGCCACAAATGGAAAATTCCACCACTTGCAGGATGGTTCCACCACGTACAGCTGTTGTGCGCCGCTTTCACCTCTACGTACAACGCTATGTATGAGTGTAACATGACTAACGTAATTGTTGCGTTACAAATATAATGCTGACGTTTTCAGTTTTCATTACATTTACCTGTAATCAAATTCCATGTTTTGTTTTTAAACAAAAATCTTTATGTACTGTAACCATTTAATCAAAACACGACTTCGTAGGTGGATACTGCTAACTTACCGAACTTTCCAGCTCACAGTGATGTCATCGATGACGTACCCTCTCCCTTAAGTTTCTCGGACCTGATGTTGTTGTGATGTCTGGGGCTGCATTTATCTTCAAGTTTGTAAGCAGTGATCATCATGTTTTGCTTTGTTTTTTTGTAGAATAAGTACAAAATTTTATTTTTACATGAGATCTGAATTTCATCTCCATGTATGAGTATAACTTGACTAGCGTCATTACTTGCTGACTTTTTTCAGTTTTGATTTTATTTACCTTTTTTCAGTTTTGATTTGATTTACTTGTAATCATATTCAATGCTTTGTTTTTATACCTTACATAAAACTTAATTCCTGTATAGTAAAAAAAAAAATACAAATGGCATACGTGTACTGTAACCTTTTAATTAAAGCATGACATCGTAGGTGGAGACTGATATCTTACCTTTCAGATGGTATTATGTTTAGAAAATTATTAAAAAATTATATTAAACTACATTCAGGGTATATGTAAAAGAATATCGTGTTTAGACTTGGGTCCCATCCCCAAGCTGTCCCATTTTATAGATGCAAATAAAAAAATATTCCGAAATCCCCAAAAATCCGAAATCCGCAACACTTTCGGTCCCAGGAATTTCAGATAAGGGATTCTCAACCTGTACTAGTCAACTACTAGTAGCTATAAACTAGTCAAGCTTGCAGAAGACCCAAAAATTTAGATGAACTTAAAGACTGAGAAAAACCTGATAGATGTTTTTTAACATAGACAAATGTAGGGTTTTGCATTTATTGTAGACAAAATGTAAAATGGTATGCGAGTAGCAAAAATACAAACTAAAGTTAGGAAATAGTCAACGCTGAGCTACTGTATAAGAAGCTACATATGAAAAAAAATTGTAGGTTTTAATATTCACACATTAATTACATCTTCTATAAAATGTGGAGAAACAATCCAAAAGCAAACAAAATAAAAGAAAATATGTTTTAAAACATACAGTTCTTATAATAATTTCCTTTACCTTAAATGTAACAGAAGTCAGACTTATTGGTCTATAATTATTTGACTTAGTTTTCCCTAGATGGGTGCTGCATTACCAATTGTCTTATCCCTGGGTACTTCTTCTTTTACGTGACTATTGGAAGACTTTCATCAGTGTCTTCTGAACAGTAACATCTCTTGTTTCTTTTTCTAGTATAAAGAATACAATATAATAAAATACTTTGTCCTTCTATCATGGTGAGCCATGTTGTTGAGCTCTTCCTTAGTGAACGCCTGAATTAAATACTGCTTTAGTGCTTTACTTTTCATTTCCCATTATGGTCCTTCATATAAATTATTTTAGAAAAAAACATGATATATTATGTATTTTAGCCTCCATTAGAATATTCATTTCAATGTCACTGCCTTCAAAAGTGGAGTACTGTACACATTTCGCTCTTCCCAATGGATTATAACTTTCAAAACCCGCTGGGGCAGCTTTTATCCTGGAAGGGCAGAAAAATGGAATCGTAATCAACTACACAACAACTCTCAGACCTGCCTCACATAGAAAAATAATGTCCTCTATGGAGAGGTGCACCTTCTACTACAGCACGCAATGAAAGTACCCTAAGCTCGCAGACACTTAGAAAGCAGCTCAAATGAAGAATGCAGGAGACTAATGATACAGCCAGTCAGAATGGCAATATCAAGACTTAGGCTATGTTTCGCAATAATAATCAACTACTAAAGTCCAGCACCCTCCTGGGTGATACATGGCTGCTATTAGGAACCAGTAGCCCCCTGCACAGCAGAAGCGAGAAATTGCTTCACTAATTAATGGAGAACCTTAGAAAGTTTAGATTGCTCAAGCTTGGAGATTAATTAAGGCAGACCTCTTGGGTTAATGCCTTTAACATTCCACAAATTACCATGGGATGTTTGATGACCAAGTAGTCAGGACTTCAGATCAATGTCTTGTCTAAATGTTGGTACTTCCACAAAATGTCACTGGTCACCATATTGGGGCGGTGTCTTGGACCTTTGGTCCAGTGAGAACAGTACATTCTCCTGCTGTCATGATCGACATTCCTCCCCTAGGAAGCGTTCCACTAAACCCGTCATTAGTTCTGCATGATTGCTGCCATGTTCTCCAGGTGTGCCTTGTTATGGCTCCCTCTATTTATTCCCAGCGCCTCCAGTGCTCAGGGCTCAAATATTAGGGTTCGGATGTAGCGAGGCCCACCTGTCACCAGGCTGCTGAATGCCTGAGGGCATAGGACTCATCCCCGACATCGCCTGACCTTCTAAACTAGGGCCTGGAGGACCTCGCCCTGTGATCCCAGGACTTCCCATGTGCGTATTTTCCCCTTCCCATGGATTTTAATCTTGTGTTGTCTCAGGATGGATCTCACAGTATCGGACTGTGCTCTGACCTTCCTTTGGACCCGTTCAGATTTGGATGTCTCTCTTAGTTCCCCTGTTCACTGGTTCACGAACTGTCAATGTTATTTTGATGTATTAAACCCCTGTGTGCTTTCCCTGAACTACGTCTCCTGTTTACTCCAGCTCTTACCACTTCTCATAGGAACTAACCTAAAACCATGGAGCCAATCCGTAACACCTGCTCCCTACCTCTACTTAAAGCAACAATCTAGTTTTACTTCAAAGTCTCCCATCCAAATGGTGACCCAACCCAACCCTGTCTGCCTTGTGAGACTTGACAAAATCAGTCTCCAAGCTGGTAATTCTACTGTGGCAATTGAGGGTAGGTGGGTTGTGATTGATTAACTGACCAGCCTGAGAACATGAGCATGTTCCTGTTTCCCCGGCAAGTCAGCGAGCCAAGCAATCCAGGGACTAGCTTCTAGCTATAAAATCATGTAATTTCCTCTGAGTATGACAGTAAATATCTGAGTATCTTTAGTCTCTTCTCTTTAGGAAGAGACCTAGAGTATAGATGTATTGTGAAGCTAATATAAAACCCAGTGACTGACCTTGCCTTCTTAGTCCCGATGCTTTCCAGTGTCAAAATCCCTTCAGTGGTAGAAGTTCCCCAGTATAGTACTCACAGTTTCTAAATGTATAGTTTGTATAACTTACTCAACATGTTCTTTTAATTTTTGCACTTTTGAAAATCACTTGGGAAATCTCCAACATTTACACGAAGTGTCTTTGATAAAACACTGCTAATTGAATGCTTATATTCACAAATGAATTGAAATGATAACTACAAATCCTCTGCAACTGTATGCATTTTTAAAAATGAATATATGTAGAAAAAATGTATAAGCAGTGGATATTTAATATAGAACTTCTTATACCATAATTGGCACTAAGCACAGAACGTGAGAAAGTTTTGATTAAAAAGAAAATAAATTGATATCATGCTTTTTTTTAAAAACAAACACAGCAGAAGATTTAGAAGGGCAGAGATCTCAAGGGTCCTAGGTTGTGTTATCCAGAGAGGCCTTGTAACTTTAACATCAAGCAACAAGGTCAGGCATGAAAAGAATTATCACTTGCTCTGGTTTTAGATCCTGTATTTTTTTCAGAACATTTTGTTTTCTATAAAGCCACCATATGCTCTGGGGAAAAGGTCAGTCTAATCCCCCAGTTTAATGTTGACTTGCCAATATTCACAAAATATGACAGACACAAAATAGCAAACAAAACATCGTGTCATCAATTAAAAGAATGACAATATTTTGTTGAGTTTGTTTCAGATCATTCAAGTAGTGTAACAGATGCAAGACTTTCAATATTAGGACAATGGCATATTTAAGATGGAAATGCAACTATAAAATCCTAGAGTGAATCAACTGTTCATTTAATATAATACAGTATGGAATATACTGTACAACAGCAGTATATTACTAATATAATTGTGCATGAAACTCTTTCAGCTTAATGTCACACAACGTATTCTGTTGTATATTATTTTGGTGTTGCAATATTTCTATAGTTAGAAGACGAAATATGCTCCAGTACATATATCATGTATTTAATTAGAAATTATTTTATAGTGTAAGCTAAGCTAAGCTTTTTTAGAAAAATATATGTTTATTCTTATTAATTAATGTCTTTTATGGAAGTCACTTGCAGGCATAAATCAAGGTCAACCAAGAAACTGAGAAGACAGAAAGAGAAATAAATGAGAAATCCATGAATGTACTATAGGGTCATTTAAAACTCTGCATTATACAAGTGGTAACTTGAAGCTAACAGTAAAACTATTCTAGCATGGGTCGACTACAGCGCAGAACACTACTGCTGTCTAGCAGTTCATGTCTGAGACTCATCTTAGACTGACAGCGGAGTGAAACCGGTGGTCACAGTTTGGTGTGATTACAAAAAGTAATCTTTCTTCTTCTGACACTTTATATTGAGAATTTTATCTTTCAATCTGTGTGACAGAGGGGATGTTATTTCATGACTTAGCTTTTCCCTTTTACAGCATATATACAAATGAGATTTATCTGTATATATGCTGTACAGTATATGCATAATAGAGGGAAAAGAGCATTTGAATTTTAGTTGTAGGGATGCAAGAAGTCACAATGCAGTTCAGTGTTGAAAGAAGTTTATTACGAAGGGCTCTCAGGAAAGCCAAGGCAAGAGACACCACTGTTCTCTCATTCCTCTGCTCTAAGGCTAAGGGCCGGAGTGGTGGCTCTGTGGCTAAGGATCTGCACCTGTGGCTGGAAAGTTGCCAGTTCAACTCCCCCGGCCTGCAAAGGGATCCTATTCTGTTGGGCTCCTGAGCAAGGCCCTTAACCCCAGCTGCTCCAGGGGTGCTGTATAATGGCGGACCTTGCATTCTACCCCAAGCTTCTCTCCCTGTCTCTGTGTCACATGGAGAGTAAGTTGGGCTTGCTCTCCATGGGCTTGAAATTGTATAGGGCTAATAAAGTGATCTTATCTTAAGGCTTAGGCCATTCCTAGGTGTTTCTTAAACAAATAAGCCTCACGTGTTACCATAAATACAATGTTGGGAACAAGAACATTCAGTACTTGCCATGGATATGTTTAAACCTTAATGCACAATGGATACTTCATATGCAGCTACTCAGAAATGTCATATATTCTGATTAGACACTAGTCTGATAAATAAAAATCCAAATTTGCACCAGGAGGAGATTGTCTTTTAGAATATGAAGGAGTTACATCTAACTGAATTCTACACATTTGATCCCAGTATATTTTCCCAGTAAAACTTAAGACATTTAGCAACTGCAGAACGATTTTGCTAGTATTCATTGCGACTCATCAGTGCTGTACATTGGAGTACATTAAAGCTCTTCAGTTTCTTGGCTTTACTTTTCTTGATAAACAGTATCATGTTTACAATGTTTAAAATGAAAATATCTCAATACCCTTTTGCACACCACACCCTGAGCAAGTGAAAGAAGGTACCTTTTGTAGGTGAACCCAGACTAAAAAGTGAAATTTTGACCCACCAAGCATATGCAAATTGCTAGTCTGACAAGGATAGATTTTGATGGTTTGGTGTCATCATACTGTTTTATAGCTATGGAGTTCCCTACACTGCAAAACAGTGCTCAACATAGTGTATCATGACATACCAAAATGGAATTCTGTCTGTATGAAGGTAAATTTTCCAGTCATAGTACCACAGATTGGAATAACTCATTCATGACTGCTACACCAGGATTTGTCAGTCCATATCTCAAACTATAGCCATCAGCTACACAGCACTATTTTATGCAGTAGACATGAAAAGGCCCAAGGGCAGCACTTTGAGACTGATGGATTAAAGGCATAAATGCCGGGCTCATCTTTCTCATTCGTTTAAGGAGCAAAACTGAGTCTGAAATAACACAAAATTACTTGCTGAAATTTGGAAGTTGTACTAACTGATCTTTTTTGGGGGGAATTCACAGGCTTTGGATGGAATTTAGGATTAAATTTGCTCTGCTTATTTTGGATGTACAGTATATCAGTGGTTAACAAAATAACATATGCAGTGATGATTACCGAAAAATTCATTTCACAGCATTATGAAATCATCACTAAATGTCATTTGTGCTATAAAATAAGGACAATTAAACTGATACAGTTTTAATTAGTAGTAAATCATTTACCTTTTTTTTCTTTTTGCTTAAGCAAATAAGAAGGGGACTTGCATTTATTGATTATTTGTAGTCTTTGATGGCACACTTCCTAAAGGTTCTGTTAACCTGAACAGTGTGTGAGCTTCAGAATAAATGGCATTGCTGGTGAGCACTTTTTCATCAGTACTGATAAAAATCATTAATGCCGGGGAATCCATTTGAAAGCAAAGTGACAGATTATAATATGCAATCTACAATATCAACATCTATCTCACTGACATATTTTAAAGAGAAATTTATACAGCACTGAAATTGCATCAGATAAGTTAGTCAGCTTGAGTAAGTCACAAAGAAATACAAAAAGGGAAAAAAAATAGTGAACAGATGTGTTGTCTTATCTGTGTCATTCAGGGAAAGGGGATGACTCAAATGTAAAGTGCATGGTAATTAGAAACTGTTGCAGTCAGGGTTAACTATAATTCTCATACATAGCAAAACCTTTCAACACCCATGTCTGAAGCCTATAACATGAGCTGTGGTCTCGTAAACTGCCTGCAAGAATCTTGCGCGGACTGCCAGGGTGCCAAATCACTCTCGTTACTAGAATTAAATCCTTCACGATACTGGGAGGGGGGGAGTCCATTTTCAGCATGGGGCTGAATTAATATTTAATATCCTATTATATCTCCAAGTGATTTTCATAGCCCATATAACCTAAAAATTCGGGTCGTGTCCTTTCTGTTTGGTTGCATTCCTCCTTGAACAATGTCCTATGAACTTTAGGCAGACATCTTGAACTTGATTGTACTGTAGATTCATATAGTCCGTGAGGTTCCCCCACACTGAAAAACTTGGAGCCAATGAGACAACGACATAGGCAATGATATTTTACTTTTTTTTTGGTTAAATTCCAGAAAGGAGTTTGCTAGTGTGATCTTTATGGTTAATTCTTAAGCTCTATATCATACTTATCGAGAAGATTTCTAAATCCATGAATCATCTTTCCATTTCTGTGCCATGTTGATGTACAGCCATTAGTATGAGTGTCTTGGTATGTCCATAAAGCAGATTTAGATGATTGTTATCTGAAGCTGCTCTCTGTCTGTTGCACGTTTCAGGTGAAAACCAGCAATAATGCAGCCCAGTGTAATATTTATGAAATAGGGCCTTGACTGTTGACAATCCTTACTCCTTTATCCTTCGTTTTGCTCTTCTTCTTGATTCAGAATTAAAACAGCAAAAGTAAGAAATAAGGTTTTCCATCAGAACATTCCAGGATTTTTATTGTTTTTGGTCATTTCCAGGGCTACCTTCATGCTCTCAGCACTACTACTGTACCAACCTGCCTGCCCATTCTGCAGGCACACTACTTAAACAATTCTATCAGTCGTGAACCCTGTAGTCCCTGGAAGAAATTAATTGCTTAAAATCTTTTCCCAGGACTTAAGACAGGCTTTCCTTGTCATATCTCGCTCCAGGCAGAGCGTAAACTACTACCATGCAAAAATGATGTGAGTCAATATACAGTATACTGTTTTAAAAAGAATCAAAACATTACCATAAGACATTTTTCACCATAAGATCTCTTTATTGGCCATATGCAATTTATTATATTAGGAATTTGCCTTTTCCATGAGACACAGAAAGGGAGAGAAGCTTTGGGTCAGAGCACAGGGTCAGCCATTTATACAGCACCCCTGGAGCAGTTGGGGTTAAGGGCCTTGCTCAGGGGCCCAACAGAGCTTCTGCCGGCCGCGGGATATGAACCAGCAACCTTCCAGCCACAGGCGCAGAGCCACCTCTTCTTTGCTTGACATCCCCTTACTGTTTGTTTTATGAAACGAATATTAGAGCTGAATCTATTCTTAAAGAACATGGTGGCATTCGGCTACTCTGCTCTCCAAGAGTATTGGAGGTGGATGCTGCACATTGGTGGAGGGGATCCCCATTACCTGTAAAAGCTTTTTTTAAGTGGAGTGTCCAGAAAAGCGCTATATAAGAGTAAGCAATGATTATTATTATTATTATTATTATTATTATTATTATTATTATTATTATTATTATTGAGATATTGAAGTCAAAACAGGGTTTTTCACTATGTTTTTCACTCTAATATTAATTATTTCTCATAAAAATAAGAATAACAAAATCAACTCTTAAGTATTTTATTTCTAATAATGTGAATGTAGGTCTACACTCTAGGGTCAAGGAAACAAACATTATTGATGTTATTTTGAAATAGAAAATATATAAAACAAAAACAGAAAAATTACTAGAAATCATTTAGTTGAACACAAATGATGCTTTGTTCTAATATGATCAAATATATGAATGGATCTATCCAATTATAAAATGCATATCATATTGATTTACTAGTCTTGTTAATCTCATCGTCACAAATTGCTTGACTGTTAAGCAAAAATTTGTTTTGAGTTTGCAGTACCAGTACTTGGGAAGGCACATTATGTACAATACTTTTTCTAGATATGCTGTATCTTTTTGGCTTATAAGAAATACAGTCCCAGTCAAAAACCGTGAACTTTTATTTCGAAGATCCAAGGAAACATACATAAATACTGACACGTAATAGCAGACTGCATCACTTTCCTGCATCACATCATTTTCCTTTATTCCCTACAGTTACATTGTGGGAATGGTTATTAGGTGTGTGTTTTTTTTAAAAGGAGCTTTATAAAATAAAGGATCTAAGCAGACCTCTGAGAGAAAAAATTAAACTTTTTAAAATTCTTGTAACAAACTCAATAGTATTTAGCACCACCTACTGTAATATTGAGTTCTTTTCAGAACATATTTTCAGAACATATCAGTGAGCATATGATATTTTAAATGTGGTATTTTTTTTTTCAAATAAGAAATCTAAACAAAGCAATTGAAAATTAAGCAAAATACTGCCTTTTTAAATAAATACAGTATTGCAATGTATTATTGTATCTGTTTCAGTTTTGCCAGCTACCTACTTTGATGAAGATTTTCAAAATGTGGAAACTTGCTTCCTCAATATTTTACCATGATGAATAAAATCAAATTGCACTTAAAGGGAAATGTGAAGCTGTGCCCTGCAGCTCCTGCTTTGAAATCTCTATAGGTTCATTTCAGTCTGTAAGATTTGATTGGATGCGACATTAATCTGTCCAATTTTCTGCTGCAGAAGATGGTAAAAGTGCATACCTCCCAGAGACAGCTAGTCTTATTTTAACCTAAATACTGCATTTTTATGCTGATGTGTTAATGAAACTATAAGACTGGGAATATTAAATGTTGATTAATCACAAATAACCATAACAAATTTTATTTAAAACCCATTTGTTTTATATTTCTACTAGTACTTTTGCTTGATTATGCTGGATCCACACCAGTGGTTTCATGTCATGTGTTGTTAAGCCTTTCATCTGAAAAACGAGACAAGTAGCAAAGGCTTTTCTCAGCATAAGCTCACTTCCACTTCAGAGCAGCACTAAATGCATAATATACAGTGTGTAAAGATACATTATATAGTGGTCTGGAAGAGGTGGCATGGTGGCGCAGGGTTGTTTCTTTGCAGTGCTGGGACCCTGGGCCCAAGTTCTGGGGTACTATCAGTGGGGAATTTGTAAGTTCACCCTGTATTGGCAGTGGTTTCCTGAAGACTGTGTGTGCCTGGTGGTGGGCTGGTATCTAGTGCCCATTGCTTACCGGGACTCTGCACTCCTCTGAGAAGTTTATATATAGATAATTGAGTAAAGTAGGTAGAAAGAAAAACGTATGGATGTTAGGGAGAGGAATCAATCAGATATAATGAGTCACATAGCACTGTTAAATCAGCACGTGTTGTACTTTTTTCAGTAAAGGAATTTGTGCCATGACACTTATTACTTTAGAGTTTTAATATCAGAATCAATCTGTGATAATAATTTGATAGTTTTATATATAATAACTTTATCTAATCTTATGTTAATCCTGAATCTGGAATTGCATACTGTATGTCCAGTTTAGTTTTGATCTTCATTCTGGTGTCCTATTTCTATGCTTTTTTAGTATTCTATTTATAAAGCTACTTTTTAGGTATCCAAAAACATACTGTATATCATTACATCGATCATACTTTGATCAAGGTGAATAACCATTTTATATGGAAGTGTTAGGTCACTAAAAAGCTTAATTTAGCATGACATAAATCAAATCAACAGACTATTTAAAGTAAATTAATAGAGCATGTTATACTATTCTAGATATGGCTTTATCATCCAGACTTGTTAAATATACTGTACTGTATATAAATATATATCAATTGTATTTAAGTATTGTGAGAAATAAGATTCAAGATTGTAGCACTTAAATCTATGGTAGTAGGTTTTATATATAGGTTGAAAGCATACCTGCACTTTAATCAGTTAGTCTTAGTTGGACTTATTTCAGGAGTTTTGGGAGAATAAGGGTTCCCAGAATTGAAATTGCAAGCAACAATACTCTTTTGGGAACTGATGTGAAGACTGAAAATCAGAAATCCGTAGCCAGACTGCACCAGGCCAACTCAATGCCAATTGTCTGTCCGCACTGCAAAGACAACCCAGTCCAGATGGAGATTCTAATCAGAGGAGCAGCAGGCAGTAATCATTATTGAGCTCTTCGTGCTTAGGGAGTAAGCTGTGGATGTGCTGTGTGGTATGATGACAGGAAGGAGCAGTAAACAGAAGCAGTAAAGCAGAATGTTGGGAGACCTGAATGTATTGAGAGGAAATGATAGTGCAAAAGTTAACCCTTGCTCCAAATGTTGATGGGGTTCCTGCGTACAAGAGTTTCAGACAGGCACAGAGAGTCTGAGAGTCAGTAGCCTGTCACTTGTCACATAAGAAAAAAATAACTTACAGCTTCAGTTACAGAGTTAGTTAAAATCACTGTGTGCTGATCCTTGGGCAAAGGAAACATGAAAGAATACCTTTTGCATATTCAAGGCAAAAAATATAGTTTCAGGAACTGTATGCTGTATTCTTATTCTTACTGTACTCTTATTTATGGTTAATGTGATTTTTACTGTAACTGTGTGTAAACACTACATTCATTAATCACAATTAATCACCATTATGACGTGAATCCATTTTAGGAAATTGTTTGGTTTAGGACAACTGAACTGAAATCCCCTTTTACATAGTGATATGTACAGTATATATAGCTGTTAAGTCCTAAAGTATGTTGTTTGTGTCTAACCTCCCCGTGTATATGTCAAGAAATACAGAAAATAGGCAATTCCTTGTGCTTTCACATCAAGTAACTGGCTTCTAGATATTATCTAGATCTCACATTGTTTTAGGAATCTGCTAATCAGAAACAATAAATGACTTTGATTTAGCAGATGTCCTTGTAATATTTCAAAACAGAATTTTAACAGGACTTTATAGTTTCTCATTTGTCTCTTATTGCCATTATATTTGTAACCTGGTCATTTTCTTGGCATATTGTATAATTTTTCTGCCCAAAACACAACAAAACTGATTTGAAAAATACAATTAATGCATGCAATCATAAACTGCCAGACTTTCTCACAGGAGGTTTTCTTTTGTTCGTATTTAAAGAACTATACATTACATTAGTTCTTCCAAGTAATCAGTTACTAACAGGCCTTTCCACAAGAACAGATTTTCTTCTTCAGATCTTCTAATTTACACTGTAATTCATCCAGAAAAACATCCCTTTGGTCCCAGATATGCTGATGTTACTGGGCAGATCCTGTTCCCTCTAGTTCTGGAACGTAATAAGGTTTCCTATCTAAGGATTTCAGCTTAAAAAGGTCCTTCCTACTGCAACCTAATTTACTAATTGCATTAAGCTCAGTTTTGCATGGACTTTGAGGAGGCATATTCTACTTTGTATATAAGAAAAATGTTTTGTATGTATTGTATACTTGATATTGCACTGTAAAATTGTAATAATAAAGTAAACCTTAGGCACTATATACAAGACTGTTCCCTGACAATGCTAATTTCCAACACCTCCAAGCAGCAGAGATCAGTATATTTTTATAACTTTAAGTATTCCTGAAATGGAAGGCTTTGATGTGTTTATTCTGGGTAATTACTAAATAGAACTGCAATTATAAGTCTAGTAAAATACAGTACCACCCCCCATACTTGTAACGAACAGTTCTTTCCGGACTCTATGCGGACGACACAATCCGAAGAAGTGGGGAAACACTTGGGAAACGTCATGCAGGAAAACGGGGCTGAAGACAGGGGGGCGTGTCCAAGGTGCGCTGGTGCACGGGGGAGGTGTGGCCGAGGGGAACAATCCGAGAGTAGTCCTTAGGGAAAATCCAAAACGCAAGGGTAAGTCCAAAACCAGGAGATCCATCAGAACTCGGAATTAAAACCACGAAAGCCGGGTCGGAACCGGCGGACGGGGAACGGGGGACGGGGAACGGGAACGGGAACGGAGGTTAAAACCTTAACGGGACCAGGCGCTTCCAGGTCCCGGACTCGCATGATATGGAAATCAGATGCAGAGTCCAGATGAGCGTCAGCGCCTGGCTTTTAAGGTGGGCTGGGAATAGGGAGCAGGTGCACAGAATAAAGTCTCACGTGAAAGGGCTGGAGCACCCTTAAGGAGGGGGAACTATAATCGTGACAATACTCATTCCCAGCCTGTCTTAGTATTCAGATGTAATACTCATTACTATTCAGAAGATTCATCTATACAGTAAAATTGTATTATCTTCCTCAGCATTACACTAAAAATGGATCCAATGGAAAATACCTCCAAAGAAGGTACCTTTGAAATTTAAATGAATAATGACATGGGACCTCAAATTGTTGAAAAACAGGTACTTTAATTAATTTACACTCTGTGGTCTTTTTTATATGTACTAATTGTAGACGAATGTATAATAATGTTTTAAGAGCCTATGCATTGTGCTCTGTAATTATGTTTGTGGCTTTTCGCTTAAGTCTGAGCATAGGCCTGGATCAAGTCAAAGCACATAACAGCTGTCAATCATACATTCCAAATTTGTATATCCAAATCTATGCAATGGAAAGCTGACATGTCAAAAATGTGGTGGGAAATGTGTTGCTTTCTGGAGGTTAAAAGGTTGCTTTGAAAACAAAGACTTTAATTTTTGCTTTTATTTCACTTGTCTTGCCAAAGAGCTTATCGTACATCACTCTGAGCCCTAGCGCTCCTGCATGTTTTCAGTTGGCAAAAATAGAACTGCTTAGATAGTGGGGTACAGTCTTGACCGGCAATTAGACTTTTCTATGTAGATGTCAAAAAACGTACCGTATGTATTGTTTCTGAAATAATCTGCAAACAGTTAGAACGTTAGAAAGATTACAAGTGAGAAGAGGCCATTCGTCCCATCTTGCCTGTCTGGTATTTAGTACAGTAGTTAATTGATACAAATATCTCATTCATTTATTTAATAAAATACTAAAGTATTGGCTTCAAACACATGGCTGTGTTGCTCGTTTCATACCCCATATGGTGAGACCAAATTATCCACATATAAAACAGTAGATAAAGATGTTTATGACATTCCCCAGTTTTCGCCTTCAAAAGCCAAATTATTTCATGGGTTAGCCTGATCTGCGATCTTTCTGTCAGTCCTCAGCTGACCAGAATGGTCTATATTCTCTCCAGATTGATGGAACAGAAGCAAAATAATGTTTTTTATCAGGACAATGCAAACTTCAAAAAAGCTTCCCACTCCAAGAATTGTTTTCCAGTGATGTCTGTCATTTTCACTGCATGAGACTATAATGAATAGCAGCTGTTAAGATGAGATAAAAGGTATCTTTAAAAAATAAATAATTTCCCATCCCTTTTATAGTTTAAAAACTATAAATAGTAAAAACTATAAATAACCATTATTGAAGCAATTATAACACTGATCTTTATTGGGTCTGTTTTATTTTTTTCTTTTAAAAGACAAATGAAATAGTTTGTAGTGTTACGTGGTTATAAAGATTGGCATGAAATTGTTCAAAGGAACAGATAATTATACTGTAGTTATACAGATGAACTACTGGACAAGAGTGATAGCACCAATTGACCAACCTGCCAGTCAAATCCTTTTTAAATTAGTTTTTTTTTTCCACTTCAATCTACGAGCTAAGCAAAACTATTCTGATTCTAATCCTTAATTTACATTCCACCCACTCTCTCTGGTGAGATCATAGCAATTCCCTGTATTTTCAGATTGAAGAAGATGTTATTAAATGTGCAGGGATTGAGGTGAATATATAATAGCTATTAATCATCGTAATTCATTAAGGGACTGTGATCTATAAGATCGTGGTGAACCCCTGATACCCTATACTCTTATCCATTTATACACTGTAGAACGAGACAGACACTCAATGCAGAGACAATGTTTGACAGCTCTAATTACTGCAGGAAACGCGTTGATTGTTCTTATTACTTCACTTGGGCTTGTGAAAAATTCAATTTCCCTAAAACAATGAGAATTTCATGTTACAAACGACTGCTTCAGCTTCCGGGAGACAGTTAAGCTGGTGCATAAGAAATACTTATGTCCCTACATGCATTTTAAGCAATTATTAACAAACAGTTTTTTATGATGCAAAGGAACAAGTAATAGGTTTATTCCATGCTGAAAAAAAGAAGAAAGAGAACACAACGTTTCGGCCGTGGAGCCTTCTTCAGGTTTTTTAATGATGTATAGGAAACTGAAACTTATTTGTAGTAGTGGTACTGTAGCTTTAATAATAATCATAATAATAACAATTATAAAAACAACAATAATAATAAAATACTTTATTATTATCAATTATTTACAGGACAGGAATGTGAAAAAAAGATAATGGTTCGATAATGATTTGATTGATACCTCTTCCCTATTACAGATGTTAACTATCTGTGAAACAGGTTAATGTTCCTGGTTTGAAAGTGTTAATAAAATGATTTTTAGTATTACAGCACAATCACATTTACTGTGCATGAGATCTTTTAGAGCTTCAATAAGTATGGATATCAGACCAGTCCTCAATGACATACTGTATTTATGAAGTATTCTTCAAATTTCGTAACAAAGCAATAAACAACCACCTGAGTGAAAATCAGTGTAAAAGCTGTAAAAGATTTTGTATAGGGTGAGTAATAGTTGTTGTATTATTCTTGTATTGTATTTTATTGTGATAATAATAAAACAAGAATGTGGTTACAAAAAAAAACATTTTGTCAGAAGATGTGGATGTTGTATCAATACAAATCCAGGAAACTCTATATAATATACCTACATAATACCCAATGATGCTTTCTAAAACATGATAAAAATTGAATGCTCTAAATGCTTTCAGAAACATTTGTTCTACATATGTACTGTCTATAAAATGTAACTGTTTCAATAATAGAAGGGCGCAATGGAGAAACAATTAACTTGAAATAAAAAAAAACACTGAACCTTCTCATTCATTGTTAAGTAGCCTGAATTATGTTCTCTTACACAGAAGAAGTCTTATTTTGATAATTTAAAGTTAGCTGCGTAATTTCAAGTCCACTACAGTAACAAAAGAAAATTTGATTAAATTTAAATTAAAAAAGGCTAATTTGGTCCACCTACAGTACTTCATATTTAACTCATAATGCTTCATTCATTGCTCTGAAGAGATCTAATAGGTAGACTTTGAGGATTTTCAATACAGCTGGGTCTTAACATCTGCAAATTTAATATTCACAAATTCAGTTATTTGGGATTTTGTTTGGCTGGTGGGGGGGCGTGTATGGATGTACAGCAGAAAGGAATTAAACCAAGCTGAGGGCTGTTAAGTGTGACTTTCACATTAGCTGCTTTAACAGATTAGGATCCTGAGTCAAATCTAGGCAGTGAGTGAGTGTCTCCCTGCCCAAGTGCCCACTACCCAGCATCTGCATCTCAGCACTGTTTTTATACTGTAAGAAACGCTCCCGGTTCTGAGTCTGCGGTGTGGGGAATGACTGGCTGGAAACAACTCTACAGACTCACTGACACTTTTTTTGCCTGTTTAGGTACGGTGAGGCATGCCAGTCACAGAGGCAGAGAGACAAAGACCGGGCATCCGCTGGAACCAGAGAACCGATATATGTTGTTTATTTCAGCTGATTACAATAGGTTTGTGATTACTGTTTACTGTTGTTTGTATTAGTTAATCAATGTTATTTTAATCAAATTAAAACCAATGTATTACTACTTTATCACATAAAGCATATAAAATATGTCTTTTAACCACACTTACTACTGGCTATTAACAGGTCTCTCCACCAAGCCCTGCAAATGTTGAGAAACTACCATATTTAGATCAGATTCCCTCGTAATTTTCTTCAAGACTAAAAAGCTTCATTTCATTCCATCTGTCAATCTGGGACATTCCCTCAGGAAATGTTTCTGGAATGTATCTGGTTGATTTTCTCTGGACTGATTTCAGAGCAGTGGTATGTTTTTTTTCTTTATAACATAGTATGCAAAAAAGTACACAATATTTTCAAGAACTTACCAGAGCATTGTAAAAGAAATAACGTAACACTCCATTTTTTTATTATAAACTGTTAGCTGTATATCCTAACACTTTGTTTGCTTCCTCACATTGTCCAGAGGATGTAAATGATGTGTCAACTTCAACCTAAACCCCTCAGTCTTTTCCATAAGTAGCCTTTTCTAGCCGGCAGATTCTCATTTGTAATTTTAGTTTGTGTTTTTGCTTCCTGCATGCCATATTCTTAACTCGTCTGCCTTAACGATCAATATAGAATTATATCCACATCCTTATTTTACTTCATTTGCTGCTTTTGTCTTTGCTAAGACTTGTATTTTGGTATCATGTACAAACCTGATTGGTTTATTAAGGAAAAAAAAATATGCCCCTACATGCAACAAAGTATCGGGACAAAAACTTTGAAGGTGCTCTTTAATTAATGGGATTCAGTTATACTCTGGAATGAAATGTCATTTATGATAATAAATGCTTGGGTTTTAATAAACAGTATATACAGAGTAGAAGTTATTAATATTTCAAAGATTTTGATGAGTGGTTGTACAGTATTAGTATTTGAAATATCAGTTTAATTGGGATGCATGGTGTTGATAAACTGCATCATATTTTGCCAAGAGCAAAGCCAATTTTGGATCAAATCAAACTGGTTTGGAATGGGTTCAATTTTTGTCCTTTATATGAGGGATCAATTCCAATCGCCTTTACTTGAATAGACTAGTGAGGATTATTCAGTTGTGAACAATAGAACTCGTCAAGGGAATTTTTCTCCCTTCATTTTGGTTTAATTATAATTTAACCCGATTGCAAATTGTAATGCAAAGAACAGAAAAAAAATAATATTGTCTAGGGGGTTTCTAGAATAAAATGAAAACTGTTCCATATGTAGAAGTAATACATTAAGAAAACAGAACAATTAATGTTGAAAGACAGAAAGGATCTATATGGTCTCAGTCAAATAAATACTTTCCTGTTGTTTGAATTCAGACAGCAGCCCTGGTCAGGGACCACAAATTTGATTCCAAATTATTTTAGATCAAAGATTCATAAAAATATATATATTTAAGAGCAAATAGATCAAATTGCTGTTTTTAAATGAGTTAATTGGAAACATCTGGTAAAACACAGATGACAGCTGGATAAAATCAAGTGTATGACTCCTTTAATTGCTGATCCAGGTAATTGTGACGAGAGCTTTGATCTCATTTTCTGGCATCTACTAATGTTTATTTGCAGGTGTAATCATTGAGATGAAAGCTGCATGAGTCACCCCTGAGATTCACAAAGCTTGAACAATTCAAAAAAGGTGTAGGTACTATGACCTTGGAATTAAACCAAGTGTACCACAGTATTTGTCATCTAAATATAATAATTATAATATTGTCGCATTAAATGGGGAATCAATAAATTAACTACACTTATCAGTGCTCCATATCTCTAAGGGCAGATAATGGACAGTCCTTGCAATCTTAGATGGCTTGGTGATAACTCCAGAGCTATCACCTTATCTTGAGTTCATGTGACTAGGCAATTTTTGTAATATTTAACAAGGGCCAAACTATTCTTGAGAGGACATTTTTAAAGGTGCTAAAGTAAAAAAGTGGCTATAGCACTGTATAAATAAGACTCCACAAACTCTTTAAAAGGGTGGAGAAGAAAAAATAAAGTATAAGAGAGGAGGAGGAACAGCACGAGGCTCAACAGCAGAAATGTTATGCTTCCCCTTTACATTTTCCTTTCTGGAATTAACCTTTACTTGTTCCTTTGCAGCAAATGCACAGTGACACAGCTCCCGACTCGAACACTGTGCATCGCTCTATGCAGATGATATATTTTTATTTATAGGCAATGGCTCCCGGTCTCTGAATATAAGAACAAATGAGAAGGGACCATTTGGCTCATCTAGCACCTTTGGTATTTAGTAGCTAATTGACCTCATCCATCTGTTTCTCGAAAGCAGTGAAGATACTGGTTTCAGTCACATAGCCAGGTAGCTTGTTCCACACTTCCTCAACTCTTTGCAAACAAATATAGTTTTAAATGCATATCCATATATCTTCTGTTTCTGCACCCTGGTTTGTGTTTCCCTGTTGATTTCCCTGTCAATTGTTTCCCTGATTGTGTTTCCCTGTTAATTTATTGTTATAATAAATTAATCAAAATTCCCCAGGAAATCATCAAAGCCAGAGAAGGTACTGGTTTCAGTCACATAGCCAGGTAGCTTGTTCCACACTTCCTCAACTCTTTGCAAACAAATATAGTTTTAAATGCATATCCATATATCTTCTGTTTCTGCACCCTGGTTTGTGTTTCCCTGTTGATTGTGAAGAAATCAACATAAACCAATGACAGAATGCATTCACTCAGCACATCACAATCCAAAACAATACCAGTAATAAAATAAATAGCAGCAAGATAAATAACAGTAGGGATTGATGGACTAACCATGAGCTGAGCAAAACATAACAGAAAGCAGTCTTCCAAGGTCTCCCACTCCCTGAAGTCTTGTTTTGGTAACTGCAAGACGGTCTCGGTTCAAAGGTCTCAGTTCATTGTCCACCTACAATGAGTAGGTGTACAGGAAGGTAACAGTTCAATGATGGAGTCAGGAGCCAAACTGCTCAACCTCTGTGCAGCTGTAGTTTGAATTTTATTCTCTATCCGTTTTGTTCAGGGGAAAAGTGATTAGCTTTCAAGGCTTGACACCTTTAGTTAAGTTTGGAATGAACTCTAAACTTAATATGGTTCATGTGAGATCTGGACTTTGTTGTCTTGTCTATTTCAATTTAAGGACAACAGAATATCACTGTGCATCTCCCTTCACAATAGGTCCTGACATGCAGACACAGTGAAGCATTCTTTCATTGACAGAAGAGTGCTAATGCATTACAGGGTTGAGAGTTGCTAATGATTTATAACCTTAACAACAGAAGTGATTGGCAAGTGAATGAAAAAGCCATGAAATCCTTCTCAACCTCAGATAATTAAAGAGCATTTATCAACTGTTTCTTTTCAACGAGAATCTAGTGTCAAAAAACACACTGTTTCGCTACCAGGGTACTGCCGAATCCTAGCAGTGGAAATATTCAGACCACCCTTCAGTGCCCACTAAAATTCAAAATGCTTAAGTCTAGTATTAAAGAAGTTATTTACTAGGGATCATGAACCTTTATTGATTAAAAGATCAATACTTTCTGAGGCGACCATTATGTTTTTAGACTTTAACTGCCTGACTTCACCATGCAGCCCTGCAGGGGAACTATATTGATTTAGAAATGAGAGACTGGAGTGAACACTTAATCACTGATATTTGTAACTGGTGGAATAGAGAGTACTCCTCATCTGTGTGCTTAGATTTAACAAGCTAGAGAAGGTCCACTATTGGCACCTTATCTCTATATCGTTCATGTTAAAGAATTCCTTGGAGATATTACTAAATTAGGATGGTCCCTGTAGGTATTTCTATTTATATTTACAAATGATGACACCAGCGTAAACGTTAATATAAACACACAATAAGTCTAACTTTTCACCTTAAACCAGTATAAAAACCTTTATCAACTTAACCAACATGGCAAACATTATTTTTCTAGAGCATTCTACCTTTTTTTCTTCTCCTATTTATATTTTCAGTGGTTTCCAGAGAGGTGTAGTAATCTCAGAAATCTAGGAAAGTGCATTATTTCTATGGAGAAATGCTAACACCAGCTAGATAATAGAAGCCGATATTGATGTGCTACAATGAATGTATATTCATAAGATATATATATATACACAGTTTCTTACTGTCATATTAAATGATCGTACACAGTCCACACTTAGCTGATGAAAAAAAAAGTGTGCTTTTGCTCAAAACGTTAGTCATTGTATTTCACCTAAAACTATTCAAACACCAATAGGACTATTCAGCAATTTATACCTTAAGCAACTGAGATAAAATAGCTTTAATGTTCTTTACATTACTAGAGATGCTCAAAAACCATGCTGAAGTCAATTCATAGCCCCCTTGTCTGCACTGACCAATATACATTATTAATGACAAAGTGTACCCATCTGCAGTCATAATACTGTTTGACATCAGAGTTTGGCGATAAATTAATGATAAATGAATATAACCCATTTTAATCACACTTAACTACCATGCCTTTTAATAACCCAATTTTCAGACTTCTGCTAAAGCCCTCTGATTCTCATGATTTTCATTCAAGACTTTTAAAAAATTAAGTGATCACAATTTGACTCTAATTATCACCCCTATGAATTCATGCCATTTTAGCACTCTTTAAGAGATCGGGGTTGATTTGTCATAACTAGCCCTTGCGGGTTTTTTTTTCACAATTGGACTCATAATGAAATTTTGTTGCATCACCTTTTCAACCTGCTGAAGTGCAAAGGAATTGTAAAGCAATGCCCTTCTCTCACTGACTGCACTTATCACCACTTTGCTTCGATTGCTGAATGTAGCACTTGAAAAGAGCAAAATGCAAGCACAAGGTCCAATTACACGGGATTAATGGGTGTCTTTTCACATCTGTGATAATAAAATTAGAATAGTGAAGTAAAAATTATTCTGTCTAAATATGGAAGTGAGAAAGAGGGAGATGAGGGAGTAGAAACAGATTTAGAACAAGGCTTTTCACAGTGCAGAAGATTTGGGCAAAGGTGAACAACTTCAAATGTTAATCCCTCACCACAAAGATAAGAACATGGTGTGCAGAAGAAGACATTCGTTTTTCTTGGCCACTGAAAACATTTCCTCGGCAAAGGCTATCTCTAGAGACATGACGGATCACATCTGAATGAGATGGGCACCAGCCATCTTGGCAAAAGAATCTGGAAAGTAATTCAGAAACATTTAAACAAGAAATGCAAGGAGAAAGAATCCAAATTAAATGGAAAAGACAGACACATAGGGTGCAAAGTCAAAAGGAAAAACTAAACAAAGGACCAGATACATTTTAAGATTATTAGAAAAAAATTAATGAGATTTAAGATACCACATTAGCAGCTACAGTAGTTATAATGTAATTGTAATCACAGAAACATAGTTCATTTAAAATGAATGTAACATTAGATACATATTGTTCCAGACAGGGAAGATGGAAGGGAAGGTATAGTGTTGTACAGTACAGTTATATCAAATGCTATGTGAGACTAGTTAAAAAGCATTCTCAAGATATATTGTTAGGAATATGTTGGAGACCACCAAATCCAGATGTTAATTAGAATTCAACACTGTATAACAAAATTAAGAATTGATGTGCAAAAGAGAGACTACAATTTCCCCCCACATAGGCTGGGAAAACACTATAGGAATATCACAGTAGAAAGTGGGATGTTTAATATGTCCTGCTTTATTATTCAGTTTATCAGAGCCCTTACAAAAGGAAATGCTTGTATTAATCTCATCTTTTCAAACCATCTGTACAGAGTAAGGCAAACATAAGTGACAAGACCATAAAAGAAGTGTAATCATAATATGAAGTGCCTTCAAGTATACTTTTCTGACTTTTCAGGCTCCTGAAGCTGACTTTATAGGTTCAGTTAAGATAAAACACATACAATTTCTAGAAAGCAGACATTGAAGGAATGAGAAAGACTTAAAGAGAAGATAAAAGGAACAGGAAAGATATTGGATTGGTGGAGAAAGGATGCTTCGGTTTGAAGCACAGAAAAGATTTATCCCCAAAAGAGAGTAAATGAAATCTACAAAATGTGGATCAAATGGTTCAACAAATCAATTAGGAAAAATACAAACGAAAAAAAAATGCTTTAAAAATTATTAAAACAACAGAATCCAGGTGTACAAAAAGGAATATTTGAATGAGATAGAAAGAAATATTGCAATGGATGCTAAAATAAATAATGTTTCTATAGTATTAATTATCAAGGGAAATATTGGTGTTTGAATTCAGATTGGATTCAGTACCACAAGAATCTGTACTAGTTTCCAACATTAATTGAAAGTGTAAACTTATAGTTTAATGCTACTAACACAGACAGTACAATTTTTATTACAGACTCCTCTTATTTATCAGTAAAACCAACAATACAAGTTCAAGTCTCTTGTCATTACACTGATACACAGGTATATGACATACCGAAGTGCTATTTAGCTAGCTTTCAGATGGTAAGTAGTGCAAACAATAATTCAATTGTGCAAGAAAAGAAGACAGAGACAAGAGACTGTGCAAAACAACAATAGGCAATGTGCAAAACGATAACAGGTAACAAGTAATGTGCAAAACAACAAAGACTCATTTACTGTAGTTGTTCTCTATATATTCAATAAATACGTTCTATTTTGCTATTGAATCCAGGTGGTATTCACCACTACTTTTTTACTGTGTAATATACCATTATCATGCTTTAATGGCACATGTGCCATACACAAGTGTCATTGCATATTTTATTTTAATCTGACCATTTGTTATATGGTTTTGTATTTAATTTGTTTTGCGGTATTGATATATTTTTTAACTTATTGTTCATGTCCATAGCTCTGTATTGAACAAATAAGTCATCCAGATATAAATGCATTTCTGGGAGCCTTGTATCTGTGGTGAATCCACAGCTATTCTAAATCTAAATGTCATTGCCTAACTACAGTGTAAGCTTTCTTATCAGCAGTAAATGCATTACCACAATCGTATTAGCTATAGACTTTTGTTTCTGCCAGTGCTGGCTCTTGTTGAAATGATTGTGATCTTTAGCATTGCTTTGTTTGACTTTCAAATGTAAAAGCTTAGGATTATATCATAAAATCTTTTCATCATGTGCACTGTTCATATTAAACCATCTGTCTTGCATTTGTAATTGTTCATTCATAGATTTGAATAGAAAACACTTAAGGGCAGCAATAATCTAAATATAATCATCTGAAAATATTTCATTTGTGTATATGAAAATATTTCATGAATGGACCTGATTTCAAGCTAAGCACTGTTGTCTATAGTTTGTCTGGAATAGCACTCTCACTGCAACATTGCAACATTGTAGCACTCCAGAATTGTACACCAGTCCATTGAAAATGTCAGCATCCATCTTGAAAAGATTTATGTGACGTGCTTATCTTACCAGTGTTGTCACGAACCGTTCTTTCCGGGCCCTGTGCAGACGACACGATCTGGAATTGTGAGGAAACACTGGGGGAAAAGTCATGCAGGAGAGGGTATGGAGACAGGGGGCGTGTCCAAGGGGTGCAGGTGTCCAGGGGGAGTGAATCCGGGCGAACGATCCACTAGTAAATCCAGACGGGTATCCAAGACAGAGGGTAGAGTCCAAAGCCAGGGGATCCATCCGGGAAATAAAACTATGAACCGGGTCGGGACCGGCGGGGCGGGGAATCAGGAACCGAAGGTTAAAAGCATAACGGAGCCAGCCGCAGCAGGACCCCGGGTTCCACGAAGCGGGATTCAATGAAGAACTTTGGGTGACATCTAAGTCTGGCTTTAAGGTGGAACTAAAGAGGGGCTGGAATGAGGAACAGGTGTGGGGAATGGGGTAGAACAAGGAAGGGCTGGAGCGCCCTTAAGAGGAGGAGTAGCGATCGTGACAAGTGTCTTATATCACCGCCCAATGTTGTGGCTTCTATGAAAGAGCAATGTTATTACATTGTGTTTTACCGTCAGGATTTTTAAAGATTTGTTTCCACTTATAACCAAATAAAAATAAATACATCAGAGAGCAATTAATGTATCATGGTTAAACCTTGGAACCTTAATGCATACCTTCTGAAACTGCTCGTTATTAAGTCTAATTGAAGAAATCACCAAATTCAGGTGACTTTAACTACAACTAGATTAACTAAATGTAGCTCTACGAATCTCTTGAAAAACCAGATAGATGCACTATATACCATTTTAAGCTACAAAGGCCAGTATAGGCATACAGACCCTGCTATATAGGATGAATACGATTTTCAGATTTTTGCTCTGTGTGTCACATATGGTGAGCTGCATACAAATTGCCAATTAACCATCCAGCTGCTTATGTGAAAATTTCCAGATTGAGCACAAGTGAGTCAAAAATAGTTAATTCAAGTGAGAATAGCATACAGGTGTTTCTCTGTGTATCTGCAAGGTTTCTCATGTGCATTCACCATGTTACACTTCATCAGGCAGAACATATCGGCTGCAGTGGTTTGTCTTCTCTGTCAGATCTCTAAGAAAGGAAAATGGCACCGAGCATCATAAAGAGAACTACTACCATTGATGAAGAGGAAGAAGACGGAGATAGTCAACTCATGAGAGTGGTGAATCAAGTCCTACCTACAGTACAGTACTTCAAGCAGTAAAAAAACAGCTTTAGGTTCACTACACTTAAATCCAATGAATTCATTTGTCCTCCTTGTCGTATTTCACATACGATCATAAGCTTTAACCGAAAAGGCTAAGCTAAAAATAATAATCCTCATTGCTTTATTTTGGCAACCGTGGGTGTAGGTGCAACAGAAGTGTAACAGCACATACTGTAATGTCTCCAGCCAGTGTGTGCAATGTATGGCCATGTGATACAGTATATTAGAAGGTGGCTGTATGAGGAAGCCATTATCTTGGGTCAAGGCCCACAGCTGGACATGGGGTTTTGAGTCAAGCCGGTGGCTTCCTCACATAGTCACCACTCAGTACATCACAAGCCGACACAGTTTAGCAGAAAAAGTGCCTTTCAGAAGCATAAAGAACTCCTTCCTAACCACTTCAGTCCACTAAACTTTTCAATAAAAAACATAATGTAATTGCAATGACAAACTCAATGGAGTGTGTTTATCTTGGTCTTACACATGGGGATTTAAGGGACAATTCACCTTACGTTTAATCTCTTGTTCAGTGGTGCATGGGAAGAAAAATATATTAAAGACAATATTTTAAATTCATTTTTAGTGAAAATCAAAATGCAGACTGATATAAAATTTATTACTAAGTCATTTTGGATACTTCCTGTACATACATAATAATCAACATGCATATATGGAGGCCTACCATTGATAATAATTCTATATTTATATGTAAATGTAAATTAAAATATATTCATTGCATCATATTCTTTAAAATGTTTTCTCTTAAAAACAAGATGTTAATAATATTCATGTAGATATAGTAAATGCCCATCACACGCTCCTCTTTAACTTTGATTACAACTACAGCATATTTTCAAATGAACCTTAGAATATATTTCAATTATCTTCAGCATGAAATGCACATTACTCTTTATGGAAGTTACAGTCTTCTTCAAAAATGTGTAATCCAAAAATGATCTGTAGACACTTATTGCATGTTTAACTTGAATGGTAAAAGATAAATAGCAGGACCATCATCCATTTGCAATACTGTAAGTGCAGAAATAATATTGGAATAACAAGAGGGTAATATCTGCAAAGCGTTCATGTCCTAAGGTGTAATTGTCTAGTTTAGTGTTAGCTGTTCTCAATCATTTAAGAAACCAAGATCAATTGAGAAGACCTATCCAGAAATAAACAAAAAAGCAAAGGTTTACACAATTGCATTTTTCATATAAAAGGTTTTTGAAGATCTTCATGAAAATATGCTACAGTATTTTTGCAATAACGGGATTTAAAGGATATTTAGCAATGGCTTATTTAGTATTTTCCTGCCATTATAATCTGGCACACACCCGCTTCCTTTATCATGTGTTGTATAGTTTAGCTGAGTCAGCATACACATACTTTCTTATAGTAACAACAAGGCAGTGTCAACTACAGAGTTAGCGCTTGACTGCAAAGGTGGCAACTCCTTACCGTCCTGGAAATAAAATGGAAGAAATGTGCTGTTATCTTTATGACAAAGTGGTAATATCGGAGATAAGAGGCATTCATCAGAAACAGAGTTTCAGGAGAAATAATTCAGTGCAAGAGGCTGGTTCTGCAGCATCATTGAAACTAATGGGCCAAACTCTGAGCTAATCAATTCCAGTTTATTACACTGAGACCATAGTGGCGCTCTTCCAGTATGATGATTATATCAACTCCTGCTTCACTACTTTGGAGCAAGTACGAACACTTTGTGGATGGCTGAAGGAACAATGGACAATTTGGCCGACGGTGAGTTTCTAGACTTTTTAGATAAGCCAGACAGAAATTCATTGATTTCGCCTAAAGGAAAGTCAAGACTATGATCAAGAGAGGGAGCCCTTCTATTTTTTGTGAAGGATTAGATCTGAAGTCTAGACATTATTTCCAGGGGACTATTGCTAACAAATGACAGACACCAAAAGAACTTTACCCCAAATCAAGGGAGTTGATCACTCGCTGGTTCAGATCACAGCAGTTCTCACTGATCACTTGATCCAAGAGCAGTTTAAATAGCTACAGGTGCAAATTTTAGTAAAGGAACATGATCCAAGGACAGTAGTGGCTTCTTACAAATGAGCATAAATATTCCTGGTCCCCCATGTTAAGGGGAGGCGTTACAGCTTTGGAAATTCTACTTTCAGTGGACTTTTATATACTGTAGTTGTTGAATCTACTGGTTCTAGGGAGGAGGCTGGTTCAGTGATTACCTATTTATTTCCTTAAAAATCAGGCAATGTGGAAGTACAGACACATCAGAAGCCAGTAGCCCGTTGTCATGGTGGACACCAAGGCCATGAAAAGTCAATAGGAATATGAGAATACGGCTTATGCCATTGGTTTAGATAAAGGCTCATGTATGCACTGTTCAGGCAAACAGACAGTAGGCACTTGTTCTCATTGATACAGGGAGAATTTAGAGATTGTTCTGTTCAGTTTTGATTCATGGTAGTTTCTTATAGCCACTGTCATTGGTGTGAAACAGCGCACGAAATGCTAGGAGCCAATAGTGCCAGGGAAAGAAATGTAGAAGTTTCCATTGAATTACGTCTACTATTACCACTACTTCTAATAATAATCCCATATTTATAACACTTTTCATCCATAGGATCCCACTCTATTCCAGACCAGAATGGAACCCCGAAAGTGTGGTGGGTCCAGACGAGATGGAGGTTCTTGCATGAACTACATTTCCCAGAAGGCTGTGGAGAATGACCTGCCATCCTCAGTTACCTGATCAATTGGTGGAAGGATACAGGTCGGATGACACTTTAAAAACAAGCAATCTAAGGCTTCTAGGGTCATTCTATGTCTTCTTTTTATTCTTGTTTTTAGAACCAGAGAAGCATTCTGCACCACAGGGAGGGAGAAAAGGAAGCCTCCCATTTACCAAGCACACTTCAACATTATATATAAATATATCGAGCACAGGACAATTAAACTTACATTCAATTACCTGAAACTCCCTTGCTCAGAGAACAGTGCAATACAATGTTGACAGATACTCCTAAATTAGGAGCCATGGCTGAAAATATATTGGGATGTGAACATCCAGGCGGATGCTGCAAACTGGAGGTCGTGGAGGGGATCCCCATTACCTGTAAAGCGCTTTGAGTGGAGTGTCCAGAAAAGCGCTATATAAGTGTAAGCAATAATTATTATTATAACATGAATTTAATTAACCATAATTGAATCTAATGGGTTTTTTGTCTCTTTAATACATCCCAATCTTGAAAGTGTTAGAAATGTAGTGGCCCTGCAGCCTATTCAGTTGCCAGCAACTAACCAACACGAGTAACAGCATTTCAACCTACAATTTCCTGAAAGGATTCAGGGTATGAATATGAACAACATGGCTGTCTAGAATGTTCTATCAATAATCAAATGAAAAGGTAACATACCAATTAACATGTCCATCTTCTGAGCCTTTTAATGCCCACTCGTGGTGATGGACAAATTTTATGTGTTGGAGAGTGTGTGTAGGGGATACAAATATTTGTGGAAGGCATCTTTGAGAGGCTTTCACAGGGAATGGTTCAGAATTTGAAAAAAATTTGTTGACACACATTTTAACTTATTTGGAAAATTGAAAGATTACGGCAGTACGAAAACAGGATTATACTTAGAATCTAGATGATGGTCCCCATAGGTTAGGACTGAGAGAAAGGCTTTAGTTTGTTTACAAAATGTTTGACACTGCAAATTTGTTATCAGCTCACTGCACTAGACCACTGATGTTTATTAGCAATACAGGATTCTCTGGACTATCCTCTCCACTACATCTGGAAGGCTGAGCTTAAATTTGTTCTGGTTCTCAGACAACATGAATTATCTGATCAGCTTAATGAGAAGACTCTTTGTATGAACCAAAATTCAATACTTTAGGGAATATTTCATTTAATGGGAATATTTCTATTTAATAAAAGTGCTGTTCCTTTGTATTAATAAAAAGCTATGGAATGTGCTGTACATGTCCCTCCATTAAGAAAGAGGAAAAAATCATCCCTTCATTTCTTTACAAATATTTCTAAAATAATAAAATAGTATTGCTTAATTTTTGCTAATGCATGATTGTAGTTTGACTGCTGGAAAATACTTAAATCAGTGTACCAGAAGGTTATATAGGAATCCAGTGAGGTAATGCACTTGAGATTTTTGGAAGGTATTGCAGGAACGGATAGAAAGTATCAACAGCCATATCTTATTTTACGGATTTAATTGAAGTGCAAGATCTAAGACCTCATAATGTAAGGTTAAGCTTATACTGAAGGAGCTCACAGGATTATTAGTAAAGCTCTTTAAACTGGTGTTTATTTAATGTGCCCTGAAGGTGGGTGGAATGCCCTTTCTGAAAGAAAGAGAAATCCATGCCTCTCAGAAAAACTGTCTACATTTAAACCTAGTTTATGTCATGTTATCATGCTTAAACAGAAAGTGACTTTCTTTTTATTGGGTTCTATTATTTCATTACTATAAGATTTTATAATTTAATGATTGCATTATACTTAAAAAGATTTAAATGCACCTGGCAGATTACTTTTAACATAGAAATAGATGCATATTGTTGTGTGCAAGCAGTAAAAGCATAAGCTATAAATACAAAAATGGAAGCATTAAAAAGGGCAACACAATGTTAGGGCATAGAGGTAAAAGAATAGACTAGAAATAAAGAGGTGTTATGTTAAATTATACTTCACAAGGAAAAACAACATTTTTGTGAACGTTTTTTGAGTATTTTAAGAATATTACGTTTTGGCTTAACCTGCTTGGTGAAGGATATCAGTAGCACCGGGGGCCAGGAGAACCAGACCCAGATCTGAAGGCACTTTTTTTATGTTAGTGATAGGAGATGGAAGGAAAGTGAAGAAAAGAAACCAGACATCGAAAGCCATAGGACGCCTGCTGACTGAGGCAGAGGAAGGACATTGGACAGAACGTGCCTGTGGAGGTGGCAGCAGGGCCAGAGAGGGAGGAACTCAGGGCCGAAGTCACCCAGTTGGGCTGTGTTGGGTGATGAAATTATATATAAAAGGAAAGTCAGACATTTCATTTAACAGGCAAACATTAAAAATGGCTTCCACTTGCTGGTTGAGACAGAGGTGGGACGCCAGAGATATCTGAATTCGAGGAGATGGCATCGGGAGCATCAGGTTCCAAAGGTTCCGAAGTCGGACGCCAGTGTTGGAGACAGAGGAAAAGTTAGAAAAAGGAAAGCAGACATTAAGAGCTATAGGGATACCTGCTGGCTGAACTAGAGATACGACGCCACCACGGAGGTGGCATCGAGGACAGTACGCTCCGAAAGGGAGGATTCAGAGGCCGAAGTCACCAAAGGGCTCAGTTATGTCGGATGCTGGGAATAGAAAACATCACATTTAAAACGCAGACAGTATTTTTTATGATTAAAAACAGTTGGGAGAAACTGACTTTGTTGTTATCCCTCCGGAACTTCAGTTAAGAACTGATGTGTCATGAATCTCCCTCACGCAGGCAGGCGCTCCCACATTCCCACGAGCTCTCCCTGTACCAAACATGCACGCGTCAATCAGTCCTCTATTTAAACCCCCATCAGTCCCCCTGTCAGTGCTCACAATTGAGATTCTCTCCCTGAGCTTACCTTCGATCTACTCCTTCGCCATACTACTGATTCTCCCCTGGATGTCGACCCTGCTTTTTCCAACTACCTCTTTGCCACTCGATTTTGTACCTCTAGAACGCTCTCTCGGATCCTGACCACTGCCTGTCCCTTCGATTACGCCTCCGCCTTCTGAATCCACTCCAACGCCTCTTCTACGCCTTCCCGGACTCGGACCCCTGCCTGTTTACTCTGACCACGCCTATAGTACGTCTTGTGCCAGCCCTACCTAGGGCACCGCATTGGATCCCAATCCTCCGCAGTCAGCCCCTGCGTGACATGATGTTAGTGGCAATGCACGAATAAAAACGCATTTAGAATATTGTGTACAATTATAGTCTCACCATTCCAAAAAAAAATATCCTGATGAGAAAAATAAACAAAATAATTTATTTTTCTAGAAAAGTCTATTTGTAGATGTCATGCAGCAGTTAAATAAAAAGAAAATGTTACTGTTTTTTCCTCGGATATCCAATTACACATGTCTTTTGCTTGTACAGATACTGAGAGGGAGCACAGCTTTATTATAATGTTATAAAGACACTCCTGGGGACATTCCAATTTATTTTCAAAAGAACAAAATATGAAAACACGAGATTAAAAATATTGCAATCACTTTTGAAGCAATTAAAGTTACAGTCCTCTGTAAAGTTACAGTAAAAGAGCTGAATTCCATTCTTTGTTGAGATTACAGAGATTGGACAGTCTTTTAACACATATCACATCACAAAGATGAGCTTGACCCTAATGTTATAATCTGCATTATATTAATAATGGGTGTAAAGATTTTGATGATTAAACTCAATTAGTCTGCATGTTACACATTTAAACACACTTAAAAACATCTACTGTACAATGAATTTAAAATGTTACATATCTTTCAAGATAATACTGAATAAATTCAAAACATCCTTTCTGATGTCTAAATGTACTGTTTGAATACTACAATTTTTTTGTGCTTTATTCATTTGAATGAATGTATATCTACACATTACATTCATACTTATGCATTTTGTCTTCCTCTCACAGTTGTTAAAAGATGTTTAGTGGATTCCTCATTCTGAACAATGTCCCACATAAAAAAGATTGATAGTGGGAGAATCTGAACTATTAGCAAACACTAAACCCTTACTGCACCCTTGTAAAAAAAGCAGAAATTGCAGTTGAACTTAGGAAATGCTATAGTTGTAATCTTGCAGAATGTTAAATGTATCCTGTGTAATTTTTACTTCCAAAGTGTAGGCTACAGCATAGGGATACTATTACAGTAGCCAATGTAATTCTCGTTCTGATAAAGGGCTTCAGACCTCATCAATACATCACATGGCCAATCTGATTGAGCATTATAAAAGACACCTGACAGCTGCCACTAACATCTGAGTCATTAGCATCATAATCTGCAATCTAAATGACTACTGGTAACCATCCAGATTTTCTGTATTGCTTGTGCCACCACAATGATGCCAGGATGTCAATTGGGATACTTAACTTCCCTTTAAACGTTTCCTTCCTTGGTCCTTAACTTGCTTAACCTTTCTGAAAACTAAAAAAAAGATGTAAAAGAAAATGAATTGTGTCCATATGTTGTTGATTACTGGTTTCTATAGGGAAATGGCTATGCTACTGAGAAGTTCAGATAAATGTGATACAGTAGATGCTAAACCAAGTTTAAACTTTTGGTTGGGCATCTGTTGCTCTTAGATACAAAAACATTTTGCTGCATTTTTGATGACACGTTTTGCGCATGGGGAGAATGTAACAGACTCCACACCACAGGAATGGAGCCCAGGGCCCCAGCACTGCAAGGATGAAATGTTAACCTCTGCTCCACCATGCAGCCCTCTATCGCAGATAGTTACTAATTTATAGACAAACTTTTAATAATAAAATCCCCAAACAATATACAGTGCCTTGCGAAAGTATTCGGCCCCCTTGAACTTTTCAACCTTTTGCCACATTTCAGGCTTCAAACATAAAGATATAAATTTTTTATTTTATGTGAAGAATCACCAACAAGTGGGACACAATTGTGAAGTGGAACGAAATCTATTGGATTTTTGAAACTTTTTTAACTAATAAAAAAATGAAAAGTGGGGCGTGCAAAATTATTCGGCCCCTTTACTTTCAGTGCAGCAAACTCACTCCAGAAGTTCAGCGAGGATCTCTGAATGATCCAATGTTGTCCTAAATGACTGATGGTGATAAATAGAATCCACCTGTGTGTAATCAAGTCTCTGTATAAATGCACCTGCTCTGTGATAGTCTCAAGGTTCTGTTGAAAGCGCAGAGAGCATCATGAAGACCAAGGAACACACCAGGCAGGTCCGTAATACTGTTGTGGAGAAGTTTAAAGCCGGATTTGGATACAAAAAGATTTCCCAAGCTTCAAACATCCCAAGGAGCACTGTGCAAGCGATCATCTTGAAATGGAAGGAGTATCAGACCACTGCAAATCTACCAAGACCTGGCTGTCCCTCTAAACTTTCAGCTCAGACAAGGAGAAGACTGATCAGAGATGCAGCCAAGAGGCCCATGATCACTCTGGATGAACTGCAGAGAACTACAGCTGAGGTGGGAGAGTCTGTCCATAGGACAACAATCAGTCTTACACTGCACAAATCTGGCCTTTATGGAAGAGTGGCAAGAAGAAAGCCATTTCTCAAAGATATCCATAAAAAGTCTCGTCTAAAGTTTGCCACAAGCCACCTGGGAGACACCCCAAACATGTGGAAGAAGGTGCTCTGGTCAGATGAAACCAAAATCGAACTTTTTGGCCACAATGCAAAACGATATGTTTGGCGTAAAAGCAACACAGCTCATCACCCTCAACACACCATCCCCACTGTCAAACATGGTGGTGGCAGCATCATGGTTTGGGCCTGCTTTTCTTCAGCAGGGACAGGGAAGATGGTTAAGATTGAGGGGAAGATGGATGCAGCCAAATACAGGACCATTCTGGATGATAACCTGTTGGAGTCTGCAAAAGACCTGAAACTGGGACGGAAATTTGTCTTCCAACAAGACAATGATCCCAAACATACAGCAAAATCTACAAAGGAATGGTTCACAAATAAACGTATCCAGGTGTTTGAATGGCCAAGTCAAAGTCCAGACCTGAATCCAATCGAGAATCTGTGGAAAGAGCTGAAAACTGCTGTTCACAAACGCTCTCCATCCAACCTCACTGAGCTCGAGCTGTTTTGCAAGGAAGAATGGGCAAGAATTTCAGTCTCTCGATGTGCAAAACTGATAGAGACATACCCCAAGCGACTTGCAGCTGTAATCGCAGCAAAAGGTGGCTCTACAAAGTATTAACGCAAGGGGGCCGAATAATTTTGCACGCCCCACTTTTCATTTTTTTATTAGTTAAAAAAGTTTCAAAAATCCAATAGATTTCGTTCCACTTCACAATTGTGTCCCACGTGTTGGTGATTCTTCACATAAAATAAAAAATTTATATCTTTATGTTTGAAGCCTGAAATGTGGCAAAAGGTTGAAAAGTTCAAGGGGGCCGAATACTTTCGCAAGGCACTGTATATATTGATGATATTTAATAAAATAAAAAACATCTTCGGCTGCTGAGAAGCTTGTATGTGAATATATATACTGTATGAGTCGCTTGGATGTTTATTAAAAAAGGATATGATACTGTATATCTATCAGTATTTATAATTCTAATAATCAGGCAACCAGCTTTCACCTTTTAGTGAAACTACCATAATCTTTTATTGTTTATTCATACAGTGTAAAGGTTCATTGTGAAATTCTGAATTGAAAAATGTGTCTATTGTGTAAAAAGATACAGAAAATGAGTCAATTTTTTAAAAGTCCACTTTTATTGAGTTCGCTTGAACTGCTGATGAGGTCAAGGGTCAGCAAGCCTCTTCTTTAGTATAAATGTTGATATTGAACACGTAGGGTGGGTTTTGGTTTTTGACAGACATTTCATATCCTTTTTAAATTAATATCCAAGAAATTAATTATCCAAGGAACCCAGATATGAGTAGTTTGGGTCTGTGAAGAAAATATTGTCACGAAGTTATATTGCAATGTGTTTGTGATGAGTCTCTTTTTAGGGGTGTTAATTACTGTACATAATTACTTTCGCAGTAATATTTATCACAATGTATGTTTATTAAAAAGGAGTGTATTGCTGCATTTTAATGTGCTTCTTCAATTTCTGAAAACTAAATAGAACCAGAGAGTACGTATTTCTTTGTGAGTCAGCTACTGTACTACAAATAAAATGTATCTGTGACCTGTAATTCTCTCCCTACAGGTCCCTACATACATTTTTTTCAGAAAACCATTAAAGGAGAATTTGTTACTATGGGCAGATAAGAACTTAAAAAAAACCTGTTGTGTTTATAGTAAAGGATACCATATGGACCATCCACAGGGAGGTCACATGCTCTCTAGTCCACTTAACACTACAGAAAACAAAATGAGCTCTGACCAATGATCTTCTGTGGTTCTGGTATTGACTTAACCTTTACCTTTTAAGTTTATAAATTAGAATGTCAGAAATTGTTTTCTGTTTATGCTTGTTATGGACTAAAAAGATAAAGTACTATTTTAAAATACTAATATTTTATTAATGTGCCTTGTACTGAAGGTACAGTAGGTTTATAGTTGGTGACTGAAAAGATTGTATTATTTTAGAAGCTCAACAAAATTGCAGGAGACATTCATTTATGTGGTTTCTCAGCAAGCTTTGACGCCATTGTGTGATTTTTGGCAAGCATTACATAGAAAGCGAACTTGCATTCTGTATAGAACATAATAAGATGTTGAAACCAATCAGGGAGAGTACAAATGTAATGTAGGGTGACACAACAACATTTCAAAGTTTAGGAAAAGTCTAATGTGGTTTACATCCACATTCACCCTTATAATTTAATAAACAGAAAGACTGGAAGCATGCAGATGTTATCTTCTATATGTTTGTGTTGTTTGCTGTTGCATGTTAATAATAATAATAATAACGTAAATTTCATTGGTCCATGAAATAACACACTGCATCTGATTATTGTATCAATACAGCTTGAAAAGATACGATTATTAAGACAATAATTAAATGATGATGATGGTTCTTCTTCTTCTTCTTCTTATTATTATTATTATTATTATTATCAATATCTATCAAATCTACCCACAAAGAACAATATAAATGCAAAACTGTATTAACAAAGAAATCTGGGTGTCAAACATATAGATTACAGTAAATCTGTGATTTCTGGCATGTCAAATAACATCAGTTTGATATGATGTTGTCAAGAAATTAGCTGTTAAACTCTGGTCGTATAATATACTGTTTCTATTCAGGCAGTACTTCAGCCTATACAAACATATGCTCATCACCTGTATATCCTGGAGCACTGGGCTATAACACCCTTTAGACTGTGTTCTACATCCAAACTGAGGAAGACTCGCTGTACATGAATCTGGAGCCCATAGACTATTTGCCTTACCCTGTTTTATAATGTGCCTCCAAACCTATAGACAGGCTGTTTCCTTCTTTGGAGAGGCACAATGCTCACATACAGTAGGTCTGTCTTGCTCTCCAGCTCACTTCCTCCTGAAGAAGAGGCTGGGGCTGACCCAGGCTCGAGAACTCTATGGGAAGGGCTACAATGCACTATGAGAAGAAGCTGAACACAAAATGTTTGATTTCAGTGTTTCTCCCTTACTGTTTGGAGCTGAGCAACTCAGGGACTCCAGCCTGGCCATGATGAGGAAGACCACCAAGGTGGTTCACAGCCAATAGCTTCTCCTTAATTGAACGCTGGTCCTTCTTCAAACCTTAATTTAATCTGGAAAATCAATGGTTTTTATTTTACAATACCTGTAAGTAATAAATGGGTAAGGCAACCTAAGGTAATACTGTTAAGGGGTGTTGTGGATATTATAGGACATTTTTGTTATTTGAGCCACAACCTGTAAGGACATATTTTTGTTTTGTAAATAAAAACATTCACTTCACCTTAAGAAGCTTTAAATTTAATCAAATTTAAAAGCTACGTGGAAGTCTTTAGCTACTTACTACCAAATGGGCTAGATAGGCCAAATAGCCTATTTCGAACCTTTCTTATGCTCTTATATTTTATACTTTTGAGAGTTTCAGAGATGCATAATGTGTTCCAATTAGGTCATCTGATTTATTTGTTATGCATGAAATGTTTAACACTGTAGCTCTCAAGAACATGGAAGCAGTCCATATTGCAATCTTCTGACCTTTCCCTGAGAAATGTAAAAGCTAAGATAGGTGCTTGGGACACTGAGGGTGGATGTTGATTATTATTTTAACACAATTTGGATCAGCATTTTCATAGTGTTTTTGGCACTTTTTCTGTGCTCAGAATTTGGGGGCAATCTCATAAGACAAAAAGGCATTCAGAGATTCTTAGACCTTAAATGTGACACACAATGGAACATCTGTACTTAAGGATGCCAAATCTCAATATAAAGACTTTATTATCCAGTTTCTTTTTGGTATTGCTTTATACCTGCTGCCAAGACACTTCCTAAACAGGAGGATGACAACACACTTTCAACAGCCGTGCTGTCATTCAAAGCCTTAGGAGGCAATTTTACAAGACAGGAAGCCCTAGCCTGCAATTTAGGAAATTTACGTCCCCTGTAATTTCCAGCTAGTGCTGTGTACTTGTGGATTGCAAATGGACTTTATTACACCATGCCATTTTACTTTCCATCCAAAAGAACATACTGTGTGCCTTCCAAGCATTCAAAAGCAATATCTGCTGGCCTTTCTTTATCTAAACTTTCTTTAACGGGCAAATAATGGAGGACAATTTTTCATTCTGTCTCATAATGAGCGTAAGCAGTGAAAATGCTTATAATTGATTACTAAGGGAGGATTCAGTGACATTTTCTTATAGATGGCTGCAGTGGAACTGTTCATGGTTGAATGTCATTCTGGTGCATCACAGTCTGCCTTCCATAAAGAACAAACAGTCATTTGAACTCCCCCACCACCCCCCAAAAGGTAATTTAAATCTAACAAATACCTTATGAAACTCTTAATGCTTTTTACCTTTTTCTTCACACAAGTGTTCTTCTATCAATTTCCAGCTTCAGTGAAGATGAAGAGAGATCGAAGGAGAAAATTGGAAGTTTAGTTTAAAATGCAGACAAGTCTGCCTTTTCTGCTTGACAGCCTGTAACATTTCCATGCAGTGCACTTTGCATGGCAGAATAGCTACTAGTAATAGAATTCTCCCACAGTGGAGGTTAATTACATTTCAACTCCAGCAAAATAAATTTGCTGTCAGACTTGGTGACAGTAATGTGCCACTGTCACTATTTTAACTTACAGTTTTAATTCCATGTTAATTTCTTACATCACCTTATATTACTGCTCTCTTGAGCACTCTAGACCCCTCGGGTATGTGGTAGAATAACACTAATGCAGTAACAGTATGTGTTTTAACTGATCATCCTTACCACCAAAGTGCATTTTAAAGGAGACAAACTGACCCTCATCGAGCTTTAAAAGGTAGGATAAAATTTCAGTGAAGAAACATACCACAAGGAAGAAGAAACATATTAATATGGCTTCCGATTAATATATATTTAAAACTCATTTGCCTCACGAACAACTCAATACCACATCGTGATCGACTCCCTAAGATGAATGACAAATATAATTGTTTGCAAACTACCGTCAATCACAAATATAAATTGTTTTGCAACAACATAATATACATTGCTGCAGTTGCAACAAATTCAAATACGTCACACTCAGATATCATATTTCAATTTACAGTAACTATGATGCTTTTCTGTGTGTACTCTGCTTCAAAGCACAAATTCAAGTTACGGTTTTAATTTCCAAAAAATAAATGCAGTTGTGAATTTAAGGATTAAAATATTTTCTTTTGTTGAAAAAGAGAGGCATAATGATGTGGCATTGGAATAAACCACTTTATTCTCTAATAATTAGCACATTGGCTGTAACACGATACGATTCTTGTTCCTTATTCTCTAGTTGAGTGGTGCTGTGTATAGTATTTTCGCTGGACAGTAGATGTGCAGGGTGATAGCTTGAAAACAGGTATACATCTGCAGCAGATGCTGGATAAGTATTATAATGGACATCTGCCAGTTGTTGTGTTATAACTGGAATTGTGTTTTCCCTTAGGCAAATGAGTATTTTTTTCCTTTATGGCAGGTAATAAAAGGACATAGTAAACAGTAGTTCCAAAAAAGCATTTCTCTTTTTCTCGTAAGCATTATCTTACAATAATGTAAGAGATATTGGTCACCAATGTATGGTAGCAGTTGCATACTCATTTCAATAATAGATCACACTAATAGTAATAATAGACCACAAGCATACCAATTTAAACCAATATATTTTCTGGGATTTGTTCAAATATCTAGGAACTCACTTATCTATTCTTTATTTGTATCTGTTGTTATCCCAATTTGTTTTCGAGGTGGCAATAAATTGAGAAGTTGTAGCATACATTTGGCTGGTGATGGTATAGCTCTATCCAAGTTAAGTTGTGGTCCTCTATTATATTGTTATCAGCCTTGGGCTCTCATCACATGATAAATGGGCATGGACCTTAATTTGAGATAACATTTGAAAAGAAATCTCACTTGAAAGAGGCTGAATTATGTTCATAAACCTTTGTTACACACTCTCTCAGAAAGAATCACAGGTGAATTAAAATGACCTAGCAACCTCTATTTCAGCCTGAAATAAAATGATACTATCTCCACTACAAATATTTATTTAACAACAATGTGTGGCCAAGTCCAAATTATCCTTTTTATAATTCAATTAATTATTTGTCAGATTTTAAGCAATTTAAATAAACCTTTTGTTTCATTTGCTGGGAATCTTGCTTTCTTAATGATATCCAATACATTAGAAGATACTTCATTGTCTGTCTCCTACTTATACAAGCTAAATTATTTAGTTTTCAAAATTTTGATATTTATATGTAACAGAAGTTATACTTTTAATCTGTAATTTATTCCACATTTTTCTTCCCTATTTGTCTTCCTGTTGAAAATATATGTATTTGGTTTTTTTTTTTTCAATTAGCCACAACTTCCTTAACAGCTTGTTAACAGTACATCAGATCCATGGTATTTTTGAAAGACGATCTTATATTTTCAGTCAGTGCACCACTACAGAATATTTTTTATGCCAAAAAGGAGTGCTGTTATTTTATTCTGCGTTTTCAGGTTCAGGTGCTCTGTTTTTTTGTAAACTTCTGCTCTCTCTCTCTTCACTTCACCCTATCTCTACAGCTATTCCACAAGAGTCAATTCAAAGACCCTTTTATCCAACCTTTATACCCATGATCTGAGACCTCTACTTTCCTCCCATGGCTTCACCACCCTCTAAAGAGCATAATGTCTATGCTAATGGTATACTCCGATTTCTTTTCCCCATAGTATTATTGAAATCAAAACAAACCTACTCTACATGAATTCTTCATCGCCTCATTCTGATCTCGCTTTACCTTTTACTTTGCTTGTGTCAGTGTCACCCTTCATTCTTGCTTTTCTTACACTCGCTGTGTTCCACGCTGTTCTGAATTGACCTTTATCCTTTGTCTAAGCCGCTTTATCCCGTACAGGGTCCCAGGTGGAGCTGGAGCCTAACCCAGCCAGCAACAAGCGCAAGGTGGGACACGCCCTGGACAGGACACACAGACACACACACAATTTTCCCAGAAGGCAGTTAACCTACCAGCATGTCATTGGGGTGTGGGAGGAAACCAGAGCTCCCAGAGTAAAACCATGCGAACACGAGGAGAACACGAAAACGCCATGCAGGTAGAGCGCGAGGAGTTGAACCCAGGACCTCAGCGCTGTGAGGTAGCAATGCTAGCCACTGCACCACAATGCCACTCTAGTCAGGTGTCATTAAATTCAATTACAAACAAAAAACAATATTTTTTTTTTTGTTGAATGCCAAGCCAGAAGGATATAATGTATTCCAAATATATTAAAGAAATATATTAGTACATAATTATTATCACTTTGACAACAACTATACCTAAAGTTATTGATTATTTTATAACAGTCAAGATTTTTGGACAACTTTGGATAAATGAATTGTTTCCTCTTTCACTCCAATATTAGACTTTTTTTTAGTTATCTGATGCAGAAACAGTAAGATGCTTAATACCTGTTAGAACGTTTGAATATCATTAAACATTCTTCGATTCTGATTCTGATCTAGTTGTAATTTTTAGAATGAAAATATATTTTCCTAGATTTTCATCAACATTTGTTTTCCCAATTTCATTACATTATATTTCTCCGGAGTATTAGGCAGATAAAACCTACGAAGAACCAAGCTTGTTTGGAGGTAGAATGTTACCACCAAAGGAATCCAATGAGGACGGCTGTAGTAACATAAAGTAGAAATATAAAGATGGCTGATTATTTTGTTTTGGTCTTTACTAGCTCATTCCATCATCTGTCACCTTCCATCACCTCCACCGTGATGTTCAGGAATGGAGTTCCTGGCATCTAATAAAAGTAGCACATTAATGCATTCCTTCACCTGAAAGAACATACATTGCTGATGCAGTAATGAGAAGGTTGTGGAAGAGGAGGTTTCTCCAGCTCTTTCATTTTTAAATTACACTGTTGTGATTGGATTCATTTCTAGGTCACCCCTGGTAACCATTACATAAAGAAGCAGGAGTCGGGCTATAACACTGTCACATCCCAAGCCTGAAGAAATACATGAGCCCTCCTGACAAGTCTCTACTGGCAAAACAGGTATCATGGCAAGAGCAGGCATTTTTACAGATAATACAAATGAGGCCATTCTTACAAAAAGGTCTCATTTCAATACATAATGGACAAAAAGAAGGTTTAAAGGAGAAGATCATTAAACTACAGTTATTGTCTCTGCATACTGATTGGTCAGTACTCTTTATTTTCTTACTCAGATAGTTCAAAATGTTTTCTTGTGTGCAGAAGGCAAAAGGGTATACAAAATCAATAGGAGTCAAATACAGTAAAGGACTAGTTTGAATGATCTTGCTAGATATCTAATATGGCCACATTTTGTTTAAAAAAAGTTGTAACCAAACACAATTACACAATTTTCACAAATTCCACAGTACGCAATTTTCTTTGGTTTCACCACCACACAAACACACATCTGCTATTCGAGTCTGTATTGTCAAGGCACCATGGTGGGTTACATTTAAAGAGTTGTTCTTAATAAAGGACTTTTATCAATATCACGGTTGTCTCTGGTCGAAGAAAGACTCCCTATTGACGCACACTTACTTTATGACTAAAAAAACAAATTACAGCAATGTAACACTGTGGAAGATTTTCACAACAGTAAAATATTGTTTGGGGTCAGCATAAACCCTAAAATTGTCCATTAACATGAAACAAATTATAATTGAAGGTGGGAGATATAAGCACATAATAGGTACTACAGGAATTCTAAAAAGTAAAATAATATCTGGACATACATAGCATAACTATCACAGATCTCACTAATCAGACACATGGGCTCCATCGTGCTTTCTAAATTTGCTGTAGAAGCAGAAACACTGCCAGGCCAGGATTATTGAGACAGTTCAGTTTTAACGTCAGTTTGTGTTTGTTATGCTGCAGCCACTATTGAGCAGTTTCGTGAGTTGACAGGTTGAGACCCCTGTGAGAGATGGAGATGAGGCAGTGTATACAAAAAAGTATAAGGTATAGAAGAGAGAGAAAGGCACTGCAGAGAATGGTGAATGCGGCCCAGAAGACCATCGGCTGTGGTCTTACACAGATTAAACAGCTCTATGAGGACCGCTGCCATGGTTGAATCACAGAGGAAAGTCACCACCCCGGTCATGAGCTCTTCACCCCACTGCCCTCAGGCAAGAGGTACAAGAGCATACGGAGACTTACCACCAGATTCCTCAATAGCTTCTACCCACAAGCTGTGCAATTGGCAAACACATTTGGCCATGCCTCTCGGACCACACCTACACCATTTACTTCATTATAATTTGCTGCAGTCATTGTTTACATTGTCTGCACTGTTTAGATTCAAACTGTTGACTTGTTTACTTGTACATTGTCTACTGTTTGTTTGTATATTGTCTTGGTGCACTGTCTGCACTTTGTGTTTTTCACTTTTTTTTAACAATCGAGAGCCTTTCTGTAAGTAAGAATTCCATTGTACCAGTACATGTACCGCATACATATGGCAGTAACGTTCAACTATCTTCTAACTATGAAAACAGCTGCTGTATATGGACCAAATAGCTACCTCTCATCTGTCATCTTCATTATGTTCTTATGTTCTCGTGCTGTCTTAAACATGCTTAAAACATGAGGCCATTTTAACCCATGAGACAAAGCTGAAAAATTCAAGCATTTCATGCATGCTAAAGAAAAAAGTGAAGTCGGGACACCCCAAAAATAAGCAAGAAATCAAAGTGGGTGAAGAAAAGACTGAGCAAGGCTTCTGAAATTATTACACAAAAGGTTTGGTAAGCTCGAGGGTTATCAAACTCCTTGCAGTTACTGCCTCAGAGGGATATGCAAACACTGATTTTCATGCTCTAACATTTTCATAAAATGTTTTCGAAATACATTTGGCCACTTGAAATCACAAAGTATGTACAGTATTTGTTCTAATGTGCTCAAAGATAGGTATGTTATATTGTACATATCATTCACATTGCCGTAATTTGCTTAGATCTTAATGGATGTGAGAGAGAGACGAATATATATATGTTATTTGACGAGGTTCCCCTATTCGGGACTGGAGAGACTGCCAAAACTCCCGTGCTATTGTGAGGAGTGAGCTAAGGAGTTTGCTGCAAATGTGTACTGTAGGTGGGGAGATGAGGATAGCTGTGGTGGGCTGGCGATGGGGGTGGGGGTGGGGAGGGTAAGAGACAATAAGGAAAGTTCTGGGTGCGACACTTATATACGTTGTGAAAGGTAAGAATCTAACCATCCTCCGTAATGGAACAGTTCTTTCCAGATGCTATGTGGACGACACAATCCGGGGTGGAGTGATGATACACTAGGAAAAAGTCATGCAGGAATCAGGAATGAATACGGGGGGGCGTTTCCAAAGTGCGCAGGTGTCCAGGGAGGTGAGTTCAGGGCAAACAATCCAGAGGTAATCCAAACGGGGAATCCAAAAACGGGCAAAGTCCAAAGCCGGGTGGTCCATCCGAGAACAGACAGGTTAAAAACAGGAATCTGGTCGGAACCGACAGGGGGAACAGGAACAGAAACTTAAAAACATATCGGAGCCAGGCGATTACAGGTCCCAGGCTTGCACGATATGTGAATCAACGCAGAGCCCCGAAGTGAGTGGGTGACTGGTTTTTAAGGGGGACAGGAAGGAGGCTGGAACAAGGGACAGGTGCACAAAATCAGGTCCAAAGTGCAAGAGCCAGAGCGCCCTTAAGGAGGAGGGACTACAATCGTGACATCCTCACAAATTTCTGTTATGATGTATGTTGTAATTCTATCACTTCCATCACCACAAATTTTAAATTGTTTGACTGTGAAGCCAAATTAAAAAACCTGTTTGTCCCAATACTTTTTGGGGGCGCTGTATGAGCAATCAATTAAACATTGTTATACAGCAGTCATTTCCAAAGCCCATTTGCAAAAACATTGGCAGGGATGTTCTGTATCAAACAAGAAAGACAATTTAAGAATCTACTGAAATGAAAAAATAGTTCATCCTCTTGCTTTCATTTCTACGTTGGCAATTTAGTTTACCACAGCTCTAAGGAAAGAGAGACTAGTTTTGTTAAAAGATAAGCTTTAACATTTGGATTTGATCAGATAAATTGTTTTATTGAGCAGACTGTCATTTCTATGGTGGATTCTTAATGGAAGATTCAATCTTTTTCTCTGAGAGTAAGCATTATGTTGGAGAGTAATAAATAAACCCGGAAAGTCATAAGAGAGAAAAGAAACATTAGTTTAATGTGATGCTGTTTTATAAGGCAAGGCAGATAAAAGCTAAATAATGATTTCATTTATTTTACAGATAAAAAGTAGTATGCATAAATCACAGGGAGGCAAATATATTCCCAAGACAGAACAGTGTCAGTCTAGTAGTGATTTAGGCCAATATGACAATGCAGAATCAAATATATTCAATACATCCTCCGCTTTAGTACAACTGGGGGAGTTTGTGTGCTTAAGGAAGGTTTCACAGTATAAACCCAAACAGTTGTACTGTAATTTACTCAGAATGGAATTTCACTTTTTGGTGGTTACACTCAAACATTTTCCTTTCTGTTGTTCCTGATTTATTTTGTTGATAAAACAAGAAAGAAAGCACTCTTTTTTACACTTATCTCAAAACTTTATTCTTAACATTCAGTACTTACTGTAAGTATGTACCAAAATGACGAAGGTGGTAAAGATACATTCTGTCACTTAACAATACAGGGAAAAGTCTGATCAATTTATTCAAACTTTGTTAAATAATTTCTTGGCAAGATGTAATGCAATGGTGGACAAACACTGTCAATTTAAGGTTTATCTTAATCCTGTTGGTGAGGTTTTCCTCCTGTAGCGAGTCTAATAATCTTTTTTAATGAAAACTCGACAGCGAACTGAGATTGAAGCATTGCAATATATAATGCCTATTTGTAAGAGGAAAGAGTACCAGTAAGCATTTTTCATTTCACTTCTACATTCTATCTGTCAGAGACTTAGGTCTATTTCTTTTCACTGTAGCAGGCATTTTGTGAGCTTGGCATTACTAATCCAGTCCTTGGGGGTAATACTCACACCGAATTAGTGCATTCTGGAGTTAAATTAGAATGAGATCTTGAAATCATGAGAGATGGCAAGTTAAGTTTATTGCCCAAAGTGTACTTTTTGATTTTTAGTTTAAAAAAAAATTAGACCCTTATTTTTGCAGTTTGGTTCAAGGTTTATCCTCGAGTGGATAAATATGTGGAAATGTTTCAAAATAGTACCTTAGCTCTTTGGTGTAGGAAGCAAGCTAAACAATAAACATGGAGAACATAACAAACTAATGAAAAGGACTGTCATGTGATTAGTGTTATCTGCATTAAAGTGGGTTTAACATGTGGTATGCGTAGTTATCAGATCACCAAGTAAGTCTCTTCTGAATTGAGTCATGGTGTTACCCCAGATGGAATTTTAATGACAATTTCTGCAAAACAAAACCATTCAGATGCATTACATTGGAGGAATTATCTTTCCCATCTTTCGTTTTCTTGCTCATTTTAATAGATGATGTCAAAAATTTTATTGAAGACAATTGTTCTATACAGTATTTGACAACTTACGAAAATTACGAAACTGAAAAAGGAGTTAGCCTTTTTGAACTATAGTCAAAACTATAATGCCATGGCCTATTTCTTTGGCCATGGCATTAGAAATTTACATTGTAAGAAAATAAATGTACTGCTTAGACACCCTTTTTTCTTATACACAAATCACAGCAGGAGAGTTATTTTAATAACAGTTTTAAGGGTATTCTTCAAGGATGAATTAATTTCACCTCTCTTGTTCACCTTCTTGTTGGAATCTTAAGTGAAGTCTGTTCGTCAGTCAATTACTATTACTCCTTTAAGCAATTATACCACCCAAAACCTATCTTTTGTGTGGGTACTGTATCTTTCTATGCAGGTCATGTATACTTACAGGTATATTTAAACATTGTCTCTTAATAACTACCTCATCTGTCATTTTCAATGATTGTGGCACTCTATCAGTGTATAAGATTAATCAATTCAAAATGACTGCTATTGAGTTACTTCTAATGGAAGATGATGCCATTTTCTGGGAGAATATTTGGGATAATACAATTTACTTCTTTTAAAAATGTTATTCATTTTAATTCCCTTTATTATGTATCTGATCCCTCTTAGGCAGCATCACATGAAGTTCCTTTTCTATGTGCCAATCCTTCGGCACTCTGAGCACCTTTTTACACTGTCTCGTAATGTGCAGAGGTCGCTGAGTTTTGTAAATAATCTTAACAGATTTTTCCCTTTGGCACGTGTACATTTACTGGATGATGGTGCTAATATGGGATTCTAGCTGCAGCACAAGTAAATGTAATTGGCTGGTTTGACTGCAGCTTAAGAGTTGGTGGTGCTGTGTTGGGAGTCTTCACATTCCTAGATCCCGTGCTTTTTTAACATTATTAATAAGGAACTGGAGAGGGGATTGTAAACATGAGGACTACTACTGGTTATGCAGTTGCTTTGCATTTTAGAAGTTCTTACTGTAGGTAGAAAACTGGGGTAACTTTAAGGGCTGCCAAGACAGTCAAATGACCTGGGATGTGGACCCTCTGCAGATACCAACAGAATGGGAACTAGGAGCTGGGAAACAGAAACACAGAGAAGCAGGAGAAATAATTGAAACAAAAGAGGAACGAGAGTTGGACTAAGAGCTGAAACTGAACGAGAGTAAAGAACAAGGGAGGAAAGATGATGCACAAATCGGGAAAAACGGGACAATTACCAGAGATATACAAGACTGAGAGGAATGAGTACTGCTTATATAGATCTGAGGAAGGGAGGCGTGGAGTCCTAGGTACACTGGTCAGTATTTGATTGGCTAAGGCTTGATGCAGCTTCCTGCATAGTCTATACCTCTGCTGTGCAGCCAGGCCAGCAACCAGTGCTTGAGGCGCCCTCTGGTGGCAAGGAGGTGACTAAGCTTTTGTCTTTTTGTGTTTTATTAGAAAAACTAATAACATATCAATGCAGAGTAGCAAATAATTATGTCCCAAGTTAAAAAACAAACAAACGCTTTACATGCCTCAATACTCTTTTATGTATAATTCTCCTCATTTGGCAATGACTTTCTCTTTAGACATGTAAAGTTTCCCATCAAATCAAGAAAGAAGAAACTGATTTTAAAAGCACTATATACAAATATAGCTTGTTATTATGTACTCCTACAGCAGTTTTTGCAAGAATAATGTCTCTTGCTTTGGACATTTTCAATAATAAATCAATAATATCATGTTTTGCTTTTATGGAGTATATATCAGGAGCTTGGAAATAAAGTTTGATGGTAATCTTTCACCCTTCAACTTGCCCACATAATAAGTCTTACACCCTGGATTTCTCTTTGCGTATCTTTGTCAAATACCTCCCACCACCACATCTACACCCCTGCTGCAGCTCCCCGGCTCATTCCTTGCAAATGTGAGGGGTGGGGGGGCTGGTCAGCCTACCTCATGGATAGGCTACCATTCCCTCAGGCAAGTCACACCAAAGGCTCTATACATATTCATCTCTCGGTTGCATTCATTAGCATCTAAACATTCTACAGAATCTGCTCGCCTGTACAATTTTAAAATTGATCATGGATCTGCAAGCAACTAAAACAGTAAAATGAGCTGAGTGGACACATCTCGTTTTAAATGTCTAACCTTATTTTCCAAGCTAAGCACTCCAAAAATGTACCCCCATTTTATTATAAAACACCTATATATGTTAGAAATTCCACATTCCCAAAAGCATTAACATTTGTTGTGTTTTTCAATCCTTTCTGTACATTATGCACTACTTTCATTACTTTTCTGAAATAACCTACTACCTTATAACCATAAAGACATTCCCAAGTGCAGGATAATAGAATATTCCTGATATCCTTTGATTGTGATTGTTGGATTACAGTATTGTCAGACAATCTTAAATCTAATCCAGTACATTTTAGCATCATGTCTGATATGACTACAGAGACCAACTCATGTGTAGATTATGTCTTAAAAGTTGTAATATTCAATTGATAAACCCTTCAGTAATCCAAAGTTTAATCAACTCTCATCCATAGGCTTACATTGATATTCATAAGAGGATTTAGGAAATACAGAGAAACAATCAGATATTTTAATAATGTGAAATTTTAAATTAATTTCCTGTCTGTATTCTTCAGTTTAGTAAAGTATTATTTTTGTTGGCATGGTATTATTTGAGATAAAACTAAAAAAAGAAAGAAGAGTTGTAGGTTTATATTTTTCTAAACTTAATTATATTTTTGAATGCTTCACTGAGGTTTTCAAGTGCAGTTATCTTTAATATGTAATATTTTACAGTTATGAAGCATCTGCACAATACAGATAAGATATTCAATTAACTAAGCTATAAAAACCCTTGCTATTAAATATTCATAATCTCAAATATTGCCTTGATTTTAACTGCTTAATTACAAATACAGTGACTTAGTATTAGTCTTTGGTTATTTATTTATGTTTATCATTAAAGTATCTCTGCCAAGGTTTCACAACTAACTATAAAGTCTTTAAATGTATTAATTTAAAAAAGTTTTAAATTATGGCTTAAATATTATTTTGAATTCCATTACAGACAGATTGATTAGTCTGTGGGATCCTTTGGGATGAAAAGCATGATGTATTTGCAATAAATCATTGTTGCTATCATTTTCTTTCAAATCTGATGTTGCCCATATAAATTGGCATATATAGAAATGATGAAAGATTAAATTGAATTCTCAAACAGTCAGATACTCTTCCTATTTATTTTGATCTTTGCAGAAAAGTGTCATGCAATCTTTCCTTTTGCTAACTATGTAGTCCTGCTGTTCAGGCACATCTGAAAACATCCTAAGAGAAAATATCATTCAAAAAGGTATTCTAAAAATACCTATTTAAAGGTGAAATGTAATGTCTGACAAAGTATGGGTCTGCAAGGAATTAAATGTGTGCCTCTGGGTTGTTGCTGGCTCCAGTGGGTACACATCAATCTGATTTGGGTTTCATTACTTTTGGATGAATTCGCTGAGTGAAAATTTGTTGATTTTGTCACATTTTATGCCTGTGTTTCCTTGCATCTTTCATTTGTTCATAAAAAACAGACTTGGTCTTCCTACAAAATAATAAAAAAAAAGACTGTCATGGAAAAATTACTGTAGGCATTACAGAAGAAAGCTACTAATGGATCTGAAAAACATATTTTATGTGAAACCTTACTGCCTGTGTGACCTCATTAAAGTGTCCCCTGTATTTGTGGGGGTGTTTACTAAATCATAGTGAGAATATAGCTTCAAAGAGACAATAACATTCACATTCCTCTGGAGAAGCTTATCACTTCAATAGCAATAACATTTTAGTTTTTCTGCAAACTTCATGGAACCTTCATGAGAGTTTACAGACAAATCTGGAAAAATCACAATGTCCGATTACATTTTTCGGAATAATCAAAGTGAAAGCAGTTTAGTATCAATCCCTTTGGAATGAAAAATTAACTTGGCTATATACATGGAATAAATGGAATAAAGAAAAGATTAAAAGCCATCTCAACAATTTTCCTGTTGCAGAAAGCAATTCCATAACATTTGTAATGTTATTACTTTATATTTATTTTCCAGGTAAGACTGTAATACAAGACAGAAATACAGTGGATACTGAAGATTCTCTGTATCTGTTTCACCCCTCTGCTTCACTGGCCTAATACAGGATATGAATATATGATAGCACTGTTCCTTGTTTCACATACTGGATCTCCTGAGTGAATGAGTAAAATGCATTTTACAAATATCAGCCTTTGAAATAAAATACAGAATCATCTAACAAGTTGATCTAAAACTGTCCTCTTTTCTATAAAAACCACAATACACAGTAGCTCATAATATGCTTCACTTAGACTAGAGTAATGCCAGTCTTTCTCATTCCTTTCATGGACATCTCTCTTCTGTATTCACACATTTATACTTTATACTCTCCCTCACAGTTTTCACTCTCTTGTGAAACCCCATAGGTATTTCATATTCTTCCTCTCCTTTTTATAGACATAATTGCCGAGTTCACCTGTAAGTTTTTTAAGGAAGTATTCCAAAACACTAGGAACAACCACTGAAGTGCCTAGTTTTTTAAATATAGAGCCCAATATGTGTCACTATTATAGCCCCTCCTCCTTAAGGCTGCTCCGGCCCTTTCACTTCGGATTTGATTATGTGCACCTGACCCCTGTTCCCAGTCCACCTTAAAAGCCAAGCGCTGACGTTCATCCGGGCTCTGTATCTGATTTCCGTATCGTGCGAGTCTGGAAGCGCCTGGTCCCGTTCCCTTTCTGCCGGTTCCGACCCCGTTCATGTTTTTTTTTAATTCCTTGTTGGATGGATCACCTGGCTATGGACTTATTCTTGTGTTTTTGGCTTCCCTCTCTGGATTATTTTTGGATTGTTTGCCTCGGCCACACCTCCCCCGTGCACCAGCGCACTTTGGACACGCCCCCCCCCCCCGTTTTCATCCACGTATTCCTGCATGATCTTTTTCCTAATGTTTCCTCACAATTCTGGATTGTGTCGTCCGCATAGGGTCTGGAAAGAACTGATCGTTACAATTTGTTTACTGATGTGGCTGTAACATGAGATTCTGGATCATTCCCTTTAAAGTTGTTTTCTTGACTGACCGATTTGTATTCAAAGAGGGTTATGCTATTAAACTAGTACTTTCTATTAAGTACATTCATCTCTTGACCCCTTTAAAATTAAATTAGTCCAATTTGTTTAAGCTGCCCAGCAGCAACCGGGAGAGTAACACCTCAATCCCATTTCTCAAAAGGCTTTAAAATCCAGACACAAACAATCAAATCGCTCAATCAATCAATCTCACACTCCCACAATTTTTAGTTGTTCCGTCAAATTCTAATAACGAAAAAGCCAGCCTGTGAATATTAAAAGAGGGTGCACCTAATACCTTGGCTTAACTTCACCTGACTCTGCAGGGGCTCTGGAAAAGATGTGCACAGCACTGTGTTCAGTCTGGGAGCTTTTATGATGATGGAAGTGGAGGTGTGAGATTATCATTTTACCTCCACTAGAACTTCTGTTCAATAACATCATTTTACGTGTCAAATATAAAGAGCTAGCTTACTTAATACGTTGGCTTCATCTTGACTGAGAAAATGACAATTGTAGAGAGAGATCGGCAAGCTTGTCTGAGTAGCTAATTCCAGACCCTCACAACTCGAGTGTGTAAAAAAATCTTCAGTTTTGATTTAAGATGGATTTTTCTAAATTAACATACCAGGCTCCTTTCCAAGTCGAGGTCAGCAGAAAATAGAAACAGTATCATTTGTCTGTAGTAAATTTTATGTTTACAAGTTCAAAAACACTCTGAAACAACACAAACAGCCACATGTCTATACTGAAACTAATTTTCAAAACCATTTTGTATATTGAGAGGTATTATAATGCAACAAATGGGTGTGGAGTATAACAATTACATTACAATGAAATTACATTTTTCAAGGGTCTCAGTATACTTTATGTGCTATAACAAAAAATTTCGAATCTGCACATTTGTGAAAACAATGTATCTAACTTGCTGCACAAATTACTGTAAACTGAACTGCAAATGTTCCTTTATATTTTCTTTTTTTGATTTTGGAATGTGCTCTTGTTAACAACTCTGTATTTAACATGTCAGTTTCAGATGCAAGGTGTTAATTGGTTGCTTCAGCAAGTTATGCCAGGACTAAACCCAATTAATTAAAACAAGGAGCAGCATCCCTGCGGCAGTATGACAAGCATGCTGGTGTTGACGCCTTAGGTGTGGTATGTAATGAGACTTTGGGCTTGCGGCACAGGGAGACTGCATCACTGCCTGTCTCTGGCATGGATTAAGCATTAACACTGTTGCAGACCCCCGCTTATCAGCTACCTTGCTATTACTGCTCTAACCCCAATGTGCATAAGCAATATTTTCATCCTCTTCCCCAGAGATTTATCTGGCTGTTGAAGTAGAAAATGAATATTTTACAGTTCACTTGTCTGATCAATTACCTACAAGCTGTTGCGGCATTTTACAGCAAGCAGGAGAGCATTGTAGGTGCTGATAGAGAAATCTAGAGGTAATCTGGTTGCCATCTACAGAAAGAAGTTGTGAATTAGCCTTCTTAAATTAACCCCCTTTTTTGAATTTGTGGGGCCAGATATTATATTAATCCAAACGAGAATCAGCCAAATGTGTTTCCTGAGCTGGTAAAATGCAGTGGCTTGATTAGATGCTGTCAACTGCTATTTCTTGACAAAGTCTTCTTGTGCATATTTCTTACCTTTTAACCTCTGTCCTCTGTCTTTTCAAGACAAAAATTGTACTGTCCATGACTTGAAACTTTTATATGTACCTTTTAGTCAACCAAAAAAAATCTTATGATACTGATGTCACGACCCTTGCTGAATTGTTTGTGCTGTAGCCTACAGTATATGAATGGGATTTTTTAAGCACCTAATGACTGTGCCCAGTACTATTTTTTTTGTGCTGACAATACATTTCCAGCAGTATCTCAAGATTGTTGGCTTGTTTGTACTTAATTTATTAACTTATATGTCACAATAAAGACAGGGGTACTAAGTCCTTTTCCTGGAGGGTCAGTGTGTCTTCAGGGTTTGTCACTGGATTAACTGGAGCAATTCCACAGTTTATCTGAGCTCTTCTTGAGGTACAGTTTTAAAGAGACCTTGAAATCCTGCAGATACACTGCTCATCCAGGACTAGGACTGGACTGGATGTGTAAGCATAACAAAAATACAAAATAGTAAGAGATTAATCAGCACTGAAGAATGCAGCTAGCAGCAAGGCCATTAGACAAAACAAGTTAACACCTATTGTTCTGAAGGAAAGTGCTCAGACTGGTGGTCACACAATGGAAACACAAATAACCTTCCAAAGACTGTCTTACTGCTGCACCACATCACTTAACACCAGAAACAAACAATGTGGGAAGGTTAATCACATCCTCTCTGAAAGCTGGAAATCAGTCAAACCTTAGAAAATCAAATCATTTTAAGATTCCATTCCTCTCACAACACGTTTTGGTCTTTCTTCAAATAGAGCAGCGGATAGCCATCCATAGAATTGTGTTAAATTTCAACAGAAATATCCAATCATTTTATTAAATACGATGCTCAATTGTTGCAAATGAGAATGATTATGACTGTGCCATGAATGATGTTGCCAACATTATGAATGTCTACCAGGGCTCTCATTGTGTTGCTGCTACTACTAGTGATCATTTTGAAAAATAATTTATTTCATGTAATCTTTAAGAAAACACACCCCTTTAATATTCATGGAATTGTAGCACTTCATATTTTGAACTAAAAGCATGCTTTATTTTATAGTGCAATTAATTATTGCAAGTTTCACAAGGCATTTCTGAGGACACGGAATGATGCTGTCTTTGCACATGTATTGTGATTGTCAAAGAACTGGAAAGGGAAATGAGCCACCAGCCTTATTCTGTCAACCTGCCCAAGCTCTCAGAGTCCTTTGCTGAGTTAATGCTTAGATTTTGATCCATTTGATCTTGATCTTTAGATTTTGTGTTTAACTTCATATTCAAAGTAGGAATTCTTTATTGCATTAGTTTTTGTGTTCAGTGAATCTTTAAATATCACTTTAAATGGTATTATCTACTCTATATTCTGCTTAGTTAAGCTTGTTTTTTGGCACTCAGCAACTCTTCAGTTATTGTGAGCTGAAATCAATGTAAACATGGTGTCGGAAATTGATTGTATGTTGAATGCTGCAAAATTATAGATTGAAATTTTATTTGATCTCAGTCATTGTATTAAAAAAAAGTAAAATTAATTTTCAAAGTGAACCCAAGAAAGTTTGCAAACAAGAAGAGGTCATTCAGCCAATCTAGCTCATCTGGCAGCTTGTAACTGTTTGATCTGAGGATCTCATTCTGCAGCTGCAATAGTGAGAATTAGATGACATTTACCTTTGGCTCACTCATACTTACAAACTGGCATCTCTTGACTTTATATCCGAGAAAAAAAAATTGGACACCACTCTAAATCACCACCAGTCACCACCGGTCAGAAAAATAAGATGAAAAACAATGAATATGGAATATTAGGAACATTAGTTTATTAACTCCTTGCTGCAGAATAATTCTTCCAACTTTCTACTAAAAGCTGTTTGATCTCTTTCCTTACACCGTCTGTTTGAGTTTTTAATAAATAACTAATGCATACTCTAGTTTCTATAGTATACTATACTATAGTAATTTACTAACATGACCATGACTTAGTGACCCCTAAAATAAGGTGTTATGTAAATATGTGGCCCATGCACAAAGGGCTCCTGTTTTTCTTTTGACAGCAGTTTTCATTTTGCCAAAAGCATCTTATATTTTCCCAGTGGAATGATGACATAAAACATAGGTCTGTGATCTTCATCAATCAGATAGGTCAAAATGTAGATTTCAGCTTAGCCATTGTGAGAAGACATGCATAAATGCCCTGTTTCAGTCACATACTTTATTTGTTGGATAGGTAATGTTGCAAGACACTGACAGTCCTGCTTAGCACAGTGTAATTTGGGAAATAAATTAATTTCACTTAGTACAGTATACAGTATGTGTGTTACCAGCCTGGAACATGGTAGTAGCAAAGACAGTAAATGCTTTACCAAGCATAAAAAAAGTCTAAGATTTTCCTTCAGGATTGTTTTGTATCAGTTGTCTTACATTCTTGTGGTGGACTGAGGCAATTTTAATGGATACAGTGTGAATCCTATGGATCAAGAATGATCAAACTATGATTGAACAGTTATTTTTACTGGGTTTTATTTTGTGATTTTACACACTGTGCATATACAGAATATCCACTGCACACCTTCCTGCATTCAGCAATACAGTGATAGTCATATCATTCTATCACTTGTCACACCAAAAAATGTGAACTGCAGCTCATCACCTCATTTGATTGGAGTACAACCTCTAAGTTTCTGCAGATAGTAACATAAGTGAACAGGCAATCTGCAAAGCGCTCATGTACAAGATCCACAATGACACTGAGTCCCTGTGCAAGTAATTTGTGCCCAATTTGCCTCCTATAATTAGGTGCTAACAGGCTTTATGACTGTGTTAAAGCATTATGCTTGTTGCAAAATATGGCCTTAGAATGTTGCTTTTGAAATGATTGAACATACAAAAAATAAGGCTGTCCTCTTCTTTCTTTGCATAATTAAAGTAGAATTTATATTGAGGAATATGCAGGTCTTATTGTATAAGGAAGGAAAAAACCTCTGTTAGATTAATATTTTGACAACATGCAATTTATCAGATGATAGGAAAACACACCAGGGCAAAGAATCAAGAGTTAGTGTAGGTACGTTTACTGTACAGTATATTAATTTTTAAGCAAGCATCATTTTTTAACTATGCACGTTTGTTATGTGAATACCTGTAGGACATTTGCCTTTTAAAAACCTTGTTGTAACATATGACTTATACAGTATATTTACATATTTTATTCAAACAGTAGATGAATGACAGTTGTATGAATGTACAGTATGTTCCGCAGATATTCCCCAATGTCATTAGAATTATCTGTAGCGTCTCTGCTTTGTTGAGACCAAGGCTGTTGACATGCTGTGGAAAGTTAAGCATACAGTACTATTTGTGGAAAAAATAATTTAAATATTTCTACAGTAAACCTGTTTATTTATACATTTATAACATACTGTATAATGCGTATCGTATGTTATCATGGTAGTTGGCACAGAGGTTTAGCCTTATGGCATTGATAGGCTACAAGCATCTTCATAAAGCCCTTAAACTTAAGTATTGGAACAAGTGCAAAGAGGATGCAAATGGCAAAATAATACTTTATGACACTTTCCGTCATTATTTGCATTGAACAGTAACGTTTAAATCTTCCCCTGGTCGTTTTCAGTTAGCACTGCCATCTGTTTCACATTCCTCAAAACCCTTTGGTAAGCTTGTAATTGTTAATATATTTTCCCCAACTAAGAATGTAAGAAAGATTTCAAACTAGAGGAGGTAATGAGGCCCAATCTAGCCTGTTTTTATGTCAATAATACAGCTGTGTTGCTTGTTCCATAGTCCCACAACCCATTAAAAATCAGACGGAGGTTTGCCTTGGTTTCGGACTGCTTTTTATGTGTTTGACAAAAATGGTGTTTGATCTGTTGGAATCAGCACTAAGCAAAAATAACTAAATAATAAAACATCAGTTGAGATAAACGATTCACCAGCTTCAGGAAGAGAGACAGTAATGAACACAAAGCAAGCACAGGTCTCCACAGGGGTTGCTTGTGCACTGAGTTCATGTCTGTTATCAAATATCTATAATCAGCTCTACTAGAAAATCATAATAGCTAAGCCATGCTGTAAACGTCAGATGACTGGCATTCTTGATGAAGTCACAACCAATAAGATACTGGCACCACATGAACAAGGCTCTTAAAAAATGACCTCCCCTTCAGGGGAGTGCACATGACTCCCCTCTGTAATGGATGTCACTCCATCACAAAGCCAAGACTGGGTGGAATGGAGCAATCAGGGTAAAGACTTCAGTCAGGGTACAGCTGCAATGTCTGCAGCAGGGATTTGTTCTGAACAAGTCATTTTACCCCAATCCACCAACCAATGATGAGTCCAGAGTTTCACCCCCTTGACCACACTACCCCGAATTAAATCAAGAGTTTTGAAAGTGTCGGCAGTCACAGAGTCACTAATGACTTTGGGCAGTGAGCTCCACAGACCCCGAGGAGAAGTACAAATCAACAAACAAGGTAGCGCAGTAGAGTGGTGATGAGTGCTTTAGGTGTGCAACGGGAAGTTATTAGGCTGTAATATTACTGTAGATATACTTATGCTTGCATCACCCATGGTTTGGAGCTCGGCCTTCACCTGAGCAAGAAGGTCTTATAACTATACTCATGTATTACTTCCTTAAGGTTCACCAAGAAGCAAATGTCAAAGGTGAATTTAGTGCAATGAAGCAAAGACTTCACTTACTGTCCATAACTATTCCCAAATGTCAATGTCTTGTCCTCTAAAAAAAATGAAGTAAACAACTATACTTGATAAGTTGCAGATTTTAGAAAAAAAATGATTTTCGAAACATTTAAGCAGTTGCCAAAATGGCCGCTTCTTCACTGACGTAAAATGCATTTCTTTCTCTCGCCCTGCATCCCTCTTGCTCTATGGTCTTTCTCCCTGTCTTTTTCCCTGTACTGCAGAGATGTCTACTGCACTGGTCTTTGTTACCACTGGAATGAAAAGGGCTTCACAGTATTAATAGACAAAGCTTGACAGGACTTCACAAGGCTGTATAGACTTCATATGTGCTTACCTGTGATCTACTACATACTCTTTTCATCTGTCCCTCATCCCACTTTCTTTCATTTGCCTCTCTGGTTTCCTTTCTCTTGGTGCTCTAAGGGGGTGATACTGTAGGTGGAGAAAAGATCAAGTTTCATGTCTCACATACAGTACCACATCAGCCACTGCATCCTCTCGTACTAGCAGTAAAGAAAAGCCCTGTTGCTCTCTTCAACTTGTTGCATATTTTACTGTTATCGCAGGTAGAGAGAGAGTTCTACTCTCTGATATTATTCGTATCTTCTCTCCCCAATTTCAAGGGGAACTTTCAACAGTCTATTAACAACAATCTTCTATTCCTCCACCTATGATGGTATGTCTTTGTATACAATTCTCCAATAACATGTAAAAAATGCTATAATTAAACATTTTGCAATAAAAACCCAGGCATTTACTAATGCAACACCTGGAAAAATAAGAATCTTCCTAATCCCTTATGCGCCCAAATTTTCTCTGAGTTAAAATTATTCATATACATATACGATTCCCGAGAACCAGAGTCTCTCATCCTCTTGCTTGCAAAGTGTTGTCCATGGAAGAAGTAGAAAGCCTCCATCTCACTTACATTATTATAAATTTTGATGCGTCCAATGAGAAGCCCTGTATTTGAGGTACAGTAGTGTCACGGAAGCCGGCTCTGAAGTGACAATGCTCCCTGAAGTGCGTTGTTAAAGACCCTATGCCGGACGGTATAACCCGACATGGCGAGGAATGGATGGGATAGCAGACAGGGGGGCTGTGAAGACAGTGATCCGGTGCATGGACAGAGCGCAGGCGAACGAGTCCAAAAGGAAGTCCAAAGGCGAAAATAAGGGCACAGTCCAGGGTCCAGGTACTGTAAGATCCATCCAAGACAAAAACAGTTTAAAACAGGAACTAGGGAACGGGGAAATGAAACCAGGAACAGGAACACAGAAGTTAAAAACCGTAGTGAGGCCAGGCACACCGAGCCCCGGACTCAGATGGTCAGGACCCCTTGTTGAAGCCTATGCCGTCGGGCCACTCCTAGACCTGGTGGGCTTCCGGGTCCATCTTCCAATGCTGAGCACTGAACACCAGAGATGCCAGACTTAAATAAAACCAAGGTTTTTAACTTCTATTAAGGATTTGATTTCATTATGTCAACAACATCTGTGAGGTGATTTTAGGCCTATGAATGTAACCTCAGTCTTCTCACAGTTCAGCTCAGGTAGGTTGACATAATTTACTAAAATCATGTGAGACAGACACGAGTTAAGTGCAGAGACAACAGTAGTAGTATCAGATTTTGTAGCAATGAAACACAAGGCTATGTTGGTAAGTAATCTGACTGAAAGGCAACATGCAAATACTAAAATAGCAAAGGTCCAAGCACAGAACCCTGTGGAACTCCCTCAATATATTGGGCAACATTAGATTTGAAACAGCTGAAAGTTAAATGACTCTTGTCATCCAAATAAAAGTCATACCAATGAAGGGAGGTACCAGTGATCCCTAGATAATGTCCATGTGATCTAATAGGATTCTGTGACTGGCAGGACCAATAGCTGTACTTAAGTCCAGAAGTAGAGGAATATTAAGTGACCGAAAGTCAGGAGCCAATCGGCAAATCATTAACTACCTTAATAAGGGCTGTTTCACTACCGTGTCTCTGTCTAAACCCCAATTGAAAAGGTTCAAAAAACTCATTAAACGCAAGATGAGATTGTAATTGAGCTGCCACCACCTGTTCCATGATGTTTGTGAGAAAAGGCAAATTGGAAATAGGACAGTAGTTGTTAAGTAGTTGGGATTCCAGGCCAGGGTTTTTAACACAAGTTTGACAGCAGCAGAGGTACAGGACCAGATTTCATTGACTCCTTGATTACATTAGTAACAAAAGGATAAAGAGCAGAGAAGCTCTCTTTGAAAAAGGATGCAGAAATACAGTCCACAACAGAGGCAGAAGGGCTCATTTAATGTCTCTACGGTGTGGATCTTCACAATAGATTCCATTAAATGGAGATATAATTGGGATATTTTACTGTATTTCTATCATATTCTTTATATGAAAAAAGTTAAAAAAGGGCGGCAGCAAAATGGCACAATGGTTATCAGTAGTTGGATTTAGTTCCCCACAGCACTGGGGCCCTGGGTTCAATTCCTGGGGTGCTATCTGCATGGAGTATGTATGTTCACCCCATGTTTGCGTGGGTTTCCTCTGGGCGCTCTGGTTTCCCACTACAGTCCAAAAAAAAGTGGTACCTGAGTTAAATTGTCTTTGTGTTTGTGTGTGCCCTCTGATGGAATGGTGCCCAGTACAGAGTGAATAGTGCCTTGCGCCCACAGCTTGTCGATATTGGCACCAATTTCACCCATAGCTCTGTACTGGAGAAAATGAATAGATGGATGAAAAATGTAATTAAAAAATTGAAATGTGATGTAAATTTGGCATGATGTTTCCATATCATTTACTGAGGTGCCTAGACAGCGAGACAAACATGGAGTCATAAGTGGCTAGAAAACAGGATAAAATACAAGGGATTTTACCAGGTATATTCCAGTTGAGCAAATAATGACTTTGTGGCCCTGATTCATTCTCCTGACCTTTAGGCTGTTGAGTGAAGTAGAAACATAATTTGAAAGTATCCCCTTTGAAATATACTATGAGTAAAATTTGTGAAAAGATGTGGATCAATACTCTATTAATAATTAAATAATAATTTAGTTTAGGATTAGTTTAGGAGCTGTTACATTTGGGATTTTACACTTATTTTAACTTATAACTGTCAATATCTTAAATTCTTAATGTTTACTTCATCCATAACTGTCCTGAGCTTTCTTACAACATAATTAATAATGCAGGTGAAGTGGATTTCACTTAAAACAAAAAACTCCATCAGAGGGGCTTAACACAGTCTGCACAAAAATAATGTGCTCAGCTGTCCAGTCTGGCAATTTGCGTCGTTTTTTAAAGCTCTTACTGTGTCATTTTCAATTTTTTATTTTGTCAGGTCATAATTAAAACAACGCACCTGAGAAATAATATTTGTTTTGCTTTGTGAAGAAGCATATTACCATTTCAAAGTCATTGCAGAATAAGCAACAATGTACTAGGCAGTGATACCTTCTGACAAATAAAAAAACTGCTCATATATTTATCTTTATATAAATTATGGGAATAGTAATTAACTATTACCATTTCATAATGCTAGAAAGCAAAACCATCTAAACAGATTTCTAATTCTACTTTGTGTACTTAATCAGGCTTAGACAGCTGTTTCACCCTCATCAGCATGACATAGCTACATTAACTCTGACCAGTGAAACAGGCATATCGATGCTGATAGGCTGAGAGGCATTAGAAATACAAGAAATGAATATTAGAATTTAAAGCCTTTCTATATATATTAAACAAGTAACACCTTTGGGATTATAGTGTCTTTTTCTAACAGCAAGCAGACACTGCAGATGAATTATGGGAATGCGAGGCAGAAAGAATTAGAAATCCAATTAACATTCTCATAATTTAGAGCATTTTTTCGTTTAAATATTCACTGAACATATATCGCGGCCATAGTCATTTTCACACAATTTTTCGTTTTTATTCCATCAAAAAATGTTGTCAGGCATCATCAAAGCTGAAGTCTGTTGTCTAATATCCACTGTGATACCACAGGGATACAGGTTCTGAGGTTCTTTAGACAAGTCTAAGAAACATGTGAGTAAAACAAAGACCATACGATAACATACAAAAGAAAAACTATGCTCCTCCTTGAGCTCCTTACCTACTTCTTCCTGATCCTGGTACCAGTCAGCTTAGCTACTACTGGCACAAACATGCCAGAGTACCTCTCAGTAATACCGGTGGTCACTCACAAGTAGGCTTTTGCTTCAGACTTTGGCTGCTCTAAAGACCATTAGGTTGCACTAGGGCTTGTTTAGATGTGTCATAGGAAGGGGGGTGAAAATCTATACAATTTGTTATTTTCTGTTTTAATTAATGCTCCATTTAAGAGGATCTGTAAAATGTTGTTTTCATTTTGACATTACAGGGAGCTATGCGTCGATCTACAGTATGGCAAAAACAATCCCATTTAAAAACCCTAAGGTTCAGTATATTAACACAGTAAAATATGAAAATGTCCAAAGGGAGAGAATTCTTTTGATAATAACGGTAATAAACAGAGGAAAATGACAAGTGAATAACATCCATACTGTATGTATACTTAGATAACTTCAAATTGTTATTTATGATTTTTAAAATCAATTAGCTTTGATCTAGTATATTTTTGTGACAGTAAATCTTTTTGGTAGATATACTGTATGTAGTGTGAATTGTTCCATAGAGGGTTCCAGCTGAATTAATCAGTGACCACAATGGAAAGCAAACCCAAGCATACTGGAACTATGGATCATTTAGCAAAAAAAAAAAAGAATAAAAATACTACATTTTAAACAATGATGTGCAACTTGATTTATTTGTATCATACAGAGTCGTACATTCAAATAAAAATAAATTGCTCTTAAATGAAATTTGACGTGATTGAAGTTGGGTGGCTCAGTGGTGCCCTGAGCTTGGCTGGCCTCCTGTCCCATGTGTATTTCTCCTTGCTCCTCTTTGCTTGCTGGAATAGGCACCAGCTCAGTCCACCCCCACACCCATCCGAATTGGATGAAGCAGCTAGAAATGTATAGTTCATTAATCTCGTGCTGTAAAAATATAACATTTGCCGTCTAGACTGTGTTAAACTAAGCTGTGAACCTAATTATATTTTATTACAAAATTTAATTTTACAGAAAAATTCCTATCTTCCTAATGATTGTCTTCCAGTATTTGCTATTATTGTGTTTGTTAAATTTTCATAAAAATGGAATGGTGCTTGATATTCTGATTCATTCGAAGAGTATATTTTGTTTTACAAACAGCAATTCAGAAGGGGCACTCTGAGTTGCGTTGTTTTGTTTTTTTTGTTGTTTTTTTTTTACTGGAGAAGGTTTCAATTAAAATGTTTTCAAAGTTAAATAGCTCTTATTACTGTCCCCATCTTTTTTAAACTGCTTTGACTCTGTCATTTCTTTTGGGAGCTTTTGCTGTTATGCTCGCTGGAATTCTGAAATAATTAAAGTTTTATTACATTTTTTTAATGAACCACATTGATACTGATATGATTTTTTTTCTACAATAGTTAACTTTAATTGTGTAGTTAATTGTATTACATACTTGATAACAGAATATTCCCAAGATACACAGGGAGTATTCATAAAACCTGCTGTCTCTGTTACTAAAGCTGTAGAGGCTGTTGCTTCCTGTGCCTTTTCGGATTCGTTAAAAGGGTTTGCAAGCATGGTAGTTCCATTAACTTGACAGCAGGCAACACTCTCAAAATATCACTTGGAGGGAAGGTGATGCATAAAAAAACTAATCATTAATAGGCCTAGAAAAATGCAACGTACGTAAATCTACGTAGCTGGTAGTAAAAGGTAAGAGACTTGTCACAGGTACATTTTTAATGTTGTTTCTTTTTTTTTTGCATGATTGATATGTGTGTCAATGTGTGTAAGTGACATGGGAATTTTATCAATGCTAATTGAAGTGTGTATATTGGAACTATGCTGTGTCTGTGAAGTATTTAAGAGAAATCGGGAATTAGAAATCAACTCAAATAAAGTTTTTAAGGTTACTGCCTGGAGAAAGGGTATTTACAAAATCTTTTCAGGTTGATTAAAATTTACCCATTAGTTGTTTATCTAAGAAAAAAACATCACCAGAGAAGAGGGTATTATCAGTCCCACTACTATCTACTTCCACCTTAACCATTCTTCCTCTCATTCCAGTAAATTTATACACATCATACGGTAGCTAGCAGTACACCCCCACCTCCTAAAACCCCTTGCTCATAAATGAATATATTGTAACGCTTACGGCCGACAAGCAGTGTGTGTAAGAGCCGGCGTACCAGAGCGGGTGACGTCACCGCCCCTCCCTGTGATAGCAGGACCACAGCTACTGGGCTGTAGAGAGATCTCTCTTTAGCTCACGGGGCTAGGTCGCTGCAGAGAGACGCGGAAGTCCCGGGTTCGAGCCTCCAGTCGGGATGGGGCCGACCAGATGCGGCAAGGGCGCCCGCCTGAGCCCCCGTTGCCTTACAATATGATTATTATTAACATTCTTATTAATATGTTTATTCCATGCTGAATAAAGAAGAAAGAAAATGCAATGTTTCGGCTGTGGAGCCTTCTTTGGGTGTAGGAAAGATAGGGCAGTCAGCACAGATAATATAGTGTGGGAAAACACAAGCCAGGAGAGAGGAGGAGGCGGGAGCAGGGGAGAGGCAGTGGCCAATCAAGTGGTGCGAGGTCAAGAGAGGTGAGGAGAGGTGGGATACGAAACCCATAAATGAATAGAGAGAATTAGAAGAAAACCAAGTCTGTTGTTGAGAGAAGGGAGAAGGTGTGAACCAAGTTTCAGGATAATTTTAGTTTCTGATCAAGAAGACAGCTGTGTGAATCTGTGGGTTTGTAATAGACCGAAGTAGATAGTCGGGAGTGGTTACTGATTAGGTTTATGTCTCGAAACGGAAGAGTAGCGGAGGGTTTGTTAACTGTATATTTGAGGGACAGGTGGAAGTTGGTGAATTAATGCAGAAAGTGCTCTATATGGTCATTCGAGCATGTGCTGGCACCAACACTTGGTATCGCTTGTAGAGGTCCAGGACAAAGCCAGTGTAGGAAGCGAAGAAGCGTTCTTCTACCCAGCCGACAAAAATATTGGCATAGCGGGATCCCATTCTGGTGCCCATGGCGACTCAACTAACTTGCTGCTAAAAAAGTGTGAGTGACCAAAATGGCTATAATCCTGTATTAGCAGTTGGTACAGATCTCTTCAACTAATGGTAAGTCAGATCCTATGAGCTTTTCTGCAAGTCACATATCTATGTGGCCTTCTTGTCCTGTGTGGTTGTGTTGCTGTACCATATGGTCAGGACGCACTCTATGGTGCAGCAATAAAGGCTAAAGAGTATCCATTTACTCACCCCCGGTATTTCCTCAGAAAGTGGAGGACCTTCTATGCCTTTTTCAGAATGGCCTCAGTATTGTGGGTCTATTGCATTAAACTGTATTGGGCTATTTTGTATTAAACTGTCTTAATGACTGTCATTAATTATATTGTTAATTAATAATGCTTGTCATTATAAACCTAATTCTGAAATTCATTATAATTGAAAAGCAATTGACAAGCACATTGACACTGGTAATTCTATTTATAGACCAGCTGTGGGTCTATACTGTATGTTTAACAAAATAATGTATGTGATACAACGCCAAAGTCATTTCATCCCTCTATGTATATTATGTTTCCTTATGTCCTAAAGTTTCAAGTTTTCAGATTTAAGACAATTTCATTCTTCTATTTGTTCAAAAGTCTAATACATTATGTTTTAAAATATTTAAAAACACTATTACAAATACAGAATTCTTATAAACTATGACGGTTTCACATGATTTGGCAGTATAAAAATACAGATTTTTTTTTCTTGTCATAATGGCCAAATTTGAATTGTCATGTGATATGTCATTGTCTTGTGTCCCACAGTAATTACAACTTCTTCTTTTAGATACGATAAATAAGCACACAAAATGCAGGATGACTTGATTAATAATTGTTTGTGAAGAATGCATTGCATTAAAGCAATGTTAAAGTAATATAGACAAGCTGCACCTATGTTATCATGAAGGTAATTGAAAAAACACTTGTATTACTGCATTTCTGTTTTTATAGCTTCCATAAAATTTGAAGTGTAAGACTTATAATCATACTGTAACTGTTTAGCATTCGCCTAAGTGTTCTATCTTTAATGAAACAATGGAAAAATGCTTAGGTTGTAAGCTGGAAATGACTCAGGAGATAAAGTCTTCTATTCACCTAATTAACCTCTTTATCTTTTCTGTGCATCCTGCTCTTGACCTCTGTCTATTAATCATTGTGGTGTCCTCTCTTGTTCAGAGCAGTGCAGTGGATTGAAATATCATGAATCTTAATCTGTTTTTAAAGTTAATTTATTTTTCTGACCCTCACAAGCTTACATTGGTAGGTGAGGGAAACACTTCAGGAAACTATCTAATTGTTTGGTACAAATTTAGGAGGATTTTAATAAATTTCACTCACAATATTGTCTTGTGCAGCACAGCCTTAAAATCCATAATGTGAGCTATCATAAAAGATATATATTCAAATGATATGTATCGATAAGAACATAAAAAAGCAGAGGAAACTATTCAGCCCATCCAACTTGTCTGGCTGTCAGTAGAAGATTAAGTCAACATTCTCATCTTGATAACCCTTAAGGGAAGCCGGGGTATGGTTAAAACAATATTCCTGTTTAGCTTATTCCCTTTTCCCACAACCATCTGTGTACAAGTGTGTCTTCTGATATCAGTTTTCAACTCATTTCCCGCTAGTTTCCACTCGTTTTCATTGTTGTATATTTCACTGTTGATCATGAAGATGTCATTGTGTCACCTTAGCCAGTGCCTCTGAGGATTTTGAATTAGAACACAAGAAAGGTAAGAGTAAGGAGGATTCCATTTGACCCATTTAGCCTGTTTGGTAGTCAGGAGTTAAGTAATCCAAAGATCTCTTCCCTGGATATAGGCTTCAACAATATAGCTGGGTAGCTTGTTTCATACTCCAACAACCCTTTGTAACGGTCCAATCCAGGGTGAAGTCCAAGGTCCTAATCCGAGTGACCCATCCGCAACGAAAACAAGACAAAGTTAAAAACCTGAACGGGATCCTGTACAGGGACAGGGAAATTATACAGGATGACGAGGCCAGGCGCTCTGAGCCTCGGACTCAACCTGGATCAGGACACCAATAGGAGACCTGTGCCCTCAAACCTCGGACGTAGGGTGACTTGATGGTAGGTGGACCTCCAGGCATCTGTCTTCCAATGCAGAGCCAGGAGTAGTGAGAGCGCCAGGCTAAAATAAAGAGAGGATTGAGGGCTGAGTCAGCAAAATGTGAAAGCCAGAGTGCCCTTAAGAGGAGAGAAAAATGTGAAAGCCAGAGTGCCCTTAAGAGGAGAGATTACAATCATGACACCCTATGGGTAAAGAAGGTGATTTGGAAATTGTTGCAAGCTCTGGAATGTATCCAGTTGCTCTTCTCTGGGCTGATTCCAGACAGCAACACCTTCTCAATAAGGTGGTAACCAAAACTGTACACGATATTTGAAATGAGGCCTAACTAGTGCTTAATACAATTTTAAGATAACATCCCTTGATTAAACTCTTTTTCATTTATAGATTTTTCTTATTCAGTGTTTTTTTCTTTTTGTGTTTATAATTCATGTTTTCTTGCAATAACCTGTACCTGACTGTATTAAAGTTCATCTGCCAAGTGTTTTCCCAATCTTGAATTTTATCTAAATGTTTTTTAATTTAATTTCCTGTTTTTACAGTGTTTGCTAATCCTCCTCATTTGAAGATGATAATTTAGTATCATCTTAAAACTTGACTAGTTTACCAACCATTCCAGAACCTATATCATTTATTTAAATTAATGTGAGCAGTGGACCTAGGACAGAGCCCTGTGTTACTCCACTACCTATATTACCCCAATTTGAGTATTCACCATTTATCTATACCCTAATTTTTGTATTTAATAACTAATTATTAATCACTCAAACGCTCATGTTATTTGCAATTTGAGAATTAATCTTTTATGTAGAACGTTATCAAAAGCTGTACTGTAGGTGATCCACTCATTTAGTTCAAACAGGTATATCTTCATAACCTAACATGTAAAAGTCAGATTTATTGGTCTGTTAGTTCAGTTTTCTCAACCTTGTATGGGTGGGTACTACATCAGCAATTCCCCACTCCCAGGGATAGTACTCCTGCTACAGGTAAGTAATCATGTGGTCCTGTAGATTTAAGAACCAGGAAGTAGGACTGTACAGTACAGTAGGTCTAGCTATTGTTCCGTATCTAATGTCTCAGAAAGATGTCATGTCCTCTGGTATGCTTTCCTTCCCCCCCACTGCTGAGTGTTGTCAAGTCCTCACAGATTTGCACGTCATCTTCAGATTTGATTTTTGCTGACTGATTAGCTGCAATTCCAGTGTAAAGGAAAGGGCTGCAGACTTAAACAACATGAGACTGTAAAACATCGGATTTGATTAACCGAACCTGCAGAAAAGTTCTTTCCTGGCACGTCTTTATTCTGCAGTATGATGGCTGGGGGCACTGTTTTACATCTCCTGGAAAAAAGTTTACTATCACTCATACTTCGTTTTCACAACACAAGGTAAACGGATTCAAATTCTAATCTACTGTACCTGGCTAAGAGGCTCACACCACTGGAGCAGAAAATACATAATGCAGTGATCACACAGTCAAAACACATTAAATAAAGAGGCACGGTCAGTCATAAAACACAAGCATTAACACACACAGGTGTCAATCAGCAGTCAACTCAAGACCATCTTCTTACAATGAACATTTATGTCCGTCCATTATCAAAAAGACACTGATCCTGCCGAGAGTAACAGCAAGCCTGAGGCAATCCCAGTAGGTGGGCTAGGAACTGGCACAGCTGAGGGGACCCCACAGGAGCAAGAGGCAAATGTGCAAACTCCCCTCAGACAGAGACCTGAGAACTGTGTTAGCCATGCCATCAAAATGTTGATTTCTAAAAATGCCATATGATACCTTTTCTTAATACAACTTAATTAAACTTACTCTCTATGTAAAATGCAGATTCTTAAGAATCAATATACTGTAAATGCCACTGAACACTTGAATATAATAAATTACAATTACTTTTGATTGCAACCAGAAACCTAGACACCAAAGAAAACAATTTTGTTTGTTTTTGTGAGCTAAAGTATAAACAGTTGAAGTAAATTTGCCCTGAAAGCATCTGGTACATAAATCAGGTCATCAGTTCCTGCTTGTCAGTTGTCTCTTGGAATGGTAACCTTGAACTGGAGGGATTTTGCGCTGGATTATTAAAAGTATTGAAGTATTTTTGCACTTTCAACATTTCTTACCTTCTCCAATATCACGTTATAGGCTGAAACGCATACAGTGCAATTATATTTTCCAGTGAAAAGAGGGAATGATTCATCTTGATTTGGCCAGAAAATAAAATTATTTCATAAAGAATTATCTTTATTTGCCTTTCTGTTGGTGATTCCCCTTGAAGATGAACAGCTTGAAATAACATTCTGGTTACTAGACTGTTACTACTGTACCAGCTCATGTGAAACCTTCAGTATATGCTGATTCAGAGCAAGTGACCTAGCAGAAGGAGTTTAATCTTTTTGAATTTTTGGAAATGTTGATTTTTCAATCACATTTAAAAAATAATCTGGTTTAGGAAACAAAAATGCAACATTTGTGATGTGTCTGTGTGGACCTCTTTATTTTGCTTTTAGAAACTGATGTCCTGTGTTAGAAAACATTTAAAAAGAGTTGCAGGGAGAGGGGAGAAGCTTCTATTGAAGAAAAATATCAAGTCTGTTATTTTTTCAAAGTCAAAAACACGAATTTTACAGATTCATCAAAAGATTTTTGACCAATTTATCAACCATACAGTCACAGACACACTTTAGTAGCACTTCACATCGGAATAGATCAGGGAGTCAGACAGCCTCAACTGACATAAGCACTGTATGAGGCTTTCATTATTTATCAGATTAACACCCTGCTCCTGCGAAAAAGACGATCACCTGTTAGCAGGTGTACCTTCGAATATGCCATAAGTGACCAGCAGGGGTCACCAGTTCTGACTATCAAATGAGAGCATGTTTGGTTTTGATTTGAAAACAAATCACTTTTCATACATTAAGAAAGGTTCCAGACCGTGGATGTGACATTATTGTTATTCTCAACAGCAGTTTTAAGGGCTGTTCTCATTTGCACTATTGTATTGCACGGTGCCTGTAAGAAAAATGCAAGCACTGCATTTGCATGTGTGTCAGGAATAGAATTGCCTACATACAGTACAGCACCCCGAGGACAGATCAATTGCAGCTTTGTGGAAAGCTTAAGAGACCGGGGCAAAACTGCATGTTAAAAGGCAGCTTCATTGTGTTATTTCCTCATTGTTTTTCTGTGATATGTTACTACTTCCTCACATACTGTACACTAAACAAACAGCAGAAACTCCATCAGAGTATCGGCTGAGCTTTAGAACATTTGGGCAAACATATAATTATTTGGATATAAAAAAAACATCCTGTCTTTGCGAACATCCCATCTCCTGAACTCATTTACTATTAAGTGTTAAAAAATCAAATTAGACCTTGAAAGTTAAAATGATTTATCCACTGGATGTAGAAGACTATACATTCCCATGGAACATTTATTCTTTGAAACGTGTATAATTATTTCTCACTATTCCAAATAGATTTTAAGCTGGTCTGTTGCTACCATAGCACACAACTTGAGTTTTTTACCTCCCACAAAGGCAAGCTTGAATTAAATGCTTCAAGGCTGCAACTCCTAGTGATTTATATGTATCATGGCAAGCAAATTTAAGGATGAATTCTGGCAAAACTGTATGTTCTTTAATTACATTGTCACTATCACATAAAACTGGTTTCTGATTTGAAATGGCACTATAAAATACTGTTCTTGTTAATAAATTTACAATTTACTCCAAGGAAAATGATCCCGGAATATTATTTTTATAAACACTCAGAGCTGCATCCAAGCATAAAATAAAAAAATAAGAGATGTATTTAAATTTTTCACAATTTACTGAGCGATATCCAGAAAATTGCAATGTTGTTATTGTTAGACAAATTGCAATGCATGTGTGATAGAGTGAGTGGTTGGAAAAGAATTATCAGTAACCAACATCCATGTGATGGAGTTTTAAATGATCTGGGTGAGCACATCGATAGTGAATTGATAAAGTAATAGGTTTATTCTACACTGAAAATAAAGAAGAAAGAAAACACAACATTTTGGCTGTGGAGCCTTCTTCAGGTGTGAGAGAGACAAGGCAGTAGGTAAAGGTAATGTGGCGGGACAACAAAGGCTGGGAGGGAGGAGTGAGAGGTGGGAGCAGGGGACAGAAAGAGAGGCCAATCAAGAGGTGTTAAGTCAGGATAGGTGTAGAGAGGTGTGAAATGAAACTACCAATGAATAGAGAGAATTTAGAAGAAAAGTAGTGTGTCGTTAAGAGAAGGGGGAAGGTGTGATCCTAGCTGCAGGATAATTTTGGTTTCTGTAGTTTTTCTGATGTATAAGTTTGGACAACCATCTTTGAGAACACAGACGGAGAGATTAGAGTGGTCATGGCCGTCAGAGGTGAAATGAGAAACTATGGGCTTGGAGAAATCTTTCATCTTCACAGTCCTGACATGTTCTCTGAAGCGGTCTCCGAGTCTCCTTCCTGTTTCTTCAATGTAGATGGCTGGGCATTTACTGCAAGAGATGCAGTAAATAAGGTTGCTGGAGGTACAAGATGCCGTCTGGGTGATCCGGAATTGTCCTGAGGGGCCTTGAAGGAGTGTGTTGGTGGATGTGTACTTGCAGGTGATACAGCGAGCTCTGTTGCAAGGGAAAGTGCCTGGTGTGGATGGTTGTTGAGGCCGGTCAAGGGAGCTGTGAACAAGAAGGTTATGCGGATTAGGTGATCGGCGATATGAGATGATGGGGTGGTCAGAAAAGAGTGCCCAATGGAGGGATCCATCCCAATAGTGAATTGATTGTGACTTGATCAACCACAATTCTTCCTTACCTCCCAAGTAAGAATAGCGAAGTTTTATTAACCTTCTGTTGTTCTGCAATTCTATTCCATATGTAAAAAATAGCATTCTACCTTGTTGCTACGGACTGTTTCTTTTGTATTATGAAGAAAAACAACAACAAAGATTTACGTGGCATTTGTTTCCCATTACAGTCGCCGTAACAAATCTGTGGTCTGGAATTTTGAAAAAGTCCAAGTAGGGAGCTGTGTCAGCATGCGTGGGCTGCAAAGGAACAAGTAAAGGTTTATTCCATGCTGAAACGAGAAGAAAAGAAACATAACGTTTCGGCTGTGGAGCCTTCTTCAGGTGTGTCTGGAATGTTTGTCTGTATTCTTTGTGTCCACATGTCTGTTGTAAGAACATCACTTGTTGTTTCTAGTGATCTTTTCTTACCTGTCTTCGCTTTGTTGTGAAGTTAGCTCAGTGAGCATGAGAGATCTTCTCTTTGGAGGGACCGGGATACAGCTGCTTCACAGACTGTTCAAAACCAGTATCTATGGTATGTGCTGATAGAAAGAAACTGCAAACCCCACACTAATTGTAAGACTGTCAGAAATGACTATTAAACTTAGATAATTTTAATGCATGAGAACAGTCCCAATGCATGAGAACAGCTATTTTTTTATGTTATGAAATAACTACCTCTTCCCTGGTAGTATTCTGATACTAGTTTTAATTGAAACTATATATGGCAGAGTACCATATCACCTCCTCTTCTTTGCCATAGCAATGTAAAACTAAAACATATCAGTAAAAACTGTGGTCTAGTAATTGTAACAAAATAAATTAAAAGGGGATGGAAAAGGAAGTATTTAAATGGGAAAAAAACAATTCCAATTCCAATTATACTGTATAATGGTTCTCTTTGGGTGAGGACGGCAGTACTCATTTTAATAGACCCCAATTAAACCAACAAGGTAAAATGATATTAGAGCTTTTTTGTCAGAATGTCCTGGGGATCTGTGAAATGATTCTTGTAAAGATGACATTGCAGCAATGAGGTCAAAGTCTTTGTCTTGTGCCTCAGCCTCAACATCAGCATACTCAGTCGGATACTTCAGGTTAAAGTGTTTAAATAATTAGTGTTCCTACTGTTTGGAACTTTGCAAAACATTCATTTAATTTCTCCCTTGATTTAAAGTGCCTGCCAATGAGACAAGGTTTTTGTAGCAAAGTTGAGCACTGTAGTATGAGAACCATTCAGTTGATCAATCAAATAATCACTCATTATCCTGACTTCCATTTTCAACCAATTATGCTCCATTTAGCAGTCAACAAAGAGCATGGATTTTGCTATGAGCGGTTTTACATTATTTTCTCCCAATACAAATATAGTATTTTTTTCATAACAAACTTAATAGTTATCAGAGTAATCAATATGTTTGGAAAAAATACCAATACCAGAAAATAAAAAACTATCAAAAGTATTGATTACTTTAGTATGAATCTACCTATCCTTCGGGTAGGTATTAGGACCCTGGATAACCGATATTTCCTTGCTTCCTACATATTTTCTGTATTGACTGGCTTTCACTATGGAGAAATTCCTATGTGTTGCTACATAGGAATGATTGTGTTCTTGGCAGCATTATTTTCAAATGTTCATCAAATATGATTGCACACTACAGCTCTAGGTGTCTCAGCATGTGATATTAATGGGATTATGGTAATTGAGATCAGGTAAATCATGATCCCTGCAAGGATAATTCAAAAGTATTGTAGTTCACTGTAGGCTATCATGTGTGATACATGAATGATCTTTGCATTAAATCTAGCAAGACTTTCATTTGCATGTACACTACTTGGAGCAGGGCCTTAAAGAAAAAGGAGAAAGACTCTGAAATACATATATCATTGGGGTGTCTTATAATCCTGTTTAACCAATTTAAATTGAATTTATACTTTTCAAGGTTACAATTCAGAAACCTTTTATAAGTAAAAGGCTGAAGTAAAGCTTTCTCTTAAATGCTGTGACATCAGAAAGGAAGGGAGTATCCCTGTGGAGTGCCCTTTGACCTCTTTCATTCACAGCCTGCCTACAAAACAATACAGGCCCATCACTTATCAGAGAGAACAGAAGGGCATTCACAAAGTGTACGAGAGAAACTGATAGCAAAGGTTACAAAATAAGAGTCCAATTGGCACATCTAGACCGTTGAATTAGAAGCTTCAAATAGTAGATTCAAGGACCTCATTCAGTCATTTCTTGAAAAAAACAGGACATCAGTTTCAATGACATGGCTGGATAGCTTGTTTCAGACTCCCACAACCCTGGTATACTGGGAAGGAAATATGTTTTATAGTCGAAAGCCAAAAAGGTTATAGGCTATTAATGGTGTGAAAGAAATACAGGTGTGTAAACAGTATATTGGAAGATAGGAGATGAGTGACCACATATATTTGTTCTTTAAAACGAAGTTCACACTTAAGGTTTACATTCCTAAAGTAGTGTACAGTTTATCAATTAAGGATTCTTTACTGAGTATATAAACATACAAGACACGGTATGCTGATAAGACTTGAACAAGCTGACCTTCCACCAAGAAAGCACACAGCAATTACAAAACAATCCTAACAAAAATGCCAACATTATGGTAAATAAAACAATGACTTAAAAACAGTAATATAAATCAATCTATTTAACTTGTTGCATGGCAATCATATACAGAAAAAGTAGTCATCCCCTGCAAATTATGTTTGATGTCTTGCAATCACACTTTCAAACAGGACTTGTTATTAAGAATCCGCACAATCTACTCCAAAAGAGATAAAGCTAAAAATACAGGCAGTATATAGATAAATCATATGTTTAAAGAAAACTTAAAGATTTCCATCTGTTGTAGAGTGGAAGTATTCAACAGCTTTGCTACAACAACCTTAAATCAATTCATGTGCAAAAAGTACTGTAGTTTGAAAGATAATATAATTAGTGCAATGGTCGCCATGTGTAATCAGATTTGAACATGATTTCAGGATAAATGCATGTCTGTAAGCTCTGTAAGATAGATATTGAATGTACTGAGACATTCAGGCCACAACTCATGTAGTGATAAGACAAATCAGCCATGAGGACCAAGGAGCTTTGGAAACTAGTCAAGGATGAAGAAGTAGAGAGGCTCAGATTAGGAGAAGGTTCACTCTTTGAATGAAGTCCATCATTAAGAAATGGAAAGTGCCTCATACCACCCAGACACTGCTTCGAGCACGCAGCCCTTCTACACTGAGCAGGAAACTTTGTAGGGATGCCACACTGAAGCAAACAGTCAACATTCAAATATCAACAATATGACCTGAAATCCTACCAAGGCTAACAGGAATGAAGCCTTTTCTGAAAACGCTTCTCCTAAAGGTTTCTCAAAGATTTCTCATCTTAAATCTCATAAGAGCAGGAATACCGCAAACATGTGGCAGAAAGTTTTGACTGGTACCAGGAAGCTTGTCTGAAAGAACAATGGATTGTACAAAGTATAGGTTAATCCTAGAGGAAAACCAGCTTGAACAACTCAGCCTAAAACTGGGTTCACAATTCACACTTAGTTAGCTGAGTTAGCTACTTAGTTATTCACAGTAGGACAATGGCATGAAGCCTCAGTGAAGGACTCAGACAAGAAGAGTGTGCATGATCTGGAGTGGCCAAGTGAACGTCCGGACATGAATCCAATAGAAAATGTACAGGCTCCAATATTGTAGTCCATCAGCAGTCCCCAGCAAGCGTTTTGGAATAATATTGTTATCGAGAATGTAGACAAAGTACACCTCTTAATGGCGAAAAGCTGGTAGAGACCTCTCAAAAACATCCTGGACCTTGGAGTACAGCCAAAGGTTCTTCCACAAAGTACTGACATAGGCAGCTGAATGCTTATGCAAATACTTAATTTCACTTTGTATAACTTCTATACGGGTCTTGATTCTGTCAACCTTGTCACCAATATGAGTGTTCAGTTTGATCACAATGAGTTTGAATGAAAATGTTATTTGAAATATTGTCTGTATGTTGCTTGTAATTCATTAAAATCTGAAATTCAGAGGATGAATGCTTTGGTAAGATACTGTACGTTAATAGTCAATAGTGAAAAGTTCTTTAGTTCTCCACATGTAAACATTGATTCCCAAATTCGTAACAGTGGGTGGAGACTTGAAACATTGGATACATGAAAAAGAGACCCCATGTGTGAAAAACACACCTGGAGTTTCTTTTATTTTTAATCCTTTATTTAACAAGGAAGTTGTTTAAGAATTAATTCTCATTTAGAGTGATGACCTGGACACCAGTTTGCAATCTGAGTGAAGCATCTTGCTCAAAGCTACAGTACAACACATTTCCACCTGAAAGTCAGAGGCCACAACCCTCCAGTCCACACCTGTAATCACTACTCCATGCCACTGAGGTCTACTTAATAGGCCTTATTAAATAAAAAACTTTCAAGGGGTGTCATTTATGCTAGAATGAAATGTATAGTTTATTCCTAAATGGAAAGCACTTTGCTATTAACAGACGTTGCAGGCAGTACTTGAACTGAACTAAAAAGACTAACGAATCCCCCAACTCTGAACTGCCTAATCATAGAATAGCAAATTAAGCAAATCATTTTCCCCTGAAACTAAAGCAAGTTGAAATGTCACTAATAAGGACGGGGGGGCAGATAAAAGAGCCAGGTGTGTCTTGTTGGCATCTCTTCCTGGACCTTGGAATACAACCAGATAAACAGAGGTGCTCAAGGGCAGACTGGAGTGAAAAAGAAAATGAACTGTAGCCGTAGTTTTAAACGGATCCTTGTGTCCTCAAGAGAAGCTTAGTAAATTTGCATTTGAGTTTCATTCTCTTTGAAGATAGGAGATGAGTTTCTTGTGCTTGGACATTTTCTGAATTCTTGCTATGCAGCTTAGACTCAGACATTCATTGGCATGCAACTAACTAGCCATTCTGCATGACATTTTTTGTATGTCATCCATACAGTATAATAAATCTGAAAATACACACATATTGTATGTATTGCATTTATGTACAGTCTCTCTCCTGGAAATTTACTTGCTTATGTAAAAAACGTAAAAATATTTAAAGCATAAAATCCTGTCGTTCTTATCCAAATTGAAAAAGAAGTCAAACAAATCATTTTGTCATTTTCAGTCATATGTAATCTATTATTATTTTTTATTTATGTGGAGATTTAGATGTCTTTAAACAGCAAATAACATGGTTTGGGTCGCTTCGTATTTCTTTACACCGTAAGCTTTAAACTTGGCCAAACCAAATAAGAAAGTACCTTTTGAATAGGGTCAAAAATGAAAGTGAAAAAATAAGGAATGGTTACTACGAAGCAGAAAATTTGCACATTTTATGTGCGCAAGTTAATTATGGCACTTCAGAGGCGCTTCTGAAAGGATAAGGAAAGCTGCATAAATTTAGCTGTAATCCAGGCAGGCAAAACTAATTTGCAGGGACGGCCTTATCTAGCCACTGCAGCTTTCTCAGAAAATTAACCTTGGATATTTGGGCCCAATTCAGAAAGTGTTTGATTTTTTTTTCTTCCCTGCTCAGCATATGAGAATTTCAAATTCAATACAATACCTGACTTTTAAGAGGCACTACTAACGCTGTAGGCAGTTCAGAGTTATTACTGCTATGTTAAAAAAATAAACCATTGGCCTTCATGGCCATTATTCCAGCCCCTTATATATGCATCAAAAGGCCTATCTTGAAATGTATGGGGTTTTTGGATTATGGGAGGATGCAACTCATTTTTTATGTACTTAGAAAAAATTCATCAAAGTTCATTGCAGAATAAGTCATGCATACTGACTTGTTCATTCCACTGGAAAGGGGAAAAATCCTCCATAAAATATGTGTTTAATGAAGTGTTGGAGTTCAGTCCTGCCTGCCATTACAATTACCATGTACTCAGAAGTTATTGGTTCATAGGCAGCACAATTAAAAGCTTGTTTTTCTTGATTATCTGAGTACTGTATTGAATATGCTTCAAGATACTTTATTAGAGACCAAAAATAAATCTTGAATGACACTGTTTTTATGAACGTTAAAGTTCATTAGCATTACGGCTTCAGACGCAGTCTCCTTCCTTCAGTACTCAATACGTTTTTATTTAGAGCATAATGCATTCCAGCTCATCTTTCAAGAGTCTCGTGAAGTCAATTTTCTTTAATATTATTAATTTTCAGAATATAATAGGAATATAAACACGCATAAGATGTTGCGTACATACATGGTTATTCTGGGAACGAAATGTGAGGAGAATCCAGTGGATTCGGTGTTGACTGATGCAGTACCACTTTGCCTGCTTTGTGATTTTTTGTTCACACTGGGCACTGTTTTCCTGCTCATTGCTAGAACTGTGGGTATATTGTAGCTATGCTTAGGAAACACATAATGAGTTCTTGTATTGTACTGTGTTCTCATTTATTTGCTTCACTGGACCAGCTTGCCAATACTTGTGTGAATGATCTGTTGATTTGAGAGGTGAAAAAAAATTGTGACAGAGCTACGAGAGGCTAAAATGTTGAAGCGTATGGTTTTTCTTTTCTATAAAATGCAGGAAATTGTGAAATGAAACCTACAGTCCATTCATTCATTGGTGAAAAAAACACTATATAACAAAATACTTACAGTATATATAATGTACTTTAGACAGGGTTTTACTCTTTTGCATCATTCTACTTAGATGGCTTACTGTGATAGGAGGTATTTTACCATCACAATAGTATTTAAAGACCCTACAACCATGTTGTATGTGGACCTGAGCATCAGATGCTCTTCATTTTGTTCACCACAAGCATATGTAAAATGCATTTAGGAAATTAGAATTATAGACAGGTACTCATTTCAATATCACATTGGCATCTGCTGCATTGGAATTAGTCTAAATATGGGAGACAGGGTACTTTTCAACCGTAAAAAGGAATATAATTCACAGAGTTGTTAAGTAAACTGAATCTCCTTAGTTCTGTCTAATTGAGTAGACAATGAAGAAATTTAATACCAAATGATAGAATGGTCAAATCCCTTTTCCTTATTTGCACACTCTCCTATGCTTCTAATATAAAGATTTGAAATTTTGAAAGGCATTGATGAGGCCAAACAAGATGATTATTTCATGTATGGCTGAATAGTGAAATAGTGAAACAAGAACCCCAGGACACAAGTGAAAATTAAGAGAGATTGCATTCATGACTGAAAACAGTTGACATCTACTGTATTTATAAGGGTCATGGGTGTCTTGAACAGACTAGCCAGCCGTGTTTTTACGACAGATTGCCTAGGATCCTTCAAGAAATGACTGGAGGAGATCAATTAACTACTGTCAACAAAATGAGCAAGAAAACTCAAATGGCCTTATCTCATTTGAAACCTTTCTTATAGTATTGTTTTATTATCCAAATTCATTCAGAAAGAGTCCCACAGAGGACCATGTATGACAGTCTTGTTTATTTTCTAGGTCTCACTTTTTACATTTAAGGAAGTCTGTTTACATTAAGAGTAAAAAGACTCATACATCTTTCATCCTTCTTGTTGTATAACCCAATTTAAACAACTGTTGTGTGACTAGACCGGCACTGGCTCATGGCTTAGAGGTTCTTCTTGGGCTCTCTAGCTAGAAGCTCACTGAAAAACTGAAACCTAAAAGAAAAACAGTACATTTGAATTTTTAGAAATCCTTTAAATCTACCTAGTCTTTAAATGGAGTTTTTAATGAAAGTTCGGGAGGAATGAAGGCAGCCACACTCATTCGACACAGCTGCTGCAATTCCCACTAATCCGGTCTCCATAAATATCAAACGTCACCCTCTCCTCTTCCTCATTCATTTTCTGCATCCCTCCTCCACCCCCTCTCCACCTTTGCAGCTGCCCAGTGAGTCACATGGGGGTCCTATCCTCCCCGTCCAACGGCCGGGAGGTCGGCCCTCGGCCAAGCGGGTTACGCCAAATCTCCACATCCCAATAAACGATTCAAATTTCTCCCAAGCTTTCGGCTGCTGTCATTCCTCGTGAAATATACTACAGTAATAGTGCCTACCTTTTGAATCATCAACCTTACACCATTCTGTCCTCTGGATATTTTTGGCCCAAATCTGGGATATTGATAAAAAAGAGATAACAAAATAATAATACTACAAAACATTAATGTAGATGTTGGTATACAGTGTAATCACCACAGAAAACCTGTAGAACAATACAAAAAATGAAGGCAAAAATGTTCATATAAAAAGTCAATCTTCATTATGATGTTCAGAGAAAAGCAATTCTCAAGGCACGGGCATGACAAATACATGCCCTATCAACAACAGACTGAAGCTGATAATAATGTACCACAAGAATCCAGCCCCCTGAGACCTCAATGTGCAAGCAGGAATATAAGGCAAGTAAGTTTCTGCAAGATAAGACTGCCCAATACCTCGCAGACCTTCAATAGATGAAATGAGAAAGCATTAGCTAAACCAATAAAACTCCACATCTATGGAAGAATTGTCTGTTTGAAAAATTATACTTCAGTGCATTTATAGTATCAGTATAGCAGCTACAGCATATGCCTCACTTCATGTGTTTTGTATTTTATTTCTTTTTTTTTTCTTTCTGCAGGCTTCAGTGCATTTATGATACAGGCGTTTCCAAAAGGATACTTTTAATACCAGCCAGTTTCAAACACTGAAAATAAGCTATATCTTGGTGTATTTGTTGCAAATTGAATAAAAACATTTTGTATTCCAAATATTCATTTTAAATCTTTTTTTTTCAGCTGCATTCTGCCTATTAATATCTAGATCAATATGAATGGTTTGTATTGTAAAGTTTCATCCCTAAATATATGCTCTACACATCATAACTTATACTATATGAAAAATTCAATTTCTTACATACTGTCTTTGCTTCAGAAAGATTTATTTTCTACTTTGGGGTCTAAATTATCACATGCATGATTTGAGCATAAAATATTTTTAAGTTAATTATTTGGCTGACCATTGTATCCAAAATTACTAACTGTATGTTAACATTATGTTACATTGTTAACAGTATGTTAACATTATGTTAACATACTGTACTGTATGAGTTAAGTATTGCACCTTCATGTACAATATCTTGATTACATGCTGCACAACACATTGATCATAACATAAATATCCCACTTGAAATTCAAACCCTTAACCTTTCTGTGAGTATAGAGCCCAAGGCACCATTCCACGCTTTTTTAATCCACATATTATTCAAGCTCTATAACTGTGATGCAACACAGTAACTTCTTCAAGAGTTACTCGAAATGACAGTAATATCCATTGACTGGAAAGTTGCTAATGTAACAACCCTCTATAAAAACAGAGACAAAGTGAAACCAAATGATTATAGTATTTTACTTTGATTACAAGGTTATTGAAATGACAATCAGAACTAAACTACAGGGTCATCTGTATAGCAGGATTCCTGGAGATAGTTATCATGAATGTAGAAAATGTAAGTCTTGCTTAACTAATTTACAAGCAGTTAACACAAGTAAAGCATGTGATATGGTTTATTTAGACTTCCAGAAGCTTCTGGTAAAGCTATTCATAATAGATTAATTTTCAAATTGCAGGCTGTAGGCATTCGAAGTAAAACGTGTCTTTGGATTAAGCAGTGGTTAATGTATTGAAAACAGAGAGTACAGGGTGAATGCCCAAATTGTGGGATATAATTAACAGAGTCCTAAAGGGATCTGGATTAGGACCAGTGCACTTCCTAATTTATATCAATGATCTACATAGTGGTATATTTAGAAAGTTAGTTTAATCCACAGACGATACTAAAATAACAGAATTAGTAAACAGCACCAAATGCAAAAGAAATGACAAAATAGACCAAATTCGAGACTTATCTAACACCTGGAATTTTTAACGCAGACAAGTGACAAGTATAACATTTGTCCTAAAAATACAGAAAATCCTTCAAACTACTGTAACTTGAACGAAGTTGCTTATTAATAAGATATAATACAACACACAAGTAAAGCTATATTTGTCATGTTGTGAACAGTTTTTAATAATTGTGTTAAAAAATATTGCTGCTCTGGAATCTCTTCCAGAGAAGGATTAAACAGATACTGTACATTCCTGGACTTGAGATAATGTCCTTCATTGACTAAAAAAACTGAACCGTAGTCTTGAACAGAGAAGACAATGAGGAAAGCTGATTTAAGTTATCAAATTCCACAATGAAATTGACTAAATGAACCCAGTAGCATTCTTCAGAATCAAAAAGTAGAAATCAAAAAGTACTACTTCAGAAAGTAGAGCATTAAAAATGAAAATAGGAGTCACTTCTTTATATATAGGATTGTGGTAATCTGCTACCCAGCCACGCTGTGCTTCAAGGTGCTTCAAAAAACACCTCAACAAGATCTTTGAAACAGTTATCAACCAGCAAGCAAACGGGGTAGAAAGGGCAGATTGCCTGCTCTCATTTGTGACTTTTTATGTGTTCTTTTGCTGTTTGTGGCAAGAGGACATTGGAAAAGGTATCAAGTTATTTGATGTATTTCCATATTTAAGTTTTGAATTTATGAACTCCTGTATTTTTACGGTTCTTCATGGTTTTTTTACGGCTGTCGGTGTTTATCTGCGAGTCTCAGTTCGACACACATGTCTATGTGACCATATGCTCTGGGAAAACAGCAGTCTGGCTGCCATTCCTTTTGCTGTTTTGTGATTCAAACCTTTTTTGCGTCCTTTTCTCCAGCCAGTTCCCAGCTGATGCCGGTGGCTCCCGTGATCCCACTTGCAATCTGTGTTTTGCTTCTCTTTCTGTCCGTCTGCTTGGCTGCCACTGTAGCTTTGTGTTCTGTTGTGCTGCAGGCTTTGCCACATTTAATTTAGGGCTCATGTTAATCAGCAGCCAGCTGTGGCTGTCTGCCATTGGACATCTACTGGACTGTTCCTGGGGTCTGTGTATTGCGGCTCTCTGCTCTACCCGTTTCCTATTTGAGGATTTGATTCTTTTCTTCTCTGCCTGCATGCTTGCCTGCCTTCTGTCAGGGACCGCTGCTGTTGGTAGGGTATTGGCTTGTTTTGGCCCGGCCACGGCAGAGGTCCATGTTGCTGATCCACTGCGTCTGTAGTGGATACCATGTGTGTCCTGGACTAGATGTGCACCTTAAGATCACCAGTGACAATTTTCTAGATTTTTAACTGTACTTTATTTTTGGGTTAATTATCATGTTCCTTGCTTAGAGTTGTTGTAACTGACCCCGGACTTCACTTGGCTCTGGTCACAGGATGAATGTATAATATTATTGCCATTAGATCACAACAGCATCACTCTTCATCTTGGATCCATTTGTTGATTGAGACTGTTTTCCCAACACATCAGCATGTATGGTCTCTAATTTTAAGTTCTCTTTGGTTAGGAACTCTATAGGTTTTGCTCTCTTTTACTCAATACATTGGATATTTTTAGTGATTTTATTTGTGATGAGAAAGTGGATTTTTTTGTAACTGTATCTTGGTACCTACTGCACTGTTCTTGCTGCTGAATGAGACGAGGGATCAATGCTGCTGAGCTTTGTGTTGGCATACAGTGCCAAGAAAAAGTTTGTAGTTTCGTAAGCTCCCCAGATTAGTCTGTATTTCAGTATTTTATTCCTAAAACATAATTAGATCATCATGAAACTTAATAAAAAAATAAGATAACTGGATTAAATTCACATCACAAAAACATAAGATATATTGGTGTATTTAATTTTAAATGATCCAACAGTAAATATTTGGATAAGTCTGTGAACACTTAGATTTGGTAAATGGTGCAAAACCTCCTTGAGTTGGATGACTTCAACTGGACATTTCCAGTATGTATTATGTACATTTTTTTTATTGGCTTTAATGACTTTTCTTCCCTTTTCTTCCTCTCAGAAGTGCTTCAAGTCAGTTACATCTGAGAGTTTCCTTTTTTCCTTTCACTTCATGAGCAGTTTGCTTCAGATTTTGCCATAACATTTCAATGGGCAGGCATTACATTTCAATTATCTTGGCCAATACAAAGTACAACATTTCTTCTTCAGCCATTCTGTTCTGCTTGTATGGGTTAGTACCATTGTTTTGCATGACCCACTTTGAGCTCAGCTTCAGTATAGATTTGAATATGTTTCATTTGTAGATAATCTTCCTAACAGCAGATGGATCCAGCTTCAGATGTCAAGAAATGGTTTTGTAACCCTCTCCAGAATTGCGAGCATCAGATACTCTTTTTCTGATGTCCTCTAATATCTCTTCTGATTGTGGCTCATTGTATTTCCACTAGTCTGTACGGTGAAGACCAAACTCACAAAGTTTCTGATTGTTAAATAGGACAAGGCTTCCCAAACTCAGTCCTTGTTTACTTCTTACCCATTAATTAAGCCACCTAAATCTAATTAACCCCTTACCTGTGCTAATGTAAACAAGGGATTCACCTATTACTTCCTTTACACCGAATCTTAATTTTTCACATTTTTCTACTTCATATACCATTGACCCTCCTAAAAGGTGAATTGGAAAAAGATAAAGCATTTTTGTCATGTAAGACTGGTTTATATTTGACAAAGCTATCATGTTAAGAAATTTTAATTTCCATGATTATATTGCAGATACAGTATACATGTCACGGATGTCAGAAGGGACGAACCGTGGAATGGCAGGAGAGTGAAAATAGACCCTGTGTGCAGCGGCGAGACGGGGGTTAGGCAGGGCTCCGCTGTTCAGGAAATGCCGAATAGAAACCTGTGCCCTCAGGCCAAGGACAGGAGTGACCTGGTGCTAGGCGGGTCTCAGGGCAACTGAACCTCAATGCTGAGCGAGGAGCAGAGCAGAAGCAGGAAGTAAATAGGCTACACAACAAGACACACCAGAAAGACATGAATAATAACAGGGAACTAGGAACAGGAGAAAAGTAAAGCGCCCTCTAGGTGTCACTGGGCGTGACAACACAAACATTTTTTGGGCACTGTGTTGGTGTTGGCTGCCTCTTACTGGCTCCGTATGGTTAGTAGTCATTGCTGTCAGCTTTGCATCACCGTGGAGGAAACTGCATTTGCTCTGGACAGACTGTGTATATTTGAATCAATGGGGCTATTTTTTCATCAAGAAGTTAATCAAAAAGTGACCACATTTTTTGTGATCTTCTTTCATGCATTTCTCACTGATTTCTGCCAGAAATTATGAATTATTACATGCGGTGAGTGTTTTAATTGCTAGAACCATCATTGCCTAATTACAAAAGCCAATAAATAGTAATGTCATCCCTGAAGTGACATTTAATTTTATCATAAAGGTCTACATACAAAATACTAGCCTGAACAGGTGTGTTGCATAATGTTTGCAAATAATTTCCCAAAGAAAATCTGTGAATTTTCCAAAAAACATTTTAAAAAAAGGTTTGTTCGTATGGTCCAAAAAGCTGAATATTTCAAATTCATATGACAAGCATTTTAATACTAATGAAATCACAAAATGGTTTTATGAAGGAATTGTCAACAAGTATGGTACATTTATTCAGAAAGCCTGAAATGGAAGCTCATACATCATTATCAACAGAAATATGCAGATTACTTGGCTACCTAATTGTAAATCTCCTTGCCTCACAAAAGAGCCTTATAGTGCAGTTCAAACAATGCATGACTGAACTCAAGAACTGAACAGCTATTGAAGCAGAATCTTTTATTTGGGAAATGTTAAGCGTTTTTGCACATAATGTGTTTTTTTTCCAAAGCTTGGAATCTTGTTTGTGCATGAAAGAAAAATGGAAATACAACCACATTGAGGCAACATAATGTAGTTATGTCAGAGAGATCCAACAAGATATATTTCCAGGCTCAGAGGAATGTCATGTGCTGATAGGCTAAAGGAACAGAACGTTCTTGGTCTTCAACAGAGAGAATTGCATGGAGAATCCAGTTTTCAAACTTCTCAAAGGCATTAACAAAGTCAACCCAACTGGGCTTCTTCAGAATCAACAATTACAGTATATACAAACCAGACGACATAAGTGGAAACTAGGGGGATATTTTTTAAGTCTGGAATAAGCTACCAATTTGGTGAAGCTCATACCCTAGTTTATTTCAAGAAATGGATGGATGAGCTTCTTTTCATTTTCCCCTCTAGAAACCAAACATGTTAGATGGGTAGAATGGCTTCCTTTCATTTGCAACCTTTCTAATGTTCTCAGTTTTAGGGAAAGACAAACTAGTTACAATTGGGGGTGCTGAATGGTGAATGATGATTTAATTGTATATAGAGATTGCTCTGAATCTAAAATAGATAGAAGGACTAAATGGGAGCTGCAGAATGAAAACTGACAAGCCGTGCTGACTTCACTCAAACAGCCATGTCACAGTATCAATGCGTTTTCCTTTTATTCCTGTCTTTTGCAAGTAGGCTGTTATTGTTGGTATAAATACAAATCCCAGTCTTTGGGCTTTTAAATACATTTGTGAGAATATTTTTCTATATGTTTGAAGCACCGGACCAAAATATTGCTGTAATGTCACGGCCGGTTACAGCCATGGGGGTGGCGATGTGTCAGAGCCCAAGGGCAAGGGCAAGAGGCTGGAGACACCTGAGGAGACCCGACTGACTGAGGGCTTGGATGCTCTGGTAAAGAGGGAAAGTGAAAGGGAAGTGGAAACAGAATGGTAATAATAGAATAAGTGACTACTTGCTGGCGGGTTTAAACAGCCCAGGCCGGTCAGTAATAGGGTTTTACTGAGAGGAGGGGTCTCACCGAGCTGGCGAGGCAGGAACCCCCCCACACGGCGGTCCAGTCAATTCAAACTGATCAGTAAAGGAAGGACGGGGCAACCTCTTGCTAGTTGAGAGATGCCATATGGGCGCGATCATAACAATTGCATGAGGTAAATTGTATGCTGGCTGTCAAAAGTTCTGATGGTGCTTCCTCTGTGCTGCCCGTTACAGGCAGCTGCTGAGTGGACAGTTCCTTGTCTTCATTCACTGTGACCATGCTGTCGTGGACTCCTGTTGTGGTTGGGACATTGCACTCCTTTTTCCAGCATCACTGCAGTGGTTCAAGTTGAAGTATGAAGGAAGGGTTGTTAATTTACATTGTCTTCATATGTACAAGTCATCATTATCATCATCATTAGAGGCTTTGCTTGATCCACAAAATGCTGAAAGCCTTTCCAATTTCTGGTGCAACTGTCTGTGAACTTTTATAAATATCTAGCTTGCAAGCTTATTAAATTCATACCGCTGTCTTCTAGAAAGCTACCTTCATGGTAGTTTTCTGGTCACTGGAATTGTATGCGGTATTATTCTTACTATTTGAAGGCCAGTGATCAATTATTTTTTATATACTGGTATAAATTCACTCACAATAAATACATAGGTCATGAGTTATGTTAACATCATTTCCATTCCTTTAAGTGTCACTGTACAGGTGATGATGATTTTTATATCACTTTGAATTTAGCATATTGAAATAAAAATTCAGTATGTATGGAATAACAGGGTAATTAATTTACCTCGTATTAACATTTTATGATCTTGTGTTATTATCTACTGTAAGAGTCTTCTGTATTCCTGCTTTTTAAGCTCTTACAGCTTCACCATCCAAAAACATAAAATGTAATTACATGCATCATCATTTTGTGACATTTTCCTGTGCTCTTTTCTGCACTCTGAAGTGAATGCAAAAAAAATATTTCAGTCTGTCTACAAATACCAAATGTAACACGTTTTGCATAGTAGAGAGGACTTGTTTGTCTATTTTGTTTTGTTTCTTTATTGATTAGCATGATACTGTATGTTCCATCCATGGTATCACACACCCACATCAAATTAAACTGAACCAAAGACTAATTAACAAACCAACTACTAGGTAAGTATTAATTATCTCTTGATAATGAGCAACAGTATGCCATTATGTCATTTATTTGATTAAATATAGACTTAAACTATATCAAATCAATATAAACACAGGTTATTTGTTTAGCATCTGCACTCTTGTGAATACACTTAGTACGTATTTATTAGCACAGTAACGTCTGGTGAACTCCTACTCTATGGCTGTATCTAATCCAGAAGCCTCTTGTAGTGTGTTAAAACTGAGCAGAACTTTTAACAGGGACACTTTAAAGAACTTCAAGAAATACCAATGAAATCCATCTAAAATTTATTTAAATGTTTAAATATGTCTGCTTAATTCTGGAGAGAATAAAAATGTAATTACAAAAAATCATAAGACAGTGTACCTTCTTATGAAGTTACACACACATGAGTACTGTAGAATTCTGAAAAGTAGTGTTTCATCATTTTCGTATGAGAGTGTTCACCCAGGAACAATGATGGATGGATGTTAATTAGTTTCAGATAAAAAAGATAAAAGCTACTTTCCTTGAAATGAGACTAGATCCAAGATCTGTGCCATTGGACAGTCAATGGAAGACATGCACCATTTATTAGCTTACAGACATTATTAGCCACCAAATGAACTACGTATATGCAGCAGATTCATTTGTGTCCTTGAGTGCAATGTATTAAATACGAATAACAAGTACATTTGAATGCATGAATGTAGCGTAGGATTTTTCAAAATATCTTGTATAATATCTGATATGAGTTATTAGGCTTCCAAGTAGTGGATGCCTATAATGATTGTAGGGATTTTTAGTTGGCTTTCAAGTAGTGGTAACCTACTGTATAGCAATTTTACGTTATTTAATTACGCTCTCTATTGACACTGTTGTTGTTCCAAGACTGGGCCGTTTACCCACCCCATGCTATGTAGGTATACTAGAACAGATGAGCCATTAAATTTGTGATGATAATATGGTACTTCATGGACCTGGACGGAGACCTTACCTGCATATACTAAACCGGTCTTTAAACAAAGCTGCACTGGTTGAATTGAAACTTTGTAGATTGTTCCTACAGCCAAAATCCTGCGCCTGAAGAGTTGCTGCAGTCCTTTGTTTACATCTGCAGTGTATCGTTTTGAGAATCATTGCCTGACATGCAACTCGCTCCTGCACTACAACTAGTGCCAATAGGGTACATATACATTATATATAAATGAGTTTCCTACATAAACAGAGATGACCATCTCACCACCATACCTTTCAACATGTTGCGATATGTGGTGCATAAGACCAATGCCCTCTGCGTCAAACACGTTTGGCCAATGCACTCCAAACATGGTAAGCATCACTCGACTGAGTATGCCATTAACGTCTGATGCACTATTATTCTTGAATTGAATCCAACACCACTTTGTTTGCAGTTTGTCTTACTACCTCTATTTCAAAACCAGTAGACCCTTTGATTCAAAATCTTGCAGATTTCATGAACAGTGAAATCTTTTTCTGATCTTTTCCCACTCACAGCAAGCTCTCACATCTTGGCAAGATGCGATCTTTTATGCAAAGAATTGCTGTTATAGGAATGTTGTTTGTGCCAATTAACTCTAAACATGGTAGGTACCATTCTAGTGGCAAATTGACATTTGGCAGGCTTCGTCACACCCAGATATGCTTCATACTGTACATGAACCTCACAGTTTGCAGTAGTACTTTCTACATCCACAATGGGCCAATCTGTTCTTCTTTAATGAACCTGTTCTTCTTCCAATGGCCAATAAACAACAGGCAATCAATTATTACAGTATGTCAATTATTATTTTACCTTGTTGTTATTTTCTCCTAATTTATCCATGGTGATTAGCTGAGTGGAAAGTGACTGACTTTTGAAGCCTTCAAAACCACTTGTAACCTTTTTTAGTTGAAAAAATAAAACACCAATGAAAGATGACTGACATGAAGAGCCAATGTAGCATCTCATAAAACAGAAAACATTGAGAGTTTGTCACTTTATTATACTCTATAACTGTGTTTCCCATAATCTGATAAAGTATCAGAAATCATTTAAAAAGCATGTATATAGACAGTTTACAGCTTTTGTTCTGCACGTGGAGTCATCCTTCATACAAATAAACAAGAAAACAAATAGCTCTAGCTTTCAGTCAGTCTCAGTTTTGCCTTTAACAAAGGCAGGGCTTTAAAAACAGTCTCAGTCTCTGTAGAGCATGACTGTCTTTTTTATACAAAATTCTCTGAATGGTTCTATAACTATAAAAGATCCTCCTGCTTAAGCTATTTTCTATAGAGGTACATGAATACAAATTAAAGAAAAAGACATTTCCCAGCTTTTTTTTTAATTGGACTGAAATGAAGTGGAAGGAACTGCAAGACAATTAACTTTGGTTTTATCTCTAGCACGCAGTTTGAAGGAGGTTTCAGCGTCTGATGGTAGTAGGCTGTCTGTGCTGCCAGGCAAAATTATTCTGAGACGTTTGAGGGGTTTTGTTTATCTCATTTTTCAATTAACCTCAGCGATTTAACTTCATCACAAAGCTGGGTGCCTGTTTGCACTACAGAACAAATAAAATTATTTTTTGCTATGGTTTGCTGTCAGCGGCCGCATGCTTCAGAGAACTGAGTTTTGAGGAAAAGGCTGTAAATTTCGGATTAAAAGAAATCTATCATAGTGGTAACGCTTTGTTGGAATTAAAATTCAGCAGGAACTTTTCTTCCAGCCCCCATGGCTCCTGTCAGCTAGCATTGTCATAAGAAATCACAAAATGCCCACATTTCAGAAACTCGCTGTTTCTTCCTACTTGTAACTCAAAAATGCTTTAAAATTCTCTAAGATAAAAATGCTACATCTGCTACAAAATGACAACTCTTGGCATCACATTATATGCAACCAATTTTTTTATTCAATCTTACACAATCAAGCAATTAAACACTATTTTAAAAAAATAAATACATTTTAAAACTGCATAGATTTTCAATGCCCATTTTGTGTTTATAGTTTATATTGCTATATACAGTATGCTATCTGCATACTCTGCTCCTCTGTACTTGACAATATTAAGCATAAGGTGTGTATCCAATCTTGAATTTCTTCTATATGGTTCTGAAATTCATTTGCTTCTGCAATATTATGGTATCATCTGCAAACTTGATAAAAATCTATTGATTCATTAATTTAAATAAAAAGGTTATACAAATCCCTATACAGCTCCACTTCTGACATCACCTCAATTTGAGCGTTCAGCCATTATCGTTAATTTCCCAGTCCAAATACCATTGGGTTTTAAAGAATACCCTTTTGTATAATACAAATGCAGCCATCTAGAATGTGTGAGTTGTCTGTAGCCCTGTTGAGGCTGGCATTGTGGTGAACAGAGGTGATGTCTGGCTCCTTGTTGTTCTTTTTCCACAATTGTCAAATGCAACTTTATAAAGTTAAACTTTCATTTTGAAACTATTTTTAGGGATATTTTCAAAATAAAAAGCACTTGTTGCAAACTAGACAAGTATTGTGCTATAGCCAACACAAAATTAGATAAATAGTTAACTTTCATGAAAAGGGTGAAAAAGTAGCATCAGCAAACAGGAGTTTTAATCCACACATATTGCTGTTTCTATTCCTTTCAATATATACTGAATAAAATAATGTATATAACTTATAACTAAGTTAATAGTTCCATACTAGCTATACTTGTGTCCTGTGCAAACGTAACAGTTTGTCAAGAAAACTCTGCCACAGTATTTCTAATTTTTCAGCTGCTGAAAATAAACTGTAAAACATAAATGTAGATAGAGGTAGACCATTCTTCCCACTGCCCCCAAAAACAACACTTCCCAGAAACCCATAGTTCTGCTTCATGAAGACTCTCAGGTCTCTCCCAGACTTGGTGTTATATAAGTTCTTATGAGTCTTACGTTTACTCAATCATATGTTGTTTATTGTTTTTAATTTGAATCTTGCAAGTGTTCATTGGAAATGTAGTCAGAACAAGTCAGTCAGGACCCCCAACTTCCCTGAATCGTGTTAGGAGCCCGTCTTCCTGTTGGTTTGTGAGAGCTGTTCTTTCAAGGATAGTGAACCTCTAGTAGTTAATCATCTGATTACCAGCTACATGTGAAAAATGCTATTATCTCCCTGGGATCTGAAGTAGTCAAGGTGACAGTTCCAATGCTTTAAGAACAGAAAAGGGAGAGTTTCATTGTCTTGCTGCTGATGTGTAAGTGAAAGCATTTAGGAAAGGGGGTTTATTGGAATTTCCTTGGAACTGTACTGTGTTTAGTTTTGGACTGAGCTGCGAAAGTATGTTGTATTGTATAGTTTCATGGATTTGGTAACTGAACCTTATGCGTTTTGTTAAAAGCAAAAATTAAAAATCGATGGAAATCAATCTAAATTTAAATTTGGTTTATTGAAAAAAAAGTAGTGTTTTTTTTAATCAAGTCTTCAAAAAAGAAAAAAAGTGCAATTTAAAAAAAAACATTTATAGGCTTCTCCTTTATCCTATTGTCAGACTGTATATTTTAAAATGGATCATTGTGAGAGAATAGATGAGTGCAGTAACTGTGAATAAAACTGAATAAAAACAGATTTCACATGAGATAAGCAAAGAAAAACAGAGAACCACATTTATGTTCTGGAATCCCCACTTCTCTGAAAAACAGATGCAGAAAAATCCTTGCTTGAAAATGAATTTGCCCAAAGTTCAGACTGTAAGTCCAGCCAAGATCTGGTAGATGCACAATGTTAATGAGGTGCAGAACATTATGTGCTGTAGAACGTATTGCTGGGAAACAAGTGTATTCACTACCCAAGGCAAGGCTGCCCAGCCCCAGCCCTAGAGGGTAGCAGTCCAGCAAGACATTTAGGCCTCTTTATATCAATCGCTCTTTTCAAACTGAGAAAACTGTTAAATTGCTCCAGTTAAGCCACTGGTTAATTCAATAAGAACTGATTTGAAATGAAAACACACAGACACAGCAGCCTTCCAGGTTTGGAGATATTCTGTAATTTTTTTTTACCACGTAATTTGATTGAGACCAAACTGTTTTATGGACCAATGTGAGTGAAGCACTCTGTCTACAAGTGCCACAGTACAATCTCACCTGCATTTCAACCCAACCATGATCCTCTGGCTAGGAGTCCTACCCAAGACATACTCAACCTGTTGCACTGCTCATTTTCCCCGCTGCAGTATTTGGACTGATCCAGATGCCTTCAGTTTTATTTTCAGGAAAGCTTGTTAAAAACAGACACACCTAGCAATTGATTCAACAAAACAGATGAATAGTGTTATCTTAGACTTCTGTACTCCTTTGTGTAAAGAGGTTCAGTCTCAAATGCACTTTTTTTCTTAGTTTGTATTTGCCTTTTGGTTTGATAATAAAAATTCAATCTGATTGACTTTTTTAATGTCTTAGAAGTTTCAGAATACAAAATCAACTCTTCAGTTCATTTTGCAAAATATGTTTGTTAAAACAGTTAAGTAATAAAACAGTAAAGATGATCATATCTGGTATATATTTGTTTGCATACTACGTTTGCAGCTGAGTTACTAAATTCAAAATTATCTGCAATTATAATTCCATTGATGTCATGATTTAAATATGATTCAAATGTAATGAATGAAATGTCCTGTGAGCAACAGCTGGATATCATTCTTGGACTTGGGTAAAACCTCCAATCAAAATCCTTTGTTTAAATCTGGAGAATGAATTGAACAACTACTGGCCTTGGGAAATATCTGACACAAATTTAAAAAAATAATAATGACAATGAGAATTGCTTGTGGCAAGTCAAATTGGGCGTGTTAATATGCAAATCTAGCATCTGAGATGTCTGACTATATTCTCACAGGGGAACTGCAATTAATCATAAAAGAACTAGTGTTAGTAAGACTCTTGTAGTCTAATTCTCTTGACTATAGCAGAATACATTAAAAAAACATCAATTCTTCCTTCATAATCCTCTAGGACATTTAAAATATATTTCCTAAGGAATTGGCATTTCTAATTATCTGAAAAATATATGTATGGTGATAAGCTGTTGATCACTTATGTCTGAAATCCACATGGGACACATTTTTAATTTATTTAAACTCAAAGTTTAAGTGAATGTTTTTCAAATAATTCAATCCAGACTCATCTACCTGTAGCCCTATACCATCTACTTTATATGGTTCTCCTACTCATATACTGTACATTGTACAGATAAGGTCACTTTTCCAAGATGACTTCATGACTTTCCACACAATGACTGTGTGGAAAGATGACTTTCCACACAATTACTGTAATGTTGTTACTGTAAGATGAAGTAAATGTAGTAAGAATGATACAATACTGTTTCGGTTCTAATTTTCTCATTTCCATTTGCAATCAAATCTTAACTACTAGTCATGTGAATTATTTATTTTAATACTAAAATTCAAGAAAAAAAATGCTTAAATGCATTAATTGCTTTCTGCTCTAGACTCTGTTTTTCTTCTTTCAAGTGGTATTTGGATTTTCAGAGATTTGAAACAAACAACCTTCTTGGTCCTCTAAAACATTTTGTTCTTATTTAGAACCACATAACTATAACTGCACTGCTGTTGCAATTTAAAGTTTTGAGTTAATTAATGAGAACTATGCAAGAGGATGATAGCTTCAACATTCTCAAAACATGTGATATATTTAAATCAAGACAAATTCATCATTTGGTTGGTTTGGAAGGTGGGCACTTAGCAATAGAAACGCAACATATTGTGGATGTGATGTCAACTGTATAGTTTACAGAGATTAATCTACCTCTTTATAATGTTGAACAGTAAATCAGAGAACTCCCATTGCACAAGCAGTTTTATAAATCATGCTTAAGTACTGCAGACTACTTAAATTAGAAAGCACAAGAGCAAGCACTCTTTATGCAGCTGGAAAATACTGTTTCTGATTTTGAAAAAGGTCTGACTTTAGAAATTAGAAGAGCAAGTGTAAACTATTTTTTTCAAAAAAGATATATACAGTCTGTAATTTTGAACATCTGTAGTATACCCTCCTGAGAGTTTTTCAATCAACAGACTCCAGTCCTGTTTTAATGCTATAAATTGATGACAAAAAGAAAAGTTGAAAAGCTTTAATTTTTATATTTGTGTTTCGGGGGTTCTGACTGAGAATTATTGGTTGGTTCCAAGGCCCTAGAGGTAATTGTTCAAAGGAAAGTGCTTGTATCTTCACAACAGCTAGGCTTTCATTAAATGTCATAATATATTAACAATTATATAATCATGTGCATAATAGTTTGCCTCTCATTGCTTTAAGTTTAATCATAAATATTATTATCAGAATATTTATGGTTTATTATGTCAGTGTTTGTTGCAGATTGCTTTGACATATTACACAAGTTGACAAACTCCACACTTCCAGTAAGTTGAATTTGAGCTCTGCCATATTACAGCTTTTGAAGCTTCAAGGACTAATTCAGTTCACGCACAGTCAAAAACCATGAAGTGACTATCTCCTAACCAGAAAAGGACTCTGATTAGAGCTTAGTCGTAATCCCCTTTCTCTGATCTCGGCTGAATTTTTGTAGAAAGTAACTGTTTAAATAACTACTCTGAATTAATCTCTTTGCTACCTGCAGGCATTGAGGGAGGAGAGACGAAGAAACGGGAGAAAGGGGTTGGATTCCTTTCTAAAGATTCACAGCATGTTTTCATGGGGGAGTCCAACTGACTCTGCAGCTCGAGGTTTTTTCTCCTACCATAGTAATTTACTTTGAGGTGTTTATAGTGAATACCAGAAACTGGTTCATGCTTTCTGACCTGAGGGTGGAGGGCTCAAATTCCAGTCTTAACTGATAGCTGACAGGGACTTTTCCAGTTTGCATTTTCAATTACAGTAGAAGCCAGAGGGTGAACAAAATGGATATGTCATATTTGATAAGAGCGCAAGTCAAACTGAACGTCCAGCATTAAAGTGATCATGAGACTCCAGTGAATTTACAGTATATTTTAAATAAATAACAGAAGCCAATTATTAAAATCTCCTGCTCTTCAACTGAGGGTAACACACTTCAGAAAGTGAAATATTGTCATCAGTCTCAATGAGACAAAAATAGGAATGTTGTCAAGCAATGATCGCTGTCAACGTGTCAAAAGTTAACACGGAACCAAACATTTTCTTTTTAATAGCATCTTGCATAAATATATACCTCAAATAACTTTACAATATCTTTACAGAGCCTTACAGCACTGTTTTACAAGATCAATATTTGATGTTGAGTTGTTCCATTTTGCAAGTCGTATTCAGGAAAATATAGACAAAAAGAGAATAAATGGCAACTCACTCATACTTGAGTGATTGCTATTTTTGACAGCCCACTATTTTTTTGTTTCCAGTGCATTTAGATTTTTTAACTGGGGTCTTTCTATTTATAAACCTCATTTAGTAAACGCCAAAGGAGTGTCGGCCTCTTTATCTCCTGCAGGCCATACTGTACATCCGTTTCGAAACAGCAATGTTTGGAAGGACACAGGTTTGGTAGAAGTAGACACTCAGGAGCCCTCAATAACTGTCTCAGCAGTTGAGCTCAACCTCGATTAAAAACAGAGTACAGGCAGGATTTGAATCAGTTTTCTCTACTGTCAGGCTTGACTTGCCTGGCTGAGTGAACTACAAACTGTCAATGAGGAGGAGGCTGTAGGATTTCCCAAACCTGCTGTTCTGAGGGAAGTCCAAGGCAGCTGTTACAAGGGTGACAAGATGGGCTGATGTGCGTACATGTACAACATGCCAAACTAAACACGCAAAGGAGTGAATCTGAATCATGATAACATATACACAGGTGGGCAGAAGTGGTTTTGAGTAGGTTTTGAACAGCTTCCGAAATTTAGTTCGAAACTCCATCTCAATCAGCGCTTGCTTTCTGGACTTTAATCCCGCTTGTCATTATATATTTTTTGGACTTCTGAAAAATATTTTATAATTTTGTTACCAAAACACTCCAGAACAACTTTTGAGGAAGAATGTTTTTACCATAAGAGCAATAGAAATGGGCTTTGCACTTGTTAGTCGATTTAATTTTAAATTATATAGCAGACCGAGAGACAGTACAGAGTGCAGTTATTTTGAATGTACAAAAAACTGCCTTTCACCTTTATCTTGCAACTCAATCATAAAATATTCAGCTTTAGTACAACATGCATGTTTAGAACATTTCATTTGTTGTTGTAAAATCAAGGTTGTTGTTTATTCTTATTTCAAGTTTTTGATTTTGAAATAAGATAATGTTAATATTCTATATTATATATACTAGATATTAAATATATATTATAAATATATTAGATATGAATTTCAGTAAGTTAGTATGTATTTTCTCTTCCCTCTGGGTAGTGATTTTATATTTTGGAAAAGGATTATACTGGTTAACTGCTGCTGAATAATATCCTTCCTTTACATGGATCATATATTTGTAAGCCAATCATGTACAATCATGTACATGTGGTACGTGATGATTATTTTTAATTTAATTGGCAATTTTCAATGAGAAGCAATGGATATACTTGATATAACATGAAAAAAAGTTTCCAAAGTTTCCTTGTGTATGGAGTAAAACCCTAATGCTATCTGTAATTCCAATGTAAAGCATAAAATAGTTACACATATAGCAGTGAGTGGAAGAGAGCAACCTTTTGTCATATTTTCCCCTTACACTAATAATTATATATAAGGGCAGAATGTTTTACTACAAAGCAAACACTTAGTCTAGTGATGATTTAATTCAAGCAAAACAAGAGCATTCTTTAGCACTTCATGCCAGTGCAAGCTGAGAGGTAAAAAAAAACAGTGAAAATACATAGCCAGTGCTTTTTAACTGCAATCCTTCATCTGTCATTGGACACAGGACTTTAAATATTATGTAGTAGAAGGCTGTTAATTGATGCAAGGACAGTCATCTCACCTTATGAAGCACAGTACTTCACCACTATCTACAGTATCTTATGCTGAGAAATGTTTTCACTGAAATGTTGTGTGAAATGGAAAATAAAAGCTTATAACTTCTCATGAGGATTTGTGAATCAAGTGAACCAAAAGGATTAAATGTAGTTAAAAACAGGGAGGGGTTTCAGTCATGAATAAAAATCAAATTCTTTGTGTAGTTGCTGAACATGTCTCAGACAATGGTGGGATTACCCACCTCCACTCCTCATGGACCCAGGTCTGAAGCTGGTAATGGGCCAGTTTTATCAAAAATGAAAATGTGTAATCTATGCAACCTAGAAAAAAAGGCAAAGTGGTCTCTGAGTTTATCTTCTGATTAAGGCGTTTAGATGACCTCAGTCAACTAGTGCTCTTGAGGTATTGGAGACCAACAACCTGTAAGAAACAGTGAACAGCAGGTTTTTGTCCTCTTGTGTCACCTATTCCAACTAGATTACTCACAACATTGACAGCACAGTGCATCTTGACAGTTTATTTTGCCCTGCTATTGTAGAAACATTAAAATGGCTGGGTATGGTGAAAGAAGAGCTGTTTATTCGTATACATACGGGAAATCATCCTACCAAAGCCAGTCTCTCCGAAAGATGTTGCTCAGCGCTTTTTATACATAGTAACAGACAACCTTCCTACCTTTAACATAGATTGCTAATCCCTGAAGCGACCCATTAGCTCTTAGTCAAGCTTGGATAACGGAAAACAACTCTTTACTGAGAGTTTTGTTATTGCTCACATTTGCAAAACAAGACATTCTACTCCCCTTCTTACTATATTTAAGACATGAGCTGTACTTTTCCACTGACCTATAGATGCCCCCTCGTATGTTCCCACTTGCCAGTGTTACAAGCAGTTAGAAAACTAAAAGATAAGCAGCTTGTTAGTTTTTATACAAATTATAACATTCCCTCACCATCTACTGCATGTCTGTGTTTTAACTACAGTAACTGCCACAAAGCAATGATGATAATGTTGTATTCAGAAAGACAAGGGAAGCTGGTTGTTGTCCAGGTTTTGTGTAATTTAAGATGATTCATTGATTAATTATTCCTGTTTTTCTGTAGCCCTACACAGTTCCAGAAGACAGAAAACAATCAGCAAATTGGTATATTGAAGAGATTCAAGTGTATTTTCTGTATTATCTTGTTTGCAGGATTCTTCTTTAAAACAGTGATTTTCCAGCAATTTGCTCAATACTGTGTGCAACCGGTGAAGCCTCACATGCAATAAATAACAGGCTGTCTAGGGGAAAAAAAGTTCATATGTTGATAAAGGGGGTAAACACTGTCACTTGTGTTACATTAAATATAGTAAAAAGGATAACATTTATGAAAACAAATAATGTGCACCTGCATTTTTATAATCAAGCTTACGTGGAATAAATCTCATATCCTCATTTTAAATCCATTGCTGTTTGGAGCAGTTTTACCTATGTTTGCAATACAGGAGTTACCTGTGGATAAACTGCACAGCCTTTGTGTTTATCTGTTGCTTTAGGGAAATGGTTTAGTGGAGCTCTGTGAATTCTTCAAATCTACACTCTCTCTACAGCAGCTCTGAGTGAGTGTTTTGGGCACTGTGATAATCAGAGCCAGTGTGCAGTGCCCAGCACACAGCCACTGTCTTTTTTTATCCCTGAATCACTTTTGTGAATTTGCCAGATGAAGAAATAAGTGCTTGGGGAACAGCTGTCCTTTTGTGAACAGGAAAGGCTTCCTTTCTGTTAATGTGCAGCTTGTCTGCAATGCCAGTTATCTGATTACAAATGTGTTTGCCAATTGCCATGGATTTTGTCACATTTTCTGCATTTCTTGGACAGGGTGGCCTGTGTTGTAAGTTCCACAAAAAGGATTTCAAATATATTTCTAAATTTTCTATTCGCTGAAACATAAATTAGCACAAATAGGCCACTACCTTATACTGTATACTGTACATATATGTGTGCTCAGATACAGTATATGCCCTTTCAGAGTTTTACAGATTTCTAAATGCTCATGTTTTAATTGCTTTATGGTTTTTAAAGTTCAAATTCCATTATACGCCTTGTCAGTGTCTACACTGCCATCTCCAGTCTGAGAAAGCATATAACTGAGCTGAGAGCCTACGAGAACTTTTCTTTTAGAAAAACCCAGTCATTCACACACAATCACACAGGGCTCAAATCCAAAATACAACAGGGGCCACTTTTCCAGCTCTAGTCTTTGTACACTTTACTTTGACTCTCTTGCATTCTGTTCCAGGGACTCCAGGAAAGTGTGTCACTATCATCTAAGACCTGCAGTAGGAAAGTCTCCATAGGAAGGTAATGTAAGCATTATATCCATTTTATTAGACTATACAGTACATGATGCTGTAGAATCTATTAAATGGTCTCTAGCTTGCTGTAGTTCTGAGATGGTGCTATCACTTATTAATACCTTCATTACCTACCTGCAGTTCACCATTCGGGTTACTCAGTTTGCTTACACACCATGTACTTTATCTGTTGTAATACACTACGCCTCATCTACTGTAATCCTCACATACTGATGAAAGTATGATAATGCAGAGAAACAATCAATTGGCAAAAGGTATACACAGATGTTTGTCCTCTAAAGTACTCAAGTTTTGATAGTTACATGCCCACATGCTTGTCGGTAATGAATTGAAATCGCCTTCATTAATTGCAACTTAGATACTGTCTTCTGTGTGGCACAGATTAATAAGGTAATCAATATACACTGTCCCCATACATTTAACAAAGGTCTTCTAAACCCCAAACAGCCATATACCAATAAATCATGCAAAAAGTATTGGGGCAGTACGTCTAATTTTAGCAAATAAAAAAAAACTGTCAAGCACAAAACACATTTTGTCAAGCAAATATAAAAACTAATGATGTGTTAACTGTTTATTATATCTTTTGAGAAGAACAATTCCAGTATACATACAGGCAGTGATCGAGGATATCACAGGCCTTACCCAGGACAATAATGAACATGAAAAGAATGTTATAAAAAGCTACTGTATGGAGAAAATTGATTTTTTGGGGGGTTAATATGAAATGTATCATATGTGATGTCTTTTTAAATACAATCATGGTAAGGTATCTTACCATGAATGTAAGGGATATGACAGTATTTCTATCAATCTGTGTTTAGAACATAAACGTAAAACAAAAATAAATTTCTGAAAATATTTGGTTAATGTTATTTTAACATTTGTTCACCCATGTATCAGTTCACTGAGACAGATCTTCAGCACATTGCAGGGTGAAACTATACTAGAAGAGAAGAGACTTTCTAATTAATATTTGCTCAATCCTGTATTGCAAGTAACTTACTAAAAGTCAAGTACTGTGAAAAGCTAAGCTACAACAGAATGAACAAGAATGCCTGCCCAACTCCTACCTTAATCATTAATCTCAGATTGTCTAATTTGTTCTTACAACTGAAAAAAAAATTCAGATTTTACATTTTTTGTTTTACTTTGACCATTTTCTGTGCCGTGACAAAATCTTGGGTCTTCAATCAATTGATTGACCTCGCTGAGCATCTGCTCACAAAAAATTGCATGATTGAAAAAGCAGCGTGTGCGTGCGGTTTCACCTTACGTGTTGGAGAAAGCGTGTCTGTTTGCACAGAGTAAAAACGATGCATTTGCATTTGAAACAAAAGGCCTCCCACTATTGGACAGTTCTGTCTCCAGTTATGGAATGAATAAAGGAACATTAAATGCCTATTTACATTCCACAGATGCAGTCAGAGTTTGCAAGGAATTCATTATAGAGGTAGAAAGCTTTTAGTGAATTTGATGAAAATGTCTTTTCCAGGAAAAACAAAAATCACCAAGTGCATTGTTTATGCCAAGAAATAGTCCTACTGATGGCATAAGCGTGATGTCAACTCTGCTGAGATAAAATGTTGTTTATTAATATGAAACTTCCCTTTACAGAGGGACATTCAGTCATTTCAATGCCACATTTTTATGGTTGCATGAATCTCACTCACAATATTTCTTTCTTATTAACTGCATGGGTACAATTTATTTTCCTCTCAGGCAATGAAGGCAAGTGCAAGTGTGACAGACTCTGGCTGGAGCTGATAAGCCGCCCTATAGAAGCGGCACTGCTGGCAAGATGAGATTTGTGAAAAAGACAATATCCCATTGGGTCAAACACACTGGGCTGTATATCAGACCTATCACGAATCACATCTCCAAAACAATACCTTTACACACATTCCAACTTTCACAAAAGCCTCTTGCCTCCTCCGTTTAAATGCCATGTTCTATTTTGTCACTGAGAATTAAACATTTAAGTTAGACTATAACCTCTTTTGTTGCTTTAGTTAAAGGATTCTGGAAATTCATAGCAATATACATTTTGCTGTTGGAAATCTTGTGTTTAATATGATATGGTTTGAACAAATAATGTACAAGGGCAAACTATTTTCAGATGTGGAAAAGGATGTTATTTAAATACTACTAAAAGTACAGAATACAAAACTGGATTTAATGCACAGAAAACAGTTTATCAATTCATAAATGAAGCACAATAGCTAGACCTAGCCCCTTATGATCTCAGATATGTTCCATCCATTCTCAGAAAGACACCTTTTCCTGGCAAGAAGTTGACAGCTGCAAGAAGTTTATATGGCAACCCGGAAACCATCCTTGAAATACAGGGAGCAAGAAGGAACTACAGTACATGACAGGTTAAGCTTTATTAGCTCCTCCCTCCTGGCGGTTTTAAAAGGTGATTCCGGATACTATTAACATAATCTAATTTGCATATGGTAATTTGCCGTATGACGCGAAAAGACGCGTTATACCGCGTTTGGATGCGACACGCCCACTGCGTTATACCGCAGCGTACCCCGCTTGTTTTGAATGGCTGCATCTGTACATCCTGGGTAGGATGCTCATCAACCCCAGGGCATGTGCAATAATATTTTATTGCAAAATGTTTTGTTTTATGGGAAGAGTCACAAATCACCACACCACTTCAAGGAAACGAATGCACAGAAGAGCTTGAAGTAAGCCTATCCACAATTTATTCTGCATGTGTGAAACTGAAGGGGAAAAAAAACCTTTTTTTTTACACATTTACCGATGCTGTATTACAACTGCACAGGAGAATTGAGTGGGACAGAGGAAGGGTTGACCATTATTCTTAAATGCACTAACTGTATATTTATTGTGCCATGCAACACTTTTTTGCAGTTTTAGTAACATTATTTATATCTTTGCTGTTTGTTCTGGTTTAATTTGTTTGCTGCCATGAACTGACACTTTGTTACTTCTAAAACACTTTAAAGACCAATTTTATTACTCACATATTCTGTTTATGATATAGTATCTTCCACTGCAGATATTTACTTGAAAATCGAATTGAATTATGAGAATGCATCTTAAAACCACTTGATTTTCCCTGCAGTGGACTTAATATACTATATAACAGTGAAAGTTTATTCTTAGTCAAGCCATGATCTTTTCTAATACGAGGTGCAGCAAAATGGTTCAATACATTTAATTGTCTTTTTATTATATTTATATATTTTATTTAAGTCACTACAATAATGTTATTTTTTTGTTAATGTGTCCTCTAAAAAAGCCTGAATCATCTAATAATAAGCAGCCATTTTCCTGAAGAATAAAAATGAATAACTACACTAAGTGCAATATAATATTCATATTCATTTTAAAGATTTTATGCAGCATTTTAACTTTGTCAAGCAATGCTTCTAACTTTGTGCAGGTGCTAAAATGTCATGTTGCCCCTTTTCTCTCCACCCTCTTTATTAATCAAAGCGTTATGCAATCAGTTTCCACATACATGAAGAGGAAAATTATTCTTCAGTGTCTTTCTAATTTGCATAATGAGAGACTTGTTTCTCTCAGAATATTGCAATAAGAATGCTGCTTCTTTCGTCAAAAAGTTTCTTCGCTGCTTGGTGAGACAAGTTGAATTATATATTTTGAATGACTGAAAATTCTCTGTTACTATCAATCATACATCGGGAACAGTGCAAAAACTGTAGGGCATCGAGGACATTTTGATGTCTATTAATATTAAAGTCACACAGACTCTCCACAAGCTTCCTGATGGATTAGTATTGGGATGAGACCCAGCTCTAATAGCAGTTTACAAACTGACTTCTAACTTTTAAATGAATGTCCTTAAACGGGAGAAACAGCACAAAAAAGAAAATACATAATTTATCACAAACTGCAGTTCAGAATGTGTTGGGTCATTGTATAATAATGCAAAATGTATCCATAAAACAAAAAAATCACCAGTTTTCTGAGTGCAGACTGTGCCAGGAAAGATGCCTTCTTCTACTGTTGTAAGGAGAGGTTCTTGTACTGACACGTCCTATCTAGCACATTTGAAAAGTGGTATTTTTGGTAAAAAAGTCCTTTCAGTTCAGTGTGAGCAGCCGGTGCCTCAGGAGTGTAAGGCTGAAGAACTCTTCGACTTGAAACATATAATATTTTGGGCGCATTTGCAGTATAGAACATTGAAGAATTAGAAAACCAGGAGGAAACTGTGAGCACACTATGGTCAACTTTGAAGTATAACTATACAGGTTGAGTCCAAAGCAAAGGTTTACAATTTCGGGATAGCAGACTAGAATCAGTTAGTTTAAGAGAAGCAAAATGGAATAAGGTCGATCCTGAATCAGAGGAAAATAAATGTCAGTATTTTAAAGATATTCTGACTGAAGCACAGAACAGTTTCATCACAACTATAAGCACAAAGTCTGTGAAGTAGCGGTCAAATGTTTCGCCCGCATCATGTCATTTAGACAATTGATTGTTTGGAATGCCTCAGTTTTCGTGTAGTTTTTGTGTCGATCAAAAGGGTGACATCAAAGGGTGTCACATGGATAGAGAGGAACGAGGAAGAACTGGGGAAATTATATTTTGGAAAAGAAAGATAGTAAAAGTTATGAATATGAAGACAAACGTCTGTGGTCTCTGGCTCATCTATACTGCAGTGCCTTCTTCCTGCTGTTTACAGCCAAAACCTGGACACAAACTTGCCCAGCTGCTGGGTGTGCAGGAATATCCGGAGGTAGAAGCTAGCCCTGTGCTGGAATAGGTGAGAGACAGGTGAGGGAACTCCTAGGGTGATGGAAAGACTTCCCATGTCCTTCCTGCGGGAGGAATACTACAGAGTCCAAGAGGTCTTCAGAGTGGAACATTGGACTGGGACTGCAGGGCCGTGTCAAGTACACATGAGTACCACCTGTGGGTGAGACACATCTGAAGTGATAATTGTGAAGAGGATGATTATCACAGATCATCCAGCTACCCTGCTGCCGCCTGTGTAGTCAGAAGTGGCGACTGGGGGGGTGGAAGTGTAGCCTGTCTGACTGTTTGTTTCACTGGCCCTGGGAAGCTGCCACACAAATATTTGCATTCTCTTGACTGCTTATTCTTTTTGTCTTTCACACTTCTGTTTTACTTGTTACAATGGTATAAACCAATTATCCAGATCATCTTTATAAATGAGCGCTTGTTCTCAACTAATTGAGAATCTGGTTAAATGAAAGACCATGAACACCTCTTTGTTTCAGCAACATGTCCTTAAATACCTATTAGACACATAGATTTCTATTGATATCTAGGGCACTATAAAATGGGCAGAACAAATTAAAATTCTCATAATTCCCATAATTCATACAGACCTGTTTGTACTTAAAAAACACCACCATCCCAAAAGGTTCTCTTTGTGCCCATTGCTGTAGACAGGGTTAGCTATGTCACACTGATGAGCCTTCATGAGGCTGAAAAAATTAATAAAAATATAAATAGATTATATTCACTTTCCCACAAATCAGAGGAAGAGAAAGTTAGTTATAGAAGCAGTATGGGTGGAACAAATTACAGTTAATGGACATTTATATTTTAATGGACATTTATATTTTAATTAAACATGGCTGAATGATACAAGTGAATAATTCAGAAATAACAATTATACACTTATTATATACTTATTTTTATCTAGATGGAATATAATGCTCAAATTCTGAAGAAAAGAATGACCACACAGATTCCATACATCTGGTGCAAAACAATGTCTATGAACTAAAACAATTGCCACATTGCTAGGAAATGACAGCACATCCATCAATTAAATGAAAGTAGTGTCTTGAACACCAAGGATAGAAGGAGGAATTTTATAAATAGTTGCACATTTTAAAGGAAATTGGAAGTTGTCAGACATAGGCTAACCACTTTTTGACCCTTTACACTGAACATGTTCTAAGAGTATGATTGAAACATCAAAGGTTTTGAGCTAGTGGTGTTAAAAGATAAGCTAAAAGTATAAAATCAAATACAGTTTTTTTATTTCAAGACTGTTGTTTTATTTTGTAGTTCTTGTCAGACATTTGTTTACTTTCTTGGAATTCAAAATCCAAAGCGAGGAACTGCTAATGTAAAAGCATCCTTTCTATTTTTCTGATTGATACAAAACAGACTCATGTATGATGATCAATATAATACTGGAGGCTACATTTCTAAAATAATCCCTAATTTAAAACCAACACTTTTTACTGTCCACTAACTTTGATCTTTGTAATATAGAGACAGACAAATCACATTTCTTACACAAATTTTCTTATTTTGTCATGCTCCCAGATTCTTCAAATGTCATCAGAATCTAATAAATCCTGTCCCAGCAGTTTCTACAGAATCAGTAGTTCAGAAATTGACTTTTGGAAAGGGAATGTAATTTAACTTCAAAGCAATCACACTGTGTCTAATTCAGAGGCGAGACAATAAAAATACCTGTAGGTACATGTTAGAAGATTAAAGTTACAAACACACACTCAACTGAAATAGACTGATACTGTACATTAATGTTTCCTAATAGCTTAAATAATAGTACAAACTAATTAATTTGAAATGATAAGAAAGAAATTATATTTGATATGATATTTGAAGCATTATTTACCCCATTAGAACATGAATAGCAGAGTAATCTCATCTAATATACTATATAAACACCTCATATTTAGCCTGAATCCTGAGATGGAGTTCATAGCCTGCAACGCCATGGTACTTCTGCCTCATTATATTGTGTTTTTCACATTATTGCTAATCTTTCTTTTAGTATAATCAGTAATTTAATTGTTTCTTTTTTGTATTTACTTTATGTATTATTGTGTATTTTGTAATTTGCATTGGAAAATAATGTAATAATAATCATAGTAACATAATGCTAATTAAAGAGGCAGATTGTTAATTTGGATACATTTAGCAATAAATCAGTTATTATTAGCTACTATCTAGTTTCTAGTGTTTGAAACACTAAAGGTTTTATTTCCTAACTAACAAAAACAGCTATGTATTTACTTCGAAGCAGAAACAAATAGAGAAACGCAATTGGTGTTTTTCAAACACAAAAGGCATTTGTATGTTGTTTTCTCTGCAAATGTTCACAAATATTTACTGAATCATTTGCCTCAACGAAAGCACAAGAGTGTCATTGTAAATAGTGGACCCTAGGGAGGGTTGCATAAAACAAACTTGAAGTAAAAAGTTAATTGACAGTACTGGTGTCAGGTGGAAGATACATTTACAATCAGTTTTGAAATTAACTCTGCCTATTCCTGTCACGAAGCGTAGTGCTGGACTCTATGCAGACGGTGTTATCTGGAAGTGAATGGAGTAGGACAACAGGGAGGAGATGAGGAGGATCAGGAGGGGTTGACAGAAGGGAGCGTGACGACAGTGAACTGGTGTTCAGGGGGCGTGGCCAGGGCGAACAAGTCCAAGGAGTCCAGGGGGGAAATCTGGGGCAAAGTCCAAAAGTCCAAAACCAGGTGATCCAAACGAGACAGGACAAAACAGAGTTAAAAGCCAGACCGGGATCTGGTACAGGGACGGGGAATAACAACAGGATGACGAGGCCAAGCGCCCTGAGCCCCGGACTCAGCTGGATCAGGACGCCGATAGGAGGCCTGTGCCCTCAAGCTGCAGACGTAGGGCAACTTGGTGGTAGGAGGGCCTCCGGGTGTCCGTCTTCCAATGCAGAGCCAGGAGTAGCGAGAGCGCGCGGCTTAAATAAGGAGGGATTACGATTGAGACAGTTCCCTTGCCTGTTTTGTGCTGCAGACTACAACATGCGCCTCTTTTTGTGATTGACAGACCTAGCTGGTCTTTCCACAGTCACCTAAGGCAAAACATTGTTTGATCCAATCAGAGGAAAAACAATGTTGTTTTGTAGTTTTTAGATAACGATACATTTGGATAATAATTAATGAAACGTTTTTGATACTGTATATAGATAATAAGATGGAGTAAGGGCTTAGGATATACAGTACTTATCATCAGCTCATCTCTATTATCATCATCATTTTCTAACCGCTTTTATCCAATACAGGGTTGCAGGGAAAGCAACAGGCACAAGGCAGGATACACCCTGGTCAGGACACTAATCAATCACAGGGCACACAAACACATTGATGCTCACACCAGGGCCAGTTTTCTAAGAAGGCAATTGACCTACCAGTACAGAATGTCTTTGGACTGTGGGAGAAAACCCATGTGAGCATACAAACTCCACACAGATGGCACCCCAGGAACTGAAGCCAGGGTCTCAGCACTACAATAAGGGCAGCAACGATAACCACTGCTCCACCGCGCAACCCAGTACACTCATGAATCATACACCGTCCATTCTCTAACAATAACAGCTGCTGGAGAAACCCTCAAATCTTTTTTCATCTTGACAACATACCAGCCAGCAGCATCTCACACCTGCAGAGTCTCAGAGTTTCACACAGCTAAATTATCTTTCTCCTAAAAAGTAATTTGATTAAGGAGCAGTCCAAACCCTTCTGTGATGTGCCTTTTTCACGTTCAGAAGTTTACGAGATGGAACAGAGAATGTTGTAACTGTAAATGATCTATGTTACGTGTGTCTCTGTAGTTAAATAGGACATACTGTCCATACAGTGCCAATAAAAACTCTCCACACCCTTTCCAAATTAAGACATTTTGTGGTCTTACAACCTGAAATCAAGACACATTAAATCAGAATTTATATTACTTTACACATTGTAACACACAACCTCCAAGTGCAAAACAAACGCTAAAACATTCTGAAAAGTAATAACAAATGAAAACCCAGAAAAATAGTTGGTTAAATGTACACTCCTCTGAGTAAGTACTTGGTGGAAGCACACATTTTGCTTGAATTACGCTTTGGATAGGTCTGTACCACATTCTGCTTGCCCTCACTTTTCATACCAATACCCTTTCCTCTCCTAACGTCATCAAACAAAACCCGTCTGTCAGCTTATACCGCTTATATCAGCTTATAGAGGACTCTGCCTAGTCCTCTCGCCCACAGCACTGGGGCCCATCTGGCAATGAACCCATGAGAAAACATAACCACTCACAGGTGTTTGCCAAGACATTTTGGTATAGAAGAACTTGCTCTCTAAGCTGTGACAATTACAGAAACATATTTGTCAAGTTCATTTATTGCTTCTACACATTTCTTTTCGCTTCGATGGTGGCCTCAAACACCAGGTCGGATGGTTTGAAACATTGTGTCAGGAATGCACCCTTTGTGTGCTTTGACAGGCTCTGGCCCCCCCGTGGACCCAAATCAGAAGAAGCGGTCAGAAAATGGATGCATGGATGAAGTGTTTGAATGCTTTTAAAGCAACTGTGTTTCTCATTGGTAGAAAGTCCAGACAGAGTTTGATTATTAGTCACAGCACATCAGCATTGTCATCTATGAAAATATCTTTGCATCAGTTATCTGTGACAGCATTTCGGTTGTCACATTTTTTCTGAACTCCTATTTGAACAACTCCCCTGTTCTATGAAAGGCATGAGAAATATCCAGACTTTTTTCTGTTTTAGAAAATAATTTGTTTTTCAGACCAAAGTGAAGGCAAGTGTGACCCTAGGAGGCCTGATGTGATATCCTGGGCTAAAGAATATCTTTAACTCAAGGTCACTCTGTTTATTCTGTTTCACTATCCCATGATTTAAAATTTTATGTTGACGCCCTAGGATGTCATACTGCATCAGAGTATATATGACCTTGGAGGGTATAGGCATTTGTTTCTTCCCGATATTGCACTGAGCTGAGCTGTTATCCTATCTTGAACCATATGGTTCTGCAAAAACTTAAAAGAATAGCTTTATAATAACCTAGAACACAGAAATAAAACAAAATCATTGCTGATAATGATGTCCGCTGAGGAGGTTGATGCCGTGTGATAAAAATCATCGTTTTAATGCACAATACAGTGCAATTTGTCATAGAGCAGGGACAATACTAATCATCCCTCCTGCTTGATTCTCTCATCAGTCTTTTGCTCTGTTTGTATCTGAATCAATCTAGGCTCATTTATATTAATCATCACATGTTTACTAAACAGGCAAAGTCAAAGGAGGACAACAGCAACAAGCCTCATGCTGTAATACAGACAAAATAACAATGCATACACAAAGCTAAGGTTTGTGGTAATGATTTGAACAGGATGTGTGGAATGTTTTTATTCACTCTAAAGGAAAACAACCAGTGACAGTCCAGTTTCTACTACATTTACAGTATAAGACTATTAATGTAGTTAAACGTTAAAGACCTTTGAAAGGATTGATGAATCAGTGTACTCAAATTGTTTCCAGAGAACAATTTTAAGGGACTTTGGAAAATCATAATCATGCAACATAAGGGAACAAAACTATTTGTATTTAATTCCTTATTAGAAATCATATTAGTGATTGGAAATAATAACACCCACAACAAATATAGTTAAAGCTTAAACTCAAACCTCTATATAACAAAAGGGATTCTGTCCTTTTCTGACCTTGGTTAAATGATGCCAAGTTGTGAACTGCGTTTTTGTCCTTTTTGCTATCTATCCCAGACAGATACAGAATGATGCAATACCAGCACTTTCTTAGATGAAAATTCCAACCAAGTAAATCAAGATGTAACCCACTTAGCAGAGGTGGAACCTGATGGTGATGGTCCCTTTGTTTTCTTCTTCTGCTCAATGACACCCATGGTAAACCCAGGGACATTTTACATTGTTTTGGCCTCATTTTCACTCAAGAGCGGACACTTCCGTTCCGCTCCTTCCTGACCATAGTCTATGCAATCATGATCCACTTACAGTAGGTGAGGGGTGACTAACCCTGTAGATTCTCAATGGAAATCATCCAATAAGCCCTAGATTTCACATTTAAGAAAAATATATTAGGAAAAAATTGGTGTTTTCTCTAAATTTACTGTATATAGTTCAAGAAATTTTCAGTTTCAATTTTTTCAGTATGTTTCACAGTTGCACAAGTATTAATATAATTATCTTCTATTACCTATTAATTTTTAACTATTAATTTTTTTTTGCTGAATTAGACAACTATTCTACTTATAGGTTTTGATATTGTTTAATCACCCTGTTTTGCTGAAACAGGTTTCTCTCTCATGGGCATTGATGCCTCAAATCCACCCGGAACAAGGTTACTCAACCCTGTGCTCAGGTGTTAAGAGCGAGTTAGTACTATCTCCTACTGCTGTCAAACAATAACAGTAATGATGATGATGATGACGTCCAAAATCCAGTAATACAGCCAACATTTCATCAGTTCAACAGAAGGGTGTGGTGAATATGAAAACTCCACACTGGGGATGTCCCAATCAGTTTCGAACTTAGAACTGGCCGAAGTGCTTAGCACCACAGCACTGTGCTGCCCCAATAGTGTGATAATAATAGCGAAGACGAATAAGAACAGGAACAGGAGCAGAGCAAGAAAAGTCAGAGACAGGAGTCAGAGCAAGAAGAAATTAGAATATCATCAGAAGGATTATGAAATTCTAGTGTTGTATTCTAGTATCTAGTGCAGTATTGTCACTTTGTAAAATGTGACAGTCATGTCACAGCATGGAGCTGCCAACTGGAATCCCTGCTGCGCGGAGCTGCCAGCGTTTGGCTGGGGACGTGCACACAGCGAAATAATGGCATCCTTGCTCTTGGAGCCTTTGGAAGGGAAAATATGCTGGGGATTTAATTCATCATGCTGAAGTGACCAGAGTGGTCTTTTTGTCTGGCAAATGCCAGTGGAGGATGCTTTGGTCGAACTCGATTGTCAAATAGCTCGAGCACAAAAATTGAAGGGATTCAAACGGAAAGCCGATTTGGTCAGGAGCAGCGTTTTTTTTAAGACACTGATCTACCTCCCATCTTCTGTGAGATGGATCATGGACAGAAATAGAATAAGAATGGATAAGAATGGAAAAACAGTAAGGTCCCCTTTTTCAGCCAGCCTAGACCATAGTTAATAAAATGGACAGCTTGCTCAGAATGGAAAAAGGGGTCATAAATTAGATTTTTGTTTTCACAATGAGTTATTAGATGATAAGTCTTTTCTTTTAAATTGTTTTTTTTTCTTTATTTCAACAACAACAAAAAAAATCAAATGTTTGACCATCCTGACAAATTTAAACCTGAGGTTTTAAAATTACTTTAAAGTTTGATAACGTACTCCAAATCCTTAAGCAAATGCCCATGATAATTAAATTGATTACTGCAGGTGAACATCTAGATTTGATTAACAGCATAGTTTATAATGGTAAATAAAAAAAGATCCTATATAGATTCTTACGTACCACTTAAAAGTTAATCTGAACTACAGATTTATCCTATTTTTTTAGATTAAAAAATAGCTGTTTTTTTCTTTTCACAAAGCAAATTAAATTAATTAAATTATACTAATTGGATTATTAGATTAATCCAATAATTAATAATGGTGTATAATAACCTGAGATTTCCCCTTTAGTTCAAAATACGTTTATTTTACCAGGTACCGTACACAACAATACATAAATTATCAGAACTAAATCCGATGCGTTTTTCTGCCTACTTTTGTGTTATAGACTTACTGTGTAAAAGTAAATAAATGAAAGAGCTTTAGATTTTATCATCAAGGACTATTGGAAATCCAATGGAAAAAAAAATCTGGATGCTCTGTAAGGCAATTTTTCAAGGATGTCAAAGCACATTCCTGTGAGCTCATGTTACCTCAGAGCATGGCCTTGATTCTGATGCCTGAGGATCATTGTCTGTCTTCTCTGTTAAAAATCTCTTACAAAGATCAAAACAACTGTTGTGCAGCAAAGACAAAATAATATTCATTTCTGTGATACTCAAGACCCCTTGGTAATGACTTTCCCCATTACAAGAGTATCTTATTATGTACTGTCAAGCTTCATTCCTGAAAATTACCTGAACATCACAGACAGCTTTTTATGGCTTCTTGTAGTTAATGTTTTTTTTTTCAGTGAAACGCATCCAGTCAGATCCAGATTTAAATTGCGATAAGTTACAGATCTGTTTCAGACTTCTTAACAAGCATCATGAAGATTTTAGTCTCAGCCCAAAAAAGAGACTTCAACAAAAATGCAGTTTTACTTGATAGTTAGTTTTCATTAATCATATCATTATTTTATACTCTGTAAGTTTAAAGGCCAACATTTACCTGCAACACCTAATAATGAAACAGTCTCATCAATTTTAAAGAAATTTTAATCAAATTTGTTGGTTTTTACAGTTTATCTAGATAAAAATAAATCAACATTTCTTCTTTTCAAAGACAAACATTTGCATGCTGTGGATTTATAACACCTTGTTTCCTTTTGATACTAAAATTCAAATTAACGTGATTCAGGAAATAAGAAATTATGTCGCTGTCAAAGGACAATGTGAGAATCTTGTGTAGCTCAGTATTTAGTTTTTTTCCCCCAGTTATAGTATTTTCTTTTAGACACAGGGGCCAGCATTTTCTCAATATAAACTTCTTTGCTTTGAAAAGTGAAAAATGAAAAATGTTTTGACCTGACAAATTCAAGCAGAAAATCCAGTATTGTGCAAACAAAGGCATTTGCACACTGAAAGAACAGGAAACCCAGTACTGTAATAGGAAAATGCCATTCAAAACTTGCTTTTAAGCTTCACATAAACCTGGTGGCATATCTCAATATGCATTGCGCAATTAATACACTTTCTCCCCAGAGAAAAAACACCACACCACAGCTCATTTGCAGGCAGAAAAGGTGCAAAGATCACTACTGATCTCATTTACAAACAGCAGAATTTGTTGTGGTAGTAATGTTGATCATTTGGAAATCTGCTGTTCAGGTTTTCTTTTGCACGAATGCTCAGTTCTCAAACTGTTTGACTATGAAGAGCCTGATCTAACAAACAGAATGAATTCCAGAAGGAATTCACTCTCCTCAACAAAATAAATTTGTCCATATCTTCTCAGAACAACAATTTAATCTTCTTTACATAGTGTAAGCTTTAGCTTTATATATCAGAAAATAGTTTATTTCTTTCAAATGACCTGCCAAAATGTTTCCCTTTTATTCTACTTTCAGTTTTCCTTTGTTAAAGCTTTCCAGTGATAAAGCTGTGGATTATATCTGTGCATAGACACTATTGAAGACACAGTGACCTCACATTTTGACTGTACACCATTTACTTTTTAAAAATAACATTTGCTGTTCACTTCATTAAATGTACTTCCACAGACAGATAAAATGTAAAGCTACTATAAACCTGAAGTGAAAACCTAACATTGCAGCTGCCAAGGTTATGACAGAGTCATGTATTATTTCCAAGCAAGCAGGGATTTAGAATGTTTCAAGGATGCCTGCACAATCTTCTGCAACACAAACGTCTGAAATAAATTATGACTAGACTGACACTAGGCGCAGCAGAAAACTGTGATAACGCTCAGGTTACTTGTTAAATTGCTTAGATGTGAGTCTGTAAAATAATTGAACTTATTTTCCAGAGTAACTCGGAATGAAAACGAATGCACGCATGTGCAGTACTGTTTGAATGCAAGCAAATTTGACCCTAAATTATGTTCTCTATTATTAATGATTAGAGTGGCGATACAATAAACTTCTTTTGTGTCTGTTAGCTGCAGTTTAAAAATATTAAAGAGTGGTGGTCATATATAATTTATTAGTATTTATATACTGAACAAAGCTGCTGTCTCATATGTAAATTTCTTCCACTACAAATAAGTACCAAAACAAAATAAACATACAGTACTCTAATTTAAGTAATCATGTTTCAAAACAATGAAGAGTCAGATGTCAATTGGAAACAAGCACTTGACCCTTTTCTAGAAAACTGCCCAGCTTCTGCTTTTAGCTAAGTGAGACAATGAAGATGTAGATGTCACGGTGCTTCTCTGTCCTGTCCCTGGTTTCCCTGTGCTTTACTTGTTCTTCCGGTGTGTCTTGTTGTCTGGGGCTTTATATTTCAGGGTCTCCCTATCCTCCTCGCTCGGCATCGGGATCGTTTGTCAAGAGGCTCGCCTCACCAGGTCGCCCCATGTCTTCTACCTGAGGGCTTACGTCTCGTTTCGACTCCGCCTTGAGCCCTGACCGAACGCCCATGTTTGCTCCGTTCCTGCCGCTACCTACGCATGGGGTCCTCCCGTCTCGCCGGTCTCTCTCCACGGCTCCCATGACAGGACTGCAGCTCATGAAGCACATGACTGGACCGAAACTGGTCTTTCCCGGGCTGTGAGCACACTGTGCCACTCCCTTGACTGCAAATGCCTCCGCCTGCTCCTCTGCCATGGTGGAGCTTTACACACAGTAGCAAACTGTGTGTGTCCATGCGTCCATCTATCCAATTACTAACCTCTTTTCCCTATTCAGAGTCATGGAGGAGCTGGAGCCTTTTCCAGCAAGTGATGGGCTCAAGGCAGGATACACTCTGGACAGGGCACTAGGACACATCACAGGGCACACAGACGCACACCCTCACCAGGGCCAGTTTTTTTTCCCCCGAACGTCAGTTAACCTACAGTACCAGTATGTCTTTGGACTGCGGCGCAAAACCAGAGCGCTAATGGGGAAACCTGCGTAAACATGGGGAGAACATAAAGGATCCATGTAGATAGCACCCCAGGAATTGAACTCAAGGCCCACCTTAGAGTCAGCAATGCATACTGTATATTTGTATTTCATACAAATGTCCACACTTTTAAGTAGTTCTCAGGTCAGGTTCTGACTGTACCTGAGCAAATTACTAGATCCCTTGACTAGTCTTAGTCAATTATAAAAATAATGTCCTGGTGTAAGACACTCTAACATAAGACTGCTTTACACAAACCTAGTCTGATATACTGCATTTCTTTAGTTCATATAGAGCAGAAAAAATGAATTTCCTATAGTATAGGAAATTCTGTTTTATTTTGGGAAGGCAGTGGACAGAACAGACTATTCACTAAGGGAAAGATAAAACTTCTTGTATTTCAGGTGGGGAGCTGCGTCAGCATGCGTAGGCTGCAAAGGAACAAGTAATAGGTTTATTCCATGCTGAAAAGAGAAGAAAGTAAACACAACGTTTCGGCTGTGGAGCCTTCTTCGAGTGTAAGTGCCTGAAGAAGGCTCCACAGCCGAAATGTTGTGTTTTCTTTCTTCTCTTTTCAGCATGCAATAAACCTATTACTTCTTGTATTTGCTTTGCAGTTGCTTCAAGATACTGTAACGCTTCGGGGTTCACATGGGCGCCCTCGCTGCTGCCGCATCAGGTCGGACCCCTGGTCATTGGGGACTCGAACCCAGGCCTCTAGCGTCACTCCACAGGGACCCAATCTCTTGAGCCAAAGGGAAATCTCCCGTCAGCCCAGCGGCTTCGGTCCCTGCTACCCACAGGGAAGGGCGGTGACGTCACCGCTCTGGTAAGCCAGCTCTCACAAGCAATGGAGGCCGTATGCGTTACAATACTATTTGGTTTGCATCACCCTCGCTGCAAGAAGACAGAGTCAGCTGTTACAGAGTGCTCTCAGAATGAGCAGTATGGAAGGGAAGAGCCCACAGGTGACTGGGGAATTCTGTCATCTCCTGACACATGTGTTTGATCAGCTCTAGTCACATGTTTGTGACTGTAGACTTGAGATGACATGCGGGGAAAAGGAAAGAAAATTACTCACTGCATTCGCAAACACAGCTTGTGTATGTTTTCCCAGAAATCAACGAAAAAAGATCAAATCAAAGATCTGCCAGATGTTACAAATTCCTGAAGCATTTTTTTCTTTACCAAAGCATGAAGCACTAAAAGCTGTAATGTGATCTTAACATCAGTAAGACCGTCTTTATCATTTTGACTAAATTTCACTCTTCTGAAACTAGGAACTCATTTTTAACAAGATAATTTAATAACTTATTTGTTTTGTCTTAAGGTGGCAAGGACATTTTAAGGTCATTATTGTATGTAAATCAGATAGAAGATTTAAATATTCATGTTTAGGTTGTCAGGCTCTATTGACAAACTTTCAGACTTGAGCTCTCTATTAAGCACTGAATATACTGTTTGTAAGAAGAGAAATCATTAAATTAGAATATATTTTTGCTGGTAATTAGAGACATTGTAAAGTACTGAATAACAAAAAAAAATATTGGAACCTGGCATGTTTTTTATTTCAAATGCAGGAACAATAATAAAGCCAGAAAAAAATGAAGATTTTAAAATACTTCTGGAGAAACGATACCCAGTTTACTATTATTAGATTTGTATCTGAACGATACATATGTGCCCTTAAAAAGCAGCAGAACGCCAGCTACCTAAAAAGATAAGAGATGTACTTGAAAAACAAGTTGTCTCTTTAAAAACAATGGCACGAGAACGTAATTCTGTTGGGGTTTTTTTTTTCTTTGTGTTTGTTTTTAGGTTCTGGCTGCTGGTTTTTTTTTACCCACTTTTTAACAAGTGTCCGTGAAGCGCTCTGCGTGTCTTCGCTCTTCCAGCGTGCTCAGACTGCAGCTGCTCATTCACCCCGAATCACAGCGGCGCGCTCCGCCCTGCCTGCGCTCCCAGCCGCCCTACGTCACCACTCCGTGCGGAGAACGTAGCACGCAGGCCGATGGGAAGAGGAGGTGTTTGTGTTGGTTCTTGTGGTCAAATTTGAACGTGAAATCTGATAAAGTGAGTGCTCTTCTTTTAAATTGCATTACTTCTGGTCTAGATGCAGCTTTTAAGCTTCGCTATTAAAAAAAAAATAGCCATGCCGGGCGACAAGCTAATATTTGGCGTGCTAGGGATTTTAATTGCACGGCTAGAGTATAGTCGGAGGCCTGGCTTTGTTACAAGACATAGATTCCCCCTTTAGACAATTTGAAGGCTTTAGCGTATTTCTTTTACATTGCATGTTTCCTGTTCCGAAGACGTTTGACTCAAACCAGTCACCGGATTGATTTGTTAAATAAGCACCGCTCTGTTTCCTGCTGGAGTGGGTGACTTGCTGGTGGAGTCTCATTCAGACTGAATGTATTGTGTAGCGCCACGCTTTCACAGGGAACAATATTTTCCTATCCCGGATCTGTTTTTTAATTCACGATTTTCGTGAAGTTTCGTGTACATAAACATGCGTTAATATACGGAGGTAGTTTTGCAACCTTAGACAGAGTGCTGTTCGATTTAGTTTGAACTATTTCCCCCCGCGACAATGTACACCGTTGTGATCTGTGATTAATTACAATTAGGTTATTGTGCAGAGGTAGTAATATGGTATGAACTACATAATTGCTTCTGGTATCTTTTGATTTTCCGATTTAATGATATCCCCTAAAAGTACCCAGGTAAAGAATTTCAGACCTATCGGTAGAACAGGAAGGCTGTAGGTAGTACTTTGATAATCATCAGAAGTGTTACCAGAAGTGTTGCAGTATTTTCTGATGTTTGAAGACCTAGAACAGTCGATATTGTTACGATACACACTTGTATTTGCAGTTTGCGAAATTGTCTTATATGTAAAATTCAGAGTTTTAGAAGAAAAGTCGTGTTTTGTTTCGCACTGTGAACTTGCATAAAAAATGCAAAAGCCTATTTGTGTTAGCTGAGCATCATTTGTTTCGAAAGTTGTATTGTCTTGTCTCATGGCTGTAAGGTTTCCACGGTTTGTTTTAAAATTATTCATATTAAAGTACCCTGCTGCGGTTCTTGCTATGAAACGACACTTTATACAGTAGGTAAAACGCCTGGTTTTCTTTTTTGGCCTTGCTTTTTATGATATATTTCCTCCCCGTTGTTCTATTTATTTTGTATTGAATTTATAATCCGTATTGGCGACATCTTACTGTTCTTTTCACAACGTAGGCTCTCCTTGCTGGAAAAGTTACTTTGCTTGTCCAGTACTGGAAGGAGCAGAAACAAAGCCGATTTTCTAACCTCTATTTGGAGTTTTGTTAAAATATTTCCTTTCATTTTTGACCAGAATTGCATGCTGAAACTATGTGGGCACGATAATTTTTTTTTGAAAGCCCTACTCTTCCTCAGTGTAAGGATGCAGTATTGTTTGAACAGTAAGAGTGCAAAATAAATGTTATAACGGTAAGAAGGGAATATTTCTTAAAATGAAAAGCAGATATGAGCCTGGTGCTAGCTGGGAGGCTGTATAATCTCTGTGCTCTCTGATGATGTGGGCCCTCTGGCTGATGGGTTCAGGACTACTGCTAACTGATTGAGGAAACATGGAAGACAGTACATTGTTTGGGGTTCAAAGTCCATCTTACCACCTCACACGCAAAACCGTAAGGCAACGATATGATGTGTAAAGGTGCACACTTCATCCATGTGCCCTTGAGCCCCTCCACTGACTGTTCTGGGGTACCCAGGTTTAGAAGGCACGGGCCAGATAACCTCTGTACTTGACAGTCAGTTGTGTGGCTGATTTAGGCGGGGGGTGGGGCGGAACAACTTTAATTCCTCTGTTATAGTTATGGATTTTACATTTACATGGGAGTGAGTAAGTGTGTCCCACTTGTCATTGTGTGCTACAGATAACGTTAAAGTCAAGTGCATTGTTATACAACAAAAACAATAACATGGTCCTACCAACTGTGGACTATCTCATCTAAAGCCTTCTACCTGATGTTAAGGCAGTATGAAAGTATTTGTAATACCTAAGGTCTAGGTAATGCCTTGATAGTGGTGACTTACTATGCGATGTTGTCACAGTCTGCATACATAGGGTATGTGAGACCTTGCCTGGGTCATCTGACACGGCTTCATTTTTTAAAATTCAAAATGAACGTTTTTAATTTCATACCTAATCTGCTAGCTGGATGATAAAATCTCCGTTAAGTGCTACGAGCCCTTGTATCCACATGGGGAGGATGAAGTTCATATTGGCTCAATGGAGGAATGGCCCATTCCTCTCTGACATCACTGCGTTGAGGGCAGTGTTCATGCTGATCGGTAGAGTATTTAAATTATATATAAAAAATAAATGGATACCCAATGTAAGTGCATTTAAAACTGAGACCAGAAAGCCCTTCTTCATACAAAGGATTGCGGTTGTCTGGTACAAGCTACACATCCGTGTTGTTTAAGGACGTACCCCGGCTTTATTCAAGAAACTTCTGAATGAGATCCTTGAATCAATTTGCTACTAACTGCCAGACAGGCTGGATGGGCCAAATGGCATTGTCTCATTTGTAACCTTTCTTATGTTCTGATGACCAGCATTTTTTTTGTATAAATATATAAGGTTTTTCATGTGACCTACTGTAAGTGACAGGTTCTTAATTGTTAAACGAGCAGGTGTTAAATAAATTGTAGACAATGCACCTTTGGTATCTGGGCACCTTTGTACCTCTTTAACAACTGAAAAGGGATAAGTTCTTGTAAATGCTGAATATATTTTTTCTCTTTAATAATTGCACCTTAATGAATTCTGACTTCTTATTGTTCACAGTGGAACGCGGTTCAAAGAGAAGACAAGTGAAGCCTTTGGCAGCTTCTCTGCTGGATGCTTTAGATTATGATAGCTCGGACGACAGTGATTTTGAAGTTGGTGATGCTTCAGGTAACTGCTATTAATGAATAACCATCCTTTTTTTACAAGCTGAAAATTACTCTTGTCACCAAGTGGGCTATTTATTTTATATAACCTTTTTTTAATTGTCACCAGTGAAATAATCTAAGGACCTAGCCAAGTTTAATTGTCATGCATTCAAAGAAATTGCATAGATGCATCAGGCTTTAATAATATTTTGGAGTTTCTTTGGAACACTTACATTACTAACTACATTAAACAAGGTTTGATTTAGTCACTGGAGACTAGAAAAAACATTCATTCATAATAATTTATAAGTATGCTTGTCATTTTAAAAACAAATCTCTTAAAAACTTATTTTTGGGAGGAAAACAAAGTAGAATTTTAAATAATTTGGCTTAAATTCACGTTGTGCTCCATTTGGGCTTTTATGACACAAGGACGATAGCTATGCCTTTAGGGAAGGTTTGTTTTGCTTTATGTGCCTCTGGTGGTAATTTTATAGTTTATTTTTAAGACATTATTAAAATACTTGTGTAATAAAAAAAAATTAACATCTTTTAGCTTCTTAATCAAAACTGCGTTCAGTTGTAGAATTTATTGTATGCTCTGATGGGAGATGTATCAACTTAAGCCTTAACCTAAGTGTATATAATTCGTCTAAAACTGAACAATCTTAATGTAATAGGGGGTAAGAAGAGCAAGACTACCCAAAACTTTCACAAACAGATATTGAGTTATATTTTTAGATATTTTTTTTCTAAGAATCGTGCAGAGCATTAGTGTCAGAATTTGTAGACTTGCAGCACACACGTACATATTAATTATAATTAATCTAAGTGATATTTTTCTTTCTGTTAAAATAGCAGAACTGTGAACAGTATGCAGCATTTTAAGTAGCTTTCCACTAAGCAGTTTTTTTTCTTCCTCCTCCTATCTGAATTAGAGCCATAATCCTTCCTTTTTTATCACAGTGAGTTCTTTTAGGTATTTCTTCATAACCTTAGCAACAGTGAATTATCATGGATACATTTCTTTATTTTTATTTCTTTTTAGTTATTTTTTATATATTGTAATACAGAATGCACTGGTATATCTACTGATTTAATTGGGTATTGATAATGGAATTCTTTTTTTTCCTGTTTATTGCTTTCTGAATAAAAATGGAGTAGAAATTGGAATGGAAATGGTATTGATTTTTTTTCAGAATAGGAAGTATAGACACCTCAATCATATATTGATTGAAAGGCAACGGAATGGCAAAATAAATATTAAAAGGCTGTGCAAGATAATCCTATTTTTTTCTTATTTGATCAGGATTAATCAGATTGTTCAAAGTGTGGTTAACAAGGAAGCAAATTATTTTTGTGCTGTGTCTTGATGAAGTGTGACAAGTGCAGCTCTCTTTGACCCTGCTGGGACTCGATCCCAGCCGCTGATGGGATCTTGGGATGCACAGCGCCCCTTGCTGGACAGTGGGTAACACCACCACGACAAAAGCAGGCTCCTCTGCAGTGGTGGAGTTTATACTGTCTAGGTTTCAGAAGAGGGTGATGTCACTCCCGTAACTTGTGCAGCGCGCTGAGCCCTTTCACAAGGGTAATGCCGGCCGAGTGCTCTCGAACCCTGAACTTTTCTTTGACATTGGGGTTGGGATGGTTATAATCTTAAACAGTGTTGTGATTGTTCTTTCTAACCTCTTTTAGAAGGGACAATTAAGTAAATTGATTAATAATCACTCTTTCAGTTTGAACAGCTTTACCGTGCACACAAATAATAAATAACCATCTCAGTGTAACTGTTCCACAAAACCATATCCAGCTTCCTTACTTCATAATATACCAATCTGCACTAATATGTTCACAAGAAACTCACACAGTTCCACAAATCAAAATACGGTAGCAATCATCTAGTGTTTGTTTCCAGTGAATTCTTAAAAAGTTGTTTTATACATTATACATACAGTTGTTTCGTACATCAGTGCAAAGGGACCTTTCATTTGAGTGCCAGTAGTACCTCTATTCAAATTGGGTTCTTTGGTTCAGCTGCAGTGCTGAAGGAGATGAGAACATGTCAGATTCTTTGGGGCTTGTTATTCATATTCTGAGTCTGCATTCTTACCAGACTTGCCTAAAGACTTGCAGAGGAGAGCAGAAGTAGACTTTGCATTCCGATGAGACAGGAGTGGGAATGGTTTTCCTCACCTTTCCACTGTGACTTTATTGACCAGGCAACAGATGGAGACATGCTGAGCCGAAGAATCTCCTTCACAGTCACAAAATCTCTGTAACCTCTGTGGCTGAGGGTTTCTGCTTGAAAACAGGCAAATATCTGATAATGAGATTTAAGAACTCCTGCTAATCCACGCTCTCTTGAGTATCACTTGCAGTAGAGTAGCAAGACGAGGCCTTTACATCTGGGAAGGAAGGAAATGTCAGCATCCTACTTTGGGAAATATTTTACTGCTGTTTTTGTTAATGCAACATTGCAGGATCCAAACTTTTTTTCCCTAACACTGTAAAGCTGTGTGTTTCATAAAAGAACATATCTGGCTTTTGAAAGAGGAGTAGATGCGTAAAAGTCCATATATCTTTGATCTTTCTTGTTATGAAATGAAACCATTTCTTTCTTCATTTTTCCTTAGAGATATTGCAAAAGAAAATTTCTGTGGCCCGTCATTTGTTTTTGGTATCAGCTGTGCAGCCTGTGAATTGGTTTTAAAGATGTATTGTGCTAAATCTGAATCCTGCTTGGATGAATATCTATAGAGAAGGCAGCAGTTGGACTCAAGCACAGCCCTTTGATTCACAGTTGATCATTATTACATTGACAGGGTCCGAAGGAAGTGCGAATGGGAGTGACGAGGATGGATCGAAGGAGAGCGCCGCCGGGTCGGAAAGCGACTCCGAAGCTAACGCTTCCGAGGACGAAGAGCCAGCTGGCGCGGACGAAGCTGGAGAGCCGGTTTCCGAAGAAAGCCCCAACGAAGAAAAACCGAAGGGACAGTCTGTCGAAGCTGGAGAGAAAGACGAGGAGGGGGCCACCAGCGACGAAAAGCAAGCCGAGGGAAGCCCCGAGATGGACCCTGGCGCCAGCGCCAACCCTGGAGCCAGCGGGAGCGCGGAAGAGTCGGCCTCGGAGCCCAAGAAGTGGAATTTGCGTCGCAATCGCCCCATGCTGGACTTCACCACCATGGAGGACCTGAACGAGATGGACGACTACGACAGCGAAGACGACAATGACTGGCGGCCCACAGCCGGCAAGAGAAAGGGCAGATCCACAGCGCAGAAAGGGGGCAGCGAAGAGGAAGACGATGGCAGCGGGAGTGACGAAGACGAGGATAACGAAGATGAGAACGAAGACGACAGCAGCAGTGGAAGCGAAGATGAAAATCCTAAGAAAACCAAAGGCCCCAAAACCCACAGTGCTGATGATGAAGAGCTGACCAACGACAGCTTGAGCTTGTCACATGGAAAAAACACAGAGGTAACAGACCTTGGTCTGGCTGTGATGATGGGCAGCAGTGTGGCGCAGTGGGTAAGATTTTGGATTCATAACCAGAAGGTTGTGGGTTCAAATCCCAGGTGAAGCTTCTTTAAGCAAACACCCTGCTTTATAAACGGCTGCAAATTTGTCACTCTGGATAAGCAAAAGTGACACAAATATCCTTTAAAACATTACTAGTACAACAGCTATTTGTTGAGCTCCTAAAAATGTTTTTTTTTGTTATTTTCTAGATGTTCACCATAATCTGTTCCAAATGGTTTTATTGTAATTGATAAAAAAATCGATTGCAAAAATTGCTCTTTTGCCTTTTTAAAGTTTTTTATATTAAATCTGCTTAACGTGCCTAGATAATTGTTGGTATATGGAGTACAGAATAGAATCTGGATTGGCAGAGTACAAGTAAAAACATATTTAGAGATTAAATGGAAAAACATAAAAATGCTGAAAACAAACAATCAGCCCAGACTAATTAGAGATATTGTTTTTTTTTTGTTTTGTTTTTTCCCCAAGCAAAAAGTTATTAGGCTGGTACTCCAGGCTGTTTTTTAACAAGTGTTTCTTTTTCCTCAAAATTGTAGGATTCCTTGCTGCTTGACAAAAGCCAGAACTGGAGCTCACAGAAGATGGATCATATTCTGATCTGCTGCGTTTGTTTAGGTGATAACAGTGAAGACGCTGATGAAATTATACAGTGTGACAACTGTGGAGTGACAGTGCATGAAGGTAACTATATCGGTGTTTGCCCTTCTTTTTCTTGTATTGATAAAGGAGTATTCAATTACTTGTCAGGACTAAAACAAAACTTCCTGAATTAAGGTGATTTGTCTAAGCACTTGTTTTGGTTGCATAAAGAAAATGTTGAAAATCTAAAAGTACCTCTTGGATTAAGAACAACATCTGACAAGTCTGTCATATTCAAATAAAGGTTGCAGAAAATGTACCAAAACAGTGAAGCTCTCATTGCAAAATGAGTGAACTATGTAAGGAGCTTAGTTTCTGCTGTACTTTTGTGCATTGTTACATGACAGATATTTTATTTTTCCATTTTCTTGTACTTCGACATTTTTTATTGTGATTCTGCTGGAGAGAAAGATTTGAATGTCACCCTCCAGAAGACCTCTTAATCATGTTTACTTGAATATTTTACCTAACGTTAATATATTTGTCACAAATGTTATTTATAGTGGTAATTGTGATGGTCCTTAGTGGCACTCATCACGTTACAGAAGTTAGATCAACCCCTTGAAACCTAGGTGGAGCAGAATTTCCCCTCAGCAGGAGGCCAGATCTTGTGGCACAGCGCAGTTTGCCTCTGCCTAATAAGTGGTGCTGAGTCTGTCTGAAGCCACGTGATCAAGCCCCATTGGGAATGGCTATAGCTGCTGTTTTTTCAGGGGTCATTACTGGTGTGCTAGTACCAACTGCGTTATTCCTGATGTGCTCTAAAGTTAGTAAGAAAATCGTGCCCTCATGTCTGTTTTGATTATTAACCTGTTTAAACAAAAGCTGTTTTCTATGGACATTAAATTATCTCCAGCTTCACACAGTCTTCATTGGCTAGATATGTAATTCTGCTTTTGAAACTTAGTTTTACACTAAGTGTTTAACTAAATCTGTGATGTTAACCTTGACTGTCCTATAAATAACTGTTTTTAGGGATGAGATGATAAATGTGCAAGTTTCTATTATAAATTTGAGCTGAAATATTTCACTGTAAGTAACTGAGGTGTGTGACACATCTATTTTCTTAGTATCGTGTTTTTGTAATTCAAAAAGTGGGAATCAGGACAGAAGCAGAAAATTGAACATATTTTTTTATTATTTTGTTGAACTATGTTTATAAAACATTTAACCGGGATAAATCCACATGGAGTATAACTAATACGTTTTGAAGCTCTCAGTTTGCCTGGTACAAAGGTTGACATTGTGAAGAAAAAAATGAATTGATTAAAAAAGACTAGAAGAAAAACTAATACACTCTTTAAGTGGTGCAAGTAATACACTTGGTAGCTGCCCTTGAGAACTAAACACAAAATTAAATGGTTAAAAACTAGAGCGTACAAAGGAGATTTAAGACAGCTTGAAAAATCTAATATGAGCAGGAAGATCATTCCACGGCCTGGCAGCTACAGAACAGAAAGCCTGGTCGACTCAGAGTGTTCGAAGCCTGGTTTTGGGAATGGGAAGAAGACTAGACTCCAAAGAGTGCAGGTTACATGTACAGAGATTTACCAGTTCACAGCTTTGTTGTAGTAACTAGTTACTGTAGTAGATAATGATTAAATTAGGAATATGCTTGCTAGACTGTAGTTTATTGTTTGACGATCATTAAAGCATGGACATGGGTTAAGATGACATAGATTATAAGTAGGGACTAGTATTAGAAGTAGCGATACGTAGTGTATAAAATTAAGTCACATTTAAATTTCCTTAACAGAGGGTTTAGGCTAGGGATGAATGCGATGTAATTAGTGGTGTACCGCAGGGATCTATACTAGGACCACTGTCTTCCTAAATTATATCAACGATCTAGACTATGAAATAGTTAAACTAGTCTAGTTCTCAGATGCTAACAAATGAGGAAGATTATCAAGCACTGAATAAAATTAAAAAAGTTAATGAAACATGTGGCAGAAGACTTTTGATATAGACAAGTACAGAGTATTACATGCAGGTGAAAAACAACAAAGTATAGGTAAAAATTAGAAACGCTGAGCCTGGAGAGGTGTTTATGTTGACAACTCATTTACATCTTCTAGATAGTGTTAAGAAACAATTAAAAAGGCCAACAATGTCAATATATATGGTTAAAAGCATATAATTAAATCCAGTGATGTTATGTAATCTGTAAATATTGTATACAATTTTGGTCACCATGTTATATAAAGGATGTTGCTGCTCTAGAATCTGCCTAGAGAAGAGAAACCAGATGCATTTTGGAGCTTAAGGGAATAACTTAAATTGACAGGAACTAAGCCTTTTTAGTCTTGAACACAGAAAACTACAAGACAACATGATAACATGGTACAAGGAGTCAAAATCCTCAAAGGTATTGACAAAGTTATTCCAGTGGATTACTTCAGAATAAGGACACGAGTGGGAAACCATGTGGACGTGTATTTAAATCCATCAACAGGAGAACGGAATATGATTTCCTACAAAAAATGGCTGGATGAGATTTTTGGATTAATTAACTACCGAACGAGCTTGATGAACCAAATGGTTTCCTCTCATTTGTAACTGTCTTATGTTCTGAAGCTTAGTTGGCAAGAAGTTACGAGCTTCAGCAGGAGAAGAATTTAATTCTTGGTAGAGGCAGCGAAACACTAAGTCTGTTTAAAGCACATGCTCTTAAGCAGTCTTCAGAAACATTTATATAATTTCTAGTGTGAGTAATAGCTGGGCTCCATTGTCTTGGACAGCATAGTTCACAGACACATAGCTACAGTCATATATTACCTTTTCATATGTGTGTCCTTCAGCTTAGTAAGGAGCACCATTCACAATTTTTTATTGTCTTAAAATGTTAGTGCAAGATCTGATTCAGTTCTCTGAAGTTGTCAGGAGAATCGGGATCTGAACTATTTGTTGGTTTTGCTTTTTTCTCAGAGATTTTGTGTTGAGGTCTATTTTTGTCTTACTAATTTTTTTACTTCTTACTTTCTTAAATCTTAAATTGTCAAATCAAGAGTGCTTTTTAATATTTGAAGGACAGTAGTAAACAAACATGGAAAGCAAGGTTGGTACAGTTTAAGTAAGCAAATATATATATGATGTGAAAGTGCATAAGGCTTTCCTTTGTTAAGAATTACAAAGATAGCAAACCATCAGTTTGACTTGAGTTTGAATGTATTGAATAAGGTGACTTTAAGAGTCTGCTCTTACAAAAGTTTAAGCTTATATACTTCTGTAAGCATTTGAATCCTTACAAAGTACATGCTTATTAAAGCAGGATTTTACTCCATACTCCAGACATCCAAGGGAGTTGAATTCTCCCTGCTGACTTAAAAAATGGGAGGTGAGTGCTGTTTTGGAGAATTTAAGATCTTATTATTATATTTTATAATAATCCTCTTACAGGCCATTAAGGATTGAAATAGCTACAGAGTACCTTGACCTGTATGTGTTTCAATTAAATTATTTAAAAGAAAAAACTGTTTTATTGTCTCTTGCTTAGCTGAGACTTCAAATTGTATGTATATATATATCTGTCAATTTCTGGTACACTGCTCAGTTATGTACATTTATTCTTTTCATTTAAAAAGGAGAGAGAAATGTTTGACTAACCTTCTCCATTCTAGGCTGGCCAGAGATTAACAGAGAAGGGGATGCCTAGTTGAATTATCGTTGACAAAGTGCCAAGTGTGTATGATACTTTCTGACATGACATCCTTCATTGTATTGCTACACTAAATCAGAGTGTAACCTTGAAACAGCAAGTGGCTTTGATGTACCAAAACAGCTTTGCAATGTCAGCCTTCTGAGTGACATAGAGAATGCTAAAGCCGCTCGATTACTCTGGTTTTACTATTATACAAGATAGGACCGTCTCAAGGAATGTGGCTAGCTTCTAGCTTATTTTCTGTTTTTCTTTTCAGTATTAATTCTTTTCAAATATTTTCAATTTGTTAGGGGTAGGTAGCACTATATGAAAATGGGATTTGAAGGTAGAAGGCCGTTTTTTTTATCTGTAAATGGTACCATCTACAGTATTTGTTTTTCTTGACTGTCAGGCCTACCTCTCATCAGGTGGCTCATGAGGCCTAAGCACATTCAAGGAGACTTTTTCTAACAAACGTTTGCAGTACACAGCAAAGGAAAGTGCAGGGTCAGCCATTTATACGGTGCCCCTGGAGCAGTTGGGATTAAGGGCCTTGATCAGGGGCCCAAAAGAGTAGGATACCTCTTCCAGCCACAGGATTTGAACCGGCAACAGATCCTTAGCCACAGGGCCATCTTGCTTTCTAGCCTGTTCCTTTCTAGCATTCAGTTCAAAAGAGGTAATAAAAAGCCTATATGTTCAACAAATTACTGTTTAACATAATTAATAATGCAATTACTGTTTATGGGTTGATTATTGCTTGTTTTTCTCATTTAACACATGGCCAATAACTGATTGGACAGATGCAATGGACATGTTAATAACTGGTGTACACACATCTACTGTGTTTGAAAGATAAATACATGGTAATAGCATAAACAGTTCAGGAAAGCTTCAAGTAGAAGCCTTTTTTCTATTAAAGTCATGCAGTAAAGTCGGTGGAGTATAGGCAGTATGAGTTTAGTCAAGTAATGTACAGTTGATACGGAATGTGAGAACCTGACATACACTCAAGCCGCAGAAAGAAATGATTGTAAATTCTTGCAAAGAGTCATTTATCAGAATGGTCAGGTCTAGTAATATAAACTATATGGAGCACTATGTAAACCAGGAATGACTTTGTTGTTGTAGGTTTTGTCAAGCATATTAATATGAGCTACTGTGTAAAAAAAGCAAACACATAATGCAATAAATAGACTCCATTAATTTAAATAATAAGCTTAATATGTGGTTCACTGCAATGGAAAATTTCACCTCAAGTTCAAGAACATTAAATGCAGAACATTTTTCCCGTTAACTAACTACGCACATTTATTATAGCATTTAATTCACCCACTTGATAATGTGGGCCTCTGCTCCGGCAAAGTTACTGAACTCATAAAACAAGAAAAGAACAACTTCTTGTCCTTCATCTGCCTTACAAAAACTGAGAATTACCCCAAGTGTCTGTGTAAGCAGGTAGAGTATATTGTGCCAGCTAACCCCCAACCGAACAAGCAGCTGTTGCTCAACTTGCAATGATCCTGCCAGTAGCAAGACAATCAGAGAAGTGAATTGCACTACGCTGTCCCAGTGAAAACTGAATGATGGAGCAGAACAGCTGATTTCACCGGGAAAGCTGAAAGAATTGTGTATTGCACACACTGTACTTTGTACATGTGAAGTGAAGGCTTACTGGAGAAAGAGTTGTTGGTTGGGAGTTAAGTCTCTCTTGCCTCTTCCCTGTTTGTAACCATTTCCACCAATGTATGTTTCACTCATATCAGTCCTACAGGGCAAGGGTAAAGACAATATTCTGACTGTGGCTGAAAAGCGAGACTAGGGTCTAGATTTTGCATCGCTCTTTCAGTTTGTATTGCCGCTGACCAGGCATTCAGGAGCTGGTGGTTGTGAGCCCCGTGAGGCTCCTGGGCTTTCTGAGAAACTGTGTTGCATGCTGCTTCTGGCCTTGCTCTTGCTCCTCTGGCAAGTTGCTTGGGTCTTTCTGGCAGTTCTTGTAGCAGAACATGATGAATGGCGGTGGCCTTGAATGTGCTAATGTGTAGTGCTTTACTTCTGATGTTCAGGAATTTTTTTTTTTGCAAGGTTTGGTAGATTTTTTTTAGGTCTCAATATATCATATTTTTCTTTCCTGTTTTGCATCATGACACCCAAGTGTCCCTTAATTTTACTGTGAAACTCATGTCTTTGATGATGATTTTGATTGACTGTTTAGGGTCATTCCAGGCAAAAAGGATTTTTCCAGGGCCATCTCAGGTTTTGCACACCCCTTTAGGTTATCTTTGATGTTTGTTAAGAATGGATGAATATACTGTACATCTTTTACATGTTAAAATATTCATTTGAATTGTTTGAAAACTTCAAGAAAGATGCAGAGTTGAAACAATTTCTAGGACATTGAAATGTTCATAATGGAAATACATTTCTACAGGTTTAAACAGCAATATTAATGCTATGACCCTTTCAAAATACATACCAGATATGTTACTAGAGATTTGAGAGCTGTCTCAGCAATGCTGGTTCTAATTCTCCCATCAACAACATAAAAAAATGCTCATCACTTGGTGTATGTTTGTACAACACTCTACAGTATCGAGCCAATGATGATTTGATGCAATGACAAAGAATTTAAGCAGCTACTGGTGATACCTTCTCTTATCAACCTCTTAGACAACCATAGCTGGTATTGTTTGCAATCTTGCCCTCCCAAAATACCATCTTGGAGAGTGTGTCATATGCAAGGACAAACTAAAAGATTCATCCAAGCAGATTGAACCCCCATATGATTGATAGATATTGCCTACAAGCAGTAGGCATCAACTGACAGATCAATATTTCAGATTATCGGTCAAAAGTGCTGATGGATTTTTGATATAGTCTCATGAAAGTCTTTCAACTCTTCAAAAGGACGATTTTATTTTGCAAGCAAAATAATCCTTTTAAATTGTTGAATATGTTGTCCTTGGTGATTTTTTTGAGAATTGCTCAGGATGCTGCACAAGGTTGTCATTGGGGGGAAAAAAGCAGCAGGTGAATGATGATAGCAGTCTTAGGTTTGTCAGTGTCATTGTGATGTCAGACTGCAAGCAACATAACAGCGTGGCAGAGTACTTCGTTCTAAAGGTCCTACGTAGTCATGTTGCAGAACCGTGATATACGATCTTTGTCAGTTTGTGTGTGTATGTGGAAGGAGTCCAGACACAGTGGCATTCCTTGGCTGCTCCTCACACTGGTGAGGTTGAGGGAACTAGAAACAGAGCTGCTGTAAAAGTGTAAATAAGTGTAAATACGGTGACCACATCGCGCCATCCAGACAACTGCTCTATTCACTTTAAGAAAACAAAGACTCTACCTGGTGTGACATCCATGTGCTCCACAGTGAAAAGAGTGGGAAGATTAAGTTTAAGAATGAGCAGAGGGAGGCAAACGCAATCCCAGCCAATTACGCCAAACGAAACACATCATTTTGAGTATCAAAGATCACGTGCTTAGTGAAGGCATATTCCCATATCTTAGAATTCACTTTTTTGGTGGCTGCTGTTGTTTCAGGGGAAAAAAACAGCTTTTGAAGACATCGGGGACATTGCCACAATAGGTATGGATGGGCAATGGTGATTTGGCTCTGTGCTAAAGGTTTTCCATAACACACCTGAAAAGGAAATAAGCTTCTTCCCACTTGCTCACTCAGTCCTCATATCCTAGAATTGATGACATTGTAATATTTGGGCACCAGTTTGTAACGGTTGCAGATGTACCATTTGTCAGAATATGACGTAGGCGAAGTTCCTTCAAACGACAACAAATCTAATATGAGTTCTCAGAGATTCCAATAGAGCACCAGCTGGATAGCCTCCCTTTTGCCTTAAATGTTTTTTTTTCTTTAGGTTAACCAAGAGGAATTATTGTTAGTGTGCTCAGAATCCTGTTCAAGTTGTTACATTTCCTTAAATGTCCCCACACACACCTTTCATCATATAATTGGTCATAGCTCTTAAACTCTTCAGAAGCACATATAGACCTTCCAATTGAAGTGACACAAAACATTGTGTCCGTAATGTGTGGAGCTGAAGTGACGGTGTCTTCAAGGGAAGGCCAGGAATGGCCGTATCTCAAAATTATTGGGGATATTATTGTGAACATTTGACTAAAATTCTGCCTCCACAGGACAAATGCTTACAATGAATTTCTGGAGCTTTCCAGGTGGTCATGCCAAAGTCAAGTCGGTTTCACAGGGAATAACTTACTTATTCAATTAAAAAAATAGCCCTAACAACTTCACAGGATATTGAAAAGAAATAATTGTGATCTACATCATTTAACTTTGAATTGCTATCATCCCGTTTTCTTAACTAAATCTCCTTAGTGACTGCTCCATAGGTCTGTCAAGCATTTTAAAACCAGAAGCAATATTGTGAAGACTATGCAAATTTATGATGGTCTCCCTTTTACCTTTTATCACCCTTCTAGTCATATTTTTTGTCACTGGAAGCCTCTTCAACTTCCTACCTGATGGGCGCCAGTTTTGTGCAGCTGTCTGGCTTGCACTTAATTTTGCAGAGCTGTGAAATTTCATATAGTCACTGAAGAGGCTCAGGGCTGTATTTAATGCCATGACTTTGTTGCGTGAGTTATGAGATGTCAGATTCAAGCTGCCACTTAACATCGCTCGCTGAGCTACAACAGATTGTTTTTGCAGCAGGGTTAGAATGGTGGTATATTCATGGAGATGATAAATCTCCAATTTTATAATCTTTGTTAGATGCACTGGCTGAGGTAGAATGACTTCTGTGTGGAATTCTTTTAGCCTTAAGCTTGTTAAAAAAATCAATAGCTAGTGCAAATGTCATTTTTAGCAACAGAGGATGGGTCTTTCTTTCATTTCCAGGAATGACTTAGTTCTATTGAAGGGAGATAAATGAGGTTTTGTGGTACAGTACTGCTTGGTCAGCAGAGATGTCCTCTAAGCTTTTTTGTTTGGAATCTGTTTTGTGACCTGACAGCCGGAGCTTGTATAAGTAGTATTTAAAATGTGATGTAGGAACTCTATGGACTAATTGCTGTAACACTAGTGATTGGAGAAGCATTCCCATTCAACCTGCTTGTACCATTTGCACATATTGTTGTTTATCAGATTTTTTTACATATTTTTATTACCTGTGTTGTTATCATTTACAAAATAACAATCCATTATTCTCCAACACTCCTCTTCTACCAATCCAACCCAGTTCAAGGTGCTATTCCCTCCCTGGCCAGCCCACAGAGACCCTAAGAGTCCCTATGAATTATCTTCATCTGCAAGAAATAAGTCCATATACGCTGCTCACCAGCAGTTTGTATGAGAGTTTCAGTAGGTTCTCTTTGAAGAATGGTGCCGTACCCCTCCTGTAGAATTCCAGATGCTGGTAGACTCTCTGCCACAGCTCATACAGGTCATAGTGGCCCCAACGTGGTTGTCCAGCACTCTGCTATGACTTTACGTTCGTGTTTCACCCATAAATGTCTTTGGGGGTCAAGGAGTGATGGACAGTGGCCTGTAAATGTATTGGGACAGCTAACTGTAAATTTGGATTTTCACCATGAACTCTAATCATCATTTATTGTGGAAAAAAAACACGACTGCCAAGTACAAATCCTAATTTTTTAAAGTGTTATATATCAGTGTATAAGTCTATGTATATATCTCAGTCCATGACACCCAGGCATCAGTCATTGACTCTAGAATATGGAATTTATACTATTGAAGCAGAAAATCTCTTATTGTAGGGATAAAATACCAAGTACTAAGGTTTATAACTAATGAAAATGGTCTAGTGAAATCATAGAATATCTTAGGTAAAGTAATGCCTCATAATTAGCTCCTAATAAGCATTAAATTCTCCCAACAGTGATAGGAATAAACAGTCTGCAGAGTGAATGAGCAGCTGCTCTAAAAGTACCTTCTGGCAGATGGAACCTGTTAATTGTATGGAAAGTACATGCTGGTGTTACTTTAAGAAAAGCCTAGTTCACTTCTAATGTAGCCGAGGAATAGTGAATAAAAGAAAGATATGCTTAGGAAATCCCATTTGGTAAAAGCTACCCAGCCATGTTGTTGAAGGTAATACCCAGACTTTCAAGAAATGTCTGGAAAGATCTTCGGGTGCATCTAGCAGTCTCATGAGCTAGATTGGCTTGATAGCCTCCTCTTATTTGAGAGCTTTCTTATGTTCTTGTTTGATCAACATTTGTGGGAAGATTGTATCTTTAAGCTGTCTGCAGCAGTGGAAAGGGTATCTTATCTTATCTTGAGGCAAAGAGTCTTGAAGTCTTCTTATCAGGATGGTACAGCTATGGTGAAGAGAACATCAGAACGTTTTGGTGGAGTGACGTGTTATTCCACTTTGGTACAGTATCTGGCATCTGTGTGTTTTATCTGAGATGATTTGCTCCCTTAGTGTCTTTAGAATACTGAGATTAAGCGTGCAGAGAAAAAAAGGTGATATGACTTTTTTTCTGTAAATGTAAACTTATGTTCAGTACAACCAGTTGGTAAATCTAAATTTGTGTTGCCTTCCAGCTTCATGAGATATTAGGACATGGTCACTTGTATTTTGTAGACTTCTTTCTTGTACTGCAAGAAAAAGTTGCTTTGGAAAGATTAATCTCACCTTTCCTTCTGTATGACACTTTTAATTACACCTAATATTACTTTATTATTAATACTGTAACTACTAAAGGTCCTTTTGCAGGGATTACACTGATATGTTGCCTCCTGTGCTGAGCGGTGATTTTCTGGATTCATGACCATTATTCCACGCAGAAGTGCTCTGGATCCTTCAGATCCTTTAATTAACACCAGTGAATTGTCCTCTTGAGTTCAACCTGTGGATTTTGATAGGTTTGAAGTCTGTATGTGGACTGTTGAGAATATTTGTTTACATTGCCCAAGCAGGAAAATATCAAGAGATGCAATTGAATAAAGGGCCTGTACTCGTTCAAATGGTTGACCCATCTGAAATTATAGGGCTTAAATTTGACAGCAAAATGTATGACACTGGATGTTTACTTTTGCTGAACAGAAAATGAGGCACAACACAAGCTGTCTTTTTGTTATTCTTTTGCTTTGCACTTTTATTCTATGGACTGCTACAGGTAGAGATTTTTCATGTCCTTCAAACAATTCTGCTAACACATGATATATTTGTTCCTTTTGTTCTTTTAAATTTGTAGCCACATTATACTACCAAATAAAATGCTCGTGAGATTATCAATAGCTATATAGTCTGCATATAGACCGCATGCTTATTCATGTTTGTTGCAGGAATTGTCTAGTTGAGATGATTACCTTACTGAGATGTGGTGAGTAGTAAACATGTGGTTTATAAAGAAGCTGTATCTTGGTGCTGGAGGATTTACAGTAAATATACTGCAGAATTAGTTAAGAAAATCGCTAGTTATGACAAAAACCCATCCATGGTCAGGTCCACGAGCACATACGAGTCCTTATAAGACTGAATATCTGACAGTTTGCTGCCTCTCGGTATATAACATCCACTGCAGTTATTGCTCAATGCTGACAGGCAGTAAACAATTTCATTAACTGCCCTGGATGTTTGAGTTTGCGCTGATATCTGGAACATGCATGTAGATGGAGAATGCCGGATGCTTTCCAGTGTTAGCTGTTCTCTGAATTATGCTCATTGTGATAATAAAAGGGTTTAGGACAGGCCATCCTGGATGCTTATACTGATCTTTATGTCTTCGATAGAGGAAGCCTCTAATGTATGGGAGCTGAAACCTAAGACCCATCATTTGATGATTTGCAGCAGCTGTTGTTCCCATTTTTGCTTTAATGGATGATAACTGTTATCTTCACTAAGCCATGACTTCCTTGGAGACAAAGGAATTGCGAAGATGGATTGACCTGTGAGATTGCCTGGTCGCAGCTCTATTAAAGACATCTGGGGTGCTCTTGAATGACATTGCACCCCGGCGGAGGCCTTCTGGCGTCATTCCACAGCTGATCGCCACCACAGGAGCAGGGCGGGGGAAAGTCAGATGAGAATGTACCACCCGGTGCCTCGGTTCCGGGCTTCAGCTGATGCCTGAAGTGACCATGCTCAGCCCTGTGGAGGGCTCCCTGGCTGCTGGTCTGCCAGGGTGCTGTACAGTTGCACACGTTTCGTAGGTGACGTTAACCAGATGTCGATATCGGTGGTCATTTTCATATCCACTGAGGATGATGCCGTCACAGAGGTTGTCATGAAATCAGGTGTTCATGGGATTTAGTGATTGTTTTGTTTTAAATCAGACGCAGAAACAGTACATTAGCTGTTAAGGATAATGATAGACAAAAGGACTGAAATTTGGAGGGATGGTATGCTGTGGCTATGCGAGACTATGAAAGTTGATGGTAGTAGTTCTCTGTCTCGTATAGCAGTGTTTCTGTGTAGTGATCAGAGTCATGAGATAACCATACAGATGGAGGCTGGTTACGAAGGGCCATTTTTCATATTGTCCTTCTCCCACTCCCCTGTTGGGAAGCCACCTGCCCCTTCTTGCTGTGCTAGACCTGGAGTCTAAATGCTGGCAATGTTCAGGTCTCAGCCCAGCTGGCGATGATGAGATCTGATCTTATTATCTGGTGCACAGACTTACAAATGTGTTTGGCCGTTCCATACTGGCTCATTTCCTTAAGCTTTTTTGCAGTTGTGCTATATCTTGCCTTTAAAATTCAGAATTTTCCTTCAAGAAAAAAAAGTAGAGGTATATTAACCATGGGTGCCACTTCATTGCAGTATTTCTGATGTTATTTGGTTGCAAAATATTCCTCTCCAGGTGAAGCCAAGGTTAGCTTTGATTACTCTGATTAATAATGGTCAGTATGTCAGACATCATTAACAGCCTCGCATTGATTCTCTTACTGATTATCATGCTAGTGGTATTGATTTTACTTGGCAGCGAATGTTTTCGGCTGTCATGTTGTTTTTTTCCTGACGTGTGAATTGACTAAAAATGCATTCCTTTTTGAAAAAAAGTATCTCAGTACGTTTGTCTTAGTGTTGTCTCCTAAGCAAGTAATGTGTGTTTTTTACTGGGGAATCAAAAACAAAACAATCATATTTTTAACTTTTCATTGATAGTACTGTGCAGCATCCCCACTCCAAAAGACGGTGAATAAGTATTGGATATATAAAGTAGTAACTTCACATTGTTCGTATGCCATGTGTTACCTTTTATCCACTTTATCAAAAAGTGTTATTTTATTTTGTAAGTACTATCTAGGTTCAAGACTTTTCATTTTGCTTTGTAAATTTAGGTTCATACAGCTCATACTTTCAAAGTAGGTGAAAAACCAGACAACTATCTAAATTGGTGAGGTAAATGTGTTCCTGAAGGTTTTATTTCTTATTTCATGTATACTTTGTCTTTTTAAGAGCTTATAATAAGGATTTGTATTAACTTGCCCGTGTTGAACATTATGCTGATGGATCGTGCAGTTGTAGCTTCTTTTAAGAAACACTTAAGAGCTGTGTATGATGAAGTGACCCTTTTCTAAGACAGTAACTTTAAACAAGTGTCTTAAATCAGTTAACTTCTACCGTGCAAAGCTTTACATTTTACATGGTGCGTTGGCGCCAGTGTTGCATGGCTTTAACAGAAGTCTGGATATGTCATTTTTTAATAAAAAAATTCAAGCGCTAATGTGTCTCTATGGGTGAGTGCATTTGTGCCATGATCTTGTAACTGGCTTGCAACAGCAGCACACCCCCAACTGTGATGTCAGCACGGCTGACATATTGATTGCAGTGTGTCTGAAGAAAAATGTCTGGTACATATCAATGTGTGTGACACTAGCCCTTGGTACTGCACTTGCCAGCAAGTGCCCTTGGGTCCAGTTGCCATAAATTAAATGAGATACAAAGTTATAAATCTTACCAAACATTTTTCTTCTTCACTCTGTGACATTTTTGCTGTGTTCTGCCGTGACTAAACTCAACCATTTAATATCCACTTTATTGCCATATAGAATATAAATGTGCTTACAACACATTTTCCCCATGCTTGCAGTATTTTGTAGCCACTTTGCCTGCTTGACATGATGTTTCAGATGCTGAGACTGTGCAGTGTACTTTTTTTTTTAAAACTGGGGGAAATGCAGTTGAACACTTTGGAAACAAACTGAGTGGATTTTGTATTTGGAGAAGGAAATAATAAGTGGAGTTGAGCTTTTTCTAAGAACATGAGAACATCTGATGTTATGTGATGGAAGCATTGTTTCTGTGTGTTCTGTCATGTAACTAAGACCATAGAAATATTGCAGAACCTTGTAGACATTTGTTTTTTAGTATAATGTATGCCAATACTTTCTCATTAAGTATAAAGTAATGATGGTTTATTTTCATTGCCTTTAGTGATTGCTACACTGGGATGAATGACAGAGCAGTTTAGATTGGTGGGCCACAGGGCCTCCTCTCATTTGCAGCTTTTCTTTGTTCACACTGCACAAGACAAATGCCGTGATGCTTATTGGAACGATAATCTCATGACAGCCTTTTCCAGTTTTCCTAATCTATTCAATTAAAACATTCTTTTCATTTTGCGGATGAAGTATGTTTGTCAATATTCATACTCACAAATTCCTGATTGCATCAACATCTTTTGTTGATAATATACAGATATACCAATGTTTAGCAATTTGGTGTCAGCCATGCCCTGTCTGAGCTCGGGTCTCCTGGTCTGTTTCAAAGCAATGGCTCTAGTACCTGGCTACTGAAAAGCTACCTAGTAAAGTCATCTGGTAGAATTACAGGAGTTTTTACAGACAGCCTCTAGGCAATAGTATCCATATTACTCTTTTCAAGTTGGCTCTATAGTTTTTTTAATATAATCGTTTATTATTTCTGTAAATTATGTAGTTCTCTTCCATATGTTGCATGTAGTATATACTATGTATCTATAGAAAACACATATGGCTATTACCATATGTCACGAAGGGCAAGAAAGGTCGTATATCCTTCTCTTGTTTGTAACCCACCTTACGTACATTTTAAATGTTGCCTGCCTTTTTAGTGTCCTTTATTTAAATAAATCACACACATGAAGTAGCGCATTCATATAATCGATTGATTATAATGGCAGGATGGTTTTGCAATCTGTGATGTGAAATTATATTGTGGCTTCAGTAATTAGAGGCAGGTAGCTTGGCTTTAGGGAATAGTTTCTATTATACTTGAAATGATGGTTCAGCAAATATTTACGTTTTGTTAAAAGAGAATCTGAATTGTTGCTTTTCGCCCTTTGGAAAACTGTGATCTTGCTGTCACTCTGCTTACTTTGTAGATCAGTCTCCCTATTGTTATTGGGATTTAATGTAGTTTTCTGTGTTTTAAATAACCAGCTGTCATTTGTCTTTCTCTCTTGCTTTAAATTGGCATTCAGTTGTTTCCCATCTGTTTTAAGCTGTGACACATGGCTTTGTAAAATGTATTTTTTGCCCTTAAAGTCTGACAGTAATTCTTATCCTGTAACATCTAAAGGAAACATTCTAACAATGTCTTGAAAACTTATCAAATGTACTTTGATTAAGTTTTCAAAAAAAATATATCATTGAATAGATCCACATTTTTTTGTTTTGGGAATTATAGGTAATAATAGTAACTTATAGAATTTAACCTGATTAAAAGACCGTCATCTTTTCAAAACCTACCTAATTCTAACAGTTATTGCAGAAGATGGTTACAGTTTCTTTGTGTGATTATCATAATGCAGAAGTAGTCAAAATGGTTTTTCAGCTATTGAAAATCAATTGAAAATCTGTTTATTTCAATGCAAAGAGGCATTATAATTGAATGTGTTTATTCTTCATTGATCATGAGAGCATAGCAGTTATGCGTCTTTGTAAAAATTTAGCACTTTGAAAGGAACAGGTATGTGCGGTGTCTCATAGACACGTTTAATGAAGAATCTGCTTGCTGGCGCAGATGAGTTTTTGCTTTCATTCAGTCTTTGTTAGTGTGTTGCAGAATAATTAAGACATAGAATTTATAGCTGGAGTGGAATTTCACTTACATGACCACAGAACTCACAGTCATTTTTCAAGAAGAATCCTTTATGTTTAGTTTTTGTGTTTTTATATAGGCAGAAGTGTGTTGCAGTGGTTAGGGCTGGGTACTCTTAACTTTTGCGGGCTCGAGACCCAGGTGTATTTGTTGTACATAGTGTGATGTGCTTCTACTGAGTTCATGAAACACGGTGCTGATTTGATTAATTAAACTGATAGTAGATCATTATATCATTACTTTCAATACTCGCTTATCCAATTCAGTGTCACAGTAGCCTGGAGCCCATCCTGGGAAGCATTGGGCGCAAGGCAGGATCTGAAAACAGATTGTATTCCATTTATGGTCCTATTACACTTGTTTCTTACCAGCATATATTACAGTAAATACAAGCCAAGATATTTACTCTCAGTTAAATTATCTCTCTGCATTTTCTTTGAACTCCTTTCACTGTCCTGGTGTTCGTAGCTTGAAGCTTGAAACAAAATAATTTGTAGATGCAGTTGAGTGTTGGAATTTTGTTGAAACTGATGTTGAAATCTGCAATGGGCTGGCTTGCTGTCCAGGGTCTAAAGGATTGTGAGACTGTGGAACAAGGTGCCTGGCTATGTTGTGGAAGCTGATGCCCTTGCTTCTTTGAAGAAATGGCTCAGTGAGTTCCTTGGCTTATATAGGTGCTTACTATCCAGTTAACTAACCCAACCATCTAGATTGGCTTCTTTTTATTTCTAATTAACCTTATGCTCAATATACTTGTTAATTACTTTCAGTCTTTGAGTACTTTTTAAATCCCGTTTGTTGTCCGTGATTCTGTGGCACTAGGGTTCATAATCTGGCAATTTCCCTGCTCTAACATTTTAATGTTTTAAACAATTAGCCAGTACCTACAATACTGTTTTTCCTATTGTCATTTTGTTTGCTGTAGTTTACTTTTGTGTGGTAAAGTTGTACCGAGGCTGCTCGTGAAATAGAATAATAGCAATGAAAAAAAGGTTAAGGCTTCAGTGGCATTTTTCCTCATCAATCATAAAGAGTTGTAGATCAAGGTGTAATTATATTTTTATAGCGGCAAAGAATCAGTCATTAATTTAATTTAACTTATAAAGCCAAGGAAGAGATAGGCAGCAAAATGTGTCAGAATAATATATTGCACATATAAAACTTACATGAGCTTTGTATCACTGAAACGTCATCCCAAAGCCTACATTTACTTGTCAGATTTTTCTAGTTGCATTACAGCTCTTAACACTTAATGTGTGACCTTTATCATTTGTAACAGTAATGCCAGAGACCTTTTATTATTAAATCTTGATAAAGTTAAAAGTATTTTCCTGATTGCTCTACATTTTTCCCTCTTTCTTAAACTGCTGTCACAACTGACAAGGATAATCTTCACTCTTGGGATTATAAAGTTATCCCGCCGTCATCATTTTTGTCAGCTTAGCTTATATTAGCAAACACCCTGTAGTTAAGCGTTTGGGGCTTTGTATTTCGGATCATAAAGAACATGGGAAATCATACTGTACCGTTAAACCTAAAGTAGGTTAAGGAGCATGACAATCAATTACTTTGGCAGCACCATGGTCTAAACTGAGATCAGAATAAAGTCCATATTTTGTTAAATTGAGGGGCTATGCTGAATTGTGTTTCTGTTACCCAGTACTTTTACAATACAAGCCTTTTTAGTTTTTTAAGATTTGATCAGCATTCCAAAAAATATGGATTTTTTTTTGTCTCGTTGATTATAAGAAACTGCTCATGTTTTAAGGTTTGGCTTAATGCTGAAATAAAAATGAAAAACAACTGAGGGAACAAGGGCAGTTGTGGTTTTGTGATTAGATCAAAAACATGTTTTAAATGTAGTTATGATAGATTTTAGAAAACAACTTTTTTTGCTCTTACCTTTTTTGATTACTATACAGTATATGCTTTCACATATTAATACTCCATGGGGGGGAATGCTCAAACTGAAGTGATGTAATTATTGAAGTACCACAAGGAACTGTATTGGGTCCACTGCTCTTTTTAATATCTATATTACTCCTTTATATTTAAGTACAAGCTCAAGTTTCTAAAGTATCCTATAGACAGTTTATACCAAAATATCACATTTGATATCCGTACCAATGAATGGGTTGTGGGAATCTGAACACGTTATTCCTCCATATTGTGCAAGTTGATGCACCAGGATTTTTCAAGCTGCAGTTGGACAAGGTCATTGGATCACTTAGATGCGAAGCAAGCTTGAAGGATCATAACCTTGTTCAAAACCTTTCTTATGTACTTATTCCAATCAGAGGAATAGGAATTGGGCAGGGTTATAATATCCCTGGGGGCTCTATCTAATGGGGGCTCTGTGTCACAAACAACACGCCAGTAACTCAATCTACATTGAAGTGAAAAAGTAGTGAATTACACTAGAGTTTGATCTTTTGACAATCTTTTGGCGGGTCCGGATGTAAAACGATCTCATTTTAGCCAGAGGATTAGCCAGTGCACTGTGGTTAGCATTCTTACTGTGTGGACTTTTGCCTTTGGATCTTAAATAAGCGAACGTAAGTCCTCACTTTGCCATCTTATCTAAAAGATGCTGCCTCCTGTTGCAGTTTCCCCTGCTGGAGCATTCAGACGCTGGCTTAATAATCTGTCCAGGGGGAAGGGTGCTGTCTCCTGGTCTACCACCGCCTTGACTAGCACCAGCCTGATTCTCTGTGTACAGTATTCCTCATCCCTGTATGCATGCATGTATCTGTCTCAGTTTTGCTTAGGTCTGAACAGATCAGTCCTTAAGATTCAGTATGGCTGAATGTTGATATAAGTTAAAATAATTTATACATTAAGCTTACATCTCTGGTGCAGATTGTTTACTTCTGTACGACTGCCATCTATTATATAAACTGTGATTAGTAACGTGGAAGCGGTTGCAAGATTGATAACTACTTCACATTTTGGAGTATCCAACCATAAAAAGTTGCATTTTTTTACACCTGGCAACTCATCAATTCTAATGAAAGCTCCACTGAGACGAGCACGCAACACATTGCGAGCTTTATTTGTGAATTCTACCATTCTGTAACAGCCTGGGAAGCTGCTTGCTTTGCTTGAATTATGAAGCTGTGTGTCTCAGCAAATGTAAATGGTTGGAAAGGGTTGATTGTAGCACAGCATTCATCCATGGCTTTTTGTAAAATGTAATAGAAAACTTGGAAACCAGATGAGACCGACGTGTTCTTACCTTGCTATTCTCTTTTTTTTAAGAGCGCAACTACATCATTTGAGAAAAAGCATGAAGATGAGTCACAAAATAAATAAGTAAATAATAGAAAAGATAGGTGGGAGAGGGTAAGAATATACATACAAGACATGTGCAATTTTCCATTATGTATTAAACATTAATATAGGTGCTCAGACCTGAAGAAACAGCCACAATGATGTGTTTATTCTCCTTTTCGGTGTAGAGTTAATTAACCCTTACTTTGTGCCGTTGCAGCCAAAATGCGCTGACACATTACTCTTGAACAGTAATTAGTAATAAGGCTGCATTTTGACTTGTTTCAAACTGGTGAGTCAAGGTGTGGAAATGTTTACTAAGCTCTTCCCCCAGTGGCCTAGCTATCTTCCTAGGTATGTGTTTCCAGAACATGGAGGTGTGAATGATCGCGTTGGATACGGTTTGAATTTGGGGCCTCTATCATCCGTGTGTTAGGAAGTTACAAAGAGTTAAAAAGGGGTAAAATTTGTTAGAACATAAGAAGGTTTGAAAAGAAGCCATTGTGCCCATCTGGCTTGTTTGATTGCTCATAGCTTAATGGTTTACGAATTCCATCTGCCTGTTTCCTAAAGGATCCCACAGAGTAACTTTAAACCACATGACTTGGGATTTGTTTTCAGGCTTCTGCAATCCTGTGTAAAGTCGGGTTTCCTGTTTTCGGTCTTGAATGGCCCTAAACCCGTGTCTCTAGGTCCTTGACTTGCTGCTGATCTCCTAGTAAGAGTTTCCGAGTCTGGCTCAGTCAGTGCCTTTTCAGGAGCAAATCCCCACATAATCTTCTGTGTTCCAGGCTAAAAAGATTCATCCCTCACAGTCTGCCTGAGTAGGACAGCCTCTGGAGCAGAAATGTCTTTCTTGTAGCATGTGACCAAAACTGAGTGCAGTAATCCAGATGAGATCTGACTAATGCATCATATCTTAAATCAAGGGAAATGGCATTTTATTAATTGTCCTTTTTTATTGATTCTCCACACTGTCTTGTTGGGGGGAAAAAAGTGATGGGTCCACATAAGCTTTACCTGTGCGTCTTCCGGCATGTAATACTTGAGCTTTTGTGTGCATCGGTTTTTCTTGGATCTTCCTGTGTTACATTTTTTTTAAAATGCTTGCTCATTGTATCGGAGTCTAGATTGCGAAAGTCCTGAAAATACTTATGTGATGTGTTCCTGTGCTGATCTTTCACTCTTGTGAAACAAAACCCTTGATGTGGGGTTAGTCTCCCAAAATTGTATCCATCTCCCTTAGCGCATATGAGGTTGCCGGACTTGTCTTTGCAGCCCGGAGTTCTCTCTGTGTTTGCTTCATCCTTGTCTGCTTTGTATCTTTTTGTATATGGAATATACATTATGATTTCACCCAAATATTCAAATTGCCAACGATTATATGGTGGGACTTTTTTTTTTTACAGTCAATATTGCTAGATGCTTTGCCGATGAAAGCTTGTGAAAATTGTTTTTAAACCTTTCAGGTTGCTACGGTGTTGATGGAGAGAGCGATTCCATCATGAGCTCGGCATCTGAAAACTCTACTGAGCCTTGGTTTTGCGATGCCTGCAAAAACGGCGTTTCCCCTAGCTGTGAGCTGTGTCCCAATCAAGATGGGATTTTCAAAGAGACTGATGCTGGAAGGTATGTATCCATCCGTGTGGATTTCATGTGTTTCTCCAGTGACTTTCTAGAATAAGGAAACTTCCAAAGCCTCTCCTGTAACTCAGTGGTCTGTTGATATTTGCTCAGGTGTGTTTGCATCCCAAAGGTTTTTTTAAAGCTATAAACACACTAAGGTAACTTAAGCAATTAAATGTCTTATTTTAGGAACGTTGGAGGGGAACTGAAGCACTGCTTTGATATTCTGGGATTGGAAAAAATCGCCATTGACGAGTGTATATCAAACCACAATAAGAGCAAAACGTGCACAGTAAAGTCATGTGTAAAACCTCCAATTTCCATCACAAAATAGACGGCATTTCCAGATCTGCACAACGCCATATTGCTGTCATTGTCTGGAGTTCAGAATGAGGCAACAAAACCTCCGATGGTCTCCATCCATTTTCGAACTGCTTTTTCCAGTTCAGGGCTGCAGGGAAGCTGGAACATATCCCAGCAAGCAGCAGGCACGAGGCAGGGCGTACTCTGGCTGGGAGACCAGTCCATTGCCGGGCACACACAGACATGTACACGGTCACTCCCAGAGCCATGTGACCCAAACAAACCACGTTGTTTTTGAACTGTGAGAGGAAACCAGAGCAGCCAGGGGAGACCCACTTGAATACCAGCTCCACACAGAGAGAACCCACAGCTCCAGCACTGCGAACCCGCAATACTAAACACTGTGACACTGGGCTTTCTCATGACTAAAAAGTAATAAAAGAATAAAAAATGAAAAATAATACTGCTTAAAAAAATATAAAAGACAGACATCGCATCGTGATCAGGATGTAAGGTGTAGTCTCTGGTAGATTCTGTGCTGTTCAGCATTCATTATTTTAAGGTTTCTTGAATCTACTGCTCTCTAATACATTCTGTATTTTGTGTTCTAGATCTTAAATTAACTTCTTGTTGTTGTCAGTAGTCTGAACAGTTGATCGGTTATTCTGAAGCAACATTCCCACCTAGATTTTGCTTCCATGAAATGAGTCACTTTCTGCATCGTGCCGCAATGCTGTGTTTTGAAAAGACGGGTTTAGAGACAAATTTGGATGCAGACCTGAATCCTTCCTCCCCGGGCTGGTGCACATTAATTTCGGCTTACCGAAAATGCATCACCAAACATTAAGATCTCTTACAAGAAAACTGCAGAAAGATTGCAGAAGGATGTTAAGTACACAAATCATTCGTTTGTGTTCTGTGATATCAGGACAAAATGCTTTGCATTAATAATAATGATAGTGGTGATTATAATATTAAATATCGTAACAAAGATTGATGACTTATGTAGCCCTTTACATTCTCAAAGTTGCAAAGCTTTACACTCATTCAGGAGGGAATGCACTCCAGGCACATAGTGCGGTAGCCATTCTGCACCAGCAGCCCCATTATGCAGCAGGTCAAGAGAAAAAATGAGAAATTGTTTCAAAAGTTGAATTAAGGAGGAACCGTAGGGAGGCTGGATTTTGCCAGACCTGACTGGACTTAACTCCAGTGTGAATTGCTCTGCGCTTTTAGTCAGATCATCAGTCTAACATTACATTGAAGGATAGCACCTCCTACAATATGCCTGGTATCTCTGGGACATTGGTTTGGGAAACTACTACCGCTTACAGCAGTTAACCTTGTTTTCCATGGAGGCTATTACTGACAAGGCCCAGCCTGGCCTAGCCTTTGAAATGAAATTCAGATAGTAAGTGGCATTGCTGAAGGTGTATGTTAAATGTATGTTGCACACTGAGAGTTTAAAAGACCATTTCTGAATGATGGTTCTTTGATTGCACTGTGCAGGGTTTGTTTTCATCATTGTAGCAACAGAGAGGCTCCCTTACAGATGAAACCTTATGAAGTTCTTGTGCTTTCTGAATGAGGGTGTTGCACTTTCTTCTTAAATCCAGAAAAATCCATGCTAAAATGTTCTGAGATGGACAACATGAAGCATGGCGACAATTGCTAGTGTTATCACAGATAGAATTCTGAAGCCTTCTCTAGCATTTAATACTTCACTAGAGCATGAAAAACAGTGTGAATTAAATTGAGAAGCAAGAGCTTGTTGAAGATGTGTTATCTTTATATTGGGCTTAGGATGCTTTCCTTTTCTAAAGTCTGCATTTAAAATCAGACTGCTTTAAATAGCAGCTGGGTTAGTGAGTCGTTTTATCTACGATTTTTCAAGAAAGGAAAATAACTTTTTATTTCAATATTTTCTTTTAGATCCAAGAATCATGGTGACATAGTGTTAGATTTCCTTTGGAATTATAACTTGTATTATGGCAGGAAACAGCTAGTGGTTTTTTTTTTAAGTTAGAGTAATGCATATGTAAAAGCATGACCTTTGTAACTGTAATGATGGAATTATGTGGTATATGATAAAAACATAATATTTCATAACAATTGTGACTCACTTCTTTTTCTTTTAAATTACTAGAAAAAGAAAAAATCTAGAAATAGTACAGCACAGCTAGAAAACTGTTATGTAAATTACCATTATTTGTTATGTAATTAGTATTATTTTTTAACAATTATAGTTTATATAGTAGCATTTGGTAAAAACAACTTATGCATTTTGAGGTACATGGGAATTAGGATGTTTGCTTTCAAGTTTGGGGACTGTCACTCTTTTGGATATTGATCAGTCGTGTTTAATACTTGCCTGTTTCATGCTAAAGCAGTATCATAGTTTCCATAAAGCAGTGCTGGCATGTAGTTGTGTGTAGTGAAGCTCGTTCAGACACGGTGACGTCATCGCCCTCATTGCGTGTAGCAGGGACCTCAGCCGCCTGGGCTGAGGGAGGTCTCCGTTAGCTCGCTCGGCTGGTTCCCTGTTGCGTTACGCCGGAGACCCGGGTTCGCATCCCAGGTGTTCTGGGATGAACCGGGGGGTGGAGCAGCGAGAGGCACAAGCCCGCACGGAACCGCGACGGTCACGGTTGTGTAAATGAATTTGTGGCGATAGTTGTACAGGAGGAGAAATCAATGCACATGTGTCCCTGTGAAGATGTTTCAGAGCATGAGCAAAATGGCCTAAGAGAAAAGTCGCTTGTAAGACATATTCAAAACAGATCCTTCAGGTGAACATGCCAGATTCAGTTGTGTGGTGTAATAGTGAATTTCATACTTGCTTCACCTGTAAAAATAAGCAACAAAACAGTTCTGCCAGTAAAAAGCCCTGGTGCTGAGAGCATCCCATGGCATGTATTCAAGACAGTAACTAATGACGCCGAGCGAAAGAAGGAAACAAAGAGATAAAAATGTGATACAGTGCGTGTCATGCTTTCATTCTTAAGTGCTGTAGTAGAGCAAAAAAATTTTCACTTGAACATCCTTTTGAAGAATTTTGGAATTTCCCAGTTTTGTTAACATGCGGGTAAATTTATGCACAGATAGGCATTGCCCGGCAGTGAAAGATTTCTTACTTTGGTAGAGAATTAACAAGCCTAATGAGCGCTAATATAAAATCATTGTGTGTAGACACAGGTGTATACAGCATTATCAGATAAAATTCTGACCTTTATGTATTTTCCATTAATTCTTTTGATTTCTCTATAAAAAAGTATTTTTTACGTAAAAGGAGTGCAGTATTTAGAATATTGCAAAAGGCTTCAATCAAATGAATGTTGAAGTTCTTTAGTTGGTTGTAAATGTTAATATTGGATATTCGTCTGTTCTGTAGATATCAGTTGAATATTGCTGTTCTTTACCCACTTCTTTATTACAAGATTTTATTTTTTTCTTTTCTCGATGTAGGTGGGTCCATGTTGTGTGTGCCCTCTATGTCCCGGGTGTAGCGTTTGGAGACATTGATAAACTGCGTCCAGTGACCCTTACTGAAATGAACTACTCAAAGTATGGCGCAAAGGTAAACTTCACTTGTGAATATCTTTCTTGAGAGAAGGGAAGCCCAGCCAGTGAAATTGTGGACCTAGATGCTTTTCATGCAGTTCCAAATGGTCTTCCTTAGACACGTTTCGTGAATCTAAAACGTGAATTGATGGTAAAAAAAACAAACTATTGTAGTCGGTCATTATTTGAAAAATACAACAGAAAAGGCTGTTGTAGAGACTTGAGAAAATTTTAGAAGACTCCTACTCACATTGTAATATGGCTAATGGTTTCTTCAAGTTTTGTACTGTACTGGCAGAAGCCCTATGCGAGTCCACCCAAAATTTACAAACCACGAAAAACTTTTAGCCAAAAAAGAGTAAATGTTTCATCTGTCTCAAACGTTGCCACATCTAATATTACTCCCTGCACTGTAACTGCATGATTTTTTTTAGTAAATCAGCAACCTGTTTGTCTTTTGGTGGTGTATCAATCCACTGGCTTCCACTATAAAGATAAACACCTCATTTTGGTAAAACAATAAATCTGTTAGTGTTGTCTTGTACATTTTTGGAGGCAAGTCCTATGAATTGGGTTGTGTCCGTTTTGCCTTGGCAGGAATGCAGCTTTTGTGAAGACCCCCGCTTTGCCCGAACGGGGGTCTGTATTAGCTGCGACGCGGGAATGTGCAGATCCTACTTCCACGTGACGTGCGCGCAGAGGGAAGGCCTTCTCTCAGAGGCTGCTGCCGAGGAGGTACGTAACTGTTGGCGTTCGTCTGGCTTAAAGGCTCTCTAAGGTTATGCAAGTGCGTATTTCATGGTTTTATTGCACGGGTACCAACAACAAGAGCAGACTTTACAGTGCTGTTCACTATTGGTAATAACCTCTCATCTGGGACTAGACATACTTCAGTCTAATGTTCAGGTTATATTATCTGCTGAATGTGTTCTGTGATGAATTGCTTGATATGAACTGCGCTGTTACCTGTATAAGGGTTCACTCTTAAGGCCATTATACAGAGTCAGGAGACCATTGTATGTTAGGCATGTTGAACATGTGTTTTGGGACTGTTGAATGCCTAAAAATGTACAAACAAGGAATCGTGTTAGATCAATTTACTAGGATTAATTCTGGTTAAAAAATGTCCTCAAAATAAATGCTGTTCTTTCACATCCATTCAGCATCTTAAAGTTGAAGAAGTTGCTCTTCAGAAATTCAGTTTTTTCATGTACATTATTTGATTTTCTTTCTGTTAATTAAAACTGTCAATATCAATAGCATGTGTGTATTCTGGAATATAATTTTTACCCTTTTTTGATGTGTGTGGTTTTTAGGCCTAATATTTTCTTGTTAAAAGTTGTGATGGTACTTTATGATTTCTGCAAATGCTTAATACATATACAAAACCTTTTGTTAGGATTTGAAGTTTTGTACCAAATTAAGAAGACCAAATAGATACAGCCTATAGGTTGCAAGCTTTAAAAGTAAACGTTAAAAAAAGAACCACTTGGGATGTTAACTAACAAATCAAATTAAACCAATATATAGGGTTAAAAGATATAAACTTGTAAAATTTAAGAAGTAGCAACCTGTCACACTCCATGCTCCCTATGTTTCTAGTCTTGTTTCTTGTTAGGCATGAAATGCTATGACAAAGTGTACACAACATTTACAGACATTTCTGTGACACTCCAGTAAGATACTTAAGTAAGACACCTTGTTTAGTACAGTTCTCTGGACTACAAATACGAATTTTGAAAGTACATGTACATATGGCAGTAAACTCCTCTACTGCTATACTGAACACATTATTTGTACATTTTAGGTAAGGCCATGGGTCTCTGATATCTCCTTCAGATTCCTAATAGGAAGTCATGAAAAGCTTTTTCCTTTGCACTTGTGTTGGGAGACATATGTTCTTTTGAGGACCCTGGGCTGTAGGAGGTCCTATCCTTTGGATGAGAAGCTTAAAAAAGGGCCTGCAGTAATTCAAGTGGGTAGCTGCGTCAGCATGCATAGGCTGCAAAGGAACAAGTAAAGGCTGAAAAGAGAAGAAAAGAAACAACGTTCTCGAAGAAGGCTCCATAGCCAAAATTATGCATTTCTTTTCTTCTCACTTCAGCATGGAATAAACCTTTACTTGTTCCTAAAAAAGGGTCTCTTTTAAATGACCTGACTGCTTCGTCATTAATGATTCCATCGCCCAGTTTATAAGAGTAGGGGTGTTAATCCTGGCTAAATCCACTCTAGAATTGTGCAGTCTGTCCTTTCTAAAGGCTACCTCCTCCTTAACTTAATTGGTAAAACAATTTCTCATTTCTCCATCTAATCTAATGGGTAGGGGCTGCCACGTGTTTCCTTTGAATCCAGGTGTGTGATATTTAAAACCAAATTAAGTTTATGACCAGTGTAAGGGTTTTTGTTTTTTAATCTCTTAAGTATGACCAGTTTACTCGTTGTCTTTCAAAATACTTTGTTTGTTTTATATGTAGACAAGTGTCACATAAAACACAGAACAAGTCTCAACTTTGACTTTAAATGCATGCAATGTCTTGCTGGGAGGTGTGGTACTTATCCATTTCAATTGATAACTTAAATTGAATCTGCTGTTTTATTTCCCCAGTTTTAAGTGGTTTTAGTCCCTAAACTACTTGGGGAGAGAAATACCCCTTTGTTGTCTTGAAGTGCCTTGTTACACGAGTACAAAACTGAGAAAATGATGAAGTACAAGGCTTGCGTTTTCTGAATAATTTTCACGCACCTTAATGCATCATGGTCGTTCCATTCGTTTTTAGCAGTTGAAAAGCAATTACAGTATTTTGAGTGCTCAGATGCCTGATAGCTTGGTTAAGAAAGAGGTTCAACAAAAGGCATTTAGTTGAAAAGGCAGGTGTTTTATAATGGTATTTTGTGTGTGTCTAAAGCACAAATGTTGAGCAAGTGTCAAGTCTAGGAATAGCTAAAGTGATGAAACATAGTGTTATAGTCAAAAGTATTAGATTACATATGACTGCATATTATTGATTCAGATGTCTTAAATCAATTTGGAGTTTTGCTTTGATTGCCATGAAGAAAGTCATCAAAAACTGTAGTCAAATATTTTGTTTTGAGATTTTTTATGTGTTTTTAGCAAAATTGTTGTATGCTTTCACTTTCTGCAGATTCATGACTGGTTAAAAATACCTATGAGTTTAAAAACATACATATTGTATGCAGTCTACACACTCTAGTCTTTTGTGTATGCCAAATAGGCCAGATAAAAGCAGTATTCATGGCGATAAATACTTGACGTATTGCCAACCTATTGCAGGCAATTTAATCCACTGAACTGTGAAAGCAACTAGTATCAACAGGTGAGTTGGCTGATATCATCTATAGAGCCATCTTAAGCCTAAATGATTCAGTTGAAGCTGTGAATTGGAAAATGGGTATTGCCGTATGCTTTTCTTGTGGGTACAATATCCAGTATTTTCCAGCTTCACAGATGGAAACTTTTGGAGTATTAAAAGAATGAAATAATTATTTTTGGTGGTTACAAAATTTAGATGTTAACCAATAAACTGTTTCATTTTTTCGGTATAAATTGATTATATTTTGTCTATATAAATTCTGAATTTGTGTTCTAGGCTTTAATGTTTCGTGGTAATGTTACTCAATTGGTGAAGCATAGAATCTGGGAAAATAATAGCTAATACATTTCTTCCAGGTGGTTACTATGTTACTGTTCTTTTACATAATAATTAAACATTGATATGTTTATCACATTTAACTGTTTGCAAATTATGACACTGTTTTATACACTTTTGTGTTTAAAAACGTTTGATATGTTTCAAAATATATTTCTCAGGAACAGTAAGATTATGGTAGAAACCAGTCAGATTTAGTGCTCTTGCTTGCTGTTAACGTTCAAAATATAATTGTTTTTTAAAAGTATTTTTTGAAAATATTGTGGGTGTATTGTGAAATAACAGGTCCTTTTGTGGTGTCCTGTGAAATAGTTTACACTGTTTCAGAGTTACAGAAATACAATATTACAGAAATATGAGGCTAAAGTGGAACCATAATCATGATGTATCCTGTTGGCAACAAGGTTCTTGTGTATAGTGAACTCCCCCCCCCTCTTTTCTTTCTCACCCAAACAGGACATAGCAGACCCGTTTTTTGCTTACTGCAAGCAGCATGCAGACAGGTTTGACAGAAAGTGGAAAAGGAAGAACTACTTGGCTTTGCAGTCGTACTGCAAAATGTCTTTGCAAGAGAGAGAGAAACAACTTGCACCCGAAGCGCAGGTACTGATACCAGATTAGTTCCATGCTGTTAATCATGGAATTGAATAAAGGGGTGTTCACACCAGATGCAGGCACGGTGGCTGCCAGCGCAGTTCAATGTCAGTGCTGTTGTTCTAACAAGCTGATGCACTTGTGTAGCTGATTGCCAGTAGTGTCCACACTGAAATTTCCCTAGTAGGCTGCGAGCAATAGCCATTCCCAATGAGCCCTTCTCTTCCTGGTGTAGAACTGCCCTGGCAGGCTGGTGCTGACCTGTGGCCTTTGCACCTTGGCTTTGATGCTGCAGAGGCAGTGCACACTTGACTCTGGATATAGCCTCCACTTGACATGGGTCAACCACCATCATGTGCTACTGCTTACGGGATGAAAAACATCTCTCTGTGACAAAGTAATTTTGTGCTAAAATGGGAAAGGAGTTGTTAATTGAACGGCATTTGAGATAAGGAAAGATTTATTGTCCCCTGAGGGAAATTTTATGGACCGCTGCTGAATTTATTTAAATTTATTTTCTTGCTTTCATTCTTGCGATCAACAGATTTAAATCTTCACAAGCCCATGTTCTGCCCGATAGGTCTGTTATTATTTACACAAATTCAGAAAAATAACTCTGATTATTTTGGCTGTTTCATCTCCTTTTCACATCCAGAGCAGTGAAGAGTTATTATTTTAGATTCAGGTTCTAGATGACTTGTATGCTTGCTACAGGACATTTTCTTTTGAGAACTATATCCATCATGGCTTCGTAACGGTGACAAACATCCTGAAGAGAAAGAGAGAGTCCTAAATGACTCCTGTGTTTGCAAACATCCACATTTTTTTGTATGTCAAACGTCTAGAAATCTTGTTGTATTTTACCTTGGGCGGTGTGAATGTTTAAAATGATAAAGAGGTACCAATGATCGCAGATGAAGAGCTCGGTGACCCAAATCTAAATCAGTGCTTCACCCTTCTTGAATCGCTGGTGCCGTTTTTCTTTCTTACCTCAACCCTGGAAGCGCAGAGAGCTGATGTGCGCCCCCTCCTCTCCCGGCTCGTGTCTTCCAGGCCCGGATTTCCGCCAGGCTCCAGCAGTACCGCGCCAAAGCCGAGCTGGCCCGCAGCACTCGGCCGCAGGCCTGGGTCCCCCGCGAGAAGCTGCCCCGGCCGCTCACCAGCAGCGCCTCGGCGATCCGCAAGCTCATGCGCAAGGCGGAGCTGATGGGGATCAGCACGGACATTTTCCCCGTGGACACCTCCGACACCAGCTCCAGCGTGGACGGCAGGAGGAAGCACAAGCAGCCGGCCCTCACGGCTGACTTTGTGAATTACTACCTTGGTACGGACGGTCCGAGTTTGTTGAAATACAAGTTCTTGCACGGCAGATGCAAACGTTCTTTTGTTGGCAACACTGTGGGTCACCAGGCAGACATAAAGTATTATTTTATATAGCCTGCAGCCATAGTTCCCTGCACTTCACAGCTGGCAGCCCACTGAAGCTCAGCAGGTGTGAGCCTGGCCAGTACCTGGATGGGAGACCTCCAGGGAAGGCTAAGGTTACTGCTGGAAGAGGTGTTAGTAGGGCCAGCAGGGGGTGCTAATCCTGTGGTCTTTGTGGGTCCTAATGCTCCAGTAGAGTGATGGGCGACGCTACACTGTTAAAAGGTGCCTTTCTTCAGATGAGACATAAAAGCAGGTCCTGACTCTCATTAAAAATCCCAGGGTGTTTCTCAAGAAGTGTAAAGGTGTTATCCCAGCATCCTGGCCAAATTTCCCATTGGTCTTTACCAGTCATGGCCTCCTAATAATCCCCATCTATGAGCTGGCTTTTTCACTCTGTTCTCTTCCCCTGGTGTCTTATTTTCTTCCAAATCCACTTAGAGAGGAATATGCGGATGATACAAATCCAGGACAACATTGCGGAGCAGAAGAACCTGAAAGACAAACTGGAAAATGAACAGGAGAAGCTCCACATAGAATATAACAAGGTACGGTTTTATTCAGTTATCAAGCCCATGTGTAGAACCAGTGAAAGCCTGCAGCTGCCTAGGCAACTGGTGACTTCATGTTGCTGTTCCGCAAAGTGATTCCAAGTGCAGTCAGGATCACAAGAACTTTTTCACCTAACTAATGTTTAAATTCTCAGAAGTAATTTAACAATCATCTGCTATCAAGAATGAAAGAAGTCATGTGCCGCACTGCATCTTTAGGACAGAAAATGCAATCTGATTAAACTATTGAAATGTCTCATTTATTTAAATTGGAAGAAAAATGTCACTTATGATTAAATCTTAAACGTGGCAATGTAAGATTTTTTTTTTAACTTTACTCTTCATTTTCTTATGGCCAGGTCAAGAGTGCTTCCTGTAGATATAAATAGCAGTGTGGACTACCTTTGTGTATCGAGCGTGAATGTGGTTGTCCTTGCTTTATCTTATCTTATTTTGTTCCTGTTTTATCTCAGTTGTGTGAGTCTTTGGAAGACCTGCAGAATGTCAATGGCAATCTGAGAAATGAAGGGCAGGCGATGTGGTCTGTACTGAGTGGCATACTTGGGCAGGTTGGTGACCTTTCTCCACCTTTTGTTTTCATTTTCTGTGGCCGTTTTTTTTATTCTTCTTGTGCCTTTTGCATTTATGCCAAGAAAAAAAAATCAATTTGATCAGATCCACCAATACCCTTGGGTAATGATTTCTGATTGAAATAAATCCAGATTGTTGTGAACCACCTACGGGGGACTTGTGGCTTAATTTTGTTGTTGTAATAGCTATCTTGTTTGTAAAATCCTTTCATTTGCTGTAGCTGATTGACCTGTCATTCGCTATGAAGCTAGACCTGAATCGAATGTTACAGCTATCTACTGCCTTGTTTTTGCCATGGTAACGAGAATACTATACCATACAGCCGTGAAATCTGCGTCATTAACGAGTAAGAGATGGGCAAGCCCCTGTGTTCTGTAATAAGACTTTTTATTTTAGATTATCTTTATTTATAGCCTCCATATGTTTGGCTATAAAAAGTCCTTTCAGAAGTAACGGAAGACTTGTGCATGGGCTGAATTCTGAAAGGATCTCCGGCTTTATCTTTTGCTAATCAAGCCTTCGCCATTTTTATTGTTCAGTCCCATACCTCTTACTCAGGATATCTTTATTACCCAATTATCACCACTGATTCAAAATCATGGTTTTCAAATCTACAGGTTTTTCTTTACTGTGCCTAGGTTCTTCACTATTTGAATGCCACTGATTACATAGGATTAGTTTGAGAACCGTAACAGAACCTTAACCAGTTACTTGTTACTCAGTTTTGTCAGATGAAATAAAATTATATTATTCAAAAAATAGATTGTCATATTTTATGAATATAATTACAAATCTATTTTTATAAGATTATTTTCCAAAACCTACAATGATTTCATGTGGGAGGAAGCTGCAGAATATTTGCATTGCAGAAACACCCTGTTTTGGACATTAGAGGCGCAGAGATCATTTAGTGCTTTTTGCATTCCTATGATGGCGTATTGACAGAAAAACACAGTTTTTAATTTCATTTTCGTTCATTTGGAAGAAGGCCACAAAAGTCAAGGTGAAGTGAGAAAAGGGGCTTTAGAAAAGTTGCGTCCTGAAGAAGTTAGTACTTATAGGCACTGCAGCGAGCTGTCTTTTGTTTCTTCCGCTTGTGTGTAGGCGGGTGGTGGTGGGGATGTGGACTGTAAAGGCACCTGTGATGGTGTAAAAGTTGTGGTATGGAAACGTACCTGATGTAAGTTTATTGTGTGCATATTTCTATGGGCATAGATTCTGAGTAAAATCAAGTACTGGTATGTGTACAGTCTGAGTCAGAGTGCGGCCCCTGCTTTCTACTCATACCAAGACAGGAGGCAAGGGCCTTTTTGCAGAACAGACTCAGATCTGGAAGAATTTAAAATAAATGACAGTAAGTTTAAATTCTTAAGGGAGGAGAATAATGGTCTAGGGTTCTTCCATGTCATGAATACGTTGCCCTTGTCCATATGAAACTGAATGTGGAACTATTCTTAAAACGCTTCTATTTCTGCCCTTTTGTCTTACTGCATGATTTAAGGCATTGGTCAAGTGCCTTAAAAACGCAGGCATGAAATGGTGCTTTCTAAATTTGATTTGACAAGTAATGAAAGTATGTTCTTGTACCCCAGTTTGTGGATTGTTCAAATCTGCAATTGGCAGTGCAGCAGAAGGTTCAATTCTTATCCCTCTCGGGGCATTTGTAATATCAGCATTGATTAGTTTGCGGCCCCCGGAAAGTTGTAATAGTTCACGGTCTCGTGGCGGACGGATTAGACGGGGGACGGGGGACGGGGGACGGGGGACGGGGACGGGGGACAGGGACGGGGGACGGGGGACGGGGACGGGGGACGGGGGACGGGGGACGGGGGACGGGGGACGGGGGACGGGCCGTGCTCATGGGGTTCTGCTCTTCCGGTGTGCTGTACCTCATGGGACTGTGGGCTACTGTACCGGGGGCTCTGCCTGACTCCCCAGGCGAACCCTAAATGCAACCTGAATAACCTGAATAACTCCAACTCAACCCTAAATAACCTCAATATTTTAAACATCCTGTTCCCAATTTTTAATACATGTTACCTGTCCTTTCCTTGTTGTGTTCTTTATTAAAGTGATTTTATCTCTGTCCGGTACACCCTCGGGAGAAGAGGGGAAGGGGTGTCTGTTATTGCCGAACGTCTGTTCAATCAAGAATGATGTTCTTTCAGCCCCAAACACACTTTTACATGAGAAATATCTGTACTATATGTGTGCGCTTCCTGGATCTTTTGACTTTTTTAACAGTTCTAATCAACACATGAAAATCGTTCCTTTCCTTTCTTATCATAAGTATGCAAGCTCTTTATTTTATGTTTATTAATATACTATATTGTATATAAATATATAGTATTCGTGAAAGCTTATGAAATACAACATCCATCCTAAGCAGTTGACCATTGCTAAGGCACCATTGCTATTCCTGAATTTTAAACCTGTGCAGTGTTTAATTTTTCTTAGTTTTTTTATTTGTGCAATTCCTTGTTAGAGTCCTGTATTTCTGATTTTACAGACAAATTCCCCCTTTAGCAGATTTTGTGCTCTAAATCCAAAGTCCGATAAAGCGACGTCCAAAAAACTGAGGGTTTACTGTATAATAGTAATCTTTTTTCAATTGTGAACACTTGGGGATGTCTTGACAGGAGAGGCACTATATTGCATCAAGTTATAATTATTACTACTACAGCTGCTTCTATTATTATAGGTGTGCATTGGATGTTTTCTCGGTCATCCTGGAGGTGAAGTGGCATACATACCTATAGCAGGACAATGAAGTAGCAGACTACTGTCTTTTTTGTGTGGCACTTTGGAAAGCCGTTCAGTTGGCCTGGGTGCACACTGCAGCAGCACTAACCTTATCCATTATGAGCTGCTTGTTCCTCGTTCAGTTTTTGTGCTGCTGAACTGCTTTATTTCAGGAGTCTATGACCAGGAAGCTGTTCACAGTTGAGTCGTTATTTAACACACTTACTTACTGTGTCCTGTGGCGGATTAAATGGGACTGTGGTCAGCTGGGAATATATTCCCTGGGACATGTGGGGAGCAAGGGATCATCAGCCTGCTGCTTCTGGCTTTTTCTTGACCATCATGATTTAGAACAGGCGGGTTCTTGTGAAGGGAAAATCTGCATGCTGCCTGCAGGTGCAAATTAAATTGGGAAAGCAAGCAGGCTTAACACAGTGCTTGACTGATGAAAAGCATTAGAGGCGGGCTGACTGTTCATATCCCTGCTCCTGCTGTCTGTATTGCACGTGCCCTAGTGACGTAGGGCTGGATACTCAGCTGTACGCAGAGAGAATGAAGTGCTCGGTCAGCTGGTGCTCTCACGCTTGCCCTGGAAATAGCATCTCTTTTTGTTGGGAGGTGTTTGGTATTTGCTGGCGGATAACCGAAAACTGTCGGTGAACACAAAGTGTGCGCAGCATCCAAGACCGTCGGTCGGGATCTTCCCTCCATTGCCTCTGTTTACGACAGTCGCATCAAAGGGAAAGCTGAGAAGGAGCCTACAGACCCCTTCCATGCCGCCAGTTCCTTTTTAAACTTCTCCCTTTGGGGAGTAGGTTTCAAAGCATCAATTGTAGTACTGCTGGGTTCCAAGTCAGCGCCTATCTAGATCGCATTAGGCATCTCGGTTTGTAAATATTGGGTCTTGCACTGATTGAATAGTATGTACTGTGTATGTGCACAGAAAGTGTAATATGTTTTGGCTGGGCTGCATTGGAGCCAATTCCGATTCATTTTATTTACATGATAATAAGGCAAAGTATTACTCTTAGCACCACGTATTATTACTATGAAGTCATTATTATAATGTGTTTGTCAAAGTGTCAATCAGAGGACAGTCCTAGTATGATCCAGTTCTTCCAGTAAGGTCGCTTGGTACCAGTGTAAACTCGTGTACTGGGAGAAGATGGTAGGTTTCAAAGAGCGGACAGATAGGATGAGGTGGTAATCATAAGTACCTCCAGTCAATGTTACTTCTTGTTTTTGTGCCATTTGCTTTTGTGTTTTTTTATTTAGGGGCAGCAAGGTCACAGTCAAACGCAGTATTAATTTAATCTGATGTGTGCTTCAGAACTCCTGCATTTACTGCTTCCTGTGGGTCTCTGTTTTTTAGATGCTTATCTATATCAGCAAAACTGGTAGATGACTTCTTTAATAAAGTTTGCGGTGTTGGATCCGCTGGGATTCTAGGGGATTTGTGGTGATTATGAAAATCAAGATGGAATCTGGATTTTGGATGCTGGTCACATATCTGTTCTTTCCTGAAAGAATGGTATTTGGATAAGCCTTCGTTTTGCTTCTTTTATTTCCCATGGCTTTCAAATTCTAAGGTGACCAAGGGATATGCTTTTAGTTGTGACTATTACATTTTTATATTTTTACAAAAAAGAGAAAAAAAGAAATGCTTTGCAAGATGTTTTATTCCCACCAAAATTATATGCATTGGTGAACCAGTTTATTACATTTGTTATTAGAAAAACACTCGTCAAAGTCTTAAGTTACATTTTGCTGACTATTTCCTGGCAGTACATTTAACCTAATTGTAGCTACTGGGAATTGGTATTACTTTTGGAGAATAACAAGCACCAGCCTCTTCATGATCTGGTGGAACAATGAAGGTTTTTAGCAGAGCCTTCTAATTTCTTCTCACCTCAGGGTAATGACTTCTCCTGTTTGCGAACAAAACCTCAGGTATTTTACCTTTCGATAACCCAAAAACAAAACCATCACACAAATACAGTGCGTTTCCTACTGCAACCTGTACAGAAACAGTAGTAGAATTCATTTGCACAGCTTGCTGACACTTTTTTTCCAGTTGGCTGAACAGATGCTGGCCCACAGCTCCGCCAAGAAATGACTTTGATCGATGGTTGCTGTCTGAGAAGCTAGCATGCTGTAGATTAGTGGAAACCCAAAGAGAATCTTGTCTGCTTTGTGGAGAGTTTGGCCCAATAAGATAATTTTTCTAATTAACCTATGGAGCACCGATGTAGCAGGGATGTTGAAGAAAATAAACTGCCTCAATATTCTTTTGTCAAGGATAGTGTTTTTCTCTCTGCCTAAACCAACTTGTCCTTGTCTGTCACTTTCAAAACTCTAACAGAGTAAGTTGTGGAATTTCTTCCTGAATTTTTACATGCTATTTATCTTAACGTTGTGCCCTCAGACTAACGTTGAGACCTGTAAATGTAAGGTCTATTTTTACGTCTGTTTGCTTACCCCTTATTTAAATAAACGTAAGGTCTATTGACAGTGTTTTGTTGTAAATTAAACCTAATTTTAATGACATTGTGAACAAAATAAGTTTCAAACATATTGTGCAAATTATAACAGTTCCTTAACTTTCTTGTGTAGTTCATTAGATTTCTTTCCTCCTTCAGCTACAAATAAAGATCTGCAGTAGAAATAAGCAAATGTTCATTTCACTAATTTGTCTGAATCGTCTGACAGAAATTGAACGTTCCAGTCATTTTACGAGCTCCCAAGGAAAGAAAGCCTAGCAAAAAGGAAGGTGGAACTCAAAAGTCCTCAGTCCTCCCTGCAGTTCTTTACAGGTAAACCTAATTTTCCAGCTTCAGCTGGATGTATTTAATCATTATTGCTTCGATAATTTGGAAAATACATCTCTTAAACACCACAAAGTAAGTGTGCAAATATGTAATTTTATAGAGTCCCTTAATGTTACAGATTGCGTAAATGAGAATGCTGCATTTTTACAGTTATTTTAACAATGCATTTGTTTAAACTAATTTTAGAATCACTAGCCTAGGTCTTGTGACACAGTGCACAAGTATACAGTATATTAAAACATAAGATAAATTAAGGTGGTAAATCTTTCATACTAAAGTATATTTTTATGTTTTTTTTATAAAAGTCAGAAGTATCAGTAATCTCAGAATTTTTAATTTGGAAGGAAGTTAATAGTAAATTGTATGTGTGGTTAACATAAAATGTATGTGTTTTCTTCAGTGTTGTGAGAGACACCATTTGTCACATTTGTGTGCAAGAGGGCCACACTTGATACTGCATTAATACTTGATACTTTTTGGAGAGCCTAATAAACCACAGAACAATACCTTCTTAAAATAACACATACTTTAGGAAACTTATTAAAATGATACAAATGGTTTTTGAATTCTGATAAGTAATGTTTCATGTAAGAAATCGTTGTCATAGTTTTCCATGTTAATTTTTTTTCAGTTATTACAGTTTTTGTAGCATAACTGTTAAAACTGTTATTAGCCCCTGAAAATGTGAGTACACTTTAAACTATCTGGAAAATGAAGGTGAAAGTATAGGAGAGTTACAGAAGTAATGAAAAAGATTGAAGTGTTTGCTGCTATTTTTAAATTACATATTTAAATGTTATCTTTTCACATCCCTCTGTAACCCTTCTGCGGTGAATGCATACAACTTTGTTTAACGAAAGGAAATGCATTTCAGACTTTTGGAGGTCTTTGCTTAAAGGCAATTTTTACAATTCTGCTATGAAATTGGTCCACAAAAAGTGTTCTAATGACATGGATTGTTTTCAAGACAATATTTTGTTCTCTTCCAGTTGTGGGATATGTAAGAAAAACCAGGACCAGCACCTGCTCCTGCTCTGTGATACTTGCAAGCTATATTACCACCTGGGCTGCTTAGACCCGCCACTCACCAGGATGCCAAAGAAGACCAAAAACAGCTACTGGTGAGTCTAACTTATGCTTTAAGGGCTTTTTAAATTTTACAGCTTGAGCAAAAAGCCTGTGTTAAGTAGATTTTGTAACAAAGAGTTGGGGGAGGACAGATCCCCTGTCAGTCGCTGTCTGTGGGATTTCAATGTGAGACTCAGGCCACTGTTTCATGGTGCCTCTTGGGCTGCCACCCCTGTACCATACACCACTCCATTAGGGCAGCAGCCCCTGGCGTCATCGAAGGAGGCTGGGGTGGAGGGCTATCCTCTTCATCCATGTGGTCCTGCTGTTGTCCCTCTAACCAACCAGGTTAAAGCCAGAATATTAATCAAGAGCAGGGTTCCCCCAATTTCTGTACCTCATGAGCACAAAGAGCCAAGCTATGAGCAGAATTAAAAGCTTGGGCATGCCCAAACAGTACCTAAAAAACACCTCACAGGATAGCTTGATTCGCTTGTAACGTACTTTTATTTCATTTGTGATAGCATAACAACAGTCATTCCTCTACACCACATACTGTTGCTAGGAACTAATTATTTAAATCAAAACAGTAATGTTTGCTTGGAGTCTGCATTTGTCTTGTATTGGGTTTGTAGAACAACATATTACTTTGTGCAGCTATAGTTTCCCTATAGTACATTCTGCCTAAATGACACTGTACCACTGAAATGACCATTGAAATAGTGGCTGAAACAGGGTTTAATCATTAATTAAGCTAAATGGGACAGGTATTCTTAGTAGTTTTCCTCCTTCCATGTGAAAAATGTTAAGAGAGAAGATTATATTTTGGTGAAAATCCTATATAAAAGATCATATACCGCTGGATTACCTGGTGAAAGCTTAGCCTGTTAGTCCCATACAGTTGACTTTTGCAGGGTAGTAAAAAAGGCAAAACATTATTAAAACATTGCCAAAGTACACTCATTTCATTCATTATACTGAATCATCACAAGCCAGTTATTGTAATTGATAACAACAGCGTGACATCAATTTTATTTATAAACAATCATCTCACTAAAGGTAAGTTGAAATAAATTAATTGATTAAGAAATAATTAACATGACATTTTGACGTTCTTATTTCTGCATACATCAAATTAAGGTTATCAGCGAAATAGTGATGGGGTGATAATATACAGTAAGTTCAAATAGGCAGCTGTGTCAGCACGGGTAGGCTGCAAAGGAACAGGTTTATTCCAGGCTGAAAGGAAGAGACACAATGTTTCGGCTGTGAAGACGTCTTCAGATGTCGTCTGAAGGGTTGTGTCTCTTCTGTTCAGCATGGAATAAACCTTTACCTGTTCCATGGAATTATAATGGAAGCCTAATAAAATGGCAACATCTCATTTTGTTCTCTACCTACTATATCACATATTTGCATTCACCGCAGAAGACATAATGAAGTATACTTTATAGAAACCTTAAAACATATATTAATTTATCTTGCAGTAGGTATATCCGGTTTAATATTTAACCATTAGTTTTATATAATCTGGGTTTTTTTTAGAAAGTCAAATCAATATAGCCATTTGAATAGTCCTCAAAATACATTCTTCACACACAGTGCTCAAATCCATTCACATCATTAATGCAAAGTCTTATGTTATTTATATATGTGTGTTTATGTTACAGATATGTGTTTTTATTGAGTTTGACCATTTCCCATGTTCCTCCCTTCATCCTCTGAGCTCCAAGATTGGAACTGAATCATCTCCTGTGTCCACTCTGCGATCAGTGCTTAATTCGTCTTACTGATCAGAAAGTCAATCAAATTAACAAATTGTATTTGAACTTGGGTGAATATTGCTCAATTTATTATGGAACAAAACAACCAGCATGAAGTGAAGCTATGTGTTACTAACTAAATTGTTGCCAGGACCTAGAATATTTTGTGTGCACTATTTTCAGGGTTACTGAACAGCCACATGTGTGCAGTTTGGAGAGAACACAGATCAAGGCTCTTTCCACACTTACATTGTTGCAGTTTTTCTGAGCCTGACGATCAACCTTTTGGTAACACTTTAGTACTGAGTAATATAATCTTAGTTGTAAGTACAATGAAACAATACAAAAAATTGTATTTATTCAGTAAAAGGAATTGATCCCATAATATTAAGCAGCACAGTGAGCATGCTTATTATGCAATTGCCGCTGTATATTACTACCTGTAATACTGTAATTACATTGAGGCAGTACAAATGCATCAATACTTCGGCAGAAAAATGTCCACCATTATACCTTATACTATGGTTACCACCATTATAATACTTGGTAATTACATTGTTATGATGTCATTGAATGAAAACATCATCCTTCTTTGTGTGTTCTTTAGCATTCTCTTAGTTTGTAATTTTTCAGAGACAATCAGTTTTGTCCTGCTGTCACTTTGCCTGCTTCATATTATTTTGCTTTATCCTCTCAGAGTTGCGGAAACTAATATTGGTATGCCTGGAATAACAAACAATAAAGAGATGCACAGGGAATTTCATGGCTTAAGTTCAGAATATGAAGAACTAAAGGCTTAAGATAAGCCCAAATTCATGGGCTAAAACCCCTCGTTTATATATAACCTTTTTTGTACTGCTGTAAAACCAAACCAGAATTAACTGTGGCTGACTGTGGCAGCTCACTTGGGTCTGTTTTCCATGCCATGCCCAAACCGTTTTTTTATTAATATGAGCAAAGGAAAACAGCCAAAGTACATGTAACTAAACTATTTCACTTTTATGTCCATGTAGTACTAATGGTTCATTTCAATCATTGGTTTATTAGAAGGCTTGCGGTTATTCGCTTCCAATCATATAACAGCATTTACCAGCCCTCGATAATTGACTGTTTCAGACGTGACTGACTTTATAATAATAACACTGAGATTATGGGAGCTTCTGGCCTGAAGCATGATAATTACTTCTGCTGTGGTGGTGTTTGAATGTGTAGTTTGAAAACAAGGGTTATATCGGAAAAGGCAATGGGAATTATAGAGATGTGTAATAATAAGCTTGTTTTAAACAAAGAAGCAAGCAAAGAAGAAAAAAAATTGATGTTGAAACTTTTTTTTTACTTTTCCTACTTTGAAATTCAGTTTGATGAATGTTAAGAATCCTAGAATCTATCCTTGGTATGAATACACATTCAGGCAGGTGCCTGCGATAATTTATTGGAGAAATTTACTTTAATCTCAAAGAGAGCAACAGACATGGTAACAACATGTCAATGGCTGGCAATTATGACGACACACCAAGGTTTTGGGGAAGTCGAGACTGGAATTTCTGATAATGCAGCTTTTTGTAATGTCTTTTTGGATAAGGGTCATAAAAGAGGTCTTAGACACCTATTTTGTTATCTCTATAGTATTATACTGTAGATTACGTCATAGGATGTAAGCACGTTAAGCACAGAAAACATTTGCTTTATGCTTATGTATTAAATAGGTTCATTTGTAGATTTTATCATTCATTGACATCTTTTGGTGGAAGCAAAATGCAGATATGTTTCTTAAAATATTTAACAAAAGTAATGAAGAATACCAACTTTCAGTAAAAGACATTTCTACTTGTGGAAGCCAAAATTAATCTACTGCGTTTCAGATGGGAAATTCCTTAGGTCATTCTAGTTTTTAGGCTTTATATTCTTTGTGATTGCAATTCTTTAAGATGAATGCTTTGACATTTTATTTTGGTTTGTTGCTGATTGAAGCAGAGCATGAGATTTGAAAGTGCACAATGCAACCCCCTTAAATACTGTTTTCACCTATTATTTTTTCTCTGATCTTTCTTAATGAGTCTCGAGAGGAAAAAAGCAAGATGTGTTTGAACCCTGTTTTGGAAAGGGCATCAACATTAAGGTCTAGTTGTGTTCATCAGGCTGTTGGAGGAGTATAGGGCAAGCACCAGTCCACTTTTTAGTTGAGCATCTTTCAGTGAAAGAGTCTCTAACTTATCTGATCCTGCAAATCTGTGGTAGAATTAGTGTCGAGGGAATGCAGAACTAGTGCGCAGCAAGCTGGTGTCTGATCTTTCAAAATTACTTTTGTCCCACTTTCTTGCTCAAAGTGTATCTTTGTTTTTCCTTTTTGTTGTGCATTTGCATTTGTTTGTATTATGTGAAACGTGCAAAACGTTTTAATAACTTTAAATATTAAGTCAAATAATGAAGTTTTCCTAAGTTTTCTTTTTTTTTCATACAGTTGCATAAACATTTTTCAAGATGTATAAGGCAATTAAGTCTTTGGATGGTCCACATACTTGATGAACACGGGATCATAATATTTATTTGCTCTCACGCTGTGTCATTTTCTTTTGACTTGAAGTTTAGAGCCTCAGTCTTGCCATTTTCTGTCCTTTCAGACTGGGTCAGTTTGTTGGTTACTCTGCAGCAACACTAGGTAGTTGTTCTACAACAGATTTTTCTTGTTCTGAATGAGAAAACCTAGCTGAACTGTTCAATGCTTAGTTCTTTATATAGTGACCCAGCTATTATTTGAATGCACAAATGTTTTATTTGTGTGTATTCAGCATAATTGTAGATTTTACATACTGTTTATTAAAACAGATTTAGCTGGGTTTTGGTCACTCAGCTGTACCTCTAATAAACTGAGTATGTTGCAGTCTTGCAGTCTTGCTTTGCAGTCTGCTGTGAACCCCCTTTGATTTGCTCCTAACAGAAATGCCCATTCTTAAAATGTGTTATTGATGCAGTTGGTTGTGTTCTGTTATCTGCTCATTGATCCCCCTTTGAACCCGACTGTTCTGTTCCTTCAGCAACTCAGATCTCTTTGTTAGGCTCACATAATGCGCTGCGCTTCATGTGTGTATGTTAGAGCATGTCTCTGAGTTTGTGAAGTCTGTCATCTTCACTCAGGTTGTCAGGATCAACAGTGTGCAGCAGCCTGCAATGTGTGACAATCTATTTTCACTCTGAATGCTCAAACTTCACTTAAATGAAATGTTTATTTTTTTTACTTAAGTTTTTACCTGGTCAGTTACACTCAGTTTGTGCTATTGCAAGGTTGGCTAGACATGATGTTCTTGATCATCATCTGAGAAAAATGTTGAGAGAACCAGCAGGTGCATTTACTCCATCTGTAGTTTATCTTCCCTGTTCCTGCTAAAACCCTGTCTGTCATCCTTTCAGGCACCTTGAAGGTTGCAGTTTGCTTCTACAATGTCTGTGAAATGATCAATGATAACTAAATTAGACCAAGATCGACCAAACAAAATAATTTTAATTTGAGCCCACTACAATATATAGTATTGTCATATATTGATGATCAGGGCTGTCCATGTAGAGAATAGTTTATAAACTTGTTCCTGACTTTTTTTTTTCCTCTGGCTTTAGGAAGGTGGCGTTTTCTTTTGGCTTTCTTGGAGTCTAGTTAGAGCTTTTAGAAATATTCTTTTTAAGCATATGCTTTGACTTATCAGTATATTAATGAAATTATTCTTTTAATTCTGCAGTATGTTGATTCCAAGCAAAATATTATGTTTCTGATAAATGTACAGAGTAATTTTTATTGTATCTACTGTAACACATGGTTGTGATATTTTAGTGATGTTCATGATATATCAAGGGCATGTATAAATTATCTTTAGAAATTTGAAATTAATTATCAAAATATTCAGTGAAACCTTATAAACACTCAAGCATGCAGTACATTCTGAAACATGTCAGGTGGAATTGAACAAACTTCTTGTTCATCTTCTACCTTTAAATGTTTTGTGTGGGTTAACCTGCAGTGCTTTAAGCTTTCAGAACAACCCACAGGTGAAATGGGTAGCTAAGTTTAAGGAATCTGTCTGAAAGTACTAGTGTCAAAGAGTTTTTACTGGAGTGTAGAGCTTCTACTGCATCACATGAATCTATATAAAGTTACTACAGACTTTTTACTCCCCTGGTATTGTGCCATATTCAATAAAGGCTCTTGTACTGGGTTACCGCCTTTTGCAATTATATTTTCTAGCATCGTCTGTTTTATGAGTGAAGCTAGCACATCCGACAGTAATTGGAATTGCTTGTTTAATCTATAAATTAGCGAATAAGGGGGCGGTTCTAATTTGCCAAGTTAGACTACAGCAAATCACAATTAAATAGGGGTGTATCATCTTGTTTGTAGCTTTAACACGTCAGATCCTCAGAAGATAAACAAGGTGGGGCCTGGCCAGTGCAGGAATGAAAGAACACTTTAGGAATTCAGATGTTTACTTGACCAAATATGATAAACTGCATCGATTGAAGTCCAAATCGTTCCAATTGTCTTATTATATAGAAAAGTGCTGCAACATATATATTCCTCTCTCCTTTAACTAGACATTGCGCATTGTGTAGGAAATATTTTTTGTGCCTGATTTAACAAATGTTTCTGAAGCTGCATATATTATACAACAGTGCTTGTGTACTTTTACCTTCTTTTCTGAGTGACATTCATGAGACCATAAAAAGGCTGCAAATGAGGTGAGGCCATTTGGCCCATCTGGGCTGTTTGGTTGCTAGTAGCTATTTGATCAATTCAATACGTTGTTGAAGTCTGTTACAGTTGTGCAAGTCTGCTGTGCTTTCCTTTCACTGGCTGGTCTCTGAGAACTTAAGTGGGTGCAGTGCAAATTCATCAAGCGTGAATAAACCAAGGATCTGTAAGAAAGATTTGTTGACATTTGCCAAGTCAGCATTTATTTTGTAGTGTGTTTGATCTACTTAATAGCAGTAATGAACTGTATGACAACACTGGGGCCGGATCTTTTGTAGATCATTTTGTAGAATGGCAATACAACATACTCATGAGAAAAAAAAATGAACTGCTTAATCGTATAACATTTTAAGATAAAGACTATGCGTTATATTCAAGGCTTCATAAACATGGTCAGTTCATTAACCTGATCTGTTTAATATTGTCAAAGCTTGCTATTGGATATGTTGTATGGAATTCCAATTAATAAATTAATACATAAAGGAATTAAGCATTCTACATTTCTTAAAATACAAGGTAAAGGGAATTTCTTATTGTATGCTGCTTGCGAAATTAAGTTATTACATCACTATTTGTTATTATGTCCCCAAACATTTTATTTATGTATGTTACATTAAGAATGTGAAGGCTAGGATTTCAGAAAATCCCCAAATAACTAGTAAATGGTTAAATATATAGTTATTTTGTGAAATTATTTGTTTCACTGTTCTTAATGTAGCATGTTTAACTAATTTGTGTATACATGCACACAGACCTTCTATGGTAATGTTTACTTTCAAAGTTTTAGCTACATGTTGTAATTTAAATTGCAATTATGCAAATAAGCTGAATTACTTCTACTCGCACTGTAACTAACACAGCAAAGGCATGTGATTCTGTTGCAAGTGTTTTTAAAGGTGTACACATGCCCAAAGAGTAATGGGGCAGGAGTTATTCTGCATCTGTTTGGGCTAGGACAGTTTGAGGGCTTCTGAAAAACATGTTGTAATAAGAAGCCTGTGTTGTCTTTTTGGTACATTGGCAGTGTGCCTTTAAGGCATTTGAAACAGACAGTTATATATACATACAGTTATATAACAGTCTAAACTGCAAGGTTAGAGCACACATTTCAATGTAGACTCTGTTTGACCTTTAAATATAGGCTTGTGTGCTTTTTTATCTATAATATTTTTGTGGATTTTTTTTTAATTTGAAGTATTTTTTCTAAAAAGTGTTTTAATTTAATTGAATGCATAGAAGAAGACTTTTCCACACATCTGAAAGAACTTAAAACATTTGGAGTTTTTTATCCTGTTTCTATTAAACTTGAAAGGCACACAACTGAGATGAAAGGAAGGCAGTCAATACAGCCGCACTCGTTTCGTAATCAAATCTTCCAATAGGTACCTGGACTAATTAAATGTGAAAGTCTAGTTGCTGATAAGAAGCACAACTCAAGCATGAAATTCTTAGCTAAGACAGAAGAAGGTAGTGTAAAATAAAAGCTTTTACAGGCTTCTGACCCATTCCAATAATTAAAATGTGTGTAAAGAATTTCTTCTGAGTTCTGTTCCCCAAAACAATGAAAACCTATGCTCGAGGTCACAGAAAGGGCTTAAGATAATGAACAGTCAGAATATGTTATACTGGTACTTTTATACTATTTGTAGTTAGAAAATGCATGACTGATGCAGTAAACTGGTTGCATAGATACAGATAACTTTGCATTATGCTTCAGCATCATATTAAAGTTATATAGCTTTTAATAATCATTTCTTGTATTTATATAGGTTTTCACCCTAAAGGACGTTTCCCACTGAAGTGCAACCCCCACCTAGATAGTATGCAACTTTATTATTCTGCACAGTACATCAGGCAGAGAAGAGAGTGATTGCTTCAGCACTTGAATTAATCTTATTATACCCAGGGTGGAATTTGGCCAGGGCAACATGCCAGTAATGTCAGAACTGCAATGGGAGAACTCCATGTGACACTAGGGTGTTGTTGTAAAAGTGGTGTTGGTTGCCCAGTAGAAATGTTCTACTTCTAAACTGTAGTTTTCCAAACAGTGCTCCTGTGCTCGCTTGAGGGGGACGCTGAAGACATGAATAAGAAGGTTTGAGGACAAGATGAAGTCATTTGTCCCATCTAGACCATTTGACTGGTAGTTGCTTAATTCAGTTGGATGGGTAATTTCTCCATCTGATTTAAGGGGCAGTGAAGCTGATTGTGTGTAATGGCAGCCATGGATCACCCAGGTGGTGCATTTCAATTGTTTCCCCTGATTAGTGAAATGCTTTTGAGATCAAAACAACTGTACAAATTCAATTAATTATTTTTGAAGACGACAATAATAAAATAGTACCTGCTAACAATTTCAAAAGTTCAGCAATAGCTTACATATGAAGTCATTTTTTTAGTAATTCTTAAAAATAGGAACATTTATCACAATTTGTTTTTCATGAAAGTACATTATTACATTGACAAATTGCACTTTTTGTGATGAGGAAAATGTCCTGCTTATTTTGTTTTCTGTTGTGGCTTTTGCTTTCAGGAATTTCAAGTCCTTTTAGCAGTGTGTGCTCTTCTTTGGTGCAGAAAGAAAATTTAAAAATGTGCAAAGTGGATTTTATAAATGAGACCTCGTGTATGCATGCGTCTCTTGTGCCTTTTAAACACGGCCTTTGTTTGAATTCCAGGCAGTGCTCTGAATGTGACCAGGCAAGCACGGACATGGAAGCAGACATTGCCATGGAAACCTTACCAGATGGGACCAAAAGGTCAAGGAGGCAGATCAAGGAGCCGATAAAATTTGTTCCCCAGGATGTGTCGCCAGAACCCAAAAAAGTTCAAGTGAGAAACACGGTAAGTATTCTGTCCGAACATGGAGTGCACTTTGCTTGATGGTGAAGGCTTCAACCGGGGTCGGTCCTGGGGCCTGGGGAGAGGGAGACCCCACATGCTTGGTCAGGGCGTTCCCTGAGTGCAGATTCAATTTAGTTCAATATAGTGTGATCAGTTGTTTCCTGATGTAGTAGTATTGTTGAAACCACTGAATGGTTGTGCTGTCAGTCATTTTAACTAACAGGGAGCATAGTGGAATAAGACAGATGTTTTAGACTGAAAGGGAATGGAGAAAGGACCTTTTTAACTAGGATTTGTTATATGTTGGATATTGTTTTTGTTCCATTTCCTATTCTCTGGAAGTTCTGTGTTGCATTCCAGTTTGAACCCCTGGTTTATGCAATTGTTTCTGGAAAATAATAGTACTAGTGTTCACTTTCCACAAAACAGGTCGTTGCGTACTGAAGTCATGAAATACCTCATAATCCAGTAATTGTTGTATTAGTGTCAAAAGTAACATTCGGTCCTTTTCATTAAACTCTCAGTAACTGCATAACGTAATATTTGTTTAAGATCACACTCTTTGAAGTGTCCTTTAATGCCTCTTGTGTCTTGTCATAAAATCAAAGCTGTAGAAGATAGAATATATATATATAATATAGTCATCCAACATTAGTGAGGAATAGTGCCAACTAAGTAAATAGGCCAGTTAATGAAATGTTACTTTAGAATGTCCTGAAATGTGCTGTAGATATGAAACGATCTATATTCCACCAAAATATTGTTCTATTTCCAGCTATTGCATATAGGCCTCTAGATAACTAGAGATAAATGCAAGCACTACAGAACAACCTCTTACCACAGATCAGAAGTTCTCTAGTTTGCAAGTGTTAGCGCCTACTATAGGCAGAAACTGGAAGCTTCAAGATGCAGAGGTGACAAGAACTGCACCAAGTATTTGATTAATTATTTGAGGACTTGCTAGACGCTTTTATGTTTAAGGGTCTGAATACTTTTGCAAGGCACTGTAGATATCTGAGAAGCACAGTACTACCTACTGCATTTTTCTATTTGGTTTGAAAGTCTAATTGCTTTCCTATTGCAATAAAGTTTTGCATATAAAAGTAGCATTAAAATGAGCTTGATAAATGTGCAGTACACGTTGTTTAGTTTCTGCAAAAGTGTTAATGTGGCTTTCATTTCATCATGCCAAATATGATGTATAGTGTATAGTATATTTTTTACAATAAGATATTTAAAGAACAACAGAGGTGTCAAGCTGGTTTATCCTGTGGTTCAGTTTATAAGAACAAATTTATGTACTAAAATATCTTCCATGGGTTTTCACAAGGAATCGAATGTCTCCCTGAATTTAAAGTTTCTTCCTTTACAATAGCATGAGACATACTGTTTCTTTTTAGTTGAGATTTGAAGACTGAAGCCAGAACAAGGTTCCTAATAAACTGAAATAGCCTTGTCGCTTAATGTCTTTACTCACCTTGTTAGTGAGAATTATTGTTGTTATTTAACTTTTTGGCATTTCTGTTTACCAATTTGTAACAGCCAATTACTCAAGCAAACTCCGCACCATAGACTGGTCTGGAGTATATCAAACTAGTATACAGATATCCTCTGAAACCTGTACTGTCAAGGAAAATGCCTTTCTTTCCTGTGGAAGTCAGGAAACTGAGGAGTTTTCAACTCTGCGAGAGGACAAACTCAGCTCACTGAAAGCAACAGAAACTCTCAGCCATCACAGCAGTGACAGGATTTTCTTGTCTTTCCTCATCTCTTCCAGCTTCCTTGCACAGTGACTGTATTAAAGTCTTTTGTATATATTGTTAAATTTTAAAAAGGTTAATAATAAAAGGAGCTAGCATGAGAGTTATAGGGTTGAATATTCTGGTTTTCAGGAGACTGTACCTTTAAGGGGGTGCATTCTGAGTTGAATTATCTTCAACTGCAAGTCTTAAAATAGTTTTGCATTTTTTTATGTGATAAAATGTAACCCAAGCAGCTATAATAATGTAAAAAAAAATTAATAGTCTCTTCTCCTTAATGCCAGTACAGTTTTTATAACTATGTGGGCAAAAATTCCAGGTGACACACCACATCTTAGTTTTTAGGAAATTATCTCAATTAAGAATTTGTTTGTACTGTCTTGAAGCAGTCGTTGCATCCTTTTATTTTTTGGAAGGTAGAAAATGAAAATAATAAAAATATTTTTGTTATTGATAAATGAACAGTAGCAAGGTCCAAGGCCCATAAGGGAACGTGACCATCCACTGTGCCTGCAGTGCCTGGAGTCTGGGGGAGAGAGGGGTGGGGTAGGTATGCTTTAGTGCTGTGTCAAGAGCAGACCTAGAGACTGAATTATTTACTCTTTTACCCTGATCAACATTGCTCCCATTTGTCTGCTTCAAATTTAGTTTTCAGTATTCTGTGTGGTCCATAGTAAAGTGTTTTTTCTCTGTTAAATAGGGTGAAAAGCTATAGCTGCAAAGGTAGCTGGATGTCCATTAAGGGGTGTGTCCAGGCCGAGCAATTTCATTAAAAGCCATGTAGCCCACAAGAGGAACTGAACAGCAGAGAGCTGCTTCAGGCTTCATCTATTGTGTATCCCCGTACCTGAGAGGTTGCCGTGTTTCTGTGGCTGTGTGCAGCTGCTCTCACTGGACTGGCAGGCAGTATAAAAGGCGATGGGGCTCATGCGGGCTGCGTTCTGCAGCAGTGCTGACCAGTTGTTAAGTCACAGCTGACTGGCACGTAGAGACTAGAGAGCCAACTCACCATCAAGTCACAGGGCTGTGTTAGGTTGCTCCTATTCAGTGCTACCATGAAGGCTCTTAATATGTTTGAGCCATTACGGTTTAATAAAAATAAAATGCTTTTATATTTTGGCATTTAATTTAAAAAAAAAAGCTTGAGGGAACCAAGTATTTAATTTTCATGTGGTATAGTTGTGTGATTGTATTATTCTCCTGCTATGGGGCAGTTCTGAGCCAGGAGTGACTTTATTTTTGGAAACTGTCCTGTTGTTTGCACAAACATAATGTATGGATTTAACTAGAGAGGTTGCTGAAAGAGTGACTGATTAGTAAAATGTTTTACAGAATTTATCCATAGAATTTAGATTTTAAGTGTTGTTTGAAACTATTTGTGTAGTGTAGTAGAAGTAGTGGTAGTAAATTTAGAAGCCAATTGGCAACATTATAGCAGTTAGCATTTATAATGATAACTGTTCCATCTGCCATGTGGTTTAAAGCCAAAGGCAACAGATGGAATTGTTTTCACAATCTGTTTAAATATGTTGTAGATTTTTCTTCCTCTTTAAAAACCGCTGAGTACCTTAATCTGCCTCTGACTTTAAGATGCAAATGTATTATTTTCCAGTGCAATGGAGGTCCTGGTTTTGAAAAACTGAATGCTTAATCCTCTTGGTGATTATTCATTCTGCGCAGTTTAAAATTAAATATTTACCCTTAAAAAGTTTTAATTGGTGGAAAAGGCAGTCGTTTCAATGTTGTTTCTGGCATTAACAAGTGCCATTTTTGAAGCTACATGTGTCTGACCTATTTTCTGTGAGTGGTGTTGTCCTTTTCTGTTCCAGAGTTGTCAGTTTAGTTCCAAAAGTTGGATTAATTTCCTGTAAATACAGCATACAACCTTGGGCGCGTTTTCTAGCCATTGCTTAATGTGGTTTAAAGTGTGCTGTTACTATTCGAGGTAAACGTGGCAATGTGTAAAAACCTCATTTTAACAGACCTTACACAAATGGAGAAGCAGGTGTAGTGGTTAAAGTATGTTTAAATGCGTGTTTCTCGTAAAACTGTTATATGTGTAAATGGGATAAACTGTTTTGCTGCTAAAGAAACAGTGAATGTCTTGATTCACTGATGCCATTGCCAGGTTATCTTGTGAAGGAAAAGAGGGTGGCCTGAACGGGACCTCAGTTCTTTTGTGACCTGAGAACAGAAGTCTAGGAAGCAACATGGCTGGAACAAGAGAGCAGTGTACATCACTGCAGGATATTTCCACACCTCGCGTTCAGTGAGGCACACTCACGGGCCTCCTGGCGCCCAAGATGAAGGGATTACTCCTACCAGGCACCATGCAGTGCCAGAGTGCCATTACGCAATGGTTTTGAACTCCTTTTATTTTTATCAAAAATGGCAACAGATGTTGTCGGTATGAATTTCTGGGTTAGCATTCCACTAAAAAAAAAACAATCTGTGCCTGAGAAGGGATAAGGTAGCAATAAATGACTGATGTTTACGTGTGGTAAATTCATTTATAACATTGTTCATTTTTTATCTTTCGTGACAATGCTTCTGTGGAGCCATGGGCCTCGATGGTAGTGACTGTCCAATTAGTTTGTTTGTGCAGGCCCGTCTTCTTCAAAGGCAGGTAGATTTTAAAGGAAGAGGATGAAGAGTCCTAGGAAAGGATTTCTATTTCAAAACAATTTCTATTGTTTCTCCCAAAGGTATTCATTAACATGCTAGATCAGGGATTCCAGATAGCATTTGGGCACATTTATGAAATTGGCCATACCACTCTTGCTCCGGGTAGACCACATAGCTGTTGGTTCTTATTCTAGCCAAGCATAAATACTTAATTGAAGACTTAATTGAACTAACAAGTTGCTTGGTTGGAATGTTTGCAGGGTTTTTTTTCTGCTGAAAGGTTTGGGATTTTATTTTAATGATGAAATGCTATATGTTACAGGACAGCCACCTACGTGTTAAAGAGCTGAAAACTGTTAATTAAAGCTTCACTTGTGTAACTGAGACCAAGACCAGCTGGATTTGTTGTCCGTTTTTTTGCAACCCCTAAATTAAACTGTTCTTTAACTGCTGATGTCAAGAGTGAGGAAATCAAGTACCTTCCTAAAAATGGATTTGTAACGCATACAATAGAAAACAGACAACTTTACTTCACTTGATTTGAAGAAGTTTCAGGAAGTGCCTTTTTAATTCCATCTATCAATTTTTCAGCTGTGCATGTTATTGTTCTTACATTTCTAATCAGGTTTTGTTTTAAGTGATGGTTTTATCACTGTTTCTGTATTTTAGAGAACCAGAGGCCAAAAGAGAAAACGAGTCTCGATTTCTGAAGAAGAAAAAGCAGAGGTATTTTTTTTTTCCCCCCGTTCGGGTTTCTTCAATAATTTCTCGCTTTACAAAAGAAAACAATTTACGAAAGAAAACAATTGCCAAACAAATACTGTGTTTGCCTGGTTAGGATCCTCCTCTGAGGGAGAGAAGACAGCGCCAGTCAGTAATGCAGAAGAAGCCCAAAGCAGATGACATGAGAACAGAGTGCACCACTTGCAAGGGCCCAGGAGACAATGAAAATTTAGTCAGGTAGGCCAGGCTCTGTGGGCATTTCCCCTGGTGATTAACGTTCCTTCTTCATTAGGATCACCTGATGTCTAATGAATGAAATGGCAGCACGGAATGAGAAAAAGAAATGTGATTTAGGGGGAAACATCACTTCGGAAGCACTGATTGATCTGCATTATTGAACTGCCACACACATTTACACAGTGGATTTAGATGTAATTAAGGCGGGATAATATGTTTTTGTTTTTAGTCAATCTTTCTTGCTCTGTCTGTGTCTCTTCTTAAAACGAGAGTTATTTCTTATCCTCAGTGGTTTAAACATAACAGGTCTTATAATAATAAATAACAGTCCGTCCAATAAGAAGGTATTAGGCTTTTTTAAAGGGTCCATCCACTAGCTTTTTCAGTACTATGCCTAAGTCCTTTAACAAAGGTGTGATACATTGTTTATTTAGACGATTTGTGATTAATGTAGCACTAGGATTGTATAACTCTTATTTAACCATTAAAGTGTTAATTTTGCATCCGTTAATTTCAATTTAAGTCACAAAATTAACTGTATTAAATAACCTTCCCTCTCTGTATGTTTGATACTTGCAAGAAATAGCTTTAAAAGGAGTGTGTTTTGGTAACAGTGTAACGTGTGTAGTTATAAAGGGCCATGTCTTGTGGTAATGATAGATACTGTAAAGAGGGATATATGTGTGGCTTAGCCTGTAATGAAAGTTCCTCGGAGCTCAGGATGGTTATTTGAGTTTGGGACTCGTCCTTAACCATCTCAGAGTAAAATTCCTCAGTATGCGTGATTGATACCAATCAAGGCTGGATAGGCATAAGTCAGGTTCTTAAGGTCAGTGGTTTCCAGCCTTGGTCCTGCAACAACACTGTTTCTACCAGTTTTCATTAATTATAGCTGAGCTCTGTATCTCCAATGCTATCACTTCATTTTATTTAAATTGTTTCTTTGATCAAAGGTTCTTCTTTTATCAGTTTCAGCATACTTCTCTTTACTCTGCCTCTTTAGTCTTGCTTGACATTATTTCTCATCTAATAATATTAATATTTGATCAGTTTAGGATGAACACACTTATGTGGAAGTGACACTCTATCAACACTCCCACATTGAGCTTTGCGTTCGGCAGAGGTACTGTTGTTTACATATTGGGTAACACACCTGAATAAAGACAGTTCTGAAACACACAAGCCAGTAATGACATGATAACAGCTACAATCATATTTTGCCTTTTAAAAGTTGAAAGCAATTTTGCAAATGTACCCCACATTAAAAACTCTTAGATATAACAGGTTTTCCTCACGGCCGGGGCTCTAGACTGCAGTCTTTTTAAGTAATAGGTTTATTCCATGCTGAAAAAAAGAAGAAAGAGGACACAATGTTTCGGCCGTGGAGCCTTCTTCAGGTGTCAGTCTTTTTAAGTGTCCACTTCGGGCCAGCTCTCGGTTCATACATTGATGTACCTACTAATTAGATTTTTCTGCAGCTATACCTATGGAAATCTCAAGGAAGTAAGTAAATCATTCATTCAGTTAAGCTTTCATTTAAAGAATAGACCTCAATTGGAACTCAAGGTCACCCAGGTTTGGACTAAGGTGTCCTGGGGCAACCAGTCAGCTGACATTTCCTGGTCTTTTTACTTTTTTGATGACATTTTTTGCCAATACACATATAACACATTCTATTTTTTTAGTTTGTTAAACAATAAAAAAGTCAGTGATATTGCTCTTACTACATAGGCGCCATTTAGTTCACCATTTAAACTTCTGCAAAATGCTTGGATGTCACTAAATATGTTCTGAATAGAAAGCTTAGCCTTCATTGTAATTGTAACCTGTAATTCCCTCTTTATACATCTTGGCTTTTCTCCTTGGTATCGTGGGATGATAGCTACATCAAAGTTCATCTTATTTTAATAAGTCATATTAAATATTTTTTTCTGCATTTTGTTGGTATCAGATGTATTTTATATTTGCATATCGGAAATGTCTATAAAAAGACTACTGTTAAACTTTCCTGGAAATCTTAACTGCAGAATGTGACTGATGCCTGTCAGAATATAAGAACAGAGCTAATAATCTTTCAGGCAAAACATTTAAATGAACCTGAAGGAGAACTAATTGTGGGGAAAATTCTGATTCCATTATGTGATTTAGCCTGGTTTTAAAATAGTTTAAAGTGAAAGTCTCCTTTTCCTATTCATGATCTAAGACCTGGTTTATCTAAAACTTGGAGAGGTTATTAAATACACAAGGTTTTGTGTCTATATGCTTCTCCATTTTTTATCTTCTTTCCACCTGCTTTTTTTCGGATTTAAGTAATGCCAAGATCAGTCATTATCTGTGTATTATCCTGAAATGAGTCACTGACATTATAAGATGATCCTTGTTCCTCGTACTTTCACTACAATTGTTGACACTCTTTACATGTACTGTATATATTTGAAACACTGTTTAGTAATCACATGCATCACATCCATCAAGATGTTATATACTGTAAATATATGTTTTAGCTGAGGGCCAGAGCTTTATAAAGCTAGCTCAGGTTCACACTCGTTGATTGAATCAGTCACAGGCTAGAACTACGAGTCCCCTGATCGATCCATTGCCTTAATTGCTGGGCCACTGCAGAAAGTACATCCTGCAAACTGAAAGTCTGTCCCTGAGGGTATTCATCCTTGGTGTATATGATAGAAATGTTAGCAGCGACTGCAGATACATTCAACAGCCCCACTGTTACTCCACTAAATTGGACTACTGTATCTGTAACAGGAAACTTTCCGTTTCCTGAGCTTGAAATGCAGTGTTTTTTAGAACTGCTTTCTGACATGCCTCTTTAAGCTAAATTTATTTTTTGGGAGATTTTGTTTCTGAAATGGAACACAATACTCTAAATGCAGTTGTATAGTTTTCCATTACATTCGTGAATTTCAATGTAATGATCTGCAAGGTGCAGTTGTCGTTTTTTCCCCAGTTTTCAACATAAACACTCAAGTCTCTTTGATATAGAGAGTTAATTTTAATTTCCATTTGATTTATCTCTAGGGCATTATGGAAGCAACATTTTATAGAAGATAAAACAAAACAAAATTAAAATTTTGTAGAGCATCTTATTCTCTCCCGTGTCCTAGAGTCTGTGCTGTCATCTGAATACTTTTACCCTATGGCCTGTCAGTGTGTTTTGACAGGTGTCATCTGTCCCTCCAGAACTTCATTCCTTAGGGCTTGTGGGATTGTGTAATAAGTTGCTTACACATATTAAAATGTGTGCAGTGCAAAAGCTTGTAATTTTCCAAAAGAGTCATTTTAAAACTTGAATTGCAAACATATGGTTAAAGATTGGATAGTAATTTACATCCTCGTCCATTTAAAACTAGTCAAGAGAAGATGTGTTCTTGATTTATACTGTGATGAAGGCAGTTAATCCACTATTTGCGAATGTCTTCAGTATAAGATTTATGTACAGACTGTCTTGTTGGCAATTCTGAATGTATGTTGCTGTTCAGCCATGCAAAACATTTTATTTAAAAGTTACATTTTGTAATAACTTAATTGTAAACAGCCCTTGTTAAGAGATTGGCAGTAAGAACATAGAAATTATGTTCTTCCCTTCTACGCCTGTATGAATGTCACGGAAGAGAGGATTGGTATTTAGGAGCTTATTGATCCCAGTCGTGATTTTTAGCTAAATGTTTTTTAATTTCTTTTTCTGATCCTGTAGTGTTTGAAAACCATCCCGTTTTGGTATTGTCTGCACACATGACCAGTTTGTTAATTCTGGCAAAATCTAGATCATTGTTAAGATAAAGAACAGTGATCCTGATACAAATGTCTGTAGTACTGCACTACTTAAATCACCCTAATCTGAGCATTCACTCATTTTCTGGACTCTGGTTTTCTATTAACCACCTTCCAAAGAAACACACACTTTTCCATGAATGCCTACCACCTGTGATCTGAGAGTTCCTCTTAAAAGATTAACTTTATCAAAAGCCTTATGGAAATCCAGAAACTTACACTTCAAATGTGAGGACCTGCTGTAGTACTTCTTGTGGAAGCCCTGACTTGCTCTCATGCAGAGGGTATGTCTACCACCATGTTAGATTCAATAGACTTGACTTCTACTTTATCATTATGGTGCCACATGAGTCATTAAGATGAAAATACCATTATAGATAAACTTGTAATAAGCAGTCGGATTATAGATTTAATTAAGTCATCTTCTATTCATTGGTGAAAAAAAAAACATGGTTATCATAAACCTCTTGAATGGGGCATCATGACAGAAATACTTTCCTCATATTTGTCTGTTTACTTCTGTAAAGTGAGCGCTGAGTCCATAGAGCAAATGTGATTCTCTACCCTTTGGACTGTCAATCTCATATAAGCGGCTTTGGCAGCAAATCTGGTAAACCGCATGGCATGACAATACTAGATAGTGTTGCTTCAGATATTAAGCGTTGGTACAAAAACAAAACAGTTTTCCTTAAATCACAGGATCACTTTCTGCTACGTTACTGCTAGAATCGCTGCACTGTAGCAAGCTGTAAATGCCATAATCCTTCATCTGCCACATTAAACCCGGGGAGAACAGCCAGCTGTGGGTATCGGCACAGTTATATTAAGGGATGAGCCCTGAACCAAGAGGAAAGATGTTCTGGAAGAACAGTAACCTTTCCAATGATGAGTGCATTTCCCATTACATTTTTGACACAGAATCCTGTAAAATGATTTAATGGTGGCATTCTGTTTTTGCTGACTCCCCCTTTTTCCTGTTAAAGAGAACATCCAAGCTGGAATGGGAATGTAGAGGAAGAGTGACCAAGCATCTGAATTCTATTACTTGAAGCTTCTTTCTCTAAAATTGCCTGGAGCATGCAGCACTGCTCTTTCTCTGCCGTTCTCCATCCTCTGGGCTCGTTTACAGCCACTTTACTCTTTAATGGTAATTTATGGCATTCCCTTGTGTTGTTATTGTGGGCATAGACAAATTATGTATCAGGAGAACATTGCTTCCAATTAGTGGATAGAAGGAGCAAAGCATCACGTATGAGTGTACCACTTACCACATGTCATTTTCCATTTCGTCTTGTCAGCAGTGATGTTTTAAAAACGGATTGTAGAAGGTGGTGAATAGGACGATATTTAATTGTCTGTAAGGTCATCTCCGGTCACAGGAGAGGGATGAATGGAGAGTAAGTCACAGACATGTCGCAAATCAATTTTTAATGGCAGATGACTTCAGGGAAGAGAACAAGCACAGGGGGTCTTTGATGTGCGAATAATTTAATCAAAACATGGTAATTCAAAGTAATACCAACAAGATGACTTGAGCATGATTTACTGGTGGACATCTGCAGTAAGACTGAATAAATGGTGGAAAATGAGGAAACTAGGCTGAAACCATTTTTAACTTTGGGTGCCGTGTAGTTGAGAGAAAATAATTCTAAGCAATTTTTCTTGTTCTTTTGTAAATCCTTAAAATTGTGTAGATTTCCATATATTAAATACGACGGGCGGGGGGGGGGGGTATGTAGGCTTCAGTTCATTTAATCATAGTTCTTTTCTTGTTTTAAAGCATCACTTAATGATCTAGGAAAGACTGACAGTAAATCAAAAAGAGGGAGGTTGGAAAACTTAGATAATCCACCCTTGCTATAGAAACTACTCGCAGAACGATGGAGCATTTTGTCATCCCTAAATCAATTCACAGCTGCATTGTGCATTATTGACTTCATCACACGGTTACTCCTCAGTTAATTACTCTGTTCTTGTGATAAATTTATCCTGTTATTTTTGCCGGAGTAAGACTTATTCAGATGGTAATGGAAAGGGTTGATACAGCAAGTCTTTTTTTGTCAATATATGGACTGTATACTTCAGACCTGTTTTAACCTAGTCATAAAATAATCTTGCGTGTTTTAGTTCTGAGTGTTGCATCCTTATATTTTCTCTTTTAAAAGCAGTAGCCTTTACTTTTCAGTGCCATACTTACAACAATTTTTGATGTTATATTATTAACCAAAATATTGTAGGGTTTTTAAATATACTCATTTATATAGCACTTAATTAGCTGCTTTGCAAGGCTCACTTGAAAATCATTGGTGATACCTAAAATGTCCAATATGGGCATTTAATTATGCTATAAGTTTTAGAAACATTAATTCCTATTTAAGGCAATTAAAAATTTGTTTTTCTATGATCTTGCAGTGTTCTCAGAACAGCAAGATGGCTTTGAGCAAAGCTCTTCTTGTCAGTTTAATGTAAAGGGGTCAATAGAGGATTAATCTACCTTTGCACTTGGCTTGTGCATGGTATATTAAGTGTAGCCCTTTTCAGAATTAGTGAGCTAATTTTGTTAGATAATGCTGTCTATAGTTAATTAAATCATCAGATGATATCTGCTTTAATCTAGGGTGACTCATCATATACACTATATCAGTGCTCTTTAGTCCATTTTTTGAAGTACGTACTTTGAGGGATAAAATATGAACTGAAGTAACAAGAAGGATAAGCTCAGATGAAGGAGCTTCTGCTTCAGGGAAACCGTTAAGAACTCCTTGCAGATTAAACATTAGATGAAAGGGATACAACTGGCTTGAGGAGAAAGACATGTGTTGCAGACAAAAAGGAATCAATCAAGTTTCCTTTGCACCCAAATAAGATTACATCAATCAATATCCACTCTTTGGAGTGATTGAATTCTGTCAGGCCAAAAATTCTTCAGGTTGCTCAATTTTACCAATGATTAAAGTAGCCCCAAATTGCTTTGATAACATCAAGGACCTTGTTGTGACAAGGTCCTTAAGTGCAATCTCTGGAATAGATAGAGGGGAACAGAGGTGCATTATTGAAGAAGACACTGGGACATCACAACACCTGCTGCTCTCCTCTTAAGTGACAGGCACCTTCTGAATGCATTGGAGAGAGCTTTGTTAGGAAGCGGTTCTAAAACTCAAAAAGTATTATTACTTCTTTATATTTTGAAAGCTACTAACCATTAATATTCACTCTGTTTCTACATTTTTGTAAGTTTCTTTCTACCTGTCAGAAATTAGACTCCACTTTGTAGAAAGTCATTGGATTCTTACCGTTATTAATTGGTGATAGTTGCCCATCTTTGGCTGACTCTGCAGAATAAGCATAAGAACAGTCACAAATGAGAAAAGGCCAGTTGACCCATCTAGCTTGTCTGGTAGTAAGTAGTAACTGGTCCTATAATGTCATCCAGGCATTTATTAAAAGACCAAGGCAGTCTTTTTATTACTGCATGAAAAAATCTGATCTGAGACAGGGCAAGCATGAAAGAGGTCTGTATCTAAACATGAAGAAGATTGTTCAAAAGAACTTTGAAGATTAATATAACACATTTTACATGATGTAGTTTATATACTGGATCCTTGCAGTTTTCTTTTTTGGTTATGCATTTAGTTCAAGATAAATAGGACTACAAGATTTCAAATAAGAAATTACCTTGTTTCGTCACTCATGTGTTTGCTGATAACTTATTGATCTGAGGATCATCTCCAGCCATTTCTTGGGGATTTTTATGAACTGTAGTCTTTTCTGCCGAAGATTAAAAAGAGTTCTTTAAGGCTGTTAGAGTAGGACATGACTTAAGCTCAGGAATTTATCTGGTCACCCTTTTTGTAATGTGATCACAATTGTATATTATTCATATTTCTAACATAACATGGTTTGATTTAAACTTTACACTTTTAACTATACATTCTCACACTCTCTTTTGTGTTTCTTGCTCACATTGTCTGGAAGATGAACATGATGTCTAAACATAGACATTTCATTGTTTCTTCAAACGCAGTGTTTCCCAACTTAAATTTATAATTTATGTTTTCTCTGCCTTCATTATTCTGAAATTGTCTGCATTGCTTGTCATCTGCCAGGTGTTTGCCTAGACCTGGGTTTGCCTTAGTCTTTTTAAAATTTCTTTACCACCTCTTCTTCAGTCTTGGCAGTTTGGCATCATCTGCAGACAATGACTAGTGTACAGTTATTGCAGAGTTACATTTGGTTTAGATTGATGACAAGCAAAAAGCTTCATACTCTGTGTGACATGTACTAAAATGAACCTGTCTTGTTAATCTATTTTCAGAAGCGAGGGGTAGAGGGATGATTAAAATTAGTTTTTATGTGCTTTATGAGTACTTTTACATACTCTTAATTTAACATGCATGCTTATCTTTGTTGAAAACAAAAAAAATGTTTTCAACCATGAAAGCCTTCCCCCTTGTCAATATCACACTTGCAAGAATTCCGATTTTTCAGTTTTTCAAGTAGTGATCAGACTGAACACTGTGAGGGAGATATACAAAGTGAAACTTAATAATTGTGTTAGTATTCAGCCCCCTTAGTAAGTACTTGGTGGAAGTCATCTTTGACAGCAGTTACTCTCTATGTTTTTGGATACGTTTCTACCAGCTTTGCAAACTGGGATGATGTATGCGCCCCGGCAGAACTGCTCCGGTTTTTTGGAGATTGTTGATGGGCTGCAATCATCAAGTCTTACTACAAATGCACTACTAGATTCTCAGGGCTCTGAGAAAGGACATTCGCTTTCTTCTTGTCAAACTCCTCCATTGTAGCTTTGGATCAGTGTCTTTTGAAAATGTTGACCAGTTTTAGATGCTCATTTGACTCAAGTAGGTTTTCCTCTGGGAATCACCCTTATTGTGCTCTGTCATCTCCCATTTCCGGCTGGTGAGATGCATCCCTAAATGAGGCTTCCACCACCATGCTTGACAGAAGGGATGGTACTAACCGACTGATGTGCTGTGGTGTGCTTTACATTAAGACTTTAAACCTTCTGCCACAGAACATCTCATAGGCGATTCAAGAGAAGTCTTTCAGTCATATTTGTTTCTTGTTACTTGCCCTTACAATATAGATTTATATAGAAAGAAGGCCGATGTAGGACCACTGATTCCTGTTTCAGACATTGAGCTTTGACGATCTTTAAAGGTCACTGACTGCTTTAGTGTGGCATCCCAAGCCAGTTTCCTGCTTACCCACATGCTCTGTGTCTGAGTGCGGAAGGGCAACCCGATTTAGGTAGTGTCTTGGTGGTACAGCATACATTCCACTTTTTAATGATAGACTGCACTGGACTTAAAGGGATAAGTAACCTTCTCTTGATCTGTGCCTCTCTACCACTTCATCCATGACTTGGTTCAAAAGCTCCTTACTCTTCATGGTTGATTTGTCATGTTGCTATGTGTGTTGTGTTTAGAAATTCAGTATCTTTGTGAGGGAACTCGAAGACGAAAACATTTACGCTAAAGTCAAGTTAAACCACTTTGCTGAGATACAGACAGAACGTCACACTGCATTTGTGACCTTTCATGCTGTTCTTTTCCACAAGCGTTGATGTAGAGTTGCCATTGTAAAAGGAGTTGAATACTTAAGCAACTGAGAATCTTCTAATTTACCTGACAAGTCTGTAAATCTGAAAAAATCTGAAAATCTTTTTTTATTTTTCAGTTTGGTGTGGATTATGACGATTCTAAATATAAAGGTCTATCTGAAATGTGTCATGATTGCAGACTAAGCAGCAAACTGTGGAAACCTTGCAGGGGGCTGAAAATGTGACTTGGTTTAGCTGCAGTCTTAGTTTTGTGCTACTTTCCCTTTAAGATGTAAAAAATAGTTTTTGACATTTACATTTCCAATTAAATGTAATCATCTTTCCAGGCCTACCTTGTGTGCATCACTGAGCAGTAGTTTAATTCGAAAGATGTTCATAGCGATATACAGCAAATATTACAAAAGGTTAATTAAGGCATGATAATTAAAAAAGTAAATGCTGAAACATTTTGTATTTTGCAACAAAAAAGCTCAAAGGAGTATAAGGCTTAAGTTTTTTTGCAATTTGTGTACTTTTTGGAGGGAGAAGACAAGCCAGAAATCAATTTCCACTTATGTATAACAATACAACACTTCTCATTAGTCTCTCTGCAGCACTCTATCCATTTGTCTTGTTTTCAGCTGCCAAATTTCAGGATTTGGGTAGGTACATGTTTACACCCATGTTCTTCACTCCTGTTTATCATCTAAGTGGTCATTTATTGTTAGTCTTTCCTCATTGTAAGTCAGTGTAAGCAAGAATCTCTTGATTACTAACGATTTTCTCATCACAGAAAATGTCAGGTATACCGCTCACATGGCAGATGTGTGGCTGCGGTGGTCTAGCCCTTCAGCTGTAAGGCATGGACTTAGAAGCGAGTGCTGATCTGCAGAATGTGCTGTGGAATATCTGCAGCCCTCTTGCACATTTTGAAATTAAATTCTGGTTAATGAACGCTTCTTTAAAATGGGCTATGTGCAAAAGGAATTCTGTGTACCGTTGTCCGTGAAATTTTATTTGCGTTTTCGTTTGCATCATACTTTGCAACACAAGACTAGTGTGTGCATGCCTCTGTGATTTATATATGTGCGGACAGGGGTGCAGTGTTGGGAGGATTCTTGTCCTGTATGTTGTAATCACATGCATATTACATTGGTTCATTTTATATATAAACTAATATCATCTGTTATTACTTCAAGATCAGGGATAAAACATGACTTTATTCTTCGTCTGTATAGGTGCGCAACAGTGAAGACACTGATAACACTTCTATTAATTTTCTTACTGCAAACAACCCAGGATGGCCTAGCCTCCAGCAGAGGAGTGGAGACGGCCATGTCACTTAAAGACGTCCTGAGGGAAAGGAGCAAGTGGCAACCTCCTCCCTGCTCTATAAAGGCCAGGGGCTGCTGCAATATCTGTGTTTCATTAGCTACAAACACCGGTGGTTTGGATGATAAGTCATTTTTATAAGGCCCTCCCTACATTACTGAACACCATCAGCACACCTGCAGCCTATCACTTACCCAGTTCAGAGGCTTCCCTTAAATGGCACAACACAGTAACAATGCAAATTACATCAAAGCTATGATTTAGAGGCCATTTGAGATTTTGTGGAACCAAAATATGCTAATTATGCATGATATAACAACACTTAGGGGCTGATTTACAAGAGGCAGTAATTTGGACTTTGCAGTGTCTGGAAAATGGACATCAGTCTGTGAGCTCATATCCCCAGTGTCACATATTCAGTCTTGAGGTGGCAACAGCACTGCGCTCCTGTTGTTTTGTCCTAGTAAATCCTCGTTTTCCACAGGGTGATGGGAATAGTGTGCAGGAAAAATGCAGAAACACTTCAGAGCGTTTGAGTCCAGTGCTGTAATTGAGTAAATGAGGTCCTTCATGTTAGGAATGTTTGATGCAAATAATTTCATAATTTCATCAACAATATGGGAAGGCAATATGGAAAAATGGGACCACCTCAAATATCCATGGTCATAATTCCCCAGGCATCATGAATTTATTTGGTTAAATGATTTTGAATTAACTAGACTTGTATTAAAAGATAAGTTTTATACTCAATTAAATTAAGTAAATAAACTCAACAAATCTAAATGCAAAAACAATGCTTGATATCCGATTTTTCCAAATAGGAAGTGAAATTTTGTGTAAAAAAATAGTTAGGTGGACAAAACTGGCAAGCAGAGTGACTAGTAGTTCTTCTGAGAGAATGGGTATAATATGTTGTTGTGTGTGATGTCCGCAAAACTGCATGATACACAAAAATCAGGAAAAACATTTCCAACATTTTCCCCATGGTAATTAATAAAGACAGAATCCAGTTGAATGTCTACAGCATGTTAATAAACACGTTAAGACCAATTGATGCGTTTGTATTCCTGATTTTAGTGTTTTCACTGGGGAGGTGGGTGAAAAGAGTATGACTAAATCCTGAGGTCCCATAAATATTTGATTCTTTCCAGTCTGACAGTGTTTTAACTTATGAATCTTTCTGAACTGTCTCTGTAATGCATCCAAAGGCATTAGAACTACTCAATTTTTTTTTTTACGGATTTACAAGTGAAAATACCCTTTCTTAACAGTGCCACTTGCCACAGTGCAATCAGGAACCGTGAGCCCCCCTGGCCTGTGTGGCCCCTGCCTGTCAGTCCCCAGCCTTCCCGAAGGAGGCTCCCACTTGAGACGAAGCAGAGAGACAAGTGCTCATTTCGCTTGTCAGCTGCACCAGATCTGCACTGAGACCGCCAGCAGAGCCTTGTGATGTAGCTTTGAGAGACATGGCATAGAAAGCATCTTTTTTCACCACCTAACCCTCTGCAAAGATAGAAAGTGAATTGTTTTTTAACCTTTTTTTGTTTGCTTATTTGTAATGTGCTTTTTCTCTCTCTTTGTACATTGCGTTTTTTCCCCGTTTGCTTTAAATCATGTGAGTGGTTTTCTTTTTCATCTGCTGTACATCACAATGTTGCAGGCAGCAGAGGATTATATTTCTGTGCTAAATTGTCCATGAACCACGGCTCTAAATTTCAGTCTGAACAGGGACAGGCTATCTATTCCTGTTTGCAGTGATTTCAGGGAAGAGGTAAAAATTAGATGTGTTGGGTAAAACTGGAACAAAAATAACGTTGTTATTTCATTTTCCAAAAGTTATGGTTTTTGGTCTGGGGGAAAAATGAAAAGTAATTTCTTTCACTGCCTTAGAAGCAGCCACTTTTCTAAATCTCCTGATTGAATGCTCTAGAAACACAATTGAAAGTAAGAAAAGGCCATACCTTTTAATACAATCTACAGTCTTTTGAATGTTTGTATCCTTTTCTTTTTTACATATCTTTGGAATTAAACTAGCCTTGTGTGTTAATTGTGGCCAGAAATTAGAAATAATGTTGGTACCCACACCGCCATCTACTGATGCTATCAAGTAAATTCATGTAGCCAATTATTTATTTTTTTTCTCTGACAGAAGCTTAATCCATATGCTGGAATATTTTTATAAGTACAAGCTCATTAAAATTGTGATCCAGACACCTTTGCAGTAATTAGTTTAAAGGTCCTATATTGGCACGGCTACCAAGAGAATGTCGAATAGGTTTCGCTGTCTGCGAGAACCGGCTCTTTGTCAATTTTCTTGACATCTTGTGACTTTTAAATGTGTCTTTTCTGTAGCCTTTCCTGCACCGTGAAAATGCAACCTTTTTTCCCCAGTGCTCGTTACCAACCTCCTGCAGGCCAGCTGATAAGACTCCCTCTCGTGCAGGTAGTCGTGACATAATGGAAATGAATTCAGGCAGTGGATTCTGAAAATAAAATTAGATTGACCCTTGACTGTTATCTCATTTATCTGATTTACATTGTAAAAATCAGAATCCACACTATTGATTTCTACATAATTAGTTAATTATGGACAGGAAGGTAGCTGGTGGGTTTTAAAAACATTAGAGTCCAAAGCAGCATTGACTGAAGGAGAGTCACACAATAAACTGTAGCTAGTGAATGATAAATGGCTCTTGTGTTTTCATTAAACATCATAAAGATTCACTAACTACATTAGCTCTCTCCAAGACAAATACATTGCCCTCTTAGATTTTCAATAACACGGCATTTCCAGAGTTTTTTTAATAGTTGCTTTCTTGAAAAATGTTAAGAATGTATTTTGTTTGTAAGTCCGAATATACTGTTGATAGATATTTGGTTTAAGGTCAATATCATAATCATTCAAATATAAAAACCCAGTTTAGGATTTTAATAACTACATTAAGTGTTAAGCATTTTCATAGCATGTAAATGCTTGCATTTCTACTATTTAATTTTCATTTCAGTGTTAACTAAACTGATGACATATACACATTACCTAGAGTGATACGCTGATGTTTGTTTTGTTATTACTTTCAGCGATATTTGCCCTCTTGTGTACCCTTGAGATTTTCATCTGATTACTTTAATGGTAACAGCAGTGTTAGTTGTTGTCACATAATTTACATGTATCCTGGCCAGAGGTGGGAGGACTTGGAATCTGATCTTGTCAGATCTCAAAAACTAGGCAAGGCTGTGGCTGGTCAGTAGTGAAATGGGAGATGTCTGAGGAAAAGTGGGAGACCTGTAGGTAGTGCTCTTGTCCCTAAACCACAGTTTTCCAGGGGGCAGAGTGCTGTAGGAGGCACTGTCCTTTGATGTTCAGCCAAAATCCTGACTACTTGTTCATTAAAGATTTAATGACACTTTGTAAGAGTAAAGGTATTGATCTTGGTGTCCTCTCTGGATTTTGAATGATCTGACCTTCCTGCAGTTCTCCCTTAATCCAACTTAATCCAACTAGTCAGAAACATTTGCACTGTGCAGTCGGTCTTTTTTGTGCTACAATCTTTCAGCTGAAGGATAGACTATATGAGATTTTTTCTGTGTGATTCTTACTGCAGTTTTGCACTTGGTTTCAGCAGTTTGCAGTGCAGTCAAGTTCCTTAACACATTTGAACACGTTTTGTGAAACAGCTGTTTCCCAGTTTCTTTCTCTGTAATTTTTTTTTATGCCGCAAGCCAACCAATGCAGCAATATTTTATTTTTTCACCCTCGTGTTGCTCGCATGCTGCAGTCATTAACCATGCAGTTGTCCACTTTCTCAGATGTGATGAATGTCGGCTGTGCTATCACTTTGGCTGCTTGGACCCTCCTCTGAAGAAGTCCCCGAAGCAGACAGGCTATGGCTGGATCTGCCAAGAATGTGACACCTCGTCTTCTAAGGTATGTGGTCCTCTAATTCCACACCCACAATTCAAGTTGCAGTAGTAAAAAAAGTAGTGCACTAGTTTGCAACTAGTTCATTAAACTCACACCTCAGACATCTTAGATAAATGTTTTCTAAAAACACAAAGTTAGAAAGATAGCGGAACCTGTCTTAGAAAAATAAAAAGCAGTTTTCTAGCTGTTTTTTGGAATAGCCATCTTGCTGGTAAGCAGTGCTGTTTTAAAGTTGCTACTGGAGAATGTGAACTAAAAGAGTAAACCTACAGTAAAACCGGAGGCAGCTGCCACTAAGAAAAGGTATAATAAGGGAAATCTTTCCTGATACTAACCAAGGTTTTTATCAATTCAGATATTTACAGAAGAAGTGCATCACAAAATTAATGCAAAGCATGTTTGTAGAAATTTAGGTTATTTTCAAACTTTCAGAAGCAGAGTGATTTCGAATTTTGCTTTGTTTGGTGTGATCAGGTTAGAGTGTGTTGTAGGCAGTGTGCTTCTGTTTCTGTGTCTCCTCACAATCCATGTAGCGTACTTTGTTGTAATCCTGTTAGCGTCTTCTTCCTCTTTGTAATAATATATTCCTATATTTCCTTGTCTGTCAAATAACGGACAGTCAGTAGCTTTGCTGCAGGGCATTAGGGCAGTATCGTCTTAGCTAGTAATACTGCCTGTCACTTTTCAGTAATAGGCAATGTTCATCACAAAGGTCCTGACAGGCTTTCAGATCTTAAACACATCACTGTATGTGTCACATTACTTTTCTGAGAAAGCCTGCCAGCTGCAATAGAGCTAGAGGCTAACAGGAGTAACAATGATTCATATTACACTATAAGTCGGCCTCCACTTCATTTACATCTTTTGTTCAGTGTGTATGCATTTGATTGTATGAATACATGTGTGTGTTTTGGAAAACATGCTGTTACATTGATATATTATTGTGCAGCACCCTTGCATGAATTACTCAAAGATGTCTTCAAAAGTTTTAGCATAGTTTAAGCTCTAACTGTGTTAAGCTCTTAATTATGGATCAAAGGGAATCTGTAACTATTCGAAGTTGAAAGTGTATTCTGATTGCTGTGAGGCCAGCAGAGACTGCGCTTGTTAAATTCTAAGCTTCCTTAGACTTTGAGTTTTGCCTGAAATTCCTTCATGAGCGCCACAGTCTATACATGACAGCTTATTATCAGGTTGGTCCTTTTCTGCTCCCCCTCAAAAAAAATGAGGGACTTTTTCCAAAGACCTTTCAAGCCCCGCTTCATTTTAATTTTAATGCTCCTGAAAATGGCACAAGTTCCACAAGAATAAAAATAATGGTTTGCTTATTGAATTATATTGTAATCTGCATTTTACGTGGCTCCGTTGGAGCCTAATTAAATTAATAAATGTAACTGCATTCAATTTTGTTTAAAGGGCATCCAGTCTTACTTTAACAGTGCCATTACTCAAGCTGCATTTGCATGAAGATTGTGGGTTAATAGTTTTTGCAAGAGTAAAATACGTGAAACCACAGTGAAAATGTTATGAAGAGCTTTCTGTGTTCCTGGAGAGTACTGAAGTGAAGTGTGCTGTGCATTAGTAATTAGTTTTCCAGTGAATAGTAGCCAGCAATAAAGGAATGTATTAAGTATGTGCATGTCATTTTTCTCATTAACATGGACCTTGTATTTCATTAAAATACAATATTTTTATATTTTTATAAAAAAATGTAGATGTATTTCAATTGACATTTGTTCTTGGCTTGAACTAGTTGGGTTTGAACTGAAAACAGGTTTTCAGAAATGAAAAGAAATGTGAAGTTTATACTGATGACTGCATTCTGTTCTTATTTTTTATACCTTAAAGTCTTTGCCTTTTGTGTGAGAGAGGCTATTATAAAGCAAGGAATAAGGAATTACTACTGATAGGTGACCTGCTGTTATATTATAAGGATTATCTTTTTACAGAAGCCATGAGTGAATGTATTAGTTGAAGTTTAAAAAGAAAGAGTTAAAACAGTCTTTCTGAAAATGTGGTAGGTGAAAGGCCATCAGGATTAAACAAGTCTTTGCTTTCTAGAGTACTTCTTGACAGCGGTATTGAAGTACAAGGCAAAGTCTCTTGAGCCCAAGGACTAGACACAGCCTCATTTAATCATCCCCTCAAAGCCTGCACATCTCTGTTTTGATTTGTGACTTGTCATGCACTTGCCCCGTTGAAGTCACTCTCATGCTGTTCCGGTGGATTTCATTAGTACTTTAAACTTGGCTTTTCCAAATTAAGCTTTATTTGCATCTTCCGACCTAGAGTTTCTTTCTTTTGAAATTTTCCCCTTGTTGTACCTTTTCCAAATGGCACCTACCTGTGTTTTTTTGCTCTTTAACTTCAAATTCTCATGTTGCGTTAATTATGTAATTGTGCAGCAACAGCAGTACCCTTTTCTACATTAAATGCAGTAGGAGTGAACATTGTTCCCCATTTCAAAAACAGGTATTCTTTTTAGAAAGCAATTTACAGCAGTGATACAGTGATTCTTATTAATGAGTTCCGCTGTACAACGTTTCCCCTGTAAACCGCACAAGAAAAGAATACCTTTACTTCTACTAGAGAGCTCAGTGTAATTCCATCACAGAGCTAACCTTTTAATTAGAAAACAAAAATTGTTTCATTTGACCTACCACATATCAGCAGTCAAGGATAGCCACTACATTCTGACAAATAACATCAGTTCTTGCAGTTTAAACAAACTTAACTAACAATGTGTAATACCCAATACTGTAGTAAAACAAATCCATCTGCATTTTGAAAAAACTCTTAGTGTGGAATTTTGTGTATGAAACTTGTGAGTGTAAAATATGTTTATTAAATGATTTTCACTTAGAAGCCAGGTGAATAAAGTTGAAATAACACCTGTTAATAGTTATTAATTTAATTCACAACAACATTACATCAGTACCTAACAGACTTTTAAAAGGGTAAAGGTTATTCAGCAAAAAACAATGTGTCCTTAAGACTGTTTTTCACTTTTACTAAGTGGAATATTTTTGTTAAGTTAATTTAGCAGAAATTGTATTGTCTGTACTTCACTTGGAAACTGTGTACCTATTACTGTTTCCACTTGTGTTTGGCAATGGTTCAGATGTATGTGATAACGATATGAATAAAGGTAAATCAATAAACAAAACAAGATGCATACAGTGACTGAATATGGGCTAAACTGCAGCAGTTCTCTGTTGCTTAGCAAGCCTAAATGATCCAGCACTGAAAAGGACAAATCCGTTTGAGGCAGTTTCTCAACATGCGTGTTGAGGTGATGTTGATGTACCCTTTTCACAAGCATAGTCGCAAATATTGGCATACAAGACAACCTAGAGAAATGGCAATCTGTTCTGTGTACAAATTCAGACACGTTTGTCTTTTATGAAAAGCAGTGTAACAACATAATTACCATTGTAGTGATTGTACACCTTGTTCGTAAGTATAATATGTAAGTCATATTATTTGATATGTATGACATCTAAACCATTGCTGAAATAGTGCCAAAGGTCTGACACTGTGGTTTTAAATGTAGCTTATTCCCTGCATTACAAAAATATGCCATATACATGCAGCGATCACTGATGCTTGTTTTACAACAAATGAAAACAAGATCCGTTCCTAAGCGGGGAAAAACATATTGTGGCTCGAGTAAAAAAAAAGTTGTGGCTTTCAGTTAAAGAGAATTCATAATATTAGTAATTACAATCAGAATCATTACCTTCAGAAACTTTAGGACTTACTTTGACAGTGGTTATATTCTAGCCTGATTTTTATAGTTAATAAGAGAACATGTTCTCTAAAAAAGATGTTCTCTTCTCCAGTCATTCTGAAATATTAGCACATGTAAAATGACTACATGAAAGACTACAAGTGAGTTCATCTAAATTGTTGGGTTGCTAGTAGCTAAGTAACCCAAGCATCTAATCCAGATATTTTGTGAAGTAACCAAGTAACAACTTGGTTTCTTTCACAAAAGACCCTCAGAAAACAGACTTCTGAAGCAGACAGAACTGAAAGTTTCACCTATCCTAAGCTTGTAAAATCAACAGATAAATACAGAATTACTGGGCGGTTATGCTCAGGATGTGTGTAAAGGGATTCTCTTAATTAATATTTTTGCAAAAATGCCCCCAAATAACCCAAAACAGCATTTAAGTGTCAGAAATCCATTAACTGGGGCTGCTCATTTGACTTATCAGTTAATGACAGCTTCATCAGATGAAAAATAGTTATCATCTTTTAAAATTTGAGTTCTTAAATTGCAATCTGTTTTCTGGAAAAAATGTTGCCGTGTATGTCTTAACATCCTTTAAGTAATGTATTGCTATACTTTATAATCTTGACTTTAGTATGACTAGAACAGTAAATGGAAATGTTAGTATACAAGCTCCAGCAATTTCACACACACATTGCTTTCATGACGATGCCTTTTAATTGAAGTGCAGAAGCATGACTAAATTGTTTTTCAGATGTCTTAAAAGTAAATCCTCATATTTATGTCACAAATAAAAAAGCGAACTATTTTAAATGTTTCATTCATAAACAGCCAATTGATTGCACAGACCTATGGAAAATGCTTTTTTACTGCTTCAGAATGTCTTTAAGAGTAAAATACTGTATTTCATTAACTGATGTTTCACCTAATTGTTATTAAATTATTTTTAATCAACTGTGTGTTCTATTAACTGAGGATAAAAGAAATACTTTTATATAAGCTAAAGAAAATATAAAATTACATTAGTACAGAGAATGCTGGTTTTAGAATTAAAGATAATTATTTTATGTGGTGTGCTCCTGCTTTTAAATAACCCTTACTGTTTTTTTTTATAACTTGGTAAGGGTATAACTCTGTATTTCTGCATTTGTATTTTTTATATTCTGCGGTATTGCCAGGTAAGAAGGGCACCTGGGCTGTTGAAATAGGTCACGAGTTCTGAAACTGAAAACATTCTTTCACCACACTGATTCACTCCTCGAACTGAAGCAAAACAGGTCCCCAGCTCTTTCTTCTGAGCTCTCCTGTCTGCCTGCCGGCCACTGCTCTGCCTGCTGACTCATTGAAACACCAGTTGTTGTTTTCCCTTTTGAAATAAGAACCCAGTCCCTTCTCCTTGTCCAGTGTCCTTCTCCTCAGTCTCTTGGTCTTGCTCTTGCAAGCTTGCGCTTTCCTCTTTCCACGCTAGCTTCTTCCAGACTTTCCTGGAGCTGGAATACTTTCACTCCTGTCCCCTCAGCCCTTCAAAGTCCTCTCTTTTGTCAGTCCAGCACTTAGGTCCTTCTTCAGCACTTAGGTCCGTGAGATGAATTCATCTGATACTGAAATTGTTATAGGTTTTAAGAGAATCCGTACAATAAAACATTGAAAATTTACACAGAAATTAAACAGAGCAGGACGAGAAGGAAAGATAACTCACGTCAGTCCCCCTTTTCAGGCCATTCCACCAAAAAAACAACCTCCCAATGTAGAGGATTAATTTGCAAGTCACTTTTTTTTATGAAGGCACAGTGGAATTTATTAACATGACTAATAAAGGGAGATTTCTAGTATTAAAAAATCAGTTGTGAGATTAGAATCTAAGAAGCACTGACATCTGCGTGCTACCGTGAGTCTAAATGAGTACAGCCTCCCAAAGCCTCCTTTTCCAGAGGGAGAAGGAACTGTGCGATCTCCCACTCCTTGAAAGATCCCGCGTCTGTGAACCAGAATGTTGCAGCCGCGATTTGAAAAGTATGTGGTTTTGTTTTCCGCCAGATATTAAATCTCTTAATTATGTTGTTATGGAAAATTAAAAGTAATTTCCATTAAGCTACAGCCAGGAAATAAAGGCCAGTGTTTGTGTGTTTAGCTTCTGGTGATAAAGTCTTTATTGGAATTTGGTTCAATTCATTACTGCAGTCATGTTTCCAGAGCCTGGTGCTGGAGATAAACCTCCTGCAAATGAAGACGGCATCCATTTTCTTTCCACCCCAGGCCATGCAGAATTGATCTGAGTAATAAAATGACAGCCCCTGTAATATACTGACAGTTCTTTAATTTGAAAGCAAGCTACATTGCAATGCAAAGCTTGTTTAAAGCTAATTTATAGCTTGCAGAATTTTCACTTGGTGAAATTGATGAATTATTCGATTAGATTCATCGTTGATAGAAAATACGTTTAAGCTAGGAATAGTGAAATGAATTTGTGGCTGTTTTTGTGAAGAGAGTTTGGAGTTGGGGCATTGTGTTCTTTTCATGTAGGCTATGTGAGGGCTAAAACCTCAAAAGAGTTTCCACTACAATTGTAAGAATGATCCGTTCTTGAAATCTTCCACCTGTATACATTAGCAATCTTGAGTCTTGAATTCTGTAAGGAGGGAAAAAATTAGCCATTATTTCATGTTTCTGCAGTCATTTCCAGATCAGAAAAATAGTTATAGTCAAAAATTTTGGGGGGATCCTCCTCTTTGTCAGGAAGGTTTCGTGTAGGCAAAAATTGATACTGAATGGTTGGCATTCTTACAAATGTAAGTTTGTCTCTGAAAGCCATGGAAGCATGTTTTCTGTGTTTTATATTACAGCTGTAGCTTTCTGACGTATGGTCATAGGGGTGTACTGTAGTTAGTTCTGTCATTTTACCACTGATATTTCACATCAAAATCACCTTCCTCTGACCACTCTCAGCTCTACATAAACTAAGTGTTCTTTCAGACAGCTTTAGCAGTGTTTTGTTGCCCGTTCTTAAGCGTTCACTCCTGTCTACAGAACACGTTTTGCTATTCTGACGAGCTCAGTCTGTAATATTACAGTGAGGTCTGGTGCCGGAAACTATAGTATCTCAGGTGAAATGCCTGTGTGTTCTGTTGTGTTGGCTTTCAGTTGTTTTCAAACATCTAAAACTGTCCCATATTTTTTGCATTTTACTATACTTTCCAAGTGAAACTATTTGTTAACCTTTTTAACATATCAAACACTATTTGGATATCTTTGTGTACACACATGACTTGAAGACTTTGCTGACTACGTCACGTTCATACTTGAACTGATATCCTCACACCTGCCTTGGACTTCTTCCTAGCCCTTTTCACTCTTTTAATATTTTTTGGGGGGTAATTGCAGTAGCATGATTTTCTTTGAGAAGCAATCCTCCTTGGACTTTTTTACAGCATTTTTATAAGTGTAAGTACACTAATCCATGCTCTGTTTTTCTCTCTTGTTTTTTTTTCTTTGCTGGTTGATGTTGGAGATCATGCTAAAGAACCTTTATTAAAAGAGATTTATCCCCGTTTCAGTTTTCAGTAAGTTTTACCTGCCTTTACTTTTTGTCAGTATCCTAGCATTAATCTCCTAAAAGTACTTTTTCTTAAAAGCTTAGATTTATACAGCTTTTTTTCTTGTACTTTTGTGGGAAGTCCACATCTTGTGTGCTTCAGATAACTGCCATTAGAAGCACTGTGGGAGCAGCTTAAGGGGATTTTAAGCATCACCAGGCATCTCTTTAAGTATTAAAGGTCATTCTGTTATTCTTGCAGAAGCTGTAATGAATGTCTAGTACTTAAACAGCAAACTGCAGCAGCAGAACTGTTTCATGTCTTAATTGAAAGACTTTAATTCTGAGTTTTTCCAAAGAAAAACAAAACAATGTTGCAGTAGATTGTAAAATGTCTTAAAATGTTATTTTGTTTTTGTAGGTTAACATTTAGTATGAAAATTATTGTATTCATATTTCCTCCCACTGGTTTCCAGTGTTGGTGCTCTTAAATTACAAAAATGCTGCATCATCCTTTGCAGGATAGCATTTCATACATGGCTTGATGTCATCTCCATTATACGAGAAGATTAACTTTACAAGCCTTGCTATTAATCTGAGTAGCTCCACATATTGACCTGTGAAAGAGCATAATTAAGTTAGCCTAATTAAGTTAATTAATTGTCACACTCTGTTGAGTTTACTATTGAAAGGAAATTAAAAGCAAATACAGATCATTACTCATTGGTTTAAAATTGTATTTTTTGGAGTTTTGTGAAAATATATTTCATCCCATCAGGTGAAAGCAAATTCAGTGTTGAAATTTTAACTGTTATCACTTAAAGGGACTTACTGCCTCTAAATACAATGATTAGACTGAGCTTTAAATTTTTATTTTGTTCAATATCAATTTCGTTTGCAAAATCTGAATGCCATTCTTGTTTGTGAATGTTACAGTCAGTTATTAGTAACTCAGGAAGTCTAAATCTTATTATTTTGAATATTACAGAAAATGCATTTACAGTTTTGCATTCATGTGTAGTAATTCCATGTATGTATAGAATCCTAAATGACTTTACATACAGGAGGGGGCTTAGCCTCTCACAGAATTGCAGCCCCTGGCTGGGTAGCATGTGACAACTGTTATGTGCCAGCAGTCCCCCCTGATACACAGGAGATCAAGTGGGGAAGTGAATAATTAGGGGACTTTAGATAGGCCAATCTGAGGCAAGTACAGAGTGGAGTTTAACCAGGACACCAGGATTAACACCCCTTCTCGTACTAACAGTGTTGTGGGATCTTTATTGACCAAGTTATCACAACCTTTGACAGTTTAATGTCTCATTGAACGGACACTTTACTGTTATATTAAGCAAAGATGCCGTGCTTGATTTTATTTTTCATGCAGAAAATGACAAATAGGAGATTTACAGTGTTGCTGCTTGGCGTGTGTACTGTTGAGGTATCAGCACAGACAGTATCCACCTAATGAGAGGGAAGCGATTCAGTGATCGGCTTAGTTCAAAGGAGCCCTTTATCGCCACAGTTAATAAGCACGAGGTTCTGGCAAAAAAGCGCAGCTGAAGTGTTTTAAGAAAAGTAATTTGGCCAGATGAGCCTGAATGTATTTGTTTGGCTCCTTTGGGAGATTGACAGTGTGAAGAAAGTCATCAGATGAATGAGAATATGAGTGTGTACAACCCACTGTGCGACAGGGGAGCGGGTCCTAAGGTTTGAGGAAGGCTCGGGCACTTTAGATGCTTGACTGTTAATGGTGAAAGAGCATCGCTGGAGGTTTGCGCTGGGGGCAGTCTTACAAAAAATAACACGGCGATCACAAACAGACTGCTGAACATCTCTTATTCAAAAAACAATTGTTTGATGAGCTCTGCTCATAAAGCATTTTAAACACATGGTATTGTTTGATTTTATTAATCTTTTTAAACTAAACTACCCATCACAACAGCATAACAATTTCCCCACCCCACACTGTTAAGTTCACAAGATAATCATGTCTTGTAAAATTATTTGTTTTGCTTCGAAACAATTTGGAAGAAATTGGACATAACGTAATTTCAGTTTACAACGTTGTGTTTTCTAATCGGTAAATGTAATTCTCAAAAGCTTTGTACGTATGTAAAATGCAATGGTTTTTGTGGATTCGAATGAGCAAGGTTTCAAGTTCAAAACCTTTTATACCTTTTATATGGGTACTGTTGCAAAAAGAAGAAACAAAGAAACTGATAACTTGGTGGACCTCACAGGGGAATAGAAAACTGAACTTTGCTGGAAGAACAGTATTTAAACTATTGAGCTATATGCAAGGCAGAAATAAAGAAGTAAAAAGAAAGAAGCATTGTTGACGGTACCAGTGCATTGGATTCTGATCAAGAGCCTGAATCAAGAGCCTGAAGTCCACTATTCCTACTGAAAGGAATAACCTGGATGGAATCTTTTCCCAAGGGAGCCAATCAGAAAGGAAAAGAAAGCACGCCAGGAAAATGCTGCAAATATTTTCTCTTTGCGTCTCAGTTGAGCTGTTTGTCAGAGAGTACTCACATCTCAGTGTAAATAATTTGTTTTCTTGAGGCGTCGCAGAAGAATATATAACCAAGCTTCATTTCATCTCTCCTGCTTAATGACACAATGAATTCACAGAAGATTGGGATAACCCCCACACCTAAAGTTCTGTGGGCTCTCAATTCAGAGCTTTCTGGAGCAGAGTAAAGCAGTGTGATGTTTCATGTTTCACAATAAATGTTAATTTGTTGTTAAGATGAGTTTTATTCCACATATTTTTTTAGCCCCATTACATTCATGGTGGAAAAAATGTCATTAGTGTTGAATTAATGTAGCTAATTTAATAGAAAACCAATTAAACAGTAGATGTTTGAAGCATCTATCTAAATATGAGGGTGCACTCATTTAAATACTCTGGTGAAATAAACTATTACACCGAATGACTTCTTTGTTTGATATGCAGGAGACATATGGTAGAACAGCATGATTTTCTTTGATTTTGTGCAAGATGAATCATTAAACTTAGCATTATGGTTTATGTTGCTGCAATAATAAAATAGAAATGTGCATGCTCAACCAAAACTAGGCTTCGGGTTTAATATTTAGTGTCGTTTTGGAATATAAAAATAGAACCATGTTAAAGTTCCAGTGACAGATTTTCAAATAGCTCATACACTAGCATATACACTATCATTGAACACAAACTTCCTATGCTATACATTATTAATGGATACAGACTACCAGTGTCCTTATCTCTTTTACCTTAAAGGTGACATTGAAAACAGAATTAACACTCTGCTTTAACTGATGATGTCTCGATTCTAATTAAGATGTTGAAGTTCCTGGATAACATCCATGTACATCTTGGTAGTTTTTTCTTTCATTTTTCCCAACTTTGGTTTTGTTTTTATGTTCTTTTGCTTGCTGGTTTAATCTGTACACCAAATAAATCCGGTAGGGTGACATTGCCTTCATGGTCCATCATCTTTGTTAAACCTGTGTGTGGAGATGGAGTGAAAAAAACAAAGCATACAGAATCCTGGGCCCTGTATTGTCCTGTGTTGTGCCAGGAGATGGACTGGGGACTTGGTTAAAATGTTTAGGGTGATAGGCCATTTTTAATTGGTCTCTCAAGATACTGGAGTAGCCAGGGGTTGCATAGTGTTTTACCCCACTAGGCGTGATGTCAGGCTTCAAGGTATAGTAGATAGCCATCTGGGTTTAGTCCAGCACTCTTGTACGGTCATTTAGTGTCCATCACAAATTTAAATATGACTGCTTTTTTAACATAACCAGCATGGGACTTGAGCAGTATTTCGATTGCTGTGTTGAAGTGGGGCGGAGAGACCACGACTGACTTTCAGGACTCACCCTGTATAGCAAATGTGTCACAGACAATTTAGTTTAATTTTTGCAGTGGACCATGCTGAGGAGCAGCAGCCATATCACCCTGCACCTCACAACTGGCAGCCTACTGGAGCTCAGCTGGTGTGAGCCTGGCCAGTACCTAAACAGGAGACCTCCTGGGAAAGCTAAGGCTGCTGCTTGAAGAGGTGTTAGTGAGGCCAGCAGGGGACGCTCAATCTGCAGTCTGTGTGGGTCCTTATGCCCCAGTACAGTGACGAGGACACAATACTGCAAAGGTGCCGTCCTTTGGATGAGACACAAAACCGAGGTCCTCACTCTTTGCGGCCATTAAAAATCCCAGGGTGTTTCTTGAAAAGAGTAGGGGTATAACCCAGGCGTCCTGGTAAAATTTCCCCTTGGCCTTTCCCAGTCACGGCCTCCTAATAATCCCCATCTATGAAATGAATTGTACTCTGTTCTCCCCACTGATAGCTGATGTGTGTTGAGCGTACTGGCGCACTATGGCTGCCGTCACAACATCCAGGAGAAAATATCTGATCACTGATTTACAGTACATGCTTACAGAATCTGGAATTTCTGGATTACTGTAAGGTTACAAATGTTATGTCTTGCTATTTTCAATATATCGTGTGCTTTTAGACCTTGGAGTATCAGCTGAGAACCAGTATGCACGTTAATTTACTCTACAGTCCATACATGCAACCATTGGTTTAGTGGTTATTTTATTAGTTTGTATTTAAAATATGCAAAGATATGTAAACCTTTAACTGAAAAGATAAATAGGGCTTAAGGAATATTTTATTTTCTTTATAGTTTATTTTGGTGTTCTTTTGTTTAAATATTAACTTAACATACTGTATCTAGATGTGAAGATTTTTTCATAAAATGTGATTTTTATTCTGCAGTATATAAGGGGCATGTGAATTGTATCACTTTACGGTTACATATAAAACATTATATACCAGGGTTTTTTTGTCATGAGAGCAGATCACATTTTTTCCCCACAAAATGTCCCATTCACATTGTATATCCATCTGTTCTTATCAGAAGAAAAAAATGCTTGTGCAATTTACAGCAGATTTAATTAAGCATTTCCTGTAAGTTCATCTCGATATCTGTCATGGCTCACTAAAATGGAAATTTACTCATAGAAAGGTAGATTAATTGCCCTTTGTAATAAATGAAATAAGAACAAGAATGCATAGTCATGAAATTTAATTGTGCTTTCCAGTTGCTCGTTCAATGCAATGGAGATCTGAAATCAAAAACAGGGAACTGAAGGGACCAAAGGTTGGTAAATGTAGCATATAACATGTAGTTTGATCTTAGCTTAATGAACCAGGTTTTTATTACTCAATACGATTGTACCATGCAAAGAACGATGGCAGAGCTTTAAATCACCACAAGTGTTATTGTGTTAGAAAATGGCAAAAGCCTTGCATCTTTTTGCAAAGTTTGGATTTGCATCGTGATTTTTTGAAGAAAAAAACTATTTACGAGATGAATTGATTTAAACTTTGATTTTTTTTTGTGTGAAATCCAATATACCTTGATCTCTTTTTTCACAAAGCAGATAAAGACAACTAGCTGCTATTGTCTCCAGGATGCTTATATGTTATATTACCTTTCAGGGAGTATTGAAACAAACAAAATAAGACAATAACGATTAATGGGGATTTTTTTTCCCCCACATGAAAGGGGTTTTAGTGCACATAATAAAATACAGAGAAATAAATTAAAGCAAAAACAAGATAAGAAAATAAATAATACTAATTAGGCTCTAATTCTTTGAGGACTGTGCTGGCATGATAAAGGGTTCAAAAGCTTATTACAATAAAAATACTATTTAAAATTTGACTTCTTTGTAGTTGTATTCTAATCCTGCTTTATGAAGTTGATTGTGTGTATCGGTAGGGTACATTAAGAGTCTGAGAAACAAGGGATTGAAAGGGCACAAAGCAGCTGGCTCTCAGAATGGCCCTGCACTGCCACCTAGAGTTACATTTATTGTTCTCTTCTGAATCCTTATGAGACTGGCCAGTGGATTTTCTCTCCCTTTTACTTAGTGAAGCCAAAAACACACCACCAAGTTTCAGCAATGTACAGGCTGGCATCTTGTCAGCGCTTTTGTTCTTGTCTTGCTTTCATGGAAGGGCGGGGTCAGTAAATTCTGTCTAAGAGGAAGCGTGCGCAGAAGACCATTGGCACCAAGGAGAAATAATGGAGATGTGCAACAAAGGCAGGACTGTCAGCCTTCCAAAACCCTAGAGGGTGCATTTTCCTGATGGCTGGCTCAAAATACTTCATAAAGCAAATGCCAGGCTGTCAGGGCTGTCAAAGTGAAAGTGATCCATGTAGCTAGGGCTCCCATTCCCTGGAAGACAAACCACTGCCTTTACCACTGTGCGGTGCCAGTCCTCGCAGTCTCCTGTGTACAAGATCAGATGCATATCTCCTTCCAACATCCACTGACTGTTGGAGGGTGCACCAGTTCTATTGTAGTGTATTCATTCAATACATTTCTCCAAGCACAGTATGTCCTCTGGCTTCCGTTGATGTGATCCACATACTGTGCATTCTTTTGCATCAATTATTTGGTCAATTTCATTGACTTTCAGTTGAGTTGATAATACTTTATCAAAAATCAGATTGAACCCAGGACTTGGTGCAAGACATTATATCAAGTTGTATAAATATGGTAAAATATTGTTATAGGCTTTGGAACAAGTTCTGATGCATACAGTAGATGTGCAAATTTAATTGATATGATTTTTTAATTGATTTGATGTGAATTTTTAATTTACCTCATTTAGTCTCAAATGCTCCTTTGAGGCATTCCAAAATGTTATTTTACCGTAGTTACATGAAGCCATTCAAATGAATGTACTGCCTTAATCCAACCAATATTCTACAAAACCCAGAATGTGTTAAAAATGATATGGCTTTTAATGGGTGTGTAATATTTAACTGTAGTTTTACCTTTCTGGCAAGTACTGGTAAAGTAAGACAAAATAACTGAAACATAAAAACTAATAGGTATTAGATTTTTGCATTAGATATTTCTTAATTGCTTTGTATCACTGTGAGTAATCACTGCATAATGCTTAAGGTGTTTTAAAGTCTTCCCTCTTCCCTGCGTCAAACTGTACTTCATCTTGGTTTCTCCTATTTCTAACAGTGACCAAGTAACAAGTAAACAGTCCCAATGGACCCTGATGCTATGATGTCACTTCATTTATACCATGTGGTCTCTGGAGACATGTAGTAAATTATGAGTAAAATTCTCGAGTTAGAGCTTTATAAGATTGTTAGCATGCTGTAGCCCGACAATTTCTTGTTTCCTATTTTAGACTTGAGTGATCTTCAGATAACATATGGTGCTACAAGTAATTGGAAAATTGGCAAGCTTGTCAGAAAGATATGGTGGATGGCACAGAAATACCGAGCTGCAGAACATAAGGTGTCCGTGATGTTAGATTTATATCCTTTTATCAGTTGGCAAAGTAAAAGTATCTGCGTTCAGAAAAGTGAAGCATTTTTCACTTGCAGCTGCTTATCAAAAGCAATTTTAAGACAACGACAAGGCTCTTGCAAAGGAGGGCCTAATAAATTAAAAGCTTTCTATTTAAACTGCCAGATTTAAAAAAACTGTGACCTCTGATATTTAAATACCAGCCAGTTCTCAATTTGATGTATTCTGCTGTCAGTTCAAGATGGTAGTTTAAAGTCTAAGCAAAAATGCATTTTGTCCACATGGATATACACCGATCTTTCTAAGATTTGGGGTTTTATTTGGTATCTATATTATGATCCTCTGCTTTAAAGCAAATGTTCATCACCAATGTTAGGAGATGTTTTCTCTGTTAATAATCGTGTGAGAGCATGCTGATAATTTTTCAGTTGTGTCCCCAAGTATGTGTTTGTTGTAGCAAAAGTGGAGGATGTTTTTGTTTGTTAATGCTCTAAATAAAGAAAATGTATACGTTTGTCTTGATTTTCAGGAAGATGAAGATGAACACGAGGAAGAGGATTCAGTTAAAGAAGAGACTGCAGAGCAAGAGAATGCAAACTGAACAAAAATTACTATCGAGAAAAATTAGCAAACGGCAGCCATTACTCACTTGTGCCCTGACGTTAGTGGCTTCATCTCTTCCATGTGAATGCCATTGTGCCTCTTCACTGTTGGCATCAGCTATATTTTACTTGCACAAGTACAGATGGTCCATTTTATACACTGGCAGAATGGATTGTCTTGTACCGCATTTAATAAATCTTATTTCTTTTTTTAAATTCTGTGATCATAAAGGTTACAAATGTTATGATTTGTCATTTTCAGTGCGTAGTGTGCTTTTTGACCTTGACGTAGCTCAGCTAAGAACCGGTATTTAAATACAGTACACGGTTAATGTCAAATAGATAATAAATTCTCAGAGCTGTAGACTTGTCTGGTGAATTTAATTGTTCCTATAACCAAACCTTTTCTGACAGCCGACTGCCTTAAAATAAATAAAATTGGTAGGGTTCCTTCAAAATTGTTTTGAAAAGTGAGATGCAGTTCTTTATGCTCATGTAATAATATACAGTATTTGTGAAGTGAAGAGAGGTTAACATATTGTTTTATTATCCATTTAACTGGTATACACCCAGCATACCATGATAGGGAGTCATTGACACATGACTGCTCACCTGGTGGAAAGCTTTTTTCACTCTTCCAGATCCTGGGTAGACGAGTCTGACATTGATGGAGGCATAGTTATGAAATTGGGGAATTCGCTGTATTGGATTGAACAGCAACATAGAAAATAATTCTTGTTGAGCACATCCGTCACAGGAGGGTAGGTTTTAAGCGCCAAGGTTTTAAATCAGCATATGTTAACGGAAAAAATAGGAGAACTGAATGACCTGTGTTCACCATTACATTGAATTGGGTACAGTAGAGGTGATTTTCATTTAATTGAAAGGTAATACCTGGTTATATACTTTATCTTTTGCATTGAAATGCGTTTGTCTTCCTCCTCACAAAACGTGATCTAAAATTTAGGTGGCCAACCAAACATGCCAATAAGTAATTGTTTTAATTTAAACTTTTTTTTTTACCTTTGGTATCAAGCAATGGAAACCCTCAGCTTTCTTCATTGCAGCTGTATATTTTTTTACACTCTTAGAATTGTGATGCATTTCCTGCTCCGCAGAGCTTTAGGAATATTGTTCTTCCTACACAGATGCCATTCTGCATTGGAGTGATATTTTGGTAGGTGCTAGTACAAAATACATTTTATTGCTTTTCTCTGCTTATTCTAGCCTTAGAAAAAAGCTCTGCGTTCAAAGTCATTATTGTGCCTGTGGTATTCGATGTTTGCCTACAAACGTAAGATACCCTGGAAGAAGATGCTGTGCCGTGGTGTTATTAATAAGACCCTTTGATAAAGCCTCTGTGACATTTTCATTTACCAGATGCAGTTTCGCAAATGCATTTAGCAGTTCCACCTTTATCAGTGTTTTGTGTAATGAATGAGTTACAGTGTGTAAACAAAGTGGGTTATAAAACCTCCTTAAAAGTAACCTGGCCGTTGATTTTGCTTTATTATAATCAACTCAAGGAGGTTGTGCTCAAACAGCAGTTATATGGAAATTTACTCATCAAGGGTGTAATTCCAATTTGTTTCAAAGGAACCATTAATTTGCCCATTTGAAACCCAGGCAGGAGAAACCCTTTAAAACCACTGAACCATGAAAGCCATTTCCTTAAGGGTTTTAATTTTTGGAACAGACACATGGAATTTATGTGCTTTGATGAGATATTCTTTGCCTGCAGTCAGAACAAGAGCACCATCATTGGTTTCCCAGCATGACACCCATGCTTCCTTGTCTGTGCTAGATATCATTAGGCCTATAATAACACAGCTATCCTTGCATTAATGCTGGAGAGCCCCAGTTCTGATGCTTGTGTTCCTAGTCTTTGGTTTACACCTATAGCATACTAAATAGCCCTAAACAATTTAAGAGTGGGGGTGGAATCGCTGTTCTTTGGACAGTGATGTAGGAAAGGTTTAGTATTTTGGCCATGATTGTTTTTAGGAATCAGATAATGAACCCTGGTGCTACAATGACAGGACTCATTCAAGAGCAGACTCTTATTACATGTGTGTAGTTCTGGCTAATATTACAAGCTGTTAGGGAAATGTCATTTTACATTAAACATGGAACTTGCTTTTGGGACACTGTGTTGTGTGACTTAACCAGACATTTAGGATGCCAACAATTTAAAGCAGGAATGTTGCGGATTGTGGTGGGGGGAACAGTCATGCAGTGATTTTTATTTGAATATATTAAAAGCTGATTATACATAGCTCAGGCAAAAGCATAATAATATACACACATTTTTTTTTGCTTAGCATATTTTTGTTTATAAAATACCCGACGCCAGTTCTGGTTTTAATCTATTTTTATTATATTATCCAAGAGGCTGTATAATCGGTTTGTGAACTATTGTGAAATAAAGCTGTTTTTAACTGACCCATTTACAGTCAATAGTCTTCTACTTTTGAAAATGTTGAATTAAAATTCCCCAAACTCCTAGTCTTGTCCTCTTTTTTGCCCAGTGGATCAGTCTTACAGCCCCTGCTACTGTAAGTCTTACAGGCCAGTCAGTCAGCAGTTTGTTAATCTGCTACTTTCAATTCTGTGTAATTTGCAGGATGAATTTGTACCTGTATTTGTTTCTTCCTTTTTACTGTAAAGCACATGAAGGCGATTTTCCGAAAGGTGCAATTTAGAATAAAGAGTTATTTTAATCTGGTGTGAAAATATTGGGTACTTGAACCACACACATCCATTTGATTAACGCACATCCATATTATGTAATTCTGCTGAGCTTGCTGCAGACTACTTGCAAATTCATACTGTAAAAAAAGTGTGGGTATGAAAAGTAGCTCGTGGCAGAGTGTTGGGTCTGCGATATTTTCACGAAGACAAGCTGCTTGTCAGTTTCTGAATGTGGGATGTTCCATCACATGTCACTCCCAAGAAAAGAAAACCACACTTAAGGGGGAAAATTGTTTCAGTTTCTAAAGACATGAATTCTTAATTCGTTTTCTTTCATTCTTCATCAGCGCAGTCAATCAGCCACGGCAGGATAAACAGAGGCAGTAGGAAGCTCCCATGTGATTATAATCGGGAGTGACCAGAACGCCACTGTGCCTGCATGGCATTCAGAAGAGTTTGTCTCAGTGTGTGTTATTAAAAGTATTATAAAGGTGTGACAGGTGATTATGAAGCGAGCTGGCAGTGATTCGGAATTAAATACAGCCGTTGATTAATTTGAAGTACCAGGTTTCCCGTGTAAGCGACAGTTAATTCCTGAGTTCATGTTATGGGAGAACCCGTCGTTTGGGTTCCTGCACAAGGCAGCCTTCTCTTCCATCTCGTGCGCCGTTAACGAATAAGCAAGGCGCCAAGCTGCTCCTTTATTTGCTACAGCGCTTCATACCTGCTTGTGGGGATCAGAAAGGTGCTTTAAATATCGTTTCTTCCGTTTGGAATGTGCATAAGTCTAGTCTGAAAAGTCCAAATTAATTAGATGTCATGGATTCTAAGCAATTGGACAAATGCTATTGGTTTTATTTTTGGAAACCACTGAGATCTCAGGAGTGTTGATTTTTGTTTAAACAGTTTTAAAACCTCCTTAAAACTCTTGGCACTGTGCCTGCTGATACAGTTCTTGTTTTCCTCGTAGAGCTATTACTTCAAAGAGGGGCTCAATGTCAGTCTGATCTAATAGAAGAGTTTGCCCATATTCTTTTCAGTTCATTCTCTTCATTATCGTATTTTCACTATTTTAATTGCTATGGATATTTTTTAAAATAACATCTCCTCAATATTTGAAAAGAGCCCAGTTGACCTTTTTTTCAGCTTTCTCTATTATGACAGAATCATTTTCCCTTCTAATACATCTAGAATTAATTCCCCTTCTAATATAACATCCCAATGATTTCGATCTTAGCCTCTTGACACTCAAACACCAATTTCAGCACAAAGACAAACTCATTACAATTCAGGCCCAATAAGAGCCTGTGACACAATTGTATCGTCCTCTTTAATCAAGGCTAGCCATTTAATTACTTCAATATTCCAGGCAAAATACGAGAAATAAAGTGAGAAAAGATTTTCTCTGTCAGTGCCTGGCATTACTTACTCAGTATTTTACTCTAGTTTAGATTTACTACTTTCATTTTTTGCCCCGTACTACTGCTTAAACACTAATTAAAACATATAGTAGAGTTTTGAATTTATTAATAATACTCCACTATTCAAACTTTCATTTATATATCACATATTTCTTCCACATATTGCAAATTTCAACTGGTATTGAACAGAAAAGGAATGTAACATAACTAAAGTGAACAATGTATTTGCTTCAGTTTTAACGTTTCATCTATGTGACAGAATATCAACCAATTTGATGTGCTCTGCAACGTAAAACAGTGTTTTGAGGTCTTTACAGTAGAAAAAGTATCAGTCCTCTTTCAGAAGACAAGGTGCAATAAGCATTGTGAAAGATACAGTGTGTACTGAGTTGCACTTTTTGGTTCCTTCTTTTTGGTGAAATTAATGAGATGATGTCAGATTAGATATTTATTGTTTATTGTTTTAGTCACGACAATACAACATCGTGAATAGTGATTATTTCAAAGACAAAGCTGGGATAGGTAATCTTCTTCTGCACAATACATACAGAAACCTGTGGTAAATGCTTTCGTTCAATAACAAAGACAAACAGAACTATGTGTTGTAAAGTTTTTGTAGTGTAGTCCTTAGGGAAACCATAAGCATATAGTATTGCAACAGTTTCATTTCAGCAGCAACAACGTCCTAAAAACAGGTCAGTTTGCTCTCACGGGTCTGCAAGAAAATGCCCCTGCATTTTCTTGTATATATTCATAGAAGTACAAATATTCTTGCACACAATTAGTTTGGCACTTACTAGAAATGCGTATTTAGATTTGTCTCATATGTTTCAAGGTCCATCTTATGTCCTCTTAAGAAAAAAAAAACATTTGTTGTAAAGATTTAGATTATTTGGTATTTTAAATTGAGTCCCAGGCATTTTCTTCCCCAGAGATTCCTGTTAGAATCCTAATGTGTCTAATTTCATCACGAGCTAGAGAATAGAGCAAAATACTGTTTTAAGCACAATAATATTTTCTTTATAATCAAGATGTTAACATAGTCTGCCAAATTTGTGTTTGGTCCTGGTTATATGCACTTTATAATATTTGATCATGCAGTACGTCACCATCAAATACATCAGATATTTGTGCCATTTCTGGATAACTCAAAAATTTAAGTTTGTTTTTGCACAATACTATTTGGTGCTGCCCTTTCAATAGAATTAACTTGCTCGCTGAAACTTCTTGCAAACGAACTGGCAGTTTTTGTCTATTCGCTGCTGTGAATAGATATTCTATATTTGTCTACTGTTTTTGTTCAATAGAAACTACTGCTAGTTTTGCAGTCAACACTAAAGCAAGTATGCTGCAACATATTCTATTGAAATCATAGCCCAATTCAGGGCTATGATTTCAATAGGTTAAACTTTAACTTCAAGGTTGAAGAATGAGTAACACAACACATGAACAGCAAAATAGTGGATTTTAGTGAAAAAAGTCACATTCATGGCTTCAGAATTCCCAGTCAGAATGTTCTAAATGCTTCTGTAGCTGAGGCTGGAAGTGCCCTGCTGATGACAGATCGCATCAGCAGAGGGGTATTGGGGGATTCACAGATTCTGCAGTTTTGAGAAGTTGCCAAGGTGATCAAGTGGTGATGAAGGGTCCTGATCTCCACAGTTGGTAATTTGCTCCATCAGGGGTCCTAGAAAAGAGAATGAGGGGACATAACAGGCTCATTAGATGTGAGCCCTGTAACCGTGTGGTGCTTGAGAGACACTCCTTACCTGCTGGGTCACCGGACCGCTCGTTCTGTGTGTGAGAGATGGAGGATCCTATCCGGGCGTGTGACAGGGTCGCAATGGACAGAGGAGCAAGTGTGAAGTGGAGAAGGAGCAGAACTTTGCTCGATCAAGGCTCGAGTGAGTAACTGCAAAAGAGCAAGCAGAGGTTCATTCTATGTTGAAAATAGTAAAAACCAGACAAAAAACACACTTGTCTGACTTGGCAAGTCTTCTCCTGTGAAGAAAGTAGCTCTACTGTCAAAACTCATTTTATTTATTCTTTTAACTTTTAAGTATGGATTTTTTTTTTCATTTTTCTGTCATTACACTTGACATTTTGAAGTTTATCACAGTAATTTTGCCTTTCTTTTCACTGCTCTCAATCCGTGCAAATTTTTTAACAGAAACTGCATCTGTTGTAAGAGAGCTTTAGGTCACAGTCAAGGCTTGGAGTGCGCGTTTGCTAAATATTTTGAAAGGCTGTTTGAAGGCCTTGTGTGCCTTTATGTTTACTTGTATTTAATGTCAGGCGGGTAATATAAGATTTCATCCCTGTTTAATTTCCCAGCAAACAGGTAAAAAGCAGAGCAGGCTGCACTAAGCCCTGGGGAGAGCTTGTTACATCAAGACCAAAGTGTAATAGACCGTTTGTTAAAATCTGCAGCTGAAAAGTCAAAACTCAAGTTTCTGAGAAGTTACCTTATTCTCTTCGGTTTACCTGCCTGTCATCTTACTTTTACATATTTTTGTAGTTTTTCTGTAATCTCAGATGAGAATTCTGATATGTAAGTGACAGATTTGTAATACATCTGAAAGGTGACAGTTTGCCACTGCCTGTTCACATCAAAACACCACTGTGCAGTGTTGGACAGCACATTAAAGCAACACAAGTATGATTAAGTAGTGCTGCTTCATCTCTTGTCAAAAATATAATTTTGTTTGCCCCTCCACTATTAACTGCCCAGCATCATTCGGATCTTCCATGTACAGGTCAAATCTTACTGATCATTTTCAGTATTAATAGGCACATTCTCAGTAGAAAATAAAAAAAACAGTCAATTTTCTGTCACTGTCTTCATAAATGCAGCCATTAAATCTGTAGGAAAATTTATGTATTCTTTTTTGTTAATAGCACCCTGTCATTTCACTGATTTCTACTGTAATTTTTCAGAGAACATCTAAGAGTCTCTATGTAATCACTGTGACAATAATTAAATGACTATACATGCCTACACAAGCATCTAAAGACACATCACTTATAACTGCAACAACTTCACAAATGTGTAATCAGAAGAATGATATAAATCTGACATTTTATCGCACAGTCAGTTCCTAAACTCGTTATGCTGATTGTGTCATAAGCAGGATTAGTCCACAGGGAGTCACATGCCAGCAACACGTGTGGTCACTGTTGGAAGAGATGCATGCTGTGCCAGGTTGCAGATGCTGTACTCGTGGGATTCTGTGCAAAGCATGTGCCTGCTCACTGGATTATGAGCCCTAGATGCCACAGGTCACCCCATAAGTGTTCAACAGAGTTCATGGAGTTCACATCTGGTAGAACTGTCACAATCCCATCTCATAAGAAAGCTGTTGTTCTTCAGAAAGCATGAGAATGCACATTGTTCTGCTGGAACACTCTCATATCCTGATGATCCCACAGGAAAAGTGGAAAGCGAGGTCCTAGAGCTTCACCAATGTACAGCAGCAGCATGCAGTCAGGCTGCCATCATTTATTGCAAGTGGAGTTCTGTAGCTCCTAGCTACACATAGACCTCCCCATCGATCTTGGGAAATCCGGATCATGGCCAGTGATTGATGGGCAGTGTCTGGCTGTAGCATCTTGTCAGTTAGAAATTGCTGCCTCTGAACACCCTAAACAGCGAGTATCAGTGTGCTGACTTACTCCAGCCTCCAACATATTGATGGCTCAATGTTCTCTTCATAACCGGGGCAATACTGGTCCCTTTCTATGTTAGTCTGTCTTTTATTTTCACTGGGATTGTCTGAGAGCTGTTGTCTGTGCTTGTAATCATGACATTTTCAAATAGCACTATATAATGAATCTACACAAGCTGCTCCAAACAGAAAAGGCTAAAATGGTGATAGTATTCATTACATAATGAAGATTGCAGACAGAAAAATCGGAATAATTTTAATTTGCGTAATAAAGAAGAATTTTGGACACAAATTCAATGGAACATTTTTGCCATGTAATCAAACTCGACTTCGGAGAAAAAGTATCTGTCTCTTTAAGTTCCCTCCAATATTGAATTGCAGGCAACATCTCACATAGTGGTACAACAAATTAACCATGAAGACTGTCTAATAAAAGTCAGGAATCAAATGGTAGAGCAACACGGGAGAAGGTTTGAGAACAATAAACTTAACAAAGAAGGTTAATTGCTCATCCTACCGATTGGGCACTCCTTAGATCAGGCCACTCTTCCAGACAGAGGAAAGAGATGAACAGGAAAACAGGTTCGCAGTGCCACTGAAATGCACCTGGTGAATTTGTAAGTTGGGGAAAGTTTAGTATCTCAGATGAGAGTCTCAGTTCATATACTGTATGAACAAAGTCCTGGACCCTTCACAAAGCTAAACCTGTATGAGTGGCAAGCAAGAGGCCTTTACTGAAAAAGACTCATGACTCCTCTGGTATGAGATAAACTGCACACGTATGGCAGAAGGTTTTATGGTCCGACGCTGAAAACCAAACTTGTTGGTCCAAAAGGAAAGTGTTGCATCTGGTGCCAGCCCAACACAGCGGCACCCTGACTGTCGAGAAAAATAGGGGCAGCATCAAGGGGATGCTTCTCCTCAACAGGGACTGGGAAGCTTGTCATGCTGAAAAACGGATGGAAAAAAATGTGTGCTGTGCTTCTAGAAAAAAACCTGCTTTATTCTGCAGATTTGTTCTGCTTGGGTCACCAAAGAATCTTAAACTGGGTGAGAAAATCACCTTTCAACAGGACAGTGACCCAAAGCCCAAACCCAAAGCTATGCTGAAGAGGATTACAAGACTAGATCGAATATCCTTGAGTGGCACAGTTAAAGACCTGATTTGAGTCCAATAGAAATGTTTATGGCGAAGCCTGGCAATTGCAGTCCATCATTGATCCCCAAGAAACTTGTCAGATCTGGTGTCATTTTCCCAGGAAGAATGGACAAGATTACAAGATTAATAAATGGTAGATTTATTCAAAAAAGACTGAGAGCATTAATTGCTGCCAAAGGTTCTTCCACCAAGTACTGAGTTAAGTGGTTTAATACTTATGCGATCAGTAAATCATGAAATCAATACATTTAGCTTTGTTTATCTTCTTTGCACTTTTTTGTTGACATTCACCTACTTTACATGTAATATTCTTCAGCTCCATCTTTACCACTCTTAACAGTTTTCTTCAGGTTCTTCTGAGAAAAGACAGACATTGCTTTTACTTCATCAAAATATGATATGATTGGCAGGGAGTGAATACTATTGCAAGACACTACACACAGCAAGAAAAAGAAAATCAGCAAAAAAAACATATGCCTGCTAGAAAACCACATTGTGGTATTATGTATTTATATTGTGCGCAGGCTTTGTAATAAATGCTGAAGTGAAGCCTTGTGTAATATTGCGAGTGTCATTATTTCTCATGATTTTGATGTGCAGAAAATCAAGTGATGCTCCAAAATGTCTATTTCCTATGAAGAATCTTGCATTTTTGATGATGGCATAATGATGGTGTAAATGGCATTTCTGTTTGATGTTATAAATATTCAACGATAAAGTGGAGTACAACAGTGGCAGTTCTTTACTCACTGTAAGAAAATCTCCATAATATTTTCTTCATCTATTCAATATGAATGCCTAAATCAAGCTATCGGCACTCTGTCTTCCAAAACACTGTTTTATCTTAAAAAAGACCAAATCATAAGTTACAGATATGCACTAGGAAAATGTGAAATATTTAAATCCTGGACTGTAAAAGAATAAAAAGATTAATAATCTTTGCTCATGTATTCTATCGCACAAAATCATATCTCTTTTTCCTATTCAAGCAAGGACTGCTTGGTTCATCTTCCAAATGGGAGTACGGTACTCAAAGTCTGTACTTTCATATTGCATCATTAATACCTTGTAATTATATTCTTTCTTGCTCAGTCTTATAAAAATAGATTAATTTAATGATGAGAAAATGTGATGTGGCAGCTTCCATGGCTTAAGTCTTTAGGTACTTAGAAACATAAATAATTAGAAAATGTATCACTGTACCTTTCATTATTTTCGATTATAGTTATAGATTCATAACATCCCATGAATTCATCGCGTGTATGAAATATTTGATTTGAAAAAAATTCCTGTTGCTGATTAAACGTATTTGGGGTTCTGGAAGGTGAACGCTAATTCAATGTAGAGTCGCCGTGGAAAATACTTTTCTGAGATGAATAAATCTTGGTTATAGGGATTCCTTACCGAATGCTGGCAGTAGGAGTATGGGATAGAAGAAACGAAAAGTATAAAATGTGGCTGATAAAATTATCAGCTTGACTATAGACAACCTTGTTTATATTTTAGGGGTTCCTCCCATTTTACTTAAGTCCCGTTTGTGAAGCAATGCTGGATGGTGCCTCACAAAGGTGGCGACTGGTCACAGACTGGATGATGTCTTGAAATGAAAAGATCAGGAATCGTGGACAAGTAGACCAGGCTGCCTTACTGGGCTTAACAGGCATTGGCCTTTCTGAGCGAGCAGAGAAGGGGGGAAAGCACAAGGCGTTTGCTGGGTCTGTAACGCATAGACAGAGTTCATATCCCATTTCTGTCTGCAGCTCATTGACCTTGAGCCTGTTGTTTGAGCCACTTGCGCCCCTTTCCCAAGGGACTGTAAAACCGTATAGATTTTATCATCCTTTGTTATTTGTTAAATTTATTAACGCATAAAAAAGGTAAACCTTCAGCAAGGACTTACAGATATACAGTACCAAATATCTCCCCATTGCTTATTTATGGGTGGTGTATTTCAAAAGAGCAGAGTTAGAGGTTTTTGAATTGAACTTCTTTCGGTACATTTTACACCTTGAAGTGGGTGTGAACTTGCCCTCTTAGTCTCCTTCACTCTTGCGCTCGGACATCAAAAAGACTACTCCACTTCAGAAAACAGACTAACCAATTGCGCTTCAGACAACATTATTTGTCTTTCCAGACTAAGGCAAGTGATCCCACAAAGGCATCTTTGATAACGTACTCATTTTACCCCCTTTACAAAATTTCTTGTACGCTTACAAAAACAACCAATAAAGTACCTTTAGGTTTCTTTGTAATTCTCCCAGTTCTTCAGAAACCTATAGGTTATTGGAGAAAGAGAACAGTGTGACAGACTAACGAGGCTAAACTAAACTAAAGCTAAACTTTACTGTCTAATCCTCAAATTCCATGACCATGACAGAAACGTGACCCCTTTCATACAATGCTGTTACTTGAGAATATGGGATTTATGTTTAGCCAGTTCATAGACTTCTGAGGCTGTGGCTTTATAACAATTGAGTTAAAGAATAGATCGATACAATGTTAAAAAATCAGAACACACATGATTGATTGGATTTCCGTTAATCTTATCAGGGGATTTTGTGAACTAGATCAACAGTAGTCCTCGTATAATGCAGTATCGCATTTGATCAAATTGGCTTTAAAATAACTGACGTAAGAAGGATAGGAATTGGAATCTGACAAAGTGCATTAGTCTTTGGTAGCTTGACAGTGTCATTTATATCATACTTCTCTAAAAGCCTCTGTGGGAGCTGGAAAGCGAATGATTTGTGGATTACCTTCAATTCAGTCGATCAGCGACAATCTTGGTAAATCAATTTTTTTTGTATGACAAAATGTCTTGTTTTACATCAGAGAGGAAAACAATGTCAAACGTTTTAATTAGTCCAACATAATTTGTGCCTTCTGTGATAAAGCGGGTTACTTTTCATTACTCTTACTACGATTTTATTAAAGAACATTCATATTCTGAATTTGGTCACATTTAAATATGCTTGAAGCAATGCAATACCCAACAGAGACATCAAGGTAATTTATATTGAATAGTACCGAAAAACAACTAATATAAATGCCCGCTTTGGATACATTTCAAAACAAACGTGTTTAATCTCTGAAAATCGACGTTTCTTACACCTTTGTGATCCCTCCTTCCCTCTTTCCCTCTTTGAGATCCAGGTCTAAAAGTATTGTGCCAGGACTGCATTTGATTCACCTACAGTCAGGTTATAAATTGCAGCCCTTTACTGATACTTGGTGTCATATGCTGGTCTTATCTTTGGGAAAAATGCCCCTGCCTTAAAGCCTGGAGCCTCCTCCTCTGTGTGGAGATGATATCTCATTAGGCTTAGATTGAATTCACAATGCGGGTGTTTATGCATTGTGCATTAATGGGGTATATAACAGAAGAAAAAAATGATATTTTTTTTCTGGATACAGATTAGAATTCTGTTTGCTCCATGAGTCTTTTCTTTTTTTTTATTTTGCTCTCTATGTGAGCTGAATTTCAACCCCCTTTGGAGCATTTAAGTTTAACAGAGGAAATGGAGTCTAAATGCATTTTCATGATGATAGAACACCAACATCGCAAGGCATTCGCCTCAGACGTGGAGTAAGAAAGCTAAGTCTGGCACATCATAACCCAGCATGGGAGATCCTGTAAGTCACATTTTTATGGCAGAATTACTTAATAAGAGAATCGTAGGTCAGTGCAATCAAGCAGAGAATCTTCTAGAAGCTGCCAAGTACTGATGAAGGACGGTCCTTACACATTTTCACAGCAGTGGGAAAGGTCAGGGATGTGCAAATGGCACAAACTAAACAGACCTTGAGCCTCACAAGCCGAAATTATCGCCAAATAGCAGCTGAAGTCCTGTACTCAACGGTGTGTTTATCTGCTCTGCTGGAGAGCATCGATTCTGGTTGTAACGGCTGGCTGGGTAATTGAAATGTGCTGAGTGCTGTGCAGTAAGAATGGAGAAAAATTTGTGCAGCGAGAAAATATCTTACATATTCCAAAACATCCACCTTCCTGCTTGTACGAGTCTTGTGTTGATGCAAAATGAGCAGTGTGCTGGCCTCAGAATATGGCAGCCAGTGTCCAGCAGGAAAGTCAAGGTAACATAATATGACTGATGGTTTTCTTCCCTTCTACTTTAAAAATTGCATAGAATCAAGAAATTAAACAGGTTAATTTCAAAGACAAGCAGATGTTTCAAGTAACAAATCTGTGGTATAAAATAACTGGAGTGCTGAATCTGGTATACACACAATATTACACATTTCTTATAATGTCTTTTGAGAAAGCCCACAGTTCAGACATATTTTCTAGATGTTACTGGACTCTATGTGTATTCTGAAGCATAAACAGAAAAAACATTATTTTAAACATCCAACATGGTAAAAAAAAAAGTATCTTCCATGCAATAGAAGAACACATATTAGACCGTGCACTTTAAAACATAATAAGTGGATAAAGATTATCATGAAGTAAATCTGTTTCCATTGAACAGATATGAATTTGGAAATATCTGCCTTGTCATCAGATGGAAAGAGTCATTATTCCTGATGTTTCATGTCATGTTGTGCATTAATGAAGCCTCTTGAGGCCTTTCTGGGCTCACTGTTTATTTGTAAAATGAAGGACCAAGCCTCGGCTGTGTTTATTCGGAGACCAGGTGGGCCAAGACGTCGCCGGCTCGGGCCTGTTCGTTTATTCGTGGAGTAAAGCCAAGGCCGGGTCAGGTGACACTACGCCACTTGCCAGTCAACACACAGGCGATCCTCTGCATCCCTTGCCCCCCCTGTGACTTTCTAGACCACTGTGAACATCTAGTACCGTCTCCCAAAGCAATACAGCTCCACCCATCAGTGCCAACTCCCACTGGGGCACCTCGGAGCTGGCCCTGCGAGAAAGAAATGGAGGGTTTTGGATGAGGTGCCTGAGTGGGAAGAGTGTACCAACCTCACTGGTTTCATTCGATGGTTGTTTTGGAATTGGCTTTTTCGAAGTCACGTGTGCGTAGAAAAAATAACCATCCATTCCCAAAGTGTAGTGGAAAGAAAGAAAGCGTTAAATGTATTATTGGACACGGACACTATAAGGTACGTTCCCCCCCCCCCATCTGTACTGTTCAGGTCTTTCTACAAATGGTAAGGTGTGGAAGATCCTCATTTCTGGTGTGACGGACCTCACAGACCAGCTACATTCACCACTCTGACATACTGTAAGGCTTAGTTAAAAAAAAATCAAAGGACTTAATTTGAAAATAAACTGACCTGAACTACAGTCCACCTGATGGTATTCTATTCCACAGACACATTTACTGTATATACCGACCAAGGGATACCAATGACTGATCTTATATACCAAACAAACCCTGGTGAAAATCCCACATTCCGACAATTATACAGTTACTCAGTCTAGGTGCACTGTTTACAAAGCACATCTTAAGATGCCTGTTTGGTGGTCACTACCAGCAGCCATGTCATCACTGCAGCCCTTCCGGTGTTTAACAAAGTGATGCGGTTTGACAACAGTGGTTTCGGTTCTGATTGCTGTAGTCAATGGCTATTGTAAAATCACATACTGTTTAGTCCTACGAGCTAGTGACACACTTAATTTTTAACATTTTCGTAACAACCAGGAGCAAAGTCATTCTAGATTACACTTCATATTACACATTCTTAAATTTTATTGTTTAATACACATAATATATTTAAAATACATTTTACTCCTGTATGTTTTTTTATGTTATGAGAAAATAATGATAAGATAACTCTGGAGCTGACATTTTCTTTTATATGTTATTATCTATTTATTCTTGGATCATTCTTCTAAATTTCATCAAGCTTAATCATAAAGGATGATTCAACTTCTGTTTATATATTTCCCTGTAATTACTAAAAGCTTTCGTCAGTGTTTTCATGAATGCCCTCTTATTAAATCACAGACCATTTTACTTCTCCCCATGACCTGCCAAGGATAAAGAATTTGTTTACTGTAAATTGCACCCTGCTCACTCCTAAACACCATCTGCCACACTTTATGGTGCAGCTCCTTTCTTGTCTAAAAATAGCCTTTTTTTATTCAATCCCGGCAGTGTGGAGGTCCATATTTTTGACATTGAGCACTTAAAAGTAATCACTTTGGCTCTATATCTCCCTTCCATTTCTCAAGACCTCCAAGACCTCTAAAGCAGTCAATTGAGCGTTCGGGTTAATTAAATGAAACGTTAAATCTAAATGAAGGAAGGACAGAATTCTGTCATACCGTTCACTCCAATTACAAGAGCCATGTATATACAGTATTTATTGCTTTTACTCACATGGGTTGACATGTTTGCATTCCATCTCCCCTCCTTCCTTATTTATCTTTTCCAGTAACTGGGTGTGCTTCATGAACCGCAAAGTATCTGTGAATGTTGAAGGTATCACTTTATTTTTCTCCGAAATAAGTACAGATTATTTTTCAATTGTCTGTGGCTGTATCAATGACCTTGATATTGCTCAGCTCAGCATTTCAGCGGTGTGCTCTCAGCAGGGGTAGCTCTCACTGATGTTTTCTGAAGCATGATTCTTTTTTCTTTGAGTATGAAGTTGAGCTAATACTCTTCATACCGAAGAAGGCACAGTTGGTGTTTTTACTGTCAAAAGCCTTCATTTATGTTGCTTCTCTACAGGAGTACAATGTTTATTTGTTTTGGTCTAGTTTATCATTGTTAAAGTGGTAATAAATGGTAAGAGCTGAGTGGAAATGTACAGTAGCTAAAGCTGAGCAGAATAAGGATAAAAAAGTGTTTGAAACTATGCAGTATTGTTCTTTAAAGCGCAAATAGGCTGTATTTTAAAGCTATAATGAATACCAACTAGTTCTTATTTTCCCATTAAGATATGTTTGTCTCTTATGAATGAAAGTGCAGAACACATGAGAAGAAGGGAGGGCTCAGTTATCTCTTTTCTCCTCCCTGGGGGATTCCCAGTGTATCATGGCATAAACAGACAAAAGGCTCCAGAGGTGCAGTCCAGACTCCCGTAAAAAGAAAGGTTTAACGGGACCAAAACCATAACAGAAAAGCATTGAAGAGGCCAGTACGCTGGAAAGACAGGTCTTTAACGTGTCTGTTCCTAAGGGACTGAAGAAGCACACAGTGGAAGCTCTGTTGTTATATGCTTTTGCCAGAGTGGACTGTTGGAAGATAAATAAACACATTTTACCAGTATGTACGGTTAAAAACAGAACTATTTATTATTGACAATTTTTTTCTGCAGATTAATTTATCCAAGCAGCAAAGAAGTGTGTTTAAAGGTAGCACAGCCATAACACTCTGCATACTGCAGTGAGCCCAGTTAGTCTGTGGGTGATAATGTGCTTGTAACTTTTCTCAGTACCCCTGCAAGTCCCACCTTTGCTGTGCCTGGTTTGTCATTCACAGTAGTCAACAATTGCAAACAGTAATCTCTCAAACACCTACTAAGGCTTATATTATGGTGCCCAGGAGGAGCAGCAGCTGGTAGAATTTGGAAAATGTATTTTGTAGCAATTGAAGGGCATAGGACAAATAGTAAATCATTCTCCCAGTCTACCTTGAATTCCCTTGAAACTTTCAAGAGGTGAGATATAGAGGCCCTGTGCTGTATGTTTGTGGCTGGGAATAGCCACTTCACTAGAACAGCTAAGCAGTAGTTTAAGGGATGTGCTTCCAATTGATAAATTAAAGACGTTTTTGTTTCATTAGCAGAAATGTACACAAATGACCAGCAAAACATGGCTACAGTATATAATTTATTGGGAGTGACAGAACCTTAACATAAAATGTTTTCTTTATTGTGTACATTGCTTGTGCTGTGCAAGGATATTCAAATTCTGAGCCATTAAAACTCAGAATCTGAAGTCACCACTTGTAAAACTGTTACAACTACAGAAGGCGAGACCAGAAAGCTTCCAGATTGATCACAATGGGCAGAATCTGAAAGCCCACATAATTAGTCTTAATTTAAGGTATGAGGTGCATATGAAGGTGAGATTAAATAGCTTTTAACCATATGATTGGTGTTCAATTGAAATATTTTACATGCACCACCTTTATTGGGTGCTATAATGCTTGCATGAGATCTCAGAATGCGGTTTGTACACTAGGTGGAAAATAGTTTTATACATCCGCAAAGGTCATCATAGATTTCATAAGACATGTTAATTGGATTTCAGCCTTCGTCTTGAATCGTCTTGTCTGTCACAGAGGGCTTATTTATGGGCTTGAGATTGTACAAGGCTGAGTACAGCAGTCAATCTACTGGCCATAAAACTATGAATTGCTCTAATTCATCAACCAATTAGTACGACACTGACAGCCTGTCCCTGTGGATCAATGGCTGCTACAAACCCGGCATCATGCCAGGCAGATTTCTTACTGGGCAGGTCGTGGAAGTGGATCACTCTTAAAGGCAATTATTGTATCTCACAGGCTTTTTTCCTGCACGTTCCTGTATATAAAATATGTATAAATGTATTTAGTTTTTTTTTTAAGCAGAGGAAGACCGTAGTTTTCAATAGTTTTAAAATGTAGATAAAGAAGTCCACCATTTTTTTCTTGTATTTTTTTCAACTTTTTTTTGGGGGGGGCCGATTAGATGAACCCCTTAATGCAACAAGAAACGAGTGCCCCACAGCCAGCAGAGTCTGAAAGTGAGCTGTTCCCCTCTGTGTCTGGCTTGCATTTCTAAAAGGAGGCACAAAAGGTGACAGGGTAGACCCTGGAGAAGGATCCTTTGGCTGTCTGGCTGCTGTGCCTGTTTCCCCATTTCCCAGCTGTCCTGGTTTACAGAGTGAAAATGTGATGAGCAACATGTGTGTTGCTGTGTCTGAGGGAACTCTTTCATCTCTTTTTATTTGCTGCTCTCCGAACTCCACTCTGCATAGACTGAAAAACAAACATTTCAGTGGATTGCAGATGTGATCTTCTCCTCTACTTGATGGGGCTAAATCTCTACAGTCTAGAAGAGGTTTGATACTGTACAGCTATATGAAATCTTACGGGTCCAGATAGTTTCAACACGGGGGACGGTCTCACATTCTGTGTCTTTGGAAACTGGCAACTTTAGGAGCTTTCATTCTAGATAGAGAATAGGAAACACGAAAGTCTAGCAGACATCTGGACCAACCTTCCTAACCAGGTGGTTGAGGCTCAAACAGTTGGATGAAATTTTGGAATTGCTTCCCTAAACTACCAAAGGAGCCAGATGATCCGAACGGACCCCCTCATGTTTGCAAACATGTCTGATATTCTTACAGTATATTCAAAAATGCAAGTTGATTATCAAAAACATTTTCATTGGGGACATTTCCTGTTTGTTTGCCAGAAGGCAGTATGTTTCTGACAAATATTTTCTTTTTGTCCATTGTCATATATGACCCCATACGCACTGTTGATTCTTCTGATTTGCAGTGAAAGCTAAATGACAACTGGCAGTCCTGGTAAAAAAAAAAGAATAAATGATGTGCTCTTAAGTAACAGATTTTCTATGAATTCCTCCCTTTAGTGCCAGTTCCATATTCTGCAAAAGGGTCACAATTCTGTTTTATTTTTATTTTAAGTTTAGACAAATTGAAAGCCTTAACATATGGCTTGTGAAAAATTATCCAAAATACAGTAACTGAAATAACTAAAATAATGAATTTATTTCTTTGTGAAAGCAAGTTTATCCATCTTAAACCAAGTTAATTACATGTACACATATGCAATTAACCCCCTCTCAAGCTCAATCCCACCAATCCAAAAAAAGTAAAAAAATTGTTTGATATTGTCTCTTACTTCATTCCAAAATTATTTAATATAATTGTTCAGTACTTACGCACTAATTGTAATTACTAATTATTATCTGCTTTAACAAAAACATTAATCAAAATAAGGTGCATTGATGTGTTATAATTTAAATGCATTATGTTGGCTTTCATGTTTCTTGCAATACATTTTATCATTGAATTGAATGTTATTTTCCACAAAATGGAAATGTATCTTAATTGTTTAATTATAGATATTATCAATATGCTATAGCTCAAAAGCTGAGGTATTTTATTTTAAATAATTAGCAAGTACTTAGGAAACCTATTTTTGCTTTTGGATACATTTCTAAAATTATTTTATGATTTAAAATGTTTATAACATCCTAAGACAGCACAAGGAAAATTGGGCATGAAAAATTAATTTATAAAATAAAAGTATGAGGAGAAATGCGATTCTTGAATATGCACAATGCCATGTATTTGTAGTTTTAATGTTTGCCTTGAAATAGTTTCTTTTATTGTATATCAAGGCCTTTGAAATACTGTTCTGTTATAGTATAAGTATAATGTAGTGGGTCCTACGTACAGTATGTATGAACAGTTGGTTTCATATACTGAGAATACTAATTGTGGATTTCCGAAAAGCAGAAAGGTTGAGAGACTCTTTTTGATGACATGAATCTTCTCCTAGAGATAGCAGGATATTGTTTAATATCAGTGAGGCAATATGATAGATAAGCAACTGAAAATACATTTTTAAACTTATGAGATGACCTTCTGTATGAAGAACAAATATAATTGAGTAGCTATTAAAATATGAAAAACTACTTCTACAAATTAAAAAACAATTATCATAGAGATGTAGCCAGGTCATACTGTTCATTTTGCTTGGTTTACAAGTGTGATGTTTTTATGTATTGTAAAGCACTCATAGTTTTGACTGCTTTTACTGTAAATAAAGTCTATTATTCTTATGATGATAAGGTTTATGATGAAATTACATTCTTTTGTAACTTTCACTTAAAGTTTATATCTCAAACAGCCAGCCTGCAGATGCGATGGAGCTTAACTGTATTGTATTGTAATTTCACGGCATTTTTCATCTTTAACTTTCTTCATTTTCTTTCTTGAAGCAAAATGTCTCTCTTCAGTTCTGTAATCTTTGGCTGTGCTGCTTTCTTTCAATCGTAATATTTCCACTTTTGCACCTTACATATTCAGATTAGCCCTCAAGGGCACTTTTCTACCGCTTTTGCATTTGAGATCTGAAGACTCTACTCATTTTTTTGAATTTATCAATCAGCCACTTAAACAGGTGTATCTCAAATAATCTTTGAAGTTTATTCCTACATATAATGATGGAACATCATTTCCAGGTCCCTACCTTACATATTTTACCATTTGTGTAATTTTACTGAATGGGTAGCAGGTACCAGTTGAATCCTAAATGTTCTATATTATAAAACAAAACAATGATTTTAAATTGGTCCAATGTTTAAAAATTACACAACCACCAAATAACCAGCTGAAGATGAATCTTTTATTCCTGCTTTCCACAGCAATAGGAGCTTCCCACCTCTGCTAGATTATTAGTCCCTTTGATAGACGTTCCATTTTATAACATGCTAAAATGACCTTTAGAGCTCATTATGAGATTTTGTTTTTGTCAGGATTGTGTGAATATGTATATGCCTGGGCTTCGTGTATATTGTTTAGGAATTCTGCATATCGGAGAATTACGAAAACACCAGGAAAAATCATGACACCTTTTATGTCTGGATCTAATATGATAAAGCTTTATTACCATAATTTAATTATCAGAGATGAGAAGAGTGTTAAAAACAAAGCACAGAAAATTATTTTATTTAATAATTGCTGCTTCACGTCTTGTGTTTTAAAATGGAATAGAAAGGAATAACAAGTAGACCAGGCAAAATAAATGAAAATTTGATTTGATTTGTGAAGTCTAGAATACACAGTTTATAAAAACTGTGAAACACACACATTTAAATTGCACAAAAGTCTCCAGAAAACTGCTGTCATGTTCCAGATGAAGCCTTTACTATGGAATTACTTCAAAATATTTTAAAACATAATCAGAGCATGATGTACTGTGCATGTACAAAGAGAGAACACACAAGGAGGGAAGCACAAACAGCACTCTCCTTCGTCACTCAGACTACGCAGGACTTTGACAATCAATCCTTGTTCACTAGACATAAAAACATGAGAAAGGTTAGCGAGGCCATTTAGTCCATATAGCCCATTGGGCAGTTAGCAGTTATCGTCCGTTTCTTGAAAGAACCTGAGGTATCATCTTCAACAGCATGGCTGGCTGGCTTGTTCAAGTCTTCCACAACCCTTTAAGCCAAGAAGTGCCTCCTGGTCTCGGTTTTCTCCTCTGTTTTGTGTAAGAACGATATTCTAAGAACATTTGTTTACTTTCCAAATTCTTTTTAAAATCCATACTATCAAATTATTGGTGACTCTAATTCATTCATAATGTTCGATATCTGCACTATACAGTACATAAAAACATACTTTTCAAGAAACTACATCATCATTTTGAATAAATAGATTGAATTTTATCCTGATAGAAAACACAACTGCAATGTGTTCAATGAAGCATTTATTTGTGATATATATGATACATATTTGTCTTATAATTATTTAATGATATGGCTGTTTTTTAATTTTTTACTCTTTATAATCTGAAGGCAATTTACCTTTCCTAGAGATGAATTCAAACTTTTAAAGAAAAAAAATAAACACAATGGAGAAGTGTACGTCCTAAATATGACATGCTCTTTTTTCTGTCTTTTTTCAAATCAGGGGACTGCCACCATTAGCTCCAACCCCTGTGATCAGACATCTTGGATGTAGCCTTGCTTTTGCCTACTACTTCTCCTCTTTAGAGGTAGGACTGCCTTCTTACAGTCTGTGTTTTTTTACAATAGAAATCAACACAACTGAAGTCATGCTTCTAGGATCAGCGTGAGCATTTTCATTTGAATGAATTTTACTTTTTTGTAAATATAGTTTCCTTAGCACAAATATCGATGTGTTTAGAATCCCGACTCCTCTTGTTCACCTTAGCCAGGCATTGTTAAGTGCTGAAAACGCGCATTAATGAATAAGACCTACCTCTTTCAGCCCTTTACGTGATATTCAACAGGAAAATGTATGATTTCTTGTATGTTAAATATACAAGAGATGTGATCTTAAATCCCCTTTTATATGTCCTTAGGAAATGTATTTTTATTGTGCTTGTCATAAAACCTAAAATCTCAGGGGACGGCAAATCGTTTTGGCATAGACTTTACAAGGCAATTTGAATATTAAGAATAATATAATAAGACATCACATACTGTATAATGCCTGCTTTACAAATCCCATGTTTTAATGTATGTCCTCTGAAATGAAAGAATTAAAGATGACAATGAATTTACATTTTTGCATAACATTCCAGACCCTTCAAGTTCTGCACTTTGCACATCCCAGATTGTAAAAACCCACATTTGGACTTGTAAGACCTGCCAGTAAACCTTTAGAAGTTTCCTTCTGTATCTCCTGACCTAAGAGGGGCTCAGTGACTTACAATCACTTCAACTACAGTACAAACTCAAGTACAGTGTCCTATGCTCTGTGATTGCGGCACAGTGGTTATCACTGGTGCGTCACAACTCTGGGGCCAGGGTGCTATCTGTGTGGAGTTTGTATGTTTTCCATGATCGCGTGGCGTCCCACCAAGGGTGTATCCTGCTCTTTGAGACAGGCCCCAGCTCCCCAACAACGAGATGAGATGAGATAAATGAGATGAACCGATTAGGAAGTGGATGAAAGTTCTGTGATAAGCTCAATTACTAAAATAATTGAAATATAAAAGGCCTTCCTCCTCCTCTTCTCCTCACCACCAGCTCAACAACACAGCTTCCTCACTGCACTTCCTCTTCCTGTGTGCAGTCGGCGCAGGACGTGACTCTCCTCCAATGGGCACAGCACCCCCTGCGCATCACAGAGGAACTTACATATTAGCTTCCCTTCCTCTTTCTTTCCACTGGCATATAAGGGTAAGCACTGTGAGTCAAGATGTAAAGACGAAGCTGGCATTTCAAAACTGGATGGGCACATAATAAAATAGAATCAACAATTCACACCTACTTGTTTCTTCTCTGCATGTTCTTATGTTGAAGGTCCAGTCAAACTGTGCTGTTCCAAGGCTATTTCAATAGCGTATGATCCTGTGACTAAAACTATATACATGTATTGTTGTCAGTAGTACCATATGTAATACTGGACCAACTACAATAGATGGGACAAATATCCTCCTCTGCATTATAAACTTTCTTATGATCTTAGATAATGCTGTTTATGCTTGCGTGAAAGATAAAAATTCAAAACTTTAAGACCCGAGTGTTGCTTGTCTGGATTTTCCTGCCACAATATATGCTGTATCGAAGCTTAATGGGATAAACACGTCCCAGCTCCAGGGCAGTCTGACTAATAGGAATGCTGTGCTGCCAAGCGCCGGCGTGGGCTCTATTGACGAAAGACACAGAACACAGTGTCAGAAAGCTCGAGCACGATTGCAAACAGCAGAGCCATTTTGTGTACTGAGCACACCGGCGAGGGGGCCTGGGGTACCTGCCCCAGAAAAGGGCTTGATTTGGGGTTTGTCCCTCCCGAGGCTGTGACTTCCTGGGGTTGGCTGTCTCCCGAGAGGCCCTTGTGTCATCTCTGTCATCAGTCTCCACGGTGCAGGAGACCCTCACGTAGGGTCACACAGTCGTGCATTACTGTGCGACAGATATCTATATCAAGTACCAGTAGCCCCATTTGCTCCGTCTGAACCTCTGGCTCATGGCCGCATTAGAATGGCATCCCTTACGTGCTTAAAATTAATAAATGAAGATTTTTTTTCCATCTGTGCTTAAGAAGGAGGGCAGTGAATTCCACCAATAAAATGTATACAGGAGATTACAGGGACGTATTTCAGTACCTAATGTGATTTTTGAAATGCTCTAATCGAATTTGCTCCCTACAGTTCTCAAAGGGAGCGTTGCCGATATAACAAAGGTGAGATTAATCAAGAAAGGAATCAGCCATAAATCCTTTTAGGGTTTGAAACAGTGCCAATGAATTCCGGACAGGAAGAGTACGCCCATCTTTTCTTTGAGGTGCAATCCCTTGTAAGCACATGAACAAATTGATTAGAACCTAATTCCTCATCATTCTTTCTTAAGGGGTACAATGCCATCCTGTGGCGATTTATCGAACAGCACAATGGAATAAAAAAAAAACTGGAATCGATGCTCACACATCACAATCAAATGTTTTTTTTAAAAAAGGTCGATTAAATGAAATTGAGTTAAATAAGCCTTTTTTTTAAAAAAAGAGGTCTTAAAACCTCTCATAATAATACTGACAGTTCTAAGAATCTTTATTCTACAAATATTTATCTTTTAAATCTTAAAACTGCTCCACGTTTGAAATGACCTAAACACTAAAACCTTGTCTTATTATGAAGGGGTAATGGATCAGAGATGAATATGATCATTGATTGATTGGTATGATTGATTTTCTCACCACCCTCTTAACATTCTAGGGGAATCTAGAAACCTGGCTCTTTGGCATGTAGGTCCAGTTGTCTCAGTGGAATAATAGTAGAATAATCAGTGGTCCACAGAACCAGTCTCATTTTGTGGTGAGGTAATTATAGAAATTATGTAGAGAATGTACAAGATATTAAGCACTCTTTTAGAAAATGTATTTTGACTTTTTGTTTTCTGTGTTAATTTGTGTGCTCATCATTTTTGAGTGGCTGAAATAGTTTGCTTGGCAAATTGTGAACTACAGTCAAAACAACGATCTCTTTACCTGGGACTTTGAGCCTCATCAAAAACTAGGGTCCGATTTAGATTCTTAGACAAAGTTTGGCTTTAATAATAATTGTACTTATTTCAGTTTGCAGCATTCTTTAAAAAATGCAATCCACTGCACGCAAAAAGAAGGCAAAAATACCACTGATGGAAGGCTGAGTGTGAAATCCTGGCAGACTAGTCATTCAGGGGTTTTCACTAAACAGGGGGCGGCTGCAGAGAAGGTCATAATTTAGGGGATGCTGCATGATGATTAATGCTCCAAGGACTGCCATCTACCTTGAGGGCAGTGCTGCCAGAGTCTTACAATTTTTGAACCAAGAAAAGGGTCTGAATGAATCAGGCTTCAATGTGATGTTTCCTGCTTGCAAAGGTTTCACAGTTTCATAAAAGCCAGCAATCGTCACCTACTGTAGACCTCCTGGGAGAACAGTACTCAGTAACTGGCAACTTTAACTTTCAATAGGAAAGTACTTGCATAATTTCTTATACCTGGGCCCCGATAGAACCTGACAGAGTATTATTTTTTCAGCTCTGGCTTTTTGAAGGACAAATATATTCTTTTTCCAGCTGTTTAACATAACCTTGTAATCACTCCTGTCTTACTTGCGGTAGCTGGAAGTGAGTGTTATGCTTGCATGTTGTGTTGGACTAAAACTAAAGCTTGTGATCCCAACTGATTATTGCTCCAGTTTCAGCTCCGTGGCACTGGCTCCCTGTGGATTTCGGATATATACCCCTCGAATATAAATATGCTCCTGACTTTTAAGACTCAACATGGGTTAAAACCTAATTACTGTACATTTGTGATCTGCTGATTCCATATACTTCCACACCTTAGTCTTCTACCTTGTGTCTCTTATCTCTTTTCAATTAAAAAAAATCTTCTCGGGTGATTCATCTGTTTCTTATCCAGCAAACCAGACTATGGAAATATCTCCAGAAGTTTATAGTCCTAATCTTAAAGTCAAATCTTACAACTCAGTCAGCACTAAAACAATACTTAAAACTTTCTGCTCAAGATCTTACTTCCAATGAATTCTGTCCATCCATTTACTAAGAGCTTTATCCAGTACAGGGGTCAGAGGAGAGTCAGAGCCCAGTTCAACAACGGGCGCAAGTCCAGATATACCTGATGTGACACTCACACTCACACACACACACACACACACACACACACACACACACACACACACACCTGGAGCTCCCGGAGGAGTCCCAAGCAAACATACTGTACAATCACCACACCCTAGGAACTGACCCCAGCACCCACACACAGCACTGTTCTGCCAGGCCACACCCTTCTAATTCCAATATACTGTTTTCATTTCTGTCTCTTTCATTTGACAATTTATTGTACAGTGCCTTGAGATGAGGTACCAGGAAAAAAATGCTATAAAATATAAGGACCATTATTATTAAAGGGGGAGTAATTCTGCTGGCACTTTTATACCTACATCGGAAGAACGAAGAACACAATGTTCCAGCTGTGAAGCCCACTTCAGGAGCAGGAGTCCCGGGCTGAAGGGAGATGTTGCATTTTTTAACTTTGCGGTATGGAATCGACCTCGAATAGCTCCTTTACGGCTCCCTTACTGAGAAGAGATGTCCAAGGCCTCAATAAGGGCTTTTATTGTCTGATCCCGATATTTCTGTTGATGCATGTATTTTTGCATTGTCTGAATTTTTGTTGCATTTGTTTTAATTTTAAACATCTTTTATGATGTGAAGGACTTTGAGATATTGTACATTGTAATAGAGAATGCCTACAGTATGTTATGTTTATGACACATGAAGCTTTACAAAAGTAAGTGTTCTGGACATTAAATATGGGTCAGCAGGCATTCAATTTCTTTTGGCTGTCTTGCATAGCTTCTGTGTATCCTCTGTCTTCCAGACAGAAAACATGCCAAGTACTTAATATATTATTTGAAATTAGAAATGTTGACAGAGTGCGCATAATGCCATTGAAAAACGTTAAAAAATCAGAAAACAAACAGCATTTTGTTTATTTATTATCAGCAATTCATCAGTTACATATATAAACAACCTGTAGGAAAACGCCCGAACCTTCTTACTTCTTTACAAGTCACCTGCCTTGTCAGTAACATCATACACAGGTTTTTAGAGGTTTGTACTAAATGTTTGTGCAATATAAAAGAAATAATATACATAAGTTAAAAAATAAAAATACAGTATGCAAGTTATTTACAACTCAAAAACAAATGAAAAAGTAAACATTCTTTTCAGCAGCTGTGCCACCTTACAGACAAGATCAGCTGTAGGTGAAACGCAGCCTTGTCTTCAGCAAAGAAAACCGAATGCCAGGAAAACTATGGAAAAAAGGGCATCCACCTTAGTTCACTTGGATATTCTTGTTTATTCTCCACTGAGAAATCCAAAATGACTTATTTACTCTTGGTGTGGGTACATTGTTTCACTGTGTTGAGGATGAAGGTGTGGCATTTAACAACAGAAACTCAGATGTTGGTAAAATAGCATCTTGCAACACTGCAAATGTCAGGGGTGCACACTAAAAAAAAAACCCTCAGAATTGTGGAGGGGTTGATTTTGAGCTTGCTCCTTGCAAAAACGTATGTGGTCATCTGAATTTTATTCATGGTTGCACTTCTCCCACTTTGGATAGTTTTTCAAGAGTAGGTACCCTTACCATTTTTCAACTGAAAAATCATTACCACAATATACTGTATGTGATTAGTGCTGTTTTTAAAATAAAATGTAAGTAGAACTTCTCCTCTCTGTATGAAAGTGTTTCAAGGAGCTTCCTCTCAATTTTAGCTTCAGGATCGTCTTCATCCTCCTTTTGGATTCGGGTTATAGTCTGAGTCGCAAAATACACATTTACTGTGTTACCTAAGACATAAACCCAGAAGGACACCTGTTTGCTATATTAGTTTGCTATTATAGGCAAATTACAGTATATTGCAGTTTCTGAAAAAGACCTCTAGCAGCCATTAGTTCTAATACAAACCTGTAGCAGATATAATTTCAGGATTTTTGTTTAAAATGTATTTTTTATATTAAACAGTAATAAGGCCTAGCATCTTACACAGATGTAAGAGACAGGAAAAGCAGGTTATATGGGCAACTTGCAAAGAAATGCCAAGTGCTAATAAACATCACTGTTAGGTATTTTTCACTACAATTCCTTTTATGCCAGTGAAGACGGTAAGGCAGATGATTTTAATTTCTTTGTAAAGTAAGCAGCTCTGAATGTATGCAACAGTGGATAGGTAAATGACATTTTTTAGCATGGCCAAATCTTGTAGCACAAAATATCATCATTTACATGTGAAATCAGAACCAAAACTAGGTCTGGTTAACATATGTATATTTCTGTATAATAGAAAACAAATATAAAACAACTAGTTGTAAACAGCCTTCAAAATCACAGTATAAGAAACCATTGCTGAAATGACATATTTAAAGTCAGTCTGGCAGAAAACTAGACACATATAATACAGACCACAAATGTTACAATTTAAAAAACAGTGTTGTGACAAGAAAAATTATATATATATATGTACATTACTGATTTTCTAACTTGTCACATTACAGAACTCGGCTCATTTGAATGAATTAACATTGGTTTGTTCCATTGGGGTATTGTCTACTTTTACATTTCTAGCACAAGACGGTACACCATTCTGAATTGAAAGAGGCAGTTTTCTATATGGCAAATTCTAGATATAAGTGCATATCATGCTGCACTAATATAGTGCAAAAATGTGCCTGAAATGTAGCAAAAGGGTGCAGGCAGGATTCCAGTAGATTTAAGAGTGTATAAATTGGTAGTATGTTTCAATAGTTGTATGTATTTTCATCTTCCAGACACAGGGAGCTACACGGGAAAATCCGTCTGGAAAATCCATCTTGTAGTGTTTCATTTAAGCAGGCATTGTAGAAATGTGTTGGAGCTGAGATGCAGGTGATTCAGTCTTCCAACTAGGCAACTGGCTACTATGCAGTGACGTTTGGCAACATGTGAATATTTTATCCCCAGCTCCTGACTTCTGTACGCACAATGAAGATTCTTCAACTGTATTTTGATGCTGGCAGCTTTTTGAAGTTTGGGATATGTTCTTTGTTCTTACCAAAACCTGTCCTTTACAGCCTGCCCAGTGCTCTGCTGCAGTAGTCTTTATTGTGAAAGCAGTTAGTACACATAGAGTAAACAGCTATAAAGCAAAGGCAGTTTTTCTCTCATCCATTAAGGCTGAGAAGTCTCTTCTGCAGCACAGGAATAGGCTAGTGCTGAATATGAATTTCTTCCAAGTCTTTTCAGTGATCATTCTTTTGAACTTTGATTTTACACTTCATTTTCCACTCTATTTTACACTCAAATTAAGTTTCTGGAGACTTGATGTAAATGCCATAGAACTTTCCAATCCAGTCAGGATGGGACTTTTCCTGACACAGAAACAATGGTGTTTCAATTAGGAAGCCAAGCCTGTCTGAGTTATCTACATATCAGCGTCACCATCATAGGCCAGGGTCAAAGGTTTCAGTCTGTTATTTTGTCTTCTCTGGGGTTTCTTTGGCTTTTTGCTGCATTGGAAGAAGAACAAGAAGTCATATTAGTACAAAACAGACATGTCACTCTCAGATGAGTCGAAGGTTGATGCTAATTAAAATGACTTTGTCAAACAAAAAATTTAAATTACCATTCCTTTAAATGCTGTGCATTTATCTATTCTACAAAACAGGTTACTCATTCATTAGAATAGCCTGCTCGTTCCGTCTGGATTGGACAAACTGGCTTCCTCCACAAGCCCCCCTGTATGAAATGATTCCATGGCACCAGCTTCAACACAGCAGGCAGACAGCCAGTATCTTGAACAGCAGCAGCTTTAAAGTGCTAAAAGGGGCCAGATTCCTAAACCACTTCCAGGACTGCCTGGGAAATTTTACTAGTCGTTTTCTAGATTATATGAAGTAGAGAGTTCACAAGTTTGCAAAAGTGCTCCTAATCCAATACACCAGAAACACAGAGCATAAACTATAAACCACCATTGGGCTTATTTATAAGATACACAATTGTTTCTGTAATAGTTTTTATTTGACTACATACATATTCAACATATGCACTGTGTCTAATCTAAATAAGAACTTAGCCTTAGAAAAGTCTACCCTCAGAAAATGCCATGCCTTTCCCATAATTGGCTCAGCCTCACCATGCTGGCACCTGCAGTAGAACTGCACATGGTAGTATCCCTGCAAATAGCATTGTAGACTTTTATAAGGGAACATTCATACTGCTTGATCGAGGGTGCTGGTACTTACACTGCTAGGCATTGTTAACCCTAAGTATGAGTGACTCATTACAGTACGTTTTCATTAGGAGTGCAAGAACACATTTTTCTAACTCCATGACAAAAGTGAAATCTAGGAATATACATTGGTACAGTACTGCAGGCCTCTAGACTATCCTCTCTAGTAAAAACAGGGATAACAGCTCTTTTTTTACAGTGCCTTGTGAAGCATCTAGTAATAATTGTGTGGTGTGGCAGGTTTCAAATTTTTTACTTATTTGCAGAAATGTCGAGCCTGTAATATAGTATTATACTGTTGAGTTCACACCTATTAAATGTATGTATGAAATAACATATTTATACAGTACATTATATAACACCTGCATGTCTGTGGGACCTCAAAATCTGGCTATACCTGCCTCTGCATAGTGGAGTAACGTCATATGCAGAGTTTTTATCAAGTATAACTGATCACTAGGGAGAACTGATTCTAAATTTCCAGAGATTGCACTTTAGATTTTGTATCTTTGAAACCTGAATATTTTATTTTTAAACTGGGATTTAAAAAGGAGACCATGAAGAACATGTCCCCATAGACAACTACAGTTCGGTGAACAGCTTCTTGAAGGTGTACACCATGACCTTCCATGGAAGCCATCAGACAAACACTGCGCAGTGTAACACGCTAGGATGTAATGTACGGCCATTTGAAACTGACCGTAATTCCCCTGTTCTCACTGGTAAGTATGACAAACTTCACTGTTCCACGATGCACCGGGTGTACTGTAAGGATGCAGGTTAGAGTGGTTTTAAAATGACTTGAATATGAAGAGCCCTCCAGAGGGATGAGCAGGTAGCCACAAGCATTCTCTCCTTCCCTGCGCTCCAGAGGTCAGGTATTTCTAGATGCTTGCTATACCCAGAAATGAGTGAATAAGCCTCCTGTGTTTCCTTTCACAGAACCAAACACGCTGCTAGAGCAAGGACATATGTGAGACAAATTTATATTTAAATCCCAGCACATACTCCTTGTGTCTAAACCCTAGAAGTACAGACCTTGGAACAGATAGCTGGTGCACACCCTCCACTGACCAGTCGGTTGAAAGAGGGACGACTTTGCTGCTGAGCCAACAGGTGTTATGTCTTTTAAGCATGTAAGAAAACTAGTCTCCATACTGTGATGCTGCTGTTTGTGGAATGGGAAACACTTTTTAAAATTCTTACTGAATTTCTAAAATTCCTATTTTAAATGATTAATATTTTCCTTGATAAGTGAATTATACATTTGCTTGTGAACATGCACTGTAGTACAACGTAAACAAGCTGACACAGTAAGAACTACTTATTTACATAAATCATATAGTCATATCATACTATAACCTTTGCTAATCCTGCTTGTGTCATATATTGCATAAATACTGCATATACTGCGCTATTGGTAGGATGACTGTTTTCATGCATTTCTTACTTCAGGATTTCTCAATTCCTCCTCCTATTCCCTGTGCCAAATCCATCACAATATTGATAAAGAATTTCCCTTTGCTTGATAAAAAATTTAAAGAATGGTTATCGGTATTTCTAATTCTCCTCTCTGTATCAGTACCAGAACCCTCGGGCATCAAATAAGTTCACAGATCAAATATCTAATGATTGAAAATCCTATAGCAAGTACTCGCACTAATGTTCAATTACCCTCTCCCAGTGTCTTAAGAATCTGGCCCTTCGAGCACAAGGCTTCAGGTGATATGACTGCTGAAAGCAGAGCAGTGGCAGCTGTGCAGAGTGGATTCGATTTTAAAAGAGTTATTCACCCTAACCTGAGAGAACAGACGCGTCATCTTGCACCTTAATGAAAACTAAAATGCATAAAGATAATTTTGGCTATTAGAGACACATCGCAGTATCTAGAAGATTGAACGATTCTCCAGTTATTTTTTCCAAGGGTATAAAAAGTTAAAAAGTATGTAAAAACAATACCCTAATTTGGTCTAATTTGTAGGTTTCTTACAAATGGAATCGATTAGTTGAATGGCAACCCACCCCCCCCCCCCACTCCCAAATAAATGTTTTTTTTTTGTTAATGACTAAATAAACATTTCTCTAAAAATAAGTGCCCTTCAAAAATATTGGGACAGTGAAATCAAAATTCAAATTTTTTAAGTATGCAGCCAAACGATTTTAACTCTCTGGAATTTATTGAAAGTGAATGTGCCCTAGTTCTCCGTCACTTGAAGTCACTGAATGACTTGGTTTGTGTCCACAAAGTTTGAATATGGGCAAGGGATAACCCAAAAATAATAAAAAACATCTTTTACCATTTTCCTAATCACTCATATCCATCTAATGATCATGCATGCAAATCACTTGACAGTCGAGCAAAAAAATAAGTTTTGACTTTGTTATGCCAGTGCTTTTGGAGGGCACTGTAGGTTGATTGGGGAACTATAGAACAGCTGGTATATTCATACTTAATGGATATAACAGTTAAAAGATGAGAACGAGAAGATATATTAATTATAATATACAATTCAGCTATGCAGGTGGGAATGTCAGCAGATTCAACTCACCAAGCTAGATAGATCATAGAGACTATAAATATGAGCAGGACAAAAGCGCCAGCAGCTACACCATACACCCATGTCTTCAGTTTCCCATCTGTGGATAAGGAGGGTTAGTGAGTTTTAGCACTTATTAGTCAGGAATGTCATTTCAGAAAAATAAATGAAGTGAACACTTCTTTGATAAGTTATGCCCATTGAATTAAGGAATGAACTGATGATATTAAGATTTTAATTGGTTTAATACATTAAAAGAGTGTTCGACTGCGTTTGTGTTTTTCAGGCCTTTAATGGCAGAATTAAAATAGGTTTACTGTAACATCTTGTTCGAACCCATTACCCACTGAAATGTTATGCAAAACCCATAAAAGGTTATTGCACAGCTAGCTTCGGTTGATTATACAGGATCATAACTCACAGTCCTGAGATACAAATGAAGAGAGGGGGACCATCTGAAATTAAAATCCTCCACATGCATAGAGTCGAGCATATCAATAATTTATTCAGTATAATCAGGATGCGGTCCATTTCCCTCGCCAGATAAAATCTGCAGAGACTATGGAAGCAAGGCTAATTCATTATTATCTTTGCCATCTGACCGGCTTTATGGCACGGGAAGAGAAATGGGATCAAAGTAATAAAGTGATACTGTAACTGTTTTATATAACAGCACTGAATTGTGGCACTTTTTAATATCATTTTTTTTCCAGCAGAGGGCACCACAAGCCAGGCTACCCAACAAAGACACAGCACACGGTGCACAGGAGCTGCCCAGTTTCCTCTGCATCACAGTCCCACACTGTGGCACAGCTTTTATGTAGCTTTCATTTACAGTAGCCAAACACCCTCCTTCTAATTTTTGTTGAAGATATCCCTAAATTAACAACGCACAGACATACAGTATACTGTATATTTAAACAATACTGGAATTAAAATGATGTTTTTTTCTTCAAGTGTGACATCACATAATACACAATACTGTGTTGCTGGTGATGCTGCATCTAAGTCATTCTTTTCAAAATCACAGTTACGTTTACTTAAACACTATTCAAAACGTGTGCTTTCTCCTTCTGCTGGACTCTGTGCTAAGGTCTGGGTGGGCTGCTATGATCCTTCACCTGGTCCGAAGGGCTGCAGGAACCACGTCCTGCCTGCGCGGCCCGGCTGGTTGGTGGAGGCCTGGGTGGGGTTTACAGCTCGGCTGGTCTTCACGTCCCCGCTCCTATCCCCCCCAGTGGGGATCTCCAGCACGGGGATCAGAGTGCACTGGTCCAGCCGGCCGTCTGACGTCATGACCTCTGTGTACCCCTCCTCACAGCCGCACACCCCTGCCTGAGGGTGAGACCACACGGGATTCAAGTCGGCCATAGTCTGTGCATTGTAGCGCAACATTTTTTGCCATTTATAGATGTGAAGCGATACAGAATGTTAATCTAATTAGACAAAACAACTAGGGAGAAAATAAATATTTGAAACAGCATATTATTTGGTTTTCCCCATTTTTTAGCATTCGATTCTTTGAGTGCTACAATGTCCAAACAGCATTCCAGCAAACAGTAAACACTCTACTTTTAAAGGAATGAAACAAAGGGTGCACATAAATATCACGTTTTACTGTACAGTATTCCCCTACATCACAGTTTCTCATTATAGATGGGGGGTAACTGTTCATGAAACTCTTCATAAGGGCTAACCATTTAATTTTAAAACCAAGTGCAATTCTTCTCCTTTATCCTTGACCCACCTATCTAAGCATGTGGCTGTGACACGCTTGAACAGGGTACAGTACAGTATATTAATGAGGTTGGTCGCCTTCCCTTCCACTTGAGATGAACAGTGTAGACTAGACACTCAAACTACAGAGATGTTTCTGGGACTAGTGTGATAACTGGAGTAACTCCACACAGAACAGAGCTCCAACCTCTAACCACAGCTCCTTTAAAAACCACCTGAAATACGATAAACCTTTCTGCTTTTAATTATAGAATCCAATAATGAAGGCGGAACTGGAGGTCAACAGACCAACCGAAAGATCCACTGTGAGCGAGGGTTGATTTTACACTCCTAGATATTTTCACTTTGCTTCTGGGGACAGAATCCCATGATGTCTCAATAAGCGCCACTGTCATATATGAATATAAGGAGGAACCGTAAAAACATAAGCGTGATATTCACTGTGAAAATCAAACACTACTTCTGTCTCAGGGATGACAAGCCCACGTGTTTGTAAATAGCCCTGTAAATTGATTTCCGCTCCATTTATAGCTCTCGGTTTAAAGATGAGAAAGCATTAGGAGAGTTTATTCACACATTCAGAAAATAGCTCCAAAAACAGTCATCTGATGTTGCCTGCCCCCGTGCTGTTCCACCTTTTGATATACCGTATTTGGGGCATCAAAGAATTCTTCAGTTATTACAATTACAAAAGATATACAATGAAACATATATCACAATAATAATGTAATAATGTGTACAACATAATCATCACGTTCAGCCCAGTTGTACCACTGAGTTTGGTGGTTTGGCCAGTGTTACAATCCATTTACAGGGTGTGGAAGGCTTCTGTTTTACAGCATGTGCTGCAGCAACATGAGTGTGTAGCATGTGCAGTATCTCAAGGGGTCAACTAGCAGGGCTGAAATGACTGCCAGCCTCCTTGCATCTAAAAGAGGGCAATGGCTCCCTCTTTCTCCCAGAGGCCTGCCACTGAATCCCTTGTGCTCTGAGGTAAAGCCTTAGAAACAGCACAAAATCTGTCTTACCAAATGCCTTTCATGGTACTGACAATGTGCACTCCATGCAGGCTGCCTGCAGTGCTATTTATGAACTCTGCCTGCAGTTATTTAAGTATTTTGCTGTGGTGTGTGATTGTCAGCAGAAATGGGAAAATCTAGACAGGCAGCTGGAAGCCAGAGGAAAGACTGTTTGATACAGAATGTTAAGAATTTAATTCTATTACTGTAGGTTCAAAAACAAATGATATTCCATGTTCTCTCCTCTTTCACTCTTGTACTTTGGAGCTGAGCATTTCTGTTTTGTTGAGAAAACCAGAAGTGGGGTGGTTATGGGTTTTAAGGCAGAACTGGCAGCGCATGGGAGCTTTTTCTTCGAGGCTTAGCTTAAAAACTATACACGGAAAAGGGAATATGAGCAATTTCACCTTTTTGTCTTCAAACTTAAATGCAGAGTGAGAAAGCAAAATGGGAGTTTACTGACTCATAACAAAAAAGGAATACTGGTATTTTAACAGTATACAGAGATGGAAAATGTTGATAGCACATTGGTGTGATGGTTAGTGCTGCTGTCTCTTGAGCTCGATTGCTTTCCGGACAGGGAAGTCTTCCTTGTAGAGACTGCCTGTTCCTGACTGAGTTTTCTCTGTGTGCTTCTCCATGCATCCCACCTCCCAAAGCAATGTTGAGTATGTCCATTCACTGGTTCATCTAAATTGTCCCTCTGTGTGTATGCACTGCAAAGGACTAGCATCCCAAATTGTACCCTGGGCATCTGGGCTAAAATCTAGGCAGTCATGACCCTTACCAGGAACAATCAACTTTCTAATGATAGATGAACTATGAAAATGCAAGCTGATCAAGGAATATGGTTTTTAAGACACACTACCTCTTATTGACTCTTACCTCAGTGCAGTAGGATTGAGGCTTATTACAGGGAGGACTGCAGGACCTGTCAGACGCTGGCTGGCTTGTCAGAGGGCATCCACCTACAGAACCATGGTTAGCATTGTTCAACATGTCACAGGGGTTTATGCAAAAGAAAAAACTGGAGAAGACATTTTGTTGCAGCCTTTGATTGTGCTGTCAAAAAGGATTTGCCAAGAACTCTGTTTCATAGGAGCACAAAGCAAACATAAACAAAATATTTACCACCAGATTATTAAAGCATCAGCCATTCAATTATGCTGCTTTGTCTACACAGTCTCATTAGCCGAGTTCTAGGAGAGCTCCAGGAAGCTTTGTGTACTGTGGACAGTGAACCACATTCTCGTGTTATGGTTGATGTTGTTTGATGTGAGGAAATGATGTGATGTGTTATTGCTTATTATATTTTGTTTGCTCGAAATTAATTCAATTAAAGTCACTGTAACTATTGTGATTGTGATTAAAAAGTATATGCAGTCCTGTTACTAATAATATCCCAAGACCACAGATCATTCCAGCCTCCTACATTTCATCAAATATGGAAGAAATGCTTTCTATTAAACAATATATGTATTTTATTTTGTGTTATAAAGTTTAGCACTGACATTAAATAAACCCAATAAGAAGAAACCCTAATATATGATTATCTTTAAAGATCTGACGTGAATTTTGAAATCACGGGTGTCAATTATTATATTCTATTGAATACAAATGTCTATCTGATTGATTTTGTACAGCGAGAAATATTTTAATGAAAAATGCCAATAGTGGCACACCTCACAAATGTAATGGCAAGATGCAATTTAGGTCTGCACTTAGTGAATTTCTTTCCCTTTGACTAGACTTGATTGCCAATTCAGGGTACCACAATAGAAGAATGAGAAGTGTGTTATTGGAAATTATCTTCACTTAGACTGTCAAATTACTCTTTTACTATAAAGCACTGAACGATGCAAGAGCATCAACCATGACTCACAGGACACAACCAATCCCAAAATAAATCAATACTTAAGTCAGACAAGATAAAATTGCTAGAATGAAAATCAAATTAACTAACCCACTTTGCCTACACCTGTCACTACACTGTCAGAATAATTTGTTGTGTTCTCTGTGGTAGGAGTATAGAGTGCATGTAGATGAGAAAAAAATGAATTTTGGTCTAACGCAGCCTTAGGTTTTTGTGAACTCTTGAAAACTATGATCATAGGCAGCAAAATAAACAAGCCATTTTTTTGAGTAATGCCATTATTACGATTAATATGATTGAATTACTTTTTTATTACATATTATTAGTAGTATTGATATTACCCCTGTTGCTGCTTCTACTATAATTACTGTACAACACTAGAATTGTTTTGTAATCATGTTAAAGTCTGGACATACAGTAAGTCTTTGTAAAAATAAATTCACATTGTGACTAATCTTAAAAAAACAGTCTTCTGCTTAATTTCACATTATTACAGTCACTCTGATAATATTATTTTAGAAGGATTAACACACCCTGAAGCCTGACGTTAAAAACAGCTGTGCTGGGGAGGACCTTGATCTTACATTAATACAGGCCCTCAGGTGCATATTACAAAGTGTTGGTAAGCAAGCCAGGCAGTGGAATATACCGTATTAGGAGCAGAAAAATCCTGACGTTGGACAGGTGTAAGGATTATGGACACTGGACAGAGGGAAGTAAACCCATGCATTGTGGGTGATAAAGATTCCTAGCCAGGGTGTTAATCTCAGGGTCGTGTAACACACAGTACAGGTTTAAAATCTGTTTTTATGCAAATGCGCCATGTCCTGGTGCTGACTTCAGTGTACCCTGCTCACTCTCGCCTTGCTTAAATTTATAATGGCTGTTGTACTCCAAGCAAAGGTATTTGCTGTGTTTTTCACATGCTTGCTGGATTAGCTCTATTTTGCATTAATGCAAGTTGTTTTTACTGCTGAGTCAAATTCTTGTTTGCTGCAGTAATTGAATTTCCTCATTATTTGTGGGGGTGTACAAACACTTGACGGCAACTTTGCCTGGTGTTGATAATATCTGGGTTAGTGTCAAGGATTAATGAGGCAAAAAGTTAATTTATTTAAAACTTGCTCAAATCTATTTATTGTATTTTTCTTTTTCCTACTAATCTTTTCTTCTCCCCATGTTTTAGATGTGGACTAAATTTGAAATGGTCTTTTACCTTTGTTTCTCTTTGACTTAAAACATCACCCCCTTCTTATAAGAAAATGACATTTTTATTTTAGAAAAGCATGACAGTTTTACACTGTTGTGCCATTGTTGCAAAATCCCTTCTGCCTCTAAGGGTGTGTTGTAAAATCAGGGATCTCAGCCCTTTTCCTTAAGGGCACTTTTGTTTTCTTGTTCTAACAAGCCTGTCTAAATGACACCTTATTAGAAGTGACAATGGGCATGACTTGACCTTATAATAGTTTATAGCAGAAATTGAATGCTTTCTGGTACCCATTAGTTAACTGAAAGTCCAGCTAAATAAAAAAACGGAAGACATACAGTACAAGTTTGTACAAGATCAGGTTTGAGAACACTCTCTATCAAGCAAACATAAGTCTCTATCAAGTCTAGCGGAACTAAGCACATCTCCCCTTTATTTTATTCACAAAGTGAAATAGAATCAGGTTCCAGGTGAGGAAGAAACATTCGCATTTCGACCTCATTAAAATGGATTTCTCACCCAGTTATCTGATGAAGGTGGAACAAACACATGTGTGCCCAATACATTGCCCATTATTTCAAGTGCTGTCCTGCTACCACACAGATATTCCTCTTTCCAGCTTGTCTGCAGGTACAGGAGGATGGCTCAGGTTCATTGCCATTTTAATAGCAGTGGTGTTTTCATTTGTATGTGACCTCCCCTACAACTGATGCTGATCCTGGAGACGAAATCGATCACATCGGATATACAGCACATTCATATTTCATAAGTGTAGACTCACGGCCCTAAGCCAGATATTGTTTTTCTTTTCATTTTGAAGGTAAATTTGGAAAATATGGCTATAGAAAATTCTATTTTATAGAGTTGTTCACTTAGTGGTTCACACTGCAATATTTCTAAACTACATACAGGAGCTGTCTGCTTTACAATGATAAATTAGAAAGAGACTCAACTGTATCTACCTGGGTGAGATGCTGAAGTCACTATCCACATCCATATTATCCAACAGCCCCACTACATAGCAGATCAAGCTAAGACGTAAGAAATTACTTAAGAAAAAATATTCAATCAACATTGATTGCTCCCCACCAAATTAAGAGGGAGATCTAGGTAAAAGTGAAATTGCAAAACCAGATTCGAATTTAGCCAAAATGTCATGGGCTCTTTAATGACAGCTCAGGGCCCCAGTATATTGTGTCATGTGAATAATTGCATCTCCTTCAGCATAATGTCCCCTGTCACCATGCTGGGTCAAAGCTGTATAATTCTCATTTGATGTTTGGGCTGCATGCATACAAAGTCATTATCTGTGTTGCACATCTCTTGTTCTTAAAGTTAAAGCAAAGGGGCTTACAGTATATAACACTATAATGACTGGGATAGAAACAACAACAAAAGACACTAACCTGTGCTAGTAGTAATTCTAGCATTATGTGCTACATTATTTTACAATTGCTTGGGTTTAAACTAGATATAATCTTGCATATACTGTAACTGTCAGTAGTCATCACATTCATTGTAGGACTACAGATAAATTACCTAGGAATTGCTGCAGAAAATTTCACATTTTTATTCTGAAATGGTACAGGAAAGAGCATATCGAACTAAATCTTGTTAAACTGGATACAATGAGAAAGGTTAAAAAATTGTGCCACTGTCCTGAAGCCCCACAACTTAATTCTCTCTTGTGTGTCAATGTCAAACAGGGCTGTAAAAGACCCAAATTCTAACAAAAACATAATCTAACAAAAACATAACAAAAACATGAACATAAGTAACATAATCATCCTAGTTTTGTCTTCACCACAAAAACAGCACCTGAAACATGAGATAGCATCAGAGAATCGTTATATTCAACCTCTAAAATATTTTAAGAAACGGATAGAAAAAAAACGTATCTGAAATAGTCAATCTTCTTCATACAACATGACCTTCAATATTCAAACTACAAACTTTAATACCTGTATGTGCACCTTGAAAATTAAAGTAACCAAAGAACCACTGACACAAGACCTTTGTTCAGAAAAAGGGTGATTGTTGCCTGTTACACATTATTATGCCATACAGTAAATCATTTTTAGAGTTTGCTTTACATGAGCAAATGATTTTTTTAATTATGAAATTAATACTTTTTATTTTGGTTATTAAATGCAACAGTAATTTACTCTGAAATTATTTAAGGGTTTGTTGGGAAGTTGCCTCACACAAAGATATTTACAAAATATCCAAGCAATACCAACAGAATAGGTTAGTTGTAATGGTAATAGTGTGCCACTGAAATGCACATATAAAAAATGGCTGGAAAGATATGAAATATGGATAACTATTCATAACAAAGTGTTCTTCACAGTAGGTAGGTCACAGGGCAATTGTGGCATCATGCCCAGAAAACATTAATCTCTCTCTGGCACCAATTTTCTGCTTTTCACCTGGTCAGTGTTTTTTAAACAAGGTCAGCATACAAAAGCTTCTGAATTTTTTTATTTTATAGGACTGGACACATTTCTAAACAAAATAGATTCTGACAGTAACTTTCAAACCATGTTTTGCCACCATCTATTTCAAAACTCGACATGTAGCCCTTATCGCTACTGTATCTGAAAACAGTAGCATAGGAGCTGAACATACAGTATATTTTCTGTATGCTAGTTTATCTTCAACATCTCTAACTTTGTGTTGCTGTTAGAAAAAAAGTTGTATATTTCAGAACAGTCCTTATACAGTACCCACATGTCCACATGTGTGTAGACTATAGCTTTTTTTTTCTTAATTTCTCTTCATGGGTTAAAGAAACCTATATGCAGTTATTTATTAAATACAGGATCTATAGCTACTCATGATCAGACTTTTGAAGACTGATTTTTTCATCTAATTAGGAATTTAACACTGGAAGATGCCAGCAGCTTCCAAGCAGTGCACATTCAATAGGATGATAAAGGGAAACAAATTAGATTACGAGGTTAAAATGTGACACCATCATGGATAGAAAATCTAATTTTGTTATAGACTAGTTCCGATTTCAGCAGCACTCAAAAGATATGATAGGCCTAAAGAACAATTCAGCAATATGATAATTTCCAGTCAGGAAAGTCATCTTCCTGGATTAGGTTTAGATATTGTATCACAATTATGTGGATTGTGGATTTGTAGAAGTAACAATAACCAGCAATAATGCTATAAATTGTACCTACTTACACATACATGTAGAACATAAGAAAGAATTGAGAGGAGGCCATCCGGCCAACTGAGCTTGTTTGGTTGCTATTTGATTTGTGAGACTCACTGTGCCATTTCTCAGAAGAAGTGAAAGAATTAGCTTTAACATCCAGATACAGAAGCTTCTTCAAGGGCTACGACAAGCCTTTGTGTGAAAATAGACCTTCTGTGTTCAGTTTTAAATGCACTTTTCTCTAGTTCCCCCTTGTGGCCAATGACTGTGTGAAACTGCTGATGTTGAAGAAGCCCACTGGGTTGATTTTCTCAGTGCTCATGGGTTATGTGAATATTTGTCCCTTCATAGTCTTCACCCATCAATATGAACAATAATACAGATACAGCAACGAGGGAGAAAGAAGAGAGCTTAGTCAAAACCATGGATTGTGTTAACATATAAGTGCAAAGTGATCCACACTGGTAGCAGGAACACACCCTTTAAATACTACATTGGAGGTTTTTTTTGACAGATTCTTCTATGTCCTCAACAAGACAATGTGGGAAAGTAATAATGAGTAAGAAGAAGTCTTGCAAACCAATTGTAATAGTGCTGTAAATGTAGAGAAACCAGAACTACAGCCCTGCACCATTCCTGAAACAGTAACAGTAACTGCATCATGTGTTCTACTAACTTAAGCATCCAGTGATTTTTTTAAATCTTAACCCATAACAAGTGTTTTTGGCTTAAATGATTTGCTGTTCCTTGCCAGAAATGTCAGGCCAAATATATGTTTACTGTTAAAAGGCTGTGGCATTTTTGATAAACCAAGGTGTGGGCTGATTTATTGAATTAATCAGGGAGATGGAAAGCTGATAACACAGAAATTTTAAATACCTGTGACGTTCAACCCATCTGAACGCTGGCACCACACCAAGCGGGAAGATCCTTTCCACGTGCTAGTCATCCATTTATATTCATAGCACTCTCCATCTGTGCAGAAGGGAGAGAAGCTTAAAATGCTGAAGTACGGTGTCAAGAATGAAACCCGAATCACCATACAGGAACATTACCACGATCTACAGTTCAGTGATCCGGTCACACTCTAATAATGAACGAACCAGCCAACATCTATAAAGGAAGTCTGTACATAATACCCTGGCATTCATTCGCCTGGGTGAGGAAATGACAGCCCTGTCACAGCCCCCCTCTCTCACGGGGAATGAGTCAGGGAGGCAGCTGCAAACAGTGAAGTTGGGGTGGAGGAAGGGGTGCTAGAAAAGAGGTGCGCAGAGATGAGGGCAGCCGGCAAGTATTTAAAAGAGCAGAAGTGCGAGATGAGAATTTGACCTCCTCCTGAACTCCTATTAACTAACACAATGAGTAAATATGACCGTCGTCACCTTACCAATTTTAAAGCGGTCGTAACCCACTGGTTTCTGTAGAACGTTGCTCAGACAACATCAGGCATAACATATTTTGGTCTCTAAGCCGATATTTCTCTGGGTAACTGTCAATGGATATTACCACTCAGTCCTAAGAATCATTTGAATTACTTTAATGCCAGATAATACAATGGAGGCTAAAGTTCATGAAACACTGACCTGTGCAGGGCCTGGATTCCCATACTTGTTCTGGACATTCCTGTTGGTTGTCCTGCTCCTGAGCAATTACAGCCCTAGATCGGACCTGCACGGAGCCGAAGCCTAGATCTTCTCCGTTGATGCAGGTGAGCTGACACGAGCTCCAGGAAGTCCATTCTGTCAAATAGCAGTCTCCTTTAAAAACAAGGCAAAGCATTTAGTACTGTAAGTCTCTTTCTTCAACGGCATCTAGAATCATTTTTCATATAAATAATGAGGTGATTTCTCTAATGGTCATAAAATGTAAATCCATACTTTCAGTGTTTCATCAAGCAGCTTGATTTATTTTGAGCAATGGAAATCTTCGACGTGAGTGATCTGAAAGAAGCAGGCCACTTCATAGGCATAAATGTGGCACTTTACTGTTTCATAGATCCTGTGGCGTCTTCTTTAACAGTTCGATAACTAGACTTTTCACTGCTACATACAGTATATTCATAAACAATAATGAGCAATTCTGTTTTCGTGCATAAAAAGGAGAAATTATTTTCAAATCATCAGGTAATGATGCAAGATAATGCTATCACAAAGCCCCAGAACATTAAAAATGTATCTCATGGTTAATGGCCATAACAAATGAGCACAGAAAACATTGTTAATGGGAGATTGTTTGCAGATCTAAGTTCCTTATAAATTATTAAAGAGCTAATGTGTGCATGTAGACTAGAGCCCAGATATGCAAATGCTAGCAGGGAGGTTTTTATAATTACGTTCCCAGGCCCAGACTTGTTTTACTGATGCACTATAAAGACATTTTCTATTACACTCTTCAAGTATAAATATTTAAATCTGTCTACTTAGCCTAAAGAAGAATGCAGAATGATTTATTCATCCAGGAATTCTGATATCGCTTTTTCAAGTGTTATTAAATTAATGGCATGTTATTTTTCATTGTGTGGAATTAAATCCACTGACCTTACCATTGTTCACATGGGTTGTACAAAATTATAAGTGAACATTCCTATGAATCAATGGCTAACTGATCTCATAAGAACATTTTTTTTTGCGCTTTTATTTCCAAATGAGTCCACAGTGGTTATTATTTTCAGCTTCACATCTGGACACCACCACTTTAAAACACCTAAATCACCTCCAGTAAATAAACGTCTCTTACATTTGTCATTCAGATGCCATAGATTTAAATAGGTCATATTTTCTATAGACAATGTTTGAAATGGGTGTCTCAGCTGTATACACACTGACAGGAGGCAGGTGGCTGAATGCTCTGATGATGTCAAAGCAATTGAAACCTAAGACAACATGACATACAGTAGCTTAAAATAGTCTGTATCAGAAATCTAAAACCACAACTGCCTATTTCTAAGCTTTTCTTTAAAAAGCAAAAAAACATTCAAAAAGTTCTACTTTAAAGGTTAAGAAGACAACAGCACTGACATCAGTGCAAATGATGAAGTAAGGCATGCTTTTCTTTGCCATATTTTAAGGCACAATAAAAAGTAGACTTTCTTATAGTCTGGATTTGTCACTGATGCCATTAAATTGCTTCATTATAGAGCTGTCACATTTTCATACTACCGTAACACAAATTGTGTCAAAATGTGCTGTTGGATGTGTCAGTATCATAGAGCTGGAAAGTGAAATAGATGTCCTTCGAGGTGCAGCTAAAAATATGATGCATTATTATTTTTATTGCCAGAAAATGTTTTTCCTCTTTATTCCCAGCTTTCAGGTCGAAATCTTTGATTTCCAGAGAACCTGTAGGCAATTTGTGACATTTGGTTTTGACACTGCTATTTATCGTGGTGAAAACTTTCATGTATCTGATATTGTGTTCACTGCATTAATTGGGTAAATTAATTAATTCATTCATTTATTCATCTCGGGAACAATAATTCAATGTACCAAAACAGCAACGCATAAGCACATGAAAATTTGTATTCAGAATATTTACAGATACACTGTAAATTATATTACACTAAAATTCCAATAAAAGAAAGCTGCACACATTTTTAAATCTTTAAGTAATCCTGAAATGTCTATTACCATGTATAATCCAAGAAAGCAGGATTATACACTAAACGGCCACTCAGGTACAGTATTTTCTAAATGTAGTATCCAAAATTAAACCACAAAAAAGTGAAATTGATAGAAATGTTTATGCATACCTGGGCATGGGACTGTGCAACTCTCCTCCAGTTTGATGTGTTTATCTCCATCTACAGATGGCTCCAATTCTCCACACAGCTCCTCATCTACAACACTACCCTGGTCTTCCTTGGATCCATCAAACACATAGCAGGAGATGTTCCTGAACCGTAACCCTTCTCCGCAATGTGCGCCCTGCAGAGGGAAACTTCGTTTGGTGACTGACGACGTGCTGCACAAATACACCAGCTACTCCGATCACCACATATCGGGGGATCCTTTCTGTCTTATGAGGTTATGAATATTCTGTTTTTGTTTTTGGCTTTACTATCCTAAAACATTAAAAGTGATCCATCCATCATCAGATTATCAGAAATCTGAAAATGTTTAGTTAAGGCTTGTGGCAACCTGGAGCCCATCTCAGGATCCCAGACAGGATGACTGTTCCATCCCAGGATGCTCATACACAGGAACACAAGTATTCAGGGACTAACTGAGGTATTAATTAACCCAGGTACTGTCTTTAGAAGACTGGACGAAACCAGAGCATCCTGAGAAATACCTCCACACTGAAGGCATCAAACCCAGAATTATAAAAATAATTCTCTGCTTTCACGTTTTAATCCATTGCATTATGCCATTTCAGAGCACCCCACGGCTCATAAATGTGTACAACTGCAGTAATGAAAGAGATCAGACACTGGAGATACAGGATGTGGTTGAAACGGTACAAATGCCCGTGCAGACTGCAGGCTGAGCCCTCAAGCCCAGACATTGTTATTCCTAACCTGGGCTCTGTGTCATCGAAATGAGCCATGACTGGGATTCCCCAGGCGATTGAGCACCACAGGCGGAGCGCTGAGCTTTGTCTGAGGCTGAGGCAGACGGAGAGCCTTCAGCTCGGCAGGTAGCAGCAGAGCCCCCATCACTTGCGAGGTGCCTGAGACCGGGCGGGACACAGAGGAGAGCCGCACGCTCGGAGCCGTAACGTCCGAGACGAGCCCCCAGTGCGAGAGGCAGGCGGATGGCCTGACAAGGGCCTTGGGAAGTGTGTCTCCTGAGCAAGCAAGAGAGCTGCTGTGGCAATCCACGTTTATTAAGAACAGTCCAGCCCAAACTGGAGCGAATGGAAAGATCTGAATTTTCTCAATGAGAGAAAAAATGTGCAATAATAATGTATTATTACTGTATGTAAATGTATAATAGTCATGTACGGTATATAATGATCATACAATCTCAAACTAGTCATTTGGCGCAGTGTTCGTTTTGCCTTCGGATTGCATTTCCATATGCTGCGTGTCTTACTCGAATGACAAAAGAGAGACCAGCAGGAAAAGTGTTTAAGACATTTCCTGGAAACTCGGTACAGTACTTCAGACCTGGCTTTTACACATAGTTTAAACCATAGTCAATCACTTTGTCACCCCTCTCCATAAACGTTTAGCATATCTTCCGCACATTAATTATTTAGAAATGTGCTGCATATTTTTTGATAGAATCCAATCACCACCCACAACCACGGCTGACACACAGATGCTATACACTGCAGCCTAATAACCATAGTGGGCTTTAAGTCACTGCTAAATTTGTATTTTTAAGAAAACCTTTTTGACTTTTTGACAGAAATTAAAATGTATTTATATACAGTCTGAAAAGTGACATTTGAAGCTTCCTTTGCATATGAAAAACAAAATGCAAACAAAAGGGAGAATACATGGGGATATTTTGCAAAAAGCAGGATTCTTGTACTGACCTTTCTAAGATGTAAAAAAAATATTATACACTTGGTCACTCCAAGATTATAACATCTGGTGACAGAAGGCAGCTTGTGTACTGACCAAAAATCTGTAGACAATCCAGTAAAGTGCACTCAGCTGGAGCACACACTGGAACTACTGCAGATAACTGCTGCCTGATACTGTTCTTCAATAATTTATTAAGAATGCCAGTCATGACAACCTTTCCTGCCATTTGACATTCCTCAAATGAGTAAAACATGACCAAAGGATGACAGCATGGAAAAACGTGGAAACAAAATGTCATTTTCTTTGACAGACCTCAACTCCGCACTCAGACCACCGACTGTACTGCCATCTGTAACAGGGTTTGACTGGACATGGTTTCCACTGCTCCATCTGTGAAGGACAGGGCCTCCCGTCCCCCTGGGAAGCCTGAATCACAGACCTCCTCCGCCACATCTTGCCTGAAAAGTAGGAGATGTCAATTAAACAACCGGAGGGCAAAGCAGGCAGTCTGGAGTAAGGGGGGATTTTTTTTCTGTAATTGGACTAGCCGACCTACTGTATGTAACACGTATTACTTTGGGAAGCCACCACATGCCTAAAATGAATAAACAGACGCAACCTTTTAAAAATAAAAATGAAACAATGGAGCACATAAGAAAGACTTGTTTGATAAGCCTTTACACTTCCCACTGTCACAACTCCTTCGTAAACACTACACGACACTAGATAACAACATGCACAATTGTGGGCTATTGGTTGCAAAGAAACAGTACAGTCTGAAGACATCATTTCAGCCAGAATCGAAGAGCAGAACCCCAGGGACTCCAGGCAGAAAGAAGTGGGGTGAAAATAATAAAAGGCACCATTAAAGACTGAAGCGCTGATAAAGACCTTGTGTCCGGGTAATGTTCAATTGAGATTTTATTTCACTATATGGCTTTTCAGCATTTATTTGATCACGTCGTCTAGTCTTTCCGACAGAGTTATGAGGGTGGTTTTTATCCCCATTCAAGGAAAGCTTTCATTTGCTTAGACAATGCTCCTTCAACTCTCCTCTTCCCAGGGACAAGCTAAAGGAATACCATATTTCTTTCATATGCTCCAGACTACATGACTAATGGTACTGTACATTTAGAAATGTAATGCTGTTTTAGTATGGGTTTTTTTTGTGCAAATAATAAGATTGGCAGTGCATTTCCTCACTATCAATTCTAATTCTTGCAACCATTTCCAATATCCAATTTTCTATCTCAATCAAATTTAAGAAGACCGGTGAAAGCTTTTATAAGAGACTGAGCAGGATTAACAGTTTGTTCCAGAAATGAAGTTTAGTGAGGATGGTGTCACTGCAACTACAGTATTTTAAAAAATGAGTTCTGAGGGACCTTGCCCAGTGGACATCTAACAGGAATCGAAGGAATAATGGCAAATCAACAAAATGTTTAAAACAGTTTAAAACATTTAAATAATTGCCAGATCTCGTTGTATGTTAGGCAGGCTTTGGACATTCACAACTTTATGTGAACGGATATCTTTATCATTACGAAATGCTTTAAATCAGTGGCATTGCACTTTTACACATCATTTAGAGACCCCGAAGGAAGTAGCAGATTAAAGACAATGAAGTGAGTTAATTTTACTGATATTAACAGTAATAATCCACTCTACACAGAATCAATTAAGGAAGTTCCCCAACCAAGTTCACTGCACTAACCTGCCTACACAATCCTTATCTCTATATACAATTTCCTTTGAATCTGCCACACTCAATGATACAAAGGCACAGTACATTACCATGGTCCAATTGTACATTAATCTCAGTGCACCAACCTTTGAATAGTCAGCAATATTAGATACTAGCTATTCTAACATTTTAAACATCCAGTTCTTCAATACATCAGATAAACTTTCTCCCTGATTTTTGTGTGCACCCCAAAGGTACACTTCTAAAGTCTACCTCAAAGGTACTTTTCCTAAAAAGGCTCACGGGGGTTATGTAAACTGTCTCTTGCCTCTGCCCAGTTCCCCCCACTGTTCTCACCAAATACTGTAAGTTGAACAGATTATGTCCTGCCAAGTACGAGCCCTTAAGCAAACTGTGTCTTTCATGCAAAGAAATGTTATTTTCTACATGCTGTTTTTCCCACGCAAAAGCAACCAAACCTCCAAGCCTTTTCTGATGTTGAACAAAATAATAATTCTCCATTATCCCAGGAGCAGCCCTCTCCAGAGCCAGATTTACCAGCTGCCAATTCCTTCCAGGAATCTACTTTCCCTGCACTCTCACCAAAGACATTTTCAAAGACTGCAATCCCCTCCCCCCACGCCCCAGGCAAAACCCTGTTTAATTAGTGGACAGGGCTCCTTCTTTCCCATTTATTTACTGGTTTAAAACTATACATCAGCTCCCGTCTCCTCTAATCCAATTCCAATGTATTTTTTGCACTCTAAAAGTGGTCTCCACAGGCTGCCTGGGCACCACTGGAGCCAAGAGAAGCCTGAGGAAACAGCAGGTGGGAGAGGTAACCGGGAATGAGCTGTCATTCACTACACCTGGTCCTTAAAATGTGTTTTAATTAAGTCATTTTAATTATTTATCATTGCAGGTAGAAGTGTTAGGAATACGCATCGACTGTTTTGAGTGCTTGATTAAAATCTTTCCCTCTGTGCTTCTAATTATTTCTTCCCAACCATCATCTGTGCAGGGCTTCCGCTAGTTAAAACTCACCAGAGGTAGGATTTTCCTCAGAGCCAAAGCTGAGATAAAAACTGCAATGCAAAAGACAAAAGGAGGCTGCTTCATACACTGGATGAATTCCTTTCTCTTAAAGAGATCCCTCTTTGCCTGCTGTTTCCTCAGCTAACTCAACCTTTTGCCAAGGGATGTATTAAGACCATCTCAGCATCCTCTGCCAGTATCAGTTTTTCAGATACGATGCAGACACACCCCAGGAGATACTGTATGATGCCGATGATGTGTTATGGGGCACAGAAGAGAAAGCGATAATGGACTAGAATGATTTATGCATTACAGACTATATACTGTACAGTATACAGCATACACGTACTGTATTTAATATACTGTATGTTCATATACAGTGTACACTAAAACTAAAGTCTTTTGTAGGTACTGTTGAAGGGCAGTTTTTGGACAGAATATTTTATGTAAAATGGGGATCATCCTTTTAAATCGCCATTGATATTGTGACTAATATGATGATTTCCACATTTGGTCGAGACAACACTCGGAAGACAATAAACTATGTTATTTTTAAATTAAAGTGCGCATGCAGTTGATTATGACTGCAGTTCCAATCAGGTTATTATCCCTAGGCATGCTGGGTGCTCAGGTCACAACCATCCCCATAATGAAACAATGTGCTTGTTTTTCGTCTTGAAAGTGACCTGACCTTCAGGCAGGTTGGCTACACCAACAGAGTAAATCTAACATGTACAGCGCCCCCCTGGATGATGGGATGGCAGCCACAGTGGGCCAGTACGCTTCCTATCAGTGGGGAGGAGAACAGAGTGATGGAGCCAGTTCAGATATGGGGATGATTAGGAGGCCACGACTGATAAAGGCCAATGGGAAATCTGGCCAGGACACCTGGCTAACAGCCCTACTCTTCAAGAAATGCCCTGGGATAAGTGGTGTATACACTATGTAATGGCAGGGGGAAGGCAGAAATATGGCCACATTGCATATTCATCTACATTTATGGGGTTTGACAATACTGGGGAGAAGAGTGACAGGATAGGCTTTACCTTTTAGTCCACATGTCTGAGAGCACTCTGACCAGGGAGACCAGTCAGACAGCTGACAGTTCACTGGGCATTCCACAACACAGGACATGTTCATTTGCCAGTTTTTCTCCAAACCAAGCTGGAAGAAAGGAACATCAACGTTTAGCATTTGTCAAGCTGATCTTGTCAAAAACGGTCTTCTACTTTTACAAATTGCCGTGGTGCTACTGAGTGACACACAGGCCTTCAGTCCCCTCCATCTGACTAGAAGGCTCTAATTTGATTTTTCAGATTCTCTTTTCTCTACTATAATGGTTCCTGGACAGTTGTCAGGCTCACATGAATGCTTTACAGTTTGCAACGAGCACTCGCCTTTTAGTGGAAATGGGGTCGTGGGTTAAATTATGATGGGAGCTGAATTACTGCCTTACCCTGAGGGCAGTAGATAATGAGGTTCCAAATGTACAGTAGTGTGTATTAGTGAGTTCAGTGAGTGCAGCCTGAGCGCTGACATTATTCGCAGTCACATATAAAAAGGAACTCTATACTTACTACAATTGGTAAGAGCACCGTTTCCAAATTTCACTCTGAAAACAAACTTTGAGTATTATTCAAAGAGGCATGAATCACTCAAAAGCTGGTAAAAACGTTTTATCCTGTAGCTTATTAGCAGTGCTTAATGTAATCAATTCTGCACAGTTATCCAAGCAGGCCGCTTTTCATGTGCAGCTAATGTCACCAGCGACTTCAGGTGATTTAAGGGTGTGTGAAGTCAGAGGATGTTTTAAATGTACGTACTCCCCCACAACCCTGAACTGGAAGAAGCCGTTAGAAAACGAATAGATGGAGATCCCTGTCAAATAAATGCAGATTTTTTTCTTATTACACATGAAAATAATAACTTATAATATAAGGAATAGCACATGACAAATTCAGACTAAAAATTCACAATTACCTTACAATTGCAGAGGGGCTGGCTTAGAGTTGGTGTTAGTATTTGTATGAGGGACCAAGATCACAGCTCAGCGCAGGTGATAAGAAAAGGGTTGGCCAATAATGATCCTGGGGGCCATAGTCTAGCAAGTTTGAATTTGTCAAATACTAAATACTTGGAGCCATTTCGCCTGGACCATTTAAGCAGGTGATTTGTTGAGTTAAATAGTTTAGAGATCCTGTTGCTCTCAAGGATCACAACTGGGCAAACAAATGAATTTTTCTCAAATTGACACTTATATTTGATCCATATCCTTACAAACAGATGATGGAAAGGTATAAGACCTTCAGGACTGTGGCTCTCCAGGAAGAGTCTTTTGGTCCCCCCTGGCTTAAGGTATTCAGGTTTTACTGCTGCTGCTCTTTGCTGGACCTAATAATGAATTTGCAGGTGTTTTTCCTGAGCTTAACTATTAAATTGCTCACCCAAGACCTCTTCTCAAAAACACACAATGAAAACAAGAAATGAGGTTTTCACACTCCGCTGACATGGGGACTCACTTCTTCGCAGTACTTGAGATCGACGGACTTGCCGTCGCTGCGGACGCAATCCAACATCCGGGTCTTCACACCACTGCCACACGCCGCTTTCTCACTGAGCTGACAAGTGCTCCAGTCTGTTAGAGAAGGCACAGCATCCGCAGAGCTGGTGTGAAGGACAGGCCACCACACACAAACGACACATGCTCCCCAGCCCTCCAAACACCGGGAAATCTGACAAACTTTTAACCAAGTAGGTAGCTGCGTCAGCATGCGTAGGCTGCAGACAAGTAAAGGTTTATTCTGAGGTTTATATGAAAAGAGAAGAAAAGAAACACAATGTTTCGGGTGTGGAGCCTTCTTCCGGTGTGCCTACTTGAACTACTTCACCCAGCTACAGTACCTACTTGAAGTACTTCAGACCACTTCTGCTGCGACCCACTATGCCTTCCGCTAAATCTTTTTCTAGATCTCTTTGTCGTTCCTTCTCCTCCTCCCCGGGTCACTTGCCCCCTTCTCTCACCAAACCAGCTTTCCGTCTCTTCACAGCGATCTGTTCCAAGACCAACGTTTAACCAAGCTTGTTCTGAGCTCTGTGCCTCAAAAGGGAGCTACAGTATATGCAGGTGAAATCCAAGACCAACTTTGCTGTTGCAAATGTCAAAAGATCCCTTCTCTGTTCGAATTCTTGATTTTTTATGGAAGTAATGTGAAAGAATATGCAGATTTTATAGAGCAGAAAGATGCTTCAATATTTTTAACTTACAACAACAAAGAAGCATAATTTAGGAACAATAGTCTATATTAAGTTTTAATCACCCTTAATAAGAGATAAATGTCATCAAACTTATTTTTTTAAATCTTGTAAGCTAAAATAAATAATGTATGTGATTTTGAGGGTATGATTTAAGCTGAGCAAATGATGAATAATGCTTTGATTAAATGTTTCCTTACTTAATACAGACCTACAGGTATTGTCAGATAAACACTATCATCAGCCACCAAATGGATTTATAAAACACCTCAGGAGGATCAGGTTTTTGAATGATGTTTAGATTACATTTTAAAATTCAAAATGTGAAGTGTTTCAGCTGTTTCACATGTTTGATTTGTAGGAGACCAATAATCTGCAGCTGTTTTAAATGATTTGGGCCCTGTACAACAAGCTGGAAGATGGGAAGTACTGTAACTTTGACTGAGAGCCAAGAAACCACAGCGTCTCCACTGAAGAGCCTGCAGTAGCTCTGGGGGTTGTAAAGCAAAACCGTGCCAGTGCAGTTCAGATGGTTCTTGGTAAATTAAAAGCCTTGCTCGTAAAAACCTATGAACTCTCTCAGAGATGATGTACTTGGACACTGAAATACTTCATGCCTTTGGGACAGAATGGTAGGAAAGTCGAGCAGTAGCAACACTAGCAGTTGATGTACTGTACAGTACACAGCTCACACAAAAAGCCAGTGTGGTCACAGATTCCACTCAGAGAACAGATGACACCCTGCTTTCGAAAAACAATGAGATTGTTGTTACCTGTGATGTTGTATGAGTAATGGTAGCAGTTCTTGTTCAGATTGCAGGGTTCTGTTTCTGTGGAAGGTGGACACTGCCTTCCTTGTCCGGGCAGCCTAACGAGAAACGCAGATCTCTCCCGAGTGTGGTTTCCATTGCAGGGCTTCGGAAAAGGGAAATCACATTGAGACATGTGTAGTTTTATGTCTATTGTTCACCATATGACAATCAAAACAGGGTATCTGACCTGAGGAAAGGTTCTTGTCCTAGTTTTCTGCTAGGTACAACTGGCATCTAGTGGGGGCCAGTTACTTCTAGTTCAGGACATTTCAAAACCCATTAGAGAAACCAGTTTTCACTACATAATTTTTTAAAGTGACAGTTTACATTCTGCTTGTAACAATAGAAATTAACTGGTGAGCAATTTAAACCACTTCATGCCAATACATGAGGATTCCACTGTACCTATTAATCTCTCATTCCCATGACCCAAGAGTCTTGTTTTTGTGACATTTTTAGATTAAATCAATTTTAATTTGCTGGATTTTAAAACTGCACATTTATTTTCTACCATCAGATCTACCAAAACTAATCACTATTTGTTACTAGAAGGGTGTTTTCATTAGGTACCATAGAAGACAGAACATGGACGCGACAATTATCAGCTTGACCTCAGTGCTTCAATTCTCCTTCATGACATCTGACCTGTCATGATTCTAAAATATAAGGTTTCATTCTAAAGATGTGATGAATATAAAACTACGAGGTTTCAAGTAATTCATAAACATACTTTATATGGTGTGAAGCTGTAGAGGGAGTCTATTATGGGCCCAGGATGGTGCAAAGTCTTCACTCCTCATAACTTACCCGTAACAAACCACATTTCTCAACAGGCCACAGGATACTTAGAGTCAGTTCTTTATCTGAGGTCACTGAGCACAGGTGATGTCAATGAAGTTCTGTGCCCAGGACATACAGTATATGATTGTGGCAAACTACTGTGTTACTTGATAGCAAGTGGTTACTAATAAAAATGGGGGGCTTGACAGACTGCGAACTAAGAAGAAAAGCAGCCTTTTGATAAAAATAGTGAACTGAGGGGATGGTATATACATGTTTCCGTTTTCTGGGAAAAATACTTGGTAATTGGTAGGGAGGACCAATTGGTAGAGTGGTAGGATGACAACTGGTAGTCACATACAGGTAGTTAGGACACAGAAAAAGTGTTGTTAGTCCTAGAAAAGGGGAAGTTCTTGTGTTGCATTTACTGTATGACCTTCATTGTTTACTAGCAGGGGACAAGCCAGAAAGAGCCCAGCGGGGGACCAGCAGGTCCCAAGGTGTCCAAATGGGATCTGTATCCCCTTTATTTTTATTGTGTGTTTTAATTACGAAACAGACCCATTTTCACAAAAACAATGATTTCACACTCCCACAAGTTATTACATGTTCTTAATATCATATGTATATTCCTGTGTTAGAATACTAAACTTAAAACACAACTGAAAAGACAATTATCACACAAGCTTGTTCCTGTACGCTCTTCTGTATTATTTTTCTATTGAAGTGTATGGTTGACACAGCTTCCTTCAGGCAGGTTATATACTGTGCAGTATGTCTATCCATCCTCAAGCAATTACTTGGACCAAGAGCCATTCTGGCTCCTCTGGGATTTTATTTCATACCCAGAGTAATTAATTCTTTGCCGGATATATACAGTAGGCAGACTGCCACAGACTTATGCTGAATTTCCCACACTAGGGAATCAACCATTATACACCCCTTTCACATGTGTTAGCCACAGAGTGCCATTTGATTGAGCCCAAGCTTATTTTTCTCATATGAAATCATCCTTCTCTCCTGTCCTGTGCATCATATGAATAATGTACTTCACTCCTCTTCATACCTAAAATGGTGTTCAATTTTAAGGTGTTGAGAAGACAGCATGTCAACCCAAAATAGTCCATAGACTCAATACCTCTTTGCTTTCAAAGATGCATTGAGAATTTAAATTGTCTATTTACCCAAATTTATTGGAGTAAGAGCTGAACCTTATAAGTACCCATTCCCCACTTGTCTCCTATAGGCTTTATTTCTAGTTTGCAAACGTCTTACCAAAGGACACCTGCTCCAAGCTCCCCAGTCTGACAATACACAGTCCTCAGGACAGGGTAGCTTACTCTCCCTGGCACCCAGGGGCATCTCCTCAGGATCACAGAGGTAATCTTCAACTGGCTCTGACGGACCGTCAATTGTATTCTGCATACACCTAATGGGAAATCACGCCACAATGAAAGACAATGTTTCTTTACTCAATATTTGCTTACAATATTATATCTAAAGTACACTCTATAAATGCACAATAATTAGACCCAGAACAATGAAACACCTCACACTACAGCAGTGAAAGCACTGATACTGAGGGGAGGCTGAGCTCAGTGGTTCATCTTTGGGTCATTTCACTGGCCAGCTGTGAAGAGTGTTCGCAGAGCACAATTGCCAATTTGCAGCAGACAATCGACTGCTAGAATAGACAGGGACTAGCTGACTGGAAGAAACAAAACATCCTGTAATCTCCTGGGTGACCGTAGATGTGCCAACTCCTCCAGTTGGCACTAACTCTCCCGTAAGGCGTTGAGCATCTTCCAGCATCTCAAAGGATGAAGGCTCAGTGGGTACTGTCAGCCAACATGTAAGGAAACAACATGCATATCCAAACTGGGTGAGTAGAAAGGCCAAATTCACAACATATGGCCATTCCACTCTTGGAAAGTGACAAAGGTCATTCCACTCTTGGAATGGTTACCTGACTTTTCTTGTCTGAACACCTTCTCCGCAGTTTTCCTTCAGATCCACATTGCTCACTTTCCATACACCCCAGGGTTCCGCAACCCACACATACTGACTGCAGTCGCTAAGGCAGGGCACCACTTCGTATACCTGCAGGACACAGAAATAATGTATAACATACTGTAGCTCAGGAGGGTAGCTGCGTCAGGTGAGCTCACACCTGAAGAAGGCTTCACGGCCGAAATGTTGTGTTTTCTATTCTTCTCTTTTCCGCATAGGTGAAACCTATTACTTGTTCCTAATGCATAACATGCTTGTGCACTATACTGGAGAGAATTTTAAAGGACAGATCGACTTCATCATTTCAATAGATCGTTTTTCCATTAAGCACTTCTGTTCTTAAGTACAGTAAATGCTCATGACAGATCAGAGATACAACAAAGAGCTGCATAACATTTGCCATTATGTTCACATGTACTGTACCAATATCAGTAAGTATTTCTCTCATGCAGTAAAATATACATCAGGGTTTACTAAAATGTAAGGAAATGTACTTTATCATTTGCACCTTATAATATCACGTAAGCACTTCTTGAGTATTCCATTACAAAGTGTGGCATTATTTCAGAAAGTACATTAAATTCTTACCTGGGCCTGCAGTGATTCATAAAGCATGGTGGTGTATTCATTGAAATAAAGAGACAGAAACATAAAACAGAAATGTATTAAAATAATAATTGATTAATACACATGTAAAATGAATCATTTGTGAATTCAAATGTGTTCTGATTTTCACATACAGTACAGTATATACAGTACTAACTTGATCACTTTGTGTGCACCAACAATCGTGTTATTTACTATTGATCAATCCTTTTAATTTGAAGAATAGGCAAATGGGATAGATAAAATAGTCTTATTTTTAAAAAGGTTTATTTCAAGTTCTGTCTTTTTTCCTGTAGTTAATGTGTTTTCCCTTATTTTGTGTTATGGTTCAAGAGGGAAGTCTCTACAGCTCTGACTTAGTGATGCATGAAACAACCTAGCCTTCCTACCACTGTTTAACTGAGATTATGCACTTTAATGTGAAACAGAGAATGTACGATTTAAATCTCACTGAGACATGATTTTCATGTAGCTTTAGAGAAAAGATATGAAGACTCTAATCTTTAAATATGTAGAGAAAACCTTGGATGGCCAATCAGTTTTCAGAAAAAAATATATCTTAGATGGTATTATAAAATACGTTTTGTTTCTAACATCCGCCAAAATCACATTGTAAATCCCAATTTACAATTTACAAGAGTGGGTAAAACTCTATATATTAGGTAAGGTTACAGGATCAAACACGGACTCCTTTTGTTAATGTGGTTATTGACCCAAAGCATTATGACCATATTTTATGAATATAAGTGGTTGACTTCTTCTTGGTAAGTAATTGTACTAAATCATTATTTCTTGACTTCCACAATTCTGAAATGGATAAGCATGGAATTTAACACTGCTGCTATCATTAATTCCATGGCTAATTCTACAAGTCCATTTTCCAAATCTGAATACCAAATAGAAGCAGTTAATTATGTCACAAGCAAACCATAGAACATTTAAAAGCTTTCCAAAGGTCACCAGTAAATGCTTATTTTTAATGAGGCACACTTTTGGTCACATCTGCACAGCTCACTACAGTGCTTCTCACAGTTAAAATAATTCTTTGCTTGTCATTTTGTTCTGCATAGCCTAATGAAAACCATTGCTTCAATTTGCGATTTAACTCGAGCTTATTTAATTATTTTTGGCCTCTGCAATCTCGTCATGTCAATTTCTTCCTCGGTGGTAGCCGTGGCTCGCTAATAAAAAGTGTCTGGCAAAAGCCAATGACATTGTTCAGCACTACAACAATCTATACGCCAGATCTATAAAGTATGTCTACCCACCAGCCCCTGTTAAAAACTTTCTTAATTTGAGTTTGCCAAAGGCTTGTTTACACAAAGAGATGGATACCCGCCTATGACATTCTGACTTTCCTGATCCGTGGCAGGAAGTTTGCTTAAAGCTTTGATATCGTGGGAAACCAAGTCCCTTATTCAGTTAAGCTTCCTCTGTCTATGCAGCATCAGGTTTTGAAAGACAGAGAAACAATCAATTTACTCGTCGGATTTGAATTTAAAAATTGAAACAAGGGTTTTTTAACCTCAAACAAAAATAAAAAACCATAACATCAATAGTTGTGCTGGCAATGATGTTATGAGATAAGATGGTCCATTTACCTGATTGATATGGTCAAGTTTGGGACAAGGCCGGCCTCCGTTGTAAGGCTTTTCACGAAGCCACTTGGATCGCACCTTGACTCCACTGCCGCAGGACTTGCTGCAGCGGGACCAGTTGGACCACTCGCTGAGCTTACAGTCCGACGGACAGGGGATAATGCAGGCCTCCTCGATGTAGCCTGGGCAGACAGGACGTTTGAGGAGACCAGGTGTTGAGAGCCCATGCAGATCAGCAGGTTTAATTTACCGCAGTCACCAGCGCAGGGTTGGCAAAAAAGGTAAAAGACACACCAGTATGAAAGTGTTTAGTACCTTTATTTTAGTGATTTTGTTTTTCTTTTAATGAAGATCATTTTGAAGATCACTACGCACAGTTGTTCTGCACTGTAGATAAACAGGCCAAACTCCACCTAATATCGGTCAATACGACAATGTTTAATAACAGAATTCCGGTGCACATAATTTTTTTTCTGTATGTAGGCAAAAGGTTACAGTGGTTTTTAAATAATTTAGTTTATATTTATTATTATCGTTGCTTTATTGCAAAACACTGAAAGAAACCCAACCCCCATTCAATCACACAGCGATTTACTAAAATGGTGGCCATTGGCTATGGAGAGGTCAAGGCTTGAAGCAGTTGACAGACCCAAGTCCTTTCATGACTGTAATAAAGCTCAATAAACCCTCCAGCCACCTCTCACATTTAAGTGTCATTTAATTCCTTAAGAAAACTATCCAGCTTGTCTGGTACCAACAGAAACTCCTACACTCTAAGGAGAAGCAGCCGGTGCTCAAAGATTCAGAGAATGAGACAGTAAAAATTGCTTTGAATTGCTTTGAGAATTTTAAACACTATTAAAACACATTTTGCATAGCAATGACGGCACTAACACCTTTCCCCAAATATATATATACATACACATTTGGAGCACACAGCTGTTTAATGAATCATCAAACACAGAGACCCCTATAATCCTTACAGTAAGCCTTCCAGACACAGAAAGAGCTTTGTAATGTCAGCAGCAATCGATGTCTCTCATTTAATCATTGCTTTAGGCAAAGCCATCTCACTCTAATAAGGCTGCAGACAAATTAAAATAAACCATTTGGCTCTCTTCTAGGTATAAATAATCCCCTTGAACCAAAAGGGGATAATGGGAAGCACATCTATTTACAAGAGAACCTTCTTGGCCTCACCTTGGAATCATTTTCTTTTACTGTCTGAAGTTATATTCTTTTGTATCTGTATTTTTGCAAGATAATGCAAGATAGTTCAGACTGAGGGCAATGCCTTGATGGTCTGTAAGCAGCCATTCAGATGCTTAAATGCTTTCAGATGCTCTGAAATCGCCCATGGGGTTGCTTTTAATACGGTATCTCAGAAACACAGCGTAAGCCACAATTCATCGTGCTTTGTGCCCATTAAGCATCAGAAGTACTCTACATGAGTTTGTTGAGAATGATGTTTGTCACAAACAGTTTTTGTCATGCCTTGTGTTTATCAGTTTTGAGATGTTTGCATGTCTTCAAACACCATGCTTGAAATTTAAAGCCCCAATAATTCCACAAAAATAGTTTGAACTGTGTTGACATGACTTTAACAGAAAATGAAGCCTCAATGGATGAAGGTGTGTACTTGATACTAGAAATGCCATCTTTGCGATTTGTTCACATTTGCATAAATCTACTTCACTCAAATCTTAGTCATGCCCTTTCCAAATACTGTATATTGCAGACGTGATACAAAAACTATTTTAAAAAATATCTTGAGAGATTCGCTGCATCCTAATAGCTGTTAAAAACAAGAGAAGAAAGTGCAATTCTTACAACTTTCTTCTTGATTGCAATTGTACATCTACAGCATCAAGTTATTTCAGCTTCACTTATGAGTTTGATGGAGATACAACAGAGAACCGTCACATGTAGAGTAATCACAGCAGGTGCTTTTTAATGACTCTACATTTCCCATAGTCACACTGCACGTTTTCATGTCTCAACTCACCTTCTACAGCCCTAGGTATGGAAGGGACCTGCACACTAATGTTTGCTTGCCTGTTTCAATAATAATAATAATAATAATAATAATAATAATAATAATAATAATAATAATATTCTAAGATACACAGTACAGTAGCCTAATACACATTCAGGTGACTTTAATTATTTCCCTCTAGTTTACGTAATGGGAGTAACACAAAGTCCTATTTAATTAAGAAATGCAAAACTCTTGTGATTTCTGTGTCTGACCTTAAGCATTTTAGGTTAGTAAAAAATTAAATAATAAATAAAAATATGTGTGTGTGCTGGAGATATATAATAAAATAAAATGTGCAATATTCATTGATACCCCTAATGACAAATGAAAGAGTTTTGTCCTTTTTCCCTTAGAGGGAAGATTTTATCACCATTCATATTAAGATACACATATTAACTTATTAACAGTATGCTAATAAAAGCATTAGTACTATTCTATAATACATTGTACTTCTTAGTCTGATGAGAAAGACCCACAGTGTCCCTGGCCGCCACATTGCTTTTGAAAAGACTGGGCTAGAAGCTGCTAACATTGGTTTCTTGTAAGATATACAGTATATGGCTTTTTGGTAAGTAAATAATAATAAGTTCTAGTGATGTCTTAGTGCTAGAAAGCAGACTCCTGTTTTTGCTTTGTACAAACACATTCAAAGTTAGAAGCCATAGACAGCTGCCTCACCCTTACTAGTGCGCAGCAGCATGATATAGGTGACTCTGACCAGCGACACGGACATGCAAATATATTTCACATGGAACACTTTCAAGTTGCCTCAAAGAGTCATTTAGTATAAAGCCAAATGACAAAGTTAAGAGCCAAGAATTTAAGTTTTACCCTTAGATGATATAGATAAATGTGTTGGTTGCTAAGCGGCAAGAAGTAATTGTTTGTTGAGAAGATTCTGCTTTCTAGCGTTCTGAAATTTCTAGTCTTAATACATACAGTATAGTGAAGAAGCAGAAAAATTGGGAATATTGAGCTCAGGTCAGACCGCTGAAAGTGGCTCATCATACCTCCAGATGTCAGTGTGCATTCCACATGGGATTGTTAAAGAAATCACTGACACCTGTAGTGAGCTGATTTCTCTTTCTGAAGAACAGAGTTGCTTTTTCTATATATATTAGAGGAACTACAGTTTGTACACAGGACTTTCAATTCATGCTGCCATATGAGGGATCTCTTACAATGGATATACTGTAGGGTGCTGCTGCACATAGGGGCCTTCAGGTCAAAGTTTGAGGACCGTTAGTTTAAAGGGTAATGCTGGCACTAGTGTTGCTGTAACAATAGGTGGGGTACAAGTCCTAAATTCTGTCAACATGACGTCATGCAGTGTGATTGCCACCAACCACAAGATGGCGGTGAAAATCTGGTACTGTCCCCTACACCAGACCAAACTGTAACATTGCCCTTAGCAGAGAACCGGGCTTCAGGCAACAGATTGTTGTGAAGCCGACATTAATAGACACACTATCTTATCGAAGGTGGGCGGGACACGTGAAGAAGACTCTTACACAGATACCAGACGGCCTTTCCTAATATAATATACAGTACTCTGCCTTTGTCGCATGAGACACAAAACTGGGACTCATCAGGAAACACAAACCAAGATGTCAAGATGTTAACATTGAATTGATATGTGAGTAAATAGTCTCAGCTCTTAGTAATCTCTTAACTGTAAATGGCTGCATTGGCCTTCCCTGATACAGTAATTGTTTAGGCTGCTGTAGCTGTTGCTGTGTAAAAGTTATTCCTCTGATGCCCCTTGTAGGTCTAGGTCAATCGCATTTGCTTCTGAAGGCTTGAGCTGGTGATGCTCTAGTGATTTCATGTTATAACAACCCTGCCAGCAGCATTCCCAGAAGATGCTCTGTCTCCTACTGAGCCGTGGCACTGCTGTAGTGCAATTAAAACTGGAGACTCTGTGTGATTCCCAAATGTAAGCATCACCTTTGCACATACAAATCTGCAAACTTTTTTCAGGCATATGTTGTTTCACTTTTTGTATTTTTATATTCAGGAGGTAATGAGTACAAAAAGGGGGACTATGAGTTCTGACTTTTTCTGCAGGGATTATCACATCTTCCCGTAATGTCACATTTTAAACAGGTGAATTTGGTGGGCTTTGCAAGATGAATAATTAGGAGTGGAAATGCTTTTCTAATGTGTTTCAGTACAGAGGATCTTCACAGATCGTAAAACAAATAATTCATAATACAGAATCCACAAATCGATTTGAGTGTTTAGGCTTTGGAGCTGCTAGAGTCCTGGGGATTTGTTTTATTTATTTTTACCTGGGAAGGTAAGGAAGGAAATTAAAGATGACTTGCCTGAGGTCGGGATACATTTTGCTTAGACACACTGACTTAAAGCTTGTCATCTTAAGCAGAACAAAGATCATTAAAGCAGCACATGAGAGATTTAAATCCCGTCTTTATACTGAAGAGGATTAAAGGAGCAGTGCTTACCATGGCTGTTACATCGCAAGGTTTCCACGAGCCGATTATTTTGATCATAGCAAACCATGGCCTGGTAGCGATATCCTTGGCCACATTCCTTAATGTCTCCTTGGACCTTCATTCCCAAGATCCCCTCTACCTTTCCTTCCGGCAGGATGCAGTCAGACCAGTTCCCCACTGGCTGGGCGTTGTACTTGTCGCAAGGGCAGTACTGGGTCTCGCTCAGGGGGTACATTTGGGTATTTTTGCACTTATCTCTTTTTTTGCTTTTCCCTGAAATAAAAATAAACAGGTGCAGAGATGAGTGTCGATCTTTACAATTGTTTATCCAACAAATCCAGATTGACATTTTCTGCCTTTTAGTCATTTTAGCTTAATTCTAAAGTGACTGACATTTTCTGAAATGCTTAACATGAAATTATATTTTATTATGCAATGGTTTTATTGATCATGTTCACTTTATGGTGTCTGAAATATTCTTGCTAGCAGGGATGTATGTGGGGCAGGAGGAAGAAGAGGTACTGTATATGTTGTATCAGGCACCTCTTTGTGTTTCTTGTCAGGTTTATTGCATTGATGTCTTACCAATATTGTGGGGGCATTTGTCAGATATTAACCATCTTTAGCACATCTGCCAATATAACAACACCACGTAAATGTGCTTACAACACCTGCAGTCCCCCCGGGACTCCTGAAGGACAGGGAAATAAGCACACCATGTACTGCAGCAATCTTGTTTTGATGGACAGTAAACAGTGTCTCGCCAGTGCATCAAAACCTATCTATTAAGAAAATGAGAATAGTTTCGAATGATAGAAGGCCATTCAGCATTCATTATTAGGTAGTTAGTAGCTAACTGATTCAAGGATCATATCCAATCCAGCTGTTCCTTGAAGGAAGCCAGAGTATTACAATGATATAGCTAGGTAGCTTGTTCCATACTCCCACAACACCTTATGTACAACAGTGCTTCCTGTTCTCAGTGTTAAATTCACTTCTGCATAGTTCCTACTTGCATCCCCTGGTTCCTGTTTCACTGTTCAATCTGTAAAAGTCCACTGGGTTGACTTTATCAATTGCTTGAATAAAGAGGTATTTCACAATGTCAAAAAAAGACTTAAAAAAGATATTGCTGGAGCTGAGAAATCATGACACTTGATCTCACAATGATGCAATAATGCTATTGTCCAAGAGTTTGGGAGCATGCTAATTGGAGATTCAAAAATTTATCCAGGAGTAACTGGATTTGCAGTAATGCTCTGAGGAAGAATTTTAGCATTTACCTTTTTTAAAGTGTATAACATAGTGACTAATTGGCTTTGAAAAATGCCTTTTACCTACAGTAGCAACAGTATGAAAGACCAATTGCAAGCATATTATTTGACTCTTTGATATTAATGCTACAACAGCAGAATGTCTAGCTCATTTCACACCTTTTATTTATACTGTATACTTCCTTTTGTCTGTATACAAGGTAAAAAACTGAACTTTTTTTCTAAACTTTCTCCAATGTGCCGGGGATCACAGAAACCCATTATATAGAAATTATGATGGCAGATGTGGCTGACCTTTGATTCCCCCACTGCAGAAAACACAACATCATTAGTTTCTTCTTCCATAACAATGCAACTGTAGCTCCTATGTGTTTGTTCACATACTGATTCAGTTGTGGGGGCAGTGTAGTAGTGAATGCCTGTTTTTTTTTCATAGGATTGACAGCAACATTGAGTTACCGCTGATTAGTTTGTTCCTGTGTCATTAATTTTACAAATCTGCCCAACGTAATTACAAGCAAATGCAATCATGTGGGGTGCATTAGCACATCATCACTGCACTCAAAAAAACACTGGTGGTGCACTCACAGTTATAGCTTACCAGTCTACTGTAATTAGCTAGCTCTCCATTGTCAACTTGAAAGGATAAAAATGGTATTAGTGGCGTTGGAGTGAATGGTAAGTAATTTCATACTTCTAAGGCAAACCAGTAATCAAAACCAACTGCAAAATCGAACTTTAAAATACGAACAAAGAGAATTAAGATAAAAGTCAACATGTGTCCATCAGTTAAATATTTTATCGTTCCTATGCAACAGGTGTCATCCCCTGCAGCTGGTATTTCCTTCAGGGAATCAAAAAACGAATCAAATTATAAGTGCATTTTACTGAAGTAGCATTCCTTCAGAAATAAAAATAAAACTCATGTTAGACTCGCTTATAGTTCTAAATGTTATGACATTTCCGGATTCAGAAAAAATAAGTTGCCGCATAACAAATACAGCTTTTAAAATAACACCTTCACTAGGCAACTGGAATTGCTTGTTAAAAATGAAGACAAAGGCATTATCGCTAAAGCGTTCTTCCTTACTGATGATGTCTTCAGAATCAATTAAAACATTAATCCCGCATCTTACAATTCATAAAGCTCTGAAATGTCACACCAGGCACTGAACTTTTAATCCAGCACACACCATCCTGATCCAATGATACTGCTGTCAGACATGTTTTCTTATGAATCAGAATTTCATTTCTTAAAATGCCACAGTGCTGTTATTAAAAGAATTTACTTAAGGATTATTTTCTGGGATGTAAATTATTGTGTCAGAGAATTCTCAATAATTAATCATAATATCCTCATTTTCAGGCACAAGAGTAAGAATTGAAAGAGGTTCTTCCAGAATGCCCCAAATGTTTCATTGACAGTACCATTGACTTTTTTCTTTCCAATGAATAATCCAAGAAGTAGCTTATGGAAGTCCTTAAGACTCTTCACGAAGTAAAAAAGAAAGACTTTTTAAACAAGCAATAATAGGTGGGTGAATTTAACATAAAATACCCATGAGGATTTAAAAAAATGTGAAGAATCCCTCATTAGTTCATAGCATTTCATGCTGAATCTCAATATAAATTGTGTTATGTGAGTTTCTCTGAATAAAAAAAGATATGACATGAAAAATCACATACAAGTTCTATATATAAACACAATTCAACAGCAATATTTTGTAATAATAGTTTTAGAAAATAAGCATGCATCATTTTATCAATAACACAAATATTTACTCTAAACACATAGCATTTTAATGTTGGTAAATAACTAATTAATCTCTGTTTTGCACCTGAACTCACAGTACCACCTCTGTTAATCAATCTTCAAGCAAAGAAAGCTCATTATTAAGGTGTGCTGCTTTTCTCGATGATTCCCATTCAATAATCAATAAAGTTCAGTATGTTTTAGAATTCAAACACAAATATTGTTTTAAACATTTTTAAACTGCATGTCTTCGGCATTTCCTGCAATGCTGAGTATGTATCATACTTTTTTCTAAAATGAAAGAAAACAAATTGTACCATATAATCCCAGTTGTTCCCCAAGTTCCCATGACAATAAATTATGGGTTCTGAAATGAACATTAGACTCCGCTCATTAGTTCTCAGAAATGAGAAATTTGTGCAGATTTACCCCCACTGTTAATTATGTATTTGTACATATTTGCCAAAGTTGATAGTCAGGTTTGCTTTTTTACTTTTACTTTTCAGGTTGATTATTGTTTTCCAAGTAGAGATCCTTGTGGTACTTCACTCACTACATCAGCCCAAAGTGTGTTTTATTTTATTGGTATAAGAGAGAAAGTTTAAAGAGCCAAACCGCTGACCCCCCAAAAACGTGCACGGCAAAACATTCTTAAATCTTCATGTGATGATGGCTCAAACACATTACCTGTTGGGACTATGTCTGAATCTCCACAGATATACTGTATACTGTACACAACACAGAAATACTACTGCAGATATAAATGAAACAGTTTCTTCTTACCAACAAGAGCTCGTTTCCTGGTTCTAACGCCTGCACAGTCAGTGCTGCATGGTGAAAACTTTGACCAGTTGGTGAACTGGCAGTCGTCCTGACAAGGAAGCTGGCAGGGCTGGGTGATAGGGGGCATTGTGCTGGCATACTTCAGGCAGTCACTAATATCTGCTTGGCCTCCATCTTGCTTGCGGCATGAGACAGCTGGAAGTGAATGAGTAAAATCCATGTCTGTTTATGATGTACAAATGAAAAAGATTCTGGGATCTGGATTCCCCCAAAGGCCAAAGTTCCTGCGTCATCTTTTAACAGTTTAAAGCCAAACAAAAAAATCCAAAACAGAACACATTACAATTGATTCTGTTAGTGCGTACCTCAGTTTCTTCAACAGGTGTGAGGCATTTGTGTTCGGGCGGGGGGGATACAGAGATTAGACTCATTTGAGGTATGTGTTCGTCCACTTGCCTGTTTGGGTATCTGTCTGTTTAAATTTGCATTAACCAAGGATAGCAGGGTCAGTCAGTGGCACAAGCCTGTAACACTGAGCTGAGCCCATTGCTCAGCAGCGCAGCCAGATGAAATGAGTCCATCTGAGAGACAGGCATTAGATACACTTCTAGTAGTATTCTGACCCCTTCCCCATCGAGATTACAAAACAGCAAAGAACGTGTGTTTAATTTTGTTATACAGTAAATTGGAATATATTTCTCCCACACTGTTTTATTTAACGCTGTAGTGTACGATTGCTAGACTGGCAAGAGGAGCCAGAGAGGTTTTATTTCTTAGTTTAATGAATAATAATACTCCTTCAGGCTGAAATAAAAATTGCCGCTAATTGGATGCCAAGAGGACAATCTTCAACAGGAACCTTCACAACCCTTAATCTAACCCCTAAATAACGCAGTGCTCTACGCTCTTGACTTGCTCAATGCCTCCGAAACTCTGTGTTACCATAGGTCATGTTATGAATGAGTCCTGCCTAGGAAAACACTTATAATAATATTAAAGTTGCATGGAAAAAGCCCCAGGTAATAACTTTAAACGCAATTCAGGCTCAGTGGGAATGCATCACCTAAAAATATCCGCTTCTGAACATGTTTCACTTAAAATATTAGATTTCTATGTATTATTCTTATAAGATGGTGCCATCTTTCCTTAAAAAAAACTCTTAATGAATATATTTGATTCATATCCTGTTATCCTGTAATCACATGGTACATATAATCCACAAGAAAAAATAAACTACTGTATCAACCTTCTGGGATTAAATCCTGGTGTTCATTTTTTATGATTTCTCATTTCTACTGTATTGGAACAGGTATCAGACTAAAATCAATGCACATTCGAATGTGTGACGTTGACGACGGAGACAATATTAAACAAAATATATACAGTACCATGTAACAGGTTTATTCCAGATTCATAAAGATCCAGCTTTAACGTACATCCTGCTGCAATTTCGTACTGCACACTGACTTTGCTTAATCCGCCAGGAGAAGACCTGAGTGACATGTACGTCTGTCCAAACAGTTCAGTGGTGGCACTGACAGCCCTCATTGTCACGATTATAGTCCCCCCTCTGTAAGGGTGCTCCAGCCCTTTCACTTTAGACTTAATTCTGTGCACCTGATCCCTTTTCCCAGCCCACCTTAAAAGCCAGGCGCTGACGTTCATCCGGGCTCTGCATCGGGTTTCCGCACCATGCGAGTCCGGGACCTGGAAGCGCCTGGTCCTGTTAAGGTTTTAACCTCTGTTCCTGTTCCTGTTCCTGTTCCTGTTCCTGTTCCTGTTCCTGTTCCTGTTCCTGTTCCTAGTCCGCCGGTTCCGACCCGGTTCGTGTTTTTAATTCCCTTGTTTGGATGGATCTCCTGGCTATGGACTTATTCTTGTGTTTTTGGATTCCCTCTATGGATTACTCTCGGATTGTTCGCCTCGGCCACACCTCCCCCGTGCACCAGCGCACCTTGGACACGCCCCCCCTGTCTTCAGCCCCGTATCCCTGCATGACGTTTCCCCAGTGTTTCCCCACTTCTTCGGATTGTGTCGCCTGCATAGGGTCCGGAAATAACTGTTCGTTACACTCATGCTAAAACGCGAGGCGTCTGTACCGTACTGTACCTCTTGTCTGCAGCCCAGGCCCGCAGGTCTCGTGAGCCCCGGGGTGCTCCTGGCGCACGTACCACGGCACCAACTGGCAGCGGCGCCACTTGTGGGTCTTCCACCTGCAACAGAGACAGCACCCCGACAGGGTGAGTGGACCAGAGGACACGGCTGCAGGAGCGAACGAGCCGCACCCGAGAACGGGACTTCATACCTGTCGCCCTCCCACTCCTGCGTGCTTCCCGCAGAGCGCAGCAGCGGTAATCGGATATCAGCAATCGGTGGGGCACTGATATTGGGGAAAACTACAACTCTTCTCTAGTTAAATCAAGGATCAGCATAAGATCAACACTTTGTTAAAATTCACCTTCTCCTAACAACATCTGAAGAGCGTTCTTTACTGTTTTTTTTTTCTTTTTGTAGTAAATTAACACAAGGAGTAAATGTACCTGTAACCCAAACAATTGGACGGAGCCTCACACTCTTTCTCTTCGTACAGAACGTCAGGGCAATCCTGTCCTCCGTTGGCCGGCACCTGGATTATAATCCGGTACCGAGACTGCTTCTTCTTCACGCCACCCCCTGGGCAGGAGGAAAAAGAACGAGGAATAAGGGGGGAAAAAGAAGGGATTTGTGCACAATTTCCTTTCAAGAAGGAAACCAAAGTGGGTAGTCTCAGATGAAAATCTGACTGGAAGTAATATCGTGGAGGAACAATAAAAGTACTGTACTTTTTTAAAAGTACTGAAATAATTGTTTTCCAAAACTACCATGTACTTTAGTCATTCAAAATACTTGAGTAACACATTTCTGGATCCAGACAGCAGGAAAAGTAAATATTAACTATAGGCAAGCACTATTACATGCTAAACATGAATAATTTGTGTGTTGCAGCAATCCACACAATCTATACACTGTATAAAGAGAAAGTTCCATATAGCTCATTAACAATATGGTTTTACATGTCAGTTACTTCCAGATCGCAATCCTTTTTGCTGATTGGAGAATTTATCCCAGTAGTTTAATTGAACCAGTTGCTTAGCAACATTTTTTTATTTTAAGAAAAGCTTTGTACTGTAATGCTACTGTACTGTAATGATACTGTAATGCATATATTATACTGTATAGTTCAGGTGGGTGGCTGTGTCAGCATGCGTAGGCTGCAAAGGAACAAGTAATAGGTTTATTCCATGCTGAAAAGAGAAGAAAAAACAACGTTTCGGCTGTGGAGTCTTCTTCGGGTGTGAGAGTGTACTATACTATATATAATACATACAGTACAAACCAACTAAATGCTTTATTTTCACTTTCTAAAGATGATTTAGCCAAAAATGTAAAGATCTGACATTCCCCCTCTATTCTGCTGGCCTTGAAATATGCAAGTCTACTGAAAATGAAAGCAGTGCTGCACTGCTTCGAAAGTCAGAAAGCTGTAGTGTGAGTGGCCTATATTGCACCTTGCTGCCAGAAGTGCTAAAGCTATTTGGAACTTAAATGCCAGGATATTTGCAGCTTCACTGATTTTAATGGCATTATTTTTTTTTTCATATGACACCTCACAAGTGTGATTTGTTTGGAAAGGGAAGGCTTTGTTGCCTCTCATAAAAAAAATCAACTTTAATTACACAGCTGCAGACTGAAATGAAAGAAAATTAAAGCTTTAATTGTACATAACTAAACAATATGGGCACTCGGCACAACTGAATAATTGGTATTCATTAAATGATGACAATTTGTCAGGCCTTTGTAGTTTTAATCAGCACCATAAAAATACAGCAAGTGTTAAAACAGAAAGTTCTGTGTTTATGCTATTAATTTGCATGTGAGCTCACCAAGAATGCCACCATTGTGATGTTTTGTACCTACTGTTTTAGTTATCCAGCCTGTGCGTTTTATAACACAGAAAAGACTTTGGCTGAAGGCTGGCCAGTACTGGACTGTATTCCGGCCAAGGACCTAAACCAAACTATTTGTGTACTTAAATAGTCAAAATCAACATCTTACCAGGACTGTCATCTAGAGATTCTGAAAAGGAACCAGAAACATCTAGAGACCCCTAAGTAGTGTACTTCAGCCAACCCTAAGTTGTTTTTTTTTTAAATGTCCTGTTAAGTACTGTATGTTGGCATGAACAAGGACTGAGTCAATGGTTAAAAAATATCATGTGTGTGGTGTAATACCTGCTTGGCATGTCGAGGGGCATGGAGTCCAGTCACTATAAGGGGTGACAATGCAGTCCTTCTTGCAGGGCAACAGGCAAGGCCTTACTGTCTCTGGCCGTAGGCTCTCTGGACATCTTGTTAAAAGGACATAATATAGAAACGTTTTTAATCTTTTCAGAAATTTGGATCATCACCTTTTCCACCATTTACATCTCAGATTACAGCTAGACAGGCAATAAATACAACTTCTTCTGGTCCTGTTAAAAGTAAAAAACGTGAGACAACCCTCACCCTTCTGTAGGGGTTGTGCAAATGCTCAGCTGTCCCAGAAATGTAAGAATGACTAAAGCAAAGCCGCGGGCCTCTCTCAGGTACTGTGGGTCACAGCGTTTCGGCTTTTCAGGAGCGGATACAGCCAATACAATCAGCTCTACAGTCTGGAATTTCACAAGACTATTGAAAAGTCTCTGCTATAAAAAACCCAAACTTAACACTCTAAAGCTTTAAAATATTTTTTTTTGCTTGGAATACGCCGATAGAAAAATAAAATCTGCCATCAGCCCTATACAGCATATACTGGGGTGTATACAAACTGGCCTTCAAATGTACTTATAACCTTAATGAGCTGTTACTGAAAGGTGGTTCAGCATGAAAGTCCTGATACATACATATACTATAAGTCAAAAACTGTAGACACATACTGTATGACTATTAATATTGTAAATACTGTATAAATACAATTGGAAGATACAGTATATATACAGTATGCATGAAGATATACTCATTGTGTTCATATACAGACTTGAAATGCTAGGACCACATTTGCGATATGCTTTTTATTTCAACCTTACAACATTTTTAAAATGTTTTCATTTTTAACATTCTGATTGTTCTTCTATTGACTCCACTGTAGTATTTCTGTAAAAAAAAATGCAGAACACGCACAACATTACAGCTCACTTTGTAAGCACATACTGTACTGTAGATACAATGTCCTTTGTTTTTTTTATCAAATCAGGCAAATAAAGAAAAGTGACAGTCTGGCACATTCACCCTAAGTCATATACCACGCTGGGAACACACTCCCAGTGCCATCTTGATCTTTCCCAGGAACTGCGGGGGGAGGGATCAGGATTGCTAGTGCTGGTTTCAGTCAGAGGTGATTTCACATGTTATTATTCAAAATGCATCGTTGATAGATCTGCATCCTACTCCCAAGACATCACTCCAAGCGTGCCTACAGACATGTCCCATGTCATGGCAGGGAACTGTGCTTAAAGAGTAATTATCTAGTATATTTATAGTATCAACTTTGACAAACTCATACGATTAAAATAAAATCCCTGGCATTTTGCTAAAAACCTCCTGAAAAACATTTTAGCGGGACTATTCTTGCATGTACTGCGACCCTACCGAGTCACTTACGTTTTTTTTCTCCCTCCTGTGGACTGGTTTCCACATTTTTTAACTTTCCTCAAGGACAGATTAGACAGATCCAAAGACTTAAGACGTTCCGTAGAGCCGGCTAAGTCGTGTCCTCTCTTTTTAATTGATTCTATCACACTCCGATAATCCTTTTTATCAGTGAAATTGGAGTACGGCTCTGCCTTACTTTCTATGTGCACCGAATTTGGTTAATCTTTGACTGTATTTTAAATACAGGTTCTGTGCTAAATTCCAGGGGATAAAGATAAATACTGCAAGTTGTCTAACTGAATGAAGTCCAGTAATCTGATCTTCTGGCATTTCTACCAGGGTTTTAATGGCAGTCCAGATTTTATTTCTCATCTCATTGCCTGGATGGCATCATCGGTGTCAATTTTAATACCCTGTGGTTGAGTGAGGTCTGCAGGGACTGGGGTATTTAATGTTGCTCTGTACCATCCAGTACCCTCACAATGTAGAGTAGCTGTGCTGAAATAAAGCACGGGCTATGGAAGAACAGATTTATTTTTAATACCATTACTAGTGGCAAATCCCTTCTAGTGAGACAAAATCCCCAACCATTTTAATTCACAATCGTGCTAAAACACTGCTGTTTGGTTCTAGGGAGGAAATAATAAAATAAACTTCTGACCTCATGGATATTAAATATACCGCGCTGTACTTCCTTGATGAAATATCTGAAAACCACTTTAAAAAACGTTCTGGTTTTCTTCATAATGCTTGCCTTCTTGCAGAACAAAAAAATATTATAATCAATGTAATTATTACTTGAAATCCAGCAAGGCTGCTATAAGCTGTTTATATCTGCTCTGCGAACGCATGCCAGCATTAGTTAAATCAAAATCACCTGCTGTCATCTTCTGACAAATCATGTATCATTCAAGACATATAAATAGCATAAAAGAATCCTGGTCACATTCTGTTATATCCCACTGAGAAGTATTAAGCTACAAGGGAGTATGAACATATTAAATTTATTATACAGTACCTCCTCTTGTTGTGAGAGACAGCACAGTAAATCTGTTTGATTTAGAGGTATTTCCCAGCCATTTCCTAAAGTCTGCCTAATTTATGTATTGAAATAAAACCAAATCCTAATTTTACATTACTTTAACTCTGGAAAATTATGATTTGCAACATGTAACTGTTTTAAAGGTGTAAAAAGCAATGCTAATATTGGGTTTGGATCCTTCAATGTACAGTAAATAGCAGGGTTTTTGCTAAAAAAGAAAAAAAACAGCATACACATTGCATTACTATCATTACGTAGTGAAAAATGTAATTATTGTTCGGGATCAAGTGTGAAATACTAACCTAAGTGTGCTGTATATATGGAACTAAATTTAACACAGCAACTCAGGAGTCACCAGCTATGGTAATGTGGAATTACAATCCAGCAGCATGAAGACTGTAGGTCACCTTTAAATCATCAGTGTGTAAGGGCTTGAAACACATCATAACAATAATAATAATAACTGCTGAAATGTGGATTCCTGGAAATGTCATTCCTGTTCAGACGATGTACTGTAGCGTTGCTGCTAAAGCAGAAACTGTTTGGACTATTTACGACTGTCTGAATGAGTTTTTAGGAATTATCTACTACGCTACAAAACCTTCGAGATTTTCCCAGTGTCTGGCCAGCATTTGTAACATTTTAGTGTCTGTCCTACTGCAGCTAAACAACAAAGAAAAAAAAAGACTACTGCAATTCTCACTACTGTATAAGAAGTATAAGAAATGGGTTCTCTGAAAAGACTCATCTGGATTCTTCTTTGTATCAGGCAATATTACAGAAAACTGTTGCTTACAACGATGACATCATCTTGCAATAAGAAAATATTGCAATGAAAACAGCACTAACAATATAGTAAGATAAAGACTGGTTTGAAGCACCAAATATAGATGGTTTTGACTCAGCCTTCGGTTTCTGATATTATATTTGTTGTATTCTCCTAGCTAATATTTGTTTCTAACAAATTTAATTTTGGTTAAACTGGAAACATCCCTTGGCTGTTTGCAGAAGGATTCCAAGAGACATGTTTGACTAATGCTAGCTTAAGGAATTTACCAATAGTAAATGGAATTCAAGACAATATGACACCCCAGCCCTTTAATTTAAATTCAGCAGTCATTTCAGCAATTGTTCTTATTGCATTACAATAAATAAGACACTGTTAAATACAATGAGTAAGTGCTCAACAAAGGATGGCAATAAACATCAGACTTGTACAGTACATTCATTTTTGTAGCACCGTGAGTTGTACAAGACCCCTGGAACCATGCTTGAATCAGCGACTCTGAATTGTCTTAAGATGGCTCTCAGCTCCCCTTGAACATGTATTTTGGATTGTGCACGGGCTCATTAACAGAAACAGCGAGGCGGCGAATGTGTGTTTGCAGCTGGTACGTCCTGTGAGACTCTTGTTAAAGTCAAGCTTCCTGCTCAGCAGTAGAATAATGCACTGAGTTATAAATAACTTCCCGTAAACCCATTGAATAATAATACTCAAAGGGCTGGAATAATAAAATCTTGGATCCTGAATGCAAGCTAACAGCACACAAAAGACTCTTAAAGTACTGATACTCACATCTCAATGTGTTGCACTTCAAGGTAACAAGGGTGTGCAAGGGGATACTCACCTTCCCGTGACACAGATTACCTGGTACACTGGTGTATGAAAAACTCATGCATTTCAATGAATTCATTAATTTTCTGATCACTGTCTCTTAGCATTGATCACACTGTAGGTTTTTATTAAGTGACCCTTGTGAGTAATAAAGAACCAAATTGACATAGAAACAAGCCTACTACTTGTCATATCAACAGCATACTGACTTCCTTGTGCAATACTGGTTAGAAATGCATCTGCTTTTTTCATTAAGTTTCCACATCTTTGCCAGCACGTTTGGCAATATTTGTGCTGCATCTCATTTTCAAGACATAAATATCCTGTCACACTAAAGAAAATACAATACATGTTCAGTCCTTAACCTGACTGGGTGGAGCAGTGGCTCTGTGGCTCTGTGGCCACGGCCGGCAGAGGAATCCTACTCTGTTGGGCCCCCGAGCAAGACCCTTAACCCCAACTGCTCCAGAGGTGCCGAATAAATGGCTGACCCTGTGCTCTGACCCCAAGTTTCTCTCTCCCTGTCTGTATGTCTGTGTGTCTCATGGAGAGCAAGCTAGGGTATGTGAAAAGACAAATTGCTAATGCAAGAAATTGTATATGGCTTATAAAGTGATCTTATCTGATCTCTTATAAAAGCCACTTGGCTTGTGTTTTTGTGTTGCTGAGACATTCCCTGGGGTATTAGGAGGGGATCTAATGAATGGGTGGCGAAAGGCCTGGTTTGCTGTTTCGTCAACGAGCTCTTACTTCTTTGGAGGCACTTGTCCCACGTTGACCCGAACGCAGATGACCTTCCTGGTCTGCATGCCCACCGAGCAGGAGGCCTCCCCACTCCAGCTGGTGGTGGTGTTGATGGCCGACACGGACGTGTCCTCAATGCAAGGGCCCCAGGTTCCCGTCTGCCAGTGATAGACGGTGCACGGGTGGTCATTGCAGTTTCGCACTTCCTGGAGAGCGCTGCTGTTCGGGCACTGAACTCCTCCTAAGAAAAGCAATAACTCCCGTCACAACACACAATACTATCTTCAGGGCTTGTGAATCCTGACGGTTGACACCCTCTTGGAGTCCCTGAGAAATACTTTTTTTACACCAATGCTTCCATTTTCCAGTTTCCGTGAGAGAGTTTTAAAAGCACATACAAGGGAAATACCTAACTTCATACATTTTAGATTAAATCAAAAGTAATTTAGACAACAGGAGCTTGTATGTAGCCTACACATACTGATATCCTCTTTATGTGTTTTTATTTAGTGAGTCAATAAAGCTAAATTCTAAGTCTGCAATTCCTCTGACTAAGCACTGATGTTTATAGGTTTCTGGTGACTGAAGACCACAGTGGGACCATAAATTTTGACCTTAAAACCGTGAAAAGAAAAACAAGCAAACTAATGAAGGAAAAAGAGCATGGGTCCTATTTAAAGTGTCATTAACTGCTAGTGCTGATTTGAAAAATGAAACTCTGGGTGTAAGGTCACACGTTATTGCCTTAGTAGTAATTGACTAAAATGTGTCAATAGCTTTTCAAGCAATGAAATCACATGAACCATACCACAAAGAAAGCCCCAGGGTTGTGGAATTCATACAATGTCTGGACGCGCACTTAGTCATAAATGATTAATAACAGCTTTTTACTAGTAATCTGCACTTGCTCAATATGAATAATGCCACCCAATAGCTCTGAGCTTTCCTGAAAAAAAATCAGTGAACATGTTATTTTAGATTGGTAAGTGCAAAATAAGGAAAAACCTAGGATAACTGCTAAGCAAAGCTATATGATTTATGATTGATTATTCCCACTATGGGTTGAGCTTCAAGAAACATAAGAATGGACTTCAAAGGTCCATGCTCTTTGTTAAATAAACACACTGCAACTGTAAACACAATAAGATATGTATGTAAATATAACACTGTGATCACATTTCATTGTGGTTTATTGGGTCATTTTCATGGCAGTAGAAAATGACACAATTAATTTCTTTACACAGTCCTACATACAGTATGCTAATGAGTTCTAGACATGCATGCAGTGTGAACACCACAATACTGAAGTTTATTCACAAATGTGTTCTGAAATAAATGCATAATACATAGAGCTCATCTGCTTTCATGGATTTATTAAATATGCAGCTGACATTATGACAGGCTTCAGTCTGGTGGGAATGCAGCACAAGGCACATTTTCATAACAAATGACAGATGTACTACCAGGCTATTCTGGAGAACTGAAATGTCATTTATATTAAAATTGTTCCTCTGGTAAAACTTCCTTCAGGATACGGACAATTGCTTGGTGGGCTCTACGTACAGTAACCCATGGGCCACTGCATTAACTGCACGGAACCCTATTACAAATTGTTCTGTTTTCTTCTGTCTGCCTGCAGCAACGCTAAGTTTACATTTCCACATTACCACTGCATGCTTTTTTAAAAAGGAATCAGCTTTTTTGTAAGGCACCCTGTGTCATTTTTTATTTCACAGAACACAGCTGCCACTGCTTTTGTTCATACTGTATATTTAAAATTCATTCCTACAGTCAGGTTAAGGCTACAAACTAACTTCAGTAAATATCGTTTATATTCTTATATGCTATATGCTCTTTCTAAAGAAAATATAATTTAGATACAGTTACTTGCAGTAATGATTCTACCTGTTGTAAAAATGTATAGCTACAGTTAATATAGCAAATACAGCACCCTAATTTTTAGTCACATCATTTGTCTTCAAACCAGAATCCTACAATTCAACTGAAGTCTTCTTCTTAGCACTTTGCTTTTGGACCAGATACTCACACATTATTGTTTTTGTATAATTATGTACAGTACATAAGAAACAAGGTAATTAAGAAACTTCATCTGGAAGAAAGAAAGAAAGGTCATCTGGCCCATCCTGTTCATGTGGTATTTCAGTTACAAAGTGAAACAGAGTTTGGAACTCAACCAAACCTGTTCCAGACCCACAATCTACAGTCCACAATCAACAACACACCACTCTTTGTATAAAGAGCTGAGTTACTGTATATTCTCCGAATATAATGGAATTCTCTTTTACTTTTCCAGTGTGATCCCATGTTTTGGTTTCACTGCTGAGTGTGAAAGAGTCCCCTGGGCTGATGCTATTTATAGTCCTCAGGATATTAAATATTTGAATTGAGTCTTCTCTTAATCTCCTCTGCTCTGAAGACTGAAAACCTTTAACACCCTTACTCTGATGGTATATGGTAATATACTGAGATCAGGATTCATTTCTGTTTTTTTTTTCTTTTAACTTTTTCTAAGACTATGACATCCTTTTTTTGTGGTATGATGACTGGAACTGAGAACAATCTTATTATTGCATTGCTTAATCGTATTGTTATGCAAAATCATGACTTTCCTGGATTTAAATTTCACATTTTGTTACAGCATTCTGTTAGGTTTTTTATTTCTTCCCTATGTTGTCTTATTGATGAAACAGAACTAGGTAAACACAGATCCCTTTCGTGTATAGCTTCCTGCAGCTTTGAGTCAGTCTTGTGTTGTGTAAATTGTATATTCCTACACTCCTACAGTGTGCATCAATTTACAATGATCAGTTTTAACATTCAGTTGTCATGTCTCATTGGCATACTCCATGAATGTGCCTGAGTCTCTTGGAAATTCCCTCTGTTTGCTATTTCTGTAGGCCACTCCCCTTATTTTGTTTAATATGCAAACTTAACTAGTTTGCTAACTATGTTACAATCTAAATGATTTATATAGATTAGTAAGAGTAACTATAATTAATGGTAATGATATTATTGTCTACAGTTCTCCTGGGTGAGAAGCACCTGATTGTCACAAGTGAATATTGCCTTTTGAAGCAATTGATGCCAGAACATGGTGTTCTCCATATTACTGGTTTCAGCTTTTACCACAGACTGGAACAATAGCTTAGCTCTCTGGTTAATATCACATTGCCATCAAGCAGAATGGTTCCTTACTCTCAACCAATAAATGTTTTCATTTAGAGAGCACAGGTTGAGTGCTACAGTCCAGACTTCATCAGTCTGACCCTAGCCACATCCTCATAGCAAACTGTGACTGTAACCCCCAAGGTGGGTGTTCTGGGTTGACCTCTGGAACCTGCCAGGTGCCTCTGAGCTTTCAGGGCTGTCAGGGAGTGTCAAGGATCCCCAGTTCATGTTAATCTCCCAGAGGGCCAGAAAACAGTGTAAAATGAACATTTAGGAGGAAAAGTGTTCCAACAACGTTCACACCCACCCACATGCGGATACAAGTGTTGTAGCAGTAAAGCAGAGCTGAAAGCACAGCATGAAAAATTAACAACATAGTAAACAGAAGAATGAAATAAGAGACATAAGACCTCTAAGGAATACTTTTTGTTTTACCTTCTCCTGCATTGTATGCCAAGATGGAACGTGCTCGTGTCTGTTTTCCTTCGGTAGTTTTTCCTGAACAGGTGTGGGAACAGGAGGACCACGCTGACCAGGGGCTGAGCACACAGTCCTTGGGGCACGGCACTTCACAGACGACAGGAGTGGGGTAGATGGCGTCACGGCACACTTGTCTCTCTACCTCCTCTCCTGGAGACGAAAAAGCCAAAGAGCCAACAGTCAGTGATTAGCAGTCTAGTCCCATATGTGCACAAGAACAGCTTAGTATTTGTTAATGAAAAAGTAACCCTAGTATGGAACAGAAATAAATTATTAAAAGCCAGCCAATAAATAATTATTATTTTTTGAAGGCAAAAATAAACATTAGAGGTTAACAATGAGATGGGATGTGAAAAACTCTGACAATTACCATCATTAGTGCTGCTTCTGTTGCTGCTACTACTGTTAGAATGATGTCTGAGCAGAGCAGCCACTAAAGCTTGTCTGCCAGGAGATAATGACAGCATTCATGCTCTGTTATTTCACTGGTTTTTGTTTTTCTGTGAAAATCTTCCAACCCATATCAAAAGCACCAAGGGTATCAGCCATAACAATACAGTGGGTTAGTGTCTTCAAGGCTCCAACTACCCATTGTGTAAAAAGGAGCCTTCAATTCTTGGTTTCAAGTGCATTTCCACACAGTTTCCACTGGAGTACTCTGGTTTGTGTTTCACTGTTGATTCCGATGAAACCTCTATGGTTGACTTTGTAAAAGCCACAATAAAAATTGTTACAAACCAAAATATATTTTTCAACACTACTGTACCTGTACATTCTGTTACACTGGCTAACATTTTGTTTTTATTTTTACAAGTATTTTTTATCCTTAATATATTTGATTTTAATATAAGATTCACCAGAGTCATGAGGAAAAATGAACTGAAGTGTATTTCCAGAAGGATGGAGAAGAATATGAAGAATTACAATGTTTTAATATCAATATATTAAAAAAATCAAAGATCAGCAAAAAATGTTTCAGCAAAACACCAAAAGTCTCAACGTTTTCAAGCTCACATTATTGCATTTTAAGATCAATAACAACTGCAACATGATTCCAATGTTTACCAGCTCTGGAAGAGAGCAATGGTCTTACGTTAGCTCCGTCACTGATGAAGTACTGTATGTCGAATATTTACATTTTGAATGTAACCATTATTCAAAATAGCTCTCCGCTGTCAGGATACAACTGTCACGATTGTAGTCCCTCCCCCTTAAGGATGCTCCGGCTCTTTCTATTCTGACCTGATTTTGTGCACCTGCCCCTTGTTCTAGCCTCCTTCCAGCCCCCCTTAAAAGCCAGCCGCTGATGTTAATCCGGGCTCTGCTCTGGTTTCCGCACCAGGCGAGTCCGGGACCTGGAAGCGCCCGGCCCCGTTTTTAAATCTTGTTTGTCTTGGATGGACCGCCTGGTCTTAGACTTTTGCTTTCTTTTGGATTCCCCCTTGGATTTTCTCCCAGATTGTTTGCCTCGGCCAGGCCTCCCCCGAACACCAGTGCACAGAGGACACGCCCCCTGTTTTCATCCCCGTATCCTGCATGACTTTTTCCCCCGTGTTTCTTCACTTTTCCCTGGATCATGTCGTCTGCATAGGGTCCGGAAAGAACTGTCCGTTACAACAACGTTGTCCGGAGCATTGTCTTCTCACACACATTTGTTAAAATCCTGTCAAAATATGCTGTTATACATGTGACAAGACCACATGTTATTCATGAAACAATTACTGCCGACATATACAGTATATACTGTACCTATAATCTACTGTATATACTATTCACAGTCTTACACATTGCTCTGAAATCTCATGACTTCATCCCCACGTTAAATCTAGCTGAGATACACTCTGCAATTGAAATCTGCCCCACCTACTAGACATTTAAATGTCTGAAGAACGTGTGAAAGCAACTCATTACGTATAGTAGCACAAGCAGACTTCGTGACATAGATTTCTACCTACCAACTGCTACATCTGTGAAAGGTGTGACTTCCCTGATACATTATGGACTCTGCATTTCTCATTATTTCCTCTGACATTTGACATGACAAACTTCTTTTCTCGCACTCTGCCAGATGCTCACTCCTGACATTTGGAAATGATGCAGGAACACAGTCCCTGTATAATCTGTTTCTTCTTGAAATGAATTGAAAAGGTAAATTTAATTAATTCCTATACAGTATGTGCAGTATGTATTTAATGATAGCAGAGGGGAGTGTCAGATATCACTGCTGCCTCACAGTTATTTTGTCCTGGATACAAAATATGGCCATCTTCTACGTGAAAATGTACATGTTATTCCAGTGTTTGCATCTGTTTTCTCCAGGTGCTCTGGCTTCCTCCCACAGACCAAAGATATGTTGGCCACATTAATATTTCCATTCAAAAAAGAAAAGACATTTAAATGTCTTCATGCAATGCTGATCTGATAAACTGTATGGCGAGATATAGCGCCGCATAGCTTATCAGAAGTCTTAAAATTAAACAATCTTTGTTAATGAATGAATAAATACCAGAATCCTACAAAATCCTATTTTACAAATCACAAAAAAATGCATGGCAAAATGTGATGCAAGACAAAATGTGAAATACATGACATCTAAATAAATTATATCCTTTTTCTAAAAAAAAGATTATTTCTAAAGCTGTTAAAGCAAACCTCTGGTGACAAAAAATTGAATAAAACATAAAAATAACTTTACATACTCCAGGACTTTGAATATCAGGAAATAATGAAGGCAGCAGTCTCTCATTCCTCAAGGTTTTTCAAGGTTTGTTTTTTTTCTTGACAATGGAGCTACAGTAACACAACATCCTATCGATTCTCTTCTCAGGCGTTCTTGCTAGCCTCTGTTAAGCAGTTTAATCAAATGCCATCGTGGTGCGAAGAAAAGTAACTGTGATGACAAGTGAAAAAACCTCAGGGAGAAAACAATCAATTTCTGTCATAAAACAAAGTGAGATCAATCAGCTCTGGACAAAAGTGGAAAGGCGAAGATGAAAACAAACAGCTAAAGTTACTTGTAGTTCATTAAAGACTAAAGGATAGAAAAGTATGCTCTGAAGAGCCTTAAACTTAGCTCATAAATTTTGCATTGAGATTTGTACAGGTGTTATGGGTATGTCATTTGTGGTTTTCATGGAAACATTCTTAGATATTATGAATGTATAATGAAAGAATATTTCCTTTAAATGTTTTATTACACAACAGATAACATTCGTGTGGCAAAGATAAAAGGGTAAATAATCCCAATTTATTCTTAAATCACATTGGTGGCAAATGGAAAAAGATAAATGTTGCAAGTTGAGCAATAAACTTGCACTATATATTTATTTAGGATTTGGACTTAGAGCAATACAAGAGATAAAAGGTGGCTCGAAAAGAGGCTAACCTGTACAAACCATCAATAAAAGTTGTACTGTTTTAAAATATTGTAACCCTTATTTAGCAATATATTTTTCATACTGTTCCTGAACATTCATCTTCAGCATTGCCTCCAGCCTATTCAGGCACTCCTGCACATTCGGCTCATTGTCCACATACTGTGCAGTACTGTATGAAGAAAGCATCATATACAGTAGGTGCTTATTTAGTTTTACAAACTGGTGAATGTCCTGTGACCCCAGACCTGAACAGCAGACAGGTTTATAGAAGTTAGATATCAGTGATATAAAAAAGCAAAATAAAATCACCTCTATGCAGTTACTTTTTCTATTGCTCTCTGGAAAGTAGATAACTCTTGTTGCAGGATTTACATTCACTTTTATGAAGAAATATTTTTATTTTCTCTTGAACCACCCAAAATTGTTTACTTCACTTTAAAAAAAAACATAATTACAAATCACATGCCCCCATACTGTATAGATCTGTGACATCATCAAATCCTGCTATTAGACAGAGGAAGAGAACCATAGTTACCATGTATTTACGATATTGATACAGTACCTTCATTAAAGGTGACTATTTTGTGAATGGACTGTTTCTGCCCAAGGCATGAACTGAATTCTGGCTTATGGCTCTGACCACAACTGCCACACGGGCCAGACATATGGCCTTGACAGTACTGAACCAGTCCACGGGCCATATATTAAACAGCCATCCAGTATTGGGATCAGTTTGACTACACTTCAGGGTGTCCACATCAGATTTTAGTTACAAATCCCTTTAAGGTAAAAACAGCATGTAGTGTGTGATCCTTTGAGCTCACAAAACTACCGTCTACAATAAGCAGACAGAATGTTTCTATAAGTTTCAGAACTCTTTCAATGAACTTTTTGGGACACTGCTGAACCAGCTGTCTTGCAAACACAGGTCGGACATCCCAGTATCAGAGTATCAAAAAATAAAGTAAAGGGCAGAAGGCTATATTTACACATTATCATGCCATTGCAGCGAAGAACATTGCCTAGTGACAGTCCAGAGCACTGTTTCCCAACTACAGTCCTGTGTCTGTTGTTTCAGTCCAGATGAGCTCTAAACCTTCAATGCTAATTGATGACTCACCAAAACTTCGAAGCCAGCATTGACTAAGTATGTAGAGTAAGGATAAAGAAGGCAAAAAAGGAACGATGTCATCATCTTAAGCCAAACATTGTGAAGGCAGGCAAACAAGGAGACTTATAGCCCAGACTAGCGGAAACGTATCATTAAGGCACTATAAATATCAACAGAAGAAGTTTCTGAATCAGGACCTGTATGAAAAGCTCAGTGCCCTAGTCTTTGTTAGTCTTTTTCCAGGTTTCTCGAAAACAAATCGACTTGTTGGTAGCAGGTACATGACCACCACTGACCTATCCTTTAAGTTCAGCATCTCATTCTTCTCTCAAGCAGAGAGGTATGATTTTCACCCATCGCTGGTGTCAGTATGGCTTTTGTCAGAACAGAGGATATTCAACAGCTAGTAATAAAACTACATTATGTGGTATAGAACTTATTATACGAATAATAAAAAAGTTTACACAGAACAGCTTCTTCACTTCAGGTTCCCAGAAGTACGATTGGAGATTGGAGATGAAAGGATTCAAGGGTTCACACCTTGTAAAAATAGCTTAAATATACCTTTCAACCTTACGACATGTTTTTCAATATATATTTTGTGCCTTAATAAGAAAGATCGCAGTATACCATCATCTTTGGTATTACGGATGATAATGAAATATCACATTTAACTGGCATGAATCTTGATTATTATGACAAATAGCTGAATGAGAGCCAGAGACAATTGCATCCCAACATAGCCCTAATAAGATACCAATCTTCTGTCTCCCATGCCTTAAAATCCAACAAATTAATAATAACAAAACTCAATAAATAGAAACGTGATCCCAAATTCTTAATTTAATAATCAATGTAAAGTAAGACAGCCTGCATTGAAAACAGATCCGACTGCTACTGATCATAGCAATGACAATGAAGTCTTAGAAGGATAAGATTGCAAAGTGGAAGGAAACGCATGACTACAAATTTGATTTGTCCTTACTGCTGTTTTACAAAATTTGATTTCAGAAAGCTTTCATTCATTCATCATTTTTTCAAACCCTCATTACAAAGCTCTGCATCCTCATTTTGGCTCACACACAAAGGTATATTACAATATTCTCAGTCTCTTCCATGTAATAATAACAACAATAATAATAATAATAATAATAATAATAATAATAATAATAATAAAAATAATAATAATAATTGTAAAAATTTAGATGGTGCTTTCTTCTAGAATGACTAACGATTTGGAACATTTACTATTATAGCAAATACTTAAAATTACAACCATCCAGGTACAGTACAAATTAATAAAAACACAAAAAGGTTAGCAATAACTGGAAAAGTACAATTTTGGCCACCACAATATTCAAAAAAGATATTGCTGCTTTGGATGGAAGAGAGAAATCAGATACATTTCTTGGTTCAAAGGAATGTCATATTCAGACTACAGTGTTACAAATACAGGTTAAAAGAGTAAAATCTTTTTTTGTTTATTCTTGACTTGACTTGAAGACTATTAAGGCACCTGACCCTAATAACAAGCATACTGTACCCGAAAGGTATTGGCAAGGACACTCGATTGGACATCTTCTGAATCAACAGTGGAACGTACCAAGGCTCAGAAACAGGGACTATGGGGAAATACGTTTACTGTATAGCAGAGGAGGAGGAACATTTTCACACAAGAGGTTATGGCAGTCTGGAACAAGTTACCTAGGCGTGAAGGCTAGAAGCTGAATCCCTAGTTTCTTTCACGGCATGGCTGGATGAGATCCTCAATACAGAATAAATGGGCTAGAATGGCAGAATGGCCTCTTATTATTTGTACCCTTGCTTAGGTTCTTGTCCAATCATGATTCTGCAGTAAGCTGGGAGAGTGGCTATAAACGTCAGGCTTCAGTACAATCATCCCTGATTTAAAAGAGGCCTTTCTTCCCGAGAGGAATAGAGGTTAAAAAGTTGAGGTCTACCTAATGCGTGACAGTAAAACTGCACCAAGGAAGAAGTAATATGAACAACTTTTCTATGTTATAGCTGGGGGGGGGGAGATCTGAACATACGAACAACAATATTTTATTTCCTAATCATCAAGGTGGGACAGAATGCGGGCGGCAGCATTTGAGCTACTCGTTCTGGACATTCGTGTGCAAGCTTCTTTGCAGTGGGTTATGATAGCTCAGGCAAAATGATCAAATGTTTTGTCTCAATGTCTTGCTGTCTTAATGTAGTCATGCCCAGTATGCGCGCGCAGAAAGCCTCCCATAAGATTTCTAATAGCGACATCTGTCTCAGGATTAATATGCTGTTTCCATCGAGAACCCTAACAAAATTATGCGGTGGATAAGGCTTGGGTCCGTGCTTAAATGAAGTCGCTACACAGGCAATCAAGTCCAATTCCCTCTGCCCGATTTAATTTCAAAATAACAGTTGGTGCAGATCCAAACCTGTGTCTAAGTGACCTGTGGTTAATCCTTCAGGCAATGTATACAGGTCCCAAGATGCCTCCAAACACAGCAAGCACAATTATAGTGGAAATGTAGTAAATAGGAGAAGGCTCCTGTACCAGACAGCATGCAGCAGTATGTTGGCAGTTCTTGCACTAAACACAGACCCAGGTGGTAATTTCCATAAAAGACGTTTCCTCTAGAGAGTGTTTTTTTTTCTATTTAACTGATTTAATGCACAATAACAGCAACAAAATACATTGCTAATAATATTACCAACTGGGTTTTCTGGAGGTTTTTCTGTTTATCTGTTACTTATTTAATCACCATCAATTGCTTTCTGCATTTCCCTTCCTTTTTAACTGAATTTCACATACTGCGTACAGTATCTCTGTGTCGAGTACTTCATTGTCAGCACGGGTCAAGACTAAAGCTGTAGGTGAAGGGTGTAAAAGAACTTGGAAAAAACAAACACATCTTTATCAATGCCACAGGAAAGTATACATCTAAAGAAAAAGGCAAAAATAAAGACAAATGTGTAAGGATAAATTCTTCTATTGCTCAGTGTCTCTTGAAAGTGAATGCAGAGAATAACATTCCTTCTAGAGTGAAGCAAAGGAATGAAAAGAACTTCTACAAACTGATATTATTTAAGGCTATTATATGAATCCCACTTAAACGTGAACCTGATACTGTACAAACTTGGTTTAATGTCATTAATCCCTAAAGTGACATTTATTCCAAACTAGACCCGTGGCTTACTCTAATATATAATTCCAGGAAATAGGGGTGAGGTAAATCGCAATTTGATTTGCTCTAATGATTTTATCATCTTAGAGAAACACTTCTCAGATCAGATCAAGCCTTCCAGAAATAACTTGGATACGTCTGTCTGAACCTATTAGGTTTTTTTACACTCGGGGAGATCTTTCGCAAGGTCCTTACCATCACTGTTGACGCATTTCACTTCTGGAATCTGTGTACCGGGCCCACACTGGTTTTCATTGTCAGGTATGCACTCTCCCAGTCTGACCAGCTGCCAGTCAAAGCAAGCAGGGTCTTCACAGGGTATGGCTTCAGTGAGGTGAGGGCAGTTCCCCGTTCCTCCTGTTGGTTCGTTAATAATTCGTCTTTTCCTTAGTTTGAAGCCTGACAAAATAGACATTGTAACATAATTATTGCAAAATAATTGCAGAATTAAAACTGCAAATATTTACCACAGGTCATCTTCTCACTCAGAGTGCAGTATTGGTGATGGATGCATGAATGCTTTTCATACACGTTTGTTTTCATATTTGAAGATACAAGACAAGTGTAAGATAAATTATATGATATTAAAAAGAGCATAGTGCTTTAAATGCCATGTGTAACATGAATACCACTTGTAATGATTTCTTCTTTTGCAACTGTGCACTTTAATTCTTCTTATTCATAAAAGGAGCTGTGCACATCACTGTCAAGTATCAATTCCTGGTTTAAAGGATTAATGTTTCTTTTTCCATTTCTCAAGATAGTTAAACAGAATAATAAAAGCCCATTCATTATTACCATTTTAAGAGACACATTTGTGTCAAGTCTCAATGAAGAAGCATTTTGCCCAGTGGAAAATGTACTAAATGAAACTGGTGAAACCTTGTTTCAGTAAGGTTTGGATTACAAAGCTTTGTTCCCAATAATTTCATCACATGCATTAAAGAGTCAATATGCATTTATCTGGAGACTAGCATTCTACTGGTAATTAATGAGCAAGTCAGAAAACATGCTCTCTTTCTGAGGTACTCTCCCCAAAATTTCACGACACAAAATAAAGCAATAATGGGCTTTTGTGTGTTTCAGAGTAGCACCTGCAACAATGCCACTCTGACAACTCCATCTGAATTCTTTCCTTAATATGCATTCAAAACTCTTGTCAGAAGTGGGATGCATTTTCAGTGATCACTAACCGCAAGTTCTCTAAGAAAACAAAACAAAAGAAATAAGATGCTCATACCCTTCTTTCCTCCTTGATCGTCACAGTTTTCAAAGGTACACGGTCCCCAGGCTGTCCAAGATGACACTTCACACTCAATAGGGCAGGGAATGTGACACAGTTGGGTTGTGTTTGGCACAGGGCCTCCACACAACTTACTGTCCACAGGCCGGGATGCTGCAGCACAAAACATCTGTTTTGAATATGGTGCTGTATGGATAGTAGTTTACACATTTATAAGAATTTATCATACCCTGCGTTGATTATTTTTCCCATTAAATCAAATCTCTGAAAGCAAAAGCTAAAACAACACTTCTGGAAGGTCAGAGGCAACCAAAGAGAACCCAAGCAAACTGGAGCTCATAACCTCAAACACCTAAATACAAGGAAAGATTGTATTTACCAAAAACGGGTCATTCAGCTCTTCTTGCTTGTTTGCTTGCTAATTGCTTAACGTTGTAAGAATTCAATCTACTGTACACCTTTCTTAAAGGATCTGGAGGAGTCAGCCACATGACCTGGGATTTGGGGCATGATTTTCTTAATTCTCTGTTTTCAGGGTTTTCCCCTGTTGTTTCAAGTGTCTCCCCCAGTTGTTGTATTGTTTGAAAGAATTCCTAGGCCTGACTTTCTCAACACATTTTAGAATTTTTTATAAACCTGAATGAAATCCCTTGGTCTGTCCGTATAGACATTCCCTTCAGGCCAGAAATACGTGCTGGTGCTCTCCTTTGTACTGCTTCTAGAGTAGCAATACAGGAACTTTCTTCACCAACTCTGAACAGAATATTCCAAGAGAGGTCTAATTAATGCATTGCATAGTTTTAACATAACTTACCTTGATGTTAATTCTACACTCTCATCAAGATATCCCAGTGTTTACTGGCCTTTCTATTTTTTCTCCACACTTTCTATGGTAGCTAAAGAAAGAGATGAGTCTACAAACCCTACCCTTTTTCTCCTGTATCCATCCTTCCATTCATCCATCTGCTAACCGATAACTGATATGTTGTGGGGGAGTCAGAGCCTATCCTAGTCCATCGCAGTGTACACTTATCTGCCCAGTCCTGGATGTTGGTGACATCAACTTGTGTTGCTTGTGCTGTTGTTGAAATATTGGCTTTTTTGCATTATCTGTAAACTTAACAAACTTCATTATAGACCTGGAAGTCTAGATTATTTCTAGACCTGGAAACACGATGAACTTAACTTAAACGTTATCCCTGGGGTACACCTCTAGTCTATGGTAACTTGTTGGTTATCCCTGGGGTACACCTCTAGTCTATGGTAACCTTTGCATTCTGTTTTTTTACTAATACCTTGTCCAGTCCTGAAGGTTAAGGTTTGAGGCCTTTTATATATTTCAGCAGAAGCTTTCTGAAAGTTCAAATATATCATGTCATTATAGTTTCTTTATTAAATCGAATAGGACTTGATTAGTGCACCTGTGGCAATAACTGAAAATAAAAATTACATTTCGAATAGTAAATTACATTGTTAACCACCATAGTTTCATTTTTTTATAATCTTGGTGATAAAAGTTTTATCAAAATTTATTTCCTTCCTTACCATCTGAAACCCCGTTTTGATCAATCGCAATTCTGATTTGTGTTTTTTGTTTAGAAACCACGAAAATAAAATCACTGAATTTTATTTTTTTTTCAAACGATTTATTCATATGATTTACTATAACGATATATGTTAATAATCGCTATACTGTTTATGGATAAGAAACAAATAAATTATCAGATTAATGGCAAACACAATTGTCATCTGTATCATTTTTACATTTTAATATATACTGCGTGTGAAACATAATCACAAACAATGGACCACAAGTAAGGCTATAAAAACGAATTAATCCTCCAAAGAGATAGCACTGAAAAGTCTTAAATCTTAAAACTCTGATTAGAGCACATTACTTTAGTGGTTGACCTTTCCAACACAATAAATGCCTTAGTCAACCACCAGATGGTAATGGCCTCTGCATAGGGTTCTATTGCTTAATTAGGGCCCTAGAGTCACAACAGACACAACAACCCCCTTTTCTTACAATTAATATTGCCACTGAGCACTATTAATGACCTGACTTTTTCACAAAGGAAAGATCCTCCATTAACAAAGAAGACTTTTTTGTTCTTTTAGACTCGGTATGGGTTTAGTGTCTGAGTTAGTGATCAATATGTTATGCTAAACAAGCTGCAGTGATCAGGCTTTTTATACTGCCTGCATTTTTCCATACAGATAATTGCCTGCAAAACACAAACAAGAATTTCTATTGAGCTAAAAAAAATGCCAGTTCATGATTGTTTTTGCATCATCCGTGAGAAAACATTCACATTTGATTCAAGCAAAATGAAGAACATTTATCGTATTGTTGTATCACAGCATGGACAGATCCAAGTAAAGCCAAGAAGATATAAAAAAGCTGGATATTGCTACACTAAAGCTGTACCTATTATTAATTTTTAACTACGTACCTCTCTGACATGGAAAGGCAAATAAACTAAACTATAAAGCAGGGCGTAACAGAACATTTGTGCTGTATGTCTCACTCAATTGGATTGCATCTTACACTTATTAGTGGATGGATCTGCTTTCCTTTTGAGTTTGTAATTCCTAAATGGTTACTCCATTTAGCAACAGCTGCAATCCCTGCTGTTCAGAAGGTTTGAGAAGGCCAAAATTATACAAAGTCTTTAAGCCTGAATCAAAAGCTGGGTAAGGTGTTTCCTTGGCAGGCAAAATGTGAACATTGCTTTTGATATGTAAAGCACACTCTTTACTCTTCTTTTTAGCAACACGTTGGCATTCAAACTGAGAGTTTGCAAAGCTGCTGATAATCCTAATGTGATTTTAAAGGGATTGCCAATGTGCCATATCCTGTAAATAAGTTTCAAGTCAAACTTTATAATGCCTCCTTTCATTTAAGTCCTGCAGTGAAGAATTTGTATGTACTGTATAAAACCAGAGAATAACAGGAACAAGAAAAAATAACATAAAAAGAGAACAAGATAAAACACAGAACAATTGTAAATACCAATTAGCATCAAGAATATGACAATGTCTTTTCTCTCTCTTTTGGATCAATAACATTATTTGAGAAGTACAGTAAATGAAAAAGGATTGGACATGCAAATGTAAGCTTGATTTCTTACATTTCAGGAATAACAATCCAACTAATGTATTGTGATACACATTACTAGATTGTTTTAATGGACAAAGCAAGATTATTATTGTGTCTTACTGTTATAGACTTTCAATCCAGAAAACAAAGAAACATACAGTATAGCATTGGCATCCTGTATTTGAAGCAGCAAATGATATGTGGAGCACATAGATACTGTATGCCTATAAATCTAAAGATGTCTAGATTTAATTAGCTTGGTTACATAAATCATGGGAACATTGTTATTAGGACATTTCATTCGGGTGAGCAAGAGTTCAATACAGTTAGAAGTGTCTTTCACAAATATGTTAGGAGCTCAGAACAAATGATTTCCTACACTTCATCAAGTGAATAATTATAGACACTAGATGCAAACACTTTTTTGTTGCTGAAAATTAATATTGATATTATTTTCATCATGGTTGTTCTTTATGTTGCCATTTTAGAAATCATTAAAGGCAGTGCAACAGTGAGTTTTCAAAACTAAATTTTTAAAAGTTTGCATTTTAGTTGTAAATGCTAGTTGCAAATGCTGTTTAAAGGTTCAGCTATATCTTTTGTTTGCTGTGTTTTGTTTCTGAAAATCAATACTGAATACTCTAATGTTAGATGCTAGGTGCAGCGTAAAAGAATAAACAAACACAAACAAGACCTGCTGCTACTCCAAGATATCCTCCACATGCATCCTTAAGAGGCAAGCATGCAGGTGAAATGTACTTTTCATCTGCAGAAACACCAAATCCTTGTGTTTTTATCTTACATTCTCAAAATTTCAAACCCCTCTGTTGCCTTTAACTTTACACAGTATAAAATATGTCAAGAGAAGGCAAACTTATTACACATGCATGAACTGTACTGATCTAATCATAAAAGATAAAATGAAAGACAAGACTGAGTTCTGGTGAGACTTCAATGGACTGAATCGCTAATGTCTGCATTGCATTTCTCTGCTTCTCTAGTTGTCTGTATCTCCAGCTATGCTTGAATAAGTATTGGGTAATCTAATCGGCAGTAGAAATTAGAAATGTGCTGGCGTTTGCCTGAGAATACCTCTGGTAATAAAAGATTTACAGGCAATCTCACAGTTCTTTGTAATTACAGTATATAGAAAGAAAATCTCAGAAACACTATTGTGTGAAATAATCATTCTTTCCTTCCTTTTATAACTATCCAAAATAAATAATTAAAATTTATTTACAAGTTGCTTGAGCTTTAGACTGGAAGAGAGAGCCTAATCACCTGCATGTGAACTTATGGGCACAAAGAACGCTACTGTACTTACACCTACAATCTCTCAGTATTAATTTCATTCATGCATTCATCTTATTTTCCACAGTTTGTCAAATCATACTGTAAGAGGCCAAATTAATTCCTGAATCTGCCTGCATGGCATTGTTTTCCTGCTCTACAGTATGTAGCATAATGCCTTAAATTGTTTTGTAAGTTCAAGTAAAGAGAACAGAAACGTTCTGTGTGTTCGCAATGTGTGATGCTCCTAAACTTTCAACATCCTGCTTACTGTAATTCCTGAAACACATCTATTTCCGACAGAATCTAACCAGAGGGAAGCTTTGTGGAAGTGTATTTAAAGCCAAGATCTGGAAGCTTTAAACCAGGTAGTGGGAGTCTGGGACAAGCTGCTCAGTCATGATGTTGAAGCCACTGCCCTGGTGTCTTTCAAGATGAGATCATTAATAAGCTACTAACTAATGGGCTAGATGGGTCAAACAGACTCCTCTGAATTGTAAACATTCTTATGTTGTTTCTATTTATTAACAAATAAAGCATTAGTTTTAACTAAAGGCACCTTTGCTTACTTTTTGTGAGAAATCTGAAATAAATGCCACAATAAAAAAAAAGTCTCAAGTCTCAAAGGTCTTGTGTGGTCAAGGTAGTTATTCATATTCTTTTATTTTTAGGTCTTACAAAGTAAGCCACTTCCATTTAAAAGCCTCTTCAGGGACACCTTCAGAGGACGTGGGGGCTACACTTGTTAAAATATCCCAGTGTATATTTCCAGTCCTGCAGACCAGCAACAGAACGTCAAAAATCCAGTTTAAAAGGTCATTTAAAATTTCAGCATCTTTGTTGATTTTTTTGTTTTCAATCTATGTGACTAGTGCAAGTGCTATATATTCAGCAGGCTTGCACGGCTGAAATCTGAATGAATACCAATGGGCAGGTGGCATGACTTAATTACCTACCTGTTATTTCAAAAGTGATCGACAGTAGTGGTGCAACACTAGGCTTCTGCTTGGTCTGAGACTGACTTTCTGAAATAACAGGCAAATAGCACTATTAGAGAAAAAGAAATAACATGGCGGGGGTAAACAGTTATAAAAATACAAATAAATCAAAATATATACGGCCTGCTTTTTTGACAAACAATCAACGTTCAAGTCAGAGTTTCCCATTAAAAGCCAATTCAAAAGAAACCGAAGTGCCTCCTTGAGTTTTCCATCACACGCATTTTCTTTTGGAAAAACTGAAACACTGAGGGCTGCATCTCACAGCAGCTTCCTTTATGAGAGAGAATGTCTTGCAGGGAGCATCTGCTATTTCCTCATTGGAAGCAAGGATTCTATCACCCACTGCAACATGGAAATTCTCCCTTGAGCTGTTTTAGCTAAAACCCACTCTGGTATGTGCCTTCAAAAAACTGCTCTCATGTTTATGCATTGGAGTGCTAGTTACTGTATATTTTAATAAGCTCTCTCAGGCCTGATGAGATTACCTCCTGATGGATTCTGAATATTCCTGTCACACACTGATAAGGATGGATTCCTACACAGCCCCCAATCATTCATGCAGTCGTGGGATTTCGGAACAGCTGGATTCCAGATAACTGCATTACAGAACACTCAATGGCATTTTAATGACGTTCTTCAATTTTGTATTTTCTTTTTTTTTAATGAAAAATCTTCATTTGTCTATAATTACTGAAGTAATTTGTTGTTGAGTATTTCTGTTTTATTTTCTTTTTTATAATAGGCTGTTTAAGTGCCTACAGCTGGGCAACAGCTACAGTATAAACATTTTCTCTTTTGCAACTAAAATGGCGGCGATGGCCATTCTGAATGCAAAGATTTCTTAAAATATTTTTACAAGGTATGCAATATTTTAGATACGATACAATCTCAAAATGAAGAAAAGGTGACATCTCCAAGGATATCTAATATATGACACTCCTTCATCACAGCTCAATCTACTGTATGTTGTTATCTAACCTTTAAAATAAAAAAAAAAGTTTTTTTTTATTACTCTTCACAAAAAAGTTTGCATTGGGCATTGTCTATTGTAATTCTATTCATGATGGACAGTGAAATAGCACAGTCTACATTTATAAATTTAAAGGTCTGCAATAATATACTTATAAACAGCTTATGAGTTTATTTCTGGCAATAAGCACATAAAAAACGTACTACAGTGACAGGATGATGTTCTCAAAATAATGAGAACTGATTTAAATATACTGCATGAGTCACTGTCATTTAATTTTCTACATATAGGAGAATCACAGGTCCCTCACAAATTAATATTTATGTTTTGATTCGTAGAACTGGCATTCAGATAAGCATCAGAACTCTGTAAATTTTAAAATCTCAATTAGGTAGCCCTGATTTTCTGTATTCTTGGCAGTGATTTTATGCAGACATCAAAGGTCACTAGGATAGTTTTGGTTAAAAAAACATTAAAAATCACTTTGCAGGCCTTGTATTAAGTGTAAATGCTGCTAGGACCCCTTTTGTACAATGTTAAAATAATTTTATAAAACCAGTTCTACTTTCATGTTATTTAATAATATGGAATATTTAGTTATTCAAATAGAGGTACAGTATACTTATGAAAGTGTCAGAAAACGAGAGCTATGCAGAGAGAAAATAATTTAAAGTGTATCTCCATCAGAAACCACAATGAAAATGCCTTTGAGAAGCTGAACACTAAGAAGATAATTACACGAAGACAGATTTAAAGAACATAGACTGATAGGTTGCAATTTATTGTAGAGCTCAATCATCAGTTTTTTTATTGAACGTACTTGAAACCTCTAGTGCTGTCGTCTTAAAAAGGACCGTTAGAGACCCCCCGTCCTGTTAGATTTGGCTGAAAATGCACTGTGATGAGATCTGGGAATTCATGTCTTCACAAATTCTGACAAACAGCTTTATGTAATAACATGTGTAGTCAAGATGCTCTGAAGCCGTATATTAATAACAATTTCTGCCTCCCATAGCGTCTTGAATTCCCCTCCAAACAATCATGATAGAACTTATCCTTTTATGCACAGAGCACTGAGCCAGTTACTGCAGTGACGTCAAGACCCCCAGAAATCTAAACAGTGCAAAGCTCTGCCTTGGCTGACGACCTGGTATTTCAACGATCCTAGACCTATCCACTGTCTAGGGCAGTGGTTCCAAATCCTGGTCCTGGTGACCCACACTCCTGCTGGCTTTCATTCCAGCCCACCTTCATTAGATTATTGAGGCCTTGCTTGATCTAAGAAGTTGCTTCATTTTAATACTTGCATTTTTGTTTCTGGTCACAAGTCTGGGATTTTACAAAATACCTCTGAACCTCTGGAGTAGGGAGTGGCGCCGTGCATGCTTGGAGTCCGCAGGCAACTGGGATCCAAACCCAGCAAGGGCAGGGAGAACGGCACTTGTCACCCCTACAGTCTTCTCCAGTGAGAAACATTAGCCCTTGCTCCCACCCTTGCTCAGAAGATAGACAGTCTCATTTGTTAAGTCACACTGCCGGGTCCTGGCATCGACCATGTAAATGTACATGCTAAGTGCTAAAGAGATCATAACATTAAACCTTTGGCTTTTTAGCAATGGTTTCAGTTCCAAAGATCCATTAAAAGGCAAACATAACTGACAGCTTGTCTCAGTTACTCCCATTAAACTATTAGCTATTAGAATGGGGTGAGCATTGTCTTCTCAATGATAAGCTTATAGAAACATAGCCTTTCTGAACTAATTGAGACAAGATAGCCCTTCACCTTCAGATGCTACTTCATCTGCGTTCTCCAAGTGTTTACAGTACATGTCTATGCAAACGTACAGTGTGTCCACATTGTGTAAAATGACCATATTTCTGTTTTACTGCTCATGTCCTGTAGCTGTCATGGCAGTTGTACTGGTTCTGATCCTGGGGCAGAGACAAAAGCATTTCAGGTACCATCACTCAAAAGACAGAAATAAAATCTAATAATCTCCTATCCATAATGATCCCATTAATTTACATAAAAAGTCTCAAATATTTAACATGATACTGTGCCAACGACAATCACCAATACATAAAATGATGGTAGCCATACAAATAAAAGTGCCCGAATCAGGAAGTAGAAAACAACAACAAAAGAGATTATTAGAAACCTTTCCTAACCAAGGATTCAACTTTCTGCTGAATTCTGTTCGTCCTCAGATCCCCCTGCATCAAAACAAAACAGCAGAAATGTCTCCAAAATAGCTGTATGATTGAGAAGCTGCCCTCTTTGTTCAGATGGCGAGCTTGTCGTAAGTGCCTACAATGAGCAACGAACCGCACAGATCGATCAAAAAAGCAACGCGGAAGAGTGTGAGAGTGAGAGTGAAAAAAACCCTTGAACCTTTCAGGCGCAGGAGCGATCAGAAAACAACATGGCAGGAACTGAGCAGCTGTGAGGGGTAAAATCAGAAGCATTCTGGTGAAGAGAACAAGGTGCTCAGCCATGAGCAATGAAAGTAAAACCTCCATTTTCCTTTTGTTTTATTCTGAGGTAGCTAATACATTTTCATAGACATTGAGCTTATCCTTTTTCTTTGTTTGTTATATTTTAGCGAACTACATATAGTAAGGGATCCCAACAGATTCTTCCTTCAGGGAGCATGACAAGAAGGACCCATGTACAGAAACCTGTAAATTATGTTGCATTAGTGAGGTATTTTATATGGCTTATGTAGTGCCAACCAGACGTCTTTACAAAACCCACCCTTAACTTAACCTTCACTTCCCTTTTCTGCATTCACACACTTAGTTTTTCTATAACCTTGGATTTACTGGGAGTAATGAATGGCAGACACTGTTTGGCTAGACGTTGGGAATAAAACTGCTGTCCCCACCAATCTGACACAATAAGTATCAAGCTCCATTTACCTCCACTACAGTCTGAGATTTTATCTCACCGTGAATAGATTTCTGAGCCCCAACGCATCCAGTCCAGAAAATCTCTCTGTAAATGCTCTCTGTCTGATCTTGCACGCTTATACAAGGAGTGAAACCCGCTCCCTGCCGGAGCTGCTGATTGCTCTGCCTGCCTTCCCTCTGCACATGGTAACTCTGCTGCTCCCTGGAGAGATAAAGTGTGGCTCCCAATGCTCTGATCTAATCTCATCACACCGGATTCCTCTGCCTCATCACAATTCATAATTCAGACCCCCCAAGAAATGCAGTCACATAAACCCTAATGTTTATCAATTACACTTGATAAACCACTTTTTTTTTTAAATAAGCTACCAGAATGTAAAGACAGCACTACATTCATACAACTTACATTCAGACCACATTTCTGACCCTCACAGGGGCAGCAAAATCGCAACTGGTGCCAATCTAATGTACAGTATGAGTGGACGCATATCTGGCCCTTGCCTGTATGTTTATATCATATTACCAGTAAGAATGTGTAAGCAACCGCCAAAGTGAAAACTGGAAACAAAGACACAATTACACTTTGAAGTTCAGCAGTGCTTTGAGTTGCCTTGGTTTGACAGATTTCACAGAATCTGTCCTGTGAAATTAAATGTATTTCTATTGTAATGGAATTTCTATTGCCCTTGTACAGTACATTCTGGATAGTTATGTTGTTCAAAGCCACCTTCGCAGATACATTATCAAGAGGACAAGTGTGTGTAAATTGTCTCACTTAATGGCAATACCTGTGGCTATTTTTTGTTAACATTCACTTGTTGTTGTGACATGCAAATATGCAAATATAATATTTGATTTTAAAACTTCTTTTACTTAGTTGCTAGTTACTGTAGTTGCTGGCCAGATTTTATAGTAAACCTCAATTAATTAATTTACAATTACTGTATCGGTATATAATATGTATTGTATTTATTGTAACTATTCATCAATATGAAATTCTGCTGCAAAAATACAGTATCTGATGCCTGGTAGTAATGTTTTGTAGTGCCTGTAGTAAAAACATATTTATTCGATCACAAGTTATTTATTCAGCAAAATGCAACGTAATGAAAATTTTAAAAACTGGCACCAATATGATTTCATTTAAAGTGATTGTTGTTGTTGATCCCCAGACTGAATAAAAAAAAAGAATTTAACAAATCTTAAATAGGTTTGTGTTCATTTTAAGTGTTACCTGTGTCAGCATCAAACATTTTACAGGAGAAATTGAGAAAGCAAAAATGTTTCAAAGGGAGAGCGATGAGTAAACCACATTTAATCCATCTTAATTACATTTCCTACAGTTGCTGCCACCTCTTCCTGTCTTGCTATTTTGCTCTCGTGTATTTCCAGGTTTCCATCACTGCTACATTCCTAAAAGGATGTTTGACAAAGGTTCGGCCGACATTTCAGATGCAAATATGAATGAACTAGGTTGCCTTTAAAATCAAACGTGAAGGAGTAGATTGAAAACAAATGCTGAGCTAAATTTAAGGCAGCCAAGTAAAAGTTAAAGTTAAAGTTTCAGACTTGCTAAACATCTATGTGTCTGCTATTATAGGGTATTGATACTTACATTTTTGTGTTTGTGATTCTCATTATATAGCATTGATATAAAAATCCTTTGTGTTTCTATGGCCATATGTTTCAACTCAATTTGATTGTTTTGCTGGTAGTTTTTATAAGTAAACAATTACATTTTGTATAGGTCAATAGCCAAGATTACTCATTGTACAGCCTCTTTTTTGTTTGAGAAGCAGGGTTTTCTATATGGAAGAAATAAAAACACATACAGTAGCAAGTAGCAGCTCCTTCCTTATAGTTCATTTCAGACTAGATCATTACAAGTTGATAGCCTGCCACCCCCCAGATAAACCATTCTATGCCTAAGAAAAGATGGCCAAAATGGTTAAACAGATCATTCAAGATAAGCATTGTGAAAAAGAAAGCATGTTATAGAAAATTGAAAAGGGACCACAATACACAGAAACATAAAGAGTGCATTGAGCTGTACATCAGGCTATCAGAAATGTTAAGAGATCAATTTCACATCAGATAATGTATCTCTAGTCATTCATAAATGTTGATGCTAACTTCTAGAATTAATTAACAAAAAAAATACAAAAAATACAAAAAAGTTGTTTTTTAAAAACAGCATTGACCATTTTTTATAATTGTTTTGGTTGTGTCCCTCTGTGTCTAATTGGCCGTTCATTACCTGTCCTTTGTTTCTCCTGTCTGTCTCAGATGATGTTCTGTTACATCTTAGCAGATTCCCCCACATTAATATCATGCCTAAGAACAAAGGTTACTTTCATGATGAAAATCAGAAAGGAGAAACACAATATTTCACCAGCAGAACCTTCTTCAGGTGCCCCACCCAGTTTTCCGGTGTACCTCCTTCAGGTATCACACCCGTGTTTCTCTGGTACCTGCTTCAGGTGTCACACCCATGTTTCTGCAGAGTTTCTTCAGGTGTCGCACCTGTGTTTCTCTGTTACCTCCTTCAGGTGTCACACCCATGTTTCTCTGGTACCTCCTTGAGTTATAACACCTGTGTTTCTCTGGTACCTCCTTTAGATGTCACACCAGCGTTTCTCTGGTACCTCCTTCAGGTGTCACACCCGTGTTTCTGCTGAGTCTTCTTCAGGTGTCACACCTGTGTTTCTCTGGTACCGCCTTCAGGTGTCACACCAGTGTTTCTCTGGTACCTCATTCAGGTGACACACCCGTGTTTCTCTGGAACCCGCTTCAGGTGTCACACCTGTGTTTCTGCTGAGTGCTCTTCAGGTGTCACACCTGTGTTTCTCTGGTACCTCCTTCACGTGTCACACCCCTGTTTCTGTGGTACCTCCTTCAGGTGTCACACCCGTGTTTCTACTAAGTCTTCTTCAGGTGTCACACCTGTGTTTCTCTGGTACCTCCTTCACGTGTCACACCCGTGTTTCTATGGTACCTGCTTCAGGTGTCACACCCATGTTTCTCTAATACCTCCTCTGGTACCTCAAAATGGTGCATTTCTTCTTTCTACTTTTACAACACATGCTCCTCACTATACCATACTTATACTGTTCACCAGCTGCCTGTTTGCTTTAGTCAGCATTTATAGTTTATAGTTTAAATCAAGCTTTCCTAAATCTCCATTTTTACATCAAGCCCTGGGCTCTACAACACCTTCCTCTTCTATTACTCTGATAAATATTTACAGGGGGAATATTTAGGAGATCAGTTATCTTTTTTAGTCTTATCAGGCTACTAGATCTATTAGAATCATTCCAATGTTTAACTCTTGTTTAACTGTTTAATTTTTCATTACGTATTTATGAATACTTCAGTAGCCTGTGTAACAGATTTCTTAATATCGACAGACAACACCACATTGTGAGCCTTGTTGTTTTATCTCACTTTTGGAATACCTTGCAGAAGTTGTTTTCATACAAATCACTAGACTGCTTTCAAATATTTGAACAGCTTTAACAGGTGTAATGTAAACACTTTTTACAGTTGCACTCAAATGATTTATTTGTATATTTTAAATAATGGACAGCCTAGAAGCTCTGTGGTTAGCATTTCTGCCTTGCTGTGTAGGTCACTGGGTTCAATTCTATACCAGGGGTGCTATCCGCATGGAGTTTTTATGTTCTACCTGTGCTTGCATGGGTTTCCCCTGGGTGCTCTGGTTTCCTTCCACAGTGGTGAGTGTGTGCACGTTTGTCTTTGTGTGCTCTGTGCTGGACTGGCGTCCCATCGAGAGTGTATCCTGCCTTGCACCCACTGCTTGCCAGGATAGGCTCTGGCTCCCCTGCAAACATGCACTGGATAAAGCAGTTACAAAATGGATGGATATTTTGAATTATTAATATTCATTGATGTTTAAAGTATATTATCAGAACTTCCGAATGATTGATCCTCTGTGAATATTTAATTCATAAATTAGGAAGGGGTGCCTTTCATTCCTGTCCCAATGTAAAATAATGTAAGCAAGTTATCAAATACTGTTGGGTGCCTCCGCTGTACATGTGCATGTCTGCAATTTGCAACATTTCAAACCATGTTTGTTAGCTTCTTGTTTGATACTTGTATTGCATCCCACTGCCCCCTAAGAATTCCCAGCCCGGCTTTGAATTGTGAGTATGGATTTATTTACCTTCTTTTTCTTTCAGTGTGTTCAGGTAGGAGAGGAGGTCTTCATTGGTCTGGACACAGTACACCTCCCTGTTCTGAACTCCCCCTCCACAGAGGCTGGTCTGATTCCCCCTTCTGCGATCCTGCTGGCTGAGCAGGGTGTCCACACGGCACTCACTCCACTCCGTTGTTCTCCACCCGTACCTGCACAAGGGAAAGGCCATAACCCTTCAGCAGTCTGTTTGGTTAGCTTTGGGACACATCCTCCTCCCCACAGACTCCCCCAGGAACCTGAATTATTTGAATGGCTCCTGCAGTTCACAGAGACCAACTGCGCGTGAAGGTTAAGGTTAGAAATGTGTTTAAGGTAAGGAACACTGTTACGTTAGGGCTAAAGGTAAGTTTAATTTTACAGTCATAAGCACATATACTGTAGTAAGAAACCTGTGGACAAGTGACTACTTCAGTGGAGATTGTTTTAGTAGAGAGAAAATACAAGCTTTGCTGCTATGAAAATAATACTAATTGAACACTCCCCTAATTCAACTGAAAACTGTGTGATTTAAAATAGCAGTGTGACTGAGCAAAGTATCTTTCTCATGTTCATTTAGACATAAAGCCATGTAGTGAACCAGATCCCTGCCTAATGCTTTAAGATTCTTAAAATCCGCTCATGTTCAGAGAAGGAAAACGGGGGTGGCACCAGTCTGGCACAACAGAGGGAAGATCTCTTTCACTTCCTGGCTAACACTGTACAATGTGCAAATTATTTTCGAATATTTGCCTATTTACATGTGAATACCAGTTTCTTATATTTTCAGTATATTTATTGAAATTCCAGGCAGGAGTTCTAAAGTGAAGACTTGCATTCATGCCTTATTATACTCTTCCCAGTTTCAGTAAGCCTGAAAAGATCAGATAAGATTTGGAATATCAGTGCATCAGATTTGTTCTGAGAACAACCTCTGATCTTTTAAAATTTGAAAGCTTTATTTCCCTCAAACCTTTTTTTTCTATGAAGAAATATAAATGACATTTTCGTCTTCTACAGTAGCTCGGCAAGACCACTAATACTTTTGTTTGAATGAATTTAGATGTATTCATTTCCAATGCATTTAAATATGTACAATTTCCCTGGAGCTTTCTAGAATTTTACTGACTTGTGACCCATTCAGGCGACCCAAAATGCAACAAAGAGGTGAAAACATAGTTTGATTTTTAAATGGATGTCCCATGGTGCTTTCTTAATTGAAAAGGCTATTTGAAAATACTAGAATTATACTGTTTCTTCAGGCATAATATTAAAGCTTGCGCCGCTTCTTAAGTATATGTTTAGGTACAGTATTTTATGTCCTAATATACTGTACTTTTCCCATTTGTTATCAGAATTTGTTAACTAAAGGATCTACCAGATTAAAAATTTATAATATTGTAAATAAAATTAGAAAACAAAGTATTACTATATGCAACGGTTCATTACTGTAGATTAATAATCTCATTGCAGTACAGAATTTACACAAGTTAAAAACATGCAACTGTGCAAAATTCCCAGTTGGAAGCAAATGTTGAAAAACTTACCTCCAGCAGATTTCTATTTCAATTAGTATTAAATAGCAGATTCCTAATTAACTGCATTTATAAACCGAATTGAATTTGTTATTAAAACCCAGTTTGTTTGACAGAAGGAAAACCAAAGAAAACCGAAAAGCTGTGGAAGTGGTTGCATGTTGCCTGCCTTTGATCCCGTGCTTGTTGAAGGGAAAGAGCTCTGCATTATTGATGAAGGACTTTGCAGGCGTTGTGAAGCTGGTGGCTTTACTGGAAGGTCCTAGCGTGGTGGCTTGAAATGTCATTCGGCAAACACATGATAGTTTCATGTACAAAACTGCTTAAATGATCCTGAAACAGGATACAACTGACTTAGTAAAATAATAGTTAAACAACAAGAACTAAAACTAAAAATTATACATACAGTATATTGCGAGAGAGAGTTGCTATATTGCAACTGTAAACATGCCTTTTTGCACAGTTACTAATTATATATTATGTATTATACATTATACATGGGATACATTTTTTCCTGCTTAGAACGTATGATTGCTTGTTTCAATGCTAGTTTTTTTTTAATTATGAGAAAGGAACCCTTTCAAGTGCTTTACAGGCATGTGATTTTACATTTTACATGTAAGTAATGCTGAAGTACTATTTAAATGCAAAACAAATACATGTATCTGTGGCCAGCAGTTACTGTTGATTCTGAGCCAGCGCCTGGGTTTGGATCATAGATGACAAGCCCAATCTATGCTGTTAATCTTGAATCTGTGCTATGGGGCCAATGTGATCTCAATAAGCAAATGAAGAACACGACACAACAGTCAAGAGCAAAAAATAAGAACGCAGTTCAAGACGATATCAACAACTTAAACATGTCACATTCGTCTGAAAAACTACAAAGAAGCTTAATTTGTTTAGAAGTCTACCAGAATAAAATTTGTACTCCTAATGCCCATAGATTGCAAAATGAAATATGTACAGTATATGGTGTGAGACTACAATTGGAAACTGCTCTTTTGATTAGTTTAAATGTACAACTGTGAGAGGAAAATGAGAAACAGTATTCAGATTCCCAGCAGTGTGCTGGGTAAACTTTGTACTATGAAAGATCAAGTGAACGACAATATGGAAGTCATTCTTGTTTGGAAACACAGTTTAATTCACTTAAGGATATTTTGTGCAGATTTGTTTTACTTTACAGAGGTAGTGGATTTTTGGATCAAGCATGACCCTCATAACCTTTTATTGTCTCTGGTTAGAGGCTACACTAGAATGTGTATATTCTTCTTTCTACATGAAGGGAAGTTCCAGTTAGAAAGAGTCTGGATTCTTGAATTGGAGATTAGGAATGGCGACTAAGAAATGAATTTCAAACACTGCCTTTTCTTTTTCATTTTTCTTCCACAGCCATCTGCAAATGAATCCACTGTCCTGAACAGTGCTGTATTATGTTGATGAGTCCCAGGAGACAAACATTTCTGTGGTTTTAGTTGTGAGCCTTCATTGTTTCAGTATACAAGACAGGGGGATCAATTTATTCCAGTGTTTTGATGCTACCTGGATCCAATTCTGTTTGTTTATTAATGTCAATCACTATGTACACAATACACAATGGAACTTAAGTATAACCCCACAGAAAGAGGTATTGGTATGAATGAAGTATACAGTATATTCCTTAAGTACTATAATTATCTGTTAAGTGTATATAATAAATTGAGTGATATCCACTAAATTTCTCACATATCACCAACTGAAAAAGCGACACTTTAATTAACTATAAAAAATTAATTGAGCAGAGCCTTGGTTAAAATTCCAACTCGGTGCTATAATCTGAATTTAAATGGACCACATGAAAAGCAATTTAGCAATGTTACTATATGACTAATACCACAAAATAAGAGTATGATGCTGTTCACAGGGTATCGTGAAGTCTGTGGTCAGGTCAAGATCACTCATGACGGTGATGTTCAGTAATAAGACTTGTTGTTATATAATGAAATTACCATTTCATTAGGTTTTGGTTTTCCAGAAGAAAACACTGCATGTATACAAAGTCAATAAATGCCATACATCAGCTGCTGTCTTACTAACCTGTGATAAACATGACACTCATACTGTACACACATGACACATACACACATGCCACATACTGTACACACATGCTCATACACACATGCCACATACTGTACACACATGACTCATACACATGACACATACTGTAAACATATGGCTCATACACACGACACATACTGTACACACATGACTCATACTGTACACACATGCTCATACACACACGGCACATACTGTACACACATGACTCATACTGTACACACATGACTCATACGCACATGGCGCTGAGTGATCGGCACTTACGAGGCGCAGGGCGGGATGCCGTCTCCTTGGGGGGTGCATGGCTCTTGCTCCTCCAGGACGGGGCACTCTGCCCCCCCCCCCACGGCGAACTGCTTGACACTCCTCGTCCTTCTGCGGACACCCCTGGGGGCGCTCGGGTCATAGCAATCCCTGGAGCAGGGACCCCACTCGGACCACTCCGTCACCTCGCAGGCCTTCCTCATGACACATGACTGGAAAGTGACGGGGAGCTTCTCCTGGGAACAAAGGCTGCAACAAAGACAGCAATCAATAAGCTGCCTCCTGAAACAGGGAATACTTTCTAGCAAGCAAAACAGAAAGCAAAATAAGTGGTATTAGGTGCTGTGCCTGTTTCTTAGCAAGAAGCATATAATTATACAGTGTATATCCACTTCGTGGGATGTTGTTAAACCCCTGGTTTAAACTAGTCTGTTTGATGTTTGATTTTTTTTTGTTGTTTTCCAACCATTGGTGGAAACTAATCAGAGGCTTTTGTAAATAAAATTGTAATTACAAGTGCTTAAATAAGGGTTTTTTTCTAGGTTTTCTAAATGACTAGTAATTCAGTATTGAACAGTTTAAAATGTCCAATTAACTGTCTTTTTGTCTCCCTCTCACTTGTAAAGAAGTACAGCTGGCAAGCTATTAAAGCTATTAAAAGAAATTACACACTTACACAGCGCCTCCTTTTACAGCTCCATTTAGCAGCTTCTCTGAATGGTGATATATCAGGATCCAGAGGAGAGCTACAGGCACAAACCGCCTTCTAGGAATGTTAGTGGCCCTCCACCCACAGGCTGTTTATCTATCAAGTACTGCTTTTACTGTATATCTTGCTAATCAATAATTCGCCAGATCAGCTTTTTTAATCTTATGATTTATTCTTACACATCAGATATTTTACATAGAATATTGCACATATTGACTGGCAATCTCAGCTACAATACGAAACAGATGTGAATCCAAATGAAGAACAGCCTTGGTGCATACTCAGACCTGGGACAGCTAATTCTATGAAATAATTATGTGGTCATTTATGACCTAAAAATCAACATGTGCTGACAGGAGAAAGTACTTCACAGTTTGTAGCAGGGGTTGCAATGCCTGTCCTTTTTTACATTCCATTTAATACAAATGTAACCGTACTAACTAAATTTTGCAATTCATTTTGTCATGCAGAATGTTTCAAATGAATGACATGAATCTGGGGATCCTGCTCTATCTTTTGGCTCCAGCACAACCCTGTAACAGTTCTGACTTGGGGGAAGACTCTCTTAAGTCGATTTCATGAAACAAGGCGTACATCCTGAGCTACTGTATGATACCGCATTGAGTGAGAAGGATAGATACTGTTATGGGCAAATGTTTCTGTATTTAATAAGAACATTAAGAATAATGTGGTTAATAATGATGATATTGTACATGTTACCAGGTCTTTATTATAACTTACTGTAAATGCATTTTGTGAAATTACTATAGTTTATATAATTGCTATAGTAGGCAGTGGACCTTCAGTGCTTTTAAGAGCTATTTTCTACAGCACAGTATATTGAAATACAGCACAGTATATTTCACCAAAGACCATTCATTTAATAAGACCAAATTTCTCTACACATTTTGTCTTTAATGATGGCAGAAAATAATTTTATTTAAAATAACTGTTAAACTAAAGTTAGTTTTTCACACTAACAATAATTATTTCAGATTAACAGGCGAAAGACTCCGATCAAAGACAGCACTAGTAAAACATCACCTTCAGAGATTGTTAAGGCATAGATTGAATAGAAACCTTTGTGTGAAGATAGCAAGTAACAGGAAAGTCATTTTATATTGCCCTGGACCTGTGTACATTATCTTTTCACAGCAACAAACAGAGAGGCACTTTAGCAGTGCAAGTTGTAGCATTTAAAGATCAATGAGAATTATCAGATTAGAGTTAAACGAAGAAAACATCAATACCAATTGGCAAGACACCAGCAGGTAACCCTTCACCAGTAAACAGATTCTATAGTCCACAACAATTAAGTTAAGAAAGCAGACAAAAAAGGATTTAGTCAAAAAAAAGGAAAGATATGCTGTCGTACCATCCAATCCATTTATAACTGTTTTATGCTGTACAGGGGACGCCCGAAAAGCAACAGGCTCAAGGCAGGATACACCCTGGATGGAATGCTAGTCCATCACAGGGCACACAAAGATACAAATACACATACTCAAACATAAGGGCTGGTTTTCCCAGAAGACAATTAATCTACCACTTGTCTTCTGACTGCATGAGGAAATCAGAGCACCCAGAGCAAACCCACACAAACAAAGGTAAAATAGAAAAATCTCCATGCAGGTACAGTGTAGCACCCTAGGAATTGAACCCAGGATCACAGCCCTGCAAGGCTGAAATGATAACCACTATGCCAGCATGATACCCTGCCTGTCATACCTTGGCAGAAGATTAATTAAATGTATTACCATTCCATAGCTAAAATTAATCTGCCTGTATTGATGATCATATAGCTAAGATGATTAATTAATGTACAGTGTTTAAGGTTTAACAGTAAAAACAATCAGAAAGGAATAATAAATATCCAAAGGATTGTTGGCCAGATTCAGTGAGCTTTAGCTTCAGAGCACAGTTTGCTCTACTTTTTTTGAAGTAGCATAAACAACTATGAATATTTCAAAACAAGAAATAAATAAGTCTGAATATTAATATTTATGATCCTGTGGGGATCTAAGTGGTTCTCATACTGCTTTTGAAATCTTAGCAAATTTCCCTCTACCAAATCGTATCACACTAAGAAAGAACTAATAAATATTAACTACATTTGATTAACTACATAACTGATAAAACATGTTTTTTTTACTTTGCTTTAAAAAAAAACGTTATATTAACTTGTTGTTGTTTTTTTTAACTAGCTACGTTATACATGCTATTTAATATGCAGGGATTTAAATTATACAAACGCTTATTCTACTGGTCATGATTCAATGAATGTCGCAGAATTTTATGAGTTGTCCTTTTAAGTATAAAGTTGTCACTTCAACCGCTCAAAGTACAATCTTAACATGAAGCACTCGGTTGCTGTGAGGGGTGAGGCTTGTAAAGCAGTGACAAAGACCAAACTAATAACCATCTATTTTTCCACGTCTAACACTGACAGCACAAAAATATATGTGTAAAATATCCTGGGGGTTTATCACTGTGTTTTGGTTCTAACTTCCTTGGATTTTGCGTCAGTTATTTTGACAGAAAATGTCTGCATTTTCTTATTCATTTTTTACTCCAAAGGACACTTTAGATTAAGGGAACAGATATTTTGTCTACAATAAATTACATCTTGTTCCGTATCAACGTCTTCTGGATCCTCCCTCACATTTCCAGGCTGTCCTTAACTGCATGATTTTTTTCTGCACTACACTTACTGTATTTTATAGCACTTCAAACATAATGCATGGTTTTAATATGTTTTTCACATAATACTTTGTGACTTTGATGTATTATTATTAACCATTACATTCATGAGCAGCACCTTAAATGAATGCCCTGATTTTCTGGCACCGTAGTCCTACAGTAAAAAAATTACCTCCATTCATAAAGGTCAATGGCATTAGTCTAAAATGATTAAGACGGTGAAATCTAAATGTGAAATCTGGAAACGTAAGGGAGAGGTCACTGTCTCAGAAAGGTTTTGGTGAAATATTTTAATTTTAAGTATTATAGCCGTAAAATAAGTCGCAAACCACATCCTTACTTGCAGTAGCAAGCTTTAACAATATGATGTTGGCCTGACTATAGTGTGATTTAGAATTGACCTGGATATAACAAATGCAGTACCAACAGGGGAATGGATCTGATCCATCATTTCCCTATATGTCCTTAAACTTCCGTTTCCTTCATCAGCAAAAAAACAGATTGCCATTGGATGGAAAAAATCTAAACTAACAATGATGAGTGATATTCATGGGTGATATTGGTACAGTACAGTACAAAAATCACTGTGCATGCCTAAAGTGATTTGTGTGTTCCTGGTGAATGATATCACCTAAGCTCTCACTCCTGCTTCTATTGTTAACGTCGCCTGTTAACCTGTTTTTTTTTCGTCTCAATTACATAATAACAAGCCAAAAACATCCTTTGTGGGTTACGGAACAGATTAAAAAAGGTCTGCTCATGATGAAATGGAAGATGAAAGAAATGACTAAGTACCGTACAGTATATGTCTGGATGATTACGTAAGGAGACGCTTACTTCAGAGCGGCAGGCTTCCCGTTTTTGTGTGTGCAGGCCACCTCGCGCGCCTGGTATCCAACCTGCAGGTCCCAGAATTTGCTCTCCTGCCTGTTCAGCCGGTTGCGGTTCCTCTTTTTCTTGATGAGCTCCCGGGTCTCGGGGTCCTTCACGGCCTTCTCCCTGGCCTTGCTCTTCCTGCGCCTCCCGGCCTGCCGGGCCTGTCTGGAGTGGGGGAGGGAGCAGTTCCCCCAGGGCCCCAGCTTCAGGCTGTACGGGCTCTCCTCGGCCTTGCAGGCGCCGGACCGGCACGGCTCGAGCTCCGTCAGGTCCGGGCAGGCGGAGCCCCCGTACAGCGGCGGGGCCAGGACCCTGCGGACCCGATGCCGCAGCCCCATCCCGCAGGTCCTGGAGCAGGCGGACCAAGGGGAGAACCCAGACACCACGCAGTCCCGAGGGCAGGGGATCAGGCACGCCTGCTCGAGGCGAGGCTTTGGCTCGAAGTATTCACAAATGACGTCCTCGGTGGGAGAGCCGTTCGCCTTCTGAACACAGGCCACCTCCCGGGTCTGAATGCCCTCCTCTCCTTTCACACACACCGGGGATTTATAAGATCCAGAGTTTCTCAGTGCCACAGGCAGGCACTGATTCCACTTGCCCAAGTGCCAGTCATACAACTCCCTGTGCCAGTCACACACCCTAAAACAGCTCTGCTGGTTGTCTGGCCTCTCAGCCTGTACACAGTTCGTGTCCAATGTTGTCCATCCTTCTACGTGAGCACACCAGACCTCCCTGCTTTGGCTGCCGCCTGGCCCGCAGTCACTTCCCATACACCGCCCCCAAGGCCCTGTGAAGGCAAAAGGAAAGAAGTGCCATGAAAATAAACCCCTCTCAGCCACTTCAGATAATGTGTCCTTGAGGTCTCGAGCGCTTTCATCACAAGATGCACATTTTTAAGCACTACCGTAACCCTAAAATAAACCCTCGCTCATTACAAAAGACAGTCATGTTTTCTTCTGCTCATCGACCGGGAGGACAGACGCTCACTCAAAGCTTTTTCCACAAACAGCTCGTGTCTTGAGAAAGACTGAAAATCTGAAGCCTTGGGTGATCCCAAAACAATGTGTCGGGAACTGCTGGGGTTTTGTATAAAAATGCCACTGTCGCCTGTCTTAACATTCTCTGCTTGTCATTAGTGGTGTGAAACCTGAAAGAGATGTTTAATGAAAAATTAACAGAGCCAACGACTTCTCAGGACTCACAAGACTTCTCAATTTCTTGGAAATACAAAAAGGGAAAAAATAAAAACAAGAATGTGTATCAATGAGTTTATATTTCTCATCTGATGGATTCTTCGAGTGTCCTTTCTCCTGGGCATATATTTTTTTCATCATAATAAATGATTCCATCACAGAGTGTCTTAAGGTGAGAATGGCTGCATTCTGTATGAAATAACCCTTCAGCAGGCTCACCTTTGTAATTTATATGTTGCCGCTAAATGTCTCAAGCAGACGCCAGGTAAAACCACAAAAGTAGTTCAAGAACTGTATGTAGGATATTACAAAAACAATAACGATGAGAGGTGCTTTCAAAACCGAAACAAGATGCACCCCAGCTTTTTAAACCTATGCTAACCAAAGGGGTACGTGAATTAGCAAATTCCCAGTACGGAGGAAGAAGCTCTAGCCCTGGATTTTCCAAGCACCATCCACAAGATCCCTCAATTGCAAAAGCATCTAATCTAAAGCAAAGTCTCATGCTTTCAGAAAAATGGCACTCATTCACCAAAGAGCAGCTTGCCAGCCCGCTAAAATCAAACAATGCAGTAGCAGAAGAATGACAGAAAAATAATGTCATGTCATTATTTCACAAAAGTGTGAGTTTTGTTATTGAGTGCTGGTTCCAAGTCGAGGACTATGCTTTATAAGGCTTTGCTACAGGAGATGTTATCTGTCTGCACCAGTCCCACTGCATTGTTTCAAAGATTATTCACACTGTTTCACTTCTTCACCTGCTGTGTACTGGGAGACTGCTGGATAATAACCTACTTTGTGTCCCTTAGATTGGTGCTGCACTTCAATATTGGATGGTCTCCTATATGTAAATTTAGGAGGTGACTGAATTTACTGTAAATCTTTGGGATCCACTGAGATTACAAAATTCAGGGTAATAATGTATTTGTGTATCTGGCTAGAAGACAAAAAGGCCAGCACAAACTGAAAGAGTAATACAAGTGACGTGCAAAAAATGAAACAGGAACTGAACACCTGGTTTGGATGCAGAGCATATTTAGGAAATAACCGTAATTAACAAGTTACACTACTTGTCTGAGAATTAATAAACATTAATGCCATTTTGGGTAAGATGAAGGATGTAGTTGAGAAATGAATTGTGACAGCTTCTGTCTAACCAGATGAGTTTTGATCAGGTATCAAAAATTAATCAAAGGCTGATCAATTGTGATTTCTGTGGACGCTGAGGAGCAAGGGTGGAGAGTGAATCACTTTGAATGTGGGGGAATAGGGAAGGATTAATGAATGCATGGTAGAAGACTTAATTTTGATTGTAGAGAATAGACTTTAGAGCACTTTTTTTCCAGAACAAATCCTCAATAACTTTAATTGTACTCCACAGACATACCTACAGTACTTAGGTACTTACCTCTGACAGGTAGTGTTGTCCATATTTTCATATACTGTAATGTGATTTTTGCAAGACCTAATATGACTTATGTAGTTCAGGTGGGTAGCTGCGTCAGCATGCGTAGGCTGCAAAGGAACAAGTAATAGGTTTATTCCATGCTGAAAAAAAGAAGAAAGAGAACACAACGTTTCGGCCGTGGAGCCTTCTTCAGGTGTGAGCTGAAGAAGGCTCCACGGCCGAAACGTTGTGTTCTCTTTCTTCTTTTTTTCAGCATGGAATAAACCTATTACTTGTTCCTAATATGACTTATTGTACGTGTGATTGTGTTTTTGTTTCTGCTTTGAAGGTTGTGTGAAAATAGCGCTCAGGAAGAGAAATATACATTTATCTAAAGTACTAATGCACTATTAATCCGCTTCATAGTCCTGGAATAGTAATTCATTTTAATACCCGGATAATTGTTTCTGAAAGGTCCTTTCAGAACCTCATTTCACTGGATCATTACAGAATGATGGTAATCACTGGTACAGAATGATGGTACAGAAAGAAACCTGCAACTTTAACCACCAAAAAAGAAAAAAAAAACATTAAGCCAAAGCATACATTTCAAATTATCCCTTTAGGAATAAAGACAGATGGCTATGAAGCTTGAAGAATGAAGTCATGCTTTTTTATCCAGGCATTACAGATCCTCTGTTTCAGATAAACTAATTCAGCAAAACAAAGCAAGTTTCCATCCCTTTTATTACTAATATTATATAGTACATTAACATTTCACAAAATAAGATATTTTACTCATATTATATTACACAAGTATCCTTAATTACAGCAGCTGATGAAACCTAAGATCCTGGAGACTCTACTTTAAAGCCTATGTTCTTGGTACCTGGACAACATTATTTATTACTTTTCCTGTTGTTTGATGTGTACACAAGACTACCCACAGGCCAAAAATCGAACAGAAAGAAAAACAGAAGAACTCAAACACGGCACCACCCTGTCTACAAGTGATTTCAGACAAGCCCAGCCTGGAGCTCTGCTGCACACAGAGCAGGTGGGTGACATCATGGTGTTTTTCTCCTACAGTACATGACCAGGAGGCAGTGGTGCAGCCCTTGTGTCCACACACCCAGAGGCTCTATTTCAATAGCCTATCAGTGCAGTCATTGCAGGACCAGCGGATGGCTTGTTTGGTGAATATTTATCTATAGCCCTGCTCCTAGAGAGCCCTAATCCAGCAGGTTTTGTAGGACACCATTAAATCACCAGTTTCCATAGACCAATTTACTTGTGATCAATTCTACAGGTGATCAAGCAAGTTAGAGATCATTACGGACTTAGTACAATGTGTCTAAGTACCCCTCAGACCTCAAGGCTCGGTCCCGAGGTCCAAAAGAACAATTAAGTTATCTTTATTGAACAGATTACTTGTTTGATTCATCAGCAATGTACCAATGTTGTTTGTCTTTAAAAGCAGGTAACCTATAGGATTAACTGGGCTGGAGCTCCAAAGAATCAGGGTTGTTGATCCAGGTACAGTTGGACTCTAAGCTTTGCTGGAATAAAGATGGAGTTACAGCACGTGTTTGTTACAACAAAGACTTTGACATATTGCATTATTATCAATAGTAATACTACCACAGGATTATTAACAGCAAAACAGTTTTAATATGTACACTCTGTCTCTTATAGCTGGGTTTAAGTTTAATATGGCTGCAAAACAGTTATTAAATTACAGTTCTCAATTCCTGAAGCACATTCCAATGTTCATATACTTTAAACAGTTATTCACTGTTTAAGATGAAATAGCTAACATAAAAACTGTCAGAAATTAAATTATTTGAAGTTTAGTCAGAATACACACAATTCATGCAAAGTTATTTTACTTCTAATGTTTGGGCTTTATGTATGAGGTCTTCACTGTACTATTGTGTGCATTATGAATACTGTTCTTACATCTGGAAGAAACATGCACACCACAGGCACACACAACCATCACACCTTGACATTTAAACATTTTTTCAATGTTTTTATCTTCCACAATAAACTGAAAAAAAGCTTTAGTGCTATGCACACAGAATTTCAAATATCTCAATCATATTTCTTATTGTATGTTAATAATATCGTTATTAGTAGTACTACCTCTGCATGATCAACAGCGCAATATTTTCAATATAAAGTAAAAAACCTTTTTTAACAAGAAATGGTACAAGACTGTCAAATCTCTAGATACTATAGATTAAATAAATGTAAGAGTAAATAATAAATAATGCATACTGTGTATTATATTATCTTCTTTTCAGACACTTCTTTCTCCAAGAATGGCTAATCACCCCCTAGAGTTCCCAGCAAGAATCTAAAAATATGCCTGCTGGAACACTCACCCTGTACTGTAAACGAGACTAATCTGAGATGCCACTGCTTTGCTTGTAGCAAAGGGGATATCAGTAACGAAACAGGGAATATTATTATGTGTGATGAACAGAAAGTAATGCCACCTCTTTATTCCTTGAAATATAATATATTTGACAATTAATTGTTGCAGAGCTATCTGCAGGAATATCTGGAGCTCTGCAGCAAAAGGTTGGAAAGTAAAATTTTGTTGCAACAAAATATGTTTTTCCTGTGGGTTTTTGTGGGTTCTAAATTCGATTCCTGCCTTAAAATTCTTCTGCTTTGCATTTTTATGTTATTTTTTTCTGTTCGCTTATCTTTTCTACTGCATACTGTACTGTGTGTGAGCATGTGTGAGCCCTGTAATGGACTGGCATCCTGTCCAGAGTGAATCCTGCCTCGCACCACTTATCCATTCAGGAAAGGTTCACTGCAATCTTGTATTTGACTAAGCAGTTGTTGATAATCGATAATTGGACAACAATAATATTGATTGCAGAAAAATTAGTATAATTCTAAATGATATAATCATGCATCTGCCGTGATTTATTTTTTAGAACATTGTTTTTATTTTTCTTCTAAGCGTGTACGTTCTTGGCCACAGGGTGTGCCCCTGATGTCCTTGACATTCTTCAGTGTTCAATTGTCATTTGAATATTTACAAAATATTTACTTAGGCTTTGCTTATCAGCTCTGGATTTGTCTGCCTTCCTCCTTTATTTGCTCAGTCAGAGAGTGTGGGTTCACATGCATCACTGTATTGATCTCCATTAAGGGTTTTTCTTAATTTCCAGACAGGAGCTCTCAAGGTCAAGACTGAATCCACAAGGTTGAAGAACATGATTTACTACAGGACCTGATACACAATAGAGACTCGGAGCCTTATTAAATCACTGTTCACTTTAATGCATTCCATATCCCCTGCTGTTCCATATTACATGCTGTTCATTTTAAGGTATGTAAAGTGGCAGAATCAGCTGTGGTCAAAATCAGTGTTTAAATCAAGTATGTACTGTATGTACAGTATTTTGGACTCCCTGATATTAAATGAGAGATGGCTAATTCCAGTCCTTAAGCATTCTCATATCTGGATTCCAACTTTGCACTTAATTACTTAATTGAACAAATTGTTTGGACAGGAAGTCAAATCACCTGTCTTTCCAGGTGATACAGAGTTCATAATTTAAACTTGCTCTGAAACTCCTGAATGAGAGAAATGCCTTTAAGTTCATAGAACTGGCTTTGATATTTTTCTGAATAAGTCTTGTACTTCATTTACAATAAAATATCTGATTTATACAATGCCTATAAAAAACAATGTAAGCATCCCACACTCTGAGAAAAGTTATAGTAAATTCATCTATCCACATATTGTAATGCATTTTGAAATGAGCTTTATGAGTTACAGAAAATGGTTTTAAAATCTAAGAAACAATTACTGGCATCTGTCATTTGACAGAACTAACACATGTGGCATAGCTTTCGCATACTTAAGATACAATCCATCTTGTGCCAATGTCATTTAAGAGAATAAGGACCATGCATGCATGGAGAGAACATATGCCAAAGACTGATAAAATATTGCTAATTTGAAAATCATGAGGTTGTTTTCTTTTTTTTACTGGAAAAACATACAAGTGGCAACCTCAACTTGATATCATAGTGAAAACTGATAAGAATAACAGAAGACTGCATTATGCATCATTCTGACAGAGCGCCTGAAGGATTATGTTCGCATGTGGGAACACCAGCCCACAAGACAGCAATGACATTATCAGCAAACCACCGAAGGATCTCATACAGAAATCTATTAGAACTAAAGAATGGCTGGTCAACACTGCAGATTCAGTGTGCTTTAAGATACAGCATCATTTATTGTTTTGTCTCTAACAAATGGAGTAATTCCTGTTTGTCTGCCATGCTTTAAAATGGCACCAAACGTTAGACTGACAAAGGTGGAGTCCTTAAATAGATACACAAGGTTTAAATGATGGGCACAGAGTGAGCTGATGTATAACGGGATACAACAATTACATTGTGGGCACTCAAACACATTGTTCTTCCTGAATTCATCAAGGGTCTCACTGCTCAAAACTAATATGGGTTAAAAACATGTTTGCACTGTAGTGTTACTCTTCGGTTTTCAATGACACAGCTGCTAGTTTACAGGACAGACTGGTGAACTAAAGTCCACTGACCTGGGGGTCCCCAGTTGTCAATTGGATAAAGACCCAAACTGTGGCTCAGGCTGCCCAAGCAAGCTCCTTCAGTGGTTAAACATATAAATATGCTTATTTACATCTTCCAGGAAATATTCCAGATGAGATCAGCTAGACCCCAGAACAGCCTGATGTTTAAGTTATGGCTGTTTATGCCTAGAAGTGAAACATTTTCTAGCATTTCATTTTTAAGAAACAACCTTAATAAGATTTGAAAATCATAAGGGATTTTCAGTTGTTTCTCTGTGTTTGATTTTCAAAGTCGCGGAACTGAAAAACACAAACATACAAATGCTTGGAAAGATAATGAATCATCATTAAGATCACCACATTTCTCTTCCCTACTAACATTCCTCCAAAATATCCAAATTTATTCATTCTTAATCATGGGTTTACATTAAATTTTGAATAGCTGCCTAGAGAGAAATAGGAAAGAAGAGGTGCAGAACACAGTATATAATTGTGAGGCATGCTTTGAAGGGAAAAGCTTTTTGAAATAATTACTTGTTTTGTGCCTGCAGCCATAGTGTAATACTGCTACAGACCACTGACAGCTTACATACACCTTTCCAGCACCTTATCCTGTAGATTATGATTGAAGTACATAAAATACAGTATGTACTTTAACACTGAAACATACTGCAAACTATTCTGTCCTGTGTTTGTACATGTATTCATCTCAATCCATAGGTGTCCTAGATTTTACACCTATGTGGGACACCTTGAGAGAAGAGAACTTGAGATTTCCTGAAAAAAAAAAACAAGAACAGTACTGTACATGCAGCACGATGGAAGTGAACTATGAGAACAGCACTTTACTATCACTATTCTTTTCTTTCCTTTTAATTCTGCACGTACATGATGACTGACAGAGTTACATGCAGGATTTGTTAATTAAAATAAAAAAAGTAAGCATTTAACACAACTCTGCTTGTTCTGTTTGTATTTTAAAACGTGCTAATGATTGTAAATAAAAAAGTAAATACGACGTCCTGCTGTCACCGCATCAGCAGAAGAATGATGTTCTGCAAAGTGCATATAAGACATGGTAACTAACGCCCGTGGCAATAAAGTGGTCCAGTGCCCTTGTGTGACACGAGCTGAGGGGCTGCTGTGAGGGTGATGAGACTCCAGAAAAGAAAGTGCTATGTCACCAGGTGATAGGTTGTAGACTCCATCAATCGTGATGCAGCTTGTGGGGCGTGACAGTCAGGTAACGTGAGACAGTTATGGACACATCCATTATGGTCTGCTTCTACCGCCTGTCACTAGACTGCTCTTTTTAAGAACGAAAGACCCAAAGAAGGTCCTGTATAGTGTACAGAATATGGAATTCTGTTAAAAGAAACACCCTTTTTAGAAATGTTTTTCTTACTTATCTAATTATTCCTGTTTGGTATTTAAAAAATATTTTTATATATCTCTATTTAATGTAAGATTCTGTGGAATTAAAGGGGCTATATATAGATAACTAATCTTAAAAAGAATATGCATATATCCAGGTAAATTAGAACTTATAACCAGATAGATGGAAAGTTTCAGGGAATGTTTATTCCTTACCTTACAGTGTTGTATTCACAGTATGCAAACATTAAGACATGAAAAAAAACAAATCCCAGTCATACAACTCTGAGGAAGCAAGTCAAAGCAGTGCTCTTATGGTCGTTTTCCTTTTAGCATAATACATTTCTGTTTTAGTTTTTAATGATACCACATACTTTTCTTTTAAACTACAAAGCCTCAACTTCTCAAGCTTTAGAGGAGCTTGAAAATACTGTAAATATATTAGTGGAGAATGTCTGAGTGGAACATCTTCTGTGGGGGCTTGGTGATTTTATGGATCAACTTGAAAGAAAAATAAAGTAAAAAATTAAATGAGAATAAAATGGATTCAGGAATATGTCATCTCAGCTCAGGACATAAGAAAAAAGGCAAACAAAAAAGTCAGAGTTAACATATTTTCTTGAGAAAAGATTCCTGTTCACACTGCTCAGTGAAATAACGGTCTTTCCGGGGCTTAATGCCCTATGCTGACAGGCTGAAGGAACTGCATGTTTTTAGTCATGAACAGAGGAGACTACAAGGGGACCTCATACAATTATGCGACATCCTCAAGGACATTGAAAAAGACAACCCAGCGGTGTCCTTTAGAATAAGCAGTGAAACACAAGGGCACAATTGGAAATGCATGAAAAACTGAGACCAGGAGGCACTTCTTTACCCAAAGGGTTGCCAACAGTCTAGAACAAGAACAACCTACCCAGCCATAGTTGGATCCAGACTGTACAACGTCTGGATCAGATGCTTGGATAAATGAGAGATGGGTTATGAAAGGGCTGCATGAGCTGGATGGCCTCCTCTCCCTTGAAACCTTTCTTATGTTCCTAGAAAAGCAGGTAACTCTACCTTGGATAGGTTCCATTATCCAATACGTCTAACATGAGAGCCAAGCCTCTGCTGTAACCACACATTGACCACTGCAATTAATCCCAGCCTGTGCTTCCATTTACACAGAGCTCCATGTCATGTCAGTGTTAACAGTCCTCTTCTGCCTCTCTGTTAATTCGTTTATTGGCATTATTTGTTCTCTGTAGCACTAGCAACACATTCAAACACATAAAATGTACACTGTAATTGTTTTAGGAAGTATTAATGCTATTTTATAAGCCTGCTTTCTTTGTGAGAAAACATTTGCAAGACCTGGTCCCCTGGTCTTTAAGTAATTGAAGTGTGAATGAAATTGCGCTCATGCTGGGAAGCTGTCCTCTGAACACCCTCTGCTCATTTATTATTTAGCTCTGTGTGGGAAAGGATGAGCTGGACAATTAAATGGTGCAGGAAAATTCACTTTAAAACTGTGCCACAAGACTTGGAGGGCAGCAAAGCTGTAATGATGGTCCTCATTCGTTGTAATTGAGTTGAGCCCAGATGGAAAATAAATGAGAAAACTAATGCCGATGTCAAGCGATTTGATTTAAAGCTGCTGATTGTCTCAAAAACACCCCTCATTAAGAGTCTGGACGTATTCCTCCTGTATACTTTTTCAGTTTGGGACACCAAGGACTGCCTGAAACCAAAGGCTCTGGATTTGTCTCAGAGGCGTTTCCTTGATACATCGTCAAGTGAGAAGTCTGCTCAGTTTTTTTGCTGTTATGATGGCAGTCTAGTGATGTGCAAATTCATTGTCACGTTGCAAAGAGTGCTGAACTTGATAGTGTCTGATAATCAGCCAGGGACGGCAGCCAGCACGACAAGAGGAAGGACAGGTCCCAAGGATTGCTTGTACGTTGCTAATATTCATCCCATTTTGTATTAGCCAGGTGGAGGCTGCATATTCTCAATTTGCCATAATTTAGCATTTTGCATTGCTTTGATCTTTTCTTATTCTTGGGCTTGCATCCCACGGGCATATGCACAATGTCTTGAAATGTCACGAATAATGCTTAGGCAGATTTTCACCTTACGAACTTCATCGCCTCACCAGCAAGCAAAAGATGTGTACTCAAGTAATGACCTGACAGAAAAAAAATTGAATTTGCAATTAAAGTAATGTTATAAAACAAGAAGAAGACAGAAAAACACATTGTTTTAAAACATTATTTTGTTCTCATGATATTAATATGAATGATATGATATATATTTATAAATGTGATATATTTATCGCATTTATTTACATCCTTTTCAACTACGTTGTTATGTGACTATGGCTACGGGGTTCCCTGGAGCACATAGCTCCCATTTCACCCCTTAAACACTTCATTAAACATTAAATGTAAGGGGAAGAACTCCTCACTGCAGCAACTCTGTCTCCGATACTCATATATGTAAACCGGCTGCAGTTGCACTGGTTGGAACAGGAATACACATCTGGTAGATGTCCATATTTCTAACAATTCTGACCATCAGTGGACCTGCTGTTATCTTTAATCCCCATGGCTATTAACCTGCTTCTTTTGGACAACTGATTGTATATTTTACTTGACTAAAATGATCATACTTGTGTGTCTCATATTTGTTCATGGGTTTCTGGGTATTGTGTAATGTCCTTTACCTGCCTGCAGAGTACATTTCCTATATGGGACATACAGTAAAAGTAAGTAAAGTAAGTAATTGCACTACTGTGGGATGCGCCCTGAAAGGTCTCACTGACGCCCCCAAGTCTGCTCTGTGCGGACTGTCTCTGGGAGCAACACATTCCTTTTGTCATGGGAAGTAGGAGTATTGCTGTGTGTTTGTGTTCCGGATGTGGGTCTGTTCAAGTGATCCTCAGTGGTTGGGGAGGGAGGAGGGTGCCACCTGCAAAGAGATAATTCATTGGGGGATTGGGGACGTGGGAGAAAATTGGACGGATTTTATGTTGTTGCAATATATTGTACTGTATTTGTCTCCCAAACAATCACAGGGTGCTCATCAAAATGATACTCATATGTCATTTTATTAATTGGTTACACATGGATATTTTAAGATTGAAGTCTGGTCTAAACTTGATAAGCAGGAGGGGTCATTAGGGTTGGAGGATGGAATTTGAACTCTGCAGGAAACAGAATAAACTACTGCTCCACCAAGGAGCACTTATTTTATTCAATATCTCCAAGCCAATTGCTCTATGAATAATCAGTGATGAAATGTGATATCTGTATTACTTCATTTTTATTACTGGCTTTAGATAAAGTATTTTGTTTTCTAAATATATTAGCCTGGTTTAATTTTCCTTGATAAAGAGGCAGATTGTCCTGACAGTATTATATCTGCTGTCCTTCCTTTTTCAGCTCAGAGTGGAATTTCACACTGGGCATTTTGACCATCATCACAGGATTTTTGTTTGTGGAATTTGTTGCTATCCCTATCATTGTTCAATTATTCTTTTAAAAAAACTGTTCTTACTGATTTATACTGAAGTGCCGATTTAATTGATATTTCAATGTATAGCTAGGGTGACACAAAAGACCTGATTTAATATTGGATTCAATGTCAATGTAGGACTTAATTTCTCTTTAAGTAAGAGCTGCTGATTCAGGGTCTGCTCTTTCACAACAATTTACTTTCAAATTAGACCTTTCACTGCGTTGAGGTTAACAAAGTTAGGTGGTTCATAAACTCTAACTTCATACTGACAGCTAAAAGCCCAATTTGCAGAGCCACAGAAAGCAAGTAACTCTGGCAGATTAATTTCACAGTTTGGAAATACTGAGCAGTGACTAACAATAGAAAACATCCACAAACATGGGATGCAGGAGTCTTCTGTTAAGTATACTCCTTAGTGTACTTAATCGCCACTGATTTTATAGCATTAAGTCTTTGCGGTAAAGGATGAGTGCACAATGCAATTAACTCGAGGTTGCATGACAACATGACCTACACAAATCGAGAAAGAGATTATATGAACAGCAACAATTCTAAACAAAGGATTAAGTCAGTAAGGGTTGGGAATAGGTAAGGGAATTGACTTATAGACTTCATAATGATGGGGTTCAGACATAATGAAGTTGAGAAAGCCTGTGCCTATGGTAGATGCATTGTTTAACCTGTGCAGCTGTTTAATTTCTAGCCTTCTTTTAAACCTCTAGTTTCAACTGATGAATCTCTAAGGAACAAAGAATTATTCTCATTTTACTTAATACCATAACTCTACGTGTTTAGTCTATTCTAAGCAATTCCTAAGATGAATCGTTTCTATTTATGTGTAACTGCAACTCTGCTGAATTGTTTGTACAGTACGTCTAAGCAATACTGTAATTACACAGCTACCAAGAAAAGCAGCTCTGGAATGAATTCATGAAGGGATTGAGAGAGATATATAGGGCATAATGCAATTAGTACACTTAGTATGCATGGTAAATGTTATCTCAAGAAAACCCAAAATAAAAAGATCTGCACTTTTCATTGTTTCATTCTTTAAGTATTCCATATACTGTAATTTAGCAGTGCGCTTGCCAGCACCAAGGTCTTGCTTGCCTTTTTGTGTTGCTTCATAAAAACTGTTTGCTTCTTCAACGTATGTGCTGAAGTGACTGATTTCAGTCTGGTCAGGTAGCATATTACATGGTTGTCACCTTCACCCAATCTGTACAGCAATTCTAAATCATAACCCTGTCTTTCAGGGCACTTCCAGCTTGGAAGATTAGATGGACTTGTACAGTATAGACCCCTTCTCCACATACAAATTACAAACCCAGATCTTTTTACCTGAGACTTCCTCTTTCAACCTGCAATTTCTATGTGAATGCTTCAACATTTATGCCATCTGGTTTTGAGACAGGCAAAATCTAATTTATTAAGATAATAAACAACAGTGGACTGGTACAACAATAAGAGAAGCTCAATTAAACTGTATGGGCAAAATAAAAATACATACTGTGCAACATAACACCAATGTTTTAAAAGAGCATAAACACTGATCGATATTAATGAGTGATAATGTTTTTTATTCTTACGGCTGATGTTGATGATGATGCTGTTGTTGTTGTACATTCAATTCCAAGTGCAGAGGGAGGTAAAATAAAACCTCAGCTGTTGTGTATTGTTTTAGTGCATTCAGCAGTTTTGTACAGAAGATGCCTCCAGGACAGACGGTTATGAATACAAGATTGATGAGCTCGAAGTGCTTTGAAGGGTTTATGTGCAAGCACACACACTGATGGAGGAGCTGTCCTTAAGCTGACCTTGAGATTTTTCTGAACTCTAACATGAAGAAATACATTCATTGCAGAGGTGATGCACAGATTACTGGGACCTAAAGTTTGAAAGGATAATTAAGTGTACCTGATTTAAAAATCAGGCTGAACAACAGTCAGTGACATTTTTATTTTGCCATTAGTTTCACTCAAGACTAATCCTTGAAAAGACATTTCAATAAACCTTACAGTGCAAAGAACCATTGTCATAAATGTCTTTAGGAATTAGGAAATTTGGAAAGAATATTTCCAAGTTTGGAAAGAGGATTTACGATGAAAATATACAAGGATGTGACAAAATATATTTTGGGTAAAACTTGTTGGTGCTGCCCTTTTCAGCAATGTGTAAATGGGGTCAGCAATGCACTACTGCTCAATGGGTGGAGCTGTGCTCTTTTCACTGACTTGTCACAGTACAGTCTGCAAAAAGATCGGCCACTGCTGCTTTTGAGCTCTTGTTTCTGAAAAAGACACAGCTGCAGCAGTCTTGAGTTGAAGAATGGCTAGTGATTGTAGCTCTTGTAGCATACAAGAATGATATTTTGCCTCTAATGCGATGATTTTATGTAGCTCTGTGCCAAGGGCAACATACAACTCTTCTAGAGAAATTAGTGGGCTATGTTTCCATGTTTTAAAGCATCCTGAATTGTTTGAGGAACAGAAATTCCTCACTTATAAAGCTTTCCCAAAATGGAAAAGCTTAGCTCGTATGCTAATTTGGAGGCAAACGTTTCCCTGGTGTATTGAAAGAGGTGTTGGCTGAAGGATGTTAAAAGGTCAGAGAATGCTAAAAAAGAGAAAAAGAGCTAAGAGTGGGGAGCAGACTCCATGTGCACTCTGAAAAAAGTACAAGTAGAGGTTAATTCCACTCTGAAATGAAAAAGAAAGGTGATATAGACAGAGCAGTGAAATGCTGTCTCTTTTAAGCTTTGAATTAACCGCTCTTGTTTTTCACAATTTTGTCCTAAATGTATCATAATGCACCTGACTGCCACAGCACCTTTACAGCTACTAAAAATAAAAGATATGCATGCAATAAAACCTCTGAACATAAATTAAAAGAGGAAATTAGACCACAGATGAAAAGAGAGCCAGCTCATTGATTAATTTTCAGCATGATCGGCGTGGGATTTATGGATGCATGAATCATTTCATATTCTGATTCATGAATGACGTTAAGAGCTGTTTCTGTTTCTGTTTGTCACAAGCAACGCCAGTTTATACTTGTATTGCGCCTTTCCTCACAGTCAATAATCTCAAAGCACCTGCTACTATAACCCAAGGCCAAACCAACAATCGCACAATGAAACACAGCCATCTCTAGGGGACACCCTGGCATTCACTTTGCCTTGGCATCTCACTCCACATCCAGGCCAAAGAAACAGTTCAATGGTGGGGTGGAGAAGGAAACAGACTCTAATCCAACTCTGTGCTAGGGAATTTACACAGGAAAGATTTTATGGTGTGTAATGGATTTGGCTAAAACACTGGGCTTAACATTCTACAATACCTTGGAATCTTTAATGTCCTGTAATACAGATGGCACTTCTAACTTGGTTCTGAAGAGAAACAGACGTTTGAAAATCAGCCTGTCATCTGTATTTGCTTCACCGTACCATCGACCTGATGAAATGTCATAGCTCACTATGAAAATAAACTGTGATGTCATGTTACTTTATGGAAATAAATAGCAAAGTGTTTCCTGTACCTCTACTGGGAGGAAGCAGAAACACAATAACGGACCAAACATGTGGCAGCCATTCGTGAGATAAGAATATTTTCTCTTGCTTGCTTCACAGTATTAAGTACATTCATTTTCCCACTTCCACGTCTCTCATTGAAGATATTGTCCTTGAATTCTTCAAGGGTGCCAGCACTCAAATAGATAAAGCCCAAGATAAGGCTGAATTTTCATCCACCCTAGACCAAGGGTGGGTTCTGTTATTTCCCTAACATATTCTTCTCTTATAACTGTCTATTTTGAATACAAAACATCTCTAGCGATTTGTATGAAAATAGCAATCTTCACATTAAAGCCTCAGTTCCAAACATACACCAGTAGTCATGCCTAAATAGGAAACACACAATCAGGCACCTGGCATAAAAGCAGTTATTACAGGGCTAATTTACATATGAAATTCAGGGAGACTAAAAAGAAAATGATTATCGTTTTGCTTCTCAGTACTGCAGTACTTAACTTTTACAGTACTTAACTTTCATTGTCATGAAAAAACAAAGGTTAGTTTCAGTACTACCAAAGGCTCCATCGAAAAGGAAGCATGCACACACAAAGCTCTTTATACTAGATAAGTGCTGGGAAGCACAAAGCCCTTGCATCCCTATTGCAGCTATTGTGTTCTTTTATTTCTCCTCCCAGCCTAAGAGAATATTCTTTACAATGCATGTGCTCTTCAGCTCCAGAAATGTACTTCATGTGACATTTTTATGTTGAGCACACAGTGCTATCCTTAGTTACACGTATATGATACGCACTTCAGAGCTATCATATTTACTGGCCATGATCATGAAGAAAAGGACACACTTTGCAAGAAACTCATATTAAGAATATCAAGAAGATGTAAAAATAGGAGTTTTTAACCTTCCTGTATCTGTACCAGCATGCCAGTGGCACAGCTTGTGAATGTTTAAAGGTGGGATCAAACACAACGCTGAATAAATCGTTCCTACCAGGTGAAAGGCAAAACATCCCAGTAAGAAAAAAAGAAACGCCCTCGAGACTCAGTACTTGTGGTGCTAAATATTAATGTGCCACTTGTATGTTGCGCATTGTTGGCTCCAACAGCAAGAGATACTTCAATAAAAGAACATCCCTCAGGGACTGTGTAAGTACAGGATGTGTTAGAGGATTTTGTCAAAGGGAGGGTGATGTAGGGTGAAATTTTCATATAGTTGCCCTTCAGATAAAAGACATTAGTCACTAAGTTTCTGGAGTTAAAGGAGTTCGGATTATTGGATTTAGCCTGGAATTTTGTTCACAATTTGTTCCAGAAGAGATGCCAGCTGAGCAAATAAAGATACAGCTTTGTTAGCTTTTCTTTATATTGCTAACACATTGAGATCCTGCATTATGCCCCCAGAAAACATCACTGTATTGCTTTTGTGCTTGAGTACTATAAAATTAAATGCAAAGGGTGAAATTAATGGGTAAATGTTTTTATTATTACGAAGCTTTATTCTTTGTGAACTTTATGGATTTAGTTTTGAGTATATACAAAAGACAGGGCTTGCATAGTGGCTCAGTGATTAGCATTGCTGGAGTCCTAGGTACAACTCCTGGGGTGCTACTGGCGTGAAGTTTGCGCTGTATGTTCTCCAGGGTTGCCTCCAGGTGCTTCTGTTTTTTCCCTCAGTCCAAAGATTAACTGACTTCCAGGAAAATTGGCCCTGGTGTGAGTGTGCCTGTCTGTGTGTGCCCTGCGATGGACAGGCGTCTCGTCCAGGATGTAGTCTGCCGTTTGCCTGTTGCTCGTGAGGATAGGCTCTGGCTCTGGATGGATGCATATACAAAAATGACAAATTTGTGATTATTTATTTGTAATGTAATGTGGGCTCATCATAATTTGTGTTATTTAATCTGTCTAAAGTTAATGTTTTTCATGGGTTTTGTAAAATTTGCACACAAATATTGGACATAATGCAAGGCTTTATGTTTTTTTTACTAAGATTTATTTTTGCAATGTTTAAATTGTACTATACATATACCGAGATATTTCATTATTCTGATTAATATTGACTGTCATCATGGCTGGTTAATAGATAATCTGCTGTGAAAGTCAAAGATAAGGAGCATGCACAGTCCATATTAGACACAATGCAAGCTGTACATCTGTGACAGATGTCTTGCACCAAGATGCAGAAGCTGTCTTGTAGTATTCAATCCCATTCCTCTTGCCTTGACAACATTGTGTCTGTTCAAAGGTCTCTGAGTCCAACATGCCACACATCATCCCAGCTCATCCCATAAATGTTCTGTGGGGTTTGAATCTGGCAAGTGGAATGTGCAAGGCCTACAGTCACTGTCATATCCCAGGGCAAGTATAAAAGGCAAAAAATCACAAATTAATTGAGAGACTCAAAAAGAAAATAGCCTCTGAGAGCTGGGAGAAGGTATGCATTTACTTTAAGTGTCATTCTGGCTTCTGATATCTTATGGGATTTGGACTCTTTGAGTTCCTGTCAAAGGACACAGCTGGAAAGGTAATAAAGTGTAATAATGGCCAGGAAAGGCAAACATGTTTGGCCAGTCTTCCATTTGCTTCCCCAGTGTAAATGGCTGGGTACTGTCTCTAAGATTTGGAGTACATGTAATTGTGAGATTAACAAATTAGCATTCAGTTGTTTTAAGAAATGGTGAGTGGAGCCAAGCTTGTTTTTGCTGCTGGATAAATGTTTTGTGGACAATAAATTGCAATTTCTGTGGCAACAAAATGTGTCTGGTGGCTGTGAACTGATAAAGGAACTATGAACAAGAAGACTGCACAGGTCAGGTGGTCAGATATAAGAGATGATCAGCGGGTCTGGAATAAAGACTGCGGCTGATGGGCTGTCCTGTAAAACAGAGACGTTTTGATTGATGACCTTGAGAATAGAAAGGGTGCTGGGGTGAAAGGAAGGGACTAGTGGACTTTGGATCAAGATGCGGGAATCTCTCAAAGGGGTGATAATGCTGTACAAAGGACATACTGTATCACCATAAAGTAACTGAAAGTGCATTTTAAGAGCTTCATTTTCAAAGTCATTCTCATCGCATTGCCCGAGTGATGAAGTCTAAACATCTGTGCCAGAAGAGAATTAGAGAGGAGGTTTAAATATCCTCATGACGGAAGGAAAGTGTGTGTGTGTGTGTGTGTGTGTGTGTGTTTTTTCATCCCAGAATTCTCCTCTACATCTTCCTATGTCTTCATAAGGTGCCACCATTGTTCACTTTTTCACAACATTTATTAAAACCTTGCCCCAGCTTTGATGATTAAAAACTGAAAGGCCACTTTGTATTATTAAAAAAATATATTTTCCCTTGCTTTACCTTTTTTCTTCCAAAATTGTACATACAAATATAAACAATAAATTGGATGATTTAAAAAAAAACACTACCTTGAGTTTTTCTCATATTTCATTATTTTCTTTATATGAATTATTTATAAATTTAATATACAGAGACAATTCCTTATTACCTAGCATGCTAAATATCACTATTCTTACCAATAACATTTTGGTTGTAATTGCTTTTCAACAATAATGTGCCAAGTGGGGAGTTTTTATTACTAGACATAAACACTAATCTACTACAGTATATGAAAGGAGCAGAGTGTACACCAATACTGGTAAAACTCTTTAATAATATATTGGAAATTTCTTTATCTCTACAAGCTCTAACTGCAGACGAAGCAAGGGATTGCTCTAAATCCTGCAGTACAGTAACAATGATCTGATAATACCCCTGGCATTTTATTGAGATAACCGGTGCAATCATAGCACTGCATCTATCATTTGTGTACCTGTAGCTAAGATTAGATTTTGAGACACAGACAGATTCTTCCTCCCCGATGGCTGACCCCAGGAGCATTCCATTCAATTTTAAGTTCCTACCATTGCAGCAGCTGTAAATTACATAAATAATCCTTACAAAGGACTGCTGTAGCTTCCCAAGAAAGGACTTGCTATTTTTGCAACTGGGATAGCTGAAGAACAATATAAGGTTGTTTGGAGCCTACCGTACATACCACAGTATTCCCTTTCTTTAGATCAGATTTGATTTGATGACAAATTGCGATGGCTTTTGTAATAAGGACTACGATAACTTTGGAAATATTTTTCTCTTACTGTACATCAATTTTGGCATACAAGCAGAAGTATTCTGGTTACTACAAACACTTAGTATTAATAAATTCCCATGGCTCAGTGATATCCTTTTGAATTGTATTTAAGGTAATAAGAGATGTTTTTCAGAAGCTATTGACTCTTACAACAGCCACTTAATACAGGTCTAGGGACTGGAGAACTGCTAAATGTAGTACCCATCCATAAAAATGACAAAACAAAACTTAATTAGAGACCAAGAAGTCTTACTTTTATTGCATGTAAGGCATCTGAAAAATAATTCAAACTAAACTAGAAGATCGCCTAAATAAAAATAAGATCCTAGGTGATACTCAACATGGATTTAAAAAAGCTAGGTCTTGCTTAACTAACTTGTTAGAATTAATTGAACAACAACAGCAATGGACACACACGAAATATACAAAATAAGGTGTAATAAGATTTTTAGAAAACTTAAATTCTCAAATCATAGGCAGTAGGCACTGATACTCAGATTAATGAGATGTAGCTGGTGGAGTGCCACAGGGTTCCATACTAAGATCACGTCTCTACTTAATTTATATCCGTGGGTGTACTGTACATAGTAAACTAGGCACATTGTTACAGAAGCAAAAGTTTCTGATGACATGATTTACATCAAGGCAATGCGTGGGAATCAATAAATGCAACCAAAATATAAGAATATTTTATTAAGAGCAGTTAAATAAAAGGCTGTGGTGTTAAAATGGTGAAGTGCACGAGGTAATAACCTATCTCAAACACTATGTACCATTTTGTTCAGCAACCCCGATGAACTGGGGATGATCCCGTGATTAGTATGCAGCTCTGAACCAAATAGGTGAGTCTTTGCAATTGACCCCATGTGACAAAAAAAGTTATGGCTGGACTGAATCCAAGTAATACAAACTTCACACAGATTGCAGCCCAGATACTGAACCCAGGGCTCCTGCACTAACCACTGCACTACCTTGCTGCCCTGTGCACATTCTGAAACAGTCATGATGCTGGAACGTCCATCCAGAAATACAGACAGGTGGCAGTGGCAGCTCATCCCGTATCCACATTTGTCTTTATTTCACAGTATCTGGGGACATTACTAATCACATAAATGACACGTAAAAAAAGGTTTGTGCTGGAAGAATCAAAATGCTTAGTATGAGGAATCTGTCTGCTTCTCTCAGGTCGTTAAAAAAGTTTTTTACATGGGCCACAAAAGGGTGAAGGGTGAGTCTTAAGGAAATGCAGAAGGCGTTTTTGTTGCTGTAAGTGCAGACTGGAAAGTGATTTTCTGTACATATATGTACACTTGGTGGTACACCCTCTTCCTGAAGGCCTTGCTCCTTCCTATTGTTTTTGCTCTCAAAGCTAGAAAACCAACACGCCCTTTCTGGAAGACAAGTGTGATGCAAATTCAAAATCAGATAATTTTTAAGGTCTTTCGAGGATGAGTGTCAAAGATTGAACAAAAAGACTCTCACAGCACATGTTGCAATTTGTGTGCATCTGTGTGTCAATTTTGGTGATATTTCTGTAGTCACACACATGCAAATTTAACTTGATGGTGGTAAATTATTTATACCCATGATGTGATATAATTAATATATTTAGCATTTAAGTAACAGCTTTTAATTAGTCAACACAAGGTGCTATTCATTTATTTTTTACTCCACTTAAACCGAGCACATGCTGACAGTCAGACTACACAATTCATGGCAAAGATGTAATGAGCATGGGCTTAATCTGGAATCCATAAGTAATGATATCATTTTCCAGCAACAGCAGCGCAGCACCAATAGTGTATTTGAATTGCTAACAGCGAGCAATGTAGAAATAACATGACTGAGACAATATAAAATTAGAGAAGAATAACGACTTTGGACAACTCTATGTCATACATTGCCAGCTGTGCCTAGTTTGACAGGATAATCCTGAGAAGGCAGGATATAAGAAGCTAAATAAAGCCATGGGGAACAGTGGATCGAAGTCTTTGACCTTCTTGTGCACCCACCCTTAACTGGCTTTAGTTAAGGTAAGAGACTGAATAGAATTAAAACACTTTGCAATGTAGTTTCATATATCACGTCAACCCACTCATGTCAGAGCAGAGCACGTTGTCCACTGATGTCAATAGACCTTGAAAGATCTTTAGAGCCCATAAAAATATATTTAAATTCTCACGTTGCACAGATTTAAAGGATGAGTCAGTTTGAGCATGTTAAAAAACCTTTAATCCCTGCATGTCCTTATGTCTTCTGAGCTTTTCACCAGAGATGACATCTTAAGAGTGTGCAGTGACCACTGACTTTATTAGCACCTGAGAAGTGCAACAGGCACCTTCATTCTCCAGATGCCACCACCTGTCTTCCTTGTCAGGAGCCAGGAGCCACATTCACCACTTTGCTTCACCCTTCTAGTTGGAATTATGACTTCCCTGTGATGATTAACCTGTTTTCCCATGTTCCCATCAGGAACAGCGCCAGTGCAGTATGCCCCTTTCTGTGAAAGGGAAGAGAAAGGTAAAGAAAACAAAAGAAAAGGGCAAGCAGGGCTGCTTCACAGTGATGTTCTATGACCTGGGTGGTGAATGCTTTTAGTTTGGAAAGATCTAATCAGATCTGCACCCTGCAAATAGCAAGAACCAGTACATGGGGCTATCATCACATTAGACTGAGCATAGAAAGGAAAATACAACTTTGCACTGAGGGAGAGACAACCAATAACTTGCTCATACAATTTAATTTAAATCCAAGAAGCTGTCTGCACACCTTACCATTTTACTATCAGCATTCATATTAGGATATGCAATGATCTACTTTATAGTAGTAAGAGACATCCTTACTGTCTTCCCACAAACCGAATTTCTCCTTAATCTGCTGCTGGAGCTATTATACATTTTAGGGCCGCAAAAGACCAAATTGGTTTACCTCATGTGAGTGCTGTCCTGAAGAGTGAACAAAACATATAGAAGCAATAGTGTTCTTTCCCTTGATTTAGCAAACAAACAGAAAATAGCTGTCCCCCAATCACTAATCAAACACTGGCAATCTGACCAGGGAATCATCATAGTGCCGAAGCCCCTTCTGAAATATTCTCTTTTCAACTTAGAAACGGATTTTATTTTCCTTTATGTTTCAAGGCTCATTGCCATAGTGATGATTCAATAAAGCGGCATGAAATGTATTAATATTTTCCAGGATGAAGGAGGCTGACTGGAGGATTGAAGGAAATCAGAAACTTTGCGCTGCTGAGATGTTGCAGAGACCTACCGGGCTGCCTGCACATAACCTGAATGTTGCCACTCATTTATGAGTGTTGCCATGGAGTGTTGCCAGACATGGGTGACGTTTGCTCCATCACCACCCAAACTGCTGGTCACTTTCTATGCATATTGTGGGGATGGGCAGTGCTCCTGCCTGAAATGGCTGAAATGAATGGGGTGTATTCCCTTGGGTATTCATGAACATTGAAACTGTAGGCTAGAGAGTCTATACTAAACCCACATTGGACAGCAGTGTTTCAACAAATATTTCTACCAACCAGTAAATACAGCTCTGTAAGTCAATGACAAGTGGTGCCACATGCAGAATCCAGCCTTGCCATTAGAACCTAGACGCACCAGAGCAAGTCTGAGAACGCACTGATCTGCACATAGTAAAACACAGCACACATTGGGGAGCACAGTGAGTCTGACCTTGGAAGATAAGTAAGTTAAAAGAGCTTTATGTCTAAGATCCAATACCCACACTAAGCTGAAGAGATCATAGGAGGCTTTCATTGTTGTCTGTTAATTGCTGCTTTCTGGGGCGATGGGATTTTTCTTGTGGTCTCTGTTTAAGGTGCAGTACAGGCATGTGGGACTTGATCTTCTCAGAGTATGCTCCTTCTGCTCCTTCCCTGCTCAACATCCAGGCGGAAGGCTAGTTTGTAACTAGAGATGCCATAATGCAAAACATAGAGGATGCCCTATTTTAAAGGATTCATTTTTATATTGCAAAGATCCAGTTCTTGTTTCACGTCTTGCTTATCATGTGCATGAATAAACAAATAACGTGTGTTTTAGCTGCTGAGCACCCCACAGCCAAAACAGATTTAAAGTGCTGATGCCACTCAGAGAAAATACTATACTGTTCTTCCATGTACTGTATGTCTTTCATGGAAGCATTCAAACCTATAAAATAAATGTTGAATTATTCTTACATTTAAAAAGTCCAAAAACAGATAAAACTACCTTTCGGAAATGTTATTTAATCCGAGGATGTGTCATACTGGAAGTTAAGAGGTACAGTATACATGCTGTTTCATAATAATATATAAATAACACTTACAAACTTATGTATACTCAAGATAAATTGGCTTTCTGTACAGCAATAAGACCCTACTATATTCCCTTATATAAAAATTGCTCTTCCTCTGTAAGATCACGTAGAGGTTACCCTGAATTCTCCAGGGTCAGCCAGCAGTAATAATGTCAGCCCCTGAAGAATTTCAGCACCATCACATTTCTGCAAAGTTCAAGGAACCACTGCAATCACTCATCTAGGTAATAAGACATTTTCCAAGCATATAGTTTAGGGATTTCAAAGTCCCTATTTGTTGAAGTGATATAGATTTCACTTTAACTAAGAATACATCTCAAAAGCATTTCAAAATGCGTCATACTGTATCTGCACCAGACCTGGTCAGGACGCGCAGATCAGTGCAATGTGATCATTTGGGAAGCACATGCAGAAACGGAAATTAGTTATTTGATTGTTTTGGGGGTTTTTGTTTTCGTGTCCCCTACGGGCAAAATTACGTAAGCAAAGCAGATAACAATCAATAACAAATTGATCTGTTCAGATTTGATTTTTGCATTCCACGTATTTCCCCCTGAGATGTGCCTGCATTTCTACATCCAAATGACTATTTCAATACACAGACGTGTAGAGCTGTCCTAGGAACGGATACAGCAAACATGATTCATTTAATAGAATAAATGTAATATTCTCTCAAATATTTCATCTGCATTCTGTATAACCTCAGCATTTAAATGACAACAGGCTCTTGTCAATATTAGGGATAGTGGGGCACTGCAGCTACAGCAAGTGTGCAAATCAATCCATCATTTAATGGATTGATCTTAGTAGCAGAATATAGCCATTATGAACAACACATGTTACTTCTTTGAAGCACTTTAAATATTTATGTCCATTAAAAGCAATACAATAGCTGTAGTGAAGCTATACTGCAAAGTATTATCACATTTCAAAAGATGACATACCTTGACTACACTGTTGACATGCAAACACATTACAGTATTTGTTAATATTTGTTAATGGCAACAGGAGTAGGAATGAATTAAAATAAATTAAGTGGATAAGATATTCTCCTTCCATTATCCTGTTCAGAATTAACTACATTTCATATTAATACATATTTCACATTATCAGTTACTATATTTGATGCAGTATTACTTTGAAAGTAACATTGTACATTGATATGTGATTTTTTATCATTTAGAAATGAACTTATTTTTGTCATCCAATTGTCATCCAAAGGAATGCTAGATGGCAGACATTTTCTTGTGTCTGTTTTTAAAACAAAATACGCTGCCTCGTTGTAAGCAACATATTATTATGAATTAAATTAGAAAAATTATCAGGGTTATCAGAAACACTGCATGGGAATCTTTGACTAATGCTCTATTGGTAAGCAAACAGACTGGATTAGAAACTCATGATTTGAGAAGTTTTAATGTAAATGCAAATAGGCTTACACACTACTTTTCTTCACATTGTGTGTCCCCTGCCCTGCTGGCATCCCAGCTCCCTCTGCCCACCTGGAGTACCTTGAGTCTGGCATTCCTGTGTCAGAAGGGTTGGTCCAGTAATGTGAGGAGCTGGGAGTCAGTGAGCATCTTTTTGTTTTCGGCCAGCAGATTCTCTGAGAGACGCTCTCCAAGCATGCTGTGCACTGACAGCACTACAATACATACAATACCACCTCCATAGTACACACAATATCCACATCCTTCATCCGTAACGGCTACTCAATTGAACATTCAATTTAAGAAACATTGTTTAAACTCTACTGATTTATCAGTGATATCTTTCCGAAGTTCACTGAACAATGACTCACGCCAGTGAGTAATAGTATAGATTGCAGGTGCATTAACTGGGTTCAGGCAGGGGGTACAAATCCAGATACATATACTTTATTTTTCATTCTCAATTTATTTTGGCTTAGGGCCTGCTGGCAGAGCAGATGTTAGTAACTGATTGCCTGTGCTCTATTGATTCGCCTCTCTCCCCTTCTCCCACAAAGAACTCCTGTCCTGATATTGATTGTACTGACACTGAGAAGGCAGGAGGTGCACCACACACCCTGCTTAATTTAAAGTGTAAAAAAATCACTATTCAACTGTCCCTTCCTGCTGCAAAGAAATGTGCTGGAAAGCTGACTTTAGGAAATGAAGAGAATGACTAACAATAAAATTGCAAAATCATTATTATGTTCTGATAACATTATTTTCTTGAACTGAAACACTGTGCAGCTGACAGTGCAGATCGTGTATATGTTACACACAATTAGTTATACCAGTAATGCATATAATGCTGAATAATAAAATGTCTGATATTTTGCTATTTTGTTTCAGGTTATACAATTATAGATTGAAACGGTCCTGAAATTATTAATCAGATAAGACTAGGTACAAAAATAGCCTCCCTGGAGACAGCAGAGGGGGAAAAAAGATTGCAGCCCAAGACTCACATCCACCATTTTAGTCATCTGTTAATTGCTATAAACATACCAGATGGGTAAAACTGAGACACATAGGGGGGAGGGGACATTACTAGCTACAATGGCACAGAGCCACTCAATCTGGGACAATTGGCTTCTTATTTCTATTATCAGTTTCCAAGGAGGTGAAATGAAAAAAAGCACTGCTGCTTCTTCTTTTCACTAGAACATTACAAAACAGTGTTTTCTTGATACACTGTGGTCTGGTTATCATGAGCAGCCCTGTTATGTTTGAGTAAAATTATTATCTATCAGTCTTTTCAATGCAGACTTCTGATTACTTTTCTTTTAGAGACAGTAATTGCACAACAACATTGCTACAACATGGTTAGATCTGCAGATGGTCTTAATAAACAAACAATATCCATATGGGCTGTTTATGCTACTGTTACTATTAACACATCTTCTATATCTGCTGCACTCAAGAACATGAAATCATAATTCATTTAGTAAAAAATACAATCAGCCCCTTTTCAAAATTGCTACTAACACCATCAGTGTAAGAGAAAGTCACTGAAACGAATGGGGGTTTGTGTTTGTCATTTGTGCTGCCGCAGGCTGGCTGGGAGAGCTGAAGGTTGTTATTAATAGGGATCCCTGCTGTTTCTATAGCCAGTGATTTATCACCTGCACGTCCAATTGAGAAGAGGTCAGGTTAGCCAGGGGCAGCCATTCATTCGGGTGGCATTTCTCCTCGAAACATCAAGCTGTTTATGAAAATATTATTTCAGATTGCGTTTCCATTAAAAAACATTATCTGAGCAAAAGAAAGAAAACGTAATAATAAACGGTACTTGTTTAATCAAGCTTTACAACTGGTTAGGATTCAATTACCTGGAAAAGAAAATAATTGTTTTTCATGTACTTCATTGCCTGGTACTCAAGGCAATGCATTTTACACACCAGAGGCTTCCAGTCTCACTGAGGAATGGGATTCCAGCAGGACCCTTAATTCTGATTTTCTAAACTGCTGTGGTTCCCTGGGTTTCTTTGCTAAGTGCACCTGCTGTTCATCCTGAATGCACATAAATAGTTCACTTAAATGGTCTACTGAGAACTGTACTCATACCTGTGGTAATTAGCACTGATGTCACTTAAAATACTGTCCAGTAAGTTAAGAGCTGTGTTACACAACAGTTTCCTGACAAGGGCGTAAAGTACACTCTCTGAAATACAGGTAGCATTTGAATATTAAACAATTACTTTAATTATGTTTATTAACCAGGCCTTATTATCTATAGCTGTTGGTAAAAATAGGGCTGTATAGTAAGATGAAAACCTGCACAGAGAGCTTTCCTTCCTTCCTCCTTCTGTTACACAGAGTTCATACTGCATGCGAGAACAGTTTAATTCCGGGATACAAGACCTGAAACGTTAAATGTAATGCAGACTCGGTTCTGAAGCACTGCAGGTTTAGGCACGAATTCTGTCATTTTTGTTTGCAGGTGCAGCTGCAGCCATTATCACGAGAGGCATCTTTCACCTCTTCAACAAGATTAAGTTTAACAGTTTGTGCATTACTATGCTACCATGTCGTTATTTCTCGCTGATGCATTTCTGCCTGTCAGAATACAACCTTGTGATGTCCTGATACACAGAAGTCAGTATTGTGCAAAAAAGATACCGTAGCTATAATCTCCTGTCTTCATTCTGTGCATATTGTAGGAAAGAGGTTAAAATTTCAGTTATAATCCTGACTTTAGTCACAGATGGTCCACAGGCAGTGCTGTATCCAGTAAGTACCAGGCACCTAAAGAAAATTCCAATTGGACTTGCACTTGCCTCAATAGTAAGGACAGGACAAATCAGTAGGGTAATTCATCTATGTTCCTCAACTATTCTATGTGGTAAAAGGAAACATACCCACAATACATTGTCTTAAAATACTCTGTGCTCATCTTCTTTTTAACCTAGGAGCATGCCTCTTCTGAGTTAACAAAATTTATGAACTGCTCTCATCAAAAGGTTACAGATATCGTTTATGCTATGCTAGTTTTTCAGTTTTTGTACAGAAGAAAATGAAGATAGCACAAAAAAAGTTTTTGCTTTGAATGGAGTCATCCATTTTCCACTTCATCTACATGCACGAGAGAAGTTTCTAAGCTTCGTAGGAATACACCACTAATTGTAAAAAGGATTTTTTTTACTCAATATCTGATGGATTACGCCCTGCCTGTACATTCTGAAGGACAATCCATTAAAGTCTGATTTATAGATCACTAACAGGAGGATTGTGCCCTGCTTAGACATCCATCCATTTTCCAACCGCTATATCCAATACAGGGTAGGAGGGGTCAGAGGGTCTGGAGCCTGTTTTAGCAAGCATTGGGCAGAAGGCAGGATACACCTGGGTTGGAAGCCAGTCCAATCACACGGCAGGCACACAGACACAAACATGCACACACTCACACCAGGGCCAATTTCTCCTAGAAGCCAATTAAGCTACGAGCATGTCTTTGGACTGTGGGAGGAAACTCAAGCAACCCCAGGAATCAAACCCAGGACCTCTAGCCACAGAGCCTCCATGCTCAATATTTTTCAGAAGGTTATATCCTGTATATATTTGTAACCTAAATAATGTTTGAGATTTCTCTCAGGACTCTTGGAAGATTCAATTTTTTTTTTAAATTTTAGTAGATGACATTTTTTCAGTCATGGAATTTTGTATGCTACACTGAATTCCTGTTATGTACAGATACAATTTATAAAACCGTTTTAGAAATAAACTATGTACTTAGTTTGTATGGACTAGTGAGATATTCTGAATCATGAGCACACAATTCAATACCTGTATAATTATGCGAGGTGTTAATTGACCGATGATAATTCAACCATCTCACAAAGAAAAACATCAACCAGCCTTGCAAATGTAAAAATATAACAATAGCTGGTAAATTATTTCAATGAAATAACAGTAAATACCCATTGTTTAATAATACTGAATTATGAAAAACAGACAAAGATACCCTTATGAAAACAGACAAAGATTACCTATACAGTAGGTTGCTATAGAAATGACTTAACTCTCTATAGAAACCTATAGGTTATTTTTAAAAGAGTCAGTTTTTGCAAATTGAAAAATTTTCTGAAAGCAAATTAGTGAATGCAGTTCTGTAGCTCCTCCAATATGTTTTTTTAAAGGCTTTTAAGAAACAGGGACACAGGCATCCTAATGCGAACCGCTTCTTGAAGTTCCCAGATCAACTAAAAGCCCTGTACCACACTAGATGTTGGGCTGCTATGGCTACACACATTTGTCACATTCTAAGCTCTTCCTTCTGAACATGTGATACACAGGGCAATCTGCTCCATTCAGTGGAAGTAATGTTCTGCATATTCAGTATAGTTACTGGAAAGCTGGTACCAGGGAGGCATCATGGATCTGTAGCTTTTGTCTGAAGTCACTGTTCTCCCAGTATGGGTGAGATCACTCGGTCTATAACGAGTACTTGTTTCCATGCTCCACAATGAAAAGACAAAAACTGATTTAATGGTGGCATTGCTTAAACTTACAGGTCATTCTTTGTGCCTTTACAATGTTACCATGGTCAGAAGAACCTTTTCAGATAAACACAAATGTATCACAGATTGCACTACTAAAATAAGCAAACAAACATAACATTACATCTCACGTTACCATGATCAGAAACAATATTATCCCAGTGACAGATAGTAATGTCTAATGCTGAACTACAGTGTACATTTTAACCATTGCTTCAGAATGAGTCAGTTACCTTCCCATTATATTCCATCTTGTCCAGAGCTGGTATGTTAGACATCTTCAAATAGATCCAAATGAGAAGAGACATATTTGTAATCATCTTATGCTGAGATGAAAAACTTTCTGCTTTGAAATAATTTATTCCTGCTGTGACACCCTCTCCTCTTCTTAAATCTAAACAATGAAACTTGAGTCTTAAAACATGGTCTTGCCCAGATTTAAAATTGATGTAACATACACTACAGTCTTTTGATCATGGGATTAGCTGGCTGCCTTCACCTCTTTATTTTGATCCAGATATCAAAAGGAAACACTACTCTGTTTTTGCGAGCTATATTCTGTGATATTTCACTGAGCTATTTTTGCTGAGGAATACATGGGATCTCATAACAATATTGTGTTGATTTTCCTGGGGAGAAGTATTTAAGCTCTCCTGCCCTGCTGTACTATAAAAACTCAATGACATGTCATGCTCTTACACTCCTCAAACTCAGCCTCATGTGCTCCTGACATGCTAAATAAATCGACTATAAATCTTTCCACTTTGAAAATATCCAGGCAAATACAGCAAGCCACATTAAATTTAATTGAATAACCAATCCATTGTAATGCATTTACATACAAGAAAGAAAGAAGCTCCCAATTTTGTAAATGTCAGTGCTGCTATTAATGCCCTTAACATTTTTCATATATGAAGTGTACATTTAATTACAGTGATTCATACAATTAATCTGTAAATATGTTTTAATTGTTTGAATTTCTTGGCAAAAGTACTGTTGATATAATTTTAAAGGTTTTATTTTGTTGGAATTTTGCATCAAGACACTAATAAAAAACATGGCTTTGGAAGTAAAAAACAGTAAACATAGAAATGAACAAAGAGTTTCTTTGTTTGGTAGGAGAACCCTTGACAGGTAAAATTAGCTATTGTTGTAATGTACAAACAACAGTAATTCAGATTCAATCCAGTACACCTTTACAATCACAGGGCAAATTTGAGCACAGCGTCTCACTTTAAGGCCATGTTGAAATGTGGTTCTTTTGCATTTTTTGCATGCATTACAGCACATCTGTTTTAAGTGTTATCCCCTTCCACTCCCCATTCAAAATTACTGACCTTAAAGAACAGAAAAATGTACGTGTTTTCTACAAAGCACCCAATTATCAGGAAAAATTAAAGGTATGACAGCAAAAAACAATTGGGAGAAACAGCAAAACATAACTTCCTATATTTCAAATACATCCTACAACACAGCTTAGGCATAAAAAATGTCAAAGTTTTGTGAAAAAAACTAACCCTAATGCAGACTTTTTTAGAACATCAATCTAAAAGCTTCTTTGAGTTGAAAATGTGCTTTTTAATGACTTCAAAATTTAGTCATAATCAAAATGCCAATTTAAAGTACTGTAAATGTATCTCCTGTGATAATGTTTTAATTTTTTATTTTTGTGTAACAGACAGCTGCAAAATGTTCAGAATAAGCACTCAGAAAGTCAGAATTAATTGCAATGCAAGCGATAAAGTGCTGCGCACACCACTGGATCTTATAATAACTGAAGCAAAGAATGTTTTGAAATTGTTTTCAAGGGTATTACTGGCTACATTAGTCACGGGATTAAAACACAACTGTTAATAAACAGGGCTGAACAGAGTGGCACATCTGAGTCTTGTCTCAATATAGCAGAGTGCTGGATTGGTCTGTAGCCAGGAGAAACTCTGACAGCATCATTTATAAAATACCCTGCTGAGACGCTGTTGAAAGCAACGCTTCATCCTGCAGCCCGACTCGTCTCCCATGCCACTCCCCCGTCGAGCTCCCCATGTTGCCTGCCGGTGGCCGCTGGTCCACAATGTAAAAGTCTGGATCTTCCCTGCTGCTGTCTCTGTCGCTCTGCCCCTTCCTCCCCACCCTCCCTGCTCCCCTGCTCTGCTGGCTGAACTGGCCCAGCCCCCCTCATCTTCTCTGTCTCCCAGAGCCCGGGGCTTCTCCCGCCTTCTGCCACAGCGGGACAACAAACGCTGTCCAGCGTCTCCTCAGGACATACCTGCCCAGACATCTCCTGACTTTCTTAGAGCTTTACTGGACTGGCTGTATTCTCCCACTCCACTACGCTTGTGTCCTGTTATTAATTGATGCCTTCTATTAACTTTACACTGTACGTCCAACACTATACAATACTTACATTACTGGTGTCTGCAGTATTATTTACATTGTTTTTAACATGCACTTGGATTGCATTGTTAGTGTATCATATTTTATTATGTTTTTGATGTATTTAATTTGTACTATCGTATTATTACTGCCCTGACCTCTATTTAATTTAAATACTATATTGTTCAGTTGTTTTATTGTTATTGTACAATATATTTCTCCATAAATGTCAATTGCTGTACATAAGAGCATCAACTATAATAAATTTCACTTTGTTATTCGCAAGCAAATAATAAATTTCACTTAAGAAATAGCACAGTGATTTTAAATTATCTTTAAGGGTAGAGACAACATGAGCAGCAACACCAGCTTAGACTGAAACATAAGTAAAAATTAAGATTTCTTTTCATTTAATCTTCTGCACTGCATGTTAGAAGACATCTAACTCTCTTGACTGCCTGGGGTTTTACAAAGATCTGTCTATGATATCCTTGTCCTCAGAACACTGTGTCTTTTTTTCTGCAACCACAGCGGGTGAGTATGACTAAAAGCTCAAATCTATAGTTCAGGAAGATAAATGAAACCCCATCTTTTATTTATGTGTTGTATTTTATTACAACTCTATAGTAGTGTTTTTTTTATAAATTATGCATCTACATAGATCCACTTTTAATAGGAAGAGTAAGGAACTCCGATGCTGTCATTGCCTAGTTTGCAAACTAACCAGGCCAAGGAAATGAATGCTCATGGAACAACTGGAATAACTTGTGTTTTTTCTTTATCATCGTTTAAACTGTTGGAATACCAAAACAACTTCAGAAATGTTCAAAAGCAAAATCTGATCACTGATGACACAAACCTTTCACCAGTTGCAAGGAAATCAATCCCAGGCTTTCAGGACATGTGCCTTCTCAGCCTGTACTTATTGTGCCATGATGACCTGAGCAGAGAAATTCAGGAAACCAATATCGTGTGCAATATTATAAGCCCAGGGATTTAGTCTGGCAGCTAGCATACAGACACCTCTCCCTGCTCACCCACTGCAGCGCTGGGAAGTTTAAATAGTTCCAGATTTAATCATGTCATCATGGAGCTGGAGGAAAGTATACAGAATACATTAAATTTGGATTACGCTTAATCTTTCCAAAAATAATTTTACAGAGATCAGTGGAAAGCTGCCAGGTAAACAAGCCTACTGTCATGCTCTCTGACCCCTACAGATACAAAATCTCCTATAGCCGTCTGTCATTCATACCATCTGCTTAGCAATACTACAGAATTGACCATTTCCGCAACACCAAAGTAATTCAAATGAATGAGAAACTGTTTTTTTTATCTGTAATTGTTCAGTCACATGCATGGTGCATGTGTCTGTACCTTTATTTTCTTCAATTTTTAAAAGGATAAAGTTAACCTACAGTATTACAGTTCGGGAGTAATGTCGCAAATATGTGTCTTTCTCTTGCTAAGCAAATTTTTAAACATTGCTTTTTGGGGGTCAGCACAGTGGTGCAGAAGCAAGCTGGGGTCCTAGGTTCAATTCCCAGTCTGGGGTGCTGTCTGTATGGAGTTCATTTGTTCTCCCCAAGTTTTTTGTGGTGCTCTGGTTTCCTCCCATGGTCAAAAGACCTACTGGTCATTGGCGTCTAGAAAAACTGTCCCTGCTGTGAGGGTGTGTGTCTATCTGCCCTACTGGTGACCGGTCCAGGGTGGACCCTGCCTTGTGCCTGGGGCCTCTGTGACCTCAAATCAGATGAAGCAGTTAGAAAATGAAGGGATGGAAAACTGCTTTGAAATGGTGTTTTACCGGTGCAGTATGTCTACTGTATCGACTGCCTCCAAGGTCTGGCCAGAACTGGGAAGGGAGACCTCCAAGGAAAACCAGGTTGATGCTGTGCCCCCTAAATTCAAGTGGTGAAGCCTCACTTTTCCACCTGAGCTGCTGATGTGTTATGGAGCTGCAGACTGCTACCTATATGCAATGTCATGCACTCGTCCATTTCAAACATCACTTGTAAGGTGCCTGTGCAGTCTTGAATTTTCTTGTAAATCTGAGATGTACTGATAATCCTTTATGACAACGTTTATCAAAAGCCTTATGAAAAATACTACACCATATGCTCAGTCTCTATTATTTACTGCTATTGCTGGTTTAAGGAAGTTTCACAGGTAAGTTTAACAAGACATGCCTTTTCTCATCCTACAGTATGCCTATCGTCTGAAAGCTGTTTTTAATTGGTATAAGAAGGTCCGAATCAGTAGATCTCAGACTAAGTGACTATATGCACGCAAAACACAAAAAAATATAAAGATAAACCTTTAGAATTACCTAAAGCTAGACCATTCAGTTCCAAATATGATGACAGTCCAATCTAAATTTCAATAGGAGCATATGAAATTTAAAGAGCACAGCAAAGAAAAGTTAAACACTGATTCAGAGTACATATTAAAAATGCAAGATACAGAATTGTAGATATATCAAAGTCTAACTAGTACCTTAGCAGATATCCCAATATCCCAAAGTAAGGTGTTACAGCCCTGTAGGCCATTACTAAAGTCGCCGACTTTGTGAAGCCAATATTAGGAGCCTACCCTGTATAAGTAAAACCTTGGTGTTATCACAGCTGATCCTAAGAAAGTTCTGCTGCATTTATAACTTAATAACAAATAGACGCACAGGTAAAGTACAAGAACCCAGGTAGCGATATCTGATTTGTTCTGAAAACAAATCCAAGTGTTATCAGTGCAGAAGTCAAAATTCAAGAGTGCAAAAGCAGCTTTTAAGTCCAGAATATTAAGTGATGCCATCAGCAAGTCATTAACTACCTTAATAGGGGCTGTTTCAGTACAGTGTTCTTGTCTAAACCCCTGTTGGAAAGGTTCAAAAAGCTCATTAGATGCAAAATGAGAGTGTAATCGAGCTGTCACTGTCAGAGTGGCAAGAAAAGGCAAATTAGAAAGAGAAGGTGGTTGATAAATACTTGGGGATCCAGCCCACGTTTCAGTGACACAGGTGTGATAGCAGCAGATTTAAAGCTTACAGCTACATGGGAAGATTTTATGGACTCATTGACAAGGTTAATACCAAATGCACATAGCTATTTCGAGAATGAAACAAGTTTAAGGAGAAAGGTAGGACTGGAGTCCAAAATCTAAATGGTAAGTCTTATTTCAGCTAACAGCTCACAAACCCGACTGGCATTTTTCAATGTTTATCCATGTTAAGAATTTGTTCTGAAAGAAATGCATGAACATGTTACATTTTTTCAGAAGAGGGAAAAGGCAGACGTATTAGTGGTTCAGGTGGTTTTATTGATGGTGGGGAAAAGGACCATAGGATAACTGTAACTCTTTTAATTAGACTGGAATAAGGGTATCCCCATTGGCCTACTAATGTTGTGCATGAGCCCACATATGAACAACTCACCCTGTCTGCCTCTCTAGTTCATCTGAGTAACTGGGAAGAATCAATGAATGAAACAAGATGAGTTTTTGTAGGAGCTGGACTACCAGTAGCTTGCGTCAAGTTGCCCTTGTTAAGGAAAACAGAATCATCAAGCAAAACACAATGGAGACACGCAGCTATGATTTCCTCCACCAAAGTATTTAAATTCACCAAATTCAGCCTACAGAAGGTCAGAGTCCATTTACTATTCAAAAAAGGAGGAGGAAGTGTGAGAAAGTGCTAAGCTCGATAAGACAGACTCGTGAATAGAAAAGTCCAGTTTAAATGCTCGTAGGCTAGAATCCCCAGTTCTGCCTCCTCTGTTTTCCCTGCATGCCTTGATATTTAAAAAGACTAGACACATGGGCACTTCCTCTAACAAGCATTGTTGTAACAGGGCTCAATGCACTAAGTGAGTTAAATATCACTGGGCTGCTGTGCTGAGTAGTTTGTTTAAACTCTCCTAGCTCTTGTAATAATGTAGCTTCATCAGACTGTTCAGCTCAGACTGGGGAGGAGTGTCTCCATGAGGCTCATCACTGTTTTTTTCCTTGCTGAACAATTATGCCAAATATGTATTCAATACCTTTTAATTTACTTCCTTTTCATCTTTTACTGTTTCATTTACCCTTTTTCCATTTATTTTCTCCATTATTTTGTGGGCACTACATTTCATTCTTTACTTGTTATTAGCTTCTTAGCTCCGGTGTCCATTCCAATATTCATGTCTGTTTTTTAACCTCAGAGCATTTTGACTTGCATGCACAGTACATCGTTGGACTTTTAGATGAAGCACAGACTCTATAGTACTCTGTTTCTCTTAGTCTCTGTCTTTCCTTCATTGTCTGATTTTTTTCTTCAGAAATTAAAAACCATTATGTAAGACACTGCCCATATGGTTCTGTAAGTCTTAAATAACTTACAAAAGGCTGACTTCTTTTTTGCAGAACATTACCCTGTTTAAACAAATAGTTTATATATAGTGCCCTGTTGTCTCCGTCTGCTCTCCACCATGTTCCACGGTATGGATGTACAGAAATGAATGTTATGAAACAGAACAAAGCACCCTTTTGAAGCACTGCAGAGAAGGGTCACAACTCGAACTGAAACGGAAAACTTGACCAGTGTAAAGAATGGTGCTTATAGATTGAAGATGTGTCCACCTGCTGTGGCTGTTATTGCTCTTTTCTTCAAAACATTACCCAACAACTGTTTCTGTCTGCAATTCACCCTGAGCATCGAAAATTACAATTTGTTTTCCTTAACCATGATGTCATTCTAGCAAAGATGTACCCGCATAACACTAAACAAAAACATCAATGGACTTAGTTTATGTGCTGTAAAGTGAGAATAAAAAATAAAAGCAGCCTCACTGCACAGACTCTGTTGTTTGTACAGCTATGCAAGGCAGGACAAAGGGAGGCAGAAGAGAATACTGTACATGCTTTAAAAGAATTTGGAATGCATAGCATCCATAAAATTACTCAGATATGATTGTTCACCCGGCTCCACAAAAAATCGATCGCCCAGCTCCCAAACATATACGGTCTGTTTCATATGGAGAAAAAACTCCTTATGCAAGGTTAAATTTATTCAGCTATGTTACACCAGGCACTGCAGAGCAATTATAATGAATAAATTTCTCCCTGAAGGTACAGAAATAACTCATTCTAATAATTACATCTTTTATTACATTTGAGATTTTAACACCCACTCCTGTCTCTCCTAAATAAACATTCTTTTGTTGTTCATCATTTTCATATACTGTACATTGAATCTTCCCTTTTTTAACAAAAGCACTGTTTGATTTAATAGCCCTTTACTACATTATATAGTTTTATTGTTTCGCAATCCTTCTTCATGTCACTTTTAAGCACACATTTTTGCTTGGACAAACAGCAACAAACACATAGCTACACTGCACAAAAATGCTTATATTACTCTCTTACAGTAACAGCAGCTGCGGTTCATTTTGAGTTGAAAACCCTGCCAGTAAATACAATAGTTTTGTAGATTCATTTCAAAATCTTTCTGCTGCATTTCATTAACTTTAGAGCTTCATGAAGCATGAAATCCCCCAGCTCCTGCTGGGTGTACGAGAGGTTTATGCTGTATACATGCAAAATAACATCTTTGAAATCAGGGGGAACCGCAGACTAAAATTGACTAGAAATGGACCATTACACTGCAATCCCAGCATGCAAGACAGGCGTGAGTGAAAATTAAGGAATGTGTGAATTGTCTGAAGGTAACAGTCATAAGCAGGGTTATACCAATTTTTGCAGCTCAAAAAAATGTGATAAGTTCCATGAAATATGGTCTACACCACAAAATCCAGTCTTTGTAGTATAATTACACAAGTCGCTGCATCAGAAGCTGTGAGGCCTGACTTATTCTGCAGTTCCAGCGATCTCTGTAAGGTAGGATTCGCTTACTTAAAAAAAAGCTTAATGCTGCCTGAGAGTACAAATCATTTTTCTCATTGTGGAGAAAGCTTTCCATGAACATCGCATTCCATGCTTGAAGTCATTCCTTTCCTTTTATCCCAGTCCCCAGCGCCTCTTAAACTGATTTAGTTGACCCCGATCTTGTTATTCAGTGTTAACTTAGTTAACATGCGCCAACTACTAACCTGACCTGCACCCATCTCTTTTCCTAAAGTGAATGGAATGTTAATGTACAGACTTTCTTGTCAACTTTAATATATACTGTAATGACTATCTATTGACAAGTGTTTGTTATGTTTTAGGTTTCAAATGTTGATACACTATGTGAGCACTTTAGAGTATTCAAACAGGATGTTGTGCACTGCTGTCAAAAAATGGAACAAAAAGCAACGATCATGAGGGAGGATCATGAGAAGGGGTTTCCGAGGAATTCACAAGCTTTGGAATTGGTAAACCTCGTGTGATCACAGGTCTGAGTCAAAACCAACTGTGATTGGGATTCCAGTTGGCCAGGGCACAGCCGACTCTCAACCACAGCGCCCCCTTGCACTGGAGGTGCCTGGTACGGGCCTGCAGTGCTCGTGATGTGATAAAACACAAGTGGGAATGTCTGCCAGCACCTCCTCACTCTTTCCCACCTGCCATCATGAGGATCATGCCAAGACGTGAAAAACACAGAAGTGGTGATTCCATATGAGATGGGCATAACAAAATTACTTGGTGATTTTATTTAAAAAGCAAACATGAATGAATACTAATGCTTATGTAAATTCCCTAATTATTTTCCAAACTGAAATATTTCCTTTTTGCTTTGCTTGCAATGTCTGGACTGACCTGAAAGCTGCTGCTTTATAAGTTTATGTTAATATTTTTATGTTAATCTAATTGTATTCTTAATATTTTTCAGACGCTTACCTTCTGCAACACTTGGAAAACTCAAGATTTATACGACCATCTCAATGAAATCTAACACTTTTTAAAGCCTATACTGTTCTAGTGAAATTTATAAAAACATGACAAGGAATTGTCCATTTTGTTCTGTGAGAGTGAAAGCAGCTGAATATGGTGTAATTCAAAATACTTAAGGGGTTTGGTAACTATTAAATGTTTGAGCCTTCCTGTCTCTTCAATGCACTTGATGCTCCAGACAATGAATGTGTTTCTGTTTTTAAATGGTTCAGACTGCTCCAAATTGCTCCAGACAATGAATGTTTCTTTTTGTTGTCCCAGATTTGTTTATCTCTCTGCTACTATACAGTCATGACTCTTGAGCTTTCTAAAACATTGCCTTTGAGATTCCCTGGTTTATACAACCCTGCTGTTGTAAAAGACCATCACCACTGGGTTACCTTTAAAAAGCATCATTGCAGTTATGCACATGGGCAGCACCTATTTGGAACAGGAATCTGTGAAAGGAGCAAGCATTTTTGCTTTGCAAAAGACGGATGTTAAATACAGGGCAGTCTGTCAATAAAATAGCAAGATGGGAATTTTAGCTTTTTACTTCTTCATTTTAACGTGGGATGTTTTAATCCCCACAAACTCTAATGGACAGACTGTGTTTGTTTTGTAACAAAGGCAGTCCTGTTATTTAAGCAAACACAGAAGCTCAAGCAGAGCAGAATTGGCAGATTGGAGCTTCAGAACTGTTAACATCATCTACCTCTACCTGTGTGGGAGATCTCAAATGCTGGAGGATTTGTAAAGGATTATAAAGACACTGCAATTACAGTACATTTGCACTGTAACAAGCAAATTATGAGTAGCTACACGTAAAACCCTATTATGAAAGTTGTGATTACACAAAAAAAAGCTGGTTTACTCTTATGAAGACAGACTTTAACTAGTGTTGTAATTTTTGTATGCTCAATATGCATGGAACTACACATACAGTACCACACTTGCAAGATATGTTCTTCTTAAAGCGTAAAGACATTTTAAATGCAGTCTTGTCAATGTAATGGTTTAATGAAATGTTGCCGGCCTTTCATTGTGTTGTGTATGGTGACAGATTTCAGATTCAAACCTCTATGCCTTGCCTCTGAGCACATGACCCACATTGCTCAAATGAGCTGGTGCTTTGATACTGCAGAGGGTTTCAGTGCTGGGATGACACTAGTAACCATGGACAATGGCTACCTCTCATTTTGTAATCTTTCTTACTGTATGTTCTTATGTCGTTAATGAGAGGGATTAAGAAGAATGTGAATTGTATCCTGGGGCCTTTCATCACCTTTTAAAAAAGATGTTTGCACTGTATGTATTTTACATATAATAATCCATTGCAAATAAAAATTACCTTTTTAAAAGCCTATTTCTTTTTTGTATATCAATTGTACTCAGAAAGTTGTCATTTTTCAAAGTGTAATTGAGCCAGAAATACTTCACAATACTGAAAAGCACTGGAAGGAAAACAAGTGGTTTGGCTAATTCAGAAAATTGCCACGCGATTTTATTGTGTCCCTCACTTGTACTGTATTGTGAAGTGTGTTAAAATTGTCCTCGCTCATTTCCATGATACACAGGCAGATACTCCTTTGGCAGGATCTTGGATTGCAGAATAAGAGAACTGTTTTGTCCCAGTGGCACTACAGAACAGACAGTAGCATGGTGATGAACATGAATATGAAAGTACTGCCTGTACATACTGCATTATACTTTTCTGTGCAATTTACGTACCTGTTTGTCCTGCTATCTACCTACAGTATCTTAATCTGTCTGATGTTAAGATGTACATGAAATCTGGCTATTAAAAACCATTTAAATGTTCTGCCCAGTTTTTATATTTATTGTAGTGTCTTCTTATTGTTCCACATCAGAATCTTTTAATGCACATTGATTAAAAATATGGTTGGCTAAGTTCTTGTACTCACATTCTTGGTAGATAGTGCACAAACACATGCCTTACTATCATATCTACATAAAAACAGCTTTAATCTAATTATTGTAACAGATTTTTACTTGCTTTGCCTCACTGAGAATGAGATTTTAGGCATTGGCAATGATTACAGTCTAGATATTAACTTACTAAATACTGTATAACATTCAAGTGATGGAATACAAATAATGTACTTTAAAAAACCTTAAATGTACCAGTTGGGAGTGAATTTTTCATTTTCTTTTGTATTCTTTTCCACCACATTGATAATGGAAATGTGGTATTAATAAAATTTCTCATTATGCAATATATTGTTAAGCTTCTGATGACTCACCTCTTTTTCTAGGTTCTTCAGAAGAAGAAAGCAGTCCATCAGCATGGCATTTCTCCTCCTTTGAACTACAGTATGAGGTGAACTTGAGCAACATCGGCTCTAAAGTTGTTGCATTAGGAGCTACAAAGTCTACACATTAAAAGCAGTTCATGAGGAATAACAACACACAAGAATTAAAAGCATTTGAGAATGTTTTTTGACCACACCGGAAGTTGGGACCCCTCTGTAGAGTGAGGAATGAGCTGAGGGGCAGCTGCCTAGGTGGACACTGTGCGGAGGAGGGACACATAAAATGAGTGTCCAAAGACAGGTTTAGTTATAGTATTTATAGCTTTTGGGAGATGATGTCAGGACTGATTATGCGGTCGGACAGCAGGGGAGACTTGGTTGACATCTTCCCCCCTCTGCAATCCATTTAAAAACAGAAACACATACAGAGCTATTTAGGTGTAATGAGTTGCAGAAACAGAGAAATACCCTGTAATATGTGTAATGTGAGCATTTATCCTGTGTAAACCATGATTTACTTGGCTATGCCTAACTGGATATGCAGGTACACTGCAGGAGGTTCTGTTAATTTGTAAATGCACTGATTCTAAGGAAATCCCATTTTTAAATTGCAATGCTTTGATGTAAAAACTACCAGACGGTATGTGGCACGTATTCTTGGAGTCCGCACCTGCATTGTATTCTAAACATTTGCCATTAACTATTTTCTTCATATACAAGGTGCTCTTCATCAGATTTTGGTGCCTCCTAGACGAGCAGCACAGAAAGCTGACTAAAGTGGCTGATGGACCTTTGGGTCTTCAGATGGAATGGGGTCTAGATCAGTGGGGCTGGAGGTTAGAAATGGGCGACTTCGTTGCTGAGACAACAATATTTTCCGATTCAAACTTGCAAGCTGATGTTAGACGGCTCGCACAGGAGTTCTATACCCTCCAGTCAAATAATCAGTAGCCTGACTTTGAACTGACCTACATATGAAAAGAAAAACTGGTTCTCAGAAGGTTCTAAGCAATCTGCCGCCTTAAAACATTCAGTGAATTTAATTAACAGTATACTTATGTGCTATTAACACAAAATTATGTGTTTTGTGTCACTGTCTTCATTCTGTAAATCCTGATCATGAAACGATTCACAATTATTTACAAAAGAGCCCATGAGAAAGGTTCCATTTGCAAATGAATTTGTATTTTATTTCTTTTCTTGATTTTTTTCCTGAATGAAAGAAATATATCTGCATAATTAAGGGACAGATAGCTGTTTAAATGTATAATATCGACACTATATTCGAACTTTCGCAGGAAATTCCTAGTCGTCAACCAACCTTCAAATACAAAGCTACAGTGACGCTACAAATGTCACAAGCATGGTAACAGGAGGGCAACATTTCTTGAAGGGTTAAAATGCTGTATGTGTGTATTTCAGGTACTGCCTGTGAATAAATCACAAAGACAAATCAAACAAAAATCAAAATCAACTCAATCAACAAATTGTGAAATGACTAAACATAAAGTGGATTTATATTGTCATTCTAAAACTGAAAGTTCTTGCTCAGAGAGAAATTCTGTTTCTTTATGAAATTATTAAAGACAGAAGGGACATGCCCCAACTGGCAGCTTCTTTAGAAATGTAATCCTTTTCCTAGTCAAATAATACAAGCTTCATTAAGGTATGAACCAGAATGCGGCTTTTAAAGCACACTAAACACACAGAAAGTAGAACAGGCCAGGGGGAAAGAGGGTGGCATGTTATTTGAAGGCAGACTGCTGGGTAATGGCAGACCGTATCATGAAAGCAGTAGGAATTGAGGATATGTAATGGCTTTCTATTTCCAGGGAAACGCGTTATTGCAACACAATCTGGAAAGAAAAATATCAGTTGGTTAAGTGGATTAATTTCAGCAAATGTATAACCACTTACTAAAATTCACCTAGTGTACAGAAGCTTTCTCCCATATTATTGAAACAATAGATGTAGGACTATGAATGAAACAATTAGGCAGTCTTTTAAATGAATCTAAAATAACTTATGCATGTTGTTGAAATGGGTAAAAATAAAAATACATTTTTTATATGTTATTAATAAGTGGAAATATGTGATATACAGTTTATGAAATAGGTGTATGATAATGTGTGTTTACTGTTAAACTTTGTTTCTAAAAAAATCAGTTTTCTGTCATTTGTGATTTGTAATGCTCTTGACATTACAAGATATTGTAAGAAGCAGTTGGAGCATAAATTGCTGCATTAATGTCATGTGCCTGCTGGGGTTGAAATGCCAATGAATCTTATTTCAAGCATCAAGAATTGTAGAAAATAATGCACACCTATTTGTGAAGCATTTTTTTCTAGAAATCCAACAAAACACTTTATGTGCATTTGTTTTGCCCAGCTTTTGTCTTGATTCCTGATTTCCTCCACTGAAGACCATAGTTTTTATCCTTGAAATACAGAATTCAGTTCACCAGTCTTACTGCAGTTCATTATCTTCTTCATTCTTCATTACTGTACCCCGGGAAGAGAACAGCTGAAAGCTATCAGTGGAATTTGGAATAAACATACTGAGATACTACAAAATTGACAGAAATGTGTCTTATGGTGCTTTATTATTCATCTTCTGACATTAGAAAAAGAAGATATTTCATACATATATTCCTTTGACAGGATAATGAATACTGCAAAAAGCAGGCTAGTTTCCATGTGTGGTTATTTACACATGAAGTGATGCTGTATGTACACGCTTCAGAGAAAAGCTCGAGGGAATCAGGTTTCTCTTGTAAAAAACAGCCAATTCATGCAATTGTGCTTGCACTGAGGCAGCCAAATTATAGGCATTTTATATGTATTTCTTGCAGGGTAGGGAATGCACCCCTTCTGGACAGAGCAAACAGAAAAACAGCATTAGCATTTCTTCCTACTGACTGTACCTTCCTGGGCAAATGTTTGGAATAACAATGATCTCAGCATCTCGGCTGCCTAATGCTAACCCTAACCCCAGCTCCAGCCCTAACCCTGAGGCAACCAACAAAACTGCAGTCTCTCCACACCAAAAACCTGATGAGCTGTAGATTGAAGGCGGTGATTGCTTTCACCCCCAGCTGAGAAGCTATAGCCCCTACCTGCAACCATTGTATAACAATGACAAATGCTCTACTACTTCAAAGCCTGTTCAATTGTGTGAATCTGTTGTCAAACGGTTAGGATACAGCCTATTTCCACAGGAAAATGAACCCCTACATCACTCATTTTCACATAGGAACCCACACATCTTGTGAAAACATTAATGAGCTCTTTAAAACTCAGCCAAGGTCCGTGTTTTTTTGGGGTACAAATCTCCTATCTTATTCTCTTTGTCTTTACATGGGGCCAAGCTAAAATGATTACAATACTGATTTATTATATGTTTTTTATTACTACTACTGCTGTGTGGGTGTGTCTATCCTGCCTTTGCTCAATATCTGTGGTATAATGCACATTATATTTTACACATTATAGGGTTTGCAGGTCTGATTAGAACCAAGAACCGTGCTCTGCACTCGCTGTATGTTAAAGTGGTTGCAGATCCATAGAAATAATCTTGCTCATGTCACTTCTCAATCTGTTGAACAGTGACTGCACACATTAACTGAGCAGCATGAATGCCCAGGCAAGATTCACAGGTGAAGGTTCTGCACATGGAAAGTGGATTCGAATAGTAGTCCCCACATCTCACATTCACTTACAGTACATGCTGTGAGGTGAACAGCGGATCTTTTAATGCAAATCAAATTGCACCAATAGACACACAGATCACACAATGCAGCTGCAACACAATTAGAAGACACACAGTTTTTAAATGTTTTGTTGCATGTTTGTAGTTTTGAACTCTAATTACTCTACTCCTTGAGATCTCTCCCTCTCTGGCATAGTTTAATTATAGTTTAAAGTCCACTTCGTCACTACACTCACAGTCCTCATCTTTCTGTTGCAGATATAATATCACTAAGTGTCTGGAACAATGTTCCAGCGATTTTGGTGAAGCTGATTCCCTGGCTTCTTTCAAGAAACGGCTGGATAAGATCCTTGGATCAATTAACTGCTATATCCAAACAAACTAGATGTCTTGAATGGCCTCCACTCATTTGTAACTGACAGTATGATCTTAGCTGAAGCTCTCAGTTAATTAATTGAAACCTTAACAACATCTTACGTTGAACTTCTGACAAGTTCCATGCATTGACTGACTTGAAATGAGCTAGATATCAGTGCGTTACATAATTAACAAGCTGGCTCTGCTACAGTCATGAAAAAAGGAATGAATTGTTAGGTCAGGGGACTGGGAACCCCTGCGCTAAAGTAGAAAAAAATCAAAAATTATTCTTTTGATCATTTGTACTTGCTACAATCATAGATAGCTCCTATCCCAAAACAGAAACAAAAAATAAATTACCATTCAATTGCTTTTCAACAGTAAGATAACCTATGGGCACTTCACACAATCTATAGCTATTAGCCAAACACACAATGGGGATCAATGATTTGGTAATTTGATCTGAGGTTAGTGTTCCTTACAGCGCAATCACAAGTAATTCTCAAACTCATACAGTAATTCGTTGACCTTGTGCTGTCAGTATTCTGTAAGTCCGTACTTCTAGACATGACAGATGATTAGTGCATTTGCCTATGACATTTAATTTACAAGTGACAATATAAGATAAGCTGCAGAAGCACCTTTCATTAAAATAACAAAGGCTCATCACGAGCATTCATTAACCATGTAATGCTATAGCAACATTCATTACAGAAGACATTGGTGCAAATTCTTATTTTAGATGATGTGATCACATGTGAGAATTTACAGAGAAAATTTTGAAAAATAAACAAATTTCATTCTTTAGAAGTGTCTGGCTCCTGTAAATAAAATTTAGGTATACTAACATCACTCTTCAGGTTATACTTTTCTTTGCTTTGACCTCTTCTTTAAAAAAAAAATGTTCAGATTTCCTAAATGGTATTTTTTACTGAAGGAGAGATCAAGGCCTGTGTTACACAGGGAGTTACTGGGCCTCGATAGCTCTTGTATACATCAGGGATCAGCACTTCTGGACGTGGGAGAGCTGCAGGGTCATCCACATTTATTGAGGTAGTTGTTGGATTTGGATAAAAAAAGCCAAAGCATCTTGTTTTAGGTCTTAATCATTTGCTAACTGTAAAATCCGATTAGATTTACCAAACCCAGTTACCTGAATGTATTTGCATGTCCGTGTGTTGGCTCTGATTAAACTGCCTTTAAATCTGTGGTTCACAGCTCTGGTCCATGGGGGCCACAGGCAGGTCACTTGGATGACTTTATGCTACAGAGCGCATTAGTGATACAGAAAGGGTGAAAATGGTTCACTTCAGCCTTTAATTACTTCAGTCAGACAAAAGCAACGGAGCGAGTTGTCTGTGTAGAAAGGGGCTGTGGACCTCTGGACTAAGGAATGCACAGAACGGGCAGAGGGAAAAGGAAAAAGGTGCCCCAGACCTTGAGGCCTTGTGAGTTTCTGTTCTCAGGAGCTGCAGATCAAAGGAACTCATTACTTAACAATTCAATAATTTGTTCAACTGTGAGCTCACTCCTGCTGAAAACATGAACCCCCCATGACTTTGCAGAACCCTGTTGTCGAAGATTGTTCTAGGTAAAACAACAGTGCTTCCTGAACATAACACTTTAACATAACACAAGAAACCATGAACAATTTATTAACAAACTAGTTATTGTTCTACTGACACCATCAAGCAATGCTTGATATGGACTATCCTTCATTAAGGTAGTAAAACTTATTTCATTGTATCTAAAATCTTACAAATCTTATTATTGCTTTATTCCCAAACAAATACTTCTAATAATGTACAAACACAGATGTCCAAAACATACAAATACAAAAAAAAATACATGGTTAAAATCCATGGATTAATTAGTTAATAAACAACCCAACTAACTAGATGAGCCAAATGGTCTCCTCTCCTTTGTAACATCCATTCATTTTCTAACTGCTTTATCCAATTCAGGGTTGTGGAGATGCGCAACCAATAGGCACAAGGTAGGCCACAACCTGGGTGGGATGCCAATCTCTTTGTAACGTTTCTTCTTTAAAATGTTACTTTTCAAAGTTTAGATTTTGAGTATAATAATAAAAAGACTTAACAGAGGATAAAACTGAAAAGGGTTCTTTATGTCAAGAGGATTTTGTATGTCTATTCTAAAACAAATTCCTCAGTTTCTGCATCATCACTCCCTAGAAGGGGAGTTGCCTGTATGTCAGGGGAGGACATTTCAACGGTGTGATAACACAGATACGTGCTGTGACAACCCATTTGCTAGAGCTGGCGAAGCATCCATCTGCCCACTATTGACAGAAAACGCATACAAATGAAAGAAGCTGAAAAACCAAAGATTTAGGTTTCTGCTGACTATGGGCTTAACCCAAGGCCATCTGGTGCACCCAGAATAATCTGCTGGATTGTCAGAAGTGATTAGCCACAGAGTGTGAGAAATTGACATTAAAGATTTTCTAGTTCTGAAGAGAACCTTTAAAAAAACACAGTGCACACAATATTCTTGGTGACAGAAACAAACGGTTAGTGTGGGCCTTGGTTTGATTCAGTTTAAATGGATGTGTCTTCAATGATACATTACAGTCACCCACACTGTATCAGTAGATTCTCTCATACCACATATTTTCATTGTTTTAAGATGTTCGTTAATTTGAGAAAGATGTAAAATAGCAATGCTCTGCTTGAGTACTGTGAGCATTCTTACTTTTTGTGGTGAACCTCATATTATACATAAAAGAATGAAAAATGCAGTATTTTCTACGCTTCATTTTCCAACCTACTGTTTCTCTTTTAAAGACCCATTTATTGGCAATTCAGGTGAGTTTTTCTTCCACTTGATTGACTTTTCAGAAGTATAACAGAATTTCTCCAGGACCACTTCGTCCGTATGTCTTGATTTCTTCTAGATACACCACATACCACATCCACATGTCACTGCATGTCTTTTGAATCGCTGCAACCTTCTCAATCCTCTTAGAATATTATAAATAAAGTTTTTGGATCAAGTATTATACATAATCCGTGATGCATCGCATATCAGTAATGACCGAGACTTAGTATAAGCCCTGTAATTTAGATTAAAGCAAGCACCTCCCTGTGATGTAATACTGACATGGAAAGAAACAGTCCTCCTGAGTGGACTGAAGATGTGGGAGCACATTTGAGCTCAGCAGAAAGTCAAAACCTCAGAAGTATGCAAGACCCATGCATGAATCAGTCCTCTGAATCCAATATTATACAGAGCAGCAACCCATTCACAGTTTACATAGTGAAAAATCTAAAAGTATTAACCAGAAATAAACACCAATAAAACACTCTAACCTGCCCTACTCTGTGATTTAAGTAGGTCATTTTTATTTCTAACAGAACTGAGCCTCTCAGACTCTTTTCCCAACTGGCAGTAGAGTTTCTGCATTGTTCCCAATCTTGCACATGCATGCGATATCCAGTATATTATTTTTAGTATGATGGTACTCCTGCCAACAACACAAAAGTCTTAATTATCCTCCTCTTTAAAGTGAGACAAAGTGAAAGTAAGTTACACCACCTGGTGTTGTTATTAAAAATGGTGTTTTTTCTTATCTGAAGGTACAGTGTGTAGTTAATTTAGGAAAATATAGTATACAGATGGTAGCTACAACGTTTATAATTGTGTACTATTGTGCATAGAACAAAACATGAACAAACTGACAAAGAATATCAGACAATCTCTTTTTAAGATTCTGTAAACTAAACTATAAATGTGAAACAAAATGACTCAACAGATAACTGACTGGAAAAGGTGAAACACTGAAATAAAAATATTTGTTAGCCTTTTCAGGAAAAAATATTGTAATACTTTGGAATAATATTTTAAAATACAGATTTTACACATTTATAATAGACAGATTGGATAATCTACCTAGGACCACTGATCAGTATTCTGTTCTTTCTTAAGACTCAGCAGTTTCTATAAACTTTGGGAATGTAAATATTCATTAACTCTGGTCATTTCATAGCTTTACAAAGAAGAGCCATTAAAGAGACATCTGTTTCTGCAGTACAAATATAAAGTCAAAGCAAGAAGCCACAGACAGCTGATACACCCTTCTTATTGAACATCAGCATGGTATAGCTAACTTTGACCATTGAAAAGGCACATATTTTTCCTGTTAAAATTAAAAAGATGAAAAGGAATATTCAGTTTATTTTCTGATAAAAAAATGAAAAGGCATTTATATTTTTTCTTTTAAAAATAAAAATCCTTGGTACATTAAAATTAAAATTGTCACAAGTTCCCTTACAATATGAGTGTTGATTTACTTAAATAGGTTATAGATCCTTACAAAAAGACAAAGTACAGTGTTAAGGGTTTTAATGTTTTTTTTTTGCTTTAAACAAGTGTTAATCTGAATAGATTCCAAAAACGCTATGTACAATGTACTGTACTTCAGATCCCATTAACAGCTTCATTGAATGAGTACATGCATGCATTTATTAATCTGTGGTTCAATGAATCACAACCTACCAGTGTATCCCAATGTACAGGCAAACCATAATTGATTGTCAGGAGGTAATGGCGCAATGTGTAAAGGGTGGAATATTATTTGAAAGATACACCTGTGGGACTATGGCTCACTGCACTTTATTACAATGATGAATTGCAAAGCTAATGTTTTTCACTTATTCTCTGAAAAAAAAGTGTTAGCAGGGATTTTCAGTTTTGTAGTTTTTGTGTGGTATTCTCATTATCACTGTTCTACTCTAATAATACTTATTCTACTGCTAATTTTGTATTATTTTCATGCAATGGTAGATTTTTCTTTAGACTACTCAATGTAAGTAAAGCTTGTATAAGAAAGCTCTGTAGACATTTCAATGCCAGTGGGTTAGAACGTCGTTAATTCCTATTATTGATTTGGGATTTACAATCATTTAAAAATCTTATGTTACCATGAAATTACATCCTGATAATTTCAAATGAAAATACAAATAAGGAGAAAAAGAGGCACATGTTAATCTGCTTGCACTAACTTGTTGTTTTTTTCATGAACCAACAGCCTGCCACATTGATTCATGTAATGCTGTAAAAATAAGCTGAGTTCAGCAAAACATCACCCTTTCACCCCTGGGGTTGCCTCAATTAGATGAACATAATTTAATTGTGAACGGTTGACAGCTACATTGAAATGCACATTCAAACATCCTCCCCATTGTTTTGCAGCATCTCTGAGACATTCAAGAATATTTGAAAATGAAGTTGCTCAAGGAAGGCAAAACAATCGTAATATACAGTACAGTATGTCTCCAAACCCATTTTTTTTAATTTTCTCTAAAGCTATATACAGTACAGTATGTCATTATCTTTCTTTCTGATGAAATGTTGTATTAAACACTTATACTGTAGTGGCACCTCAGGCATCTTCCGGGACATGTCCAAACTGGTGTTGCCACTCTTGTTATTAAACAGAAAACTGAAGTAAGAGGTCACCCCCAGCCTTTACTTTGTGTTTTTCATACTTAATATCAGGTACATGGAGTCACCCTGCACTCTAGTTCTTATGGCTCAGCTAATATGCATTCGACATAAACTAATCAGCTGTTAGTTATGCAGGAAAACGATAAGGTGGGCTGGTTATGAGTCGGTTTTGCGTCCTTTTTCAACAGACAAAGGCTCTCGAAGAAAAGACAACAAATCAGCAGAACATGCAAACGCGCAATGAAAGAGAAGAGTCAGAGCTGGCACTTGAAACCCAGGCGCTAGACACCTACAGTACGTGTGTGGTCCACGTTCTCAATAACCTATTCACTCTCTGCATCTTTGGAGGTCCACAGTCACAATGACATACTCACTCTCCGTTTTATCTGAGATCAGTACTCCATTTCAAGTTCGAGCTAACTCACTGTATCACTGGTAGAAGGATGGGAGCGTGTGGGACTGAGACCCATTTCAGTGTTATTACCTAAAACATGTTAAACAGTGCATCTGTTTGGCAGACCTATCATTAGCAAGCCAGATGGCATCACATATGACCATGAAAAAGGCGCTCATTTCTTCTGATAGAAAACTGTGTCAAAACTTTCTCCTGAACCAGCTGTCTTTAAATGAATTATTGTAAGCGGAGCGGGTGGCACGAAAAACTCTCAAGTTTCATTTTTAGGCTGCAAAAGCCAGGAACACGTTTAATCTTTAAATAATGCAGTTATCAAACTTTATGCCAGTAAATAAGAGCTATCCATCAACCTTCTTTTTTTTTCTTTTTGAAAGGCCAACAGAAGAAAAATTTAAAATCCTCCAGCTACCAGACTGGATAAACTGACATTCCCCATATCGAGGAATGAAAGGCTCTTATCACTATAGATGGACAAGCATCTAAATCTGGATTTATTTGCATATAGTTGTCAGCAACCAGAATTTCTCCTGTCTTTGCAAGGAATTTAGAACAACAAAACAAAAGAATAATAGTAGGACATTAGTCTTTGGGAAAAAAATTGAATTTATGAATGTGACCCAAATTTAAACTAAGAATTTCTGTTTCAGTGTAGTTGTTAATATAAAGTCAAGAATAAAGAAAAGCATGACTTTAATCTACTGCCTTTGAAGAACCAAAGGAAAATGTATGCACAAATAGCAAACAAGTACAAATCTTGTATTCATCCCACTACCTTACAGTCTCCTTTAAGGTGTAGATTTCGAAGGCTGATTTCATTCTTGAGCAATATGGGCAAATTTGCCGATAAAACAGGAAAATTCAAAAGCAAATGAAGGGCCTTCAGTGAATACACTTTATTATCACCTTATTTTATTGTTAATTTGTAAATAGAGTTAATGATCTTAGCTTCCTCTGCTAAGGAACTGCAGAGAGTATATCGCAAAAATTACTGAATCAAAAACACGATTCCATGATCAACTTCAAATTGCTTCACATATCCTCCAGCCGCAGTGTCCATCGATGTGTTCAAAGTACTGTTCCAAATCCAGCCATACAGAATCGCCAGCTCTGTTCTAATGGTTATTCAAGATTGTCAGGAACTGTCTGGAAAATGGTGTTGCTTACAGCATATCATATTCTAATTTTCAAAGGGCATGTTTCTGTTTGCGGGGTTCACATGACACATTCAGAGATGTACGTTTAAGAATTGTATTCAGATAAATATGCATATGTTTTACTTAAACATCCAGGTACACATGTATGCTGCATACTGTATATACATAATATTGCTTTTGTTTGATCGATGTTTTCATTATTGAAGATAAGGTTTTTTCATACAGAACCATATTTGCATAATATCACTGAAGTGTCCAGTTATATTGTAGCCTGGAACATGTAGTCTGCTGTACTGTTGTATGGAAAGAAAATCTTAAAACTCCATCAGTTCATTACTATTGTTATACCAAGGCTGTTAACAACACCTGCCTCTAATACCTTCAGTTAATTCATCCAATTAAGTCAAGTGGCAGCTATATTGTAGAGCATTAATGTGGTGAGGTACAGCCTGCAAGAGAAAGTTAAGAGCCGTGAGTTTTATTCCAACAAGCATTGTGATAATCATTAACTCAGGACAACTCCATTTTAAAATGTGCTAGCACTTATTTCCTATTATTATCTATGACTATGTAGTAGTAAAGCTATATTAACAATTTTACTGGCAACGTGTATTAAACATTTACTTGAGAAACGGTGGCAGGTTTCGTCAGACTGGAAATTTGTTTACCTTGAGTCCTTCTAGTATCTTCTAGTATACCTCATCCTTTACTGTTAATTTAATTTAATTTAACCAACCTTCCGCAATTCTCTTGGAATTCATCTCCTAGATGTCCATCTGTTTGTATCCCAGCTTTCACCTCCACGTGAGCTTTTTATTTGGAATTATCCTACTGAATTTCATGGGGTGATGCAGAGCTTCTCAGAATCGAGTCTGCTCCCCCAGAAGGAACCAAAGCACCGTGGGCATATGACAAGGCTAAATTGTACCAATTCACAACAGCTCCAAGCAAGCTGTTGCTTGTAAAGGACTCACTTCGGGGACGAATGAGTCTTATAGAGCACATACACGGTGTCTAGCAGCACTTTGATAAGGTACTGCAAAATGGTGCTCGTTTCGACTTTGACCCTTTGTGTTTGCCCATATAAACAAGTCTAGATCAGGGAGATGTCGTTTATTTTGCAGCTGCATGGCACTACTAAGTTCACTCCTCATGTCTTAACTGCTCTCAGGCCCTCTGCTTTCGAACATAAAACCCATCTTATTTCTAACTAAAGGAGGCCTTAGACAACTATTTGTTGTGCTACCTTAACATTAAAAAAAAACAATAGGTCTGTAATAACTTTGTTTTAGTAAGTTTGTACTGTTTCAAAACAGAAATATTTCTGAAGCAATGTGAAAGTACCGTGTGCCTGAAAACCCCTTGACCTTGGTACCTGATTTCTACCTGCAGCTTGTGTTCATTGTCATTCTGCAGCTCCGCACTTTAAATGCAAATCTAAGTCAAAACCTTTGTAATTAAGTCAGTAGATCACTGCCCATTACTGTTTAATGACTGAATGCACTTTTCCTCTCCTGGATTTCATCACAAGTACATTCTCTCCCCCTGCATGAAACAGCACTATACAGTAATTCCAATCTTTTCAGTTCCACCAGCTTGACAACAGGGTGGACACTGGTTTAAAGGATGTTGCCATGACTGAAGCAAGTTCACCTGCAGCACATTTTCAAGCCAGTAATAAGGGTTAAAGGAAAGGAAACGTGTCGCAGAGCGTGAGCAGTCATGACCTGGCTGGTTTATCTGGAAGGATTGGGAAGATCAAGTGAGAACGGCAGGTTCCTTTCTAATCCGTGGAATACTGATGGCCAATATTCTCTCTCGCCAGCAGAAGAACGCGCCACCAAGACAAGCAGCACAATCTCTCAGATTTTACTCTCTCCTGCCTTTCACATAACTTGAAAAGCACGGGTTAATCCGATGCTCACAATACTTCATTCATGTTTTACAGGATGGGACTCACTACAGGATTACAGTTCTGTTTTTGAAGACTGCAGCTCCCCACAGCTTCAGATAACAGCTCTCAACCATTGGCTAATGAGCCAGACCTGGTTAAGGAACCCCAGGAAGTGTGCAAGTGTTTCACCATGGACGTATACGGGATGTGTTGAGATGAGTTGGGCATTGTAGCTTGCAATTCTATAGGAAGGTTTCAGAAACCTCCTTCAGACATCCTGAGATCTGGGCAAATAAAACGTTGGCGCTAGTGTAAAATCTGAAATTGAGATTCCTGTAATTCATGGCATCACGCCAAGCTGTGCATTTTTTTAAAACTTTGTGTTAAAAGAGCTTTTTCACGTTATGATGATGAAATCTTTGTAATGAAAAAAAGTTTATGTAACCGATACTTTTTTTTATACCGCTAAGTAAGTTATCTACAGGAAAGTGGCAGCAAATTCAGATTGACTTTCTGTCTCTTTGACAAGACATAACCTCCTACATCATTTATAAGCTTTGTCAGATTTGTAATCATATGACACAAGGTCCGAGAATGACCGTCCAATTTTAGACGGAGAATTAGAGAGTTGAAAACATGTCAGATGCAGCTGTTTCATAGCGTGATCGAACTCCAACAATTTCTCCTGCTCCCCAGTAATTATTTCAGCTTCTGAGAGGCACAGTGCTGCTGGATACTGACAGCTCATCACAGTGCACAGTGTCAGTCCACTAACTAAAACTAATGAAGCACACAGAACACAAAATGTGAGGGAATTCACTTCCAGCAAGGAATCTTCTACCTAACCTCCTACAGTCAAATTCACACCACTCTGAGATTCTTCATTATGACATATACTAGAAGATGCTAATTTTATGTGCTTTTTAGCACCACAATTAAAACATGATAAAAATGGGACACCATTTATAGCGTTATAATAAAAAGTAAAGGCCTACATACCTAAGAATTAAGCAATCAGAATAGCACAACGCCTAATTGTTTATGAACAATTGTTTTGAACACAAACCACACCAGTGCAAGAGAGACCGTGGTTGCAATATCTAAGGGAAACAGCTTAGGGAATTTGAACAGCTGGAAGTTCCTCCCGTAAACATTTTTTAATAAAAATTGCATTTTGCCAATTGTTAAGTACAGGAAGACACGGCCATTTACAACTTTTCCGACTGCATCTTCTTCAAGCATTTGCTTTGGCAGGCAGTACCCTCCAACGACGTGAGCTTCATGGGAAACGCTCAAGTCAGCCGAATACTGTAGTTGACCTTCAGAAAAACCCACTGACTTAAAAAAAAAAACTATTTAAGATATTTTATTCTGAGCACCACATGGCATGGTGGGGCGAAGATGAAGCACGAGGGTTTAAATGTCGTGTTCAAGGCTCGGCAAGGGACCCCTTTCTGCCCCCGGGGCCACATACACTCAGAGAAGCGGGGCCTGATGGACGCCCAGGCCCCAAGACAAAAGGCCAGAGGTCACTGGCCTCCAGGGAGAGTAAGCTGGGAAAAGGCATGCCTCAGGAACAAAGAAAGCCAGCGGAAAGGTAGGGCTCATTTCTGAGTTAACACAGGGCGGACTCAATGGACACGGACATAAGGGAGGCATTGCCTCTGCCTTTTCAAAAAGAACTGAGAAATGTTCCATTTTTCAGGCTGTGGGCCGTACTGTCAGCCAGCTGTCAATAACAAGGCTTCTTTCAGCACTTCAGAACGGCAGAGCACGAGAACAGAAATGATGGAAGAGCTGGAGAACTAGGCTGTCGATTAAATTCAGATTTCAACATGCATTGTGGGCAGAGTTGTACAAAGGCAACAACGACTGACACTAGAAGTCAGTAGGTTGCCTTTTCCAGTTAAACAAAAAGAAAATCAAATGAATGAATCTAATGTTCTCTTCCATAGGCATGCCCACTTTCTGAAAGCTCAGAATACATGCTAGCTCCTTAGAAAACCTATTTCCCAGATTCTATCTCCCTCTGAATATCTTCCTCCTGTGGAAAATATATCCTTTGATAGCTTCAACCCCAACCTAAAAAATGACATTTAGTTTCAGGTTAGTGTAAGCTATTTTATTACCTTTCCCAGACACACCTATTCATCTTAGAAAAAACATTATGCCAACAAGACCATTTGCCTTTGGATAATTCACCATCCCAAACAGCCTCAGGAAACTTGCAGCAGAAGTATTGCATTATCTATGAAAGGCTGGTTTTTGAGAAAGAAAACCATGCATTCTCATAAACAGATAAGCAGATCTTGTTCCTTGAACTTCTACACCTACTTACTGTATATGGATAGGTATATTGTGCACAAATATATTCTTAAATAATAAAATTAAAATAAAACTGGGAGTTTGCTGTTGTTATTGTTACAGCCTTCCATTTGTGCACGTAAATTCAAAACAGAAAAATAAATGAAAATCACTGAGGTTTTTGTGAGGTCAATGCACAGAGAAAATAAATCTGGCTTTTTTTTTTTTACAATGTCAGTGACTCAAAGAAGTATGTTGAATTGCATTTACTACACGCAGTTAATGTTGCATAAAGGTTGTTTCAGATGTAGGTTAACTTTGTGCAATGATTTCCATGCAATCCAGTTTGCTGCTTTGCAATGGCTTGTCTTTGCTTTCATAAATCCAACCCCTTTAATCTCCTTACTCAGCTGCAACCTCTTTAAAAATTCAGGATATCAGTAAATTGTAAATTGATCTGTCTCTGTGGCTAGAGTCCAGGGACACTCTGTCCAACAGAGTACTCAGACTATGGTAGTCATTGCCTTCACCAAGACAGTTAACACAAAATTCTCCTTTAACCCCTTCATCCAGCCATTATCTCGTAATACAGAACACACCTGGAGAGACCACCCAAAACACCAGAAACATCGTAGTGATCTTCAAGTATGCATCTATGTAATTGATTTTAGCATTATACATTCTTAAAGTTTTTCCACAAATGATAGCATGTACTTTAGCAATATAATTTAAAAATACTATAGACACATCTGCAAGACAATATTTTTCAATGAAACCCATTTTTTATTCTCACTTTATTAGTATTCATTCTTTTTAAATACTAAGATCAAATCTCAAAACAAAAATTGTTTCAGATAATAAAAATCGATTGTCCTTTGGAGTCTTAACTAATGAAAGGTATTTTTTCCCCCACTTTCAAGAAAAGCAGTAAGAGAACAATACAATACTTTGCTATACATAACCAGTTGGTTTCACAGTAGAATATAATTGGTGAAAACAAAATATGTGCCTTAACAATGATAGTGAGATGTTATGTACTGTACGTAGTTTAAAGTAGTAAAAATGAACCTGAACAGGTAAGACGTCTTTGTATCGCACTCTAGATTTCAGCGCCAACTGCAAGTTCAGTGATACATGTTGTCCTTTTAAGAATTCATAAGAATCAAAAAACTAAATTGTGCATGAGCAGCTAGCGGTAAGTATAAAATAAGTACTTCATATTTTAAGAGAAACCAAACTGAAATGTCTTTCAATTTTAAAAAAATCAACGTAAAACATTTGATAAGTATGGAGGGAAATAAATCTTCAATGACAAAAAAGACTTTACAAAACTTTGGGCAAAAATCTTATATAGTCTTCTAAAATGAAGATATAAATGTTAGTTCACGTGCTACAGACACAGTAGCTTGGCAAAAGCTGGTTATTTCAGGCCAGTTCGTCTCCTTATCATACCTAATTTTTTAAATACTTCTCCTCAAAAAGTATTTCAATTTCCTCTCAAGAGTTCAAAAGATTCACAATATACATGATGCACACAATTACTTTAACTTTCCAATAAGGTTATAATCAGTCACGGAAATTACAGTTGATTCAAATTTTGGGGGGCATTAATTTCTTCGATATTAAGTAATATGAAAGACACCTACCCGTTTGCCAGAAATATACAGATTTGCTTTCCCCTTCAGCTTGTGCCTGAGCATCCCAGATTCCAAACAGCAGGAGAACTACCCTCCACAAACAGGGGGCTGACAGTGGAGCTGTCCCTTTTGGACCATTAAGCAAGACTGGTCCTCTCTCTTTCAGCTCCATGCCTTAAGCAGGATGCTTTAATCCACAGGACCCAGGTAAAAACGCCGCAGAAGAGTGGTTTTGCCCTCTGTGTCCTTTTGCGCGTGGATTAGTATCCCGTCATGAACGATGTCCGGAGAAGTCACCTTACTCTCAGCTGCACGGTGCTGACTGTCCGTGGAGGAGAAGGAAAACTGGCTAACACACAGGAACAATAGATCCCCCAGCCACATCAGCTGCTCTCTCCTGCTTCTGCTGCGGCTGGTGAGGCTCCTCTCTCTCTCCTCTATTCAGGACGCAGTGACAGTTTGCCATCAGCAGAGAGAGACAGCTGTCCACAGGGGGCTGCAGCTGATTGAGCAGGTTATCTGGGTCTGGGAGGTAGCAATAGTCATTTACACCAGCTGGAGAGAGAACCAGTGAGAGATACAGGGAGTCAGAGAGAGGGGGAGACAGAGAGAGAGGGAGAGAGAATGAAAGAGCCTGTGAAGCCTGCTGCAAAGAAACAGTAGTGAATGAAGGCACAAAAAATATAAATGAAATATTAACGGATGAGAGTCAAAATGAGCCGAGGTGGAGAAGCTGCAAAATGTAGACTTGCCGCAGCTTCTAAAATGCTCCCAAAGACATGTAGGCGAGTGTTCATGTGAAATCCCAAAGCCCCAGCCACAGGAGTACATAATTAATGGAATTAAATCATTGATGTTATCTGATTCAGAGCTGGTTTGCAAATTGAAGACAACAAAATCAAAACCTTTGAGCATGGGGAAGTGAAATGTGATAGATTGTGCACAGCACATCACAAGGGCATAAAAAGACTAAAAGGACAAGGGAAAAAAATTATCCTTCAGCCTCATTGACTGTAGACATCTCAGTGAATTAGGTGATATAAAATAACAAGGATCATTAGAACATGAATGTTTCTATCTCTAATTAGAAGAATATAAAAATACTCTATTTATTCAGAACTTTGAATATCACTAAACCTTGAATACAATCTACTAATTTAAAATGATTAAAATGGATCCTCATCTGTCCGTCTTAGAAGACACAATAATTGTAATGTCAAGAATATCAAGTATTCAAATGTGATAAAATAGTGAAATAATAATGTTTGAAAAGTACCAGGCAAATTGATTTTGCAATCGCACTGCATGTGTCAAAAAAGCCATGAAGCTGCTGATATTCAAAGGGGAGACATTCTGTATCTCCCAGGGGATGTCTGTCATTTTGCAGAATGTCTTTCGTTTCAGCCCTTTTTGCATAGATTAGATTAATAGCTGAGCTGATCAAATAATTCGTCACCTCACCCTTCTTAAACATGCAGGCAGCAAAACAAATTAGCTACACTGAATGCTGGAGAATGGCCTTTGTTTATTTGCCACCCTTTCTTCACGCTTCTGAGAGGGCATTAAGGGCTCAGAAACCATGAAGCGCTTGGGCTGCTGTGATTAGCACAGATAAGCAAGAGTGGATTTAAGTTCTTCAGCTTTTGAAAACATTCAGCAATAAGGGGATTGTGTCTTGATAAGGCAGACCCTGAAAGTCATCACCCAAACAAATGTAATGTGTCCACAAAGTAAAAAACAACACCTCACATACCAAGCCCACAGAAAAATATATCACGATAATAAAAATGATCTGTTGTTATTTACAGCTTTTCATGGGTTACTATCTATATTAGGACAAGCAGAGATTACTTTCATGTTGAAAAGTAACCTATACTGTATTCAATGCTCTATATTCACAAAACAAGGCCTTATTGTAAGTAATCATAGCAATATTCTCCTCCTTGTTTGTAAGTCAATTTAGATACGTCTCTTAAATACCCATCATTATTTGTGCTTCATCTGTACCTGTTGTGGGACAGATCACATTTTTTTACTAATGTTGCCTCAGACAAAGGAAACGTGAAGGGCAAACTCAGGAGGGCAAGAATGAAGCCTTTGTGCTGTCAACAGAAGCCAACAGACACGTGCTTGTGCCACTGCCTCAGTGCTGCCTCACTGCAGACTTGTGAGGCTTCATTTTAAAGGAATGTGCGTAGACAATGCCCCTATTTACACATCTGATAAACACACACATGTGTAGCCTTTTCAATGCATTATCCTTCTCAGATGGTACAGTTACTATACATTTAAGGCAAAGCAGGATATCTCCCCCTTTTGAATGCCACAGGAGGAAATCTTCAGAGAACTTCCAGGGTACACACAAAGTGTCACACACAAAGTAAAAGCTCTTTTAGAAAAAGAAACCTTCCTCTCTGTATTTTTTTTTCTTTCATCAAATACGCAGCCAGGAGAAAGACACTCTGAAAAACATGAACTACTCTGAATGTACACACTGAGTTAAGCACAAATAATGGAATACATGAATATTAATGGCCGGCGCTTGGTTGCCTCGCAGCGCTGGGGCCCTGGGTTCGATTCCGAACCCAGGGTGCTGTCTACATGGAGTGTATATGGTTTCCTCATGTCCATGTGGGTTTTCACCACGCTCTCCGGTTTCCTCCCACAATCCAAAGACATGCCAGTAGGTTAACTGGCTTCTGGGAAAATTGGCCCTGGTGTGAGTGTACCCGTTTGTGTTTGTGTGTGTCTTGTGTTGGACTGGTTCTGCTCTGCCTGGCACCTGTTGCTTGCTGGGATAGGGTCCAGCTTCCCCGCAACCCTGAGCTGGACAAAGCAGTGAGAAACTGGATGGGTAGAATCAGGCACCCTTGACATCTGCTCCTAAACAGAGAAACATAGAAAGAACATTTGCTGTCTGCCAGCAACATAGCTTGAGGGTTTCTGTGTAAAATTTTAACCATGTTAATGAAACCTAATCCTAAACCAATATAATCCTGTATCAACCATATATATCCCCATTCAAGCCACTCAAAAGCCATCTTTGTGTCTAATGACAGAATGACACAGGGGAGACATAATGCATAGTTTATAATGTGGAGAAGGCAGTGAATGTTATCAGAGGCCAGACATCCTTTAATGAAGTCCATCAGATCGTGGCAAACTAGTTTTTCATATCAACCTCCAGTAGGCATGAAAGCACCTTAACCTTGATCTTGGTATCTGAACAAATTAGTGCAATGGGAGGGTAACTCACAGGTAGTGATCTTTATCTATTTTCAAAAATAGGGCTGTAACATCAGTACTAACATCCTTCCAAAAAAAAAATCAAAAGAGATGCCATCAACGTCAGGAGACTTACTCTTTGTCTTCAAAATGTATTTGCTTGAAACCTCAAAGTGTAATAAAGCAAATGTCAATACAATAAGAAAAAATCCTTAGGTCTTCAGTCAAAAGGAAAAGCAGGAAAGCATCAGAAAGCAAATCACAAAATACTAGCCGACACTTGATCACACAAAGTTCTGAAAAACCCCAGAGATGTTCATTAGAACAACGAGCAGCCAGAGTGAAAAAAAGAAAGCCTCCATATCCTCAACCAACTCAGCCACAAATTTTGTCTAAAATTTCAGAAAAATCCCTGGTAGAGGCATTTTGACAGCTTTCCTCATCCGCAAAGACCATCTGTCTCTGCTTTCAATATCTCTCTTGCACATTAGCTTTCTATTCTAGTGAGCCTGATAAAACGTCAGACTTGCATCATCAGAACAAACATTGTCTTTGCTCCCACTGTCCTACAAAATCATTTAGGCTCGCTGGCAACACTTTGAGGAAAGCTGAAACCTGCTTTTATGAAGTCGTAATTAATAATTAACAGCAAATCATTGTGATTTTTAGGTCTTTTGTTTAGAATCAGTACCAGCTTTGATAAATAATTTGCCACTGACATCAAAGTTTTTTGAAACTGTGAAATAGATTTCTTTAGTTGCTATACATTATATTTTATTTACACTCAAATAAAAAAAATGAATTATGAAACACATGGAGCAAAATTTCCAAGTGAAAGCATGGCAATGTGTTTAAAATAGAAGATCGTACCACAACATACTAAAGTGGATTATTACAGGATATGACATCTGCAATCGAAATATTCCCAAAAGTAATTCAGTCAAGTTGCTCGGTGGGGGCAATTTCATTTGTTTTGCATAACATGAAAAATGTGCAAGATGGTTGATTACCTTTTGAATTCACACTCCGCAATCCATTCCCAAAAAATGCACCACTGAATAAATAGCTTAATTAACCTGTTTATCTTAATTAGTGTGCAAGAAACTTACATATTTTGGGGGGAATTCCTGGTTCTAGGTAAATTAACTTCATTTGAATTTTCATAAACATCACTGAGTTTATTGCATTGAGGGAAAAAAATATTCACCGCATTTCACTCATTATCTCAGCTGATTAGGTTTTAATTCCTGCAAGGCGAGGCAATTCTGCATGTGCCTTTTGCAATTAGACACAGCTACTACATGCTGAGAATAATTAGCTTCACAATGGCTGAACAAATGATTTCCCTGCAAAACAATGGCTTGGCTTTTTAACAATGATTATGATGCACTAGCCAGCATACATGGCTTCTTCTACAAAGGAGCTGACAAAACCTGAAATTAATTTTAATTACCAATATTTAATCAACGATTTCCAGACTTGCCAAACATTTTACTAATAGGGTGGCATATCCATTATTTAGGTGCCAGAAACAATAAAGGATGGTTACTTGTCTCTAGTGCAGGCATTATTTAAGTAAAATAATTACCACGATTACCATAGTATCATTAATATAGATCCATCCAAATGCCAATGAATATATTTTTGAAAGAAAACATGTTAAACCACACTTGATTTCTTCAGACAAATGGTTGGCTAATTACTAATAATCTAATTAAAGCAAAAAACTTTGATCTGCCAAGCTACAAAACATACAAGTGATATTTTAGCCAGTCCAGAAAGGGCACACCGGTTTCCGGCTGAAATGAAAGCAATGTAATGATGAAGTTTTAATTAAACGACAGTAGCAGTGGGTAGAGAAAAATAAGATTGCAAGAATACCGTATTTTTGTCATTCTGACAGAGGTTTAATATAAGATTAACATAACTGAGATGTACTGTACACAGAGAAAAAAACTAATCACAGCCCCTGCAAAACCTATTTTGGCCACAGGAAAAGATTAGCATCCGTACGGCAGCTGACCACAAAAAAAAAAACCTCAGTGGGTTTTTTAAAGTAATTACAGTAAATGGAATTACTCTGATGAAACTCAGGAAACACAACAGGGAGAGGACTTTGACAGCGAACCCTGCCAGGGGTGGGTAACCCCACTCCTCCATCGCCAGGCTCCTGCAGGATTTAGAGACACCTTTCGTTTAGCACCTCATTAACAGCCGGCGTGGCTCCTCTGCTTAACAGTTGCAATATCGTTGTGAAGGTCTGAGATGGAACGCAGACCTGAAGCGAGATTGGTACTGCAGGACCGGGGGGGGCCACCTGTATGAGGGGACAAGCTCTGCACGGAAGAGCAAGACTTCTGCCTTCTGTTGCCAGTGGGGATTTCAATCCTGTGCTCGCCAAGATCCACATACTGTACTGTATCATGGAAAATTAAGCAAAACTCTTCACTCCCCTGGCAGCCTGGGTTGGTTACGTGTCCCCACCTGATGTCAAATGTTAAGGAAATGATTTCCACAGAAGAGTGATGTCAATTAAAATCTCCCATATAATTTACTAACACTGCTGGATCATTGCGGTGAAAGAGTCAAATTGCATGCCGCTAACCATCTAAAAACATGCTGTCTGCGAGCATATATCCTGTGATAATAAGAGGATCGAGCCACTACATCGTGGTACTGAGATAATTATTTCATATTTGCTCAAATTGATGCTGTCTGGGGAGACCAAACTGATGTCTTGTTGGTGGAACACTAAATCATAGACAGCTAGAAAAAAGACTTGAGTTGCTGTTAAACAGGACATTTTCATAGTGAAGGTTATTTCACAAATACAGAAACATTTAGCAAAGAGCATCAACCTAAAAGAACGTTGTTTTTTTCTAACTGGTAATGATGCCCATGAAACACAAAGAACCTGACTCGACACTCCCACAGAAACCAGTAGAATATTTAGATTTTTTCAAAACGTAACAGCTTTCACCAGACCTGAGACTCTGCAAGTCCTTGCTGCCTGAGGCTTGTTTGCAGTGCTGTAGTCTTAATAGAAAACACAAAACACAGAACAAAAGACAAACACAGAAAGCGATGTGCCATTATGTGATACTTTGTAAGGTATTTATTCACCATCTCTCTCTTCCTGTTTTTTTTATTCCGTTTTATCGGAGTCTGACGGGAACACAGAACACAGAACATGTTAATTCATGTTTTTTCTGAGGAAGAAGGTCTTGGACTCCTGGACAACCCCCAGCCTAACAGGTTTCACACGTCATCACTAAATCACCAATTACCAAAGGCTTAGAATAACTCAATTGGGATCAATTAAGCTAGAGATTTGCTACATTAAGTAATTTAGAGATCATATGGGACCAAAATACAAATACTCTTCTGCCCTCTGGGACTACAGTTCTCCTAAAAGAGTAAATATTTGCTTAATTGATTAATAATAATAGCTCTCCAGGAGCAGGATCTCCCTGCCTTAGGGTTTCAAGAACAAACATAGACAAAAAAATGCATATTTTTCCATTTCTAGTTCTTCACCTGCCATCTCTTTGCAGAGTCTCCAACATCTTTGTGAATTATCCCCAGCTCTACTCTTTTGGCAGCAAACCAGCTTTCGTCAATATTTAAAAACCTAATTACAGTCCTCCTGCAACTAGATTCTAAAGAAATAGGAGTGAAGTAAAAAGCTTCTCTTTGTAATTTAATTTAAGCCTTTTTCACAGTGAAGGGAAAGAAATTTCAAGCTTCAAAACAACCTATCTATAGAACCTCATAGCTCAGGCGCATTGTGCCTTTAAAGCTCCATTACCATACTTCTCAGAATACTGGTACTCTTCTTATTGAGAGAAAAAAAACTCAATCAGTTCATTTCTGATGATCAATGAATAATACTCCTTCTCAATTTAAATAGCAGAAAATAAGCATGTCTCAATACTACAGTATATAAAGCATTTAGCAGTTCTGAAATGGTTTGGCATTTATAGGATCAGAAACTTGGACTGTCATTGAGTCTCCAGGACTCTGGCATGCCTGCTCTTTAAAACCTTCTGAAATACTTGTATGGTAGAGAACAGTAGAATAAATTGATTTTGTAAGCGAATGATTCAAGTCAATGCCCACGTGATTCTTTATAAGCTCTGCCAGCTACTTTTTATTTTTAAAACACAATGCGGCTCTTTTATTACTTTTATAATGTGTGTGTGAGACGCTTAAGGAAGGGCTCCTAACTGCTTAATCAAGCATAGGTTTTCTGTGTGTCAGCCACAGTGGCAGCAAAAACAATGGACTTATAAATACAGACTTTGCAGCAAGCTGGGAGGAAAGAGAAAGTGAGGCCCTTTTCTGCACGGAACACTTTTATTCCTGGACACAAAGTTGTTACTGCACACAAAGTGAAAATACCAGGATACCAGTCCTCCACCCTTTTACTGTATACAATCCACAAAGCACGCCGATCACTGTTAATTGCTAACAAACAGCCTCCATTCTAAAAACAGCATATGCCTATGTTGAATAATATTAAAATGATATTTTCCCTGTCTGGTATAGCACAGTTCCAAGTCAATAAGTAGTTTCAAATGATTTAACGTAATTATGATACATAACCAATTGAGTGCACTAGGAATTTCAAAGAAGCACACAGAGAAGGCAATAAATCTTTTGAGTGGATGTTTATGACGATGCATCCGTCCGAGACGTACAATGATAATCCACAGGGCTTCTCAATCCACCTGCAGGCCTTCTCACAGACCAGGCAGCTGGTGGGGTGGGCTTGCAGAAGAGGGAGGGGGAGGGGGAGCTCGCTGAGGCTGATCCAATTTAGATATGCAAATGTTATCACAAATGCTTGAAAGAAACATTATGGTGGGGATTTTTTTTCCAGTTCCTGGGAACAATATAACTAATCTAATTAAACGTTGCCACTATCAACTTCAACACTGTAAAAACAATTAAAAGTGGTTCAGAAATTAAGCGGAAAAAAAAACAACAAAAAAATATAATGATGTTTCAATAGAAGGCTTACAAGCCAATACAATTAGTGAAAAGACAACATCCCTTCAGTACAAACTTCAACAGTATAGTCTGGGGAGCAGCAGTAGGCAAGAATGGATTTGAAAAAGAATGGGCTTGTTATTCTCAAGAGGCATTGCAACCCAGTCATTATACAGCATGTTTTAGAACTGTTAATACCCATTCAAGAGCTGCAAATGGGAATTTTCCATTGCTCATTCAGGTATACATAAATTATTGTTTTTTTTTTAATTCCCTTTTTCACAGAGCACCACAGAGAGATAATGTAAGAGGTGACCCATAAAGACATTGACAGAAAAATGGTGCTCACCGTTTAATTTTATTTTTTTATGGTTAGAAGAACCGAAGCATTTTTCTAAATGAATTACTGGTGATCAGTCAAACTATGGAATTTTACTCACGTCTTGCCATAGCCCCGGTATTGGTTGATATATGACCACATTTTACATTGTCATTTCATTATGAAATCATGAAGGACAAACTATTGCATATTTTACACTGGCATATCTCATAATGTAATTGTTTTCACTATGCTGACAGAGTTTACTATGCAATAGAAAAGAATAATCTTAAATTATTCTCTTACAGTAACTGACTTTTAAAAAGTGCTTTTTCCCCCCAATATTTCATCTTGCAAAAAAAAGTGTGCTGCATTAACTAAATATGCAATGAAGATTTGTCAAAGAGAGCTGAAGTGCATGTTGCTGTGAAAGCTGAGGACTCTGCTCAATTTCAAAGTCAGTAATGTGTATGCAAGACTGAGGAAAAACTATTGATTCTGGTGTTTTTTTTAACCTAGAATGTAATGATTTAAAGTACAGTATGTACATCTTGTTGAATATAACATTTTATCGATAGATTTAATAATTACTGAATTTCAGATCTATCAAATCTATCCTTTTTTGGTGTTGCAAAGAATCCCCAGATCCCTCCCTCTGTGTTTATCATCTTCTGCCCGGCTGATTTCAAACCTATAAGGGGATTTTGGACAAAGCTATCAGAATAATCTATTAGGTTTCGTACTACTATTTCAAGCAGAATTAGGCAACCTTCATGTTGAGTTACTGACACATTTATGAGGTTTTCTTATTTTTTTTAACACCCATGGGAATTAGGGCTCCATTTATTCCATCTGTGGTCTGTCAAGGTCAGAAAAGGAAGAGGTACATTATTATTATTTCTCCCTTTACCACTCATTTGTGTGTATATATACCAACATAAATGGTGTTTATTTTATTTTGAGGACAAGTGGTTATCCTATTTGAAGAATTCGAAAATATACACCAACCACATCATCTTTAAACAATGGAAATTCAAAATGTGTTCAGTATAAAAATGACTACAAATGAGAGGAGACCACTCAACCCATCCGCCCAATTACACAGCAGCTCGTTTAGCAAAACAGACTCTCCTTTGCTATAATGACCAAAGAGCTGAAAGTGCCCTCATCTCTATTCAATCACATCCTATAGACATACAATCATATTTTAAAAAACACCCTAAAGCACATCAAGAGAAACTGAAAAAAAAACTGCTTCTGATTTGGTTGCTGGCTTTATGTTCAGACTTGAATGTTCAGAGTTTCAAGTATCACCACAGGCAAACATCATATCGATTCTGATCAGGAGACAAGTTGACAAAGTTATTCTTCATCGAACAGATATCAGGCAACTAGTCTGGGAGAAATCTACTCAGCTGGTTACTACCAAATGTTGCTGGTGCTCCACCAACGTCAAACGCCACTTCTGAAAGATTTTTGCAAAGTCAACGATATGATTCCTAATCCAATAATAGCTTTTTGCAAATTTTTTTTTATTCATACTGTATAACGCCAGCTTTTACACTGGTCTGTTAGACCAGCATTAAAATATAATTTCCTATTTGATTATTGAGCTTCATGAAATAAGAATAACTTAATACAGTATAAAGTTCTGAATACTACATCTACACAAGTATAAGGGGGGTAGTGCAGTGCAGTGGGTGAGTCTCTGGACAGCAGATACTGCTGTTGTACACTGTTTGATGTACTCCAGCTAATCCAGTCCACCCAGTTGTGTGAATGCACCCAGTGTTGCTGGGTGCAGGTTCTGAGACAGAATGGAGTTTCATCCAGTGGGAAAGTCATGTGCCCTCCGATTGCCAGGAAAGCCAGGCTAATCTCTGGACATTGCTGCTTGAATCCAGAACTGCCTACTAGTACCTACACGAACATTAATACATTTTCTTAATACTGTTTTCAAAACAGTTGTCCAAATTCCCTGTTCTTTTCTAATGTCTTTTTTTACCTGCATGTTAGCCACTCTACATGTTTCATTGGTAGCCCCTCATTTAACAAGAGACATTTATAGATCAGTGCTGAAATGCAAAACACACAGAAGAAGTTGTTTTAAGTCTTTGGGATTTGGATAGCTTGCAGTTTTCTTTGCAGGGTATTAAAAAACAGCTTTTCTTTTCGAACCGAATTGTCTGTTTTTAGCTGCTACATTTTATGTCTGTGATTTGCAGTTTTCAGCTTTGTGGTGGTGCCCCCTTCACCATCTGTGATGACAAGTGGTAGCAAAAGAACTCATTTAGAGGCTCCTCGTGGGACAGGAGGTATGGCTGAGTCGCTCAGATTTCAGTTTTGAGCAGTTATTTTAATTTTCATTGGATGTTGTTATTTTTGAGGCAGTTAAACAACAAAAGCTGGAATGTTTCTGGGACATTTACTGTGTTATATACAGTGAGACTGTGTTATATACAGTGGCATGTGACCAATGAAGGTGACAGAGAGATTGGCGCTGACGGCACTGCAGCATGTGAGTTCATAAAAACAGCCTGGCGTCTGAAACTACCTGTATGAAATGAGAAGTCTAAGAAGGGGCTTAATGTGTAACATAAAGACAGGAAATGACATGGATTAATCAAGAAACACTACACTGAACAACTACTGTCTGCTTTCCAGTCAAGTACAGTATTCTTATCTCAGGTCTTTGATAACTCACCAATAACCTCTACTAAATAATGTGAGAAAGTGACAAAGAAAAGTGAGACTGTAAAGCCTGTTATTGTAAAAAGCCTTTGTAATACAAGTAAGGGTGATTACTTTTTATGCAACTTAATTTATTACAGAGATATTACAGAGATGTCTTGATTATGACATCTGAAATCCTGAAAAAGAACAAAAAAAAAACATAAGTACATACATAAATACAAGTGTAAATGTGCATAAAACAGGAAGCATTTTTGGAGGGCATGTTGAATATTGTATATGAAACTAAAACTAAGTGGAAGAAGATAGTTAATAATCAGCTACCAACTGAATAAGCATAATGGTCTGAAATGCTTTGGCTGATTTGTAAATCTTATTGTTTCATGTGTATGTATTAAATAAAACAATTGTAATTTGGAAAAGGCTCAGCTACAAAGTTAAATTGGCGGGACATTCAAGCAAGAAATATGAACTTATCTTTTTTTAATTTAATACAAATTAAAATGTTATATAATATAAATTAAATTACTCAAATGAAATGCAAATATAAAAGTCTTAACTACTTTGTTTATAAGATAAGATCACTATATTAGCCATATACAATTTCTTGCATTAGGAATTTGTCTTTTCGCATTTGTCTTTTGTCTTTTGCGAAATGTCTTTTCGCATTCGTTATTTTTCTTTGTTGTATTTGCTTTGATCATTTTTTTGACAACTGTGTATATTTTTGCCTGACCACTATCCCCTCTGACTTGGATATTGTACATTATTGGTTACCAAAAGCCCTTGGTTTTCCAAAAACTATAATTTAATTATATCTACTGAATGAATACAATTAGCAAGATGTTCACAGCTAAAGACACAAATTCCCCAACCGAAATCCCAAATGAAATCAGTATGTGCTGACACACCAGTCCTTCAGAGCAAAATGACAGAAGTAGCAGCTGTCAGCATCACTAGAGATCAAACGAGTTCTGTTGATTTATTACAACAATTTTTTTTTCCAGTAGCACGTTATAAAAGGTTAACTAGAGGGTGAAAGCTACTAGGCTTTGTGTTAAACACCTGAGTATCTTAATAAACTCTACCACACAGTACATAGCAATCACATGTATTAAACCCTAAGCAAACAGCAGGACTAGGCTGCAACCTCCACAATAACATCGCAACCTGGCCTTAATTCTTTTGGATTTAATTTGGGCACAATGCTTTGCACATTTTTCATGGAATCCATTCCTTAAACAATACGAATTCCAAAATAATTGTATAATGTGTGAATTAGGGGCAGCACACTGGTGCAGTGGCTACCATTCGTTCCTCCCAGCTCTGGGGCCCTGGGTTCAGTTTCTGGGCTGCTATCCTCATAGATCTTGTATGTTCTCCCTGTGTTTACATGGGTGTCCTCTGGTTGCTCCAGTTTCCTCCCACAGTCCAAAGACATACTGGTAGACTAACTGGCTTCTGGGAAAATTGACCCTGGTGTGGGTGTGAGTGTGTGTGTCTGTGTGTGCCCTGCGGTGTATTGGTCCAGTATGTACAGTACTGTATCCTGCCTTGCGCCTGTTTCTTGCTAGGATAAGATCCAGCTCCCCCATGACCCTGTACTGGATAAAGTAGCTAGAAAATGGATGGATAGATGTGTTCATTAGAAATCTCTAATGGTATAGTGGTGTTATTCTGGTTGAATAATTAAACATCCTGTCATCTTCATAATTAAATTTGAAGCACAGTATTTAAAAAAGGATTATACTTATTCTCTTGTCTAGAACTTAGGTCATTAAACTAACTCTACTTCACTACAATTACCGATTTAGCAGTTGACATGATGTGTTGTTTAAATTTAAAATGTTTACATATAGTACAGTACCTTTATAAAACGGCTGACATATTTTGCTGATCAACTTTTTTTATCTGAACACTAAAATAGTAATAGTAATTCTTTTGTAGGGATTACAAGAAGTCAGCATAGGTGTGAAAAGAGTTTTAATTCATTATGAAAAAGGCCATTTTCCAGAGAACACCCAAGAAGACACACACAAAGTGCATCTCCTATAATGCTCTGAACCAGCACTTTTTAATGACATTTTCCAATCTAAAGTACAGCTCTGGCCACTTACTGTAATTACCATGAATGGGTGTTCGGAAGTGATCGTTACATACGCATTAGAACAATGCAAAATGTTTCCACACATGGCACAATGGCTATTTTTCATAAGGTTATTCCCGCCTTTTAGTTATTCCTGAAATGTCACATTACAACAGGTGTCTGTAAATTTAAAATGTACTTAGGTCAACTCAGAAATGAACCCGGGTCAGATCAGGTCCTACAGTTGCATTACTGTTTACAGTACTTCAGTTTTGTATTCAAAACTCTGTATTATGATTCAATAATTCAAAGCATTTTTATAATTACACTGGCAGGCAATATAGGCTATTACAAGAAAAACAAAACTTTATTTAATATGACAAAGGCATGTAATATTAGAGGAGTTCTTTGCCATTACTGGTTGATGGTAATGACAATAGATTGTATGCTGAAGATCTTAAGGAATCATTAATGTCCATGAAGAGATGAATGCTCTTCAGAAAACTATACAGAGTGTCTACTGCAACACTGCAGTAAAAGGTAGAAAAAACATCCCTGATTATATCAGCCTATTAGCACTGAGTATTTCCTAATGGCTTCAAGATAACTTGTGGATCTTTAACCTCATAACCACAAATAAATCTGCTATTAAGGGTCTTTTAATAATTTAAAGTCTATGTTGCACACACGGTCATTGAAAAGCTATCGTTCAGATGAGTATTTATATAGTTTAAAAAGGCTTTACTGTGTTAGAGAAGGCAGAATTGAACCTGTACTGAATTAATCCTCTGCCACTTATGAATTACATTAATTAACGCATAACATATCCAGGCTTAAACAAATTCCCTACACTGACAGGCTAAAAGAATGAAACCTTTTAAGTCTTGAAATGACTATGAGGGGACCTGATTCTAGTATTTAAAATCCTCAAAGGCACTGACACAGTCAACTTGTGTGCACATTCAGAACCGACAGCAAAACATTAACTTCCGTGTATTTTTAACTTGTGCCCTCTGGTTTGTGCTTCAGTGTTAATTTTGAGGAGGTCCATTGGGTTGACTGTGTCAATGTCTTTGAGAATCTGCAATACTTGAATCATGCCTTCTACTCCTGAATCGTAATGGTGAGTCTTGTCAGTTGAGTCATGCTAAAGAGCTAGAATCAGCGGAGCATTTCATTACTCTGTACCACATGTGTGTGACATGGGGTGATTGGAGGGTCTTGTTTGCAAGGGAAAGAAGATATGTGTTTTATGTTGTCTGATCTTTTTTTTTTATTTTAAACCAGAGCTCCCAGACAAACTGAATAATTTCTATGGCAGATTTGAAGTACAGCACTGCCTTCAACAGTTAACACACCTCTAGAACCCTCTTCCCCTCCCTCTATCATCCGTCAAGATGAGGTTAGACACCACTAACCTGTCTTTCACCACTTCCTTACTCCTTGTACGCTAATGACCGTGTATCTACTGCTGAATCCGAACTTAATCAAGTTTGCAGATGATACTGCTCTGGCAGGGCTCATAACAAAGAGCACCAGATGGCTGTACAGGACGGAGGTCGCTGCTTCGGTGAGCTGGTGCAGTCGAAACTGTCACGATTATAGTCCCCCCTCCTTAAGGGTGCTCCAGCCCCTTCACGTGAGACTTTATCCTGTGCACCTGTTTTCTATTCCCAGCCCACCTTAAAAGCCAGGCGCTGACCGCTCATCCGGGCTCTGCACCTGATTTCCGTACCGTGCGAGTCCGGGACCTGGAAGCGCCTGGTCCCGTTAAGGTTTTAACCCTTGTTCCTGTTCCTTGTCTGCCGGTTCCGACCCGGCCTTCGTGTTTTTTAATTCCGTGTTCTGATGGATCTCCTGGTTTTGGACTTACCCTTGTGTTTTGGATTTTCCCTAAGGATTACTCTCGGATTGTTCGCCTCGGCCACGCCTCCCCCGTGCACCAGCGCACCTTGGACACGCCCCCCTGTCTTCAGCCCCGTTTTCCTGCATGACGTTTCCCCAGTGTTCCCCACTTCGTCGGATTGTGTCGTCCGCATAGGGTCCGGAAAGAACTGTTCGTTACAGAAACAACCTCCAGCTCACTATAATCTTTGATTTCAGATGCGACAAGAATGAACTACAGCCTCTTGTGACTGAGGGTTCAGGTAGTGGAGAGGGTGGATACTTGTAAGACAGCTGGCACAACAATCTTTCCCTCCTAGTACTGTAGATCTATATCTTGCAGTTTAAAAAGTTGTCTGCTGGCTTTACAGATGTGTAGAGAAACAGAAATAACATTAAAGAAGACCGTGAATCGATTGGAGTTGAGTAGCAAATGGGATGGATTAGGGACTGTAGTTCACCTTTAATTGTTGCGATGAGGTTTTGATGAATCCATGATATGAAGATTGCTAAATGATACATTTGTTTCTTCTTACTCAAAACAAGTTGTATAATAACTTATAATAAATGATGTTATAATAATAGAAAACACTAGTGGGGGCTTTGAGTTAATTGGAACTCATATGTACTCATTTGTTGTAACTCCTCGCTGTAAGATTTCTAACATTTGTGCACAGCCATCTATATTTGTTTTCCTGTTTTGCATTTTTGTACTTGCTTACTCAGTACATGTATACTGTGTTTGCATAGTTTGAATAGTCACTACAAGAAATTACTGTATGGATTATTTATTGGATAATCTTTGAAATCCATGTTCTCGTTTTCTGCTCAGTTAATAGAAACCAATGCACTGAATCTCAGTCCTGCAGCTCAGTGTCTAAATAAACAAGTCATTCAGGGCTTCATACAACCTAGATGTAATGAACTGGAGGCTCATGTTTTTGATGTTTCAGCAAAGAAAGGAAAGATCAATTTATGTAAAGATCAACTTGGTGATCAAGTTGTCTAAAACAAGTAATAATACAGCAATATCATGCTTTTCTAGGGCAGCAATACAGTCTGTTTTGTTTTGATTGCTTGACATGATTTTTGAATCTTTAAGGGCCTGGAAACAAAATGAGCATGATAATGAATTGTAATGACCATTGTAATGAGCATGATAATGTACTATAATTACCAATTGTAATGAGCATGATCTGATATTGTAATGCGCATGATAGTGTACCGTAATTACCAGTTGTAATGAGCATGACGTTATTTTGTAATGACCATTGTAAAGGTCATAAATGAGCGCAATGGTGGATTTCTTGTATACTGTACTCATGTTTCAGTGGAAAGTGCACGTATGTTATTTCATTACTGCATCTTAGATTTCTTTTTAAAAAAAACATAGAATCTAAAATTGCTATCCTCTTCTAGTACAGTCGGTTCGTCCGTTAATGGGGATTTTTTAACTTGAAGTTCTAAGAAAGTACACATTGACAAAGAAAAGTAAAAGGGTTATTTAAATAAAGCATTAAAATATTAGAAGCATATCCTCTTGAGCTTAATCTTATGTAAATAACTAAAAAGAAAAGAAGACAGCTCTTTAATTTATAGTTAGTTCAACTACTGTATATTGTAACAGCGAAAACAAATTTCTTCATTTTCATGCAACTTGTTCACTTGTCTTGCAGATGAAAATGTCAATAAGCTTCCACACTTCAGCAACGCTTGCTTGGGTAAAGCCAGGTGCACTGGAATTATGAGGTTCATTGCTGTTGCTTGCATTAACGCTGTATTACAAGTACTTTAAGCTGGTAAAGTGCGCAATTTGAATGGAGATTTTCCAGGAAAGATTATCTAAAGGTACTGAACAAGAGAACAAATGATCGCTGGAAGAAGTCAAACAAGTTCTCGTATGTCTGGAAAGGTGCAGATAGAGAGGTCTGCAAGGCTAACAGTTCCAGCTGGTGCACATTAGTTGTATGAACATCAGATGTTCTGGCTACCTCCTTAAATAAATATTAAGGACTGTCAATACAGTGTAAATATAAAATGGATTCTCCTGAGGTCAGGAGCAGTGACAAAAAACATTTTCTTTCAACACTGTGCTCTCCTTCTAATATAAACAAGTTTACTACTTTGTTTATTTGCACAAAAGTTACTGTGTTTGACAGGAAGCAGCTGAATAAGTCCAGTAACACATATTATGACGAAACTATAAACACTACAGCACCTGCAAAGCTGCAAAAATACAGATTTGAATGATCCTGTGATTCAAGGTCGACACGCCGCCATTCTGATGAGTAACAACTGGTCTGTCAATGGTGGTTGAATTCACCTGTTATGACAGACACAAATTGGAAAATGAACATTCTTTTCCCTGTTCACAATTTCTAGCTATATTTAACGTCCTGCTCACACTTGAATAGATTTATCTGACCCGCATTCATGTTCTCTGGTTAATCCTCTTAAATGGTCATTACAAATTTAATCACCAACAATTTACGAGAAAGCATTATATCTGAAGATGCTTCTTGAAAAACAGCATTTGATATCCGTTATTTCATAAGACCAAATAAAAGTGGTCTATGGTTTGCTAAAAATGTGCAAAAAGGTCTTTTTCAGACTGTGAACGGTGAAATAACAGCACTTGAGGACAAGGAAGTTTATTTAATAATGATGCAAGCTCGAGCTAAAATATACCAAATTGTCTTGGGAAAGGGGTGGCAGGGTGGCACAGTGGTTATGCGACTGTTTAAGGATAACTTTACAGGATCTAGGGTAATAATAATGTTTTTATTATCTAGCCCCCTTCCTGGCATCTTTCATGATACAATAAAAAAAATAGAAAAACACCAGTGCACCATTTAATACAATAGATAAAACAACATTAAAGTTAAAATATAAAAGTACATTTTAAGGAAGGCCTGAAAGTGCTCTTTTGCAACGATTTGATGTGGACTGGGAAATACACAGTCTTACAGCACCCAAAGATAGAGTATGGTCTTCCCAGCTATGGAGCATAATTTTGGGAATTGAAAGAAGACTGGATTCTAAAGAGCACAAGTGATGTATTTTACACACCAGGGAAATAACCATTAGTTCCATGGTGTAGTCAGGAGTCAGACCATTAAAGGTGAGCAGCGGTATTTAGAATTGATTCACAAATCTACAGGGAAGCTCAAATGAGAGAGAAATGCTAATTCTTTTTTACTGTAACTTTACTTAATATCCAAGCAGCTGAGTTCTGAACATGCTGCAGATGATTCAGAACATGTTTGAATAAAACTGCACTAAAATAATCAAACCTGGAAATGGCAAAAGCACATATTAGCTTTTCTGCATGAGAGGTATGAATAGTTGCTGCTGAGCAATGTTATAAAGATGGAAAAAGACACCTTTTCTACAAGGTTCAAAAGCATGACTCATATCAAAGACAGCACCAAGATTCCTGAGAGACTGCATGGACTTCAACACCATCAGAAGTCAAACTAAAGTGGATACAGTTCAGGTGTGATAAGGAGAACAAAATCAGCACAACTTCAGTCTTGTCAGGGTTCAGACCTAAATAAATGTTGCATCCATTTTTTAACACGTTCTAAGCAGCGTTACGAGACCAAGACTCCTGGAGCTTGATGTTTGGTCGTGTATCAACAGGAATTTAGATGTCATCAGTGTAAAAGTGAAAACTGATTTAGTAACAGTGAAGGATCTAAGCCACTGGTAACATACAGATATGAAAAGGGGCAGGACCAAGGACAGAGCCCTATTGCGTGACATTTTATGACCAACTTGTCAAGGAGGAAAAATCCCCAGCTCAATTTATTTCCTATGTGTGAGGTAAGATTAAAACCATGACAACGCACCTCCAGTGTTTTCCTCTCTGACTTATTCTGCAAGATGGTATGATCAACAATATTAAAAGTAGCACTGAGGTCTAGCAGGACAAGAATGGATAAAAACACAATTAAAAAAAGTCATTAGTAAATTAATAATAATGCTAACAAGAGCTGTTTCAGTACAATGTGTCTATCTGAACCCATAATAAAATATCTGCAAATAAATGATCTTGTAACTGAATGTCAACATTCAGTTGGTATGTTGTAGAACACATATTAAAAATGGTTAAGTTAGATATCGCTTAACAGATATTTAACAGATAATTTACACCAAGGAGAAAATTAGAACTGTGTCAGTTATAAACAACATAGAAAAGCACACTTTCAGCAAAAAAAAAACTCATATTGCTTTCCTTTGATCTTTTTACTGACTTCAACACAATGTGAAAGTGATGTGTTTAGTGCAATATGTTCCACACATCTCCAGAGCTCTATGCTAAGTATGCCCTGAGGCAAACAAATTCTTGGAAATTCTTGGAAATGCATTGGAATGGGAACAAGTAACCATAACAGATTAAGGGTAATAGGAATCACTTAGGAACACTTTGTAAGAAAACATGAACACAATCAAACAATTTGACAAAACACATGTACTTATGCACAGACTTGGTTTGCATACAAAGATGTGTGCACATTCTTGCAGCCACATAGACGTGCAGTTTTTAAGAAAAAAAACAACAAATACTGTATGTGCACATGAAAATGTCCCACTCTAATATGGAAGTGAGAAATACTGATTGGAAAACTAGGAGCTTACTGGAACTGGATTTGCAATTACAGTACCTCAATTAGTAAATGCACTGCTTCAGAGCAGCAGCTGGATCCTGTAGTCCAGAAAACACTAGTTCAGGTTAGGTCATGACCTGACTGTGTCTATTATTCCCAAATGTGCTGATACACAGCCTGACTTTTGCGAGTTTGAACTGGTTATAGTGTTCTCAGCATAGAATAGAGAAAGACTGGGACATCATAAACATACATCATGTACCACTTAAACATCGTTAATGTCAACCTAAAGCTGATATTATTAGTAGACTTGATTAATAATTTATTAATTGCATTTATTTAGAGCTTTTAATCCCATAGATCTTTACATGTAGAAGTGGATCCGCCTTATCCACCATCTCAGTGGAAGTGAGTGAGTGAGTGATAATATTAAAACAGTGACCTAATTTATTTTTCGCACATGCAATAATTTGAATTATAGGGCAAAAGTAATGTTTTTTTAGGTTTCCAGTACTCATTTTCATTACAAATGGAGCGGAACTATACCCTATTTTCTTCCTATAGTTTCCATTCATGGAAACTTTAAGGTTAACTAACCCCCATGAATACCATTTGGTTTGGTTTTACTGTAGTTAGGTCCTCTGTTTAACACAGTCTGGACCTGGTCTGGAGATTCTGGACCAAAGGGAGGCGTGCTGTCTACTGGTCATTTAACACTACCTCTGGTAGCTTGCTTGGTGGTCATCCTTAAACGGCTCCCATCCCACTGCTGAACAGGCTCCAGCTATCAGGATCAGGACAGCAGGTGGTAAGAATGGTCTCAAAGAGGGCATCGCTACAAAAAGACTGGTCTGTTACAGCTTACTTCATGGGCAAATCTAGAGGAAAACTTACAGGCTATAAGTCTCCGAAGTACGGTACGTGTACACATGGTCAATAATTTAATAACTTTTTAAAGCTTTTTATCATTTACGAAAACTTACACGACTTAACAATTCTTAAAATTTCCTCTGTCACCATTTAGGATTAATACTGCTGCATTAAAAATAAAGGCAGAATGTGTGCTGAAAGCCGTTATATATGGTACAAAACACAGAAAATAATAAGAATAACAATAAGAATTAAAGCAGATCTGTCTTTCCTATTGCAAACACACGCACGCATTCATACGGAATTAATGCAGCAGTGATACAAGTACAATTACTGTGCTTAATCTTCTTTTTATTTAGTTGTCTGGCCTCAGGAGACAAGCCTCTTGTCGTATTTCTATGATAAATTTCGGCTGAAAAGAAGAATGCTCCAGCACTACAACATAGCCACCGGGAGAAAAGAAATTCTGTCAGAAATCCGGGTAACAGGAATTTCCTCCTTGTTTTCTACAGGGATGCATGGACCTAGAGGGATCGGTGCAAAGTGAGACCCTGAAGACTGTAGCTCCAGTAAAGCAATTAACGTAACATTATGAGCTATTTATACATTGCCTAATCTCGAATACGATAATCCACAGGAGAGACTGATTTTTAAATGCCACATATTTTTGCAGCATTGGGCATAAAGTCATCATGGCAATTTATTTTACAGGCAAACCTGTGTGAATCACAAAAGCATGGTATTAATGCTATGAAATATTTTGACACTAGGTGGTAATCAGGGTATAAACATTGGACAACAGAGTGGTTTTGCTGAAGGGTCAAATGTGATTAAAAACATTCCCAAACATGCTTTAAGGTGAAATAAACGCTCCCTTATTTTATCCTCCTTAGTCCAATCACAGAGACAGATTACTATGAGGAGGGGAGCCTGGCGGTACTATGTGGAAATGCTTTGACACCTGGCCCATCTTTCCGCAAAGGGTTATGTGATATTGAATAAGCAACCCAGCCATGTCGCTGAAGCTGATACCCTGGTTTCTTTTAAGAAACGGTTAGACAAGATTCATAGATCAATTACGCAGCTACTTCTTTTTGACCATCATATAGGTTATGAAATGGGCTGAGTGGCCTCCTGTCTCTTGTAACCTCTATTGTGTTTTTCTGGTAAGATAAAGCTCTGTGCCAGACCTCACATGCCACCAGGTGACAGTTTACAAGCCATTTACTTACGATAACTGTGTCTCTGTTTTCCTGACTAAAGCTCAATTCCCGGTAAAAGAAATAGGGGTTATCCAAAGGCTATACTGCAAATGAAAATGACTGAAAACAGACCTCTCACCATGTTTTTTTTCCTCCCAACATTAGCACCCAATATTAAATTATGTAGTCTGTCTAAAAACTCAAGGCAAGGATGTGTGCAACTGTCTTTACAGACGAAAAGTAAATCAAATTATAGAATATGTACCAAGAGATCCTTTTTAAATCAAATTGATTACAGGGCACTGTCTAGACAGGAACTGGTCTCAATATATGACAATGTGAAAAAAAAAACTGTCTTTTACACCACAAATGCAAAATCTATCGGTTTCCTCTGTGGATATCTTCTATTGTATGAAGAGGGGTTTCCAATTGTGTTATAAGAAAAATAGTGAAAAAATGTGTCTAATCGTCATTAACATTAAATGGGAATTTCTGAATACAAAAAAGCTCATTTAGAAAATATCTTTTAAGGGAGAAATCAATTACATCCATATTATCATTCCATTTTTTCAATGATATGTCCTTGAGAATTTAAATAATACAGTGGTAAGATTGATAATTGTCTTTGTTATCAACAGACACATGGTTTAATATAATCAAATTTACCAGTAACAAAGGAAATTGTGACCTTTCCCTTTTTTCTTTTAGCATAAGATTCTGAAAGACCCAATCGGAAGAATCCTGGAGATAAAATTCTGTTTCTGAGGTAAGATTTGAATTCACATTTAGGCAGTTATAAAGGGCAGAGATTACAGAAATGATCTATGGTATGTCATACCATTAAAAGAACCAAGCATCTATATTCCATCACCAGTGTCAGAGACGTAAAGGTCATGCAAAAGTTATCATCAACATTGTTGTTTCTGCGATTGTAGCAACAATCTATGTCTCTCCCTCAAAATGATCAAAACTACAACCACGGCTCTCCCGAGGCTGAGCATCGGGGAATCAAAATTTGTCTGAGTTTTACACTGGACAAACACTGTAAGCAACAATGATCCATCACACCTCACCTGTACGCAGCCCATTCCACAGATATGGTGGGATGAGCTGGGCAGTTCTTTGACAGAGTGTATATCTTCTTAAACTACCACACCTATCGCGTCTGAACAGCAAGATGAGGCCAATATACACACTCAGCCTGACAGAACCTCCTAAGACTGTAGCTTATGCAGGTTGCAAGACATCCTCTTTCACTCCCTTACCCAAATATATATATATGGAGAGAAAATGAGAAATCAGATGCCTAACAAACTGTCAAACTTAAATTAAAACTTGTTAAATTTTCTGGCAAATTTAGTGTAGGAAATGTTATACATCTATCAAAATGAAACTATAATACAAAATTAATTATCCCATACTTTTGGACTGTTTATTAATTTTAATATATACAAAAACTAGAAGCTCCTCAAATGTTTCACTTTAATTTCCAATATACACTGAGAGGTACTTGAGAATTTAATTTAAAGCACAAGACATAAAATCAGTCAGATAGTTTTACACGAACATTTTATTTTACTGAATTTATTCTTCAGTTCACAGGAATAACCTTTCCTAACTGCTGTCATAACGTGAGCCTCATCTTACAATCACAGTTTGTTTTCACTTACGTATCTACGATAACATAGTAACAGTACAGTTACAGTTGCCAATATCACATTTTGATGAAAAACAAGTGTTGTACTGTACGTATATTTTTTAAAACTGTAATGATGATTGTTTTCATCAAACAATTCAAATTGTGTTTTGTGAAGGAGACTGAATGTTAGCAACATCTGCGATTCAGATAATTTTCCGATTGCTTCAAGTAATAATGGAAACTTTCAACCTAGTTTCACATTCCAGCTGCTTTCATTTTCCTATACTTTGCTCAATCCATTCTTTCCTCAGTCCTAACAAGCTTCCCAGCTCCTGCTGATGAGAAGCATGTCTATAACATGATGCTGCCACCAGCGAGCTTGGCTGTAGAGATGGTGCCGACTGTTACTGGGCGATGTGCGACGAAAGTAAAGATTTGCATTTAGATCAAAAGGTTAATTAATTAACCTTTGTCAGAAGATCATACCTTTGCCACATCTTTGCGGGACAGGATATCTCATATGAAATTTAATATGAGAGACGAAACAACAACTTCCTCAGGAGCAGGGGACCCATGTAGAACCATTCCACGGAAGGCTCTCACAGGTGCATAATCACATGGGAGTGGTATTCAGAAACTGCTCAGAATACAAGCAAAGACGTCTGATCCATGACCCATTGGGGGAAGATCCTCAGAGATAAAGGCTCTGAGACCTGCTAGTAGAAAATGGCAGATATCTGTGAAGTATGTCTCTAGGTTATAGAGCAGGAAAGCTTTCCTCCCTATTGCAGGAACAGATTAAACTTGGATAAGATTTCTTTGTAAAGATAAGTATCAACAAGAGTTTAGATTTGGAGACCTATCTCCAAATAACAATAGATTTGGTTGCAGTTTTGGGAAGATAGCATAGACTGCCATGATCAATATGTGCCTCGGGAGACAAGTGATGTAAATGGGATCAGATAACACAAAAATGGCTGCACAATTAATGACCAAACTGTGACTTGAGTCCCTGCGCTGATACAGACATCTGCACAGTGATCGCACTTACTCTGTTTACTGTCAAAGGAAGAGAGGGGGTTATAGTCTCAACAATCTCCAGACAGAATAAAAGATCACTAATTGTATATAATTTATACAGAATATAGTATATGACTTTAATTAAAAAATACTATCAGTGCATAAGACTTTGCACAGCCAGTCCAGAGCAAACACAGTGTCCTCCACAGTCACCGCAGAAAAGACCAGCTGTGACAATATGACAGACAAGACGCAACAGTAGTAATCCCTCGATGGGGTAAGTGAGAGAAATCAAGCAGAATGAGGTCCCGAATCAGAAGACAACAGACATAGCCAAATCAGGACCAGCTGTAGCACACAGCACAAAATGCAGAGAGGCAAACAAAGAGCTGAGCCAGCAGGTTGCAGCAATCAGGAACCAGCCAGTCCAGTCTACACTCCTGCAGGACGAAGTGAGGGAGGCTGCAAAGTCTGCCCTCTGTCTGTGTGGCCTCAAGCCCATTCCAGCAGGGAAGAATGGACTTCAAGCTACAGAGTGTGATGGGGTCAATCTTTTCCATATTTGTTTCTTCTTGTAATTAGCTTCTAATTTCATTTTTCCACTAAAGTGTATAGAATATGTTCCAGGGATTGCCTGTGTGTTCAATGACTTTTTTTTGTCTGATGACTTGTTTGAGTGTGACTCTAACTATAGTGTACTGGTGTAGTAGTGTACATATGGCTGGACTCTCTCTTTAAATCATATTGTAAAGCTTTTCTCTCAATCAGTGACTTTGAATTAAAGCACATCCGCCAGGTACTGTGACTATGAGTGTAGGGTTTGGGCTTATTGTCTGATCAGCAAAAAGAAAAGTTTCCCATAATGACCAGATTTCAGAGACACAGAAAACTTATTTGATTCTGGGTCCCAGGTTTGTAATTCCCACTCTATGGTTTTCTGAGAATATTTTTTAAATTACCATCACCACCAGAAAAAGATCCTCATTATTTAAAAGCATAAATTACAGAATGTATTATTCTTAAAGTTTGTACAAAGTTACTTCCAAGACTAAAACTCATGGAAAGTTTTCTCTTTTACTCCCATTTTATAGAGCTTGACAAGGATACATGATGAAAGTCACCCGGCTACTATCACACCTTGAAGCTTGTCCTAGCTTCTCCAGGAGCTAATCCCTTTCCTATCTGTGAAGCAGTGAAATTCCAGCTGATGACAAGTTTTCATGCACAAAGTATGTGCTCTGTACCTACAGTAAATCAACAAACCTTTGCAACCTAAGCATGCAAAGAAACTAAATAATACAAATACAAAACTAAAACCTACAATATTTTTTTTGTTGTAGTTTGGGCAAACAGCTTGAAAGTAAAAATACTCAGGTGTCTGACTGCTGCCACACTGAGTAGCTACAGTAGCTGTTCTATTTCTGCCTTATTCCACATCTTGAGGAGGCTACTTTAAAAGCTTGTGCAAGCAGCATGCTTAAGCATAAATAACACCTCAATCATTCATATGTTTGATGTCAGTGCCAAGAAAAAACACTGTTTGCAGAGGTAATGTGGTGGTTTAAAGAAGCAGCAGTGCTGAAGACACTCTGTACAGTATATCTACTTCACCTTTGCCTTGTGATGTTAAAACAAGAATAACATGTGTCTTTCAGGTTCCAATACAATAAAAATGCCCTTCTACATTTTTGAGAAAGCCAGTCTATCTTGGTATCCAAAGGATATGAGAGATAGATTAATTCTATCTGAAAACAAATCAGTATTCCAATTATTCTCATTTTTATGAGAATTTTTATTTTAATACTTAATCTAAAAAATTATATATAAGAATGTTAGGGGTGCTTTTCAAGAAACACAGAATACTGACAGTGAAACTATGTTAAATGAGAAAGTTTTAAAAATGTTGACAGTCGCCCTAGACAGCCTCTTTTGATGCTGCAAGGGACAAAGCATTAGCAAGGACATTCCTGCTCCTCAAAGGGGTGGTGTTCCCCAACCGGGGGCAGAGACTGACAACCCTGCGGCAGCTCTGTCCAGCAGAAGGCTTGAGCTGTCCTGGCCATGAGATGCCAAGAGAGGGCCCCGGGGTGAAGTTGCCAAGGTGGAAAGGAACATAACCACAGAGAAGAAAAGGAAAAGCCATGTGCTGCTGTACCCCAGCAGCACTGGAGAACCTGGGACTGGAAGGTAATGCAGACCATGGGGAAGGTGCTGTCCACTAGGGCCCTGCAGATGAGCCCTGAGCCAAGGCAAGTCAGTATCCATGACCATCTTCTGGGAACAAGGTCCAGTCACTTCTTTACAGAGCAGATAACTGATAAAGAAAAAGAAGGATAAAGAGGGGGCTGTCATTACAGACCTGGCACTAAAGTGTCTGTAAATACAGCCAGGGGTGGCTGAGTTCATTACTGGTTAATTGAAAAAGGTTTTAGTCATTCACACTCTCACATGGGTGTAATTTGGCATTTTGTTGGTATTTAAAGGATGTACACAATGCTTAGAGGCATTATTTAAGTGCTGGCTTTATAGTTGTGTGTGAAATGAGAAGGCATAAACTAAAGCCCTCGGTAAGCAAAACAAAATGTCTACATGCTATCCACTACCGTGAGAAAGCGGAAAAGACCTATCTATGGGAAATGACACGACTATTATTATGGGAGGTGGGGTGTGTACCGTACTATATCATTTCCCACAGGCACTGCAGGCATTGCTAGAGCATTGCTAGAGCATAATGAATGAGCTGAGAAACAGGGTCGGTCTCAGATAAGCTCTTTGACTGTGATATGCCAAATGAAAGCCAAAGCAGTAAAAAACCAAATCGGTAAGAAGGCACGTGACCCCCACCACATGGTCACTAAACAGTAAGAGAAAAGAGACGCTGAATAATCTATGTTAAAGGGAGAAAAATATTTGCGTGGCATAAAAATCATCCTAGAACACAGCAGTGGCTGCACAAGATTATGTAAAGTGATGTGCTTAGTTATACGTGCATTATGGTTGCAATATGTAAAACACATAACCTGAGTTCTGTATACCCGCAGTGTACATACTGAAATGCTAATAAGCCTGGTATAGAATTTATTGGTCTCTAGCACTACACTAGTGTGTGCTATTAGAATACCGAAAGAATGCTGCAAAATATAGAAGAGCAGCACATGGTACCACATATGCTTCCCAAGGAATGACTGTGTCAAGGGGACAAGTATCTCACACCACCTGGAGTTTAATATCAAAGCAAAAGTGGGGTCCTGTTGGTGCAAGTAGTCCTGATTATTTCCCCTCAACCTTAACCAAAATCCTGTACGATCCTGTTATTAACATATTAATTGATGATTTTACCTAAAACCATTCAGACTGATACACAAGGACACTGCTAGGTGTAAAAGCAGTGCTTCTCTCAGGCTTTGAGACCTCAGCCTTTCAAGTTATGTGCCCTAACAATAGGTCCACACTGCTGCCCGACACAATCCCTCTATCAACACATGATGGAGTCCACATGTTTCACAGTTCCACAGTCCTTCCACAGGCAGTATGACTCTTACAATATAATGTAGTCATTGGATCTACTTATCTGGATGACACGCCTATCCAACAGCCTTTTTTCAGTCTCAATCAGCAAAACAAAACTGCCTGAAGTGATTATCTTTGAGTACTTGAAAGTGTCATTGCTAATTCTGAAATGGACCCTCTGCAGGCCCTATAAATAAATGCACAAGAACCAAATTTAACCCTGAATATGATTATCAAGTGGTAAAAAATGCACTTGGAAATCCCCTTTCTGATCATGAACATTGAAACTCCCTCTGGTTACAATCTTGTACTGTACTGCAGTTCTGTCTGCCATTGAATAAGTAGGTATCCAGTAATCTTGTCTAATGACTAATGTTGTAGTCTAATGACTACAGCAAGGTAATCAAGAACAGCTCTCATGTGCTTGGTGTAGTTCATGACCAGTAAACTTGAGCTTGTTCAGACTTTCACTTCACTTTAGCCTTTGTGTTCTGTAGAATTCAGTTAATCAATCTGTGCAACTGCCCAATACTTGTTTACTGTTTATTCCCGAAGCTACCAAATGTAACCGTGGTTTATACTTTCAATTTTTTTTAATACCGCCTCTTAAACATTATGCCAATATTGCCTTTCTATCCATACACAAAGGATTTCAGTTGTGTAATAAATGAAAACTAGGTTGTTTGGAGGGAAAATTGGAAAATAATTTAATTTTTGCTTGTAAGAATGGGTTCTCCTCACACACACTCCCACCCATTGTAATACGTATCATTAGCAGAATTATGTGTGAAACTCTCTGCAGGTCACTGGAAGGAAAACATCTGATGTATCTTTGAAAAGCTATGATGGCTCAGACAGTTGATTTAAAAGATTTTTTATATACACACTCAGCTTATGTGTATAAGGAAGAAGTCAATTCCATGCAGGAAAGGACAAAGATAAAAGAAAAAAAAACTGTTTTAGTAATGGAGCCTCCTCCCCACAGAGGAAATGTTGTGTTTTCTATTATTTTTATTTTTAGGGTGGAAATAACCTCTATTTGTTCCTTGGCAGCTTGCACACCATCACAGCTCCACACTTGAATCTTTACAGATATATACATACTGTATAAATCCCTCAGGAGTATGTGTATTCCAGATCAGTTCAACAGCTGGTCATAAAACAGGAATATGAATTTCAGCCCTAAGGATACAAGACTTTGATATAGTTTTTATCTTTTCTTAAGGCACACATCTATATTGTGTGCAGCTTTAAGTAAAGTGTAACTATACTTTCTGTAAATCAGAATGATGTGATATGTAGTCACCCTTGTATCATGATTCCATATGGACTGCAGAAGAATTACAGATTGTAAATTAGAAAACAGTATTTGCTCACTTGTGCCACTTCTATATGGATTCCCCTTACAGAAATTAAATATATTGCAATATACCAGAAAATATGTGGATATATCTTTCAGCGTAATGAAAAATATATTTGAAATAGTGTAACATATTTTAACACGCATATTTCCAACTTTTCCAAAATATACTGCTCAGATCATATGCAATATACAGTGTCAATTACCAGCTACATTTCTGTCAGATCATTCATTTATTTGGCTTATCATTTTATCTGGAAAAAAAACACACAAAATCTCAAAGTCTTCCGTATGCATCCACTTATTTTTTCAAATTCCCTGTAATTCATTCATGTTTAAATACATCTATTCAGGCAGGTAAGTAGAATATTGAACGTGTTTCCTGTTTGATTTAGAGACTTTTGTTCTCATTATTGCACATCACATTAACTTCTTAAAGGGCATCCCTAAACTGTCTGTTTCTCACTGGGATACAATCAGTAAGCTTCCTATTTGCCTGGCCTGAGACCAGATCCATGAATATCTCACTTCAAGACTTCCAGAAGGAGTAACGGACCACTATACAATAAATCCCATTTGCTTATTGGTATAAAAATCCTGTAATGGAAGCTTTAAAACATACAGGTCTGATAACATCAAGGTGTCCAAGTGACATCACTCTCAGGGAACTGTGGCTGTCATGGGGAGAGGGGTGGTGTTCAGCTGTGAGCCAAAGTGGCAGAGAGGTGGGAAGTGTGAAATAGGTATTGTTTCAAATCAATATAGTCGGACCACAAAACATTTGAATCATCCTCAGCAAGGTTAAAGTAAATCACAGTGTGGTCACTGCGTGTTCCTCTGCTGCCCAGTAAGCCTTAAAAAAGCCTCTCTAAATCTGATATAAGACATCAGCAATTGCTGGGATATAAGGGCACGACCAAAGAGAGAAAGGGTATTGGCTTCCAGTTAATTATTAGATTGAACTTTAAAATTGATTTGCTAACAAAAAAAAAACTGATGATCTAATTTAGGATTTTAACTACACCAACTTGCACATCCTCTTAAACTACACCGACAATGCCGGAGAGAATTTTCCCAAACATGAGGTTGACCTTTTTCTTTTCAAATTGGACCCCTGGACCCCGTTAGATATGGTACAGTAAGTCCAGCCAGGGCACCACTTCACATAACAGTGCAATTTTGTATTTTCCAGTTTTGTTCTACGTTATTTTGTCCCTGCTAACCTCACACCAGTGCCTCCGCTCCCTCCCTGTTACAGTCCTAATCATCATTATTATTAAACCTCACAGCCGAAACGTTGCATTTCTTTCTTCTCTTTGCAGCATGGAATAAGCCTTTACTTGTTCCTTTGCAACCTACGCATGCTGATGCAGCCACCCACCTGAACTTATTATTAAATCATACTTTTATCAGATAGTACTGTCGAACTGAAATTAGTTTCAATTATTAAGATTGTTTTCTTTTTTATTTTTAATAGATTTAATTGTGCGAAGTATGCATTTTAGATACATTTATGTAAAGTGTTTTGTGCTGCTTTTAGCATTGAAAGGTACTTTATAAAGTTGATTGTTATTCTGCACCAGCAGCCCCTGTACAGAGCAGATTGGGAGGAGAAGTGGAAAAATTGCTTCACCAATTGAATTAAGGGGGAATTTAGGTAGACCAGATTGTGCAAGCCCCTTGTGGAATTTATCCAAGACACTGAATTAATTAATAAGCCTGCACATTTTACATAACCACATGGACACTGAAGCCCAGTTTCCCCCTGGAAAGGTGTGGGCAAATTGCCTATCTTATACCTTCACAACAGAGTAAGTATTTTGCTAATAGAAAGTATGAAGTCCTTTAGAAAAGGATTTAATCAATATATTTTGTACAATACAATCTTATATTATGGTATTTCACACTGATCAAGTCAAGAGTAGCTTTGTGCAGTCCTAAATTGTGTATATTGAGCAGAATTAGGTTAGGAATTTAAATCTATTTAATCAGTTCAGCTCTTCAATAACTCAACGTGCTACAGTCCCAGGCGCAGTGGTTAGAATCATTGCATGCATTGCTCATTTGCGACAATCATTGCTGAAAATGTTATTTCCTATTACTCACCATCCATTGCTAACATATTAACATTTTTTTCTTTTCAAGTATCTGTTCTGCTTAGTAAATGTGTTGGGCATATTTACTCATTAGTACAGATCAAAGCTTGTAGAGAAATTAATGAGTTTGCATCCAATTTTCTGCAGCACCGAATATACACTTCCTAAACCCTAAGCATACACAAAAACTGGGGCTAGCAAACCTGACTATCTGAGACCTCAAGTCTCACGCATCATGTTGGAAACTCAAGCACTGGGGGCTAGTCTCATGCGCACTTGTCCTACTCATAAAATCTCATGCATATCAACCAAATCCTTATAATATACAAATGTAAGCTATACATAGTATACTGTAACAAGCAAGTCATGCCATTCTCTTGAAACGCAGAAATTACGCTGTCTCTTGGCCGACAGCTCCAGCTTGTATTAGCAGAGCTGGCCGCTGTTGGAGGAACGGGACTTTGTGACAATGTAATCAACTCACAACAGGGCAAGGAGAAGATACACTACTACTCAATAAAAATCTAGAAAACGTTTTGTGCATTAAAATAGAAACAAAGTACTGCAAACACCTTGTGTACCCCAACAGTCTTCAAAATGTGCTCAATACGATTACCATCAAAACAAATGCATACAGGAGGTCAGGTATTACTATCCCTAACTAGTCGAATTTACATGTATGTGTGCAGGGGTTCAGAGTAGAAAATGTATTTGTTTCTATATTGTAATGTATAACAATGTTGTGGAGTTTATTATAGCTCCCCAAGAGTTATTTTAAAAATAGCAATTGGACCTGTTCACGTACAGTACCTAGGGATGTAAGGTTAATTTCTCAGCTTTATTCACAATGTAATTTATTAATTCTAACTGCAAGGATTTACATTCAATACAAAAAGGATGACAAAAGGAAAAACGTATGTCTATGCTCAAACAATCTACAGCCTAGAGAAGAATGTAATCGCAATGAACAAAACACAGAACAGCGTCTTGCATTTTGTTAGTTCATATCAGATTCTAAAATTTGCAAATCTTTATTTCATTACGTGCAGAGATGACCAGAAACAGTCCTCTCTCTAAGAACCACCTTTTCAGAATGCTCTACTTGCATGGTATCCAAGCACACAGCCTGACAGTCTCGCTGTCACTCACAGCTACACACTTCAGGAGTTAAACCTAGATGGAGCTATGCTGCAAGCTGACACATCAGAGTCACACTTTTCACATTCCATATCAGGCAGGCTGCCACTCACACAGCAGGGATCCTAAACCACATTCACTTAAAGAACAGGACACAACTAAAAGAAAATCGTCGCGAGGAGGAGACTACAGATGCTTGTCTTCTATGTTTTTGACACCAGTACGGCTCCGTCTGCAGAGAGTCCTCACACAATCTATGTTAAGGTCTTTGCCGCCCTAAGGAGAACTAGCATTTTGCCCGAGAAAAGTTCTCTGACTTATCAGAATAATAATAGCAAGTATTAATTTTGTAACCTCATCATCTTACAATAACAACACTATATATATATACAGCAAAGCAAAATGGCCTTTATAACAAAAAGATTCTGAACATGGAAAAACAGCTCGATTACAGAAGCCCCAACCATTTAACGTGAGGATATTCCTTCCCTATCCGGTGGAGTGGTGGCACTGTAGCTAAGGATCTGTGCCTCTGGCTGGAAGGTTGCTGGTTCTAATCCTGCAGCCAGCAGAGGAATCCTACTCCACTGGGCCCCTGAGGAAGGCCCTTCACCCCAACTGCTCCAGGAGTGCTGTACAATGGCTGACCCTGCTCTCTGACCCCCAGCTTCTCCCCCTGTCTGTGTGTCTCATGGAGAGCAAGCTGCGGTATGTGAAAAGACAAATTCCTAATTCAAAAAACTGTATATGGCTAATAAAATTATCTTATCCCCTGTTTTGCCCTCTCTGTTCATCCTGCTCTGAGAGACGTACCCCTCTCCACTCTCCCTCTTCCAAAGCACGTTCATTCTCATCCCTCACCCCTCTTTAGAGAAATGACACACCAAAAGAATCAGGACTGCTTGGACCCTGACCACCTGTCCAAGACTCTTTTGTTTAGGCAGCACCTGTGACCTCCCACCTCTCAGCTCCTCCCCTCTAATTTCTATCAGCTCTTTATATATTATATCTGATTGTTCCATGAATTTGTAGATTTTCTCTATTTACTATTACCACACAATTATTATTTAGAACCTAAATGTCTGGATGGGAGTTCTGAATTATTTTTTTGTCCATGTCAAAAGACATACTACACAAACGCAGTTTTGCCATTGTCATTGCCAGAAAAAAAAAACTATATAAAACTACAGTATATTTGCAAACATGAACACGTGCAAAGAGTACATAACCGCTGTGAAAGCCCACAGATGAGAAAACATCTGAAGATCTCATGTAGAGCATGAGTTACATTTTTCATAATCCCATCCAGAAGTCGTCAAACAGGACTGCCGTGTTTCAGAATGGCTTAGGAGAAATGTGCTGAGCACCCACGTTGGGCCTACTACTACACATCGGCACCCCTACGGCGATGCTTAATAATTCACAGCATGGGAAAGCACAACAGAGAGGGCTCTTAAAACGCTTTTCAGATGACAAATTGAGGAGGGGTGGGACAATGTATAGGTGGTTGAAGCTGAACCAGTTCTTAACATTCAAATTAATGAAATCCCTTTGCAGGACCCCTCCTGTGCACAGATTCCTGCCATATATTGTAAACAAGAGACCAGCCATTCTGCCATCTATTTATAGATCCCCATATTGCATACATACAGATCCCTGCCTCACATACAGTACATACAAAGCATTGCGTTCTATACAGATAACACATATGTGACGACACTAAATGTCGACACAACTACAAAGACATGATGTACATTACTTAGAAATACAAATAGCTCTGTTAAAGACTAATATGAAAAATTCAGGTGTGAAAGGGCTGTGGGAAAAGGGGGTATTTCCACTGTGTTTGGGTTTATTCAATGTGGCAGGGCTCTCTTGAACACACCAGCACTGAAATAATGTCCGTAAAGTATTCAAACAGTTTGTACTGTATACAGCCATCAAACATCTGTTTAGCATGTGCTTATTCAAAGGGGAAAATAAGACCAGCTACTAAGCGCATTACTTTTTGAAGTTAACCATAAAAAAATAGCAAAAGGGGGAGGTCATTAAACGCAATTACTGAAGAGTGAGAAAGGAGATGGGGGACTATTCCAAAGCATATGGAATGCTTTTTTAGGGCATGATTATATATGGGTGACTTCATTGGCATACAAGCAGAATTACTTCATTACCAAAATGAATCTTGGCATGCATTCTGAAAAGAGAAATATACTTATTCGATAGAAACACACAGATTAGAGGAAAGGACGGAAAAAAATCCTATGGAAGAATAAAATGAATCATAATTCAAATGAGGTGCCATTTTTAAATCAGATTAACCTCTCGCCTCTTCTACCAACAGCGAACTAAATGTAAAGGGCTGGGCCAGGAATGAAGAACTACTATATTTCATATAAGAATAATTAATCATATTAAAACATTTGTCCTTCTCAAATATGTCAAGTAATCGTCACAGGCTCATGGTTTTTTTTTTTTCAATCTAGGGAAAATAAGAAACCGTATGCTTGAACAAAGTATTTTTAAAATTCAGGACTAAACCACAGAAAAAGCTAACCAAAAGCCTGAAAAAGCAAAGTGGATCAATTAAAGTTATCAGTGAGCACTGGAGGGTTAAGAATTCAGCTCCATTGAAAACCAGTAGAGAATATGGCCATCCAGAAGCAGGGCTGCACACCCTGACACAGACGAGTTTTCCCATGGGACTCCACTTGAAATTTGAAAATATCACAAAACAGGCAATACTTTCGTAACCATGTTAAACATTTATCGAAGGCTGAAAAAAAAATTCAAAGCCCAGGGAACCATCTTTAAAAATGTTGATTGAAAGTCCCCGAAGAACTGTGCAAATGATTCTATGCATTTATGATTATGTTTGGTCCACTTGGTCAAGGACTAATGCAATGACAATAGGAGATATTTCTGTATTTTACTACAGCAATAACTTTCTTAAAATTTCCTTTTCATCTCATCATTTTCCCTTGCTTTCCCTCTCATAAATTTAAATTAAAACACATTGGCTTTTTAATACATTAAAATGCAAATGAGGAAACTGAACTAATTGCAAAGTATGTCAAATAACTATAAGCAGATCGCTCTATTTAAATTTTAATTGGAAGGAGGTACAAGTGCACTAATTAGTATGGTTTTCTTTGCTAGAAGCTTGGGTTCAAGTCAAAGATGGACTGAGCTGGGAAATCGTACTGTACAGTAGGATATTCCGTGTAAAAACAAAGCTCTTCTTGGCAAATTCTCATTTCTAAATCACAAATAAACCTCAGTTAGAATAAATACTGTATGTGAAACGTTAGCACTTAAAAGATTTTACAAAAACTTGCTTATTGGGGCACATGAAACAGCAGGAGAATGTTCTACTACAAAGTGAGTAGGTTTTTACATGCAGTGTGACAGAATCATTTGAGATCACAAGAATTGCAAAAGAAAACTTGAATCAATTCTTTGTTAAAGTTTAAAGGAAGGTCACTAGAAGATCACTAAAAACAAATAAAAGCTTCACATTTTAATAACAGAATCTTGCTGGTATAACTGAAATTTCATACAGTTTTCTTCAGCAATTACCACTGCACACCCTGAAGGTGAGATTTAAAGCGCTCATGTAATCCTATTAATATAATATTGTTACAAATAGGGGGTGTCAGGAACATAGAAAATAGAGCAGAAAATAAAATAATTAAAACCCCAATCTCACAGACATATCTGAGCAGTAGGGAAAATGTGAGGCATGTGAGTTGTTTAATCTCTGGCACAGCTCTGGTGGAAAAGCAATAAATCAGGGGCAAACTAAGACAAACATAATTTATTAACAATAACACAAAACTAAACACAAAATGTTACAAACATACAACATTAAATGTTATGCTATTTGCAAAACAATGCGGATCAGAGGCCTATGTTCAACAGACCCAGAAACCCAGAACGCTAATCCTGTAACCTGAAATCCTTTAAATTGCCTTAACATGCCAACAAGAGAATTACCCTGCATCCTATGGTAAATAAAAAAATACAACACAGTACTAAATCTCTCTTCCCATATATTAGATGCTTAAAGTGAATGTGAAGTTCCATATCCCCCCCATTCTAAAAATGCTCTTAGTTTTTCTCAATTCCTTAAATGCAATTCCTGAAATAGCACTGACAATGTCAAAACAGTAAACAAATATCCCCAAACTCAATTGCAGGTTGTAAAATAACATTACTAATGTAAAATGCCCTAAGACACTGAATATTCTTTCTACAAGGCTCAAAAGCAGCATTGGGAAATAAGCAGCTCTCATTCTCTGAACTGCGCTATACAAAATACTAAGTATCCATATCAGTACGACCTTGTATTCATGCTCCTCCACCTTAGGTCCAACTGATACTGGATATCGTGGAAAATGTCATTACTGTATCAGTAGTGTTGCTGTAAATAAGCATGTTTCCCATGCAAAAAACAATATATTCAGGAACAGGTTTCCAACAGTTTTCATTGATTAAAAATGAAACCAATACACATGGCACAAATAGTAATAACGTGCGTGGGACAAAAGGTGTCTGGGACTGAATTGATCTGTATTGCACTGTGTCACAGTTACACTGAACGGCCGGTGTAAGTGAAATAAAGTAAAACAATGTCATATTGCACAGCTCTCCCTCCCAGACAGCCAGCAGAAATACAGTAAACAAACATGAGTGGTCCACCTAAATGAAAGCCAAACTGTGAAAGAAAATAAATGATCAATTGTACACATCTCACTGCTCATCCAGTCTCCTCACAGCTGGACCGCAGATCTTCATCCGCATCGCATCACTACGGATTCCCTCATCCCCATGGCGGGGATGTGGGCCTTGACACCATCATGTGACACGGCAGCACTCACGGCTATATCACCCTCATGCTGTCCGGGCACATTCAGTGAGACCCTGTGTCCAGTAAGGTTCCTGCCACAACTCCAGGCCTTGGTCAAGTTGAAGCCTCATCTACACACTCCTCCACTTTCACCTTCTTCTTCCTTGTGCCCTCCTCCTCAGCTCTTCCACCATGCACTGTACTCCTCTTCCTCTTCCTCTTCCTCTTCCTCTTCCTCTTCCTCTTCCAGCTACTTGTTCCTGCTCCATCTTACAGCAACACTAATTTACTGGTGACCTAATGCAAGTGTGCTTCAGTACTGACTGGTCGTTGAACGATTTTACAGCTGTGAGCTAAGATGTGAACACACCTGGGAGTCATAGTTTTCAAACGTGAAAGAATTCATTTTGTCCTAAAAGGCGCAATCGATTGGTTTGTCTGTCAATTGCGGAGATTGGTATTCACTGCTTTGCACAAATGTGTTCAACATAAGCATTTTGTGTGAACACAATCATAAATGATATATACTATTTCACAAATCACGCTACTGTTGTGGGGTTTTAATGAACTGTTTTGAAAATGCAGATAAAGTTTCAGGAATTGTGTTTAAGCAATTGAAAAAACTCAGTTCAAGTTTTATTTCTTTTTAAAAAAAAGTAAGGTCATCCAGAAATGGTAGTGTATTTAATTGGGTTTTAATTTAAAGTTGTTACTGTGATAGATCCCTTTTCATTACACTTAACTGATTTCTAGAAACGCTAACATCCACAGTCTAATTGTGCTTAATGTGACAGCTCTTTAGTCAAAATACTATCACAGCGAAAACTCATTCTCAAAATCACTAACATGATAATTGCAACTGGTAGTTTCTATGCTCTCAAAAATGTACCCCTGATTCTGTACCACTAAGTCTGATCAGTTCCTTGAAGATCGTCTTTGATCATGTGTTTACCAGCCTGTAAACTCAGATGTAACTGAGTAAACAGCTGAGTTTCTACCCATTTTTTCTACATTTTATGACAACATTAGAAAATCTCAATTTACTTGTTACCTAAATAGTTTAATGTGATATATTCTACAACACATTTTTGTCCTTTTAGGAAAAGCAAGTGCCCATAGCCTCTGAAATTACTGCCACGTACTGTACAGTGGTGTGAAAAAGTGTTTGCCCCCTTCCTGATTTCTTATTTTTTTGCATGTTTGTCAGACTGAAATGTTTCAGATCATCAAACAAATTGAAATATTAGACAAAGATAACAAAAAATGCAGTTTTTAAATGAAGGTTTTTATTTGTGTTATCTTTGTCTAATATTTCAATTTGTTTGATGATCTGAAACATTTCAGTGTGACAAACATGCAAAAAAATAAGAAATCAGGAAGGGGGCAAACACTTTTTCACACCACTGTATCTACCTTTATAACTTACAGTATGTATATAATAAATTATGTCACAGTGTGACAAAGACACAACACACAGAGAGCGCAACCAAGGAGTTCACTGAGAGGAAAAAGCGGAAAATCTCAGACTGATCAAATCAGTTTCCGGTTTTAGATCCATTTGAGTATGCATTTTACATTTTTAAGAAAATAAAATGAAAAACAGGAATACTGTAGGTAAAAATTCAAAGGCTGTAGAAAAGCATATTTTGGTGAGCTCTGCTGAGTTATTGTCTCAAAAGGATATGCAAACAAATCCTAATTTTTATGCTCTGAAGTTTATTTACAATGAATTTATCCCATAATGACAGTACGTTCACTTGAAATCACAAAGTATATTTTTCTAATAAGAGCAAATGTACGCATGGAATTACAAAATATAAATATTATATTGTAACTTATCATAATCTGGTGATGACAAATACACAAAAAAAAACAGTTCTGATTGCTGTCCCAATCCCAGGTCACAGTATATCCCTGTTTAAAAAGTCCTTACAACCAAGCACGACCAAGCACACTGCCTTAAAAAGTCAGAAATAGGGCTGGGCGATATGGCCAAAAACATTATCACGATAAAAAATTTCATATCAGTCGATATCGATAATAATCACGATAAATGTCAAATCATTATTTCTTTCAAGTTTAAAAGCAGATGTTTTCTCCTGAGTAAAAGTTGAAGAAACCAGACAGTTAGTTGGTAAATTAAACAACTTTTTATTTTAAGAACACAACATACACTTGCCAAACAGCAGAAACATTAAACAAATCTGTTACCTGTCCGGTCTGCAACATGCACGGGCACTCGCGCACATGCGCACAGTATTTTGTCTGCATGCGCAAAGCATAAACATATGTATCGAACATATATCGAGCTTTTGTTAAAATTATATCGAGGAAAATGATATCGCGATAATTATCGTTATCGAATGATCGCCCAGCTCTAGTCAGAAACAAATTATATTCTTGTATCAGAAATTAGCGATACATTAGTGTTAAAAATGAGTGCTTTCCAGACATTTTAATGGTAAGGAATCCCTTCCCAAATTATAATATTTCTGAACTTACAGTAAAAGCCAACAACAACTTAATGTATTCTGCTGAGCTATATTAAAGCCTCGTAATAGTTCAATATTTTGTCAAATGTAAGCACAGGAAATACATACTCCTGGTCTCTAAGACATATTCACATATTTTTCCTAAGCAAAGCGTTCCCTGTTCTACTAGTGGTTTTGTTGTTTGTTATTCTTGGCCTCGTCTTGCCTGTCACAGCTCATTTTACAGTCTGATGGTATCTGTATTTGCATTACCAGAGGAACAATTGCTGGAACTGATTGTGTGATTGAGGGGAGTGGAGTCATCCGTCTGTCATGTAAAATCACATGATGTGTTACTTCACAACATTTGTGAAAAAAACGTTTTTTTCTCCCACAGCTTCTGTCAGCAAGCGCACCAAGTCTACTGTGCCATAATTAGCCACCTCTTTGCCACCATTATTGCATCTCTACAGGCGGTGACACACAGTGCTAGATTGTTTAATCCGCCCCTCAAACTGAACAATGGTCTTACCAGAAGACATGAAAATTATTTTTGTACTTCAATGCCTCCAAATGAGCTCCTCTTGTATCAAATGTTGCCTGTACGAAACACGCACAACTAAAACTGAATTCTGCTATGAACCTTAAGTACAGTATAACTATTCTCTTTCTGTTAGAAAGGAATGCGGTTTAAGGTACAGTTTGTGCTGCGCTACTGTAAAAACTGAGTTAAAAACAAGTGATACAATCCTACTCTGTGAGTCACCCCTTGTAAGTGCATTACATACAGTACTACAGTTTATACTAACAAGGGGCAATTTACAGTATATCAGACCCACATACAGTGTCACGCCTTCTTGCACAGACAAAGCTCCAAAGGAATCATGTTATGGATTCCCTGCTAAAGAAAAAAACAGTTAACATTGTCTCACGCAAAGCAATATTTTCTGCATATATTACGTTTAACTTTAAATCCAGTGGGAATTAAACATCTAAAAAATACACTTTGATGTCTTCCCTCTTCATGCTACCTACTGCACACACCACCTAGCAATTGCCACACTCACACATACATGAAAAACTACATTCGACAGCCTTCTGAAGACAACGTTCTGGGTTATATTTATTAACAATAACTACAAAGCCCATACCAAGACTTTCATGCCAATTGAAAGCAGGACCCATGACATGTGGTCAGCAAATTTTAATAAGACGTACTGTACTTTATGTTAGATAAAGGATTTTTACAATTATAATGAATTCATTTACATATCAAAATATTTAATCCAGGCAGTTCTCGGGGTGATTTTTTTTTAAAGAAAAAACTTTTAAAAGTTCAAACACTTTGAAAAATGTGGCATTTTAACTGAAAAAAAGTTGGCGTTATAAATTATCTGAGACGTGGGGACAGCAAAAGAAATATGCTACAACCTTAAAGATAATTAGAGCATTTTAGATGCATGATGCTACGCGTCATGGGTTTTACTGTGCTGTATATACTGTAAAACGTCTGATTTTTACAGCAGGATTATTGGATTTTGTGTGTTTTCTTAGCATGACGCAAATGCGCAGAGGGCTACTTACTCGCTGTTTTCTGCGTGCTGTAGATGAATCAGAGCAAGACTCATTTTTCAGGGTCCTTGCGTCTGCTCTGCATCTCGCTGATGAACTGGCAGCGCCGCCAGCCCAGTCGACTTCCCATCGCTTAAGTATCTGCAATGCAGTTCTTCAAGTCCGAGCGCCGTGAGCCAGAGTCCACTCTGCGGCTTCCCAACTTTCCAGGTGTGAGATGGGATCTCGATGCAAAAACGGGATCTCTGAAGAAACCCGTGCCAAGCGTCGAAAGGAAAGCCAAGCCAGTGCTGTACCTTGCTTTCATTTGTGAATGTCAGCCCTTGAGAGAAGGCAAAAAAAAAAACTTTGAAAAAAAGTCGATTCACACTTGGTCGGTAACAATTCTGAGTCTGATAAATTGTAAGGATCACAGGATATGATACTGTATATTGCGAGGGTATTATATTATACCTGAGCGTTCTTGAATGATAAAAAAGTTAATAAAAATGTTTTAAAAAGCGAACTTCGTCATCAGTAAAGGCTCAATTGCACAGCAGTTTAAAATTTACAATAAAAGTTACTAATATAGCAGTGATGTCGGTGTAAACATAACAGTATTGAATAAGCGGGGCAGGCTGAAACTGATGTATTTTTATCCACCTAGACAGGCACTTTCACAGTAGGGATCCAAACAGGAGAGACTGAAATTAAGCACAAACACGAATGTAAATTCAACAGAGCAGTGACAGTCTGGATTCCCATCAATCTTGTAAATATAATCCAGTTCGCAGAGACCCCCGGAAACCATGTTAAAATATATGTATAACAATTGTATATTCCCTTTGATGTGAAAGCATCTTTTGTTTTCTAATACTTTAGGTCTGTTTATGTAGATTTACATGGCTGAGCAAGGAGTCACGGTTAGTTCTTCACAAGTACAAAGTGATCGTTATCAATTTAGCCATCAGTGTAATGAAAATTAAATTCAGAATTATTATCGATGTTTTGGCATTTCTGCTTATCTCAATCGTTGCTCATTTGTGGTAATGAACGGAAGAGGACTGCCGTTTTGTGAAAACACTGACGCTATTAAATTAGTAGATTACAAAGAATATCTAAAGAATGGTTGTGTCTTCAATTACTGTACAGAGAATACTTCAGGTTGAAGAAAAATTAAATAATGGCCTTACTAATTACCTTCATTGTGCATTAATCGTTGTTTTTTAATCGCCAGTTGACGGAGTTTTGACTTTGATGGATAATTTTTTTTATCGTTTTAATGTTTTAAATTCAAATAAACTAAAGGAACGTGTTGTTTTTTATTATTTTACAATACACAGCCCTACATTCACTTGAGAAACGGATTACAATACCATGTACATGTTTTGGAAAATAGTGTTTCTTTTTTTTGTCATTTTTGGAGTATTAAGAATATTGATACGTAAGGAAGATCACAGAAGAATGGAGGCCATTAATTCCACCAATCTCATTTGATAGTTGGTAGCTAATTGATGCATTGACCCACCCCTTTCTTGATGAAGTTGAATGAAGCCCACAGCAGCTCTGGCAACATGGCTGAGTAGCTGCTTCCTGAATCCCACAATCCTTTGTGTGTGAAAAGGAGTTTCCCCTGTGATAAAAGCACTTCCAACACAGTTTCAACCTGTGTCCTCCACTTTGTGTTCCACCGTCGAATCTGGAGAAGTCTGATGGGTTCACCTTGTCAGTGCCTTTGAGTTCTGAAGCCTAATTGGAATTAAGTTAATTGTTTATTAGAATAAACAAAATTGACCTGTTTGTTCTTCTATGGACTGATCCCAGAGATTTGTTTTTGTGAGTACTCGGTATTCTAAATGGGGTTTTGTTATTGCTTAACATGACATCCCTTGACTTGCATTGTCTGGAAGATGGGGATGTTTCAACATAAACACTGATGACTTTGTTTCATAAGGTTGTTTAAGTGATTAAATTAATATAAATGTAATCCAGTCAAACCTTCCTATTCCCTGAGAGTCCCTTTTGGTTCCCAGCTGTGACCCTGTGTGGTTGCTTCCCTGGTGAGATTGAGTTGACCCTATCTATATACCTTAGGGTTTTATGTGCTTGGATCTAAGCAAATCCCCTTTGTTCTAGACTGAAGAGATTTATCTCCTTTAACCTATCTGTGTATGACAATCCCCTGAAACCAGGAATCAATCTCGCTGCTCTTCTTTAAACATTTTCTAAGGCTATAATATATCCTTTTGGTGCTACGGTGACCAATACTCAACACCATATTCTAAAAGATCTTACCGTAGTTGTGGGTTAAAGCTTGAACATAACCTTCCTTGATTTAAATTCAAGACTTTCTGCTATATACATGTACCCAAGCATTTGACTTGCTTTTTTGTTTTGACGAGGACATAGATCAGCGTTTTTCTCAACTGGTGTGCTGTCAGATACTAATGGGCTTGCCATACAGTATGTTTTGTGAAATGTTCTAAGTTGTGTTGCACATCAGGTATATACAGTACACACTAGACACAGGCCAAGCTCTAAGACTGTACAGGTGGGCATCTCATGTGGTGCAAGTTCACCTTTCCAGGTTTGATGGGCACTAAAATGGAGAAGATCTGAGAGTAATAAAGGGCTTGGACTGGTGACATGTACGGGAGGGAGATGTGCCACAGAATTTTCAGAGTTGGCATGTGTGCTGTGGGATGAAAATGATTAAAAAACACTGACGTACTGTAGAATCATCTCCAAAAACACCCAGATCCCTTTCGTGTGCGTCTTCTGCAGTTCTGAATCACTGCATCACTGTGAAGAGTGAAGACTCCCATTACCTTGTAGACCACTTTGGATGTACAGTATCAGTACTAAATTTAATTTGCCATGCGTCTCTTCCCGAGTTTCTCCAAACCTCTTTGTTTTACAGTTATAACTGCCTTGCTTCTTTTTCTGTTTGCCTCTCCTGCTATTTTTGTATCTGCTGCACGTGCGCTAGACATATTGTTCATATTGTGGGAAGGCTTGAGGAGGGTTCATCAGGGACCTGAGATCTACTATAAGTGTTCACAATCTTAACCTGAGGGATCTCTCGTAATTTAATCTGATAACTTTGTTTTATTCTGTTCTTTTTTTATAAAGAAATATTCAATGTTGAATACAGAAATGGGTGAAAAAGTCAGGTTGTGACTTAAGTTTGGACTAGACATCAATAGCTTCTACCCACAAGCAGTGCGATTGGTGAACACATTTGGTCATGCCCCTCGGACCACACCTACACCATCTACTTCATTATAATTTTATTTATTGCATATCTGCAGTCATTGTTTATATGTCTGCATTGTTTACATTCAAACTTTTTACTTGTTTACTTGTACATTGTCAATTGTTTGTTTGTATATTGTCTTGATGCACTGTCTGCAGTTTTTATTTTACACTTTTCGAGAGACTTTCTGTCAGTAAGAATTCCATTGTACCAGTACATGTACTGGTTACATATGGCAATAAATATGTATGTGCTATATTTAGCCATGTTCGAATGTATCCATACCCTGTGGCACTTAAATGCGTTAAATTACACTGAAAAACATAAGCTAAAGAATCAGTACCTCATCATCATAGGGAAAGTCAGATAATTGTCAGAATACCTAAGTTAAAAGATTAGAAGATTAGTGATCTCAACAACTCTAATGATGACCATCACTAGAAACAAATCCAGTTTGGGCTGCAGTGTCTATCATCAAGACATTCAAGGTTGATTGAATAGTTGGTTCTTCACCAGAAAGAGAACTTAAGAAATGTTACCCAAATGTGATTCAGAAAAATGAACTGAGAAGCTGAAACACACCTAAAGGCAGTGACTGTGAATCTTCAAAAAAAAACTTTTGATTCCTCATTAGGATCAAGAGTGTCTACGGCTCTCATTTGAGGTTGACCTCATAAATCTTCGGTCTGAGTTTCCACGGCAGCATGAAACTGTCCCAACAGCACAAACTGACTCCAAAGTCAAACGGGGCCAGACAGTGTGCTTTGTAAGTAGTATGATTAGCACAGAAAAAGGGAATAACATGTTAAGCACTGATAGGCTGTAAGAACTTGAAAAGCTCAAGAAGCTTTTCTGTCTTGAGCACAAGAGATTAAGAGGGGGCTTGATACAAATATTAAAAATCTGCAAAGTCATTGCAGCGGACGTCTTTGGACTGAATGGTGAAACACGAACCAGGGCATGTAAACAGATGCTATGTTCTATGCTTTTGTTCTCAGTTAAAACTGCTTCACAATGCACCTCCTCAGTTTTATCAAAGCCAAAGCAGAAAATAAAGGGTCTGAATAAATCGAACATCGTGCATTTAGAAATATATTTTATAAAAATAACCATTTTTGACGGATGTTCAATTTATACAAACAACCTTGAAAGTTACACAAGTTTTGTGTTTGTCTCCATTAACAAATACTGTCATCATTAAAAAAAATACAGTTCATTGTTGCTGTGAATAAATTTGAAAAGTCCCGTAGACTTTGGGAAAAAAGCTAGATCCTGTCGGCTCTAAATCCCAGCTTGTGCCCTTCGTCTCCCAGGACGGGCACCAGCTCTACTGGATTGGATGGATGGTTTTGGAAAATGGACGATGGATGGAAATTAGTAGTGCCAGATAGCATTGAGGAAATTTGTGAGAACTCCTGCCAAGGCCGCACTCTAGTGCCCCCTGGTGGCTAGGAGAAGAAATGCATATGCCTAGATATGAGATCCTAAAGGGACTGTTATTTATTATTTCGGACTAGCACTGTAGTTTTTGTTTGTTCTTTTACAAAGTTAACAAGGTTTTTATCTAATCTTAAAGTCATATTGGTTTCTGTCTGCTGTTTACTCACTCTACTCCTGACTGGGCCCAAGAACATTCACATTAAGATAGTATGCTGTTTTAAGACAGAGCAGACACAATCTGATAGTGATAGTGTTTTCAATCTCACCATCACTTTCAGTGACCATTGCAAAAGAAGCATGACAAAACATGCACAGATGGTCAAGGAGACTCATGGTGTGGGCCATATGGCTCATCTCGAGACCTATTCTGATGTGTTGTAAAAATACCAAACAACAGGTCCGTCATTAAATAAGCTGCAACCCCAGTTCTTTGCCTTGATCAAATCTCTTTTGTTTTAAATTTGTTTACACATTGATTTGCAAAACAAGGAAACTGTTTGTATGGAAAAAAGGTTTGGTCATATGATATTCTGAATATTCTATTGTACATTTCACAGGCATGGAAGACACGCATAATTGGTGGGTAATTTAAATATTTTTAAGAAACAGTATTGCAATAAATATTGTAATTGTTATTTACTGTCAATGTCCTTGACTATTTAGCATACTTCAAGTTTCCTCATAGTATTATCTGTTGAAAACTGAAGAGGTTCAGTTCCTTAAGTCTGTCAGCACAAGACACTCCTTTGAGCCCAGGAGTGTCCAGAGCAGCCATGTCTTTCCTATATCTTGGTGAGCAAAACTGTACACAATGTTCTACATGACATTTTACTGGTGCATTGTACCGTTTTAGCACAATGTTACTTGATCTAAATTCTATACCCTTCAAGTATATTTGTTTGACAAACAAATAACCTTTTAACTACAGTATGTTTGCCTTTATTAATGCCTTCCCATATTGCCAAGAAGATGAAAATGTGTGAACATTTGCCCTATGCAGCCTAAGTACCCTCAAGCTCAGATTTTCCCCATTTCATTTTATGTAGTTTAGGTTTTGGATTACTGTACATGCATGCAATACCCTGCACTATAAAAATAAAAAGTTGTATATTAGATTAATATAATCAATAACCAGATCAACATTACTTCTTTACACAGCCAATAAATTACAAACACATAATAAGAAAATGTAATTAGCCTTATTATTAATAATACCTAGAAACTCCCCTCTGAATGAACATGTGCAGCATAAGTTGTCTGTGCTGTGAGGACACTGGTCACTCCATTGTTTACGAATGTAAAAATTTTGAGGCACTAAATTATCTCACTTTTTACTTGTATTCCCTATTACTTTCATTTTCATACCATTAATGAAAAAAAAACATACCTTGCTCCTACAGTATCTGTATCTCTACTTTGCTTTCATGATCATTCTACAAATTCTGAACTGGAAAACACTCGTGAAAGTATTTTTTATCCAAATCTATCCAAGCTGTGTCAGGGTTGGTGCTGTAGCAGACCTACTCCACACAAGGCAGGTAGAAAAGAGGCTGCCCAGTTCTTAATATAATGGACAATTTAACCAATCAGAACCATAGTACCTGGAGAAGAACTTCACACAGAAACTGATCCACGTACCCATATTACTGTACTTTGCTATATTGAATGAGTTTAATAAAAAAGCTTACTTTACTGTATATACAATCACAGGATAGTGTGTGATGTGTCACATCAACTTAGACCCTTAATTTGGAATAAAATAGGTCACGTTTACATAGCAATCATCTCAATGGATAACTTCTGTATTTCCTTTTTCTTTTTACCCTATTAGATGTTCAATGATTCATCTCAAATATTTCACTCTAAAAAGGGCTAAGGAAAGGGGTTCCAAGATGAGAAATGACATGATGAAGTTTCAGCATTGCACTGACTCAGTGGTATAGTGACGTAAATCAGCCAGAAATGCTGGTACCTTCCTAATTTTCTCATCCAATATGTTTTGTGTCAATGAACTGTGAGAAAACTTTTCATGAGCCATTCTTGTGGAAAAGTTCATGCAAAATAAGGAACAAAATAAAGACTCTGAATAGATAATGGGCGTTTCAAGCCAGTCATAAGGACTGAAGCTTATCTTAGTTGAGTGGAACACTATTCCATGCCTTAAGTGGGCCTTGGTTTTTACAGAAACCCTCAGCTGTTGATTTAAAGAGACCTGAAGGTAGCCTGATGGCTTCAAAGATCTCGAACCCTGGTCCTGGAGAACCCCGTTTTTATCAGTAACCATCAAATCACCAATTCCTGAAGACCTGGAACAATTTAATTCTGATCAATTAAATTGGTGTTGTTTTAAAATAAATGATCTAGATATAATTTTGTACAAAACTGGAACACCCTTCCAGCCTTAAGGACCACTGAACAAATTACTAGCTTAATTGATCAATACATTAAATAAGAGCTTTTATTCATTAAATAACAGGTTGGCAGGGTCACCTGTAAAATAGTCTGGAACGGGGCTCACCAGGAATGGGGCTGAAGACCCCTGTTCTAATTGCCATGTCTGTAAGACCATGCTGAGCACTCTTGGAGTGTGGGTGTTTCTGCAGGTTTTCATTCCAACTCAGCTTTTAATGGGCTAAATCAAGTAACCAGTGAAGTACAGTAATGAGACCAATCTAACAGTTTCTCCCAGGTGTTCAGGTGCTGCAGCCTTAAAGAGACATCAACCCGACAGGCCAGGTCGGTGCTCTTCCTCTGAATGGGCCATTAACCCACACTAATACTCATTAATAAGTTGAGGTATCTTCCTGAATGATATGAAAGCGTCCACAATCAAAACTCCAACCTGCAACCCTCTCGTAAGGTGATTTACCCACTACTCTCTTTTTAAGAACAAATCTCTCTACAGTAAACACAAGAATACACGAGGGCCGCAGATGATCCTCCCTGCTGTGAAAGAGGTTGTGTGGCTAAATCACTCCACACAGATGTTATACAAAGATGTGTGGTGTTTAGAAACGCATGCAAAAGCACGCTCCAAGAAGCTCCTGTTCAGCAGAACTGCGGCCGATAGCAAGGTGCTGCAGGCAGTTAGGGCTTGACCCCAGGAGTGTGACAGATTTCTGCTACATTGGGCTGGATGCACTGGTGGAAATATTATCTGTATCATGCCTTTTTATAGATTATAACTGTAGCTATCAATGAAAACATGCATTACCATGAGAAATGGGTAATAACCCTGGGTAACAGCTTATATCCTGGTATTATTGTATATTATAGCAATCCCTAATTAACAAGTACAACCAGAAAACTACCCTGATGAGAGTGTCCGAATGACAATAAATGTAAATGCCCCGAATTTCTGCACTAAAATATAGTCATGGCACTTGGAAGGAACTGTCTTATTTTAATGTATTCATTAACTCCAGTAATTTTATTGGGCTTCATTAATTAGGAAATGAAGAAGTCCTATTGAGAGAATGTTGCTGGCAAAATCACATTTTTCTGTCCAATGTCCTGTTCCACAGGAGGCGACCCTGATACATTCCACACAGTGTGTGTCCATTTCACAGGGGGCTGTGGGGAGGTACCCAGGGTTAGAAACAGATTTTGAAAACTTTACATTGCCATCATGTGGTGAAATGATGCATAACTCCTGTTTAACGGGTTTGTGAAACTTGTTAAGAACCATTTAATCATTCGTCCCTCAGAATACTGAGCAAGCTCAGTCACTTCAAAGAACAAATATTGCGGAGAGACAGACATTCCAAATTATTCCTGGGATTCATTTAACAGAGGTTGCCAGAGAGGAAAACAGTGCACTGTGGCGTGAATACAAAAAGAATCAGAGCTGTTGTGTGAGGAAAGTAATGTATTTCTATCTACATCATTTCTCTCAAGTAGCCTATTGTGATAAATCACCATTCTTGACTATTTTATTATTGTCATCCAACAGAGAAGGCGTATAGCTGTTTGTGTTTTAATGATAACCTGTAAAACCTCCTGAATTAGGGCCGTCTGTGCCCATGGTTGGAGACCTCTGATTTATATACAGTAGTTACAAACCTGGGGGTGTTAAGAGTTAAAATTATAAAATTAGGAGGGCACTAAATCAATACAAAATCATGATCTGACACCAGCTTGCTATACAAGCAAATAATAAAGAATAACATCATCCAGGTGGATGCTGCACATTGGTGGTGGTGGAGGGGAGTCCCCATTACCTGTAAAGTGCTTTGAGTGGAGTGTTCAGAAAAGCGCTACATGTATATAAGTGTAAGCAATTATTATTATTATTATTATTAACTTCACCCCCTGAAGTCAGAGTGGTACATGCATTCTTTATTCTGATTTATAATGGTTTAATAAAGAGGATTAGACAAGCATATTTATATTAATACTCAATAACACCACTGTGCAACACACAGTGTTATAACAGAATATAATGAACAGGCACAATTCAGTAGGTTTCAGAGCCTTACCTTCTATAGTGATCCTATACTTCTATATGGTTTTAAACTAAAACCATAACAGGCCAAAGCTCCTGCAAAGATTGTGCAATATAGTGCAACTTCAGAGCACATCTGACGCCTGCCAGAATATGCACAGCTGTCTGCTTCGATCAATGCTGTCCCTAAAGTGCATCTCAGATTACATCATAAATATGTACATCATCAATCATCAGGCAAAATAAAAAAAAAACTTATAACATCAACTGCGAAGCATGCAGAATATGACTCAGATTCTTCGTCTTCATGCATTTTCTAGAATGATTGGTTGATCAATAACTTATTTCACATATTTGTCTGACCACAGATGGCGGAGAGGTACACTACAGTTTAAGGGTGTCCGTAAGGAATGAACTGTTTCTCGCTCTCTCATGTGGCCTCAGAGATACAACTTCTCGATGCAGATTGTCAAAGTGCACAGATAACGTGAATGAGGATCACAGATAGGCTCGGGTGGCTGTCCTGCCTTTCGGATTATCAGTGTCCAGAGGAATGATTTCAACCCATCTGCCACCCTGTTCCTTCCAATGTACATCAGCTTCTAATTGGCCCAACAGTCCCTGCAGTACCCCGGCTGTTGAGGGCGAACACCCTGGAGAGATAGTTTGTCTTTTCACACATCTCTTTCCTGTTTTTTTTTTTTGCACTTCTGGCTGAACTGTAATCCTCCAAGAAGATTACTGTGCTCCTTGTCATGTTCCGGATTCTCACAAAGTACGGCGCTGACGTTATAAGAGAAATGAGCAGGTCTGCAGCCTGTGGGAACTGCAAAGTGGTTGTGTTTTATGCACTGAGGCCATCCATATCAAACGTACAAGCAGAGGGTAATATTAACTGATTATTTTTCTGTTTTTTTTTTCAGTAAACATAATAAAATAATAACAAAGGAGAAAGAAGGTTTATCTCTGCCGTCTCCCTCACTCCCCGACAAACCTAAAAAAAAAGCGTACATTTTGTGATTTTCTTTTGTTTTGACTTTTCAGTGTGGAATTAACCTCTGCTTCTCCCTCTACCAAACCAATAAACCTAAGGCAACGTTTTCAATCTGTATGAGCTGCTCTTACCCGCTCTTCAGCAGATTCTGACTTTCTACTTCTAGAGACTTCGGAATGCCCTCTCTGTTGGGTTTTCTGGTCTTGTCCTTGTCTATTTATTTTTCAGCCCCTGAGTGCCTTACAAGCAACCACAGTCGTCACTCACCAGTTTCAATGTTGAGAGCAGGAAGCCATTTCTTCTCAGCCGGGGGCTTTTGTCAATAATGCAGATGTACAGTACCATTTTGGGAAAAACAAAAATGTCAATCCAAGATGTTTAGAGTTTGGCAGCCACCCCCCAAAAAACAGGATTTAATTGCATAGGAACCCATTACCATTTCCGTTTTAAATGAACATCTACTCATGTCCATTGTGAACATTTCATCATATCATATGTTATCACAATAATAGAAAATAACTATTATTTAAGCGTTAAGAATGCCATTTGTGAAACTACCTCTAAAATAGTAACAAGGCGGTAATGTTTTTGTCCCCTAGGGAGGGAAACGGCTTCCAATTATCAGCTTTGAGGCAGAACGTGAACACACGTTTGTGAAACCGCCAGCAGGTGGCACTGTGACCACTTCACTATACTCCTGGACCTGACGCAAAACGTTTGGATTCATACAATTACGCGAACAGTATACATGCATCTCATTTCCATTACTAATAACGATCATTAAAATGTACCCAGATCTATTCTGTGGATTTTTATTTTATTTTACGCACAGTATGTGTCGCTTTCTTGAAATTGTTAACAAACTTAAATCTTCAGCAGCCCACATTTTAGTAAATATTTGATTTTAAAATTATCCCTCTAATTTAAAAAAGAACTACCAATAATTTATACAGCTAAGTTCTAACACCTTAACCGTTTCCGGGAAGAAAAGACAATAGAGTTGGTGTCTTTCAGAGATAGTTTTCTGAAATACAATGAGTTTTCCTTTAACTTGATCTAACAAAAAAATGTACAATATGTCCTAAATTTATAAATAACTTGACAGCTAAAGCTGTCATATTTTAATTTGAAAATAAATATTTGCTTTAGGAGCCTATAGTATAACTTAACATTCGACCCGAGGTGAAAGAAAACATCTTTCTTTCACCTCAAAAACATCACTAGACTATGCCCTATGTTATCACTGACTGTGGCTGAAAAGCTGAAAGACACATTTCTCTTCTACCGAATTGACTACTGTAATGCTCTGCTCACTGGGGTATCTAAATCCACACAGAACAAACTGCGGTATGTCCAAAATTCGGCAGCCAGAATGCTGACCAGGTCTAGTGCAAGTGATCACATTACTCCTATCCTGGAGTCCTTGCACTGGCTTCCTGTAAGGTTTCGATTCGACTTCGAAATCCTCATGCTCACCTATAAGGCTCTGTATGGTTTGGCACCTCGGTACCTCTCTGAACTATTATCGCCCTACTCCCCATCTCACAACCTTCGCTTTTCTAATTCTGGTCTCCTAACTGTCCCCCAAGCCCGTCTACACTCTAGGGGTGACAGGGCCTTCTCCTGCTATGCCCCCAAGCTCTGGAACTCTCTCCCCAAGGATATCAGAGAGTCACCTTCTCTAAACTCCTTCAAATCCAGACTCAAAACCCTCTTCTTCAGAAAAGCCTTTACTGAACTGGTTCCATTCTTCACCCCTCTGCTCCTACTATACTCAGTACCACCATCCACAGTCTCCTCTGCGTATTCTCATCGTGTCTATCTTGCGTATTTTTTATTGTTTATTTTTAATTGTTGTTGTTGTTGTTGTTCTGTAAAGCACTTTGAGAAGCCACCTTTAAAGGCGTTATATAAAATAAAGTTTACTATTACAATAGTATAAGCCTCCCTCCAGCAATCCGAGATTTGATCACATACTTTAGATATCATTAAATATGACTCATTAAAAAGACAAAAAGAGTAATGCTGCTGAGCAGGACAATTCTGTTCATCATATGCAGTCGGAAAGCGGGACAGGGTGGATGAAGACGATCCTAACACACGACTCCAGTGTTATTACCAGCTCAGGTTGTCTTAAGGGCAGCAGAAATGACGTCATCGATGACCCCGAGTGGAGGGGGGGGCGTGGCGAAGCAGTGCGCATGTGCATGTGGATGGAGAAGGTAAACAAGGCTGCGGTGTTGAGCTAGAGGCACAGAGAGACTAAAAAAGGGAAAATCGTAAGGTAAGAGCCCGGGAAAAGCCCCCCCTCCGTGTCTGTGGTTAACATTTCGGACGCGTGTGACTTGTTATGTTCGTCGGTCATCTTGCTGGCGGTCCCAAAGCAGCTGTCTTGATTTACAGGGGCCTAAGATATCCATTACTCTCGCTCCGCTAACCTGCGTTTCTCGAATAGGGGCTTCGGCAGCCCTCGCTTCTGTTTGCACACGTAAATATCGTGAAATACTTCTCAAAACGCAGCAGACCCGTGTCCCTGCAAGGGCGAGCTGCAGGTTCAAGCCCGGAGATGTGACGGCTGTGTGATGTTGTTTTTTTTTTACCTCCACGGTCTATCCGAATCGTGACTGTGTTGCAAGATAGCATCCGTGCTCGGCCACACAGGCGGTTAATTCTTCATCCTTTTCCACCGGGATCGCGGTTTTAAAGTCGTGCTTAGGGCTGCAGTATAATATCTCTTTCATCTTCAAGATAATGATATGTGAGTAATTCCTGTTGTTGCCCTGTGTTTGGGAGCCTTTCTCTTGCGGTGCGGACTGTTGCAGGCTTGCCTGTGCTAGAGTATATGGAAGGTTTACAAAAATGTTAGTCTGTAATTGTAACCATCGACTTTCACACCACCTTCTGGGATTCCTGCCGTGAAAGGATTTACTCTGCGTTGTGCAGGCTTGAAAAACGGACCGACACCCGTTCTTAAATCGCCCGTAGTATTCACATTGCACAACATAATGGGGAAGTGAATGCAAATGTTTCAGCATCTTTATCGTCTTCCAGCAATGACATGTGAAAAGGAAGATCCTGGATGTGTTTTTCTGATATCTAAATTTTCCCAGATCTGTGTTTCATGGTGTTTATACTTTAACCATTACTGACCCAGGTCTAGTTTTGAGTCACAGGCAGGATGGCTGCTTGAAACATAACTAGTCCATAAACTTCCAAGGTGATTAGTGGCAGAAAAGAAATCTCCCAACACTTCTGCCTTCTGACTTGCACCTTCTAACCTGATCTCGCCTTGGGGACTGGTTCTCTTCTCTCTGGACGAGAATTTACCCCCAACAGTACTCCCACGTCACGCCCAGACACACGCTGAGTTCTTGGTCATTAAAGATCCTGGGGCACTGTTTGAAAGAGTAAGGGTGTCCTGGCAAAATTACACTCTGGGCTTGAACAAGCAGGCCTACCGAAAGAAGGCTGCCCCTTATTTCAAATGGTAAATCTGGCTTATCCACACGATCTTCTGTTTACTGGAGGGGGTGCTGGTGGAGAACACATAAGAGCACAAGATGGCTGCTGTTTGTCACCCAGGTGGGTGGATTAAGGGGGTCTTCTCCTACGTGTCAAGAGCTTTGCAATACTTGGGGTGCAAAGCTTTATATAAGTGTAAGAATTTAAAACTTTTTTTTTTTATCTGGCAAGCTTAGAAATTCACTTATGAATCATCGGTGCATGGAATTCTTTTACAAATGTCACCTGCTTTGTCCGTAGCTGATTCAGCCTGTGATTGCACACCGTGAATGGCTGTAGTTTTAAAATCTGTATTTCGCTTCTTTCAGAGCTGGAACCATGGGGAAGTCATTCTCGCACTTGAATAAAGATGACTGCAGTGATAGCCTTGCGTCTACACCCGAAGCTACAGACAAGAAAGGGCTGATTCATTCGGAATCGCAGGGCGAAGAGGGAAAAAACGGGGATGTGTCTCAGTTTCCGTACGTGGAATTCACGGGAAGGGACAGTGTCACGTGCCCCACGTGTCAGGGCACGGGGAGAATCCCGAGAGGTATTTGTTTTCTTGTTTTCTGTAGCAAAAACAGGATTCCATTTCATTACTAGAAATTCTCAATTTTTCAAGGACAAAATAAAAACCCTACAGAGTATCCAGAGAGTTACAATTTTCTACTGTACATGAGAAGGCCATTTCATAGTATGTGTTTTTTTTTCTTTTGTGAATGTTTGCCGTGTTAGAAATGATTAAGCGGGTATGATTTTAGTGTTAAAACTGTGGGTTTATGCAATAGCTAGATTGGTGATGATTCACATGCCTGAGAAGTCACATAGATTATTAGTGTGCCTGAGCAGTTCCTGTGTTATTGATCTCACTCTAGAGTTCCATTTAAAAAGTGTTTTAAGTGTAATAGACACAGACGCTCTTCTCTGAAGATCGAGGAATTAAAATAAATTCTTCACTTTTGCTTTGGGCACTGAGCAGAACTTTGAGCCATGCTGTGTTGTGAAACTCTTGCATCACAGCCCACTTGTACCAATATCTCAGTTTTAAGCATGTGACCGGGTGCCTCCCACAGTCCATACAGACATACCGGTGGGTCAATTGGCCCAAGTGTGGGTGTGTGCCCTGCGATGGACTCATGTCCTGTCCAGGCTGTAGCACGTCTTGCTTGACAGGATAGACTTCAGCCCCACCGGCTCCCTGAGTTAGATCAAGCAGTTAGCAGATGGGTGGATAAATAGTGAATAGGTAAAAGGCAGTGTAAATGACTCTAAATCAGATAAATATATTAGGCTGTAGAATTGTTTAAGTTAAAGATTTTAATCTTTGCATGTTGTAACATAGGTAAACATAATTGTTTCAAATGCATTGTCTCTCAGGCCAGGAGAATCAGCTGGTCGCATTGATTCCATACAGTGACCAAAGACTGAGACCCAGAAGGACGTAAGTGGTTCATCTTATTTCTCTATCAGTGCTTAACAAAATTACCCTGCCTTTAAGGACTTTGATAATGTGCTTTTCAGGTAAACATTCTCATTGACCCAGTGACAATCAAGACCAGATTTCCGGTCCTCTGATACTGTTGCCTGGTTTTTGTAACTTGAACAACCTTGCTATTCCACTGGAAAGGGGGACATTCAGTGACTTCGTAACCTGTGTCTTAGGTGTAACACTTTCTGATCAGCACTAAACTGTCTGATTTAATCTGGAAATAAGTATGATTTCTGCTATACCTAATAAGTATGAGTTTCTGCACAGGGAATTCTTTAATGAATATTCTAAACTAGTTTTTCTCTTTACGCAGTATATATTAAATGTAATCAATATTTCTTCACTGCTGGTTATTGCTGAGGCTTGCAGGATGTCTTTCTGCATCTGGTAACCAGTACTATTGAGAGCTCTTATTGATTAGTGAGCTTATTGACAGAACATTGTGCTTTTCTCTTATTTTTAGAAAGCTGTACGTTACAGCTTCCGTAGTAGTTTGCCTGCTGCTTTCTGGGCTGGCTGTGTTCTTCCTGTTTCCACGTTCCATTGATGTGTCCTATGTAGGTGTGAAATCGGTCTTCGTCACTTACGACAAAACAAACTGTATCGTGTATCTCAATATTACGGTAAGTTTATTTAAGAATCATTTCAATTTCTTTTCACCTGCTTTTGTATTTATTCTCTGGGAAAGTGCCCAAAATGTAAATTGTTTAAGCAGGACCTGACCTGTTAAGTGGACTCTAAAGTTATTAGGTGTAGTATTTGATGGGCTCTTAGATCACTGACCTTTTATCAAATCATTTAAGAAAATGTGCTGACTTGCTTTCCGTCATTGTTAAATTACATTTTGATATTTTCGTATGAATGTATCTTAATGCTTACTGAGCACTTCCCTGTAGATGCTATTAAAGTACAGCAATCATATTTTTTAGAGTTAATTATTAATTATTTATGCAGTCATTTTTGAGAGAAGATCGGCATCAGCAGTTGTGCAGCACGAAAGGGTTTTTCGAGGTGTGTTGTACGAGTGTGGCATTAAATGATTGGGCCTAACCACAGTCTTCTTCTTCTTCTTACAGAACACTCTGAATATTACCAATAACAACTATTATTCTGTGGATGTGGCAAACATCAGTGCACAAGTTCAGTTCTCCAAAACTGTGATAGGAAAGTCTAGGATGAGCAATATCACTTCTATTGGACCTCTCGACATGAAGCAGGTGACACGTTTTCACTTTGTAAGAGGTTCTGTTTCAACGCAGATATCTTTTCTATTTTATTCATAACCTGAGAATGAAAATAGAGAATTGCTCATAGCTAGAAGTATTCATCTTTTGAGCACCTTGTTAGTAGTGTGCTTGTAACTAAATGGAAATGTTTCTGTAGTTTCTGAGAGCATGAGGTCAGTTTGTCAAACATAAATTATGTATATTCAACAGGAATGGATTGTCCATCTTGCATACCCAAGTGTTTTTCAGTGGGGTAAAAAAGTAATCTGCAGTGTTCGTCTCTGGTACATGGCTCCTTGTAGCGTCTTATTTAAGAGTTGTGGGAGCATGGAACAAGCTACCCAGCCATGTTGTTGAACCTGGTACCCTGGTTTCTCTGAAGTTAATCTTGTATTTAAGATCTCAATGCCTGGATTAATCCATGAATCAGTTGGCTACTGACTCCCAGGTGGGTTAGATTTTTCCTCCTCTCATTTGTAACCTTTCTTCGGTTCTTATTTCTGTAAAGGTGCACGCCTTTTGCCAATATCAGTTCTTGTACGTGTGTACAGAACACAGTCAGTCTTGGGTGTGACATATTCTGTCCTGCAGATAGTATACACTGGAAATAGAGTATTCACACTGTGTTTATTCAGGCTTCTTAAATGATCAAAGTACTTGCATATTGTGGCCTCCTGTTCTGCACTTAAAATTACTAACTCAATCCAGTTACATTTACAGTTACCTTGCTTATGTGAGAAAACCGATATATTGGTGCATTACATAATAGAGGGTTTATTTCTTTTTTTTCATTCTTAGATTGACTACATGGTTCCTACAGAAATATCAGAAGAGATGAGTTACATGTAGTAAGTAAAACATTTTTTTTCTTAATTTTGAAGTTCAGGTGCTTTATTTTTTTTACCAAAGCTGTTTCTGAAATCTGTATTCAGTTGGTAGTATGCTCAAGAGTTATATTAATGTTGTTCTTTTATCTTTTTCAGTAATTATTGCACATTGGAGGCTATAAAGGTCCACAATATTGTTGTAATGATGCAGTAAGTATCTTTTTTCCTATTTCTGCTTACAATACTGCATATTCTAATGAAAAAAGGTAATAACAATAAATCAATGTGACAGGCAATATTCTGGTTCATGCAGTAGATCAGTGAGGGTTTGAACTCAAGTAGAAATCCATAACATTGTGTATGTGTATTACTGTAAAACACTTTAACATTAGAACAGAAGTTTAGATGACCTGTTTAGTTATTTTGTGTAGAGTGAAATGTGTTGCGTATCAGTATGCTTTTCTTCTTTTGTCTTCTGAGCATGTCATTAAAGTATGTTATATGACGGGTGATCCTTAGGTCAGGCCACATTAAGATTTCTTTCTTGAAGAAATGTCTTGGTTTTCAGGTTTCTTCTCTGTTATTACCAAAACATTTATATATAGCTATTACTAGAAGTAATCATGAAAGATAATATCACAGTTTATTTGTTTACGCTAAAATTGGTCAATCACAGTTGTCAGTAGTTCAGCATTTCATTTATGTTTAATGTAAGGTTTTGAATGTTAGATTATATTGTTTTGCTTTCAGTGTTACAGTATATTCTTTTCTCATTAATGTACAGTGTCATTTTTGGTGTATTTCTCACAGTACTTCTAGTTAAATCTGAGCTCAGTCTAACTTTTTAAAGGGGGCAATTATTAAATATTTCATGGCATTATAAACATGTGCTGACTTCATACATTTTTTCTTTTGATGGTTATCAGCGCACAGTAATCGGCTTTCCCTTTCCTACAGAGTGACAGTCACAACAACTTACTTTGGGCACGCCGAGCAGGTGTCTCAGGAGAGATACCAGTATGTGGATTGTGGAGGGAACACCACTTACCTGCACGGCTCCAAGGTTTCAAACGTTCTCACCCCCCCGGAGTAGAACGTTGTCCCAGAGGTTCCTTCGAACGGATTGGGATAATAAAGGAGATTTCTGCAAGGTCCCGCAGAGCTGTTCCTGATTGGTTGTACTTGAAGATAGTTTAGTCGGCCTCACTGTGTTCTTTGCTTAGTTTTACAGAAAAAAATATTTAAAACATTTGTTTTAATGTTTTACAGTTCTGTGTTTTAGATGGTCTTCTAAGATGCCACTGTGCAGTGACACTATCGAAATTACCATGGAAGGGGGTAATGAAATATTTTTTTTTAAATACTACTTTCTTTAGGATAAGGTTATATCAATAACTCTTGTAAGCTGTTTACAAGAAAGAAAGCAAAGCACTTTATCAAAGTAATAATTGACCAGCATATTTTATATGCAGGAAATATATGCTTAATGTATAGCAGACAAATAATTAAGGACACAGAAAAATAGGGATTCCTTGTTACTCAGACCACTCTTGTTAACTGACCACTTTTAAACTACTTTTGTACAGAATATTTTATTTCAGTTGTTTCCTCAGCTGTCTGCTGTCATGTTCTGAATACAGGGACATTGTCACATCACCCAAATTAATTTTTAAATAGGGAATCATAAGCCTGTTGTGGTTTTGCATTAATTGTTTCCTCTTGTATTTAAGCTCACTTTAGTGGGCTGGTGTGAGGAGGTGTGGGTGACTGAGACTACTGGATGCTTTCTTTGGATTTGTACCTTGCTGGGAATGACCTAGTTCAGCCTGTGTCAATGCAAGGATTTTCTCTCCTTGTGCACTCAGGACTCCTGTAATGTGACCGAGCAGGCTTAGGTAATATTGGTGCATTTTTGCTCTGGAAGAATTAATGTCCCCTTCACGTTGACCATATTCGATCTGCATTGTGAATGACAAAAGGACATGAATTATCCAGTACTAAAATAAACATGGAAAGCATCTTTGGAACGAAGTTGAGTTTGTTCCTCATTGTGTCCACATCTTTTATAACTTATATATGTTGTTCCATTCAAACATGAATCCCTAAGTTTACCCTGAAGCATCGGTCCATAGGCTTTTAAGGGGTCACATTTGTTTGAGCTGTGGTCCAATCACATAAAAGGTACAAGTCCTGATAGAGCAGCCTGACTGTGCATGTGCTGCTGTAGAGTTTAAAGAGGTTGTTTTTTCCTCATCTTAAAATAATATGCATTAATTTATCATCCGACATACGTACATCTAACACACTCCAATTTAAAGGCATTTTCATAGTGTGCGCAAGAGCTATGGGTGGTGTAATGTGCTCACCATCTGAGGTGTTTTTTTGTCTTTTTTTAAGAAATACTCAAAATGTAATTAGAAATGTGTAATTAACAATTTGCTGTTTAAAGGGAGCTTTGAAATAACTTACATGCATACCAGCTTTAGTAGTATATGGTGAATAAATATAGGTGAGCTGTGCATTATAGTTTGTATTTCCCAGAAGTTAAATTCTGCTTTTTATGTATTCTTTATATACCACTTGTCAGGACTTGTTAGTGTGTTTTAATAAAGTTTACAAGAACATGAAAATAAGCTGGAGGTTTTTAGTCTAGTGTGTTTTCACCGGTTTAGCTGCTACCAAAAAATACAGTTGTTACCTACCCCTGGAGATGGCATTAGTGCATAGCCAGATATTGATAAATGCAGATGGCAGCAAGGATGCAGGATATTATCAGCTTGGGCTGTAAGGAAATGTTACTAAATCAAACTTTCAGATGGGTTTACAGCATCCCAGTGAATGTCCTGCATCGTAAGTGGGATGCGTCTAGTTTACCTCCCCTTTTACAGAATGTACTCTGCGTTTCCATTCCTTGACTGTCACGTTCAAGCAGACAAGATTTTGTAACAAGCCCTTAGAGTGTTCCTTTAATGTGCTTCTTGTGTACACCAAAAAACGGTCCAATCTGAAACTGTTCACTGCTCGCATCTTCATTTCTGTATACTAACCTATTAATAGAGCTGCCCCATCCTTGCAACTATACATCTGTATTGGTACTGTATTTCAGTGTCATTGTTAAACTTTTCATTTCATCACTTCACATAGATGGAATAAATAGGCCCCTCTAGTTAAACTAAATTCTCCAATTATGAAAAGGTAATTCTGTAATTTACCAGGTAAATGTGAAGACCAGGTTATCAGTATTTTCTTCTTTAATGCAGCAATTTTGTATTTCAGTTTGTTTTTATTGACAGATGTATTTAGTGTAAATGATTTAGCTTCAATAACTACTGAAAATGGTATTCATTTCAGAACCATTCCAGCAGTTTATGCAGAATCCAGAGTTCTCTTGTTTTCCTTTTAGTATAGTTTGAAATGATGGGAGGGGAGAGCAAAGATGTGCTATAGATTTTCTTTTCTGATTGGTTCACTTTAGTATTTCACAATGAAAGCACTAATGCCCTGAACTCACTCAAGCCATATGTGATGTGTCTATGGTTTCAGTTCCCCAATCATACTGGGGTTCTAACATTTTCAAGCAATTTTGCATAAGTGATTTGAATGTTGGAAAGTTAAGCATTTGATCTGTGACTTATGAACCCTTTAGTCACTGATATGTTATAAATGTGCCAAAATATTAAAAGTATGAAATCTAGAGTTATAATCAGAATACAGCTCCTTAAATAAAGAGCCAATACAATTACAATCAAATGTGACATTATATCAAAGTTAAAACAGCTAATCAGTAGTGGTTGGGATAACTACACCTTTCAATATTACATTTGTTTTAGAAATAAATCTGCCTAAAGGAATCTAAATAGATTTTTCATTGTTCATGAGCAAACCTCCTGTGGGGAAAATACTATTTTTGTCTATTTTCTACTAAAATTGCCAGGCTGTAAATGTAACCGAAGTCAAGACTGTAACTTGTAAATTAACCTAGTGGATTCATTGTTTCTTCCCAGCATGAAAAAATAATAAATAATGAATACAATCTTTTTTGTCACTCTTGTTAGTTTCTTTAACTTTGATGGAGATATTTTATATACAGTATTTGTTTTTACTGCTTTGTTAAAGTTTAATCATTGTTCTCTAATTTATCACCAGCATATTTCAGATATAAACTTTTAGAATTATTTTAGCACCAAATTTTAAGTTACATTGCACATGGGTTATTTAAAAATTTGGGTGCAGATGTGTACACCAAACCTCTAATCCCTTCGATTTATTCAGGGTTGTTGATCGTTCACATGGACTGTTCTCTTGGCAGCTGCACTCAATCAGAGCGCCTGTGTAATAGGTGGTATAAACACAAGGTGGCATCTGACTTAATTTTCCCTTTGCTTTTTTTTTTTGGCCGATTAGTCCATCTGTTCCATTAGACTGATCACTGCACTATGTATTTTCTGCACGTCTACATTTGGTAGAATACAGTGTAAGAGATTGTAATGATTTGATTTAATCATTTGATTTATGTGAAAAATGAACCATACTAGTTCATTTTTCTTTTTTAACACTTGACTTATGTGTTAGTGTTGTGCGCACTTTCAGTGTTATTTTCTTTTACCAATTTGACAATGCCTTAGGAAGGATATCCAGTGCAGACATTCTTTAACATCTTTGTATTTTCTCTACAGGGCAGTAGTAAAGGTTGCAGAAATTTTTTCATAGAAAGCCATAGTTATAATTTTCAACATGAATGGCAAAAAATGAATGCACTTAGCTTCTTTTAGCATAACTTTTTAACACATTTATGTCAAAGGAAGGTAAAAAAAAAATACCTGCAGTGATCTACAGTGGTTTGTAAAAGTATTTACCCTTTCCAGATTTCTCCCATTTTATTTAACTGTATGTAATTAAAGTAAACTTTAATATCTTGATTTTGTTAGGTGTTTGCTAGAAAAGTGTATTAAATTGCTAGGAAAGTGTGTTAAATTGAGTAATATAAGCTTCCACCTGAGCTTTTGTGTTTAACCACAGAGAATTTAAAATATGAAATCACTGGTAATTAAGTGGCATGAAGGTTATCTACAGTCTAGCGCTTGAAGTGGCACCATCTGCTTACAATCATGGAAACAGTCCCATATGTTCTCTGTTTTTGGAAAGGTGCTGCAAATACATTTGCTAATTGGTACATATTTCACAGACAGCCGTTTTAAAACAAGCACCATTTTCGATTTACCGCTAATTTTAAATAATTGTTAGGAAATGTTGAAATATAAATTGATTGTATGGTTTCAGAGCAGAGGTTTTTGTAAAGTAGCATTTTAGAAAAGGTTAAAGGTTGATCATCTAAACCAGCTGTTGGTAATTTGAGTTTGCTTGAGTAAGAACAAATGCATACTTTTAAATAATCACTAGGCATATAGCTAGGGACATACATGTACCATAGCTGTAACTGTTGAAATATATTGATCATCATTTGGAAAAGTAGCATATTCAAGTAGGAAATGGAGATACATCCAAGATTCATATTTATGTTCTCATGGCCCTGTTGATGTATATTTACCTTAATATACATGAGCAAACTCTTCATTTGAAATATAAGCATTCGGAAATGCTCACTTAGTATGGTACAATGCTATATTTCTTATTGCAAAGTACAGGTCTAATTTTAAAAAGGTATCTTTATGAAAGGCTGTTCTGCCCTATTTCATATGCTTTTAATTGAATAGTCAAATAAAAGTCCTGGATTAAGAAGATAAGGCGTCATGTGAGAATAGACTCTTCTGAAGCAATTATTAATGGGATTCTGAATACAAATGCTCAAATGACATCAGGCATGCAAATGTCCCATCCAACAATCTTGAAAATCTCCATAAAAATTCCAGCAGTCAGTGGACCTTCATGCATTTTAGAGACACTACCCATTTTCTATGCAATGGATCAAAGGCAGGATACACTCCGGATGGGACAGCAGTCCCTGGGGAACACACAGGCAGAAACACTCACACCAGGCCAATTTTCCCAGAAACCAATTAACCTACCAGTATGTCTTTGGATTGTGGTGGGAAACTGCAGCACCCAGAGGAAAACCACACGATTTTGGGGAGAACATTGAACTCACAGTCCTACTGCATCACTGTACCACCCAATTTTGAGACAGTAATTCATGTATAAAACCTTAAGAAAGAAACAGGATCACCTGGTGAATGTGGCCACAATACTGTGCCTTCCACAAATGTTGCCCAGTATTGTAGAATGCAGTATTCACACCCTTCACCTATGGTAAGTCAATATAATTAGTTCAAGATAGAACTAGATTATTAATAATTAATTGTATTATTTATACATTCGTTATTAACCAATCCCGAAAAATATATTGTACATATTGTATATTGAACAACATGGGGTAGTTTTTCCCCTTACTTTATTTTAACTAATACAATTTTTAATTCAGAAAATCCTTGTTTGAGTACGAAAGACTGTTGATAGTGATTAAGCTTTAATTTTGTACTATAGAAAAAATTTAAATGATCACAGTTGATAAACATTTTATGTGCTAAGGTCCCAACATGTACTTTCATCAAAGGCTATAAATACTTTCATGGTGATGTTTATTATTATTGAAAAAGTCAAAATAATGTACTGCATCGTGGACTTGAGGCGACTGTCGTGTTTTGAGTTCTAGAAAATTGAAAAACAACTGCTTCTCACAAATTCTCATTACACATTTACCTTTAATTTCAATGTGAAAATCAAAATTGATCTTTTCTGAAAATATTACGTGGATGAAAAATTGAGAACGATTCTTATTTAGTTCTCTTCTAGCATAGTCAACCACAGGGGCAGAGGAAAAAAAACAGCTTGTCGCTTGTCAGCTGGAGGAATAGTTTCCTTTCTGAAATAGAAATGTAGAGGACAGCTGAGCAGACAGGAAATGCATTTTCCTCAGAACGGTCATCTTTCTTAATGGATCTTCTGTGATGTGAATTCCTCCTGTTCCTGTCTGTACAGAGATTAATGTTCTTCCCAGCATTTTATGTTAATTGTTCACAATTCTTCAGATATTGTACTCCTCTGGACATACTCGAAAGAAATAAACTAGTAGATCACCAAATATTGGGAATTTTAGTGTTTTAATGTTCAATAAATCCTCCTCTGTAATCATAGGGTTTGAGCATGTCTTCATGCAGTGAAGAAACCTCCTCTACGGAGGCCGCCTTTTGAAAGTGTCGTGGGTCGATGTGGGGTTTTCATCTCCATCAATAATAATCAGATCGTGCAGGTGTGCGCAGTGCAATGGTCAAGAGGGTGCTGCGTGGAAGCTAGCACAAGCCCCTGTGGTGTTCCCAGCATCACACTGGCTGCTTCCAGCTTTGCAGGAGAATGTTTTGTCGAAGGTCAGTGTAGCCTTTCTTCCTTCTGAGCACCCTTCCAGTTCCCCCAGACAAAGGCCGAGGGATCTTGAGTTTTCGCATCAGAAACTTTTAAACTCGCTCCGGAAGCAACTCCCGGCTCCCCTAACATTTTTGATTCCCGCTGTCATGACTGGCTTGAATTCCCGTTGGGCATGGTGGTTGATGGATGCCACCTTTGAAGACAGAGTTACCCGTGGCCTTTTAAATATCGAAATATTCTCCTCAGTGCAGACATGTCACGTTGGAACGCTTAAAATCCCTTTGTGAGTTCTCAACACAATCGCTGAAAATGAAACCGCATATGTTATTTTATATGCATTTTTATTTATTTTTTTATTTATTTTTTAATATTTATATGCAAACAGCATGTTATTTTTTATCCATTCACCAATGTTCTAACTGCTTCGTCCAAAGTATTAATTATACAATACAATTTTATGTCGAAGTATAAAATCTGGTAAGTATATACTGTATGCATTGTGATTTTTGCTTTTTTTTGTCTGTACAGTGTATCCAATCCTTCTTACCTTCCTGCAGGAGCCCCTTGAGAGTAATGGCATGTAGCATCTGTTTCTGCTATTGAACAGCTTGTGCAGTTCTTTTGAAATTACTGTTGAGATTCTGAATGGGAAGTTTTATTTACTGATCTGGAAACCAGACTCGATAGTGATTATATTGGTTAAGTCATTTCAGCCCAGTGCAGAGTTTCATGTTTTGTTTGAAACCGTTTGCAGATCTCAAGGAAGTAAAACCCTCAAGCAGGGAAAAAATCCTGTTTGCACAGTTTATTTTCTGCACACGAGTCTCAACTTGAAAACAAAGTACAAGCCCCTCAGTGCTCACAAATCATTGAAATGCAGAGCCTCGTTATGGGTTTTAACTGTAGCAGGATTAGATTCACACAGTTCACCCAGCAACTAGCTCTGTGTTCTTGGCAGCAGTTGGCCTGAGCTGAGGATGAAAAACATCCGAGAAAAGAAGACTAATACGTGGGGGATCTTGCACAGAGAGCTTTATATTGCAGTAAAAATGAGATTTATGAAAGGCAGCATTTGAGTCATCTAAGTGTTTCTAGAGATGTGAAATGAGTGACGGTCAGGAAAGTATGAGTGGCCCTATATGACCCTGAAGCCAAACAGAGGATGCATTGGAGAGTAGCTGTCAAGAAAACAGCCAGGCGGCCACCCCCACAGAAATCGTAGAGAATTATTGTGATGAAAGGCATTGGGAGTATTGAACTTAGCGGGGGAGAGACTACCTCACTGCAGATAACTGTGGTACAGAAAGGAGGTTTATTAAAAAAATAATCCTGGTCCAAAAGAGATAGTGACAAATATAGTTCAGGTGGGGAGCTGCGTCAGCATGCGTAGGCTGCAAAGGAACAAGTAATAGGCATATTGAAGAAGGCTCCACGGCCGAAACAAATGTATGTGCCTCAAGATTTAAGATGAAGGAAATCAGGGCATATTTAGTATTGGAATTGATAGCAGTAACTTTCTGAAGATTTTGAAATATGTTAACATATTTCACACAATGTTGGCAAACAAAAGAAGGCCATTAGGTAATCTGTGTTCATTGATCCAAGGTTCTTATTCTGACTTCGGTTGACAGAAGCTAGGGTATTGACTTTGATAACATGGTGGTGTAGCTTGTTCCACACTCCCACAAAAAACCCCAAACCCCTGTGTATGCAAGAACCTCCTGGTCTGTTTTAAATGCTCCTCCATGCAACTTCTTGCCTGGTTTCACTGTTCATCCTGATGTCCATTAGGTTGACTTTAATCTTTTAAGCATCTTGAATATTTCAATCAGGTCTCTACATACTCTTCTGCTGTTATCCTGGTGTCTTTTAGCCTCACAGATGGGGGTAGATTTCCATAATCCAGCCTGGGTTCCAGCAAATAAAGTGCTACAAGTCTTCAGGTATTTGACAATGTAACAGAAGAGTGAAATTTAAAACAATGTTTTAAAAACTATTTGCATTCTTTTGAATAGGTTAGCTTTTATGATTCAGGGTATTTAAAAAAAATGGGTGTGGGTCGCTCTATTCATCCACACCTTGATTTGTACATAAATCTAAAAAAAACATAAAAACATTTTTGTATTGCTATATAGAACTAAAAGAACACAATGTTATAATTGTATTTATTTGAAAATCATTAGTAGTTTCTCTGTAATTGTAATCTGCATGGTCAAGATAGGACCAATGTATATTGACTTCTGTAGAAGCCTTTAATTGGAATTATGGGTATCATGTTTGTGCTGAGATATGTAGTTTTAATTTCCGGGTGTAGCTGTTAACCTAAAACACATCTGGTACTGTTCTGTTGCAACATCTGGCCAAAAAAGTAAAATATGAGCTAGAGTTCAAATCAACATTTCCCCTATGATGACATTAACATACTGCTCAGCCGTTTACCCAGAGAGAACCCAGAGCTACTCTGAGGTCACAATACCCTGATGTATGCCTTCGTTTGCATTTCAAATTTATATGCACATGCTGTGCCATTAGAAATTGGAAAATGATTTCAAAAAGCTGTCGAATAATAGAATGATGAACTCTATTGTTGTCAAGAGATTTTCCACATGGCTCTTTCATCATCCACCCCATGAAAAGCCACCGTAAATTGCTAATGATTTTAAACATTATGAAAGGCCACTATAAGTTTTAGAACTTGTGTTGTAATGCCTAAACATACATTTTCTCTTTCTTTCTCTGTACTTGTAACTGTATTTGAATTTGTAAGTTTATTTGCCTTCAGAAATATAGGACACATTCAAAAGTATGAAAGTGTGTTTCCTGCAAATAAAATATGGTATTACAAACATTTTTTGTCTATTTTGCACAAATATGATTGTCTTTATAACATCACAGTTACAGTATATGACCTGTCAGGCCAGTTCAGAAAGTTGTCTTGTGCATCTTACAGTTTCCAGATTTGTTTCTTGATAACATTGACAAAAAATGTCAAATTTTGTTGCTACAGTTGTTCAGTTTAGTGTTTAAATACAATTTACTGTTGTAGAGACTCTCCTAAATTCATAGTAAAAAAAATCTTTGTCAATACACGCACCTTTCATTCTGATACAGAAACAAATCAGGAGACTGTATTTCAAATTAATTTGATAAATGTGATCTGGAAAACTAGCACAGATTAATGCATTTAATGAAGTATTCCGATGAGCTACCTTTGGTATTGATTAGAAACAGATGTTAGCACAGTGTCTGGTATTCATAAAGTATTAGACTATGTTGCAGGGTAATACAGCATTTAAAATAGAAATCTGAATCTATTCTTGATTGCTTTCAAATGAAATTTAAATATAAACCTTTATTTAATTATAAACCTGATAAATTAATGGCATTTTGACCATGACATATCCTACCATTATTCTGCTTTGTGTTGCATTTTTAAAATGTAGGTAGTTCTGTACATGATTGCCATTCCCCGATTTTCAGCATAATCACAGAAGTAAAGAAAAAAGTTTTACACAAGCCACACACCATTCATTTGAAAGTTTACTGTTGGGAAGAACAAAACAGCATTGCTTGCATGCACACATACTATACATGTATATTGTGATATGAAGCACCAGCTAAGGGGCTGTAAACATACATGGTTTTATAATGGGGAAGAACCTTATTTTACAGCAAACAGACGTGGATGTATATCTGTGATTACAGCTGTAAATTATTGAAGAAACCTGAAAGTAGCGTGATTTGCCATCCCATTGACACTCACCAGTCCAAAATGATTTTCTCCTTGCTAAATCCAACTCGCAGACTCTTGCTGCTGCCAGGTGCAGCTGATGGCACCCATTACGATGAAACTCTTGCCAAAGCAGACAAAGAACTCCCATCTTTATTAAAAACGACAACATAGTCTTTAAAACACAAAACGTCGAAATATTTTAGATTTCAGTAATTGTCACAAATGTGTTTTAAGGTGGGTGCCGCGCACACACACACACGTGAATTTGTGTTTTGAAAAGCTGCATGACGTGCTACAGGTCTCTGACCGTGCATTATTCATTTGAGCTCACTCCTTTCCTGCTGAGGTTTCAAGGGGCTAAACCTGGAGCAGTTCAGCTTGTAACCAATTGGAGCCGTCGGGGGAAGCCTGTCTGAAACGGCTGCAGAGGTTTTTCCAGGGGCAGCAGCAGCTGCTCGCTACACTTGGTGGCCAGCCCCTCGCCTGCGCTGTGGAGAAGATGGCTCTGTGTCGGAGCTCTCAGACGGGGGCCGGGACGCTGCTCCTTGTGGCTGCTCTTTGCCTGTGCCTGGGTGTTTGCGACGGCAGGTCCGAGGCTTCGAGGGGAGTGGCGATCCCCTTTGTGTTCGATCTGAAGGCCTCCTGTGACCCCTTGTGCCAGCACGCGGGCATCTGCATACGGAACAACACCTGCTTCTGCTCCAAGGGCTACGAAGGGGAGCAGTGCCAGTATGGTGATTGAGCATTTCTTTATTCCCAGAATGAGTCGACGATGTGACTCTGTGCATCTTTCTGTGTGTTCGTTGTTTTCAGAAATGCAGACATCGTGCATTCCAAAAATGTTTTGTTGGTTTTTAGGGTGCATGTCAGATTGAGATTGTAAAAAGGTTCCAAAAGAATGTAAACGGTAAAAGAATGGTGTCATTTGTAATGCATGTGTTTTGCTCAACCTTTTACTTGTTTTGCCTTTGGAAGTAAGATGCAAACTTTCAATTGCTCCGGTATTTTGCACCATTTTGGGCTGTCACCTATTAAATGCGATTTATTTGCCGAGTGTAAAGAATACACAAAGAAACGTGACCTATAAGATCCTTATAGACAGATGATTTATTTACCACGAATGTCTTCCTTACATTTTCACTTTTCACTGTTTGTTATAGTTTTTTAAACTTTAATATTAAAAAGGCTGAAGAAAAGTATATTCTTGGTGTGTTTGTGTGACAGCTAATTGCTACCCTAAGTGTAAGAACGGAGGAGAATGTCTTCGACCAGGAAAATGCAGGTGTCCACCAGGCTATGGAGGCAAATATTGTCATAAAGGTAACACACATTTCCTTCCTAGACTTTGAACATCCATCGGATAACATTCATGTGTTCCATCATTCCCACACATGTGAAGAACGCCTACTCATGATGCAAACTTCCTAAGATTTAATTTATCTTTTACAAGAATTTAAAAAATGTTTGTTTTTACAGCGGGGATCTCTTGTTTTTACTTTGCCTCTCTCGCCTGCCTCTGCAGCTCACGGGCTGTGTTTTTTTTTCCAGTGACATGCGAGGGGGGCTGCTGGAACGGAGGCGAATGCATCGCCGTCAATGGGATTGCCAAGTGCCTCTGTCCCTCGAGCTGGACCGGCTCGAAATGCCAAGAAGGTAAGATTGATCTCGGCTGAATCGCCGCCTCTTGGGAATGGGATCTTTCGAGGTGTTGGAGCCCCTGGCCGGGGCAATAAAAGCGGGCTTCATCTCGGAACCTTTCATCCCATCACCCAAGCATGGCGATTTTATGACAGATAAGACTGGGTGACTGACCGGCAGAGTGTGTGGCTCTTTAACCGCTGGAATCTCCTTTGTTCCCAGCAATCTGTCCTCAGGGATGTAGAAACGGAGGGAGCTGTGTGGCTCCTGGCATCTGCAGCTGTCCAGAGGGCTGGCTTGGAGGAGCGTGTCACATAGGTAAGGGCATCGACCTTTGTGGCTGCCTTCACAGTCGGGCCGCTGGGGGGGGGGGGGCGTCTCTGCGTTTTAGGCTTTTGACCTCTTTAAAGCACGTGGACACTTGCTTTTACAGCAAAAAAACCCATCCCGTTTGAAATCTAAAACTGTAATCCATGCTGTTTTCATTGAAGGGTACACCTGTCGTTTTGTAGCCGGGCAACATTGTTAACGACATGTCTGCTGATTGATTGCGAGTGGCCTCCCCAAAAACAAGCGGTGGAAAGGAATGAGAACTTCTCCCTCCCTGAACACACACAGGAAATACCAGTCACAAGGAAAGAAACATGTAGCAGTCAGTTATTCCCAGTTTGGGACCTCTGAGAGTTGATAATGGCTTCTGCTTGTTGAGTTCTTAGTTTCCATTTGTCACAGTACCTGAGCGTACACTGTCTCTGTCACAAATCCTCTCAGTAATGATACATTTCTCTGTTTTACACGTTTATGTTATGCATTAATTTTATTATTTTTTCAGTCCATGACAGGGTACGTGTGTCTTAGCCTAATTTAAGACTGATTTCTGACCAAAAGAGAAATCTGTAGGTGATTGATGGAAATGTGATTATGTTCACCATAACAAAATCAGGCCGACGGACTATTATGATACCATAAAAGAGCAATTAGTGGGCCATATTGCAGAGTACTCCTCAGAGACGCCTTGCGTCGATCTGTGAGGAAGCTCGTCGCTCTTATCTTGCAAATCCGTTTGACGTTTGCAATAATCTTGCCCAGCATAACTTTGGTCGGACATAAAAGTTGGTTCTTTCATTACAGCCGGATTAAACCTTTTATCGAGAGGTGGTAAAAGGAAGTGCTTGTGTTCTTCTTCAATAGTGGAAAATATTATTTCGCTCAAACAACATAGAAGACTTAGATCGTAAAAAAAGCAGTACATCAGGGCTTCCGAGGAAAATGATAACGATCTTGTAACAGTGTGATCTGACTCTGTTTTGTTGTTGTTGTTGTTGTTGTTGTTATTATTATTATTATTATTTTTGGTTTGCAGCTATCTGTAAGCGTCCGTGTCAGCACGGCGGGAAATGCGTCGCGCCGAACGTCTGCAGGTGCCGCGCGCCTCACGACGGGCCGCAGTGCGCGGACAGAAAGAAACCATGAAGCGCCGAGACTCGACAAGCCGTTTATTTTTAAACTGCGAACTAGAAATAAAGGCGCTTTAACTTTTTAGTAACCCGGGTGTTAATCACTGTAAACTGAAAGGTATTTCTTAATGTCGTTTTAAATAAAAAAAAAGTCATTGAAGCACTTTGTCTCTGCGTTTATGTTGGGACATATTTTTCATCCTGCACTCTCCTGAGACTGCGAGAGACAGATACAGTATAACACTATTATTATTATATACACTATTTGAGGGGAAAACGTAGCCAAAACAAATTATGACCTCTTAATTTAAGAGTACCCCAGAAGTCTTCACAGGCCAAGAACAACACAGCGACAAATCCTTCTTGAATGACACGAATTATTCATTTTGAAGAGGCAGAGCTAGGATCTACAGTAGCTAAACATCGCTTTTTCACGTTGTGTTTGTTTAATAAATGTTTGGCTCTATCATTATTTCAGAAGGAAACAGATAATGTCATTATGCAGGTTCTTTAATTAATCAGTGTTGCCTGGAAACCTTTTGCTATTGTTGTCTGTGTTGTATATACATTTACCATGGTACTATAAATCCCTTTACCAATGGATCCAATTGGATTCGTAAATTACACAAAACAAACAAAACGTACTGTAATTCAAGGGATTCCAGTGTATTTATTTCCTGATAATACCAGAACTGCTCTACTGTGAAAGGCTGTAAAGTTAGCTTTACCCGTCTTGTGTTAACTACTCGTAGACTGAGATTATACAAAAAGCACACGAAGAAATGTGTTCTCCCACACCCTACGTGAAAACTCCCGATCTTGTTCTTTTTAAAGGTTCAATGACAATTGGAATTATTGCTTAAGAAAACCGTTATACAAAATAATGCCTTTATTCAAAACCCTGTATGTTTTTTGTTTACTATAAGCATTCTTTACATGTCCTCCAGAATTTAATATGCTTCAGTGAAGTAATGGGTAGAGACGTAAGACTGTCGCCGATGACTGGTGTCTGTGAGATTTCTGTGCAATTAAAGCACAACACAAGCAGCTGCATTGTGAAACAGCAGATTGTGAAAGGCAAAAAATACATATAATTTACTATAACAGTTTTATTTAAAGCGTGAATCGTTTGAAACAGATTTGTGTATACTTTATAAAATCACCTTTGAAAACAAACTTGCTTTCAGAACAGGATATGTACTGTATCTTTTAAAAAGGAACCGTAGTTCACAGAAAAACACAAATCCTACCATCCTACCTCAAATGGGATGATTTGACTAGGGAACCATCATATGTACATGGACATACATAGCTTTTTAAAAGTTCAAAAGTTCACTTAGACGATTTTCTTTAAAAAAATAAGATATTACAGAAAAAAACAACAACAGAACAAAGATTCATATTTAATTTTTAGGTAGTCCTGACAAAACGTAACTGCTGTCAACTTTATTTTTGGTAACATCTGCAAATTCATGTTCAATACCTAATATGAGAGAAAACATATTTTTACAGTTTACTAAAAATATATATTATTTGAACAAAAATAAATATTTATAAACAGATCACAGTAAACCCCAATCAGTAAAAACAACAATAATTACCAACAGGACACTTAAACAACAAATGAGAAATCGATGGATAGTAAATGCCTGGGTAATGAACAGCCAATTAAATATTTAGACAGTAATCGTTGGTAATGCATAGGCTTTTAAGTATTAGACAGGACTGAAGCAGTAGCTAAGAGTAACTAACAGGCATTTAAAGGTATATTCACACTTGGTAATGTTCACTAACAAACAGGAATTTAATGGACAGACACAGTCAGTTGTCATCAATAAGGAACAAGAATTTAAGGAGTACTAACCATCAGACAATAGCCTACAGTAACGAACAAGCACTTAAAGAATAGTAACATTCAGTAATCTTCAGTGACGAACAGCCATTTAATGGATATTTGCACTCAGACTATAATCATCAAAAATGAACAGGTATGGAATAGAGGCACTCAGACAGTAACCTTTTGAACAGAACATAAGTCACATAAGAAGAAGGCAGAGAATCTACCCTCTGAGGTAGGAATAACAAATTCTCAGAAAGGACAGAGAAATAATCACAACCTTTAGATAATGTGTTATTTACTAAAAACATTCAATTAAAATAAACATCCTAAATGTAATACGTTTTTTTCCCATTGCTTTGTGTCTTCTGCATTAAAGACAAAATTCCATTCATCCCAGAGATGTCTGCACCTGTAACATGAAAATGCACAAAAAATGCCAGATTGGTCAATGGGGATCATTACAGAAAATGCATTGATAGATTCTCCCAGTGTAACTCTAATAAGGAACACTGAATATGCATTTACTCAATTTTCTAACTGTTTTCCCAAACAGGTTCTAAAAATCAATAAATGCTATATTTTAGCCAGATGTAAATACAAACCTATACCGTATATCATCTATTTAAATATGCTCTGTCTAGGATTCTCAAATTTTTATACTTTTTATTTATAACAAATTGCACTAAAGACAGTAAAGCCAACAAATGCCCCATTTTATCTTAATAAAAAACACAGTGGTTACAGTAGTTTTTCCAACAAAGCCTTTAACTTGGTTGTTTGTTGCAATCAAAATCAATAAAAGGCTAATGAATGTATAGGTCTGATTTTTACTTATCTACTGAGCTTCAGGGGGAAACAAAATTGTGAATATATTGATTTTAAGTAAAATAAAATAATGATAAAAGGGCTTTTAAATCGTGCATTTGAAAATCAAGAAAGACAGGACATAGGTAAGGGCAGGCAGGCCTAACCTTTTTCTCGCAGGAAGCTCCAGTGAACCCTGGGCGGCAGAGGCAGTGGTCAGGAAGAACACATCGGCCTCCATACAGACACTTCTGCTTGCAAACAGCTGTAGAACAGGGTTACACCAAATAAGTGAATGTCGCTCGGACCAGCACGCTGACCGCTGGGTTATAAAGCACCGTTCCCAATACTTACGAGTTTGGCATTGCAGGCCTTCCCAGACGGCTGGGCAGTGGCATGTGTTGGGTCCCACACATTCACCGCCGTTTCTACACCTCTGCAAGCACACCGCTGTGCACATGGAATCACAAAACCAAGCTCATTAGTGAGGGGTCTGAACCCAGTGCGTGACCTCTACAGCACACACAGCAAGCACAAGCCACAGCAGAACTAAAACGGCCAATAAGATAGGAAGTAAGAGACGTCTCTCGCCTGTTTATTACACTGCAAAGGAACAAGTAATAGGTTTATTCCATGCTGAAAAGAGAAGAAAGAGAACACAACGTTTCGGCCGTGGAGCCTTCTTCGGGTGTGTCAAGGCTCCATGGCCGAAACGTTGTGTTCTCTTTCTTCTTTTTTTTCAGCATGGAATAAACCTGTTACTTGTTCCTTTGCAGCCTACGCATGCTGACGCAGCTACCCACCTGAACTATTTATTACACTGCCTTGTTAGACTCTCCCCTACCCCCCCCCAAACTGAAGTACATGTCTCCACAACACGTGATCTCACTGCTAAAACACGCAATTCATTCATCTGGAGTGTCATATTATTCAATCTTGGAGGATGACAAAATGTCCAGCTGGCATATAAAGAAGGGCTGCCCAAGGTTGCTTATAATTCAGTGTGACTGAAACTACAGCATGCTGTGGCCCTCTAAGGACAGAGTGATTACTGAAATGGAGGAAACTACAGCATGTTATTTCATGAATACAGTAGTTAAGCAAAGCTCAGTTACCAAAGGCTCATGCAACGGTTCTAAATTTAAGACTTACGTGTGTTACACCTTTTCCCTCTCCACCCAGATGAACATGAACAGATATTGGGACCCACACACTTTCCCCCGTTCATGCACATTGGTTCACAGACACCTAAAACAAGAACAAGTATGTGAAACAGTAAATGCAGAGTTCAGCTTAGAAATTACTAATCTTTATTCTCTTTAGCCACACAGTGTCTGGATCAGCTCTGCAAATATAAAACAAAACTCTCTTAAATCCGACATTTGTTGCTGACGAAATAAAACGTTGTCCACTGTCTTGGCTGATTGACCTTTGCCTTCTTGGCCTGCCTAATAAGCTATCTATCTACACAGTGTACACCTGTATTTTTCTAGTCCTTGTAGATGTGTTTGAATTTCAGTCCTAGAATTCAATCTGATAGCTTTAATTGTCTTGCAAAACTTTACGTTTCTTATTAAAATATACTCGATAGAACAGAACGCAGCTTCTCACTTTTTTGGCATCTCTTTCCAGTGTACCCCTCTGGGCATGAGCACACGTTATTCCGCATGCAGTGCCCTCCGTTCTTGCAGGGGGGGCTGCACACAGCTGGAAAGCAGAAGAGTGGTTTCAGAATGACGGCTGCATTTTACACGAAAGATAACGGCAATGTATGTGTTTGATACAACAACAACCCAAAAAAAAACAAGCACCGATGAAAAGATATCCTTACCAATCTGACACTGAGATCCATAGAATCCACTAGGGCAGACACACACATCGGGTTTCACACACTGTCCCCCATTTAGGCAAACAGGATTGCAGACAGCTAGGAAACAGAGGAAACCAACAGAAGAGCCCACATGGACATCAGCAGACAACAGTGACAGAACAAATCTGAGCAGGAATCATTCTCAGACCTTACAGACACAATATGGCAGACAGTTGACCGAAAGAGACTTAATGATGCTCTGAGATGTGCTTTCTTTACAGAATTGTTCACAAGACAAAGATATATCCTTCACAGTAACTACGAAAGTAATTGCGTTTCCTGATACCGAAGGTACTGATGTACTAAATTTACTCAAGAGGTTTTCCAGCACTTTCCAGTGCTTGTACAGTACATGGACAGTGATGTCTTAAATTCAGAATGACCACAATTGTAGCACTAACAAAGCTTAGAAACAGACTGAGCAGGTGGTGTGACTGCTGAGTTGAGCATCTGTGCCCTACGGAACTGCAGTGCTGTAGGGCAGCATGGAATCTCACCTGAGCTACATGAAGGTCCGTACCAGCCTGGTTTACACTTGCAAACATCAGGGGCAACACACTCTCCCCCATTGTCACAGTGCCTGTTGCAAACCACTGAGCAAAAAAAAACAACAAATTCAGACATTACTCATTAAAAGGGCTATTATGCACTGATGGCTTTTTTTTAATGCAAAAGCCTTTCAACTTCCACTGGGCTTAGACTTTGGGTGAAGTGACACATGAAACATTGGTGTTGCTTATTCATTTATTGGGTCTGATGTGTTACTGTGGCTACATGAAATTCCTAAACATATTCCTGTTTTCAGAAGATATAATAATAAAGTCATGCTGAATATCACTTCTAGGTCCATTTGGAGCCCCTTGTAATTATAACTGTGTAATAAGAGAATGCAGAGTAAAAAGGAAGTACAACACCAAGCTTGGAAGTATTCTTACTGGTTTCGCATCTTGGCCCAACGTAACCATAAGGACAGGTGCAGAGATTCCTGGCCAGGCAGGTCCCTCCATGCTGACAAGGTGGGCTGCAATTAGCTATGTGAGGAAAGTACAAGCTGTCACCTATTTTCCTTTTGCAAGCAAACATGCAGCTTTAGCGGCAGTTTCAGTACAGCTATGCTGTGTCAGGAATGCACCACAAGATTAAAAGGTTTAGCACAATCTCTCTTCGCCTCAGAAGCCTGCAGAAGACTGAGACAACAGAATCTGTGTACAGGACTAAATGCACAAATACAATTTACTGTATGTAACACCATGTTGCAATTATATTGTAATTACAGTGCACAGTAACAAGGAACACCACAGGATTAAGTGCAAATAATTACTCAGATTTTTTAGACTATTTTCCTATGGCAGAAGGAGTTTCATTCTGACAAATAAACGGTGAAATGCAATGGAATTATCCTGCTTGATGATTACCGTGCTCTTACCAACAAGTCAAAAGGAATGCTTTTACTTCTGGGAGCTTTTACTTCAGCAATATTATCTCAAGATGTTGAGAACAAAAAGCCTTTAATATCACAATTAATGAATTGGTTCTCCATATTTCCATGATGCCATGCAAAACACTTCCTGAAAATGTGAGTCCATTCCTTATGGTAGCATTACTTTGATGAAGAAAATCCGCTCTGCAAATACTTCCATCCTTCGCAACTTGTGGGTGTAAAATCCAGTTGAGAAGTCTCTTAAGTCAAGAGAGCTCAAGGAAACCTAAACAGAAAAACTAACTTCTGCATTGCAAGCATTTCAAATGCTTTCACGTTTAAACAGATTGTGACCACATTTACGAAATCACATTTACCTTCTTCACACGTTAAGCCACTGTATCCCAGAGCACATTTGCATACGTTGGGTTTGATGCATTTCCCTCGATTCTTACAGTCTGGCCGGCACACAGCTGTGTAAGACAGAATTCCATAGGACCGATTACTGAAGAAAACAACCTGCCAGCAACACTGACCGAGATGACCAAGATCTTCCCTTACCAATATGACAGCTGTATCCGGTGTATCCTGGCTTGCACTTACAGGTGTTGGGTAACACACATTCCATATTTCTGCCACAGGGATATCGGCACATGGCTGCAAAATAGTAAATTAAGGGAGGGTAGTAAGTATTTTCACACGGACAACACCTAGTTCCAGTTATGTTTTATCAAAACTCATGTTTATTCACACAAAAAAATAATTACTTTTATTCAAAGACAAAGAGACATTTTATCACAGACCTTAAGTCACATTAAAAACACAGAGCTTTAACATTCTGCTATGGTCTCCCTCCATCTTTGTCAAAGTCCTCTGGTGAAGCTAAAGGGAAAGACTATATGGATTCCTGAAAGGTCCTAAAATCCTAAAAAGAACTGAATTTACCACTGATAAACACCAAACAAACAACAACAAAACACCACCTGTGCAGTGCATGCCGTTGCCAGAATATCCATAGGGACAGGGGCCGCATTTGACTGTTCCCGCCAGTGAGGGTTCACACGGCACACCAGGGAAGCACGGAGAATCGGCACAAGTGACAGTCAGGCTTGTCAAGGTCGTCCCCGCCTCTGGGTCCGACAGCTCCGGCGGCGCAGCAGTGCCAGAGACGCCCAGCCCATGTGGCCAGCCTCTGCGAGCAGGGCGAACTCCGGCCTGGGAGACGCCCTTGTCTTCAGGCAGCCGGCCTGCGGGGACGCTCCTGCCTCTGGCGTCTCCGGGCAGCTCCTCTTTACTCTTTGAAAGCCGCCTGCCCGCTTCAGTCTCGGCTACCGGTGGCTTGGGAATCGGGAGGCCCGCAGGGAAGGCGGCAGTTCTGCTTGGCACGCCGGGTCTTTGCTCCGGCCTCGGCAGCCTGCTGCGAGTCTGGGGGAAGTGGGCTGTGGGCCTGTGAATGCGGGGATGGTTCTCCGTTGTCCTGTCCGACTGTGAAGGCGTCACCCCTTCAGCTCTCACACGAGTAGTTGCAGAGGTGGTAGTGGCAATCACCGTCCTGCCAGCTGGAGTAGTCACTGGCCTTGGTCCTGTGAAACAATGATCATCAGAAGGCTGACTTTAAGAAAATACAGTCGTGAAAAAATATTGCATTTGATTTCCCATAACTAATAATGTTATTGAAAGCTGCAAATTATATATAAGGAGTCATTAGAGAGTACGTCAAGACAATATTATCACTGTGTAAGATGGCAAATATAAAACATTGACAGTCAAAAGGTTATTTTACGTTAGAAATACAAGGTAGCAATTTATTTGTGAAAACACCATTAAAGAGACATTCTTACATGCCCTTTCCTTTTTGTACCAAGCAAATTGAGAAACAGAGCCAGGTTCTGAGTAGTCTGAGTAAATGTCCACAAATGGCATTCAACCCATGTGATTTAAAAACAGCTGAATAGCATAATGCTGACACCAATATTTCTGTGTCACAAAGAACTAACAATGTCACTGTTCAGTAGTTTGCTGTGATCCTAATGAATGCCGTAGAGGGCTGAAATATGTTTGGTGTGAGTCACTCAGCTCACTCACTGTTGCGAAGAATGAGCCAGGGAGCTGCTTCAAAGGTGTAGATGGGGTGGCGGACGGGATGCCAGAGAGATACACACATAGAAGACCTGGATGTGAGATTTAAATATGCAGGCGAGCAGAAGATTGTGAGATTACTATCTAGCCTTCCTCCCAAACATCTGTCATAAACTCCATGTATCATAAAAGACCAATTAAAATTAATTTGGTCAGTACTGAGGTTAATTCTGATCACTTTTATTGAGGTAAAATTACAGTAAAAAAAAACATCCTTACTGGGAAATAGGACTCTTCTGCACCTATGACCATTCCCTACAAATCCAGGAGGGCAGGATCCGCAGGTGAAGCCTGTCTCTGGAGGTCTGCGATCAAAACACCGCACCCCTGGGAAACAGGGCTGGCTGGAGCAGCTGCTGGTGTCACCTGAAGTGTGATCAGGGCATCAGAAACGTCTTTACACATCTGAGAAAAGCAGCACGATTTGCACTGCATTCCAATCCTCAGGGTTGTGCAGGGCCTGGAGTAAATTCAGTAAGCAGCACCTCTCCATCACCCCTCCCCTTGATACAGTTAATAAAAACAGTTACTACAAACATCAAGGACTTAGTTAGCTGTATATCTACAGTGCACACCTCATGGACAGTGATGTGCATGTTTAATTAAAAAAATATAAAAAGACTGCAGTTAGCAATCAGGAGATGACATGTAAAATTACACTTAGTTACAGGAATTTACATTAAATTTGACTCGCCTTTTCATGTTTTTAGATCCTTTGAATGCTCAATACATTTTGAACCCAACAGAATTTAGTATTACTTGCCAGAAACAGTCTTGGGACCAGAAGCTGGAAGTTCAACACTAGTTTGGTCTCTGTAAGATGGGTCGGGAATGCCTTCATCAACCTCCACATCCTCCAAACCACTATCATCACGGGAACTGGGAGTATGCACCTCAGTTTTTCCTTTAAAACAGTAAGAAAGGTCATGCTGAGAACTTAATATTGATCACATTGCAGATCAGTTATCATAAATGTGTTCAGTTTCAGTAAATAGGATTTGATGTTCAAGGTTTTCCTCTAAAATATGTCCTGCTTTAGTTACTTAACTACTGTATCTAGCTACTGTGTTTTGTGATTCAAAACAACAAACATACAACCCCACAAAAGCCAAATAAAGATAACAGGATTTCCAGACACAAGAGTCATTTAGTGTTTTTAGCATAAGAGCGTCACATTCATAACTTTGTTTGTTTTTCTGCAATGAACCCCAGAAGCAACATCTACCACAAACAAAAATAATCAAAAACATACGTCTGCACGTCCTCCCATCTCCAAAAAAACCTAAGGGGCATGGTCCACACACATAGGAACCAAAAGTGTTGTTGCACAAGACCCCGGGGGAACAGGGGCTTGAGACACATTCGTCAACATCTTCCTGGCAGTCAGTGCCTGAAAGAAAAACATCTCATTTTACACTCTTAAAAACAAGTACACTGTTTCCCAGCATAAATGATGTAATAATAATAACAACACATTTACCTTTCAATCCAGATGGACATTCACAAAAATATGAGTTCAGTCTGTCCACGCATCGGCCTGGCCCACATGGACTAGACCTGCACTCATCCGTGTCCACTGCACATCTCTCTCCTTCCAACCCAGGAGGGCAGACGCACAGATATTCCCCACTTCCAGGGGGAAAATTAATGTCTGTTACACAGGATCCCCCATTCAAACATTCACACGGCTGGATGGCAACCTACAGTAGCAGACAGGTTCCTTGGGTTAAGGAAATTGAGAACCGTTCACAGTTTTTGTCTCATGGAAACCGCAAAACTGAAAAATGTATCACATATTCATAGCTCCCCCTAGTGGCTCATGTTTAGGAACACGCTTTCAGTTTTAACTGTGATGACACTTTACTCCGTTTAATGTGATTAAACAGAATTAATCATAAATGACCAAATGATGGATGAACAGGAAAGAAACAGTGGTTAGTTAAAGCTAAGTGTTCTTGTGCATAGCGAAGCAAACAAGGTAACTGCATAATTTCCACATTAACTTTTATATGCTACACAGCAGCCACGGTACAGAAACATCCAGCCACTAATCCTATCAATTGCTTGAGTACTGTAACCAGAATAATATATCATAACTACAAAGAAGATAGTGACACAATTATAAGTGGTGATATGGTTCACAGATTCAATATGTAGTGTTCTGTTTTTAAGGGAAAATATAATGGCATATACATGGTTCCAAACAAACTGCTAACATGCTAACAAGCTTTTTTGACCCCTACCATTTTAATAGAAAATCCATAATTAACTACTTAGTAGACTTTTATTGTTATATTGCTGTTTAAACTGCTGGATTTGAAGTGCTCCTGGATTCAAAGGAAGACGTTGAATACCATGCGTGCTTTTTCCAAGAGTCAGGTACCAGAGTTGGAAAGCAAAAAACGTTATTTTCTTTACCTGCACGAAGGCTCTGGTTTGTGCATTGCAGTCATCTGTCACAGCAAATTCAAACGTTTGCAAAGCAGCACTTGACACGACCTTCCAAATCAGCAGCCCAGCAGGGGAGAGGACTGCTTCTCTGGGTCCTGACTCTAAAGTGAAGAGGACAGTCGAGCCTTCGGGATCTGATGCCAGAAACTGATACACAAAGTTTTCACCATAGAACGTGCGGAGCTCTTGAACGGGCTGGAACTCCGGAGGTTCGTTTTCTGTGGGGAATAGGGGGGCAACAAAAGACAGACTTTACTTCTTCAGAAACAGCAGCGAGATACGAACCAGCAGCCACAGGTAAAAACCACAGAATGTGGAAGGACATTCGAAAACAGGCGGCACTTGTCAATGTAAAGGGTTGTGGGAGTACAGTACAAGCTACCCAGCCCTGCTGTTGAAGTCCATACCCTGGCTTTTTTCAAGAAATGGCTGAATAACATCCACAGTTAGGTATTGACTACCAAATGGGCTTAATGTGCTATATGGGCTAAAAGGCCTCTGGTTGATTGTTCTTATCGCACCTTTGGTCAATAGCAGCTCTTTACAGGCTGGAACAGAATGGAAATGGACACATTTTGTCCTGAAGATAATATGCACTGGAAATAGACTTGTGTGATTTTTCAGCTTTCTTAAATGATCAAGACTTCTACTGTATATCTTGGCCTCCTGTTTTGTAACCTTCATGGTCAAGAAAAGTGTCTTAGTTTAATGTTCAGGAAAGAACAAATATTGGTGACTTTTACAATGCAAACCCTGCTTGAAATGGAAAAGAGGCACTAAGCTTGTATTTTTTCAGATTGGCATGTTGCTACAAAGGGGCATTTCTAAATACGAATATTGTCTCATTCACTAAAACTGATACCTTTTCAATACCATAAATGACATGAACATGTGCATATCTGGAGTGCACTTTGGCAAGAATACTGAATGGTATTTCTATATAGTGTTCTATTACATACTTTCAGCAACAGACCACGTGAATTTAGATGAGTCTGGTCTACACATCAGGCATGGGCTGGTGGGATTTGAGTCTCCTTCTCCATAGCAGAGTCCATCTATGTTACAGGTCTTTTCCTAAATGAGCACAAGAGCAATAAATCCCGTTATTCAGAACAGTAAAATTTGCATTGCACAAATGATTGGAATGCTTGGGATGAGCACACTGTATATCAGAGGATAACCCCAATAAAACATAAAGGAGAACTAAAACAAACCAAGAAAAATGCATAGCATTCAATTGTCATTAAGTCGTTAGGACGTGACCTCTGACATATAAACACTAGATTGTTTCCTGAGTTTGAGGTAGTAAAGGCAATGTTAACTGTGGGAACAGTGAGGCAGACAGCTGCAAGAACAGCTCAAACGCTCCACAGCCCCCTCCCTCCCTCCCCATCCCATCCAGCCAGGCACACGGTCGCAGGCCGTGCATTCACTGGACCTGCTGAACGCACCTCGTGCTTGTTCCCCAGGGAGAGGAAATGCCCCCCACTGTGGGGAGGTCGAGCACGGGCTGTTGCCGTAAACAGGATAATTCCACTCACTCTGTCTTACTCTACTTGCCCTGGTTCTCTCCCACACAGAGGACGAGTACTCCCTCTGGGTTGGCCTAACTAGCCTAAGCCTTTCTCCACCCACTCCGTCCTGTCCAGACTGCTATGGCTCGCCTTGCCTCTTCTCATCTTTGCTCTGGTTTTCTCATTCTGCTGCAGTACTGCAGTCCCTCCACACACTGGGCTGTGTCTCGGCTGCTCTGTTCTTGCTTACTTCCCGTCTCTCGCCTGTCGCTATGCCCCTCCTCACTCTCTCCGCTCTCCCTCTGTCCACCTGGTGTCCGGCCCCCTCTGTCCGTTCTCCCACTGCCAGAGCCCTTTCATTCCCCACCCTACTGAGACGAACAGCCCACAGGAATCTGGATTCCTCAGTCCCTCATCAACCCTCCGGCTCCTGCTCAAGTCTCACCTGTTCAGACAGCACCTATGGTCTCTCAGCTCTCAGCTACATTCTTCCGTGACTCTTACGAAGTATTGCGCTAATTCTTTTAATTCTCGCACTGGTTGGTAATGTAATTCACTAGTTGTTCTTATTCCTTGTAAACATGAAATACATACAAACAGGGTGTTTACTGAAATGTTGTAATGCATACTCTTTCATCTATGGGTGCAGCACATGCACTGCTCTGCCAGCTGACATTTTACCGTTCTGTACCTGTGTGATTGATCATTATATTTACACCTAAAGTAAACCTGGCATATATTTTAAACTGCCCTGGATGAGGGCATCTGCTAAGTACATCCCTGCTGATAGTAATGCTTTCAGATACATAAATTATGCTTACTGTATGTGTTTGCAGAGTCTTCAGATGATGCTGTATGCACAAACATTTCAAGTGCACGCAATTTTTCAGGTTGCACAATATGTATAAAATGATTAAACATACTTTTAATGTGCAGAGGCCTTCCGGGTGGGGTTCACATGTCTGACATGCACCATCGTACAACGTCAGGGTCTTTGCATTGCTGAATCCATAACCATCGTTGGTAACCTGGAGAAAGAGAATTTTCCTGAACAATGGTACACAGAATTCTGATTTTTTTTTCAAAATAAGCACCGCAGTGATAAGATGTACCTTAATTTGCCACCTGGCAATGGGTTTATCATCAACCATATCTATGTCCAAAGTGTCTGAAGGGGGTCTACTCTCTGATGGCAACTGGCAGTCCACAACGTTGCTACTGAAGAAGGTGGCGACTGTAAATCGAGGCTCATCAAGAACCCACTCGTCACCAACATACTGTTGATAAGCAATAAAAGAGAAAGCTTTAATCCCACTCTTTAAATATAATATTCCCCCAGATAATCAGATCTGATTGAGAAACTGACAACTGATAAACCCAGGACCCTGAAGCTGTGGAGTAGTAGTGTTGATTACTAATATTGCTATTGCTATTACAAGGCATTTTATTTCCAGGGGAAAGTGAATTCAACTCTGGGATACAATAAGAAAACGGGTTAAGAAAATGAAAGCGTCTGAGGAATTAATCTGAATTGAATCTGAAGAAAAGAAAGTATTTAGTTAAATGTATAAATCTGAGATTGTACCTAGAGGAGAAGCCGTGGAACAGGTAAAGGTTTATTCCACGTTGAAAGGAAAAGAAAAGAGACACAATTTTTCGTCTTTGGGGCTTTGCACACCTGAAGATGTTGTGTGTCTTTTCTTTTCCTTTCAGCCTGGAATAAACCTTTACCTGCTCCTTTGCAGCCTATGCATGCTGAGGCAGCTGCTTACTTGAAGAGAAGCAATTCTGAAAACAGGAGAAGACTTTATGCGGTGAGTTATTTTTTATATTAAATGTAGTCAAACAGCAAATAAGACATTTTATTGTGAAAATTCCTTTTAGACATTCTTGCACTTAGCAGTGCACTTAGCACTTAGCAGTGCAAGAGGACAGATCCCTTGACACATCACATACACAGAGATGAATAACAAAACGTACCCTTTCCTTTATGACTTCGCATTTCAGCTCAAAAGAGTCCCTAAAACGGTGTCCAAAAACCCGTACCGAAGTGCAGTCATACTGACGGACATCACAAAGTCCGGCATTTTCAAGATCTGTGATTTGGGGAATCTGGTCGTCAGCTCAATATTGAAAAAGACAAACAAGCCGACAATCAGAAAACACAGATTTTTAAAGAACAAGAAACTAAATACCTGAGGATGTAAATAACAGTCATACAACATCTATTAATTGTGCTGTGCAGAAATGAAGTGAGGTAAGAGCAGAAAACTTTCAAATTTCAAGCAGTTCTGTTCATTTTGGGAGATATAAAATTAAATATATAATTATTTTCAGTAATACAGGGTTGATGTAAGGCAGAACACTATCCTGACAAACAAGGTAAGCTATATCCTGGACAGAATACCAGTCCATCGCAAGGCCCACATATATACTATATAGGTGCCCCTATATATAGGGGAACTTTAGAAACACCAATTAACCTAGACCAGAATTGCTTGTTTAGCGACACTGATGCTACCCTACGGATTTCTGAATCTCAACACCAGCTTTCCACCACATCATCATTCAATGATAATACTGTGATTTGCTGCTCATATCTAGAAAATGTAAAACATAAACAAAGGCGGTAATAATGACCACAGTTGCCTATTTTTAAAGACATGAGAAAAAATGGCAAAGAAATGAATGAACATACGAGTCGGTTCGGGATATAGAAATAAGATCCCCCTTTAGTATACTTCCATATTCAAGCTTAATGTGCCTTGTACAGGCTACACCTACCAGATAAGACACTGCAGTCGTAGGAACCAAAACCCTGGAAGCACACACAGCCCCACTCAGTGCACTGCCCGTTCCCGCTGCAGAGGTTTGGACACCTCAGAACGGACAGCGCGCTCCCCCTCTGCTCCCCGAAGTCCCCGCCTTCCAGGAGCCGCCGCTCGCATTCGTTCTCCAGCAGGGCCGAGGCCGCGCCCAGCCAGCCCAGGTCGTCCTTGAGCTGCAGGTCCCGGACGCACATGCCCACGGCGGCGTCCTGCACCCTCCCGCCAAGCCACCGGGCGCAGCCCGCGCCCGCGCTGGAGTTGGCGACGGAGCGGCGGCAGAGCTCGGCCGCTCCGGGCTCGGTGAGCCCCGACGGGGTGGGCCAGGAGGGCACAGGACCGGCCCGAGTATCTGTCGCGTGGTCCTCTGGGAAGAAATAACCGAAGCCTTCCAGGTCTGTCTGGCTGAGGCTCTGGTAGGGGGCGTTTGCACTATATCCATAGTATATCTGGCGCTTCCACCGGCTCCTTCTGCTGAGCTGTCTCCCATAGCTGGGAATGGCCTGCTTGTGCGCCTGGCTGAGCCCTCTGCTGGGAGAGGGATCTTTCCCTCGGCTCTCTGAGCCGGGATGCGAGGAGGCAGCCTTCTGTCCCGCTGCCGGTCCTCCAAACTGGCTCCCGTTTAGGCGGTGAGCTCCGGTCAAGACCACAGCCGGAGAATTCCCCGCGGCCCCAGCCTCGCGCTTGTCCAGGCCCCGGACCAGCTCCACCGAGTGGACGTACTCGGCTGTGATGTCCAGGGTCGGTATTAGAGTTGACAGCCTAACATTTTCACGGCGAGTGCAAGGAGATACGGGTCCTGGGTTCAGAGGAGAAAGCAGCTTGTCAGGAGACGGATCAGTCCCCAGAGGGTCTCCCCCGCAGTTGCAAAAGTTTCGTTTCTTCTGGGGGCTCTCAAAGGAAGGCACTCTGTCAAACAAACTGTTCCCTGGAGAAATCCTGGGAAAACAAGAAAGGGAAATTTAGTGATTTAGATACCATGAAAAAACAAGCTTTAAAAATATCTGTCAACAATTTATACTATTCTTTTATTAAATGTTTTACATGGCTTAGGTTAACCTATGATGTGCTGTATATCACTTTATTTCTGCTTCCAATTCCGAAAAAAAGGATGAGTATGAGAAAGAATTCTGATAGGCCGGTGGTATTTTTTTCTCTTAAATAATCAACTTCTTAATCCTGACCACACATGACCACATACCACATACTGTACAAAACGCCTCAATTTCCCTTTGGGATCAATAAAGCCTGATCTTATCCTATACACACTCGCAAATATTCATCTTTCAACATGTATTATAAGCATGGTCCCTACCACATGGGGTCTGTTCTTTCCCCTGGAAACAAGTTCAATAATGTCTGGACTTACCTCCATTCATTAATAAATGCTAAAGGATCCTGAAGTGTAGCCCCATCACTGACCCTGTGAAAATCATTTCCAGGATCTCCATCAAATATCCCACACAGACCCTCTGTATGCCCATAATCGGAACTGGGTGCCCTGAAGGTTAAGCTCATTCCCCAGTCAGCTACATCAGCACGAACAAAGGCTCCTGAAGAAAATGTGATCTACAACAAAAGAAAATATTCCTGAAAGGAGCAATACATTGAAATACAGTATACAGTATGGATGTGTAATAGTAGATACACTATTTTCTCTTTATTCAGAAAATACTGAAACAGGAATACTTCAAAATGTTTATTTTAAGGATAACAAAGCATAAAGGAATGTTCAATGCATATAAATAGCACATAATTTTGCTGCTCTTATGTTATTTTGTATATTTTATCATTCATAAATTATAATAATTAGCATTATATGACATTAGGACATACTTTAACCTAGCTTTAAAGGAACTTGTGCCTGACAAGCACATACTGTACAGTGCATGAAACAGTTTATTTTATGCGCCATTAAGAAATATAAATTCATAAAGACCTAAGTTATTGTAACATGGTTTAAAAAAGTCCACTTACTGTTACTTTTCTTCCTTGGTAAGATTCTGTGATTTTGATATTATTACTAACAAGATTTCTGTTCTTCACTGAGAGGTGTGGTCTAGTTTCTCTGAGCTGTCCGTTGCACATGTCAAAGGCAATAATATCTCCTCCTTCCTGGGCTACAAAGCCACAGATGCAGGAGGCTGGAAAATGTAAGCTCCCACAATCCCACTGCCGGACATGAACGTCAAACTCCCGCAGTGAGCTCTTATAGAACACAAAAGTCCCAATCTTAGAATTATCATAACTCCTACAAAGAAGAACAAAGTCAGAAAACGGCTGATTTGATTTTACGCCATTGAAATGCACTACATGTAACCACAGCACTGAATTCTATAAGGCAGTTAACATGAATTTAAAACTCCTTTTTCAAGTCATGTTCATTATGTGCAAACAGTCATTGCAGCTCAAAAAAATCAATATGATATACACCTTGCCCAGGATATTTATAACGAACCTTGCATAGCTATGCAGTAGAAAAACAAGCAGTCACAAGTGTCTGCAGCTGGCAGTCTAACAAGAATATTTAAACACATTGAACCTCAAGCAAAAATATTGAGCTCAATAAAACTAACATGAAACGCACATACTATTTCACCTAACACATGGGAAATAAAACAATACAATACACAACAAAAATGTTTACTTTGTATACTTTAAGCAAACACATAATACAATACTAATAAAGCTTTTGCAGTACCTTCCATCAAATGTTATGATGTGAGGGTCTGTAAATGCATAGCAATAAGAAGAAGGAATATCCTTGACCTCAATCTGCAAAAAATACAAATTACTCTCGGTTTGTAGTCGGGCACTACACACGCTGGATGTTCAAACTTCTAAAGTAAGCCTGAAGGGTCTTCACAGCAAGACAAGTCAGTATTCATTGCTTATGATGGAATAAGGAATTGTACTATTTTTTTCTGGAGTTTAAACTCAGATGATGTTGTATAAATAAGTAAAACAGGATCAAGTCTCTGATTCCAGGAGTTAAATGAAACATTTTTTCACTTGTTTTTTTCACTCTGTACTGTACATGTGACAGCAGTAGTTTTTCTGAAGATTTTTTTGGGGGCAAGAGATGATGTTGTAATTTCTTATTTCCATCAAAAGTCAAAGGATGGCACAGTCAAGCAAAGATTTCTATTCAAATATGATATGATTGATGGTTTTCTTCCCAACACTCCATGCCTGAATGTTGATCTTGACTATAACAGTGAACTAATGGGACACTGTCTCACCTGGACGCCCTGTGGTATATAACCACTCCATAGAAAGCTGTTTCTACCCAGGGGTTTGACTGTGATTTCAGTGACTCTGTCACCATCCTGCACAAAGTCCGTCACTGCTGTGTAGTGCACAACAGCAGAAGCACAGCTCCCGTTAACGCAAGGCCCCTGTAGGAGATCAATCTGGCAGGACGACAGAACAACGTTCGGGCCGAAACGTGCTTCACCTGAAAAGATCGAGAGGAAAATACTGTACAAATACAACGAAGTCCATACCAAGGTGAAAGGCTTTTGGCCCAAACTTAGTTATACAAATGAAGAACTAATACAGGAAGAAAGTCCAACATAAAGGCCCATTCCAGAGACAGAACAACAGAATGCAAACTGTCCCACTCTTGAGTAAGGGGCACAGCTTGTGTCCCCCTCACTCCTTGAGTTCTCCACACAGGCCTGGTGAGAACGGCCCAGCAGAGCCTGAACTGCTCCTGCACAGCATGAATTCACACATTGCAGCTCTTCCCCATAATATTTCTTTTAGTTGGCTGATGATTTCTTGCATTTTACCCCATTTATACAGTGTCCTTGCAATTGATGGGAGCTGTTACCACTTCTGCTGTTATTCATGTATGATACAGGTGCAAGCAGAAATGAAATGTCTTGATCAAGGGCTGAACAGCACTGTACCCAACCAGGATTTAAAGCCACAGCTTTCCAGTTACAAGTCCTGAGGCACTAACTGATATTCCTCCCTGGCAGCTAATGCTACTGCTACCCATCTTGATATTGTATTTGACTACACTTATTCACTGTTCCACACAAAGCGTTTACCTTCACTGATGGTGCTGAGATGGAGGGTGATGGAGCAGTCCTCTCTGGGAAGCCCCTCAGAGCAGGGAATGGGCACTGTGCTCTCAACTTTTAGTTTATATTCCTTACCATCTTCTGATATGGATGAAACCTCTGGTTTCAGCTAGAAGAAGAAAGAGTCATTCCATGACTACTCATGATCGATTCTGTTTTTTTTTTTTCAAATCAAAAAGACATTTAAAAGCACAACTGCCTGCAGTACGTTATTTTAGGATGAACTCGGATCGGTTTGCTCTGGTGTACCCTGATTCCAGCAAAGAATTCCTGGCTCTCCACTGGTGTGCTGCGGACGTCTGGTGACTCCAAAAAGAAGCTGGAACTACGGCAGTAAATCTATTAATCATAAACAAATCACATGATTTATAGATGACTAAATATTCAGTATTCACTGCATTTAGGTTTTAACAAGGTCTGATGAAAACTGTTTAGCAATTTTTGCTATTTCTAGACATATTTCTGAAATGCCATTTTTAATTTTTTTTGACAGTATTATCAAACCAAAGGACCAAAGGGATGGTGAAACCACTTGTGAAAAACATTTGCCTTTTCTTTAGAAGGAAATTATTCTTAATTCCAAAATGTATATTCTTATTTCACATCAGTTGCAGATTTCACTGAGAAAGACCTCACAGATCCTAATTTGTTGGTTTTTTTTGCTTCACAACTCTGTACGTCCCTCAGTGCCCGTACAGTGAAACAAACACCGGAAGGCATAAGTGGAAGGGTGGAGGTGCAGTAACACACAGAGTTGTAGGAGTATGTGACAAGCTGTCCAGCTTGCAGTTCAAGGCAATACCCTGGCTTCGTTCATGAAACAACTGGGTCTCAGGAATTTCAGATGAATCTACTACTAACAATCAAATTGGCTAGATGGGCCAGATTTCTATACACAGTGTACTTTGAGAACACAAAAAATATATATAACATTCTTGCTTGAGTTGTTCCCCAGAGCAATCTGACTGAATTATGCTCGATCCCGGGTCACACTGCACCTTGTCGCCCAGTCTAAGATTTATTCCATCCAGTTCGATGAATGAGAAGGTCTGCACAGTCGTCTCCTGCCTGAGTTCTTCCCTGGTCCCGTGTGGAGACAGCCGAGACCATGCGACGACGTATCCCAAAGAGACGTTCGCATTCTGTCCATCAAAGGAGCATTTTAGGTAAATATTCTCACCGGCATACTCTGCCACAATTTCAGGAACTGATGGTGAGGGAGGGAGATTCCCTATAATAACAAAAAAAACACACATTACACAAATAAAAGCCTCAGTTGTGTCACTTTTAGATATTGTTTTAATTGTATATTATTATACAATATCTTGCCCACTGTGAAGTAAATTAGCTTTTTGTTCACAGAATCCCTTTGAGTAGGACTCATTTAATAGACAAATTATATCAATGACCACCTATGTAGAATTAAACCATTTGATTTCTGCAAAACCATCTTGAATAACCAGATATTTTATGTATGAATAATTTTGTTGTATTGCTACATGGTTCATGCTACATTTAGGCCGTAATTAAAATTTTAACTTCACCAATTACAAATTACAACCTGCACTTCAATTAAGAAAGAATCAGGCACAAAAAAAAAGTGTATTATAGAGTATAAGAGTATTTGCACACTTGCCTAATCTGTGGGAATAAGAAATATACTGTATAATAATATATTTCTTATTGGTAGAGTTCTTATTTCCATAGATTAGGCAAGTGTGTAAATGTGCTTTAATATGACCCTGTATGGCTTCTGTTTGTATTATAATGACTAAACTTTGACCCCTCTGATTTTCTATTTACTGCTCACAAACATGTACCTCTACAATGTCCACCAATATATGTTTCCCCAGGACCACAGGGAGCTGGTTTTGAATCGGACACCACTGCAAAACACAACCACACTGCAAAGTGAGTGTACTGCCTCCACTGCAACAGTGATCACAGAAATTCAGCACATTTATAATCTAGTGTCTTAGATGCTATAAGAACAGTGCCTCAGCTGATCTTCCTGCGACCTAAGACATCTTCAGATTGTCACAGAGAGTTCTGCACTAACAAGTAATGCCAGTAAACTATTTCAGTGAAAAAATGAGAACCTGGACCAAAAACAAGGTCACTGTGATAGGTGAGCCTCCCTGGAAGTAGTGCATGTGGGATGTATAGAGATGAAGACAGGGTCTTACTGACATTCTTACCCTCTGAACAGTAACCCATGCATCCCTGAGTGGGCTGCAGCAGATACACGTAAAAATCACCACAGTTCCTGACGCTGACAGGGATCCGAAAGAGGCAGCAGTCCTTGGTGCCGCTTAAGAAAAACTGCCAGGTTGCACAGGCGGTGAGCTGTTTGACCTCCATGGGCCGGGGAAGAGACTCCCCGTCTGACAAGGACAGCCACACTGGGGCTTGAGTTCCGCAGTGATTCACCTAAAAACACAAGCCAGAGAACACTTGATCCAATCCAGGACCACAGCCTATCCCACCAAGCAACGGGCGCAAAGTGGGCTACACCCTGGATGGGACACCAGTCCATTGCAGGGCACACAAAGACACACACTCCCACCAGAGATGATTCTCCCAGAAGCCAATTCATCTGCCTGTACTCTAGGTCTTGGACTGTGGGAGGAAACCCACGCAAGCACCGGGAGAACATACAAACTCCTCACAGACAGCACCCCAGGAACAGAACCCCAAGACCCCAGCGCTGCGAAGCTAACCACTGCGCCACCATGCCACCCATATGCAACTGTCCTTCAGCAGAAAGACTTCCGGAAATACAGTGTTCATAAAATGTAGGAAACCTGGATGGAGATTTTTTCTTTATTTGTCTCAGATATTTTCCCATTGTCTCCTTGAGAGCATGAGAAACAAGACGAGACCATTAAACCCAGCTGGACCGTTTGGTAGTTACAGTAGTAGCTAATACTCTGACGATCTCATTCCATCCTGCAATTTCTGACTGGGTTGTTTGTTCCAGACTCCCTCAACCAGCAGAAAGACATCTACAGTACCAAACTGCTTGGTAGGGCTCGGTGGGCCAGGTTATACATAAAAAATCTCAACGGCCAGTGAGAGACATAAACAACTTAGCGATCAGCCTAGTGAAACATTACCTCCACACATTTAGTAGGCATGCTAGCTGGCTTGTCAAAGATCTGAAACTGATACCATCCTGGGCTCAAGGAGTGGTCGCATATCAAATCCTGAATGGCTGACTGCTGGAGCCTCTGGGAGTCGAAGCTGACACTCCTGTAAGGGTTCTGAAGGATCTGGTGGCCTTGCGGAGTACATTCTGGAGCTGCAAAACAGTCATCACATCATCAGCACTGAGCTAGGCCAGTTACACACAGAAACGTCCACAAGGAATTTAAGATGTGGTGACAATAATAATTAATAAAGAAACATAAACGGCTATTATACTCAGTTGATAGAATTTGCACATTGAATATACTGAGCTTTCAGAGGAGTTACATTTTGAAAAAGCTTATAAAAACACATGCCCTGTTAAAAGTGGAAAATACACTGATTATGACGTACTTCATATTATCAGTATTTGCGAAGAATTTGCCTTCATTTCACAATCCAAAATAATTGCATGGCAAACACTACTGCAGCCAAATAGTCATTAAGCACCACACTATTTATGGTAGTGCAGTTTTGTTTCTAGCCAAAATAGAAAGGTACAATTTATCACAATGGCAGCAAAAAGGTCAGTTTCAGGTTACATTTGCAGTTTGGAGAGATGGTGAGTTTGATGTGTTTTACGTAAGAAGCTAATATTTTCTGATTAAAATTGTAATTAAAATTGTGAAATAAATATTTGCTCAGGAAAAAAAAAACAGTTGGCCGCTGTAAGTGGTGCTGGTGGACCAGTAGGTGGCGCTCTTCAACTAGACCAGAATTTCCAAACCAATGCTTTCTATGGTGACAGTCTGATGTCCTGATGTCCTGAACTGAAGTCCTGACCACTTGGTCATTAAAGATCTTAGACCAGCATGAGTAATAAGATGTTAACACTTTAAAATGCAAAAAAGCTGAAGACAAAAATAACATTTATAAGCAAAAAGGGATTAACTAACAAACACACAGAAATCCAAAGACACCATCTACTGTCACATCTGCTAATAAGAGTTCTGTAGCTCCCATTCATATAAGGCCACCCAAAGGCCTCCTGGTTCAGAGGTTAGAACAAAACACAAATAGTTACCATGTCCCCTAGCAAAGTCACAGTAATGATGATGATAGCAGCAGCAAACAAAAAACTCTAACGCACCGTGACAAGCAGCCTCAATCGGCCAGCCTTGGCCACAGTTCCATTCATCTCACTTATGCCTGGTGGAAAGAGACTAAGAAAACAGTGGGAAAGCGAGAAGGAGAACAAGCAGTGAGCTAGTGACAGCCTACAGAGTCCTAGCTGATGAAGAAGAGCTCACACTGGAGAGGACAGCCTGCAGAGTCCTAGCTGATGAAGAAGAGCTCACACTGGAGAGGACAGCCTGCAGAGTCCTAGCTGATGAAGAAGAGCACACACTGGAGAAGACAGCCTGCAGAGTCCTCGCTGATGAAGAAGAGCTCACACTGGAGAGGACAGCCTGCAGAGTCCTAGCTGACGAAGAAGAGCTCACACTGGAGAGGACAGCCTGCAGAGTCCTAGCTGATGAAGAAGAGCTCACACTGGAGAGGACAGCCTGCAGACTCCCAGCTGATGAAGAAGAGCTCACACTGGAGAGGACAGCCCGCAGAGTCCTAGCTGATGAAGAAGAGCTCACACTGAAATGGACAGCCTGCAGAGTCCTAGCTGATGAAGAAGAGCTCACACTGGAGAGGACAGCCTGCAGACTCCCAGCTGATGAAGAAGAGCTCACACTGGAGAGGACAGCCTGCAGAGTCCTAGCTGATGAAGAAGAGCTCACACTGGAGAGGACAGCCTGCAGAGTCCTAGCTGATGAAGAAGAGCTCACACTGGAGAAGAAAGCCTGCAGAGTCCTAGCTGATGAAGAAGAGCTCACACTGGAGAAGACAGCCTGCAGAGTCCTAGCTGATGAAGAAGAGCTCACACTGGAGAGGACAGCCTGCAGAGTCCTAGCTGATGAAGAAGAGTTTACACTGTAGAAGACGGCCTGGTAAAAAAAAGAGCTCATATCCTTCTAAGGTATCCTAAGAAGCACATGAAGTGGAAAAAGTTACACAGAAAAAACAAAGACCATGTGAAAAAAGTACAGAGCCATATTTAATAAGTAATTCCTATATTCTTGAGCTGTATTTATAAGATCAGGTTAACAGAAAAATGTTTAACATTTCAAGAAAACAGACATCTCGTCTTTTTCTAATCCAATTGTGCCACACTGACGGATTTGATTGTTGAATGCTTTAAGGTACCAGTAATGTCTGTTCAATGTCACAGTATGCCTGGCTACCTCTCTGGAGATCAAGAACATTTCCAAGTAGGCAAAAAGGTGCAAGAGCTCAGAGTCTGGCAGGTACCACTGGGCCAGAGATTGCCTCTTATTTGAGTATAACTTCTCTGCAGTTCTCTCATGCATTGTTGCGTTCGTGCTTTTTAGGTCAGAAGTTGGATCATGAAATGAGCATTTTACATCATTACATCTGCACTTCTTCAGCCCATTAACAAAGCTGCCCAAATTCCATCCGGACTCAGAAGACATATACTGAGCTGTCATCAGTAGCTGAGCTTCCCTTTCTGGGCTCATGGCTGAAGAACCGGTGTGTTTATGCAATGTTTTTTTTTTTTTGTTCTACACTATTCACCTGCCACTTTTTTATTTTAAAAAGTATGATGTGACTGAGAATATGTGATGCCTGTTCTTTATTGATGATGCTAGTTATCACATCACAAGGTAAATATTATCAGTTGGTTTCTAACAAGGTATAGACTGCTTGCGAAACAGAGCTATTATACAGTACGTCTGTAAAATCAAGCACACATTGACCTGAATGATGTATACACAAAGCTAAGAGCATGTTTCAACCGCTGTTAGGGAATGACAGTAATTTAGGAAGATTAACCCCAGTCTTCTTACTTTACGTGACATTGCTTTAATCAGGAACAGAACACCAACCGACTGCTTTTCTTGGAAGGGGGGGGATTCAGAGTCCTAATGTTTTTTGAGTGGATATGACCAGTAATATACCTTTGGCGTGTACCATATGTGTCAAACACAGCGATTTTGCTGTTTAAACCACACGTAAAACGAGCACAAAGGATGATAACTGTGTTGAAATATAAAGAGACACAGGTCACAGAGCCAGCGGAGTCAGAAGAGAGCAGTGTACAGGGCTCTGCACGTGCAGCTGGAAGGGTATATATGTAAGTCCTTGCTTCAGGAGCTACTATTGGGGTATTAATAGCCTACAGTATAATGGATAAGGTACCTAGTAAAGAGAGTCATACATCCTTTGATTGAAGCACCAACTACATCTAAAAATATATTTGCTTTCAATTCCACTAGATCTTTACGTCTAAAGAGCGTGCGTGTGTTTAAACTACCTCTATACAGCGGGAGTCAGACCAGCACAAGTTGTTATTTCTTTTCTGTAATGTCCTGTCTCTTTCATGAACTAGCTCCACTGAATTATCCTGACTGAGCAATCAGCTATGTGATAATTTGTCCCCTGTATGAGTTTTCTGTGCAAGCAATGTGTTTTATTATTTAAATGTAAGTGAGAGTTACACATACTGTGAAGGTACACAGAGACAGGAAGATGTTTTCATAACCAAACAGCATGTTTGTGTTTTATGTGAGAAGTAAATCTTAGCACTCGATTAACTGTTTTAAATGTTACAGAGAAAAGGAGAAAGAGAAAATTTTCACTCATGGCCTACAAAAAAAACCTTGCTTTGGCTCTTCCTAAAGAAACACAAATTGTAAATCAAGGCTGAAGTCTTTCTCCCTGAAGTTCCCGTCACAGCAATATAGCAAAATACAAATACGCGAAATACTGCCATATTTACAAATAACAATTCTGTCAAATACTTAAAGTAACTCTTACAGTAAGTACCCAAATAACTACACAAAACGACTTAAGGAGCTTAACATCATTTTCCCCATTATAAATTGCCTTAGCTTGTATAAAAGCAAAACCTAATAGTTTTTTTTAAAAAAAAAAACCGTCTTCACGCTCCGTTTCCAGTCGCCCCGGGCTGAAATGATTAAGATCATTGCTGTTCCTGCAGGCGAGCTGTGGAAACGCCGGACTGCCGCTATTTGGATTTCAAAATCGCATCCTGCTGCGCCCGGGCAGCCGCACACCCGAGAGGCCCGTCCGCTCAGACAGCAGCCAGAAAGTGTTTCCACCAGACTGTACATAACTGAACCCACAGGGGAGGCTTGGGTGTCTCTTAACGAGGGGGGGTTCACAGGATTGGCTGATAATTATGCGATAAATTCGAACTAAGCAATGCCTTCAGGACATCCTCGCCTTCACGCCGGCGATGTTCATATTGTGCTGCAGTCAGTTTATGCTAATCGATAGGATATATTTATTAATTTGCCTAAACTGCAATAATAAATGTATAACATGGTCTAGGCCCTGCACTGTGAAAAAACACATTAATACATAGAAGAAATAAGTGCTACTGATAACTTTAACATAATTCGTTTAATATCCTCGTGAACAATCCCCGAATAAGTACAGGTAATACTAAATAAAGTTACAGAGCTTATAGGATAACAGTAAAAAGTGTTTTTCAATTTCAGACAAATTCATCTCAATAACGTGAAACGAGTTTTTAAAAGACTTTTAACCGTGCCTTTCCTTTTTATGTCTCAATGTTTTAATAATATTAACCCAACAGCAACCTTGATAATAAACAACAACAGCAACAACAATAGTAATTAATTAGTAAAATTCGAATTGAAGCTTCTTGCATTTTCTGAATTGGGCATTTGGTTATATGAAGCTGCTACTGCCGCTTGTAATTAAAAGTGTCTTTTCCATAATAAAACTAAGGAATCCACGTAACGATCTCCATTTTAATTGACATACCTGTAAGGTAAAAGTTGCACGGAATAGCAACCTTGAAGGTTTGTGCAACACAGAACATTTCTTACCTATCTGACAGTAGATGGTTGTTGTCATCAGTAACTTCATCGCAGTCCAGATTACAAAACATCCCACACGTTCCTGACGTGTCATTGTCCTGTGAACGCAAATAAATGAAAATAACTCGAACTCTGCATTTGGTAAATATTCCGAAGTCTGATACACTGCTTCAAACGTGCCTTTCAAACGGACTATGGCCTTTCTATCCTCCTCTTACTGAGATCAGTGACTGAATCAGTTTCTAGCGAGGAAATGCTTCTAAGAAAATGCTAAGTAACGCCAGTGCACAGCGGTTCCCTAAGAGTTTGTTACTCCTCACACAGCTGTGCCTGCAGAGCATCAGATAACAGACCTCTGAAGGACTGAGCTCAGCTGACGGACCACAGACTGCCTGGCAGCCGGCGGCGCGCCCTTTCAGATCAGCGCGTAAGGACAGAACACGAAAAGTGTTCATGGAATAAACGACAAATGCAAAACGGCCATCATGCATTACTCGAGCGAAGCTGTGACTGGATTCAAATGAATAATTAGTAGTCTATATACAGTATGTTCCTGTATGGGAATCAGTGCGTAGTTTGGGAGAAAAGAATCACAATTACCATACGGTATTAGCTTTTCTTGATATATTCAATGTACTACTTTAAGCATTTATTGTTAACATTTAGAGTCATGCCAAATTATGAGTATGTTTAATATCAGCGTTGATATTTTAGGTGGAATATATCCTGTTCCCTTGTCCTTAATACACAAGACAGAAAAAAAAAGTCTAAACTGGGCAATTTAATTTTTTTTGCTTTAGCACCAAGCTTTTCTCTAATTTTATAGACGTTAAGGAGTTGCTTCTCGGGATGCTTGTCGGAGAATGTACAGGGTTGATTTCCTTCGCTGCTCCAGGAGTGACTTTGAAATAGAAGAGTTTGAGACATTTAAGAATTTGAGTCTCTTCATGCTAGATTGGCAGAAGAAGGAGGTGTAAACATCCAAATAGTTTAGCCAAAGGTCTCCAGAGTGTCAGGGCAGCCATGGATAGTCTGAACAGGAAGAGGGAGGGACAAAAGAAACTGTAGTCCAGAAATCAACCACGATTAGACCAGGACTGGTCAGGAGGGTGTAAAGATGTACATCATAAAAGTTAAACAGTTGGACAATAATCTTCCACTGGCAGTCTGAGAGGGGCAAGACAGCGAGTCAACCCAATAGCCTTGATTACCTTGGCCAATGAGAATAACCCCTCTTCTAAACTGCTTTGATGGGATAGCTGCAAAAATGATGTTGCTTTCATGTCTCTTGATGTCTTTCATTCCATGTCAGCAAATATCTCATATGGCTGCCAGGACAAAACCAGCACAAAACACACTTTCAACAATATATTAACTTCTGACCAATGTCACTAAAGACTGGCTGTGTAATTTGGCCTGTAATTATCTTGTATAGACTATAATTACAGACATTCCACATATACATACGAAAGGTAGTAAAGTAATTTACTGGGGGAAAACCTTTTATGGAAGAGTCAGAATGACACTGAGTTTAAAAATTACTTTTAAAACAATTTTTGTGACTGAATCCACAGTCAAGGCAGTCTTCATGCAGCACAATAAGAAGCGCAGGTCGAAATGTTTTTTTGCTTGCATTTCAAATCTTCCTCTCAGAAAAAAAACAGCTTTGCAAACAAAAATGGTAATAATAATAATAATTGCCTGTGTGTTCTGCAAGCTCTTACACCATTTCAGGACTTTTCACCTTATTAAACTAAAAACAGATGGCCAAATGCTTTCGAAAAAGTTACACATCCAAAGGGCTTAAGTATGTATGGGTTGGAGGATTACATGTAAAAAATGTCTTTATATTCATTATTTAATCTTGGCAAGTAGGTTAATAGTACATTGCCTTCAGAGACATTAGCTTTATCTTTATGTAAACAAGATTTGGACTGGGTTGAAGATTTTCTTTTCAATTGTAATTATCTACAACTTAAATGAAGCCCCGAAAATATTACTGGTATTTGCGTAGCTGAATGAACGTGACAGATTGATTTAAAGAGCATTATTAACCGTCAGCTTTTGTACACTTGGCTGAACTTGGCTATTTTGTACTATGCATGATTGCCAAAGGTTTTAAGGGAAAAGTAACCAAATTTAATATATTTGTGTCTGTAGATTCTTTTTAATATCTAAAACCATCTGTTGGAAATAATTAATTCTGTGACTGCTTGGTGATATACTGTACACACTGTATACAAGCAATGTAAATGTTAATAAATGACCGTCTGCTGTTCATATACAGGTGAAGCCTGTTGCTGTGCATTATTTTTTTTTTAAATGCTTGGACACCATTCATCTGCACTAAGTGGTCTCACCTGTGTACCTACATCAAGACAGAAACACATGAAACATTTAATTATAGATGTCGTACTGTAAGTCAGATATCCTCTGTTGAAAATAAACATACTGTATGTAAGTAGACATCAACAATCAAGGTTTTAATCAATTTTGAAAAAATACATAGTAACTAAATAAACTTAGAAGAGGAGAATTCATATATTGATCAAACTGTAATCTAATGTATGTTTTAATTTAACTGTTCTGAGAACTAAGATGTAAATCTATTATATAAATCTTTCCAGCTAATATAAATCTTTCCTCCTAAAGAATGAATAATCCTAATGAAGGCAGGCAGAACCTTTTAATTAAACCACTCTTCAAAGCAGTATTTTGACTGACCCAGGATTTCTAGCCCGCAGCTCTCTAAGCATTTCTGTTGTGGTCAGTATGGCTGCAGGGAAGGTGTTGATTAGCAGGAAGTGTTCTTCCTGAGTTCTGACTCATTCAAGCTGAGCTAGTCTGGAGTTATAAACTCTCCTGTGTTTGTCTGTCTTTGTGGTTATCGTGTGTAGCCTATTAATATAGGTAGTAATATTGTTTATGACTTCTGCACAAATACTTTGAAGTACAGTATCATGATGCCTGTTGGTGGCCCTGTGGCTCAGGCTCTGCGCCTGTGGCTGGAAGGTTGCTGGTTCGTATCCTGCGGGCGGCAGAGGAATCCTACTCTGTTGGGCCCCTGAGCAAGGCCCTTAACCCCAACTGCTCCCGGGGTGCTGTATAAATGGCTCTAAGCTTCTTTCTGTGTCTGTGTGTCTCATGGAGAGGAAGCTGGGGTATGAGAAAAGACAAATTTCTAATATGAGAAATTGTATATGGCCAATAAAGTGATCTCCTTAATGTCCTCTCCCTGAATCTGCTTATTTATTACTACATATAAAAACATGATTTGACTGGTATTTATACTGATGCATTTTGTGTACAGAAACTTTCTATTGTCTAGTTTTTGAGACTGAGGAGCACGTGTATCTTCTTAGAATACAGATTAGTGAAGCCCTAACAATTTAGATTACTAATTACACATTGTGAAGTGCTTAGATTTATTATACATTAAACCATACAAATGTAGTGCTATAGGCTCTGGCCATGTCGTGGCTATCAGCAGGGCATACAATAAGATAAGATTGCCTATGGAGTCAGAGCACAGGGTCAGCTGTTAAGCAGCTGGGGTTAAGGGCCTTGCTCAGGGGCCTACCGGAGGTAGGATTTCTCTAGTAGCCACAGGATACAAACCAGCAACCTTCCAGCCACAGGCAGAGATCCTTAGCCACAGAGCCACCACACAACCACCCCCAATGTATTTCAGATATTAACTTTAGTAGTGGCATTTAGTAATTCCTTTGTCAGGGATTGAACACCATTCATAAAATAATAACCTAATTTTGCTTGTAAACTTTCTGAAGACTGGGATAAAATTCTTAAAAGCTAAGGCGAGAGTTTGATGAACAGTTACAGGAAACTTCTAGTTGAAGTGATAGCTGCTCAAGGATGTATTGCCAGTTGCTGAGTCTAAGAACTGGCATACTTAGTCACATGAGGATGTTTACTCTTATTAATTGACTAATCCAGTTATACTGTTCTTATTTCTTTGTGCTATATGTTTAATTAGGTTATCTTCATCTTTTATCAAGACTTTCATGAAGTTCTAATAACTGTACATCAATGATCAGGATCAGCATCAATAATCAGTCTTAAACAGACATCAGAGGACAATAACTGATCTTTCCTGTGAAGATGAAACTGGGTGTCCTGCACTAGAGGGCAAAACTTCAAAGTTGCTTCATAAGTTGTGCTTTTCACATTAATCTTTGAATGTTTGATTTTCTGCCTGGTCAGGTTCTTTCTTTCAAAGCAGGTTCCAGTGCTGTGTTTTGGGGCAGTGCATGATGGATCCAGTGGGCGAGGACAGTGATCAATGTAGCACGCACAGCAAGTAAACCTTGGGCACAGTACGAAGGCAAAGTCTTATCACACAGCACTTCTTAAACAAATCCCTAACATTTTAAGTTTTCCAGTGTTAGTCATTAACTCTTTGTACCTCCATTTCATTGTTGTGTTAAGCTTTCCAAAGGAGAAAATGCATCAATCTGTATTAATGTTGGCTTAAAAGACATTCAGTATTAAATCAGATGTTACTACTCATTGAGCTGGAACAGTTCTTGTTTCATATCTGGCATGAACACAGCTTAACCAAGTGAACTGAATTTTCTGAGCAACAGAGACTCTCTGTTATTAAAGAAAGTACATTCAGTAGATAAACACTCAGCACCAGTTTTACATTTAAAAGTCACTGGAAACACCCTTTGAGATATAATACTTATTGAAGGAGAATCCCTCCTAATTGTGATTCTGGTTAGCTCAGTGGTATTAGATGAGAAACATTTAAACAGTTGGATTTTTTTAGTTGCTCAGTGGGTATGCAGTAAATATTCCAAGGAATATTCTGAGAGAAAAAAGCAGCTTTCATCTTAAAATCTAACATGCGTTGATTTTTTATGAAACAAAAAACTCCTGGAGAATAAACTACAAATTTATTGACCTCCCTGGGGTCTTAAAGACATGCGAGCCAAAGCACACATTACAGTCTTTCAAAAAAGACATGTATGGTGCTTTGTCTCCTTTTCCTTTCCATTGCAATAGGGGTTTTAGCCAAATGTACTATGCACGCTTTAATAATTCCAGTTTGCACACTTAGATTTTAAAAAGGAAAGAGTAATGCTCAAAATATTTCCGCTGCACATTTTCTTCAGGTTTGATATCATATACTGTAGAACTGCTGAAATGTGTGTTTACAATAGAACACAGTATGGAAGCACGCTGGAGGTCCTCTATAGCTGCTGTAAGGTGGAGGCTTGGGCATGGGCTTGAGCCGCTGTCCTCTCATTGATGCCCAAGCACAGATATTCCCATTTGAAGATTCAAGATGCTCGTGCCAAAGAACCCGATTCAGAGCACTTGTGTGGTCCGCAGCTCTCACGGGTCATTGCAAGAGAGAGGGGGATATATCGCAGTTGAAAAACAAATGGTGGCTGGGTGAAAGTAAGAGATGACCCTTTTGCTAAGGCTCATGTCCTGCACATGGTGCATATAGTGGCCAACAGGAGAATACACAGCACAGGTGAAGAGCTGTATTTTTTTAACAATAGTAAGTAATACGTTTTTTTGTTGTTGCACACAGTACTTTAAAGTGATATTTTGAGATACCTGTTGATTTGTTTTTGCTATACTATTGTTGGCATGTGTCTTGACACTAATAAAACAGCCTACTATTACCATTTTAATCTGTAAATTGCTTTTGTTTTTCAACTTATTGGCTTAGACACGCTGCTGTGTTAGACGGATACATTGTATGCAAATCTCGATTCCCAAACTTTCTCATTGTTGCTTTGTTGTATTTAAGTGATACCAAGTCTTTATGTTTGGCACCTGGCATGCAAAGTTTTTGAGAACTGCCTTTTACAAGGCAAGTTAATGTCTGTGCAATCATGTATTTCTAGAGTATTTTCTTCTTTTCGGTAATGCTAACGGCATTAAGATCTGTACATGCTTTAAGAATAAACAGATCTTGGAAAAATAATTTACAAAACACTACAGTAGTATGATTTAGAATTGAAGAATACTTAATTAATACAGAAATTAATATAGAAAATGGTTAAATCAGTAACTTTTTTGAGTTAATGAAGGTTGTAGAAGCTGTAAATACAGTAGATTTCACATTTGAATGTTGAAGACAAAACTTTTAGTCAATTTTTCTTTTTTTAGAAACAGTTTTACATCATGCTTTCACGTAACAACAAATTTAAGTAAGTTTAATTATTGTAATATAAAAGTTATAAGAATACATTACAACAAAACAATAGTACTTAAACAATAGCATAATTAAACAATCTGATATTTGAAATAGTTTACAATGCAAACATAATTATAAATAATGCACATGGTGTGTTTTTTCTCAAAAAGAAATGAATCTATAATTTGGGAAACTTAAGTGATGTCAAAGGACATTAAGCAATATTTTCTCATGCTAGAAATAGTTTTTGGAATAAGTTTTGTTGTTTAATGTAGCATTAATAAACAAACCAGGAGATAAACAGTAAGGTGCTTGCATTCCAATGAGACATCAATTAAAACAAGAGAAAAAACAATCTAAGCACAGCATGAATTGCTTTCAGCGTTCTTCCTGTGGATATACACATTCGTCAAATCTGGTGTAGCATGGCAGTAATAAAATTAATTGATTTGTCTCAGATGTTCCAGGTCATGTAGCTGACGAGACTCAGTTACTTGAGAATTAATTATTGGCCGAAGAGCTTCTGTGCCACTGAACTAATAAAAAAGTCCAAACTTCACAGCAGGTAATGAAACAGCCCTGGATAATGTTACACTTGCTTCTACCAGGTTTTCATCTGTGGAGACCATAAATCTTCTAGACTAGAATCCTGTGGGAGCCTGGGAGATCCATTGCTCAAAGCCTGCTTCTATCTGCATTCAGTTATCTGACACACCTTTGTTTGTAAGGCGAATATTGACTCTTGTATCAAATACACATTATTATTGTTGTTGTTGTTGTACAGGTTTTAAATACATTTTATTAGTGGGGCTGCATGTGAACAAGAAAAGATAAAAGATGCTGGGAGACCTTATGTGTTCCTGTTACATGAGCACATATGTGTTTTTTGCACATTTGCACAAATTCTTATTGTTTATTAATTTATTTGTTTTGCACAGTGAATGAATCCAAGCATGCGGAGTGGTGGCTCTGTGGCTAAGGATCTGTGCCTGTGGCTGGAAGGTTGTTGGTTCAAATCCTGCAGCTGGTAGAGGAAGCCAACTCCATTAGGCCCCTGAGCAAGGCCCTTAACCCCAACTGCTCCAGGGGTGCTGTACAATGGCTGACCCTGTGCTCTAACCCCAAGCTTCTCTCCCTGTCTGTGTGTCTCATGGAGAATAAGCTGGGGTATGCAAAAAGACAAATTCCTAATGCAAGAAATTGTATATGGCTAATAAAGTGATCTTCTCTCTTATACATGGTTTACATTATGTGCACATACAGTACAATACATAACAGTGGTACTAATGTCTTGTCTTACCTCATTAGGGCTTATTAAAGCTCAGAAGCAATACTGGTCAGAACTGAAATGAGAGGCCTCTCAATAATATCATGTTGCAGCTAAGTGGTGCCGGTGGACCAGTAGGTGACATTTTCCCTGTTAGATAGGAATTACAGACTGACTGTAGGAGGTGCTGTCCTTTGAATGATATGTTAAAGGACTAGACTAATTAATCATTAAAGATCTCATGGTACTTTTAGAGAGAGAAGGGGGTGTCACCCCAATCTGGTTTTCTACAATCTGGCCACCCGAAATTTCCCTACATTTTAAAATTACAGTGGTATGCTGTAGGAGAGGATGTTGTGACAGGAATGTTAACGAGACTCATGGCACTTTCTCTATTAAAACCAGTGCTGATCTTCATTAATAACTAAGAGATCAGAGATCATTTGTGCAAAGGCTTCTTCTTGCCAAAATTAAACTTTCAAAATCACATTTAATGTTGAAACTAGAAATGTATTCAATACAAATGTGAACATTTAAACCATGCAAAGTAGTATATTAATTTCAAATTACTTAATAATTTGTTATGGGTTTAAAATGTTCTCAGCTAATCCTCATATTTGCCAGGACTGACAAGAAGATTGCAGAGCTCCACCCTCAAACAAATATAACTTCTGCAGTAAGAAGATGACAACGGTTGTAATCATGTCTATCTGGAAAGGATTATGTAAGCCCTCAACAATAACAAGAAGCATATAAAGTCAATGCTAACTAAAAAGTCATTTTTGGCACAGCATGTAATTTATTTTACATATGTCTGTTTTGTGAAATTATACACCTTTCAGATAGTTTGTTTTCGTTGAATCTAGCCTAGAATTGTATCAAGATGTACCATTTCCAGATGAAAGTAGCTTACAGTATGATGAAGACACTAGTATCAGTTATTGTATCATGATTAGTTCTGTACTAATCATGCAACAATAGGAATAACTTATCAATCTGTTGCACAGAAAAATCACAACACCTTAGTGATATCTCTCATCCTTCTAGAAAATATTAATTTTAGCAAAACAGTTTAAGAGAAAACATCTATATTTAACTTATTTTTTATACCTACTTATTGCTAAATTTTCCTCTTACTATTGTGCCACTAAACAAGGACTCACTACTAACAAGACACTACATGTGTCATTAAATGCCTTGCTTGAGCTAAACATTAAAGTCTTATTCATGCTGCTCCTTCTCACATAAAGACTCTCTTCGGTAACAGTAGGTGAAAATGTCAGAGAAGTTGTCTAACATAAGGGTATTAAATTGCAAGAAAACATCCCATATTTTAAAGAAGTAGGCACTGCTGGCTGCCTGTCTAGTGATTAATTCTATTGTAAGCTCTGTTCAGTCAGTGAATTCCTGAAGAGACACTTGACAGCAACATCTGCTGAGAAAGCTAAGGGCACATGTGAGTTCACACAGAGCAGCTGCCCGCCTGTTACAGCCTGTCCGAAGTTCAACAGCATGACCTGCATCCAGATGCCATAAAAAAGACAACGTTGTCCATTCCTCCTCTCAAAACTGCAAATGGGCTCCAAATACAAACACATTCTTAGCAGTGGATACATATTAATTAAAGAGTATAGTCTATTCCTGGTACTGTGTATAAGATGTGCACCTTTACATTTTTTTCTCATATTTTGAATGTGACTGAAAACCTTTCTTCTTCTGTATTGATCAAGGGCTCTCACATCTTTTGTCGTCAGGTTTTCAAATGATTTTGGTCAGAAGGCGGTTTTGATTCTACGCTTTTTATATGTAATACATCTCTGAGGTTTGCCTTCTTCATTCTTGATTGTTGACTGCAATAGTGAAAGAGAGAAAAAATACCTCCCTCCACTCCCATTCTTCTGCTAAACCACTTCTGGGGAATCTGCTGATGTTAATGTACTCAGGTTCAAAGTCTTCACTTATAATCCCAGGTTATTTTTTTACCAGGATCCACAGAAGGAGAAAAAAAGCCAAGAATACTACTAGCAACCAGAAGGGCGGGACGAGCTGAGTGACTCTTTTCTGTTGTTCACTCTCCTATGTTCTTCCCTTTCTATGGAAGTGCCTAGGATGTCAATGAAGACAGCATGTTCCTTACAGAAAGCAGTTCAGGCTCTCGTGCTCTTTCTGTGGTTTTAACAAAACATGGTTAATGAGAAACAAGACATAATGCTTGCAATACATGTAAGAAGTGGTTATGTTAAAATGCTCACACTGACTGAACGTTTATATCTTACCCACAGCAACTTATCCCAGGGAGCAAAAGTCAAAACACAAACTGTAATTATTTTTAACTCACAGAAAGTTTTTTTTTTCCTTTCATCTTCATAAACGTGACTTGCTGTCTCAGTACATCAACTTTCAAAGCAAATACCAATGGCTGTACAGCTTCTCGTAGGCAACTGTCTGATAAAATCAAATGGACCATTTGATGCAACACTTTAAAATGATAGCAGATGAATCCCATGACAAACAAACAACTCCATCTGTTGCTAATTTCATTTATGGTTATTCTGTCTGGTAACTTGGAGTAAATCACAGGAACTACCTCTCCCTCCTATTATCTTAAGGGCTGCGATCAGCACTAGGCTGCCTTTATGATAGTAAAAACAGATGACTGCTCTTTGCTCAGTGGTGGTCAGAGACAACAAACAGGGAGTCAGACAAAAGGTATTTTCAGAGTAAATGAATGATGGTTGAAGGAATAAAGAAAACACCAGTAATGAGTGTAGGATTTTAGGTTAGAATCATTTCAGCAGCAGACCACCAAGTTCAGATTCTCTTTTCTGTCCCAGTATTTAGAAAGCAGGTCATCTGGGCTTATATACTGTATATCTTGCACTTCAGCCCAAGCAGACCTAATCCTAACAGAGAGTTAACTGATCCTGTATACACTTGAGGAGTTATGTGCTTCTGCAAAGGCCAGGCTGAAACTCTGCCATTGCTGTACAGAAAGCAGAATATCAACAATTTGTATTTGTATAATTTGAGTCCTGAGGGAGTCCTAAGAGAACGTGAAATATATTTAAATTGTGCAATGTTTTCCTGGCAAAAAGAACTGATAATAATATAAACAATGTTTTTTAAACCTTTTAAATTTAGAACTATTCTGTCTTTTTACAGTATATAATGAAGCAATGTCTCATTATCAGAAACTAGACACAAAACTTCGGTTTGGAACTTCAGAGTATATGAGTATAACTTCAGAGTTATGGGAAAGGTTTCACTGATGGAAATGTCTTTTTAGCCATTTAAAAAAATCTCTGAGCATTTGCTACTCTATGGGAGATACTGTTGGTTTTACCCCTCTTTGTTTCGACATCTCTGTCCTATGAGGAATCTGAGAAACTTTGCCTTGAGCAAATCTCAAACGAATGGTACTGCTCTTGCTTAGAGCTCTTTGGTAGCAGTAGGAATCACAATAGTTTAGTGAAAACACAACACTTGCATAAGTATCACAAAATTAATGAACAATGCTGGTAATTTACAGTTAGGCTTATTCAGGCTCTTACGGTAATGCACTTATGTGTTCATAGCTACACGTACTTTATAGCAAATAATAATGTAATTCTACACAGTTTTTACACACAGTCTATGTACCTGTTAAACAAGTGTCTTTACAGCCGATTCCACCGAGAGAAAATCCACATGGAACAACAAGGTGTGACTGCCTGCTGCAAAACCCCCTTCTGGACAGGAGCTTCCTTAACAAACGAAAGACAGTCAAGTCTTTATGGGAAGGGATGAGGTGTGCTTCTGTAATTCTAATTTCCGCTCTGATGCTGCAGGATGCAGCTACTGTACATTGTGCTGCTGCGAAGCACCATGATGATCTGCTGCAGGAATGTTAGCATTGGTATTTAGTGGTACCTTAGCACCCTATAACTCAGAGCTGGCAGCCCACTGGAGCTCAGTACACACTCAGCAGGTGTGAGCCTGGTCAGTACCTGGATGGGAGACCTCCTGGGAAAAACTAAGGTTGCTACTGGAAGAGTTGTAATTGGGGCCAGTAGGGGGCGCTCACCCTGTGGTCAGTGTGGGTCCTAATGCCTCAGTATAGTGATGGGGACACTATGCTGTAAAAAGGCACCGTCCTTCGGATGAGCTGTAAATCTGAGGTCCTGATTCTCTGCGGTCATTAAAAATCCCAGGGTGTTTCTCAAAAAGACTGCGTTGTTCTTGCCAAATTTCCCCCAGGACTTTACCAATCATGGTCTCTTAATCATCCCCATTTATGAATCGGCTTCATCACGCTGAGAGCTGATGTGTCATGAGCGTACTGGCGTACTTTGGGGAGCCCCCATAACACGTGAGAGATTTAGTGGAATGTCCTGAAAATGTTGTATATGCAATGGCTTATTATTATTTTAATTATTATTGTTGTTGTTACTGTATTGTTCTAGTAATATTGTGTAAAACGTTGCTTAAACATTTTATGTAACATAATCAAATCAAAATCTGTGAGCAAAATATCAGAACTCTGGCGGTGTAGTAATGGTGCAATGTGATGCCAATTCTATCATATTACAGTTCAAATCTCTGTTATACTGTGTCATAACATTATGAAACCAGCTTAATTATAACAGAATATTGATATACATAAAAAGCAAGCATTTACAAAAGTCAGAGATTGACACATTTTCATGCAAAGACACTGTATCCAGTAGATTATGAGGAAATGACTTGATTTGATCTCTGATAGCATCCACAGATGCTCTGGATGCCTACCAAAACACAGGGCTTCATTTCTAACTGATAAAGCATTAATCTCTTTATAGCATTTGGAGGCTGTACAGGAAAAAGTACACAACTGTGGACACAGTACATTACATAAGAAGGATTAAAGTCTTCCAAATGGATTTCCATCCTCAATTAAATCAAAGTATCACTCCCCACATTAAATGATTGAGAATTTGTAAGAAATCTCTTGAAAATTCTCTTGGAAGAATGTTTGTCTGTCTTCCATAGCACATTTTACAGCTGTGTGGTGCACATTACTCATTGTAAACTCATTGTAAAGTCATTTTAAACCCCCAAGGTCCTTGCACATTTTTAAAGGGTTAATTGAGCTTGCATGGTTGCTGCAATATGATGTTTTGGGGGGTAGCATGTGTAGGAACATTTCTGGTTATTTTACAACACTGCTGATTAGGCCTAATCGTTGCAAACTGCTCAATTTTGTAATTAGTAGATACTGTGTATTTCCAAGGGAATTCATATTTCAGTCTTAGGGTTAAATATAGTACTTCACAATTTTTGTATCAGTTATAGAAAGTCTAACATTTGTGCAATGTAAGCTACTTTTTACACAAAACCTACTATTTTAGACTACAACTACTATTCTAGTGCTTTAAGGGAATATACAGTAGTATAAACTCTACAATATACTGTAGTATAGACTTGGGTATGATTGTCTTTAAGCTGTGAGAGGTGCACTAATACATTGCTTTGAATTGCTAGGATGGATTCTGAGAAATCTGTGCATTTTACAGTATGTCTGTGATTGAACTGGACAAATTTACATCACAGTCACTGCAAAAAAATCAATCAATACCTCATCATACTTACCACAGAAAGAGCTAAAGTTGGTGGTGTAATTTTAAATGTTCCATCTAGTGCTTGTACATCTAGAACCTTGCCCCATGAAAATGCTGTTTTTATAACATTTCATCTAAAATAAGATTTCCATTACAATGTTAACATAACTGTGCCAGCAAGAAAAAAAAAGATTGATCATACAGTATATGATCTAAAATTTAGATTATCTGCCTGGCTTAATTAAGTTGAACAGCTGTGCTGGATTTTGAAAGAATAGATTATAGGATAGAAAACTGATTACTTTTCTTAGAGTTACATTTTCTCTTTGTTTTTTTGTACAATTAGTTCATCTGTGAACAATTTTTCAAGTGCTGAGGGATTTTATGAGCTGCTGTGTTTAATTCAGTCAGCACAGTGCTGCAAGCCTAGTTCTCCATTCACGGGTTCCACAGCTGTCATCTGCTGTATTCCTCTGCTTCCACTACAACTCAAGCAGCGGCCTTCTGGCATCCATGTGCTAATTAGCCATTATTTAAGAAGCAACTTTAATACTTAACTTGGGGTGGAACCTCTCATTTTGCCCCATCTCACTGTCGAACCGCTCAGTCCTGGTGAGTCCTTGTTGCGGTAACAGGCTGAGCACCCAGACTGCCCCCACCGCTGCTCCTGGGGGATTTCCAGCCGCTCCCAGTCCCTCCAGCATGTCCTGCGACTGCCCTGGGGTCTCCTCCTAGTGGGCTGTGCCTGGTGCACCTCCAGCCTGGGAGGCATCCTCACCAGATGCCTGAACCCCCTCACCTGCCTCCTCTTGATCCGGAGGAGCAGCAACTAAACTCCAAGGTTCTGCTGGATTATCAGGCTCCTCACACGAACACAGCAGCCCCACAAGGGGAAAAACCTCCTTTCTTACACTTTCTTACAGAGACCTCTCATTTCGCCCCATCTCACTGTCGAACCGCTCAGTCCTGGTGGGTCCTTGTTGCGGTAGCTCTCATTCTTCCTACCCAAAGCTTGTCATCACAGGTTGAGGATTGTAGACGCAACTGCAAAAACGAGAGACTTGTCCGAAAACGCATTGCTGCATTACTGCAGCTGCTGTACCAATCCCCTGGTCAATGTCGCGATCCCCTCTACCCTCACTCATGGAGAAGAGCCAGAGGTTCTTAAACTCCTCCACTGGGGGCAGCTCTCCCCCCCCCACCTGGAGGGCGCAATCTAGTCTGCTCCCAGAGGGACATGAAGTGGGAGTGATTGTTTCTAAAAAAAAAATACAACTAAGGGAAATCGTGTTTGGTATCGTACTTAAATATTGGTTGCGAGACGTGATGGTTTTATAAATCCGTTTTAAACGTTAACTTGCTTTTGGCGATGAACTTGCTGTCAGGATTTCCTCCCGGGCCCAGTATCAGCCAGACACTAATGTCAGAACAAGACTTAAAAATTGCCCTGGACATTAAAATTCAATAAAAAAAAAACAATAAAAATCTTTGGATATGGACGGCAGGGATAGCTTTGCTGCCGCACTGCGCTCTGGGGCTCTGGTAGTTTGTATTGGCTTGGGATTCCTCCAGGTTCTCCAATATCCTCTTATAGTCCAGAGACAAATAAAGGGGGAGACAGGAGACAGGAGCAGTGGGACACAGGAGACAGGAGATTTGATTGCAAATTGATTTCTGGGAAAATTGGCCCTGGTGTGAGTGTGTGTCTGTGTGCACCCTGTGATGGACTGGTGTCCTGTCCGGGGTGTACCCTGCCTTGTGCCCTGTGATGGACTGGTGTCCTGTCCAGGGTGTATCCTGCCTTGTGTCTCTTGCTTGCTGGGTTAGACTTCAGCTCCCCCCATGACCCTGAATTGGGTAAATTTAAATTAAAATGGACGGATAAATATTTAATATAAAATATTATATTTACAGCCATCTTTGTTTAAAAGCTGCGTTTTATATTGTCCTTACACTCCTTTGCACTGCTACTTAAATAGCCAGCTGTTCCTTTAAAACAGATGAACGCGGTAGATTGGACAGTACATATTAGGGCCATACTATAATTCACAAAACGAGTAACTGCAAATGATCAAATAAAATGAAAAACAAAATAAAAATAACAATAAATAAACTGTTTAATTTTTTTTTTGGAGCAAGTTGAGCGATCATCACGTCGACACTTAACAGTTTCTAGAACAGCCACTAGATAGCGTATGATTATTGATCTGGCGCACCTGCAGTCGATCGCAAGCATGTTGCTTCAGCTCGCTTTTCGTTAGTCACTAGTGTTTTCCTTCTTCGGAGGCCCTAGGCATTGTGCCTACAGTGCCTAATGGAAAATCCGGCACTGCTATTGTATTCTCAGCCCACAAAAGACAATTAAGCTAGCAGTAATCATAAGCACTCCTTTTACAAGTTTCATTTTATTTCAGGGCAACCTTAAAACCTGTTGTATCTCAAAGTTTGAAGGGAGCAGTGATTGGGACTCCAGTAAAATAAGCAACTGTATAAAATGACAGAAATTTAAGTCGCTTCAGATAAGCGCACTCGCTAAATTGTGTTTTTTTTTAAATTACATCATAGGTTAAATAAAAGGCAAACTTGTGCATTACAGAGTTACGGTGGACTGCTTATACAGCTCAGGGAACAACCAGTATGACCACTGATATTTTTCATTAATTGAAAAAAAAATATTGTCGAGTTTAGCATGGTAACAGAATAACTTAATTTATCACGAAATTCATTATATTTTAACTTGACTTTAGATTAGTGACTGTTTAAAGTGCACGTCAAGAATTACTGCACCTAACATTTGAATACCTTCGGGAAATCCCAAAATTACATTTAATTCATGGTGATACATCGCCATCCTGTGGCCATATTTGATTTGAAAAACATATTGGGGTTCTTGCGTTTTTACGAAATACAGTTAAAGGGAAACACTGAATATGGCTTGCTGGGATAGGCTCTGTATTGGAAGGTAGAAAATTGAATGAATGTCTGAAATACTGAATATGGCCAATTTGTATAATATTTTTCCCTTAAAATTGTTTATTTTTTGAGGCGTAAATATGCAACATTAAGAACTCACAATACAGAGCACAATAAAAATGTTTCCGCTCCTTTATAGTAACATAAGGTTACAAACGAGAGGGGGACTTGCAGTTCATCGAGTCCTTTTGGTAGGGTAATTATTTCACGTACAACATATGAAACGATTTAGTAACGACACAAGACTTCCAATGAGATAGTATCTAATCAGTGCACCCATTATTTTCTGTTTGGTCGTTGATAAAAATAAAATGATTTAAAAAATGGGTTCTCGATATGTAATGGAATGATCTGTAGATTCTCTGTAAATTACTTAAGTTCTTCTACTTAGAAAATGATTCATGTTTTTCTTTTCTTACTAGTTCATTGTATATTATTTTGGAAAATCCGCTGCGCATTGTAAGCAATTCTCCCTTTTTTTAAAAAAAATGTACCTGTTGAGGCATTCCAAGTCATTTTAATTAAGCACTAGGGACTTAATAACATAATAACGCCAGATTAAAAATTACGTGTTTGACGAAGGCATTTCAAATCTGACTATATAAATAGTTACGTAAAACTAATGCGACTTTTCTTGAAGTATTCATGTTTGCTTAAATAAACGCGTATCTGCTGAGCTTGAGTTCTCTGTACGGGCATTTCTGCAAACATTCCTGGTGCTCTGTTGCTAAGAAATTGTTTTCTGCAGGCCCGCCTGCGGGGCAGTTGTCTCGGACTACTTGCCTATTCAAAGTCTCTCGAGTCCTGTAGCTTAGCAACCTATCTTTATTGTATCCTACCATTTCCCTGTGATCAGTTTCTTTAAAAAATATATTTATAAAATGAAGTCACCAGAACTCTAAAGCTAAGTCCCAAACGAGAAGAGAAGAGTCTCACATCTGCTCGCTTACAGAAATGTAGCACACCTCTTTTCTGGGTAAGTGCAACTTTAAAATTCTTTTACTTTGGATTTGTCTGCAGAACAGAAAAGCTTATATTCTTGGGAGCGTAGAAAGTTGTCTGTCACCTTTCCCTTGCAGACAAAGAGATGTACTGCAATGAGTGTTTTATATTACAGATGAGCTTGGCCAGCGATAGGACTGATGTGGTTATTGTAAAATTAGTTCTGTAGAATATAATGCCCCTTCATAGGCTAATTAGTATGTCTAAAGACTCATGTATTGCTAGAGTATCTCAAGAGTGGTATATGTAATTTTTAGATTACTGATATAACTAAAGTATTTAAGTTTTATCTTAATTTCATTCGAAAAGTATGTATATTCATTCTCTTGATTCACTGTGTTTTGTGCTTGATTCTACATCCCAGAATTAAGGCAGATTCCACATTTCAGAAGACCTTTTGATTGGCTGACTTTAAAGTGATTAAGAAATGTCATGATTCAGCCTTTTACGTTGCTTAAGAGAACACGTTACAGTTCGAATGCATCTAATTACTTTTAAAACTCTTATTCATGGGGAGCAACTTCAGTTTGTGGCTTTTAATTGACAGTTTTCTAGAGCACGAAGAGAGAAGACAACATGGACAACATGATGGACTCTGACATGTCTCCTGACTCCCGAACATCGTTTCGCTTTGACAAAAGGATCGCTTTCTTTGCGAGTCAGGACCTGGCTTCTATAAGAAGTAAAGCATTTGTGTACCCTCAAACCGAACTCAGCACTAACATCTGGAAAAGAAAGGCACTAGATTTCACACCAAAACTATACAGATCCATTAGGCTGCCTCAGAAGGCAAAAAGAATTGAGCGTGCCTCTTTGACATTGACCAGCTCTGCTGGTAACCTGGACAGTTTCTGGAAAGCCAGATCAATAGAGCTGCCAGAAATTTTTCCAAAAAAAGAACAGCCAAAGTTTGAAGCAAGATTCAGGCCTCCTGATGCACTTGGAGCAAGTATAATTTTTGTAAAAACAGGCAAATACCCCTCTGATGTCTACAAAGATCCCAAACCTCATGACTTCAGGCAGGTAAACTACCCCTTTATCTGTATTGTATTAAAGCATGTATGTGCTTATGCACCACGGTGAAAGATTTGTGGGGCCGTTACACAATCCATGTAATTCTAAACAAGCTATTTCTTCTCATTTTATTAATTCATGAACTATGCAAGACAAACACAAAAAAATCTGTGATTATTCTGTACCAGATATCTCCAGCCATGGTCCTGGAGAGTCCATGGCAATCTCTTTTATGGGCACCCAGTATCAGTGGCTAAAGGTCACTTATCTTAATGGAATGACAGCAGGTTTGGAATGAAACTTATAACTGTGTTCCATAGCTGTTTAATATCCACAGAGTAATTAACACTCTCTAACTCTCTGTTCCACAGCCCTTCAATATTCACAGGGTAATTAACAGTCTCTAACTGTATTCCATACTTATTTCAATACCTCACTGACTTTTCAAGCATAAAGTGTCTTATTTTTAATGAGGAAACCTGTCATTGTAAGTATACCCACAAGACAGTGTTAAAACACACTTATTTTTACTCAGAATCATACCTTTCAAAACAGTCTGATGGAAAAAAAAAACATTTGAAACTTCAGGTCGTATAAATAGAATGAAGCTTGAAATAATTAACACAAAATTGCTTAATTAGGGACATACTTGCAGCAACTTTCATTATCTATAATTCTCTTATTTGCAGCTAATAATCTTTTATCAATGTGTGTTGTCTCCTCCTTCTACCAAAGTTTTTTCCCCAAAAAATTACCATTACTAAATCAATTGATTCCATTTCAGTATGAAGATAATATACCAGACATAGTGACGACCTATGAACGAGATCCAGGCAATCTGAATCTCAAGTTACAGAACCTCAGTGCAAGTAAGTGTGTCCTCTTCTCCTTAAATGTAAGTTTTGTCTGAGCATTAGTTTGTACTGTTGTGTATAGGCTAAAAATGTTAGAACTCTGTCTGAAAGAGCATTACAGTTAGAGTATCTTCTATTTCTAATGGTACAGTCTATGTGTGTGGGATGGGGGTTTGGTTCTTCAAAGCAGTAAAAAGTTATATTTATAACTTTTGCAACGATCCTCTGTGTGTGACTTGGACCCACGTGCATGCAGCGGAAAGGAAACCACAGTGGCGTCTGGTGACATTCTGCCTTGTTATTTAAAAAAAATACAACTGAGAGAACACAAGCAGAAACTTACACCAACCAGAAGACACAGGTGGAAACTCCATGGAAGAGCATTTAAAGTCGTGAACACGAGGCTGGACAGACCCCTTGTTTCCTTCATGAAACTGGATCAATTACCGACCAAGTACCAAAGAGCTATAGTAGATGGGCTAAATAGTACTTTAAGTACTCTGACTATGCCTGTACACAGCCTCGCTCTTTAGACTGGATCTGAAAGCTTGTTAATCTGTTAGATCAATCTCTCTCGAATAAAGCAGCCCAATGGCTAATGAAGTGATGGAGTACATCCCATACCCTTCGTCATCAGTCACTGTAACAGAGTAATTGAAAGGAATGGCTTTAGTTTGTTGTTTCGTGGGGCAAAGGTAGCAAAGCTGCTGAGAAAGTATTCAGAAGCTGTGATTGCTCCCGACACGCGAGTCCACAGAAGACCAGGCGCCACATTCAGCTGACCGACGGAGCGTGGCTTTCTTTCAGTCGACAGCTCCAGATCCCCAGCCCCAGCGCTGCGGCAGAAAGGGCGCTCTGACAGATTCGACACGTTCAAGCCGGCCGAACCCAAGTGGGATCCGAAGCTAATACTTCCGGAGGGACCCTGGCCTCCAAAGTCAGCTTCTTACACGGTACGTGAGTCAACGTCACGATCCGTCATCATTTTAGAGGCACTGTGTTTTTACACCCAGAGCCCCCAGATCCAATCCTCCTCGACCACAGGGCCTTTTTAAGTATAGACTTTATGTTTTAATACTGTCAAGGGAGCCTACATTTTCAAGAACTGCCTCTGCCCGTATTTGGTGAACCTACCTGAATGTGTTGGAATCTACACCCCTTCCATAAGAGGAAGCCATCTTGGCTCAAACCCAGACCTCCGGACTTCTGGCTCTGAACCAAGATGGCGTCCTCCTGTGTTGTGATTTCATCACAATATATAACAACATTCCAGCCCATGCTTTGGTCATGTAACTGATTACTGTACGTCTTTCAGGCAAAGGCCCAGATTAAATAAAAACTTTGACCAACAAACCAAAAGCAAACTGCACTTTTAAGTGCTTGACGGCAGCTATTTGTTTAATGGATTTTCTTAAAATGTCACTATCAATATTTTCAGTGCAACAAACACTTTGTGTAAAAAATGGACAAGTGAAATTTGAAGTTATTAGTGATTAATTATAAGGTTTGGTGTTGTAAATAATTGCTGTTTATTGTTTGTAGAGACACAGGCGGAGAAGAGGTGTTTATTCCGCCCTGATGGAACGTGTGGAAGAGAAACTTGATAACATGTGCAAAAATGTACCATAGATTGTCATCATTACAGCAGTCATATAGCATCTACATCATACAGCAGTATACTATATATACAGTAGTACGTACAATGTAGTTGTTCTCTTATTCATATATCACTTTTTAAAGGTGAGCTTGAAAGGGATTTTTATGTGTTGTGTTTTAGATGTTCTTTCACTGCTTCCTTGATATACTCAGCTCCACAAACTACAAGCTAGACAAGGGCGTGCTTGGAATTCTGTAGCTACTGTTTTTTAGATTAAACTGGAGAATCTGTGATTCCAAGAATACGATGCATCCAAAAAAAGCTTTGGAGGTTTTGGAGGTTTGGGGAGACAAAAACTGGGACCAGTGCTGGATTTGAAAAAGAAAATAACCAGAGAAACGGCATGGAATACCTCTTGGGTGTTGTACGTCTTTGTCCACCTGGGGTAGATGCGAATTCCCAACAAATTGTGCATCTGCTGCACATTCCTCACACTGTGCATTCAGTAAAAATGAAACTACCTCTCTTTGGCTCTCACAAGGCAAGTGCATTAATACAGTATATGTATTGTACCAGTGTGCAATACACTAAAGAATCTTAGTGCTCTTACTTTATACTTTTATTTGATGATAATTATATTGCACATTGTTTTCATTCACTTAAGGATGTTTGTATTCTTGCAGTTCTTGTAGAGGATTGTTTTTTATGTATTGCTTTGGAATGGGCAATGTAAAAACCTGCCTCTTCTATGTTTTGAATGGCTGTTAATTCATATGCATTACTTTGTCCAATGTCATTCTAAAATCTGCAATAAACATTCACTTCTCATAAAGTCTGAACCTCTGGTAACAACTCATGAGCTCAAACAGCATAGTAAATAATTTTCTTTGTGTAAACAGTGTTCTGTTATTATTCTGGGTTCGATTCATTAACAGTCCACAAGATTTGAAAGGGAATAATAACTTGACTGGAAAAGACCTCCACACACTCCTCGTTGTGTTACTAATTTCATGGCTTAAAGCCTTATTGCTGCGCTCATGCATCAACTAGTATCCTTACACATACGTTCATTATTCTTATCACTACAAATACTACAGTCGTCAGTTACAGGATAGATACATTTCTCAGATGTATCTGTCCCATTTTGGGTGTTGGAGGTCCTGGAGCTTTCAAACCAGCCATGATGTAAAACCGTAAACAGACAGAATCATACCTTCTCATTAACAGAATTGTCAGAACCCATTAAATATTAATTGTAATCATCTTAGACTAGATTATTGTCACGCCCTGTACACCTAGAGGGCACTGCTCTTCTGTCCTGCTCCTAGTTCCCTGTGATTATTCATGTCTTTCCAGTTTGTCCTGTTGTGTAGCCTATTTACTTCCTGGTTCTGCTCTGCTCCTCGCTCGGCATTGAGGCTACGGATGTCCTGAGACCTGCCTAGCACCAGGTCGCTCCTGTCTGTGGCCTGAGGGCATAGGTTTCTATACCGAGGTTTTGTCTGACCCCCTGAACCTGAGCTAACCCCTGTGTTGCCCCTTTTACTGCTACACATAGGGTCTGTCCTGCTCTCCTTGTCATTCCACGGCTTGCCCTTCCGACATCCATGACAATTATGATCACATATACAGTAGTCATACTTTCAGTAGTAAATTCGACAGAAATGCTTTTTATGATCTTTGAATATGGTTTGTTTGTGCCTTATTGTTATTTAGCTATCAGTTATCAAACAAAGATTTTTTTTTCCAAGTTGGTCATTGTTCCATGGTGGCACAGTAGTTAGCATTGCTGCCTCACACTGCTGGGGTCCTGGGTCACTTCTTGGGGTGCTCCTGCCTCTGCGGGGAGTTCATACTGTGTGTTCCCCCCAGGTTCGTGTGGGTTTCCTCCAGGTGTTTCCTCTTACAGTCCAAAGACATGCTGGTCAGTTAATTCGCTTCTGGGAAAATTGGCCCCGCTGTGAGTGTGTGTGTCTGTGTGCCCTGTGCTAGACTGGCATCCCATCATGCATGTGTCTGACAGGCAATCGTCTGGCAATCGACTGGCAGTACATCCAGGATGTATTTTGCCTTGTGTCCCTTGCTTGCCTTGGTTAGCTTCCAGCTCCCATGCAACCCTCTATTGGAAAAGCGGATTAGAAAATTGTTGGATGGTCAGACACACTGTACTTGCACTTGGTCCAATTCTTTTTTGTATCTATGCATTACTGTTTGGTCAGATTCTTTATAGATATGACATGATCTTTCATTTCTATTTTGATAACACCTATATTTACTGAAAATGTATGTACACACAAAATCAGGCTGACATTAATCAATCATATTCTGCTTTGCCACACTGCTCAGATGATGTTAAAAGTGAAGGTAACAAAGCGTTTTAGTTCTGGCCTCCGGAAAGATAAATATATATTAATTTTCTATCCTGTGTAAATGTGTCAATCTCTTTTCACTATTGCTGGTTGTGGAATCAGTTCAAGTGTTATTCTTGGATGAATAATAAACGATTTTTGAAAAGGGGATTACTTCTGCGTAAATCAGTTTTAATTCTGTCTACAGTAACTCTATAAAGTGGGGTGGCTGGCGAAGAATGGCTACCACACATCACTGTTTTGTGTGACACTTCAGTGGGGGAAAATAAGCCCCCTCTTCTATATAACGTGATTGAGGTCCTGTGGATTGAAAACACATAATAAAAATACAGAATTGTTGTTGCTTTATTACAATTTTTATTAAACAAGACTGACAAAGACATCTAAAGAGTTAGACAGGCTGAACGGACCTCTCTGGCTAGTAGCTTTTCTGACAGTTTAATGATACTAAGTTCGCTTGCAGTTGGCAGTACCACGATCACTCCACTATCTGTAACATTTAACATTTATCGTCTCCAGTTAAATAACAGACACATCAGGAACCATTAGTCTCAAAACTTCTACTACGTATTTTACCATGAACACTTCTATATGTATTAGAAAAAATATTTTGAAATCCCATTATTGATAATTCATTTCCTATATAAAGCATAGAACATATACAGTACAGTATATATAGTAGTTCAGGTGGAGAGCCGCGTCAGCATGCGTAGGCTGCAAAGGAACAAGTAAAGGTTTATTCCATGCTGAAAAAAAGAAGAAAGAGAACACAGTATATATAGTACATACAGATGCTTTATACAAAAGGCTCAAATGAAAAACTACTAACCTTGATCTGCAGAGCATGAGAATATATCAAAAACATACACCAAGTGTTAGTGGATGGATGTAAATGCTGTTCTAGAGAGCAACTCCATGACAGGTTAGTTTGTATGATCCTAGTCAAAAGAGATTCTCCCTGGGACAACATCAACTACATAAAAAGCAAAGGTGGAAGATCACATATTTTGCCATGGATAAATCCTGGAACTTGATGGTTGAATTTAGATTTTTTTTCAAAGCTATCTTGCATGTCCCATATGACCCAATCCTTCAGGTACCATTGTAGATCAGACGTGACTGTACATCAGAAATAATAACACAGGCTAAACCTGTTTTATAAGAGAAGGGTGCAACACAAAAGATTTGTGAGCATTCTTGGTTGCTATTAGCACTACCACACCGAAGTATCGCTTTACAGTATTTCTCTTAATGCTTGGTAAAAATGTAAGAAGTAACATGATCCTTTATAAAAGAAAAATACTATTGTTTTCTAAATGATTAGGTTGAGCTATTAAACACTGGGAATGAAATGATTGTTGCATCATTTTTTACAGTCACGAAACTATGTGGAAAATGGCTTTCTTGTCATTTTTAATTTCTGATTGCAATAAAACTGCATTTGTTTTTTAGGAAGAATACCATATGATCTGCTGTACAGTATGCATCCTGTGAACAAGAGAAATGCTGTTACAGAGTTTTAACTATGCTTTCTTCTCACTGTCACCTGGTCACCAAGCAGCAGAGCCTAAAATACAGTATATCAGGTGACAAATGCATCTTGCTTAGCAGACTTTTATGGAGTCTTTTTACAGCAGATAATATGATCACTAAAATTATACCTTCACATGTTCCTTTGATCATATTCCTACTACCTGCTGCATTACAAATTTTGCAATTCTTTGTCCTACAGTACATTCATACATATCATCAATGCATTATTAAAATCTGAAACTATTCCTTCAGCCCTTAAATTTACAGTTATAATCCCCCTGGTTCACTTTGTAACCTTCTATCACTTATGAAAACTAGGTTCAGGACTGTGCTTTCTTTTAGTGAAAAAACTCATTAAAATTAATTCCAAATAAATTAAAAGTACATATAAATTCTCCTTATGTTTGTCCCTATTTTTCTGTTGCTATAAACTGCTATAAAGCAGTTAAAATTTGAAAAAATATTTTATTAATATGACATGAAACACATGTAAAATAAATGTGTTCACAAATGTAATAATCATTGCTTAATTGTCACTAATTGCTGCCGAGAACATATTTATTACACCACAAAAAAACAGTTCTAATTGCTGATCAAGTGCACATTAAGTCCTTCTTTGGCCACACTGATAGGTGTGTGTCTTTGAAACTGTGAAATACACAGATATAAAGTTGAGATACTCCACACTTCATAATTTACCTTCATAATTTACCAAGGTTGCTGCTGGAAGAGGTGTTAGTGGGGCCAGCAGGGGGCGCTCACCCTGTGATCTGTCTGGGTCCTAATGCCCCAGTATAGAGATGGGGACACTATACTGTAAACAGGCACTGTCCTTCGGATGAGACGTAAAACCGAGTTCCTGACTCTCTGCGGTCATTAAAAATCCCAGGGTGTTTTTCGAAAAGAGTAGGGGTGTAACCCTGGCATCCTGGCCAAATTTCCCATTGGCCCTTACCAATCATGGCCTCCTTATAATCCCCCTCTATGAATTGGCTACATTACTCTGCTCTCCTCCCCACTGAGAGCTGGTGTGTGGTGAGCGTTCTGGTGCACTATGGCTGCCGTCCCATCATCCAGGTGGGGCTGCACATTGGTGGTGGTGGAGGGGAGTCCCCATTACCTGTAAAGCGCTTTGAGTGGAGTGTCCAGAAAAGCGTTATATAAGTGTAAGCAATTATTATCATTATTAAAACACAATTTGCATATACTGTACCAATATTAAATATTTTCATAGGGACATTCCATTCTATTTGGCTTAATAATTTCTATTATTTGACATTCTTATGACTTTATGTACAAAATAATTATTAAGAAAGGTTTTTAAAAACTGCATTAAGAGGAGTGTCTTTTTTTTTCCTTTTAATGTACCATATTTTCAGGTGCTGCAATACATTCAACCACAAGGTGTCAGTTTTTACCCTTTTATATTAAATGCAATATCTTTTTTTATTATTCTGTTTAGATCTTCGTACAATGTATAAATTAAAAAAACATCAGGTGATTTGATTAACTTTGTGTTACTGCTCCCAGCAGTATGAAACAGGGGAGGTGGTTCATTTACACTACGCTGAAGTTGTTATGTCTCTTGGTCTGTACTGGTCTGGAGATGATATGCATAAACAATTTTGCATTCCACCAAACAAATTGCACTGCAGTGTCACTGGTGTTTTTTCATGGGAGAAAAGAGAATGTACCCTAAAAACCGGGCTTCACCTGCTAGAATTGGTACTGCACACCAGAGTTCATACCTGTATCTCCTCCAGTTCAATACCCCTGACTAGTGGTGTATTACCATGACCCCACTTGTAAGCTAAAGGGTAATGCACATTCAGTCGCATTTAAGTTTTGTTAAGTGATTAAATCTGCTTCATCAAAGTACTCTGTTTCCAAAGATCTGTATTTTTATTATTGTTTTAACTTAAATTACACAGGCTTTCCTATTGCATCACCCCAATTTTGCGTTAATTATTGGTGCTAAATAGGGGAAGTTAGAAGCTACAAGATAAGGCAAGTGGACCCACGCCAGGACCAAGACAACTCACCCTTGTCTTCACTCTGCCAGCTGTATGTTACCATGAGGAACTAACTCGAACTTTTTAACTGTGACCTTTCAACAACGTCTCATCACACATCACACGCAGGAACTGTGATGATCCTGTCATGCACTGGCTCCGCTAAGCAGAAGTACACCAAGAACCGTATGGGTAACTCAATGTAGGAACGTCAGTGGTGATTTTGTGATTTTTAAATATGGAATGTGTGACTTTCCACATTTAAGAACGGGTGACATCGATACACCCACTCTTTTCAAACGCTTACTCAACAGGCTGATCACAGAATCAAGAAACTCAGAAAGATACAATAAAACCCCACACGCTCAGAAATGTTTCCCTGTTTGTTTTTAAAGCTGTAAATCAAGCAAATCAGCAGCAGATGCTAAACCAGAAGTGGATGTGTACTTTGGCTGAGACACACCCACAGGGCAGCACACACTTCAGAGCCTGCACAGAGCTCGATTCACTCAGTTCTTTCCAGGCACAGAGAAGGGCACTCTGCTACTCAGACATTGAGCACTAGTAATACAGTTGAGCTAGCAAGTCAGGTGAAGATGGTTCTGTATCACAAGGAGTTTGAGCAGGCAGGAAAGACTGCTGGCCTTCAGATCTGGAGAATTGAAAATATGGAACTGGTACCAGTACCAGTAAGTCTTCATGGCAACTTCTACGTGGGAGATGCTTATCTTGTCCTCCATACCATAAAACACAAGGAAAGTTATTTTTATGATCTGCACTACTGGCTTGGTAAGTAAAAAAATAAATAAGTCCCAGTTTCGCCAATTGATTGTTTTCTTTTCCAGTGTCTTCATGGGATTAACACGGTAACATTGTATATAATTCAAGTCTGGTTTTGATTATCAAAAAGAAAAACTGCAGAGGCTCGCACAAAATTTGAATGTCATAATTTAACCTGCGGTGCCTGATAAACCATAACGGCCTGTCTAAACCACAGGTGATGCTGGGTGAGATTTTGTCTCGACAGTTCTGTGCAAAGTAGTTTGTTTTTTTAATAGTCTTTATTATTATTTAATTTCCCAGTACTTAGGAATTTGGTTCTATTTTTTGTCTTACTCTGCCAGAAGAACACCTGAATCCCTCTTTAAGTATGACAAGAAACTCATTCATGTTCCATCATGAATGATCGCCTTTGTTATTATTTAATTATATTTTCCAACTCATTTTTAAGAAAATCTGTCAAAAAAGCAGTAGCTGGCAGCTCCTTATTTCATTGATGACAAAAAAGGCAGGGACGTGGTGCACTAGGTTCTAGAATGTATTACTCAGACTGCCTCATCCTTCACTAGTTGGGATTTGAAGCACGATTACACGAAAAAAAAGCTGAACCGAGCTGCATCAAAACAAAGCAATATCTGGCCTCAAAGAGGAAAAGTCTACCAGTCAAAAATAGCCTGGTTTTGAACGTTATACCAGATGTGAAGAGCACAATTATTGGTGATAAGATCCTACAAATTAATAATAACTCTTGAAGGCCAACATAAAAGGTTTCAGAACAGAATAGAAGTTAAAGCACTAGGATCCAGCCCAGAGAGTTTGGGATCAAGCTCTGGTTGGGCTTGAACAGCTGTTGCTCCTGTTAGCAAGGTCCTTTTCTCACAACGTTCCACCAGATGCGTTGTTGCTTATCTGGGTCTTAGCTACAAATGATAATGTGTTCCCAATTAACCTGCCTGCTAAAATAAACGAATGAACCCAGAACAGGATGTATCTAAATGCTAACAATGGTGTCTTGCAAATTTGATCTTGTATATTGATACAGTTTTTAATATTTTAAATAAGCAAAGGCACATTTTCTAGGGACCTTATCTTATTCTAGTTATGATTTCCCACTGTCTTGCACCGCAGAACGCATAACAGCCCCTGTTATTTCACCAGACTTCTGCTTGCAGCAATGAGGCTGAATTGTGAACTGGGACCAAAGCTGCAGTGAACAAACATGTTTTCTATGACACGCACTGCAAAACAACCACTGTATATTTCTTTTGTCTTGTGCTTGAATCCCGGAGAGCAAACAGTAGCATTAGTGCCAGGATGCAGTCAGTCCACACAGATATTGTTGCTTGTGTTGCAACAAAGCCAGACAGTCACAGGTGTTGCTAATTCACGGTATGATGATGATCTTTGTACAAATTCACAGCTGCATCAGTTTTTAGCCATTTGCACTGTGCTACTGTGGCTCCTGTCTTCTGATAGTGAATAAAATTTCCCAGTCCTGAGCCAACAACCTCAAGGATGTAAGACTTGCTTTCCATTTCTATGCCATTATGGATCTGCTAAATATTAATTAACAAATATGTTTTATATGCATAGTAATGACATACTGCTATTATATCAGAGATGTGCATAAACATGGTATTCATTCTAAAGTTTAGCCTTCATCAGTTGTTCTTGTCCTTGGTTACTATAAATGTGTTTGATGAATGAATAATTTATTGAAGCCAACAGTGGTTATTACTGATCGCAGTGCTTTTGCTTGACTTTAAATACACAGCTGTAATTGTCATGTGGCTGAACAACTGAAGGCACACAGCCTTTAAACTCAGCAAGCACAGAACAAGAGGCAGAAGTAATTTATGTGACCTGTCTTACAATGCTAAGACATTTAAAAGTTGACAAGGCTGGACAGAATACATGCTTGCTATTGTTGCTGTTTGCAGTCGGACAGGACAGTAATACGACAAATCGTCTTTTTTATTTCTTAATAAAAGAGATTCAAGGTCTGTAGTCTCAGTGCATTGACCTGACAACGTAGGAAAAAAGAATATCTTATTTATTTAGTATTTTCTTCATACAGAAGGTATTTCTGTTATGCATGTCAGGAAAGGAAATAAAAATGGGCTTCCCCTTTTGCTTCTTTCTCTCCACGATGTTTCATTGTTGTGTGTAGAAAAGTAGAAATAGCCTTTTCGCCTTGTCTGTATGGTAAGTACAGTAGATGTGCTCCTGGCACTGGAGCCTTTGAGATTGCAGACTGCTTTTCCTTGTTCCTGTGGCCTTGGCTGAGGTTTTACCTGTTGATGAGATGATGCAAACAATTGAATTGGTGCAAAGAGCATCACCAATTCTGTAGAGGTCAACGCCACTTTAAGGGTGGGGGGAGGATTATCTGCGCTCTTATGTTCATTTCAGAAGTGTTTATCCTCATGACTTTCTGTCAACTTTAATTAGTGAGCACCAGATAAGATAAGGTAGGACATCATTGATATGATCCAATCCACAGAACCTTGTAATAAAATAAAACTGTTATTTATTTCATTTTATGGTGCATGGAGTACCATGCTAATCTACAAATGTATCATGTTACACATTTTATAGAACAGGGCATCGATCAGAGCTTGGATTAGCTGTATTTACCACAGCTAATGAGCACATTCTTATTTTGTGCACTATAACTAAGTTTTTATTATTGTTTTAACTTAAATTACACAGGCTTTCCTATTGCATCACCCCAATTTTGCATTAATTATTGGTGCTAAATAGGGGGAGTTAGAAGTTCACACACACCTGGCAAACCACTGCAGTCACTTCTACAAGATAAGGCAGGTGGACCCACGCCAGGACCGAGACAGCTCACCCTTGTCTTCACTCTGCCAGCTGTATGTTACCATGAGGAACTAACTCGAACTTTTTAACTGTGACCTTTCAACAACGTCTCATCACACATCACACGCAGGAACTGTGTTTCACAGTAAAAGTGTGTGTTTGTCTGTAATCAAAAGCAACACAAACGGTAAGAAATCACAGTGTTATGAAAGCTTTGATTCAGATCTTACATCCTATAAGATTTCTTTTGGCTCAGTTGGAGGATTGGGATGAAATGTTTATGTTTGAAATTAAGTGCTGAAGGCACCTACAAAGGAAACCTGCTCATCCTCTGTCTCTGGTAGGGTGTGACGCTTTTGTCCTCCTCCAGGTAAAGAATGCACTCAGGACGAGAGCACAGCAGCTGCCATCTTCACAGTACAGATGGACGACTATTTGGGTGGGAAACCTGTCCAGTACCGAGAGCTACAGGGATATGAGTCCACATCTTTCACCAGCTATTTCAAAGGTGGAATCAAGTATAAGGTGAATCAAAATGAAAATCATGCATTTGCGATATACTGTACGCAGTGATAACAGGCTAGGTGGAACTGGTTATTGTAGTGGTTTTCGGTTTTCAAATGACAAACCTTATAGATCATTAAATGAAACCCAATGTATTGTTCACTATATACTGTATAAAGGAGTTCAGGTGGGGAGCTGCGTCAGCATGCCTCGGCTGCAAAGGAACGAATAATAGGTTTATTCCATGCTGAAAAGAGAAGAGAGAAAACACAACGTTTCGGCACACCTGAAGAAGGCTTCACAGCCGAAACGTTGTGTTTTCTCTCTTCTCTTTTCAGCATGGAATAAACCTATTATACTGTATAAATGCTTCTTCTTGTTGCCTTTGTTTAAACAGAGAAACATCATTTCTGAACCTCTACTTATTTTCCCATTGCAGATTTCAAGACAGATACGAGTGAACCATAAAAATGTACATGCCTGACCGAACGGTATTAGATTAAAAAAAAAAGATGACAGATTTGGTCATAAGAGTTTCATATTGTATTAATCTCAGTTTTAAGAGTGTTCTTTATGACTTATGTTCAGGTCTAAACAACATTTCTCTTCTCTCAGGCTGGAGGTGTTGCTTCAGGATTTCAACATGTTGTCATCAATGATCAGTCAGCAGAAAGGCTGTTTCACATTAAAGGAAGACGAGTAGTCCGGGCCACCGAAGTTCCTCTTAGCTGGTCTAGTTTCAACAGAGGAGACTGCTTTATTGTGGATCTTGGTGCAGTAAGTGTCTGTCTGTCAATCGTGACGAATCGAAATGCACATACACAAGTATTGAGCCACAAAACAAAATGTTACACTCGGGTCTAATAGGTTTAATCAAATATTTTAAAACACATGAATAAAAATACAGATAAGCAACAGCGTTACACTTTCAGTGTGAAAAGGAACAGAGTGTTAAAATGAAACTATTCCAAACTTATTAACAGTCGTGACCTTTCTGGGCAGTAATGCAATCTTGGCGATGTTGACACAATGAGCTGGTCAGCCTTTGTGTGGACTGCTGTAGGACAGGCATCATTCTTCTTGTAGAGCTGCAGCCAGCTGGCGAAGCTTGGCCAGTCATAACTGGCTCCTGTTTATATTACTGGCATGTTGGTCCCACAGGTGTTTTAATGGACTCCTGACTGGAGAAAAAAGCTTTTGTAATCTTAGCACTGTCCTGCAGGAAAACGTATACATCTGGACTGCCTTTTGCTATTCTTCTGTTAATTAAAATCACTTTATATTGATTGTCTTTTTGTACAGATTATTAAGCAACTCATTTTGCAATATTAACTCAATTCAAATACCACACAATGGGCACCTAGTATTTGACTTGAGTTCATGACTTCAGTGTTTTTTTTAAGGACCAGTATACTCAAACAATCGACAGCATACAGTCTCAGCTCACTATTTAAAATATAAATAAATCAGTTACAAACTTAATGAACAATTCAAATTAATTACAGACGTGTGCATTCTCTTGGTGCATTTGTACATTTGTAAAGATGAAAATATTCTGTGTTGTACATCATAAAGGATTCAAAATTAATTTCTCTGTTATTCTGGATGTATTGTTCCAGCTTTGCAGCAAAGAAAACTGTAGAAACAACCTTTTCTATATTTGACTTTATTCTGCACGTGAGAGTTCAATGTCTGATATATCTGTTATAAGTAACTTACTACATACAGTGAGTACTTACTTACTTACATCTTACAGAACAGGTGAGAATGAATTAGCTTCCTGGAAACTGGTAGGTACTTGTTTTTAAAAGTATGATACCCAGATGGTAATTGGGCCAAACCACCTTAAACCACAAAGCAAACCCACACCTGTGACACAGGAGTCTTTTTTTAAACTTTAGCTTCGTGTTTAAAAATTAAGATAAACATCAGTTCTGAACATCTATGATTGAGGGGTTTTAATGTAATGATATAAAAAAACAGAATTTTACAGAAATGTGAATTAAAATTGTATAATTGATCTCATTTGATTATTTTTATTCAGAAAAGAAGGACATAGTCTTTACTGATATGTTTCTAGATGAAGTCATATATTGTCTCTTGGGATACAGTTCAGCATTCTTTCTGAAAAGTAATGGTCCCTTCTCTCTGCTGTTTGTCCTAACCTAAATACCCACAAGATTTTCCATATTCCTGTTTCTGTTCTTACCCTCCAATCCATTATTCTATTCTGCTTGTCACACTTCATCAGTGCAATTTTGTTTTTTTTAATGTTTTGTATGTTGCATAGTTACAGTATGTGTTTTAATGTGTACATAGTTTACGCTCGTATTTTTTGGTTCGAATTTCACTGTTTATTATGAAGAAATTATAAAATTTTGAATACTTAATCAGGTTCCCTCATTGTCTTCTCCGTTCAAAACTAAAAAGGTTTGGTTCTTTCAGCCCATAAGTGTAGGACAATCCTTAATGTACCAGAATCTACAGTATCTGGATACACTTTTCTGCAATGATTCCAGAGCAGCAAAATCTTTTGGTGACCAGGTTCTTATACAATATTAAAAAAAGGTCTTAATAGTGCAACGCCTTGATCTCCTTAGAGACACCTTAATCTCCTAAATCGTTTTCACAAGTTACTTCTTTTAACGGAGCATTTCCGATTTTGAATTTATAGTTTACAGGATGTCTCTGCTACCTGCATGCAAAACCCTGCACTTGCCTACATTAAATGTCATCTGCCGGATGTTTGCCCAGTCTTGAATTTTATCTGAGTCCTTCTGAATTTCATTTGCAGCTTCTGCTCTTTTCGCTTATCCTGTTCTTTCATCAACCTGACTGTTAGTTGTTAGTTTAATCATTGATATAAATTAAGAAGAGCAGTGGTCCTAGTACAGAGCCCTGTGGTACTATCTCCACTAACTACCCCAATTTGAATATTCACTTCTTATCTGTACCTTCTCTTTTCTTTTTAATAATCACTTCTAAATCCAAACACTCTCATTTCTCCCAATGCCTTCCACATTTTATGGAGAACCTGATCAAAAGCCTGAAATCTAAATGGCCCATATTACTTGCTCTATTTGTATCTATTTTTGTTGTTGCTTGTTTAAAGAACTCTGATAAGTTGGTTAGGCAAAATCTACCCTTTAAATTAATTCTCTGATACACTGCTTCCTAGGATATTCTTTCCATATAGGTGGTCTGTGTATTCTGTGTATCTCTGTGTATTCACCCACACTAGACCTGTAAAGCAATCTGTTTGAAGGATTAGAGTATATGATTACTAGAGTTTTAGGTATAAACCTGAAGGATAAGCAATTCTGGCTACTTAAACTATTGGCTTAGTCCTTACATCAGGATGTAGTTTAGAAACAACAATACATCTGTTTCAGAAATTATAGACAAGCAGTTTGTATAAGTGCATCACACACAATGTCTGTCTCTCAATGGTGTGTTTATGTGTTGCTATTTTGGAATAAAAATGTTTTATTTTTTCCAGCACTGTAATTATTTCCATTCTGTAGTCAGACTGTGTCTTTTAAAACTTAAAAAGTCTTGGAAACATCATTTTGGCTTTTTACCAAAAATAAGTGTTTAATCTAATACTCATCTGCAATACTCAAACTGTACTGAACTGACACTCTGAGACTCAGAATGTTTCTGAGAGAAGGAATTATAATTTTTATTAAATCAGGAGACATTGTTCCTGTATCCAAAGAGTTGTATAGGGAATTGACATATGGTCAGAATCTACAGATAATGAATAAGTTTAAGGTGGAGACTACAGCTCACTGGTGTAGTCAGGAGCCAATCCTTTGAAGCCTTTACATGTGAGCAAGCATGTTTTGAATTTTATTCTAAAATCCACAGGAAATTATTGCAAGGAAACTAAAACAGGTGATATACAGTTTTAGGTATTCTCATTAATTTAAACTTTGGTTTACACCCAAGCCGCTGAGTCCAGTACATGCTGCAACTTGTTAAAAAACATGACTGGATACACCAGCAAGCACTGTATTGCAAGCATCAAAGCCTGAAAATGACAGAAGTGTGCATTAGCTTTTCTGCTTCTGTCTGGGTGAGATATGTGTGGATATGGGCAATGTTATGAAGATTACAGATTCATACCTTCACAGCACTGCATGAGTGTCAAAAATGTACCCAAGGATTCTTCAGCCTGGTACTTGGTCTCATTCTATAACCCACCAATAGCCAAACTAAAGCTGACACCTTTGCAGAGTTGATAAGAAAATTTGGTTTTGTGAGTGTTCAGATGTATGAACCTTTATTACTTGATTAATATCAATCTGGTGTCATCAACAAAGAAATTAAAGAAAGCTGATATCTAGGAAGAACCTGACTCAATAGAAAAAGATACTTATGGTGTTATTTAACAGAAGTTCAGGGGGAGGTCAAATCTTACACTTCTGCTCTCCTAGGTATAAATATTCGCTGCTTGTGCAAATTCTTTATAGCACTCAGTGCATCAGTCTTATTGGAGACAGGTGTCTCTTACCCATGGCATTACCAAGACCTTACCTTGGTAAGCATTCGCCCCCTACAAACCAGAACCAGAAACGGAGTTGCTTTTGTCCGGATGTCGGAAGGGCAAGCCATAGAATGACAAGGAGAGCAGTAGAGACCCTATGCATAGCGGCAAAAGGGGCAACACAGAGGTTATCCCGGGCTCAGGGGGTCAGACGATGTTGCGGTAGAAACCTGTGCCCTCAGGCCACGGAAGAGACGGCCTGGTGCTAGACGGGTATCAAGACATCCGAACCCTCGATGCTGAGCGAGGAGCAAAGAGTGCCCCGAAAATATATAGCCCCACACAATGACACAACAGAAGGATAAGAGAAGCACAGGGAAACTAAGAACAGGACGGAGAAGGAACGCCCTCTAGATGTAGAGGGCGTGACAGCTTTCTCACCTCTTCTTCAATGAGTGGCTCTTTGAAACTTAAATTCTCCACTGAACACAACCATCTCTCTGCTGCTGCCTTGCTGTCTCCTCTTTTCCTGATGTCATCACTTTCAGGAACTCTGATCGACCATGGCCATTTCATCTCCCTCACACGCTTCTCTCTTCTTCTAATCTCACTAGCCCCTCCCTCTCCTCTTTTTTCTCTCTGTTTCTTCTTGAGCTTCCAATCTACCACGGCTATGGCTCCAGCCTATCTTCATTGTATCTTCATTGTTAATGGTACGGCGATGGGTTTCTCCACTCTTCTGGTGTCCAGCTGGTACAGTGTCAGCCCTCAACTTCTCCCCACAAAGCTTCGACCTGCAAACTTAGATATTTCTGCTTGTTTTGGGGTTCCTAGAGGAATCCATCCATATTCATTTAATTCTAGAAAACTTCATCAAGTGATAATTCACTACCAGTTCCTATCCTGCTTCAGTATCAGTACAGTTCACATCAGGCTACTCTTCTGGGTCGCTAAAGTGTCTTCTGCTGCCCACAACAGAGTTCCAGTCTCAAGTGAGCTAGGGTCTGATGGCTCTACTGCCTCCTGTTTTCTGACTTACACATATGAATCTACTCAATCAAACAAAGCTTATGCTTGCATCGCACATGCTTCTCATTCACTGTACTCTACACTGCACATTCGCCAATCTGTCCCTGCGAAACTTTGCTGCTAATCTGACTCACTGCATTTATTGGAAGAAAATTACATTGCTATGTACTAAACCCACAAAACCGGATGCACCACTTTCCAGGGTGACCACAGCCCCTAAGCAGATATCAGAGCCTGCTCAGTATATAAATAACAGCATTTAGTTTAGAGAAAATGGCATTGGTTTTGCATTGGAAACCTAAGCTTGAGTAAGACACAGACATTGCTAAATCAACAAAACTAATCTGCGAGGAAAAAAAAAACATTTTAAAAAAGAGAGACCCAGCACATAAGGCTCTCCCAGTGTCTTCTTCCAATCAGACGTTTTAAGTCCTCTACTAGAATGCTTTTCAAAACCACAGAAAAGTCAAGGAATATCTTCCAGCTGATTAAAAAAAATGGAAAGCTAAAAAATTAGAGTGCAGATTTATATTTTTTTTTAGTCTTAATGGGAGAATGGAAATCTCATTTCTAGACCTAGGGGGTCTGCAGTTCTGTGGGTTTTCTGTGTCTCATTAAATTGTCAGCAGCTGACGTTGATGGAGAAGGGATATCCTGGTCTGTTTAAACCTAGATTGGATCAATTTAACGCTTCTCCTAGGTGAAGAGCTGTCTAGAGCATAATAAGACTAGAGTCGTGAAACATGTTGGATTCCACATCCCTGGGACAGCGGAAACCCCTGATTCCCATGTTTGTTGAAAGCATCTTGCCCTGCCCACAGGAGAACCAGGCTAATAGGACATGTTTTGTTCAAATTTTATTACTGCGTTTTTGTATTTGCCAAAAGTGGAAAAAAGAAAATAGTTCACCCATACTCCATATTTAAGTGTAGACCTCCTTGAGTTTCTGGTAATTTAAATTGAACTTTTTTTCTTTTTTCTAATTCTGTAATAGATCTGAATCTCCTTGAAAAGTAAAGATCAGTCAGTCTTTAAGAGGTGGAACAGTGGTTGGACAACCCTGCCCTGCTGTATTTACACTTCATATTAGTACTGCCGTAACAGGCGTATGTTACACTATATGACGGACTTTGCACTTCCACAGAAAAGTAGATTTCCTGTTAATTTTCCATCATTACTGTGAAAGCAATACCAATACTATTTTCAGTAATACACAGCATTCAAGCATTCAGTTCCCTAGAAACTGTTTTTAAACCAGGTCTTATTAGTTTTAATAAACTCCTTTCAGTCTGTTTGTTTTGCCCGGCATCACTACTTGATACTTGATTATGTGTTTTTCTTAGCAAACATGCAGAGCGTTAACATTCACATCCTGCCCAGCTTTAGTATCAGATATCTGTTTTTAGCAAATGCAGTATTTAAATGAGAACCTATCTTTAAAAGCATTCATAGTACAGCATTCATTGCTTTCTACTCAGATTAATCTCTATGGCTAGTTTTCCATATATAATTACTATTTCTAGTCTATGCAAAAATATTATATACAGAAAGAAATTAAACACACAATTAATAATGGAACCAATAACATTTGTTGTGTTTTCTCTGTGTTATATTTAGATGAACATTTATGAGTTTCTCAGATGCCAGTAAATATGAAACAGTCAGAATGGGCTGCCTATCATGGCAAACTAGAGTTGTCCTTTAAATTAACTGGCTACAAATATTTGACAAGCTTTCATGTTAATCATGCTAATCATGTGCGGTAACCGAGGCATGTTTACTTAATATCTATTTCTTAAAAGGTGTTTGATTAGGAAAAATATGATTTGCTTATGTACAGTACAGCTGGGGGAAAAAGCATAGGTAAAACTACAAAAGGCAGTTGATTGAACGTAGGTATTGAATTTTGTATATATGATAAAATAGCAGTAGAGTTCTATTAAGGATTTCTCATAGGAACCATGTGAAGATTGGTTTGACAATGCATTTACTGTGATTTCCTATGGGTTTACTGCACTGGACAATAGAAAATACATTTTCAAACCCCAGTGTGTAATACTGTGTTTGTCTCTAATTTACATTTTGATTTTAAAGAGATTGTTCTGTTTTCATGCAAAAGACTGATATATCTAAAGCACAGTATTGTTGCAAGTCTGTGAGGATGTGCTCACTCTACTGCAGGTCGTTGTAAGAAGAGCACATTCTTTTTTTCCCTGAAACCTGACATAAAATGACCTCCTCTTTTGTTCTTGTTTTTTTCTTCACACTTAAGGCACACAGCTGAAGATATGTGTCTCTGTTTGGCTAAAGAACTGAGTAAACTCTTGCAGCTTAATTTTGATTAGATCAGGTTAAAATATCATGAGGCTCAGGGGCATGCTCATTGGTTACTTCATCACCAAACAGTCAGGAACTTCAGAGGAGGCCGAATCACACCATCTTTGCCCACAAGGACTTGCATATTATATAACATTTGATATATTTCCCTCTGAAAGCCTCTCCATTTGACAAATGTGTCATGTCCTTGAGTTGTCTTGTCTATAGACTAAGATTTGTGACGTATTTTAAGCACTCCAGCTTTCAGGCATCAAGTTAATTTATTTCATTCTCTTCTAATAAGCCTCCATCTTTGAGTTTTCCTTTCCTGTTTTTTTCTTTTATATAACAATTTCAATCAAAGCATTCTGAATGTTCCTAAGTTCAGTCTACGTGCAGCACATACACACAAAGTTATGTCAGGGTTTTCTTCAGCATAAGCCAATGGATATTTGGGTGCTGTTTATGGTGGTGTAGGAGAATGTGTAGGTGATACTGTTGCTCACATAACCATTGTGATGATAAGAAAGAGACGACAAAACCTTTTAATTTCTGTACAAATTCCAGACCTGACATGTTGACTATCACTTAAAAAATCAAGAACTTCGCAGGTGTATGTTTTTTCAAGATATTTCCAGATGAAATTTCAGTTCACCACTGTACCTGTTTTCTTCATTGAACTCTAGATCACACACATCCAATCATATTCCTGTGCGAAGACACAATACATTTCCCCTCCTTGACTGAGAATAACACACAGGTCAAGTAATTGAGATCTGGCTACGTGGGCACATTACGTGGATAAACAGTGGTATTATCTCTCTGCACACTGGGAAAACGAAGACAGTCCCAACTCTATTGGAACATTTAGCAAATACATGACTAATTTCTTAGCTATACGAACAAGGGTTATATTTTTTATTGGTATTTTTATTATTTATATGGTTACCGGCTAGATCAATGTGGGCTATTTATGTTGTATTGTAAAAGCTTCTTTTCAGTTTTATTTTCAAAAGGAGCAACTGAATGTGAAAATGTGAAAGAGACTGCTCCGGATTTAGGATGTGGAAAACGTTCAGTACAGTTTTTTTATCCATGATAACCACAGTGGTTGTTCATGAAGCTCACAGAGCTAACCTGTTGTGAAGTATAAATATGTGTTGGCGGTTCTGAATGTGTTTGCCATGCTTCATCAGTTTCGTTTTATCTCCAGGTCATTTACCAGTGGTGTGGCTCCCTGTGCAACAAGTTTGAGCGATTGAAGGCCGCACAGGTGGCAACTGGTATCCGTGACAACGAGAGGAACGGAAGGGCTCAGCTGATTGTCGTGGAAGAAGGAAGTGAACCAGAGAGGATGAAAAAAGTAAGGGAGATCTTGTTGTTTTCTTAGCTGTATACTCTTATCCTTTCTGTAAGTTTCCACCTGTGAAGTGTTTTAGGCCATCGACATGAAGAGTCCCTATCTTATAAAGGAATCACACTCTTTTGGAAAAATAAACCTATTACAGAGAAGCAGGCCTGGTTCCACATTCTTGACTTGTTGTTGAAATCCCTTACCTAGTGACGGCACTTGAACCGGAACGTCTGTGTTAAACACGTCTAAAACATCTAGTTTTCAACAAATGCAATATAACATCTTTGTGTCCAACAAAAAATGAACTTTCATTCCAAATATACCTGTACATTACACACAACTCCCCAAAACACCATTGCAGAAAGAGTATTGGTATTTGTGACCTGGTTTGGGGTACCACAACCTGGCCAGAAACGCATAGACTAAAATGTTGCTGCAATTGTGGTGGTGTACAGGATGGTTTGGGGGGTATTTATGAGATGAATCTTCCTAAACTGTCATTATGAACTCCAGTAATACATCAAGTCAGTTCTCTGTCCAGCAGATAGCACACATTGGGCTTGGTGCGTGACAGGATTCAGAGAATTAAAATGGAGTGTAACCTACTTGCTTAAGAGAAAACCTGACATCAGTTAGCATGGGAAATGAAAGGCCAAAAGACATAAACTCCTGGCAAACTAAGAACGGCCATGAAGAGACATGTCTGCAAATTGCAGTTCTTGGGCGGGTCACGGTGTTATTTAATCTGGGTCTTAGTCTTTTTCCCACATGATCTTAGAAAAAGCCAAGAACAGGAAACCACACCTGGATGTCCTGTGCAAATCCTAAAATGCACAAATAGACAAATAGGGTTCTTCAGGAGTGTTGCAAAATTACAAGCTAGGTCCCAATGTATAAAGGAGACTTTCTTTCCCAGAAGACAGACAGGAGTGGAGTGGAATCAGTCAGAATGCTCTGTGGCTAAGGATCTGTGCCTGTGGCTGGAAGGTTGCTGGTTCAAATCCCACAGGTGGCAGAGGAATCCTACTCTGTTGGGCCCTTGACCAAGGCCCTTAATCCCCAGCTGCTATAGGGGTCCTGTATAATGGCTGACCCTGCACTTCAACCCCAAGCTTCTCTGTGTGTCTCATGGAGAGCAAGCTAGGGTATGTGAGAAGACGAATTTCCTAATGCAAGAGATTATATATGGCCAATAAAGTGGTCTTCTCCTATTTTACATTATTCAAAATACTGTAAATAGCACAGAGTTACCGGAATCCTTACAAAAGGAGATGATGACATGGATTGATACCAAATACCTGTTCAAACGTCAAGGGGGAACAATAACATGGGGAAATACATACAAAATAGGAACAGCAGGGATAATGGCCCATGGATGAAAAATGAATGATCCAGTGGGTGCTAGAAAAGACAGGGTCAACTGGAAGATACATCTGGACTTCCAAGGGTATGAAGTACAGTCAATATTGAACCAATGTAATGCCCTCAGATAAAGACTAAGCAGCCCTTCCTTCAGAGCTGGCAGCACCCAGAGGCCAGCAGGTAAACACAAGCCACACAGCCACACACAAAAACAGAGCAAAACGCTCAGTGCCACTTCCTGACGTGTGCCCCACTCCAGAGCTGAGGGCACTCGCGCACAAGTACAGGGCTGACGGACAGGGGCTACAGTACCTGTCCACTTTTCACAGTCTTCCGCTGTTGAGCATCACTCTTACCTATCACTGCCTTAACAGTCCAGTACTCCTTTCCCTCACACACTGCAGTATCACTGGCAGATGACATGTTTGGACTATATTTCAGGATAATATCAATATTAATTACCTTGGAATGTTCCACAGTGGAAGAAAGATGAACTGTCCAAGGAGACTTCTAATTTCAATTTTCAGATACTGCATATAAAGGAAAACTTAGCAGCCATGGACGGCTATTTTTATATATGTCTGCACTGTATACTTACATGATGTACTCATCTATTAAAACTAAATGTTCGCTCATCTGATGAAGTTATAGTTAATTTTACAACATCCTCATTCCAACACAGTACAGTTTGCAGTTTTATTCCCTAGGTTATAAACTATAAGCGTAAGGAAGGATTTTATATATCAAAAGAAGTTTAATTAGTCTACAATAATCTCAAACTCAGGTAAGGACATTGTTCTTTCTTTGGCTGCCCATTTCTGTGAAGATTGGCCCTGGGCTGTGTGCCAGCAATGAATAAGTAAAGAGATTATGGTACGCAGAATTTGAATTGAAGCAGCTTCCTGGTAGCTCTTCCCTGCAGCCATCACACTCTCTCCTGTATGCTTTTTATACAGGATACATTTCTGTAAAAGTTGAAAAACAAGCAAAACAACTCTGAATTTTTATTTTAATGCAAGCGATTTGCTTTTGTGTTGAAACCGTGCATGCCAGTTTCAAAACAATGTGTTTGCATTTGTTTTGCAGTAGAAAATCAGCTGTGTAGTGCTACAACAACACAGGAAGAAATCTCCTCAAGGACATTAAAGCCGTTTTTCGTTGTTTTTGTATCATGTTTACTCCGACACAGTACTCAGACCTTAGAAACAAACCACCACAAATTTGTACTGAAGCTTTACTAAAAAAAAACTGTAGCTTCAAATGTTTCCATTCTGGCAACGTGTTACTCTGCTGTGGAGAGAAGACTCAAAAAAGTTGTAAATGTATTTCAACACTGCATATATATTTTATATACACTCTACACATTCTATTTTCCTGTAATGTCGAATTTAAATGATTGTAAAATATTTTACAAAGTGATATAAATAAGGCCACATTGTTGCCAAAAATCTAAATTTATGTTATGACAATACTTTCCCACTTCCTGTACCACACAGTACTCATCTCAGATTTAGCTAAGGATCTGGCATTTGGTCTACTTGAAAGCAACAGTGGTTCAATTAAATTCCATTTTTCTGTCTCTTAAAGTGTGTATAAGGCAACAATTAAATAGAACAGTCAGTTTTATTCAGAAACACATTTCAGGAAATTCAAAACACTTTACAACAGCACCCACATAATATATGTCATAAGGAAAAGCTTAAAGCTTAAAGCTTTACATTTAAAGAAAAGACACGGTTGTCACTCACATTTTAAAATTTCAACAGTTTCTGAGCCTCTAGGAGATTTGGGAAGGACTTCCACAGACATGGTGCTGCATATGTGGTTCCATTTCCCATTGGGTGGAGTCTGGTCTTCAGCAGAGAGTCTAAATTAACAGATCTCAGGTTAAGAGATGGACTGTACACACACACTGAGTCCTATAAATAACCTGGAGTTAAGCTATTTAGTGCCTAATACAGTAAGTGAACAGGAGAGGCATAAAAGCCACACTTAACCTGCTCAGGGAGCCAGAGTTTTACTTGGACGTGGATATGATGTGTTTTTTTCCTAGTTTGAGCTGCACATCAGCACAGTCAGCCTCTCAAGAGAAGGCACAGAATGAAAGACCTCCTTGTTTCAAATCCTGGACCCCAGCAAAAGCTGAGCCCTGGCAGAATATTTTATACAAAGACGACCCTGTCCTCAGATGGCACGGAGCACTGAAGGTTTCTTAAGATAATTTCAATCATTAAGCAGAAATTAAAATAGCATGAATCAAAATAAACTTGTAATGAAGCATCATAGAGACAGCTAGCCTTGTTGAGTTAACGATGGTATTTACACCTCACAAATTTCTGTATTTCATTTACTTTAGTACTCTATATAAGGATTTTTTTTAGATTATGCTAAATAAATTGTCACTACTCATTGTTAGATGTTTTTTGTTGGTAAAACACATTTTTCAATCATTTCTGTTTTTAGTGTTTTAGATTTACTTATTACTCACAGTAACACTCCACATTTCAAATCCTGGCATCACATCTGTTTGTGTGCAAATTCCTACTTCCCATGCTTACATAGTTAGTTTGCATATTTTTCTAACTGACGTTCACCTACTTTTTGAAAGAAAAAGTTGAAACAAAACTGTCTTGATGCCCTTTCTTTGGTGCTATCTAAAATATTCCATACTCATGTTTTAAACTTAACATTGTACAATTAGGTTTCTGTAAACATAACATTTTTAATGTTTAATAGAGTTTATATTACATTTATTTTACATATGAAAATGGAATAGAATCTAAACAGCACATGAATCATATCGTGATGTGTTGAAAATGAGGTTCTAATCTAGGTTTTTTTTGGACAGACCTATATTAAAAATGTATGTTGCTGGATTCAACACTCTTAAAATCGCCTTCTCCTGAAATACAAGTTAAATTTGTAATGAAGCAATTGTTTGTAAAGACAAACAGCTTTGCCTCACAGATAATTCCTCAGTTTTAAATGTGTACATACTCCCCCAGTACACTACCAGTGTTGGAGAAATAAATCATTCACATGTATTTAAAACACTCTGGAGACAACCAGAAAATTCAGTTTCATTATGAATAATGAACCATTTCATCTTTGACATCGGAGCCAACAAAGGAAAGATAAGAATAGAAGCTTCGTGCCTTAAGCTATCATCTGAAAAAGAAAGGAAAGTTCAAATGTCAAAATGCACTCCTGTTCTGTTTTTCCCTAACGGGCCAGTCTTTTTAATATCCGCTCGCATTATAATGTATTTTATACATGGAGGATAAGGTAAAGCAAAAGGAACAGATGGTACAGCTCTATTTGATTGAATAAAGTGAATTGTTCATGAACTAGTGTAGGTCTTGTCTGAAGAGGAGTCCCATCTTTGTTATGTATCTTCCCAGGTGTTGGGCAGTAAACCTAATCTTCCAGATGGGGATGAAAATGATGACGAAATGGCAGACATTTCCAACAGGAAAATGGCCAAGCTCTTCATGGTATGGAAAGTTCCACATCCTTGTTTTTCGTCTGCACAGTGTATCAGTGGGGATATTCAGGAATCTGACATGAAGACGTGCCAGGCACAGATGTGAGCGGTGCCGGTGTCTTCAGCCACATGTGTACAGCGGACATTGCTTATCTGTGGTGATTTTGGAATGGGGAGCTGTGTCAAGTGTGTGGTCTGCAGAAAAAAAAAACTATGTCCCCATGCCTTTTGGCAACAATTTACCCTTTTGATGTACCATATCACCATACGTACTTTTAGAATTAATTAATTACACTTTTATCCATGAGGTATCGGACGCCACTGGTTCCATGCAGGTGACTTTAGTGTCTGAAGAAAACCCATTCACACAGAGCCTTCTTCTGTCGGAGGAGTGCTTTATCTTGGACCATGGGAAAAGCAAAATGATATTTGTGTGGAAAGGTGAGGCTTCTTTTCATCTGTTTTAAAATGGTATGCACTTTGGTTGAGACAAAACTGTTCTTGTTCTGTGTACAGTGTGCTATCGCTGCCAGTCCTTGAGATCTTAGGACCCACTTGCAGTAGGTTCCTAGACCCTTGTAGTACAGCACAGTTACTAGGATGTTTAAACTGTTGATGAGATGTGTCCATGGTGTCGTAAATGTCTTGTCCTGTGACGATTCATAGAAAAAGTAGATGTTTTTTTTTCTTTCGCTTTAACAGCATATACAGTAATTTGGAGTGCAAGACATGAAAAAATAAAAATAAAAAAAGGCTTCAATGAATTTCTTGTATTCTAGCTTCATTTTAAGGTATTTTAGCATGTTCACAAAAAAGAATAAGTAATTTTCCCAAAAGGAACCTCATATAATTCATCACTGTTCTTGTTGTTTATGAAAGGTGTAAGATATATATTTTTCTAGGATTAATTTCTTAAAACATTTCTTAAAACGGCATTGCTGAAGAAGTATCTCTTAAATGGACATATGGACATTCACTGAGTTCGGAGCATCTCAAGATGATCGTTTTGTCAGTTCCGTTTGTGTGTTCAGTGTCTGCGTTTTTTCTCATTAAGGGAAAAATGCCAACCCAGATGAGAGAAAAGAAGCAATGAAGACAGCAGAAGGGTTTATTAAACAGATGGGCTACCCTCAAAATACACAGGTGGTTTTGCACACTTAAAATGAAAGAAAAACAATAATTGCATTACCTAACAAGTCATTTTTATTGCTTGTGTAGGAAATACTATACAGATTCAGTATTTAAACCATAAGGGAAAACAAACTCCTCTGAGGTTGTCTGAACTGACAGAATAACCGGTCTGATGTAACTCTCATGCACCAGAGGCACATGGGCACGAAAACGTCTCTAGTGCGGTCACTTACATCGGCCTTCTTTCCCACAGTGCAACACATTAAGGGAATGTCCTGCTGCGATTCCACAGTCCTCTGGAGTCATGGGTTGTGAAGAGCTCTTCTCAGTACTTTGAGCAAGATGGGTTCTGCTATGGAACATACTCTATTATTTTGGGCAGTGTATGACTAAGAATTCCTAACAAATACAGTATTCATAGTGCAAGCAGCAGTCTATATAAAATATGATCATGAACTCCCTGTGATTATTATTAGATGAAGAAGTATTAGCCACATTAAACTGTTAATTACTTAATTGAGGGCCACATCATAATGTTATGTGTCCTTTGTCATAAAGTCACAATGCCAGGTATTCCCAAAACGTATTAAAGATTCCCGGACACAGTTTTTGATGCTGGCTGTGTACTTCGGATCTGTCCATGTCCCTGGAACTGGATTCAAACACCATTTCAGCATTTCTTTGTTTCTGGTGATGAGATTTTAACTAACAGGTATTATTTGAATTGAATTGTACAGTTGACTACTGCTGCAAAACATAACTAGAAAAGCAGAGGAGAATGATAACAACTGTGACAACTGTGCATAACGTGCCCTGATGATAAACATTCCTGTTTTTCGTATTGCTCAGATCCAAGTGCTTCCGGAAGGTGGGGAGACTCCTATCTTCAAACAGTTTTTCAGGGACTGGAAGGACAAAAACCAAAGTGAGGGCTTCGGAAAGGTTTTTGTCACAGAGAGGATTGCAAAGATCCAACAAGTGGAATTCGATGCCTCCAAACTGCACGTGTCCCGTCAGATGGCAGCACAGTACAACATGGTAGATGATGGGACAGGGAAAACCGAGGTAATACACCCTGTTCCACCAGGAAATGTGAATTTGTTAATTAATCTAGGTAGGCTACTCTTAAATACAGAAATGAAAGTCCTTTCAAAAATGAACAGTAATATGAGGGACTCCTCTACGCTACCAACTGTTGAGAGTACTTCAGGTGAATTACTAATGATGTCATTAGTGAACTGATTCATGACACAGGTCTACAGAAATACCTGTCATGACCACGCTGTGACCTGCTGGGACCAGACAGCACAAGGAATAAACACAACTTCACAGTCTGCTTATGGCAAGGCTTTCGTGATAAATATCAGGGAAGCTGGTGAAAGAGATGACACAAGCAGCTGGGGTGTGTCCACATGTGATTTCCACTTCACAAGTTTATTTTCTGTCGCAGTACAGCTTAATGGAAGTGAGGGCAGAGGATAATGAAATGTACTTAATCCTACCTGATGTTTCTAAAAACAATCTTCCCATTTTATTTACCAATATTAAAAAAGCATGGGAGATATTTTACTAAGTTATTATTTGACCTAGGGAGTGGACAATGTATCCGTCAGTATTAAACAAAGACTGTATCTTACCATGTTACTTGTCTCCAGCACAAGCTCATGCTGGAGGGTCACCCAGCAGACAGTGGGCACAAAGCAGGAAGTACCCTGGAGAGGAAGGCAGTCCATCACAGGACACGCACTCCCACTCATGTGTGACTGTTTGAGACACCAATTAACTGCGGCAACATGGTGTTAGTTTGTGGGAGGAAACGAAGCACTTTGAAATGTCACAGGACCCAGGAGCTGTGACGGAGCAGAACTTTCGTCCATGTTCTGCCATTTGCAATTTAGTTCATATAGGCAGCTGCGTCACCATTCATAGGCCTCAAAGGAACAAGTAAAGGTTTATTCCTTCTTTGGGTGTGAGAAAGAGAGGAAAGTCAGCAGCTGATAAAGGCGGGAGAACAAAAGCCGGGAGTGGAGAGGAGGCAGGAGCAGGAGAGAAGCAAAGTGGACACTCAGGGGGTGTGAAGTTGGGAGAGATGAAGAGAGGTGTGAAGTCAAAACATATGCAATCTATACTTTTATATTTTGATTCAATTCTATTCATTTTGTAACGTTTTGTGATGTGTTCTAGATCTGGAGAGTTGAAAGCAGTGGCAGAATCCCTGTTGAGCCAGCTACATATGGTCAGTTTTATGGTGGCGACTGTTATATCATCCTGTACACTTACACAAGAGGCCAGATCATCTACACCTGGTAAGTTTATTACTTTATTCCTGTGCATTATGATGAAATGATAAACTCAGAGACAGTTCTTTATTTACCGCACTATGTATACATTAAATAATACAAGTTCATGGGAGGCAATGTGTTTGAAGTCTGCAGAGGTCTCATGTTGCTTGAAACAGCACATTATTTTTATGACTTGTGTTTTCTGCTGCCTGGGGTTCACACATATGTACTGCAATGCACATCCAGTGAGGTTTGCACCACCATGATGCTTAATTTAAACACAAGAAACCGATATCAAACCCAGAGATGTCCCACAGATAAAGCAAATGTGATGTTAGCTGAAAAGGAATTAAGAAGACAAGTTTCTTCTTGCTTTTGGAACTACTGTGCACGTGCAGAAATAAGCTGCCTAGTTCCTTTTGCCAACTAGGTTATCATGAAAATAGGGTTGTTAAAAAGCTTTCAGAGCACACATACATCAGTATTAATGTCTTTTTCTTCACTCCACTTTCTACTTCAGATGCTTTTTTCACCAGGAAGGATGTTGTTTGTCAAACCACATCACAAAAAGTGATCCAGCACTTTGATACAGTACAGTTCAAACAGTTTAATTAACGTTAAAGCAGCTTCTGCAGAAATAATATCACTTAAAAGTCATTAAAGCATTTCACATGTTGAAGCGTGTAAACATACTGTCATACAGTAAGGCCTGTGCATTCACACCTCCCAATTTCTGATGGTTTCTAGTCTCTTTGGCTTTTATCAAGATCACAATGCTGAAGATACAATAAATTGCATCTAAATTCATAAACGGGTTTTCTTCAAAATTCCACATCCCAGTTGATTGATTTTATTTGGTAACCTTCGCTAAGCTGTCTGGTTAACTGAGTGTCCCAACTGGACTTCTCCACCCTACAGGTGACGGGACCCTGTGTTGCTTTGTACTAAACTCAGCTACACCGGGTGCTTTTTAATCTAGTCAGAAAACCTATTTTTGAAAGAGGCTTCTTTTTGTGATTGTTCTATTATTTTTATAGTAGCAGTAGCAATGGCAGTAGCAGTAGTAGTGGTCTTCGCAGCGGTTTAGAAATCCAAACATGGGTCGATTGTGTTTTAGAAGTCATATTTGGATGCCTACTCACTGTGGTGCTCTCTCATCTTTTCGTCACTCGGAATGTACCTGTGATAATCAGTCCTTAGTGATCTCAGCTTTAATATCCATGCAATTTTCAGGCAGGGTTCCAGTGCCACTCGCGACGAGCTCACTGCCTCTGCTTTCCTCACGGTCCAGCTGGATCGGTCCCTCGGAGGGCAAGCAGTTCAGGTAGACTATTCTTCCGAAATGGACAGTGGCTTGTTTTACAAGACCGGTGTAAATGAGTCAGCTACGCTTGTTTTCACTGCTTTGTACATAAACAAAATCTGTATCTGCACGTTCTACATTTTTTTTAATTCCTGATTCAGCTCTCCTGCGAACCAGCAATGTTTCATTTAGTTTATTGCAATTCCAAACCAAAACCAACTAATTTAAGAATAATCTGTTCATACAGGATTGCAGCACTCTATGTATAAAGACTGTAGCTTTTCAACTATGCTTTTCTTTGAGATGGTTCTTCTGCATTTTCATCTTTCCAGAAATGTTTATCCAAATGTTTCTCTTACAGTAAAACTGTTCTGTGTTACTGCACAGATCTGCAAAAATTGAATTAGTTGTTGTCTTAGTTTATTATTGAATATTATTCATTAATTATTTCATTAAACATATACAGTAAATATAGTGTATGAATGTACTATTGTATGCATTACCTATATACAGTAAATAAGTCCATAAAAACAAGTCTTCTTGAGAAAACTGAATGCATAATTCCACAAAATAGATATTATTTGTTTGTGTGTATGAGCAGCAGAGTAGCAGGGTGTTTTTAATAAAACAGTGACGGTGAACTGCATTTTTCAGGGAGCTATAGTTTTTATCTCCTGTCTTATCTAGATGGAATTGATTGTTTTTTTTAGTTTTTTAAAGCATTAATCAATATCTCCTTGAAAATCACTCGTTGAACCTCCAGGGCTCTGGCCCACGTGAGAGTCTCCCAGCCCTGCAGTCCTGAGCGTGCGCCACTAATGGCATTAAAGCGCCACCTGGAGGCCATGAGCAGAACAACACAAAGAGGCTGACGCTGAGAAAATGTCTTATTTACAGTGTTGGCCTGGTGTGCTTTCATTCATACACCAGAATATATGAAGCTCAAGGGTACAGCTCCAGAGACCTAGAAAGGATATGAACCCTCTTCTTTGCATCCTAGGGATTTAGGCACCAATAATATATAATAATAATACACCAATAATATACTGCTACAATTCTGCTGCAATATCCTGTACTGTTACAATTCAGAACGACCTCCGTTATATATCCACTATAACTCCATTGTTTATCCACTGGGCTGCAACCTTTATTGCTACTGCTATTTTATGCTACTTGGACCATCATAATTGTGTTTAAGTTAATAATGAATGCGGTTAAATTACATTATTTTATTCGATGAACTTGATGTTCTAAGGTATAACAGTTTTTTTTTGCATTTCTTGAGCATTTCTGAAACATGAACAAGGGTCCGGTTTAAAATACAACTGAGAAAAGTCTTGTGCAGATGCTGCTCACATATTAAAGACACGGGTTGTGCTGGTGGAGCAGAGAAGGTAAACTAAGCTGTGTGCTGAATTGCTCTTCTAGGTGAGGGTGTCGCAAGGCAAAGAACCAGTGCATTTACTGAGCTTGTTCAAAGACAAGCCCCTGGTGGTCTATAAAAACGGAACCTCCAGGAAGGGGGGGCAGGACCCAGCTGCCCCCACTCGCCTCTTCCAGGTGCGGAGGAACCTGGGAATCATCACAAGGATTTCTGAGGTAAGAGAAAGTCAATATCTGAAGAGCACGAGAGCAGTCTCCCGCATTCAAAAGGCAAATCACATTAATACATAATTATTGACACCACCCGCTGAAACAAAACAACTGTCATCAAAATTGTAAGAAATGGTTCCACACAGCTTTAAAGAAGTAATACCACTCAAGTTCCTGCCATACACATTCTGTACTAAACATTTTATACAGTGTATTATAGCAGGTTCGTTGGTTTCTGTGAAACAGTTCATCGCCCGCGATGAAATGTCACTGAACTGAAACTGCTAAATAAACACAGTCTTTGCTCACACACTGATATTTAAATTTGATTGCATAGACGAGATGGTTCCTGGAAATCGCTCTCTTCAAGTTGAACTATGGTCATGCGAGTCTCACATTGTTCTGTTGGAAAAGCACCACTTCCTGAATGGCTTGCAGGAATGGAAGAGATGGCTCAAGGACCTCAGCGATGTATTCTTATGCTAAGCAAGGTTCCTCCCCACATCTTCTCACTCCTGCTGTCCCACTGGTTGGCTTGAAGCACTCAGCAGTCAACATTATGCTCTCCACACACATGCTACTTTCCCTTAGGTCTGCACAGAATAGGACTGACCCTTTCTCTGTCACAGTCTCTCGGTTAACTGAAGATGACAATGCCACTTCTCAGCCGCCAGCTTGTTAACACCAAACAACCTCCGAGGCAACAGATCACTTACTGCTGATGCTCAGGTTCTTCCTGCCCAGAATTCCTCATGCAGACTGATCACACAGATGGATCAGAAGGATGTGGCAGTTCTGGTTCAAACGTGGTGACCCCCGACCTTCCGGAATGTAGCCTCTCCCTCACAGAGCCGATTTCCTCTCTGTCTCTGGGCTAGTAAGCAGAAGACCTGGGCAAATTCTCTCACAATCGGACAGCTGTTACTCATGTCAGTAGTCCTCTTCTTCCATCAAGTGGGACGTGTCTATATTTCTGTAGTTCTTGCATTAATTAATATTTTGGGTTTTTTTTTAGTGGTACTTTATACAGGTTCCGCATCAACATATTCTGGTAATTCTAACTTGACATGGAGCACCTTGCAGTTTTATAAAAGTACATGATTAAATTGTAATATTATGTTATCCCATAAATCAATACTCTTCCCACGGTCAACAAATCAGCTAACCTTTTAAAATGTAAACATGACATGACAGGTTTTATAATAAAATAATGATGTAAAACTTGGACTATTTTTGAAAATTGCGTTTTTCCATTCTTGGTGGGAAATTTCCTTGTTCATTCTTAGAACTTCTTATTTTTCCTACCAGAACTAAAGTACACTATATTTGATCCCAAGCTCTCTGACAGACTCGTGTTTTTTCTGTCTAGGTGGATGCAGACGCTCAGAGTCTGAACTCCAATGATGCTTTCCTTCTGAAGCTTCCAAGTGGCGATGGCCATATCTGGATAGGAAAAGGAGCCAGTGAGGAAGAAGAGAAAGGAGCCCAATATATAAGCAAAGTGCTTCACTGCAAAGCCAGCAGGATTGTAGAAGGAAAAGAACCAGGTTTGCTCAAATTTAGGAATGTTGACTGTTTCTGAGCATGTACGGTACATCTGTCGCATTCAGCAAATCAAAATGAAAATGTATGAAATGCTCCTCCACAATATTGTGATAATGCAGCTGTGGCCGGCCTGCCCCGCGGGTATCTGGGAAGCTTGGTGACAGAGGGTATTCAAACTCAAAGTACTTCTTTTAAATGATCCATTTTAGAAATGAAAACAGGGTCAGACCTCTCAACTCAAATCAATCAGAAGAAGTCAAATGAGCAAAACTCCTCTTCCTCCTTCCTGATCCTTTCCTTGATGAGATCTGAAACGGAGTGACAGTGTGACCAGGAATGTCTCAGCTTTCTCGTTCTGCCTCACCTGTCAGCCAGTCTGGTCCTGGGGTCCATACACCTGCCACACCAGGAGGCCTTTAGACAGTTGGGGCAGCAGGCTGGCCCACTGCAGTACCTTTCAAAAAACTTTCATCAGGTGTATGCTCTGTCCCGAAGGTCTGACATTTAGGAGATTCATGTTTTTTCTGTATTTCTTGCTCTGATACTCATCACCTGGTCATTCTTGACTTCATAATCACGCCTCAACAAACCTTAAGCAGGATAATTGTAATCCGATTTGTATACTGTACCACGATAGCAAGCACAGATCAAACAAAAGAATTTCACAGACATGTCTTCATTTAGTAACCGTCCAGTTCTGGTGGAGCAGACAAATTGAAAGAACTGTTTGTAGTGTTTCCAGAGCTCTGGATGCCCTTGCCAATATTCTGCATGTTCTGCAGCTGATTTCTGGAAGGCACTGGGTGGGAAGAAAGAGTATCAAACCTCCGACCTTCTGGAAAGCAGCTCCATCAGCCATCCTCCATGTCTCTATGGCTGCTCAAACAAGACGGGCAGGTTTATTGTGAGTACTCACTACTGTATTTTTGTTGCTGTTGTCGCTATTTTTTTTACCAGAATGCACCTCTGAAAAGCATGGGAGAAAAAAAAGCATTAAGAACTTTAAGTGATGTTTAAAAATATTGAAAACATTTTATTTTTTTCAACCGAGAGACTCAATCGCCTACTATGGGGAACGTGGACATCAGTAGAGTAAGAAGGTGTTCTAAAGTTTTCGATAGAATGTGTTTCTTTATTAATTTCTTCAGATTGAAGAAGTGCCGGGTGAATTCACACAGGACGACTTGGCTGAAGATGATGTCATGTTGCTGGATGTCTGGGATCAGGTATATAATAACTATCAAGCTTTTATGCGGAGAAAATGACCCAGCCTTGTTTTACACTTCTCATATTAATACTGTATATAATAACATCTCAGATAATTATAGGTTTTGCAAATTATTGCAAAATGTACACATTTCTTATAAATAAAAAACATAATGTTGACAAATATTTCCTTTGAAAATAAATCGGTACATGTTCATGTGCTTTTTCACTTCTAGGTGATATTGCTAAATACATGTCCATGTGTATTATTATTATTATAATTATATTTATATTATATTTGTTTTTTTTTCTAAAACAAACATTTTTAAAAGATTGAATTTCACTTTTAAAGGTCTTCATCTGGATTGGAAAGGATGCAAATGAGGTTGAAAAAACTGAGTCTGTGAAATCAGGTATGAACTTCAACCAGGGATATTCAGGTTAAATAGTTTACCTGCAAACATCGTATTAGAATTAAAAGAAATTAAGTTTCTCTGCAAAGTTTCTCTTCTTCTGATTTAATCATTTAAATCACTTATGATGAATTATGATGATGCTAAAAATGTTTAATTTTCCTTCTATAAAGTGACAGTGTGTAGAAAGTGTATGATCCTGAAATCACTGAAGGGGTCAAATTTAAAGAAGTCTTCCACTTTGTTGACTAAATTATGAGATTCTGTCATTTGTCTCCACAGGTTTGCACTATCTTTTTTTGTATTTTATATGCCAGTTAAGAGGAAGAAAGATAGCTTTACATGCTGTCAATATGACTTGTGACTCACGATATATTACTAATCCCCATCAACTTGCCATCTTCTTTAGATGTCAATAGATCTTTACCAGCAAGAGTACATTTCATATCAGTGAGATTTTGTCATTTACATCACCATTCTTACCATTGTCACCATGTGGATGTGTGAATAGAAATAACTCTTTCAATTAGTATAAGGCCTTGTCTGCACTCATGACCTAATTGCTGGTATACTGGTTTTGAAATTCTTCTTTGCTTGTTCGACAAATTGCAGCAAGGCGTTACATAGAGACTGATCCATCAGGGCGGGACAGGAGAACCCCGGTGGTCATCGTGAAGCAGGGCCACGAACCACCAAACTTCACAGGATGGTTTTTGGCCTGGGATTCCTCCAAGTGGGAAAGCGATCCTGCGTCTAGAGCCATGAGTTCTCTTAACGTTGCATAAAACCGCAAGCGTGACTCTTGAAGTGCCTGCTGTGTGCTTTGCTGACATTGCTAAAAAAAAAAAACATGATAAGTGTTCAGAACTTTATTTTTTCAAAATGTATGCTATACGTGCCGCAAGAAAAGATACACTTTAATGGTGGGGTATATTTTAATCAAGCTATTACTTTTTAATCATAATGTTCCTTTTCTTTCCTTTAAGATTGTAAAAATGCTCAGGAATAGTTGCTCTATCGTGCAGACGAACTAAAAAAAAAACAAATCTGCCAGCTGTTTACCTTTGCTGTAGCACTGGTTATTTGTGTTCTTCTTTTCTGAAAAGGCTTAAATCATGATCCGGAAATGACAGCAGATGGCAAAGATAATGGAGCAAGTAGCAATTGTTAATTATCCTTGAAGTATAATAATATAAAAGCATTAAAAATCTCAATAAGTACAGTATGCTTTCTATGCAGCTTTAATTGATCTTACATTTTTCTCAAATTCAATCTAAGCAGAGGTGCATCTTGGTAAAACCAAAATTTTCCCTCAATTATTCTGCCACATAAAATTAGTATAATCTGAGCTACAGTTCATGCAGTATGGAAAGCTCATAATTGACTCTTAGAATTATATAAATTAACAAACAGAAAATACATAAATCATGTAGAGCATATGCTGTGGGCTTTAGTATATTAGGGCAAAGAATAATATCTTGATTTGCAATGGTGTTGCTGCAGAGCAGAACTGGAAGCGAACCTGGCTCAGTATCAGAAGTCAGGAGATCCAGATCCACCTGTCATATTGTTGAAGACCAAAGAAAAGATAAGATAAGATCACTTTATTGGCCATATACAATTTCTTGCATTCATCTTGCAAGAATTTGTCTTTTTGCATACCCCAGCTTGCTCTCCATGAGACACACAGGCGGGGAGAGAGAAGCTTGGGGTCAGAGCGCAGTGTCAGCCATTTATACAGCGCCCCTGGAGCAGTTGGGGTTAAGGGCCTTGCTCAGGGGCCCAACAGAGTAGGATTCCTCTGTTGTCCGTCGGATTTGAACCAACAACTTTCCAGCCACAGGCACAGATCCTTAGCCACAGTGCCACCACTCTGCCAACTAGTGTAAAACAGTCCACTATTCCAACTCAGTGAAATGAATTCTTCAAATCCAATTAGTTTAATGATTTTTGTCTGTGTGTGAATGCAAATTAGCTCATGGTTCTTATATTTTGTTAGAGTAACACAAAGGGTTCCTAATCTGTTTTATGCACTTGTTCCTTGCTTAGCGTGGTAAAACATTAATATGGATTTAGAGGCTATCAAATCAGAATGGTCTTAATTGTTAATTAAAAAGGACTAAACTTAATTTCCATAATATTCCAAAGCCTAACAATGAATTAAACTGAAACCTTTATACATTTTATATAACTAAATTTAACAGCAGAACCCAAATGCGACTTGATTTTAGTCGACTTGATGCAAAAGTGGTTTTAGTCAGATTTGAGTCAACTGGAATAAATCAAAGATGTGTGACTATATCTAATACAGCCTTGGCTAATACTGTGACTCAAAAATAAAAAAACTGTAATTCCTTCCTTACACTTCTATAGTGCTTTTCTGGACACTCCACTTAATGTGCTTTATGGGTAATGTGCAGCCCCACCTGGATGAAATGACAGCAGCTAAATACACTAGTATGCTCCCCACATATCAGCTATCAGTGGAGAGGAGAACAGGGTGATGAAGCCAGTTCAGAGATGTGGGAACTTAGGAGGCCATGACTGGTAAGGGCCAATGGGAAATTTGGCCAGGAAACCAGGGTCACATGCCTACTCTTTCCGAGAAACTCCCTGGGATTTTTAATGACCACAAAGAGTCAGGACTTCTGCTTTATGTCTCATCTGAAGGACGGCACCTTCTTTTAAACAGTATAGTGTCCCCATCACTATCCTGGGCCATTAGGATAGGACACACACACAGACCACAGGGTGAGCACCCCCAGCTGGCCTCACTAACACCTCTTCCAGCAGCAGCCTTAGCTTTCCCAGGAGGTCTCCCATCCAGGTAATGACCAGGCTCACACCTGCTTAGCTTCAGTGGGCTGCCAGTTGTGACTTGTGGGATGACTGCTGACCAGATTGCTCCACCTTCTGGAGGTAATTTAGAAAAACAACAAGACTGAGCTGCAAATCCTGGCAGCCTGTAGCTCAATGTTCAGTGAAGTCAACTCAACTCCCAAGTATCTGTATCATGTGGAAGTAGAGCTTGGAGCACTTATGCACTGCAGCTAATTGCAGTAGAAAAGCTAAATGTGAAAGAAGTGCAGGTGTAGAGAATCTGTGGTGTATCTTATTAAATTACCAGTTGCCTGGATGCAGTCAGCCACGAGGATTCAAATTTAGAATAACTGTAGATCAGTTATTCAGAAAATATATGGGCAAATTTCAAAACAAAGCTATTATTAAATATGTGCAATACTACAGTTCGACCACAAGGTGGGGCAATGGTCAAATAAAGGAGTTCTACTTGTATATGCTGAAGAAAACTTCAAATACCTTTTAGACACATTGTATATTATGTTATTACAACAGTGTATATTATTACAACAGTACATTAATGTGAAAAAAATAATGTGTCAGGATTTTGAATTTATCCTGTACTCTTTATATTGATACCTTTGTATATAGTATTTGTCCCTGTACCATATTTTATGCCATATGACACCGCAAACAAACAGACATAGGTAATCTTGCTTGTAATGTGAGGAAAAGATATTCTTCGTGGTTATAAACGCCACATGTCATGTTTCAGGATCTGATTCCTTACCTGCAGTGCCTGGAAATTCATTATACAAATTGTGGCTTGCAGGTAACTGAAACTACATCTGATTTTTTCACATTTAGTTTTGAATCGTATAAACGTGTGCCGAATAGCTGTTTTTAAAATGCTTGGAGGAAGGCCATTCCGTCCTGTCAGAGAAGTGATCTACAGAAGGAGTCGGGCAGGAATCCACCCCAGCTGAAGATGGAATCAGTTACCCCACTCTTGACATTCTCAGGTTGAAGGACACTGAGCTATTATGAAGATATATTATGAGATGGTATGATTTAATCCTGCCTCTGGAACTCCCATACTCCACAGCAGCCCTGCGTGGCTGTGCTGTCTGGACCTCTCCACTTCGGCGGCAGTCCAGCTCACCGAAACGGCTCGTGATGGAGCTTCCCCATGAAGGAACGTCCTTTGCCCCATCGTGTGTTGGTGATTCGCAGACCCTTACGTTCAAGTGCGTTGGACAGGACTGGAGCATGGTTTTGCCATTCCTCTCTTCCTTTCAGTAATTACGATATTTTGAGAGAAGAGTCGTCCTTACGCGACCTGGTGCTTGAAGAGTCTGACAGGGCCTGACTTGTTACAGGCAATTTCCCTTTGCAGCTCATTGGACACTCTCCCGTGGCAGACTGAGTCAGATTTTGCAGAGGTTATTGGACCTTCCAGTTTTTTGCAGTTAGCTTGAGTTCCCTTGTTCAGCCACACACTGAAGCCTTTGTTACAGCTGCCCTGCTGGGGATCTCCATCATCCTGCTCAGTAAATGTGGCATCTTCTCTAGCTGGAACTGCTGAGGACAGCAATTGTGAGGGCTCTGTATATACTGCAGTTTCATACATCATTGTTTCTCTGTCTTCCCATACACCACCAATACAAATAGGTTAGCTGTTTTTTAAAGAGTTAAATGAATAATACTATCTACAATACTAGTGACAGAGCATTTAAAGTAGTCAAATTTGCAATTACACGGCTGGGGCATTTTCAACTTTATATTTGAAGCGTGTTTATTGTAAAATTGTATAGCCTTGACCAATACTGTTTAATTGTAAAATATATTGTAAAACATATCATCTTCAAATTGACAGGTGTTGTCTGACTCCAGCTCTGCAGTTTTCTGGTTGCCATTCAATTTCATCACTCTTGCACTATTTTTACTTTTGAAGTATGTCTTTGCCAACTTATCAGGTGTCTTCAGTATAATTCTGAGATGCAGTATTGTGCTTTCCAGTTGAGTCTTTACTAATGCTGATTATACACATAGCCAACACTATTAGACAAGAGCTTTCCCCTTTCCTATCAATTAAGAATGTTATGATAGAAGCAAGAGCTTTAATAATCCATATTTAAAATACTACACTAGGTAAGTGCCAGTTGGCTAATGAAGATATTTTATTTATTTGATTTGTAGGTCAGTGTCAGACCTTTTGTCTTTGTCTGGTTTTTATCCAGTAATTCCAAATCTTTATCTTATTTAGAATTCCCTGCCCTTAATTCTCACTGAGCTGTAGAATATATATTTCAATGGCTTTTACCGCGTGAATTTAAGGACATGGGAAAGGTTACAAATGAGAGTAGGGCATTCAGCCCATCTTGCCCATATGGCTGATAGTGGCTAACTGATGAAAAAAAGATCTGTTTCTTTTCAGAAGCCATGGTATCAACAACACTACCATAACTGGGTAGTGTGTTTCAGACTCTCACAAATTTAAATATGACATCAAGACCCCTAGAAGTCTTCTCTATTCAAGACTGAAATGGCCCAATTTCTTCAGAATGTCGGTGACAAAAAAATAAATAAAGGATTAGTTGGTTAAACTGATTTCAGTTTCTACACCGTTTCCTTCAGGGCTTGAACGAGACAGACGCACAGCTGTCGCCCGGAATAGCGGACAGGACAGAGGAGTCTGGCGTCTTACGGCGTGACTTGCAACGGGCGACCAATCATTTTGAAAGTAAACACGGGGTGCTTTAATATAGTCAGTCCGTACGATGGCGCTGTCGGGCCAAGTGCGCGTGAATCAGATTATATAAATGAACTCACAACTACATTGTTTGTATTTGGGAATAGTAAATGCATTATTTGAATGACATCTGGTTCTTCTAGGAAGCAAAACAAGAGCGATGTTGGTTTAGTAATCCATTAACGTTTAACGGCGCTTTCACAGACCACAATCAGCACTAATCTTCCACTTTTTTTGTGTGTTAAATCTAATCTATCTGATGTTGGGCTGTTTCCACAGACCGTCATGTTTAAAAGAAAAAAAAACTTTCAAACGCTTAGAGGACTGTGCATATATTTGTTTTAAAAAAAAACAACGCACGAAACGCATTGATATCACAATTAACGGAGCACTTTAAAAACTCATTTTCGCTTACATATTCAGTACCGCTGGTGCAGTAATGTCTTTTCTATAGGGTTTTCTCGTATTCAATCACACCTGTCACCTACGTACAGTACATTTATATCAGCGTTGTGCTGGAGTATTTGCTTTGAGACACCATTGCTTGTTTTCACAGGTCGGTTTTCCTTTCCTGTGCCAGAAAGCAAAGTTCCCAGTCTGTCTGTACCGCGTATTAATTTAGTAGCGCCCTGCTATCTTTGCTGTGCTTAAAATAAGCCATGCCCATGCCTGCAAAACCGAGCCGGCAGCGCCGCGAGCCCGGGCTGGCCAGTAACTTCTGCGCGTGACAGCAACAGGTGGTTGTGCGAGGAGGGCGGGGGCAGCGGACGGACGCCGCCCTCCGCCAATCAGGAGCCCCGGAGAGGGGCGCGCTGCCCCAGCGGGTGGCCAATCAGCGGCCAGGCGGCCCCTCCGTGGGCGGGACCTGCGGTGTGGACATGACCGGGGGTCCTGGATCGTCCTCGCCAGTGCACTGCGGAGAGCCGTCCGGGACGTAGGTGGAGGGTAGCGTCGGTGTGAGAGAGAGAGAGAGAGAGCCAGGACGCTCGGTAACTTCTCTGCTTTTGACGCGACGCTCACTGAGATGTTATTATCTCCTCCTGGCTGACGTACAGGAATGGTAAGTTGGCGACGCACTACAGTATGAATTGCTTTCAGGTGGCTCGTGTTTGTGCGTGTGTGTGTGTGAACTTGAGTTTGACTGTCGGTCCCTATCGACGCAGGGGGAGATGTTTGCAAATGTTTCTAGTTTGTGGCCATGGAGTAATTTATTTTCGCCGGGACGGGCGGGTCTGTAGCCAAGAATGCTTGGTACATCGCAGTGCAAGTCAGAGGCGAATGGATAACACATTTCAATCGTCGCGTTGTTAGGTGCATGTGTGTGTCAGTCCATTTTTTTTAAACGTTTCGCAAGGTTGCTTTCGCTGGGCCAACGCGATCCGGGCTGAACCTGTGATCTGCGGCGCCGCCGTGTCCCTTGAAGCGAAGTGTGTTTAGCCGCTGGTGTTGCACCCCGGCGACACCCGCCCTCGCCTGCCCACAGCCGACTCCGGCCCCGGGACTGCTGTGGCGGCGGGTGGGCGCGTCTGAGCCGTGGGCCAGTCCAGTGGGGGGGTCCCTGGCCTCATCACTCCTTGATGTTGTCACACGTGTAAGCGTAACATTAGCGTAACAAATCCAGGCTGGACGGGGCGCCCCGGCTGGACCTCGCTGTTCACTTCTTCTCCTGCCCCCCCCGGTCCGCATGTGCTGGGTGGGGTTCTGGTTGGTGCAAGGCAAGACCCCGCTTTCTTTCTGACCCAAATTGTTGACACGGCAGCGAATGCGAGTTTTCTGTCCATGAAGGCAGTAAACGGACAAGACAAAGCTGTCGCTTTAACTGTCACCCTCCCTCCACAAACTCCCTTTTTTTTTCCTCACTTTTAATCGATGCTCCCTGTTTTAACAGGTAAAACCATCGGAAGTCGATTGTTTACTGCGTCGGCCCAAGGACTAAGCAGAGCATCTGTGGATTTTTTTCCTGACCGGAGCTTTCAGCTGCTTCTCTAAGATGGGTAATGGATTATCGGAACAGAACCCTCTTTTGTCGAGTCTTCCCTCTTTCCAGTCCCTCCACATCGTTATCCTCGGTCTGGACTGCGCGGGGAAGACGACCGTTCTCTACCGGCTGCAGTTCAACGAGTTCGTGAACACCGTCCCCACCAAGGGGTTTAACACGGAGAGGATCCGGGTGACTCTGGGGGGCTCCCGGGCGGTGACTTTCCACTTCTGGGACGTCGGGGGCCAGGAGAAGCTGCGGCCCCTCTGGAAGTCGTACACCCGCTGCACGGACGGCATCGTCTTCGTCGTGGACTCGGTGGACGCGGAGAGGATGGAGGAGGCCAAGACGGAGCTGCACAAGATCACGCGGATCTCGGAGAACCAGGGCGTCCCCGTCTTGGTGGTGGCCAACAAGCAGGACCTGCGGAACTCGCTGTCCCTCCCCGAGATCGAGAAGATGCTGGCGCTGCACGAGCTGGGCTCCGCCACCCCCTGGCACCTGCAGCCCACGTGCGCCATCATCGGCGAGGGGCTGCGCGAGGGGCTGGAGAGGCTCTACGAGATGATCCTCAAGCGGAGGAAGATGCTGAGGCAGCAGCGGAAGAAGAGATGACCCCGTCCGTCGCGGTGAAGAAGAGCGTTTGAGAGGAGTGAGGAGGAGGAGGAGGGGGCAGCTGTTTCTCCCGGACCGCCGCCGGCCCGGAAGCAGCTCCTGCCCCGGAGCGCGTGGCTCGAGCCGAGATGAAGAAGAGGCTTGCTTGCTCTCCCGCGCTTTCAGAGCAGGACTCGGGTCAGGCGCACGTGAGCAACTCGGACCGGAGGTTATCTGTCGTTCCTTCTGCGCCAGCCGTGGTAGGGGAGCGGTCTACAAGAGTTCGACTGTGCTTTTTAAAGAAAAGTTATTCGGGAGGTTTTCAGACGTCTCGGCGCGGATGTTTACAGTAAAAGCCGAGAACAACCTAGTATTTATTACAGTCAGTATTTTTCTCAAGTAGATGCTGGGACAATGCATTGGAAGGACCGGGGCCATAGTTCGATGAAGGGGATGGGCCAGCCTGTATTTCGAGATCCAGCGGCCCGCTGCTCTGTAGCATACTGCCTTTGTGCCGAGTAATCCTCCAATTCCACGAGCACAGTGCGGGACCGGTGAGGGGCGCCTGTAGTGATTACAGAAGAACCTTGCTTGTCAGCCATAGTCCACACCTTGAGAGCTCTCAGACTGGCAGTGAGTCAAGGACTTCAGATTGCACTAAAATACACCAGTCTGTAACCGGACCTTGCGGATCTGCTTTTCCTTTGTTGCACAATTAGGAATGAAAATGAAGGGCTTTAAAAGATGTTGCCGTTTTAGAGTTTTTAAAGAAGAAAAAATTCAGTCGCAGTTGGCTCATAGTAGGAAAATTTAATTTGAATGTTCGTTTTTGTTCTCGGGGGGGGAAAAAAATTGTGTACGGGGGAGGGCTTTACTGAAGGAAAACTAAATATGAGCTCGAAAGACGTGCCAGGCGAAATACTGCTCCGTAATAAACTGTGTTCGCTCAGACTTTTAACACGCGGTCCTGTGTGTGTATTCTCACCTCCCTGGCAGATTAATTATTACTGTGTATTTAGTTCCATCACTGGGTTACAATCTGTATTTGCAGATTCCAAATAGGTCTGTTGTAAATATGCTTCTGTGTTCTACAAAGAAAATGCACTTTAGCTGTCTGTTTTCTGAAAACCTGGAACAGTTTTTATGGAGTAAATTTACCATTTATATTTAAATACAAAGCGGCTTCATAAGGAGCTTTTATAAGTTAGTAATGTTCTTACCACCTGCACTAGTGGCATTACAGTCACTGAATTGGTAATGTTCATATTTATATAAATTAGAAGTTGTTAAATCTTAATAAACAACTGTTCACAACAGATCTGCATGTATTTTTTTGTCTTTATTTGCCTTTATTAAAACAAAATTGAAGAATGATTGGGGAAAGTACTGTTTTATGTGGCAGTGTTCGTGGATCGTTACCAGATACTTGCATAGTGTCTAGTTCTAATAATATTGTAACGAATGCTACACACTTAATGTATGCAGTTCACACTGGTTTGTATCAGGGTCATAGAGTTCATTCTTTGAACATGAGAACTGTAGCTACAGAGTTGCATACATATACATTAACTCTACAGTTAACCAGTTCAGCTGATTTTCAGAAATGAAAATGCCGTATCTGACCTGAGAACCTTTATGCCGACATATATCAGTTGACATTGTCAACCGAAGTAATGCTGTCAGTATCAACAAAGAAGCCTGTATTAGTGGATACAAGGGGACGCTACTTGGATCTTATTTATATCTGAGAGCAGGATGCACGTCTTTACACAAAGGGTTGTGGGAGTATGGAGCAAGTAACAGCCATGTTGTGGATAGCTACATGCACTTCTAACTAGATAATGGGCTAGATGGTCCAAAAAGCTTCCTCTTGTTACCTTCAATAATAATATCAAATAACATTTGACTACTGCATTAGTAATTTAAAATTCATATACTCTGAAGTGCTGGTGTTCCTTTAGAATCTCTCCAAATCATTGTGGTATTTACAGTGTAAATGCTTGACTGAGGAACTATTTTAAAGTGCTCCGGTTTCCTTATGTGCTGGAGTTATGAGAACAGTCATCTGTTAATAAGGAAGCATTGGTGTTTAATATGCAGACAGTAAGATTAGGATAGGAAATGAGAGCACCTGTGGTTTCCCTTAAAACATGTATTGTTGAAGTTATTTTCCAGCAAAGTAGATGTTCGTCATTTCAAAAGGGCAATATTCCAGTTCAAGGGGGATGGTATCACCTTCATTATCCTGGAATCACACAAGCTTTTATTCAGTTGTGTATCTGATCATTTAGTGGTTTAGTAGTTATTGCACTAATAAAATCCCTTAAAAGTGCTTCCTTATGAGAATCTTAAAGCCAGGTGACACTCCACTGTTTATAGTACATTGTCTGTCTCAATTGTATGCTGTAAATTGCTTTATCTTGTCTGCTGCTTCCCTAAATGTATTGCTTCCAGGTCAGTATAGGGTGAAGGTTTACATTCTCAGTCTATTGATTGATCTTGCCCAGGGTTCAGACAGAAGTGTTAACTTGTATGTTTTCATAGATTCTGAAGTGTTCGCTGCTGGGAGTATGTTCACCCTGGTCCCTGCCTTCAGGGTACGTCTGTTGCATAGGAGCCGATATTTATTTTGTCAACCAGCTGAAGCCTCAGGGCTATGCATAAAATATAACACCGCCTTTGACATATAGTGACTTCACCCCTGTACTCTTAGAAATATGCTTCTTATAATGTTGCATTAGCAAGCATAGTCCCTATCGCATTTCTAAATGTCTAAAACGCATGACTTCCGTGAATTCACATTTGATTAGTTCGCTTTTTAAAAAAAATTGTGCTGTTTTCTAGCAAAAAGAAAAACTGATGTCCGGCATTTACAGCAGATAAGCTAACTGAAGCATACCCCTCCTCTGTGAGGAAAGGCTGGAGTGGAGATTGCAGTGCCTGAAGCCCTCACTGTTCCCGGAGGGCGAGGGGAGATCTCAGTGGCTCCCGTCTGGCCCGGAGATGAAGCGATGTGCAGGGAACAGCCGCAGGGAGATGATGATGTGAAGCGAAGGGCCGGCCCGTCAAAGGCCCTGGGTGACTCAGTGTGGCAGAAAGGACTCCAAAAAAGCCGATTGCTTTCCAAAAATAAGAGCAGGAACTGGAGCAGCTAAAGCTATAGAAATGCATTCACTTTTCAATCGGCAAAGAGCCTTAAAGTAACTTTTTTTTTCCCCAAGGGGTATTTGTACTGAAATTAAAGTTGAGATCACTTATGTTATCTGAACATACTGCGAGGCGGTTAAAACGCGACAAAAGCGAGTGTCCGATAGCATCCACCGAGTTTTTCATGCCTCCGAGCGATGAAAGAATGGAAAACAAAGGAAGCAGAAAGTCTTCAACTACCCCTCATTCTAGACGTGCTGTCAGTGATTGTACACTAAAGTCTAGTCTAAAATATGGCAGAACATCAAAGCAGTTCTGATGAATGGGAAGGCTTTTCATGTGACACTTTTTGTGTGTGTGTTTTTGAAGGTGGTGGAGTTAGTTATAATAAAAAGTGGTGCCTCCCCAAATACCATCATGCTAACTCAAGTTGTCATTAAGCTTTAATCTAGCATGAGGGTAGGCAGTGCACAAAGGCAGTAGCCGTGTTTGTGCTGAAGGAGATGATTATTGTTTTCAGCCCTGCCTCAGGCTCCCTGTCTCCTAATGAGGCTCTTCTCAGGACGGGGGGCTCAGAGGCAGGAAGGGGTGGCCCCCCTCCCCTCCACCCCTCCTGCCCCCACCCTAGAGGAGACAGAAGACCGAAGCTGGTGGCTTAAATTTAACAATGATTGGGAAGGAGACTTCCTTTTCATGACAAAGAAAATCATAAATAGCTTACTAGTACTGTGGCCTAAACACGAGCCAACCAGACAGTACTCTCTAATCTCTGTGCTTTTTTTAGCAATATGCATTCGGAAGCAACTGTTGATGTCTGACCCAATTGTTTGAATTAGACCAATACTTACAACTGTATTATCTTCTTGATGTTCACTGCAACTACTGAGTGAAATTCTGACATTTTTTAGTATTGAACACAGAAGGTTGTGCTTGGGGGGGCGGCTGAGTGGTTCATTCATACTCTGAGTAAGTCTTTTACTGAGTTACAGTACTGACTCATAAAGTGCAGTGCAGGAATGAATTTGAATATTTAGTCAGAACTCGAGAATGTGGTTAAGGCAAAAGTCACATATCACTTTAACTGCACAGTCTGTTGACATTGCTTCACCATCAGGTTACACCTAAAGTTACAGCTTTGGGTGAATTCTTCCAAAGTTAAATACATGTTTTTTCCTTATTGGAAACATCTTGTATAATACAAAAATATAAAGTAAAGCTTTTTTAAAAAAATTCTCCATATCAAACCTTTATTTATTTCCACAAAAAAGAAGAACAGGTTTTGAAACCTTTTTTGTTCTCTTTTCCTGGGCCTCATCTTTATACTTTACAGAAAAGAGGAAAATAAGATTGCAGTCAGTATAGCGATAACTGAACAAGTACATTAAACGGTTACTGATAGCTGAAGTTTGTACTGAGTTTGTACTGCTGTAACTGCAAACAAAGGGATATTGTGATATGGGAGGTTTGTAGTGGAATGCATTATGTTCTGTGTTGCAGTTTCATTTGAGAAACTTAGTTCATTTTCACATAAAGCAATAGTTTATGCTGATGGTTTTTAAGTTGGGGTTCAGTGTCATTTAAAGACCATCATTTTACGCTTTTATGTAGTAAAAAGTAAAATGGTAAAAAGTAAAGTTGAGCTGTTATCTTACACTGATTCCTCACAGTATGAATCTGAAACGTGTAATTTGAACCTTATGTAACCGATTCAGCAACAGGCTCGTGGAAGAGGGCAGTGAGACCCCGTGACTCGAGTTAAGCACTGCTTTTAAAATATGCCCTGGGAGACCTGAGGTTAAAGGAAAAATCCTGAAATAACAGGCCTGCCCGTCCATTTTGCTCAAAGGTTTTTTTTTCTTCTGCTCTAATCGGGATCCTTTTTAAGTATAGTGCCAGCATCTGTTTCCTTTGAGCTAATGATGTAATTAGCTAGGGATGGTGTTTTTGGTGGGGCTTGAATATCCAAGAAACACCTTTCTTTCCCACACCGAATGCTGAGTCAATGCCACAACTTGTAGCCAAGCCAGTACCCCTTTGATTTATAGTTACAAGCTGTCCCACTCTGCATCCTGCCAAAATGTCTGCCAAACCAAAACAGCCTGCTGCCCTCGTTAGTGAGAGAGACATTTACTACGCAGCTCTGCAGATGATGTCATACAAAACAGCACAAATTCAATTTAACCAATCCATTCTTAAAGTTCCATCTCTAAAAGTGTCATTGTTTTCAAGTTTAATTATTTCACCGATTGCCTTGTCAGAGAACGTTTTTAGCAATCCGTAGGAATGGAGGCATTTTCAGAAGTCCTGTTAAATGCATTTACCACACTTTATTAAAAAGAAATCACAAAACAAAATACAGCTTAACATGTAACGTGCTTAGAGGCACAGTATCAGAAGAGGAATCTTGTCACGAAGACGCCGTATACGCTAGACGGGAGCTTTGATCTGGATGTTGAAATCTGAAATTGGGATAATCGTAATTGGCTCCTGTGTAAAAAGGACACCTGTGTCGAGCACTGCTACAGTCTTCAGAGCAGAGAGGAGCACATCCCGTGTGCCCTGTAATTAAGACAATACTGCAGCTTTAGTTTTTAAACAGTACACCTATTTCAAAAATAGGTTTATGTCCCCGAATAAACCTGGTGAGCCTGTTTCATTCAGAGGTAAGAATGCTTTAAAAAAAAGTGGGTTTAAACATGCGGATATTTCTTCACATCTTGAACACGTCGCGGTAGGGGCGTGCCTCTGTGAAGCGTGGGGCGCCCTGTTCCCATTTCAATGGGCAGGCTTGGGTGGGACCGGTGTGGCGTGTCTGTGGAGGAAAGAGCATCTAGATACTGCAGCTCCGGCCACTCCCTGTGCTTCCTGATAAAAAGGGGCTTATTGAAAGCCGAGTAAGCGCGGCTTGTGGTTAATCTTCGCAGGCTTTCCCTGTATTTATTACTCCTGTCGGTACAGCGGTAATTAGAAGAAAGTATCTCACGGCGGATCTGGTGGAGAATAATGTGCTTTTTTTAAACGCTTTTAAACCCTTGTAATTACACGATCTGAAAAGTGAAGCTTGATTTTCTCTCAAGGGGCAGCCGTGTCACCTACGTACTGTATATATCGCAGTGCTAATGGTGGCAGAGGACGCAGGGCCCAACACGGGTTAATGTTCTTGAAAGTGATTTTCTCAGTTTGAAAATGCTGTTCTAACTGTACAGTGAAAGGCGATCGGACATTCCAGATTTATTCTACACAGGGTCAGCAATTGTCCTGAAAGATCAATAAACCGGACAATTCAATGACGGAGAATAACAGAACCTAACTTCAGCATACCAGTTTGATTGGTCACTGGGAATGAACAGCTCTTGTAAAAGGGCGACGTTTGATGGGAGGTTGTCACACGTACTGTACCCGATGAGCTGCAAACTATTCTGTATCTATCTGAATTTATCTGAATGTGCAGGCAGTGCCTGAGAATGGATCCCTGTTGTGAGAGCCAGACAGAAAGTCTAATTGATACTGCTTATCGAGCAACTGCTTATTCATGAGGTTTTCCTGCCGCAGACGAACACTGCCCGCACACTTCTGGGGAGGGCAGTGACAGGTGACGGGGGTGGATAATGCGGGGGTCCGAAGAGGGCAGCAGCCCCTCAGTTTCTCTAGCCAGGAGTATACAGAAATGCGGGGCAGTTGTGTTCCCCCCCAGCAGTCACTCTTGAGTCGTCTCTGTTCGCATGTGAATTCCTGGGGACCCGCAGACCCGCACGCTGAAAAAAAAAAAAAGGTCACCCTTGCTTTTCAATCATTTTGAAAATCGGTTGAAAAATCCCCTCTAGTCTGAAGCCGGCGGCCTCACACAATCGACCAGCGAGGGCAGATGGAGTCATATCCAGGTCCTCTGGCAGAGAGCGTTGTGTGCTACTTCTGGGTAGACCTGGGCAGCTGGAGAGCTGGGAAGTGAGAGTTGTGTTTCCTCTGAAAACCCCCGGCTATCAAAACCTGATACGGACACGGGGCTCCGTCACAAAGGCACATTCAGTAGGTTTCGCCCAAATGTGAAAATAATAGGACTCTACAGGGCACGTTAAAAAGTTAAAATCTGACCCTTACTTGGCAATACTCACCTTGGACAGAGATGACCACGGGGGTCCTGCTACAAGTATTGAAAAGCTGACAAATGAACTCAGTACTCAAAATGTACTTAGTGGATTTCTTTAGAATAAACAGTGAAACACAAACCAGAGCGGAAACTACGTGGAAGAGCAATTAATAATGTAAACAGGAGGCACTTCTTTACCTGCAGTGTTGTGAGAGTCTAGGGTAGGTTGTACAGTAGTAGACGATACTGGTTTCTTTCAGATGGATTAGATCCCCGAGCAATTTGCTACTAACTACCAAACAGACTCTCATTTTATGTTCTTACCAAATTACAGCTAAACGTCCCTTGCTGCGTTTCCCGCGTCTGATTTATTAAGAACGCAAAAGTTTCATGTTCTCCCGTGAATGAAATTGTTTTCTAGCGTGTGAATTACTGTCGGTACCTTTGCCGTGAATGCACTTTAGAATTAAAGCCCTAACCCTAGTCCCAAAATGACCTCTTACCCTTGAACTACTGTATAAACCTGAGTGCATCACACACTGGGTGCTGTGCTGACAATACCGTGAGAACAACGAGGGTTTTGTTTAAACTGTGCAACGATGCAGATTGAAATACCCAGATTAGAGGGAAAGGGTCTGTTTATTTTACTGAAGTACAGGGATACCTACTGTACAGCAGGTAAGTTTGAGAGGGAAGATTTATTTTGTCATCTAATAGGAAAATCGAACTTACTTGGAGGCATTTTCGCAAACTTTTCTTTAAAATCTAGAAATTATTTGTAGAAGATAATTTTGATTTTTCAATGTTTTTGTTTATTATGGTTAACTAAAGTAATTTAAATAGCATTTACAGTCCCAGGTAAATGTACTGTATGGTTTTGACCAAGTACCGAGAATTTGTAGCATATTAAAAGAAACACTGTGGACAAAAAGTATTATTTATCAGGTTTTAGAACATTAGTTTGTCATATATTGTCAGCAATATACATGAACTTTTATTATCTTTTGTAGATTTGTTAAAGCCGTTATGGTGTCTACATACAGTTAATTAAGTATAATGAAGTAATCAAAGCATTCCTTTGGTCATACATATAATAATAATAATTAACTTGAGTCCTGAATTGTGCTTCTTGAAAATGTCTTATCTTTTGCCATTTGTAAGTCAAATAACAAATTATAATCCCCATTTATAGGTGTAATACACAATTTAATAGCAATAACAGAATGCCAGCACTTTATTAAAGTCTTTATTAAAAAGATATTTTAATGACTTCCAATATAAAATCCACTCGTCTTCCAAAATTAAGAAGTAACTGTTTTGTCTTTTTTTCACGCTAATACATTTTAAACTTTATCTAACCGGAGTGAAAAATCATAGAAAAATTACCCTCCTGAAAAGGTAGACACTATTCTTGCTTCTCTTGATTGACATGTAAAGATTTACAACACACTGTGAAAAAGCGAATGGTCCTGAATGGTATGCACTAGACTTTGTAGTCTCTTCATAAAATATTCTGGCTTGTGTGCCTTACCTTCACTTGG